>NC_073261.2:98727500-99965714 GCF_029289425.2 Pan paniscus | reverse complement strand
TAAGTGGGTTTCCTCACCACGAGCTGCCTGGGCACCTGTGCCTCCCTTCCATAAAGCTCCTCATGATGATGGGTGCAGTGGTCATCTTCCCCCTTTGAGGACAGGAACCATGTCTGTCTCATTCCCCACCATCCCCCAGTGCGTGGCACATGGCTGCCCTTCAACAGAATGAGTGGATAAATGATTAAATACCTGATTTACAAAACTCATTAAAATGAAGCTTTTAATAAATTGGAAAAAAATTATGACATTGGTGAGACAATTAGGAATTTGATGACTGCCTGATTAGTGGATAGTACTAAGGAATTGTTATTAATTTCTTTAAAATGACAAAGTATGTGGTATTTATTTGAGCTCTTATCTTTTATAGCTATGTACTGAATATTTACAGATGGAATGGTATGGGGTTTGGGGTCTTCTTCAAAATAATTTGGGGTGGGGAAGTAGGATGGGAGGCAAATGAAGCAAGATTGGCCATGAATTGATGGTAGCTGAAATTGGATGGGACAACATAGGGCCATGATACTGTTCTCCCCACTCTTGTATGTATTTGAGAGTTTTTTTATATATAAAAAGTTAAAAAAAAAAAAAGATAAGGCCGGGCACAGTGGCTTACACCTATAATCCCAGCACTTTGGGAGGCTGAGGCAGGCAGCTCACATGAGCCTGGGAGTTCAAGACCAGCCTGGGCAATATGGTGAAACTCCATCTCTACTAAAAATACAAAAATTAGCTGAGCATGGTGGTGCGTGCCTGTAGTCCCAGCTACTCGGGAGGCTGAGGTGGGAGCATCGCTTGAACCCAGGAGGTTGAGGTTGCAGTGAACTATGATTGTGCCACTGCACTCCAGCGTGGGCGACAGAAAAAAAAAAAATGAGACCCAGGGATGGGAGTGGGTGCGAGAGATGTGGCTTTCACATGATCGGTAAAAGTGGCTAAGATAACCAAGACTTCCCAATTCAGAGAAATGATTTGCAAGTCTGTTCTCAAGCACATTTCCAGCAGCATATTCCTGAGGGCTTTTGCAGGGGAAGGCAGTTTTACAATCATTTCCATTACATGAAAACACACTCTTCCTATCAAAGCAGAAGTCTGGGGAATTTTCTGTGTGCTCTGTCTGCTGTTCGCTGGTGTGCAATGGCTTGCTCTGGGGGAGGGAGGAGGGGTGAACATTCACTACCTGGGGCATTAGGCAGAGAAGATTTCCCTCAGGTGTGGTGAGGGGGTCTGAGTGTGCTGTGAAGAATGGAGGATGCAGGGGGCATATCCGTTAGGACTAAAACAAAAGCGCAGGGCTGTGTCCACAGCCAGCCACCGGCTGCCAAGGTCATTGTAAGGGTCCCCTCTATTGCTGCCTTCAGCAGGGACAATGCCAACCTCACATTCTCCAAGAGAGGGGGTGCTAGGCTGGACCACAGCCCACAGACAGGCCTAGGCATTGCAGGAGCATTTCAGGGGTGGGTGCACTGGGTATTCTGCCTCCTTTACCAGGGGCGGCAGATAAGTTTCCAAATAGTAGCTATATTTATCATCAAGAGGGAGGGCTCCCTCATTTTACTGGGGAAAACAAATCTAATGTGGAGTCAGAGGTCGCGCCTGCAGCCAACAGTAGGGGGACATCTTGTCCCCAGTGCCTCAGCTGCAACCCTTCCCTGCACAATCACTCAGCAGGCCCATTGCTCCTTTCCTAGCTGGTCTCCCTCTTCTACTTCCTATAGCCTCTGCTCCAGCTACATGGTGTGGCTTCCCCGACATGGAACTTGGCTGCAATTCTCCTCCTCTGGCCTCTGGTCTGGTCAGTCCCTCACCCAAAATGACTTCACCTTCCTCCATCACCAATTCCTCACTTCCTGCATCTCCATAGGTGCAAACAGGGGCAGTTTTTCCAGACCCAGCTTAGGCGCTTCCTCCTCCTGCTCCTTTTCCCTCGTCTCTGTAGCTCTAAGTAAGCTGTCATCCTCTGAACATTGTTGCGATTTACCCCCACCGCTGGCCCTCCTGTATGCTGCACTCCTTTCACCTCTGTGTGTATGTTTCTTCTCCTCTGTCAGATGGTGAGATCCTGCCCCATGTGTGGTCGCAGTAAGGCTCGGAAAGAGGCATGAGCCACCACGCCTGGCCCTTTCATGGCCTTTGATCCTGCCAATGAACTACGATCCTTCAGTGGCTTCTTAAATACCACCCATTTCCCCTGCTCAATAAAAACTCCTGCCTCCCTTCTGGGCTCCAGGGGCCAACTCAGAGCCTGCTCCCACCTCCTTTCCCGTCTGCCCTTTCTCCTTCCTCTGTCTTCCCCTAATTGACTCTGGCTTACACATGCAATCCCTCTTGCTTCCCACCTATGGGCTGGAGCTGAGCTTGCTAATATTTGTTAGGCTTGACTGGGCGCAGTGGCTCACACCTGTAATCCCAGCACTTTGGGAGGCCGAGGCAGACGGATCATGAGGTCAAGAGTTTGAGACCAGCCTGGGAAATATGGTGAAACACCGTCTCTACTAAAAATACAAAAATTAGTCAGGCATGGTGGCGTGTTCCTGTAGTCCCAGCTACTCCAGAGGCTGAGGCAGAAGAATCGCTTGAACCCAGGAGCTGGAGGTTGCAGTGAGCCGAGATCGCACCACTGCACTCCAGCCTGGTGACAGAGCGAGACTCAAAAAAAAAAAAAATTGTTAGGCCCCTCTGGAGCCCTAGAAGATTCTCTGGGCTAGGGAAGTTGATGGAAGGAGTAAGAGCCAAGGTTCTTGGTTCTTGGCCCTTGAGGCCTCTTCCAGTCCCTCGATCCTCCTTGGATAGAAAGTTCTGGGGTGGGAGCTCACAGTTGGGGAAATGGAGCCAAAGAGTGGCAGTGCCACAGTGGAAGAACTCAAACCCATGACACAGTGAATCCCTCAAAGACAGAAACCATGTCTGATGTCTGTCCTGAAGATGCTCAAAAGCTTGGGCAGCATGCAGAGGTGTGGCCAGTTTCTGAAATGCAATGTACCTTGGCAGAGCAGTAGGAAGAATGTGTGCAAAGTACTGCTAGAGGAGTACTTTGTGTGCAAAGTACTACTCCTTCATGGAGGAGGTAGCATATGAGCTGGGCCTTGAAGGATGAGCAGAATTAATGGGCGTTCTCAAGGTGGAGGGTGGTCATTCCAGGCAGAAGAAATATGATCGATGTCTCAAAGTTTGGAGGTGTAAAAGGGTGTGGTATCTTTTGGGAATGGCTGGAAGTTGAATGTAGTGGGAACATAGCAGGGTGGGAATCAGGGGTAGGGTGGGAAGAAGAGTAAGAATGAAAAGGTGGAGGGGGATGCCCTGCAAACCTTTGTGCCAATTTCCAGCCACAGTGAATTATGTGGAAGCCAGGTCCAGCCTTTAGATGTTCTTATCTCACACAGAAAATCCCCAAACCTCATGTCTTGGCAAGAAGGCTCAGGGGATAGAAAGAGAAGGGAGACATCAGGGTTGGCCCTGGACAGTCTGTCACTTGGTTCCCTTACAGTCCAGGTCCCCCAGCCTTGGGGCTCAGCACTGGACAGAAGGTTGGACTAGAAGAACTTTGGGACCCTTCACACCCTGCGTTCTGTGGCTCTGTGATTGATGTAGGGAACTATCTCAGGAGTTGATAAAGGAAATACCTGAAGCTAATACTTCCTCTCTTTGAGTAGCAACCTGTGGTCAAGATGGCTCCTTCTCAGATAGCCCACTCTTGATTACTCCTGGGAACTGCAGGCCTCTGAGCTAAATGAGGACCACTGTCTCCATTTTGTTAATGAGAAACCCAGCTGAGCCCTGTGGCCTGCAGGCACAATAGAGATTCGCCCAGGACTCCCTATCTCCTGTCTGACCCAATGGGATTGTGACTCCTGGAGGGCCAGGCTGGCCCCTTCACCTCAGGGTCCCAGGCCTGTGCACAAATATCAGTATGTTCAGGAAATGCATGAACAGGGCAGCACCAGCTTAGGAGCAGCCAGGGGCAGTAAGAACTAAGAGCTAGATACAGAACTGGCTGGGAGCACTGAGCGAGGGGCCGACTGACCTGAGGGCAGTGGGAAAAGAGGTGGCCACGGGCAAAGCTGGTGCACACCCAGCCAGATGAGAACAGGAGTCTCGGGGGTCTGCCTGCCTGGGTTCCTGCGGAACATCTCAGCAGAGGCTCCTACAGAGCAGAGGCCAGGCTCTCTGCCTGCTCCTGGCAGACTGGAACCCCTTAGACGTGCTTTCCTCTTCCCTTTATATCTCACATGGGGCCCTCTGCTGGTCTGGAGAGAAGATACCTCAGGGGCCAGCAGCTGCTCCCAAGGAGAATGGGAATGGCTGCCTCACAAACACATCGGCCATTTGAATACTCTTCCCTCAAACTCTTCCATACCTATGGTTTCCCTGAAGCAATCTAGTGAAGTGAGTGTTATTATCATGCCCATTTTACAGATGAGGAAACTGAGGGTGAGTGGCAGAACCCAGGTAGGATCTAGGGCTTCTGACTCCATATCCAGAACTTTTTCCACGATAGACCAGCAGGGCTCTTTCCTTAGTGTCTTGGATGGCACAGCACAGAAGGTCAAGCCATATTTCAACCAGCTGCTCTGTCCTACGTAGGGCCACTGCCAATGGGCACAGCTCAGCAAGGGCTCCCTCACCACCTCCCCCGGCATTGACTTTCACTCAAAAGCCTTGGGGAGCCTGGGGCCAGTGTCTCCCTCTGCGTGTTTACCAGTTTCTTGTTTCCCCCTGCAGAGGACCTGCTTGGCCCCCAGTGGTTGCATGTGCTGGGAGATGCTAAGGAACATTGTAGAGCGGGTCCATTCTCTCTGAATTGTGGTCAGTGTTGGTCTTTTGGGGCGCCTACAGCTGTCAACTGCTAGATGACACAGGTGAGCGACTGAGGCATCTTTCGTTGTAATAAAGGAACTTTCTGGAAACTGCTTGTCATCTGCCTATTCCTGCTGCCCAGCCCCCTTCCCCAGGAGCTCTGCCCATGGCCACCTCCTGCCAATGTGGAGCTTGGAAGCGATTTCTCCACTCAGTCCAGAGAGCAAGGGTTGCAAATAAACTAATTCCTGTGTGGTCAGTGAGGCTAAAGGCCCAGCCCTTCACTGCTCCAAGGAGAAGATGGGTGTCAGACAAGGTGCTGGCCCCCAGGTGGCCCAGGAGCAGATAAAGAGCTTGCAAGATTGAGTACTCAGGATGAGGTCCTGAGAGCTGGGACCACCGTGCCTCAGCCCCTCCGTGAATGCCACGCACAGTGTTCTACCCCAGAACCTTGGTTTCTCGGCCTGCAAGTGGGCCTGTCCGGTGCAGCCTGGACCGTTCCAGCACAGCTGCAGCAGGATGGCAACCTGTAGCTTAACCGCCCCACACTATGCTGCCCATGGAGCTCAGGGCCACATTTCACAGATGAAAGGACACATTTGCTTTTTCTAAAGCCAGCATGAGCCTGCAGGTGGCACACAGAGGGAGATCCAGGGTGCTGCAGAGAAAGCAGTCAGTGGGTTGGGGTGGGAGGCAAAAGGCAGCCCAGCCCACACCTCCCTCTCCCTCCTGCCTGACCTCCGCCTGCCAGCAAGGCCACTGCCATCACCTCCACCCCTGCCTGTCCCTATGAACACAAGCTGCAATGTGGGCATCCCAGGGCCTCTGGGTAGGTGATGTGGGTGCCCCAGGGCTCTTGCTGGAATGTTCTGCCAATGGTCTCTCCCATCCCTTCCAACAGAGGTGCAGACACTGTGTCCAGCCTGGGCCCCAAGGCTCACTTTGCTCTTTAGTATAGGGGGGTCCTCTCTGCCCTCTTCTCACCACCTCGTCCCCATCCCACTCTCAGACCCCTCTCTCGGGAGAAGGGGCCATGTCTAGTGAGAAGCACCCCCAACCCTCAGGGCTGGGCAGCAACCACGTGGAGAGGCAGAGGTGGGTGGTGAAGGACAGAGTCAGCCTGGCCCTGCCTTTCCCCACTTAAAATGCTCAGGGGCTCCGCTGTCCCCGGGGTCAGGTCCAGCCTCGCCTCCTTGCCCTGCTTGGCTCTCTGGCCTCCGCTCCTGCACCCTCTCTGAGCTGTAGACACATGGAACCTCTTTCAGTTCCAGAGTTTCAGCTCCTCTCTCAGCTCTGGGCACACTGTTTCCTCTGCCTGCTCAGTCCTTACCTCCTCTCCTAGCTCCCACCTGCTGGTCCTTCGGGTATCAGCTGAGTGTTGCTTCCTCCGGGAAGCCTTCCCTGACCACCGGTCACCAGCCTGGGTGAGGGTGCTGCTTCTGTAGCTTGCATGCTGCACCCCCACCTTCTGTCTCACATACCTGTCCTGCTTGTTCCACGCCTGCCCAAGAGATGCAGGCTCCTTGGGGCTGGGGCTGGGTTGTGCTCAGCTCTGTGTTTCTACCCCTATCCTTGGGACACAGTAGATCATGATAAATGGTCGCTGAATACAGGAGTGAAAAGGATGAGAAAAGACCAGATAGAAGAGAGGCGAGGGGCTCCCAGGGTTCCCGCCCATGAATAGATCTAAAAGAAGCCAACAGTGTCCCCCATCACTCTGGGGCCCAGGGAGCTACTGGCTGCCTGGTTTCTCCCAGTCACCCTGGGTGTCCCAGGCTCCATACCCAGCCCCCACCCTGTGCTCAAGGAAATCAACCTGCAGGAGAGGGAGAGAGAGAAGGAGGGGGTCCTGGGTCTCCCTGAGCTCAGGGATGTGGTCCTCACTTCTGCCTCCCCAGGCAGAGGGCTCTGTGCCCTGCCCGGGCACTGGCATGTTGGCAAGCACAAGGAGACACAGGCATGGAAGAACAGGGGACCCTGATTTTCCAGAAATCACAATGGCCAGTCAGTCCCGGGCAGATGACTACCTGTGAAAAGGCTCGTCGCCCCAGCCCCTGCTAGAACTTTTCCCACCCATCCTCCCAGCCCTGTCCTATCCCCGGCCACCTCCAGAGCATGGGCTGGTCCAGCTCTCAGAGCTGGCGTCCCTCTGAGACAGGGGCTTCCCTACCTCGGAAAGTCACTTTGGCGATCCGGTCGCCCCTGCCCCGCAGCTCCGAGACTGTCTTGAGGTGGATGAGCAAGGCCATGCTGGTGTGGGCTGCCTGGCACTGCCAGGCGGGAGCAGTGGGAAGGAGCTAGCCGGTGGAGCACGGCTCACACGCCTCTCTCTTCTCTGCGGCTGCCTCCTCCTCCTCCTCCCGACCCCCCTCCGATGCTGCCCACAGAGACCAAGGCAACCAAGCCGAGCTAAGCTGCTCCTGCAGCGACTCACAGAGCCTCACAGCCCCCGCCCCTCCAAGTTGTCAGCCCAGCGTGTGTGTATCGGTGTGTGCGTGTGTGTGTGTGTGTGTGTGTGCACCCAGTGTGCAGCCTGGGAGTGCGGCAGAGTTGGAATTCATTATTCAGCAGCCGCCGGCTCCCAGATAAAGCTCTGTCCAGCTTCAGGTGTCTTCTCCCAGCTCCTGGAAGGGAGGTTCTGCCCACCCCTCTGCAGGGCTCTGCTCCCTGCTAAGCAAGCCCTGCCACCAGTGGTGGGCACAGAGGAGTGGGCATGAGCATAGGTAGGGTGGATGTGGGGCGGGGGGCACTCCCACCCACAGGGGCACACTACAAGAAGAAGGGAATGTATTTGTCCACCTACGCCCACCTCTTCCCTGCTGGAGACTGTGCCCCCAAGAGGCTGGGCCCTGAGCCCTGCCCTGGGATCCCTGTTTCTGAATCTCAGGAAGCAGAGAGGCTGGGGCTGCTGCCTGAGGGGAGGCTCAGGACCAGGCCATGCATGATGGAGATGGCTGGTTGTGGAGGCAGCAGAGGCTTATGTGCTACCAGGGGCCATGTTTAAGGATCCAGGGCACTAACCTAGCCCCACCCCAAGGCTGGGGGTCAGGCAGGCTAGCGAAGGTAAGCCAGGCTGATGTTTGCTTTCCAGCCAGAGGAGCAGAATTGAATGGCCTTCTGCTGTTACAAGCTGCTAGGGGCAGGAGAAGGGATGTCTATAGTGAAATTTCTAAGGACCAAAAGAGAACTGCCCCCTCCTGTCTTCCAGCAGCATACACCAAGGAAAGGGACGCTGGGGGCCAGAATCCCTGATGCTGGAATCTGTGCAGGGTCATCTGCACCGTTGTTCTTGCTATTCATTCTTGGTGGAATGCCCTCCACCCCACCCTGGACTCAGCTTGAGTGCCTGCTCCTGGAGGTGCCTCTGTACCCGCACCCCAGCTGGGTTGGGGTCCTCCTCTGTGCTGCTCCTGCCTCCTCTCATCTTACTGAGTCCTGGGGCTGCTTCCCTTGCCTTTTCCCCTCCTGACCTCAGGAGGGCCCTGGAGCACAGCATCCCTCTACCCCAGAGCCCCACATGGTATCCTGTGCACCGTAGGATGCCCAATTACTGTTGAAAGGATAAAAGAGTGAGCTCAGGGATCTACCTGAAACAGAGTCTAAAGGTTAAAAAGAGAAACACTAATTTTTCACAGCATGGTAACAAGAGGTTACTTCTTTTGATTCTACATTCCAAATAACCTACAGTATGTCCCAAGAGCCTTCTTTCCTCCTTCTAGATATTTCCTTGCTACTGTGCCCTATTTTTCTTTTTCTACTTATGTTTTTTTCCTTTGCACTTTTTCCTAACCAATTCTTGCTTACCTTTCTCACATTTATCTAATCATATTGAATTTAAAAATGTCTTAGAGTATTCTGTTTATTGAATACAAGTATGAATGCTAAATTTTCAAAAGCTAGATAAGTTTAATGTCTTAAAAAAAAACACCTAAATTCACTAGCATTTTCCATCCATGAGGTCATCAGGTGATCTGTGTTTTTAAGGCTTGGTGACTACAAGGTACAACAACAACAACAGAAAATATCTTCTTCCTTGGTTCTCTGGAGGTCCTCCCCTGAAAGGAGTGAATTTCATGAGGCCTCTTATAGACCCTGTGCATCTTTAGGAAAAAGCCCATGATCCTGCCCTAGCCAAGGCATTGATCTATGCTGAATCTCGCTTTCCACATCCATAAAATGGTAGCAATTCCACTCAGCAGCTCTCAATGGACTCAGCTGACCTTTCTGAAACCTAAGACAGATCCCACTTTTTTTTTTTTTTTTTTTTGAGACAGAGTCTCACTCTGTCACCCAGGCTGGAGGGCAGTGGAGTGATCTAGGCTCACTGCAACCTCTGCCTCCCGGGTTCAAGCGATTCTCCTGCCTCAGCCTCCCAAATAGGTCAGACTATAAGCATGTGCTACCATGCCCAGCTAATGTTTGTATTTTTAGTAGAGATGGGGTTTCACCATGTTGGCTAGGCTGGTCTCGAACTGCTGACCTCAAGTGATCCGCCTGCCTCGGCCTTCCAAAATGCTGGGATTACAGGCATGAGCCACCGTTCCCAGCCAGAACCCACTTTTTAATTTCCATTCTTCTATTACCCATTTTGGTAACTGAGTATATAATTTATGTAATGAACATTTACTGAATTCTTTCCAGAGCCAGGTGCTGAGATTCAGGGATGAATATGATATGGATGGCACAAGATCCCAATCAGACGAGACAGATGGACTAGAACACAGGCAGGTGGAAGGCAGGGTGGTGGGTTTACCAGCAGGACTGGCTGGGCAGCCCTGAATGGGGGAGGAAGTAGGCGGTCAACCTCACCAGGGCTGGGGGTCTTTGACTCATGTTTTCCTTATTGTAGAACATGTTCCCCAATGAGAATTTAGAAAAATACAGACATGACTGCATTCTGAAGGATGGATGGATTTTCCTTCCACCCAGTTTGTTTGCAGCCGTTCCTTTGCCTACAGCTCTCTTTCCAACCAGGCCTCAGTGTTTCTGCTTCCTGAGCCTCTGGGAAGCCTGTGGCTCCCCTTCATTTCATTGGCATTTGCCAGGGGAAGTCTTTGGAGAATCCTGGTGGCAGCCACATTCTGTGAACCCAGTAGCGTCTGCGGTCTTCATCCACTGCCATTTACAGAACCGAAGTGCGAGGGGAGCACTGCTCTCCATCTGGCATCTGAAGGGAAGAAGCAAGACCTGGAGACAAAGTGGGAACTGCCAGGCTTCTTCATGACACCAGGACTGCTGCAGAGGGAGCTGGGGTGGCGGGGCCTCCACCCGAGTCACCAAGAGCCTGGCACCGTGGAAGCTGTCCCCATACCCTCACCCCTTATGGAAAAGCCGAAGGCCCTGTGCCTGCCCTAGGCACCAAGGCTGGTGTAAGGGTCCCTGGAGAAACTCAAATGTGGAGGCTGAAGCAGTCACAGGGAGGGAGGGAGGGAGGCAGGCAGGATTACACAGGGGGTGGGCCTTCAGCAGGCCTGCTCTCTGGGGCAAGCGCTACCCCTGCGGATGCCATCCCCAAAATGAACGGCAGCATTGCGGACAAATGTAAATCACACACCCAGACGTTCTATGATTTTCTTTTTGCCTCTTGTGGAGTAGTTTACAGGTATGATGAGGTGAGAAGGAAGCCATCAGCTAGAGATTAAGAAGAAAAATGAAAAATGCTCCTCTTCGCAAGGCGCGCACGCACGCACGCACACACACAATTACACACAGCGTCCTAGGCAACCTCGCCCAGCGCGGCCCACTACAGAGCCCCTTCCTGGAACTCCCATGGAGCTGGGGTGCAGGGGAAGCCTTGGAGAGACATAGCTCCTGGGGACCCTAAGGCCACTCAGGTTTCTGGGCCCGAGCCACGGTGGGGCAGCTGCTTTGTGCGTGACCTCCAAAGTCAGGACCTGGCCTGTCCTTTGTGGTAGGGTCGCGTTCCAAGCCGGGTCACCGCAAGACGGATCCCGCCAGGCCTCTCCAGCGATGTTCTGCCTCCCTCCCGCATCTGAGCCTCTGCACATCCCGCAGGCAGCAAGGCAGAGAGCCCCGACGCGCCGGGGCAAGTGACAGGGGTCACCCAGCAGAGCTCGCGGAAATGGGAGGCGCCTTCTGGGCGCGCCCTATGGGGCTGCTCCGGGAGGTGGCCGCCAGGGGGGCGCAGTGTCTCGGAACGCGAGGACCGCGGGGCCAGCTGGCGTTGCCAGGCTCGCCGCCGTGGCGGTTGCCAGGTGACCCGCCGCTGTTTACCGTGGGGCGGAGCGGAGCGCCAGGCTCGCTGTACTCGCGCACCCACCATGGCCTCCCGCAGCGCGGGCACCCTACTGACCGAGTTCAATGCTGCCTACGTGCCCCCTGGACTCATGCCCGGGTAAGGCCGAGGGAGCGCCTCCTCCCCTCCCCCTTCCACTAGCGCCCTCCTCGGTGATCGAAATTCAGCCCCCTGCCCCCGGACTTTGGGGTTGAAGGAACCCCGAGGAGCCAATTTTCCACCCGACGGGGCGAGGGGCCTTCCTGGAGGTTTGTGGTTTCAGAGTAGGAAGTGGGCGGGCACGGGCGGGGGCCTCCCCAGATTCCCCTTCACAGGAAGGCGCTCCCTGGCAAGTGGGGCACAGCCAGCAGGGCATAAGGGACCTCGCATGGATGTAGCCGGGGAAGGGGGAGGAGATGGAGCCACGTGGGGTTTAGTGCTTGGAGACGCCCCAGGCGGGCAGCCTCCAGCGCTTACAGAAAATGCGAGAAAAAGCAGGCCCTTCCGTCCGGCGCACAGGGCCAGCACCCAGCATTCGGGCAAGGTCAGTACTTGTTGGTTGAAGGAGGGAAGGATACCGGGTGGGTGCCCGATCGAAGAGCCTGGCAAGGCCGGAAGATCCGTAGTTAATGGGTCATGTATGCAGTACCCGCCCGACTTTGCGGTCGGTCCTTTCACAGACCTCCCTTTATCCTCCCAGAAGTTTTTCTTGGAAAGCTTCCTGGCCACTTGCCCTGAGCGCTGGCTGGCTGTTTAGCACTTTCAAATACTAGGTTACACCTACCTTTCTTTACTCTGGATATTTTCAGACTCCAAGCATCTAACATGCAAGTCTGGCTGTTGCCTCCTGTTCTTTGGCTCTTTCTCCTACAGTGTCTGATGTTTCTACTCCGGACCGCCTCTCCCAGGGTGTAAGGCTGTCTTTATCCCTCCTACCAGTCAGCATGGGTACTGAGAACAGGCACTGGATTCTGAGAGGCAACCTGTACAGTATCAGCAAATCTGTATAGAATGAATGAATGATCCTAAGAACCCTAGTCTGAAAAAAAGAGTGAACGAATGAATGAAATGAATGTCTTGAGAGTTCTGCAGGCAGAGTCTCCAAATGGGTGAAAAAGCCCGCATGCTCTCCCCTGCAATAGGAACAGATGGCAACATGAAGAAAAGTGTATTTGGTATGAAGTTGGGATTGTTTTGAAGCAGAATAAGCTAGACACAGAGGTGCTGTGACATTCAAATCATTTCTGGAGGCTGCATGAGAAAGTAGCAACCAGGGGCTGGTGCTGTAGTTTTAACCTAGCCCATTTGTGGATGCGACCTCTCTCTGGGCCTTGGAGGGAGCTCAAAAGCTACCAGGGTTCCCATCAGACAAAGCTGATTTACCAGGTCATGGTAGTTTCCCGAAGCCAAGCCAGGTGACTTAGGATTTGCCCGTTTTCCTTTATTTAAGACATTCATGTGGGTCAGTGCTTGGGACATGCCAGGTGTTATGTTAGGAGGCTGGGAAGACAAAGACAAACAAGTGAGGGGCTGCCCTAGTGTGGTGTAAACACATAAGGTTTAGTTCAAATCCATTTTTGCAGCCTTGGATGGTGGTGCTGACACCACATTCTGGGTGTTCATCATGAGATTTGATTTTATACATTGACTTTTTTTCTTAAGCCTCCCACAGTCTCCAGTTGGAAAATTTTCTATTGTCTGACTCCTGGACATTTCCCATCTGGGGAGCAAGGCCTGGTGCTCCTGCAAACCCTGCCCCGCAGTTCCCCAACTCTGTTTGGCAGGGGTGGGAGCTGCAGGTTTCAGAAGCAGTCCCCAGGGTGCTTTCCTATTCCTGCCACTTCTCAGCAGTTCCCTTGAGCGCCCTGTCCTGTGATTGATTTAGAAATGGCAATAAGAGGATCATGAATGAGGCTTCAAGCCTGGACTGGGCTAGTTTGAGCAGCTGAGCCCATATCTGCTGCTTTCTTATCTAGATCTTTCTGGAAGGGTTGTGTTCCCCTTAAAGATTCCCATCAGCGAGGGATGAATTGAGTCATTTTGTGTTTCCAAATGCTACCTCGTTGGCAATTCTGTTAACTTAATGAAAGAACCCAAGATTCCCGACCACACTTGGATAATTCTTATTTTTGTGTGTCTGTTCAAACACTAATCACAGGATTTTAAAGCACAGCCAGTCTCTTCTGACACTCACATCACCCTGCTCTTACCTGCTTTATTCATAGAGGCAGAGAATATTCATGCTGGTGTGGACCTCAGAGATCTTGTAGCCCTGTCCCCTCCTGTTCCAGATGTGGTCGCTGAGGTGTGGGCGGACTTGCCTGAGCCCCACGCTGGTGATTGGAGTGCTGGGCTGGAGCCAGGTCCCTAATGCCTGGCAATAACACCATGATCTCCTAAGTCTGAGCTCCAACTATGTACCAGGCACTGTGCTGGGCCCTTCACAACATTTTCTTCTTCTTCTTCTTCTCCTTCTCCTTCTCCTTCTCCTTCTTCTTCCCCTTCCCCTTCCCCTTCCCCTACCCCTTCTTCTTTTTTTAATGGAGTCTTGCTCTGTTGCCCAGGCTGGAGTGCAATGGTGCAATCTCGGCTCATAGCAACCTCTGCCTCCTGGGTTCAAGCAATTCTCCCTACCTCAGCCTCCTGAGTAGCTGGGATTACAGGCACGCGCCACCACACCCGGCTAATTTTTGTATTTTTAGTACAGGCGGGATTTTGCCATGTTGGCCAGGCTGGTCTCCAACTCCTGACCTCAGATGATCAACCCGCCTTGGCCTCCCAAAGTGCTGGGATTACAGGCATGAGCCACCACGCCTGGCCTTTTTTCTTTTTTAAAATCATCACAATAACCCAGATGAGGAATGAGCAGCTTGCCCAAAGTCATTCAGCAAGTTGCCGAGCCTCGGCTTTGTGACTTCAACACCCCAACTCACCCCACTATCTCCCCAACCGTCATGTGGTGTTTCACACTGCCTCCCTCATTTAGCAGGGAGGGAATGGGGTCGACAGTAAGAGATGGACTCTGGAGCAAGCCAGCCTGGTACGAATCCTGGCTCCATGACTTCCTTACCCTGGGCAGGTTACTTATCCCCCCTGCCTCACCTACCTTATCTGTTCAATGGGGATGATCACGGTGTGCAGGTTAAAGAGGTTTCAGTTAGTTAACATGTGTAAAGCCTGGCACTTGATCATTGTTAGCTGTTATCATTAGTTAGATCTCTACTGTGTTCAAGATCTGGTTCTAGGAACCCCGGGGAACATGAAATAATAACCAAGCTGGTCTTCAGCCTCGCCGGCCAGGGTGCTCCATTTGGTTCCATGCTGTTCCTGGGGACACAGCTCCTAGGCACCTTGCCACAGGCAGTGCCTGCCTACGCCTGGCCTGGGTGCTATTCCTGCAGTGGGCAGGAGCTCTTGGGTCAGAGCCCCTGAGATTTGAAGGGGTTTGAAGGGATGAGATTGGCCTCAGTGAGGATCCAAGCTTCCTGCTTGCAAGTCGGATCTGGGTGGCATCCACTCCTCATTCTCTGTTTCTGGCCATGCCTCACCGGCTCTCAGTGCAGACACTTGGCCTGCGCCATGCATTCATTCATGCCCAGACTGCCACTGCGCCCCATGCCCACAGCTCCTGCCCAGCGGCTCTCACCAAGATTGAGGGCAGGAGGATTTGCCTCCCAGCCCCTCTCTCTGTCTGCCTGGGGTGGCAGTTGTGCCCACATCTGTCACTGAGCTGGACCTCGGAGACTTCAGGGGCCTCTGGTCCTAAAATCAGTGCATTCCACTCCATTGTCAGGAGAGTGGTCCCACAAAGGTGGCTGTGTCCCCATCCCCAGAATCCCTGTACAGCAAACACACACACAGTGGTGTGCTGACAAATGTTTAACAACCAGTTCTCTGGAGCAAAAATGCTTTGATTTGTAACATTCATCCATATCTGTGGTATAAATACTCTCACCAAAGCTGATTTCAAACTATCAACATAGTGTCCTTAATTGCAGAGTTGGGGAGGGATGGATGCACAGCTGTGCACCATTATATAACATTTCCACCCCACAGATAGAGTGGACATGACAACCTCAAACACAGGCGATAGTAACGTGGCAAAATAATTAGGAAGTGAGGAGTTTTGACTGTCTCCTTTGGTTTCAGTGTGTTTTTCTTTCCTTTGAGACAGAGTCTTACTCTGTCACCCAGGCTTGAGTGCAGTGGCACGATCACAGCTCACTATAGCCTTAACCTCCTGGGCTCAAGTGATCCTCCCACCTCAGCCTCCTGAGTAGCTGGGATCACAGGTGCGCACCACCATACCTGGCTAATTTTTGTATTTTTTGTAGAGACAGGGCTGCCCAGGCTGGTCTCGAACTCTTGGGCTCAAGCCATTTGCCTGCCTCAGCCTCCCAAAATGCTGGGATTATAGAAGCCACCATGCCTGGCCTAATATAACATATTTAATTGTAATGGAATATAATTTGATATTGAATACTGGCTTGTTTAATAATAGACTTAACAATTTCCTGAAAATTTAGAAGTTGATTCCCTTGAAGCCAGTAGGCACTGCCTGTAGCCCACTACTGCCTGCCCCTGTGATATGGTTTGGCTGTGTCCCCACCCAAATCTCATCTTGAATTGTAGTTTCCATAATCCCCACATGTCACAAGAGGGACCAGGTGGGGATAATTGAATCATGGGGGCAGTTCCCCATCCTGTTCTCATGAGAGTTAGTTCTCACGAGATCAGATGGTTTTATAAGGGGCTCCCCATTTATTGGGCACCCATTTTTCTCTCCTGCCGCCATGAGGACAAGGACATGTTTGCTTCCCTTTCTGCCATCACTGTAAGTTTCCTGAGACTTCCCCAACCCTGCAGAACTATTAGTCAATTAAACCTCTTTCCTTTATAAATTACCCAGTTTGGGGCAGTTCTTCATAGCAGCGTGGGAACAGAGTAATACACTCTGCCAGCTTCCTGGGGCCTGGGGCCTTACCCTTCAGGGAGAGAGGTCAGGCCAGGCTTGGGAAGGGAGGGTTCCAAAGCATTTGCATTTCCAAAGCCCCTTCCACTTCAACCCAGGCCCTGGCACCCAAGATGCAGCCCTCCAAAAAGGCCAGTGCATCTTGGGGTATGAAACAAAGGCCATCTGCCCAGGAGGAGGTAGGGGACCCTTTGTGCCCATTCGTTAGTATTAGAATCTCCTGGGGAGCTTTAACTATGACCTGTGTTCGGGCCCCATCTAGAGATTCTGATGTCATTGGTTGGGCTGGGCCAGGGCTGCAGGAGTTTTTAATCCTCCCAGGCAATTCTAAGATGTAACCAGGGACAGGAATGCTTGTCTGAGAATTTCTATGGCCCCTTGCATTGCAGACCACTGTTGAGAAACTGGCAGGTGTGGTCCTATTTTCAAGCATTTGAAAGAAGGGACCTCCTCATGTGAAGCCTTCTACCTGTGCCATTCTCCTTGGCACACCCCCGCCCCCAGGCTGAGAGGTCTGACTGAAGGAACAGCAGGCGCTACTTTCGTTGTTCGGTTCTCATATCCAGCTGAGGGAACAGATCATTGTCCCAGATTCAAGCCCAAAATACAGAAGCAGGAAGTAAATTCTACAGTCCCTCAATTCTTCTCCCTCTTGGCCCTGTCTCCACAGGGAGCTTCCCTCTTTATCCCCCCAGGAGGCAGCCTGGTCTCAGAGGGCCTCACACGCTTAGGGAGCCTCTGGCCACTCACCTGCCTTTCTCTGCTGCAGTATCTTCTCTTCTGGAGGATTCATAAGCCACATCATTCCCCACCCCTTTCCCAGGACCTCTGCCCCAAGACCAGCCCCTATCTCTTCCCTGGAATTCACCTCTGAGCTGTTCAAGGACATTTCATAGGTAACTGGTGCCTCTCTACCTTGAGGAACTGTGGAGCCCCCTAAGAACAGGTGATCAGGGGCTTCTGGAGACTTGGGCTTTGCAACAGGGATCCTCCTTCTCTCCAGAAGAAAGGGCAACCCTTTAAAATGTGCCACCATTTGTCAATTCCATTCAACAGATATTCACAGAACATCCACTGGGTGCAGAGAATGCCAAGCATGCCAGTATGAGTACAACAGAACCCTACTTCCCCAGAGAGCCTATGATTAATACAGAAAGAATATTCCAGTGGCTCAGATTATTGTGATATGAAAGAATGTGAACTGAGGCCAGGTGCGGTGGCTCACACCTGCACTTTGGGAGGCCGGGGCAGGTGGATTACCTGAGGTCAGGAGTTTGAGACCAGTCTGGCCAATATGGCGAAACGCCATCTCTACTAAAAGTACAAAAATTAGCTGGGCATAGTGGCGGGCACCTGTAATCCCAGCTACTTGGGAGGCTGAGGCAGGAGAATCGCTTGAACCCGGGAGATGGAGGTTGCAGTGAGGATCATGCCATTGCACTGCAGCCTGGGTGACAGAGTGAGACTCAGTCTCAAAAAAAAAAAAAAAAGAAAAGAAAAAGAAAAACAATATGAACGGAGACATAGGAGAGGTGCAAAGGGCAAAGACAGTTCCATGGAGCAGGCAGGCAGGGTCTGTGGGCTGGGTCATGGAGGCTCCATGGGAAAGAGGGCATTCAAGATGGACCTCAAAGGATGGGTAAGATCACAATGTGGGAAGCGGGGAGAGCAGAGCCTTCTGGATGGAGGATGTGGCTTGAGACAAAAAAAAAATGGTGTGGAGTTGCCAGAAGGATGTTCTTTCAAAGCAGCAAATGGCCTCTTCAGCTGAAATGGGAAAACTGTGATGACAGTGGATGATGCGGCTGGAAAGCATTCTCACAGAGGCCCTGGCACGGAGGGACTGACACCTGGCCCCGCTTGTGCTTGGTGTCACAGGCAATAGGGAGCCCTTGAAGGGTTTTGCCCTGGGGAGGAATGTGATCAGAACTGTCCTCAGTAGGAGGCGTTATGGAGGAGAGGATGCATTGTGGAATGCGGACATGCCGAATAGTCGCTGGTTAATCAGTTAATAAGGTTGATCATGGGATCTCTGATGGCTCATGGTAATTAGTTTTAATGTTGGCTGTGGGGCCAAGCAGTGCTATTAAGAGTCAGGGAAGGGACTGCTCCTTTTCACACAGTAACCCACAGTGGGCCTTAGAATCCACATGTGACCATTGCCCAGGGGTCCGGCTTGGCACAGTCTCCTGGCTTATGTGGTGTACAGATGGATGGAGGGACAGGGTGGTGGACGGGAGCAGATGAAGGGGTTGAAGAGGAGGTGTGGTGGCACCAGCCAACACAGCAAATGCTGCCACTCGATGCCCTGTTATAAAACTTGCCATTCCCCTCTGTTCCTCCCTACCTTGGCCTGCCTCATATCAACACAAACAGGACTGCAGAAGGCTCCACCGTGGAGCTCAGGGCATGCTCAAAGGAACACAAATGCAGGTGCATATAAGGGACACAGACCTAGCTTGCCAAGATGCGCCCACTGAGTGCTAAAGAATGTGAACCTGCCCATGTGTGCACACACACCTGCCTGAGCAGCAAGCCCTGAACAGAATCCAGGCAGAACTCAGGAGGATTGCGGAGGAGAGGGCTTCTATTCTATTGGGATGCAAATATCGTGGCATTCAGAGAAGGTGGAGAAGCAGGGAGCAGAGGAGGAGTATGGCAGAGAGCTTGGGGGCGAAGAGAAGAATCACGAGAACACATCATTTTTCTATGGCTCTTTTCTTCGGAGGAGCCCAACGCCCCTGTAGGCGGGATGCTTCATGCCAACATGTGCTCTGCTGATCAGAGCCACACTCCTCTTAAATCAGGACTCCAGGGCATGGTGCCCCCAGAGTTTCTGGAATTCTGCCTCCTCCAGTGAACATTTGTTGAGCACTTGTCATGTGCCAGGTGCTGAGGATAAAGGAGAACACGGATTAGCAGAAGAGACAAGTTCATTCGGGTCTGAGTGTGGATTTAAGGATGACAGTCCTCTCAGCGAGGCAGGTGCTAGGTACAGGGTATGCAGTCAGGGGAGGTAGCAGAGGGCACTGGATCCTTAGGAGTGGGTGGCAGATCCCCAGATGGGCAACAGGGAAAATGCATCCCAGGGAGAGGAACTCCATGCAAAGGCCCAGAGGCCTGAAGAGCAAGTGGGGCCCCAGAGACTGGGAGTAACGCTGCTGGGGCCCAGGGCACCTACAGGGCAGTGATGGGCGAGAGGAGGGATGGCTCTGGTGCTGTGTGGACGGCAGGCTGGAGGGGGTGATGCTCTGTTTAGACCAGGGAGGAGATTGGAGATTGTCCAGGCAAGCAATGAGGGAGGCTCGCAGCAGTGGGATGGAGGAGGGCCACAGGCCGGTGGCTAAGGAGGGGCCTAAGCAGGACTTAGGGAGAGGTCAGATGTGGAGGGTGATGGAGGGTGATGGAGAAGCCATCCCAGTTTCTGGCTTAGGCGGAGGTTGGAGGGTGCAGGGATATACTGGAGGAAGAGCAGTTTCAGTGGCGCTGAGTCTGTGGCGTGGTGGCCCAGCCTTGTGTGGGCAGCCAGGCATGTGGATCCATTGCCAGAATGGTAGAGGCTGGAGACCCAGATCTGGCTGTCATTGACATACGGGACATGTTGGAAGTCTAACACAGATGAGATCTCCCAGAAGGAATGGGTCCCTGGAAAGAGAAGAGGACCCTGGGGCAACACCATCGCCTGGGGAAGGAGCCAGACCCAGGGGCTCCCCCTGCCCTGGGACTTTCCTCAAAGCCTCACCCCAGTGGACACTCGTCATGGAGCTCCTCCAGTCCCCACCCTGGGAATGGCCTTCCCTCCTTGTGGTTGATAGCACTAGAACCTTGACCATGGTCCCACTTGGGTTGGAGCTGGTTGTACCCAGGCCAGCGCAGCATGGCGCCTGACACATGCACCCCATGACTCAGTAAACACCGAGTGAGGACTGGGCTCGGGGAAGGCAGGCTGAGCACTGTGGGTCTTTGTGTTCCCAGCACTTAGTGTGGTGCCAGCACACAGCAGGTTCCTGATAAATTAATGTTTCATGCCATCTGACTCTGTTTTTAAAAAATGATGTGTGTACAAAGAAGAAAGCCACAAATCACCCCAAATCCAAACACCCTGAATTATCCAGGATCAACGTTTGGTGCATTTTATTCAGAGTTTCTCTTTATGTGTATATTCAGATGAGATCGGGCACGCTCAGGGTGGTATGGTTGTAGACCTTATGTGTATATTCAGATAAAGGACTAGATGGAGGAGTGAATGGACGGATGCATGGATGGATATAAAGACAGACAAAAGCAACTTTATAAAAATATAATCATACCATATTTGCTATTTTAAAATGAAAAGCATGAAATTGAATCTTAATAGAACTTAACTGAAGAGAAAGAAACTGAAGTAAAATGGAAGAATAAGTAGATTTGAGACAAGTGTTAATTCATCACAAGAGATATTAGTACAAAAAGATCCCACTATAGGAGAGAGAGAGAGGATAAAAACCATCAAAGGACTAAAGCCATTATGTTGTACTTTTTTCTAACGATGTGTTTCAATTTTAGATGCCATGGGTTGACTCTGATTTAAAGAGATTCTTAGTAAGTGCACCCCCATCTCCCCTCCACCCACCCCCCAATTTTTGTTGCTTAAATTAGTTTTACTTTGACAGGTTTTATAACATTTACATTCCATTCTGTAACTAGCATTCACCTAGTTGCTATTCCTGGTTCTGCACTTCAATAGATTTGAAGCTCACCACCACTCATTCTAACAGAGGCTCTACATTACTGAGTTGTTTTTTTTTTTTCTTTTGAATCATCTCTTGATTGGCAGGATTTTGTCGCTGAACATGACTTTCAAGAAGAGCTTGTGGGTGCTTTAGTTGCTGAGCCCTTTCATGCTAGGAAAGGGTGGCTTTGTACCCCCGTGACCGCCTGGCTGGTGTGGTATTCTTGGGTTATGCTCTTTTCCCTGCGGAATGCTGTGGGTATCTTCCTTTGCCTTTCATTCTATCACTTCATCTTTTTGCTGGGGTTGGCAGCACCTGGAGACGAGCATCTCTTCCATTCCCTACATTCCGAACCACTTGAGAAAGAAGGTGAAAGAGGAATGTGGCTGTTAGAGAATGGGGTGAACACAGCCTCAGAATGAGACAGGCACTGGGGCCGGCCTCCTCCCCACGGGCAGAGCCTGTCCATCTAACATCTAAGGCTTGGAGGGGCGGAGCAGGCTTCCTTGCTTCCAAGGAGGAGAAGGAGGGAGGGGAGAGGTGGGCCACAGGCTGCCCGATGGTTCCAGTGTGGGAGGAACCTCCCCTCCACGTGGGAGGAGCCCTCAGGATAGAGGAGGCAGCATCTCCCCATGTCACTTGTCTTTGACATCTTAATTTATTGAATCTATATCTTGATTAAGCTTCATCTACAGCACGAAGTGCTCTCAGGAACTTGCTTACACGTCACAGGTTAGGTTTTTTCCCAAACAAGTTTCTTCATCAGTGCGAATGTTGCAGCGGGACAGTGTGAGCCGAGGACATTGGATTTGGCAACAGCAGGACCTGATATGACCTTAATTTAGATGTAGAGGTTCACGTTTCAATGGTGGGTCTGAAGGCAGACTGAGGGAGGTCAAGGAAAGGGTGAGAGTTGAGAAATCAGGCAGAAGATGCAGCGTATTCCTTAGCGAGCTCCAGAAGGAGGGAGGGAATCTGCAATCCCGCCTTCCTCTTCGCCATCTTTAATGTCTCCTCTCTTGGCTGCTTCCCCTCTGCCTATAAACGGGCACCAGCCTTTACTGTGGAAATGTACAATCTAGGAACCACGGCTCATGCCCACTTACAGGCAGAGGGGAAGAGGCCGAGAGGGAGGGGGATATTAAAGATGACGGAAGAAGGGCAGAGGCTGAGAGAGACAGGGAGGAGTCGGATGGGACAATGAGGCCTTGGGTGAAACCAGAGCAGGAGCTCCAGACCCAGGAGTGGCGCCCAGGCCGGGAGGAAGACTCTGTCTCCTGAAGCGGCCAAGGTGACCACACAGCCTCACAGGAGAGACAGCAAGGCACCCACCAATTCCTCCGTCTTCCCAGTTCCAGAGGAGACCTGGCCTCCACAGGGAACTCAGGGGGCCAAGGAGGAAGGGCACTGAGGTGGTAGAGAAGAGTCAGGACCGCCAGGGTCACGGTGTCAAGGGCGGCGCCTCTGTGGCATCCAGGGATGTGAGTAGTGAGGCTGGAGGGGGTGCCTGTGCAGCTGGGGTGGAGCCTCTCCCCTCTGCAGCCTCATTGCAGCTCTGGCCCAGCCAATGCCAGATGCTGTGAGACCCCAGGAAGGCACAGCTGTTGAGGGTGGTGGGACCAGGAGCCAGGGCAGAACTCACTTTGTGTGAGCTTCCCTACAGTGAGCAGTCCTGTCAGCAGTCACTCGGCTTCGCTTCCTTGCCTTTTTCCTGAAGACAAAAAGAAGGAAACCATGCATTGCTATCTAATTCCAGGCAGCGCCCGTTCTGTTGGTGAGGAGACCGAGGCCCAAGGCACAGGGAAAGACCCCAGAAGAGGTGAGAGTAGGGGACGGAGTTACATCTAGATGGCTGTGATGACTCTGCAGGACTGGGATATAGAGGAGCTGATGGGGCTGGAGAGCTGGGCCCGGGTCAGATCACAGATGGCCTCGAATGCCACGCCGAGGATCTGACTCTGGACTAAAGTTCAGTCTGCTGGAGAAGGGATTGCAGGGGCAGGGGTCTGGTGCGGTTAGAACAGTGAGGTTGTTATGACCACAGGCCAGGTACAAGGGCACATGGCTGGGCTCAGGTGGTGCAGATGGAGCTACAGGACTTGGTGACTGACTAGATGTGGGTGAGGTGGATGCCTCAGTTTCTGACTTGGATGGCTAGGGGGAACTTTTCACAGAGATGGGACCAGACTGTCAGGGAAGGTGGGGGTGGGAGACCAAGCCTGGGAGACATCCAAGGGATATGTCTGGTGTGCAATTGTACATAGCAGCCAAAGGCTTGGAGAGAACTCCCAGGCGGGAGCTGTGGACTGGGTTCATCTGCACACAGGAGGTGGCTACGGCCATGGCATGGCTGCCATCACCCAAGACAGACCCCGGAGGTTCACCAGTGCTTAAGAGGCGGGCAGAGGAGAAGGCTCATGAAGGTGTGGTCAGAGATGTTGGCAAAAGCAACAGAAAGGAGCAAAGGTGTCATCCAAACCAACAGCAGCGTTTCAGGAAGGGAGAGGTGGGTGATGCCCTGTGCTACTGGAAGGCCCAGCAAGACAGAGCGTGTCCACCGACCTGCAGCAGCAAGAGCACAGGCGGCCTTGGGAAGAGCGATTTCAAGGGCCTCATGGAGCAGAAGTCAGACCCCGGAGAGTGAGGCATGCAGGGGGGCACAGGGCCATGCTGCTCGGCAAGCTTCCACATTGGCCGCGAGTCTGGCGCCTGTACTCTCTGGGTGTTGTTGACTCTCCCTTGCTTTGTTAAAACAAGTCTTTAGCTCTTGGAGCGAGTCTCATTTAACCAAGGATCTCTGGAGTGCCTGTGTCACCAAGGCCTCCGCTCGCCCATCTCCTGTCCCTCTCCTGGAACCTCCTTGGTCACAGAGGGTGGAAGACTCCTTGTAGGCTCTCAGAGCTCCAGAACCTTAGTCAGCTCTCCAGGCTGCCTGAGGAGCGTGTTGGGAGGCTGCTGTGCTGGGAGCAAGGCTGCGGCGTCCTGAACCTAGGCCTTGCTACACCACATCTCCCACCCATCGCTGTTCACTGACCGGGCCCCCCACCCGCTTCTCATACTCCCCCTACTCTTTCATGAGATAACTGCAGAATGTGGGAGCCAGAGGAGGCCTTTGCATCTTCAGGCCAACGCCTGAGTAAATGCGGGCCCCTGGAGGGACAGTGATTTGCCTACAGCATTGACTGGGGGGTATCTGGTGTTCTGGCCCCTGTGTAAGCCCCTGGTCTGGAGAGAGGAGCATCTAGGCAAAGACCTCTGTGGGGAGGGAGAGGCCCAGAGCCCCTTGGACTTGGCCATCCCCAAAGACCTGAGCAGGTCAGTGCACCTGGGGAAGCCCCTTAGGGCCAAAGATGGCCACCGGGCTCCCCTGACTCTGCCCTTCATCTTTTTTTTCTTAATTGTTATTACGTTTTTATGGGGAGACAGAGTCTCACTGTGTTGCCCAGGCTGGTCTCAGAACTCCTGGGCTCGAGTGTTCTTCCCGCCTCAGCTTTCCAACGTGCTGGGATTACAGGCATGAGCCACGGCACCCTCCACTTTTAAGGGCCTCTCTTGGAACAGGCCTGGGGCCCTTCACTGATCTGTGGCTCCACCACCCCCACCGTGATCGGCAGGTACCAGGGCCACGTCCCCACTGTGGCCTTCTCCTTTGGCGCTCCCTACGGCACCACCACCCTCAAGTACTTCCAGGACCACCGCAACGCAGCCATGGAGAAGAGCCACACTCCCTTCAGCCAAGGCGGCCACTTCCCCACCATCTTCTCCACCAACCCCAACCTCCTGCTGATGGAGCGCGCCAGCACCCGGGACCGCTGGCTGCACAAGCCCAGCTACACTCGCTTCAACCTGGACAGCCATCGCTCCACAGAGCTTACGAATTTCTACCAGGTAAGCTGTGTGGGGCTGCCCTGTGGCCTCCCCTCCTGCCCACCTGCCCCCCCCATGGGAAGGGAGTGATGGCCAGGGGCCAGGGGGAGACCTCGCACCTGCCACAGTGTCTTGATTTCCTTTCTCAGAGCCCCTGAGCCAGCAGGGAGCATGGTGGGCTTGGCTAAAGGGAGTAAGGAGGCTCAGGACTTTGCCCCTCTGATCTCTCCCCACCTCCTGGGGCTTCAGGACCTCCAACTCCTGCTCACTCCCACTGCCAGTGGAGCTAGGGGTCTCTAGGGACCTGTCTCTAGGCTCCTGCCCTTACCTTCTGCCCCCTGGAGTCTCTTGGATCTGTGGAATGCCATATATTTTGTAGGTGAGTATAAGGTCTAAGATCCACCCACCAGATGAATAACACATGAGCAAAGGCCCCACTACAGCCCCCGGCCCCAGTTCCAACCCCACGGCATTTATCCACCTGCGTCCTGGAGCCTGCTCACCCCTCCCTGCCCTGCAGCCCCCGGGGGGCATGCTCTGAGTCACTCTCAGCCCCAGCCTGGGTGAGACTGCCCTGCAGGGAGTGAGCTCGAGGAAGGGGACCCACCCACACCCCTGTTGTTCTTGTCCTGCTGTTCAGGCTGGTAAAGCCTCCCTGGATATGGTTCAGACACATCCCCAGAGACCACAGGTGCACGGGCCTGAGCTGGCCCTTATGCCCTTGGCAGGGATAAGGGTTCATTCTCTCCTGTGTTCCCAAAACCTTACTCTCTCCATCACCTTCTCTCACAAGCCTCCCCCTCTAGCCTGATTGCGAGGACAAGGTGTGTCCTTGCCCCAGGGCAGAGAACTTGTATGAGTAAGGCAGCTTCCTCGGGAGAGGAGGAGGTTGATGCCACCAGACTCTGAGGCATGTGCGACCATCTCAGGGGGTCTGCCAAAGCCTCTCCCTCCATCTTGGCGCTCAACAGAACATGCCCCGTACAGTGGGGAAGGAGAGGGGGGAGGAAACACAGGCCGGGCGGACATGGTGCCTGTGTGCACAGCAGATGTGCGTACGCCTGCGGGGCTGAGTTATTGTACTCGGTCTGAGCTGGTCTCTTTTCTCGTTTATTCTCCATAGCAAAGCTGGTCTGGTGGGTGTCGTTATTCCCATTAGGCAGATGAGAAGTCGTGACTCAGTGAGGACACCCAGCTGGTTGGCAATTGAGTTGGGGCCCCAGCAACTCTGGGACTCCTCCAGGGGCATTAGGGGAGGTGGCCCCCAACCCTGCCCAGGTGCAGCGAGGCATGGACTGCAGGTGCCTGTGGTCAGTCCTGTGCACTAACAACCTGTCATCTCTTCCTTGATTGAACCATAGATGGTCCAGCAGCATCGGAAGTACTATCAAGACAAGACGGGCACGGTGCCTCGAGTCCCCTACTTTGCGCTGCCCGTGAGGGAGCCGGAACGGTACCCCCTCCCCACCGTCCTGTGAGTGCCTGCCCTCCCTTCATCTACGCAGTCAAGAAACGCACCCATGGGGCACCTGCTCTCGGCCAGGCATGCACAGCACACAGACTGAGAAATGAGTTGAGGATCTTGCCCTAAAACGTGCAGTGCAGAGAGTGATGGTTACAGAGCAAGGGGGTCAGGGCATTGGCAGCCTCAGGGGGGATGGTGGTAGCCTGAATGGGCGAATCAGAAAGAGTGCTTTCCCGGCCAGATGCACTGGGAGTTTGGGAGAAGCTCCGTAAGCTTAGTGGGCCTGAATCTGCGGACTGATGCCCCGCCTGCAAAGGCAGCCTGGCAGCTACACTAGTCCTAACGTGGGCACCAATGCAGAGAGCAGTAAGGAGCTGCTGCCCTCTGGTGGATACAGAGGGCACTACACCGAGCAGGAATCTCCCCCGGTCCCGTTCACATTTGGAAAATGTTCTCCTAAGGACTTTCTGTCCATCTAACTAAATAGGAAAGTTCCTTGCCTCCTGCCCCTCTCTGCTTTTATCTAGGAGAGCTCCTTTCTCCAGGGAAGGCCCACTCTGCCCTGAAAGATGACTTAGGTACTGTGGTTTCTGTGCTCTCTCCTTCCTGAAGCGCAGGCAGGGGGATCATTGGCTCACACGAGGTGTCCTGGAGTGGGGTAGGGTGGTGGGTGGTGCCTGGCCTGGGAGGTCAGTGGATAGAGCTTGGGATTTAGCTCCATGCCAACCACTCCCGGCTTGCCTCAGAGTCCTAAGATTCACCATCATCCTTACTGATAAAACAGCATCTGTTTTCATAAGTTTAATGGTTTTTAAAGAAACAGGCTTCACTGCATCTAAAAGTTCCTTTTTGCAAGTCAGACAGGACCATTTTACAAAAAAGGGAACGTGAGGCTCATTGATCGCCTGGGGAACTTGTGCTGCGTGGCCTGGATGGTTGGAGGCAGAGCTTGGAAAGGAAGCAGCATCTCCCATCACCACCTCTAGGACTTGGGGGCTCTCTCTAATCTTGGAATGGCTCTGAGCCAGTCCATCCCTAGAGTATAGTGGGACTCTCCTGGGGACAGGTATCCTCTTGAGATGGCTCTGGCCAGGATCTGCCCCCCATCCCCATCACTGTGGGGAGAGCGGGACATCTCAACTCTGTTCCTTCTTCAGGTTGCCTGGCCACTTGCACTGCTGCTGACAGTTTCACAACTAACGCAAAGGGCCAGCCAGGTGGTTGGGAGAAGAGGGTCAGTGACAGGCCTGAGGCAAGCCCCTCCCTCCCGGAATCCCCTCCATCAGCACCATCATCATTTCTTAGAACATTTGTTGTGTGTTTACTCCTTGTCCAGAGCTTCACATGCATTACTGCATTTATTCCTCAAGTCAAAGCTAAGAGGGGGATACCACCACTGGGCCATTCTTAAATATGCACACTTCTAGCAGGAGTTAGGACCAGAGTCCGCCCCAGGTCTGTCTGACATCTGTGTCCTCACTCTTAACCACTGTGCCATTATGTAAATACAGGCTATTCCCACCCCAAGTCCAGGGTGACTTATCAGGTGTTAAACTGACGAGTAGCTGGCAGGTCAGCTTGAGCTGGAAAGTGGGCACGTGGGGCTGTGGGTGGGCACGCACCACCCTCCTTCCCTGGCACACTGCATAACACCAGTCCCATCCTCACCCCTAGGCCTCCTCTGTGCCCGAAGAAGAAGTGGCACCTTTTAAGACTAGCCCCCGAGAACCTGAAGACCTACCAGACCTTCCCATCAGGGAAGAGGGTCTCTCCACAGGAGCGGAAAAAGAGAGACTGCTACTTTGAGTTCAGAGCATGAGACTTTAAGTTCAGAGCAGAGCCTGATGCCTGAGATCCTGGGTCGTGACCAGCCTGGCTTGCTTGGAATAAAATCTTTAGCCATGACCATGCTACCCACCTCTCCTCTGGATCCCAGGGACACTCGGCCACAGCAGGAAATGCCCCCTGAAGGTCACACAGCATTGTGTCCTAAGGGCCTGCGGAAAGCTCTGCCCCAGGGACTCAAGTCAAGGAAAAGTGGTGTCCGGCTACCTGGCAGGCCCAGCTACCTTCTCCCCAAGGTGGGGCAAATGGAGTTGAGGAAGGTAGGGTTCCCTAGTCTTAGTGGCAGGTCACTCAGGTACAGAGACCTCCCACCAGATTCCACTGGTATAAGCAAGGAAGTCCAATTACGCCGGTCTGAGAATGAAGGGGAAATGACCCCAGAATAATTGCACTGGGTGTGATTGGAAAGGAATTTTCATCAGAGCCCTGACTTGGCGTCGTTTGGTCCACACGATCACTTGTGAGGGAAGAGGTGTTATTATCCCCACTTTACTGATAAAGACATTGAGGCTCAGAGAAGGTGAGAAAGTTGCCCGAGCTTACACAGTTGGGAAGTAACACAGCCAGAATTTGAATTCAGGTCTTTCTGGCTCCCAAGCCCTGGTTTTTCCACGACACAGCCTGCTTGTGGTCCATGTGGAGACTGAGGGGCGGGGAAGACATAAACCTGGGGATCCTGAAGGAGTCTGTGGAGGGCGGAGCCTGGGAGAAGAAGCTGTGTGCAGCAGGCACCTTCTGCATTCTGCCTAGGCTGGCTTGGATGGGTGGATGCAGCATCTACCCCTGAAGCTGTTTCTAGAAGACAATGGGAGGGAATGACCTAGGACCAGGCAACTCTGCCAGGAATCCTTATGTTTCGGGGCCCCAGGCCGGAAGTGGATGCTGGTCATGGGTGCTGAAGCCGCATGCCTGGGGTGGTCTTTGAGAGTCTGGAGGGTCTGCTCCCACAAGGCTGCTGCTTCCTACCTCCCAGGAGGCTCCTGCCTGCTGGGGCAGGGGTGGGACGGGGGTGAGAGCCCCTCAGTGACAGGATCTGGGATGGGGACCTCAGACCAAGGCGGGGACCTTCTCCAACATTCCAGCACCTCTTAGATTTGATCAAGGGCACTCCATTAAGGAACAAGGCCCTTATTGTCCTTCAATGGGTGAATCAGGACCTAACTGCAAGGGGAACACAGCCAGGTTCAAGTACACCTGGGGCTGAAGCAGCCCCTCCTCTGTAGCCAGCGATTAGACACCTCCCCCAGGACAGTGTAAATAAGAAAAACCCAATGGGGGGCTTCTTCTGTGTCTCCAAGTCCCTGAGGAGCTGGACCCCAAAGGCTGTCTGTGGTAGCCAAATTCATTCCAGGGCTTGGCTGAATAGCAAAGCAAATAAACTCTGATTGCTGGTCCCACAATCAGGGCCAAGATGCCTTCTCCCTCAGAAGGCGAGTGGGGAGCCGGGCACAGGCTGGAATGGCTGCTATGTGCACGTCTCTGTGCAGCTGTGAACTGTAAGGTGCTGGGGGTCGGGGGTTTTGATGAAGGGAGGGAAGGACATGTATCTTGCTAGGGACCTTCATCCCATTTGGCTTGGCCCCCTGCTATGACATGGGTTGAGATTTGAACTATTCCCTCAGAAAGATTGCCACCCCAGCCTGCTTGACGTCGCTGGCACACTGAAGCCCTGGAAAGGGCAGTTCTTAATAAAAAGTACCATGTATGACCCTGCATTTAAAAAGCGATGATCTGATGGGCTAAGGAAAAGCTTTTTCTTTTCTTTTATCCAATAAACAATATTCTAGAGGTGAGGGTGGGCCCAGTACAAAGTCATACTTCAAACCAGCTCCCTCCAGTGCTGGAGGGGGTTCGATTCCTGTGGTCTCCCTCGAGGCTGCCACATCAGGTATTTGCCGCTACATCAGCATCCCCAGAAGTGAATCCGAAAGGAGCTGAAAGAAAGAATCCTGTGAGCCATGTGAGCCCACAGGTCCAAGGGGCCCTCTGACTCCTGGGTTCACAGTAGTCCTGGAGGCTCCCTCCCCGGCCTGCATCTCGTGTCCCTTTCTCTGGGCGACAGCCACTTTGCAGCCATCCCAAAGCAACCCCAAACCTTCTTTAAGCTTCTTTCAGCATCACCCCAAGGCAAAGGCAGGGCACCAGAAGGAACCTTGTGGTGCTCGAATCAGTGGAAAGAAATGGAAGAGATTCAAAGAGAAACTCCGAGCAGTCAGGGTGCCAGCTTCAATTATGTACTGGGCTGTGACAGAACAAGAGGAGTTAGCTTTGGCTGGGGTGGTCCCAAGTGTGCATCCTTAGAGAGGGGCCACCCAGGCCACAGGCCCTAGCAGGCCTGTTGGAATGAGGAGCCCCCTCCTCATCCAGGCAGTCAGAAGAGGGGAGGACCCCTGACCATGGCCACTCAGATTCTGTCTCTGGGGATTTGGAGTCAGAGCTGAGAGGTGTTACTCAGGAGTCACTGAAGGTCACTCAAGACCAAGGAGGTATAAACTTGACCACTGCAGGGAGGCCGTGCATGGTCTTGTGTCTGACAAAGTGGAGACAGCTGGTGCATAGCACAGAGTGAGCGTGGAAGGGCGATGGGAAGCAGAGACGTTGGCACAGAGGGATCCAGCAGCCCTGGGCTCCTGCCCTGGTGCTGGCTGAGGTCTAGCTCTTTGTTCTGTTTCCCTTAGTCTGTAAAAGCACCTTGAGTGGGCATACTTGAAATCAGCGCGCCTCTGAGACCAGGGGCAGAGTCGGACCCAGGAGCAGGAGACGCCAGCTCCACCCAGCTGGTCCTCCATGGCATGCGCTGCCTCCAGGGGGCACGCATCTCCCGAAAGCAGCAGCACCCCAAAAAGACTTCAACGTGGCCAGGGAGATCTGGAGATGGCCAACCTTCTCAAGGACGTTTGGGCCTCAGAAGACCCTTTGGGCCCCTCCTGCTCTAAGAAATAGAATTGGGTGCTTCTCTCATTGTTTCTTTTCTATGAGCTCCACCACCAGCATCTTCAGATCCCCCCTGTAAACCCCCACCTCCCAGTTGGCCGCTGGAGGCAGTGGGGTCGTCAGGAGCCTAGTGGGTTTTGGGAGAAGCACAGAGGTGTGTCGGCTGGCACAGGGAATGCTCTGAGGTTGGAGCTGTGACGTCATTCCCAAAGCCTGGGATCCAGTCCTCTCCTCTGCCTTTTAATACCCCAGGGTTATCTAATTTCTCAGAAGCTCCAGTTTTGCTGATTCTGAAAGAATCTGCAAAGTATTCTGGAAACTCACAGCCTTCTTAGGAATACTGAGATGTCCCATGGAGTGAGGAGAGACTGGGGAGCCCTTCCTGCTCCCACCACTCTTCTGGACAGTCTCACCCCCTCCAGAATGCCTTACTTCATGAAATCTGGAGACTTGGCCATTGCATGTTCAAACTCTGAGAAGGACAGCATGTTGTCATTGTCCAGATCCGACTCACTCAGGACCTGGCGAGAGAGCACAGAAGACAGTTGAGTGGAACCCCATGTCAGGCAGTGAGGTGGGGCACGCGGTGGAGGGGGAAAGCCACATGCCAGGGGCTCTCCCACATGCTTAACACTTGTCTCCTGGGTCCCCTGACCCCAGTGACCCCACAGAGATTAGGTTATGTGCACCAAAGTTTGGGACCCTACTGGTTGCCTCTCACTCCTGGGGCCTCCAGCACCAGCCTGGCAGTGAGAGAACAAGAATGTCCCCCACCTGCCCCACCAACCAGTACACACAGGGGCTCTGCACTGCAGGGGGCCCAGGCAGGCAGGGAGGCGGTGGTGACTCCCTCAACAGTGCTCATGGTTTTCTCTTCTAGTCCCCATCGAGACTGGAAATGCTGGACACTTGTCATGTTCTGAAAGCAGAGATCCATGCCCTGACTTGAGTTTGCAGGGCCGTCCTCGTGTTTGTCACTCCAGGACACCTGGGCACTGTGTTGTGCTGGGACAGAGTGGGGAGGGGATGTTGAGATGGGTCCCTCTGAGGTTGAGCTGTTGTTGGCCCACCAATGGCAGTCCCTGTCATGTAGGGAGGCCCCTCGAGTGGGTGGGTCGGGCTCCGTGTTCTGGGGACCCTGGAAAGGACTTGGAGGAAGGACAGAAAGTGGAGGGGCAGTTGCCTCCAGCTGTGTGCCCATTCCTCAGGGCACCCTGAGCTACTTGTCCCCTTGGCAGCCCCCAGGGAATGTGTGCACCAAAGGCCAATGTGTCATCTGCCTCAGGCTGGCCCTGGGTCTCCTCCCAAGAGGGTGGCCTGACATCCGGGGGCTTTGGGTGACAACCTGGCCCCTATCCCCAGCCCCAGCCACCAACTCCCAGCCCCCAGCACACACGTGGTTCGTGAGGTCCATCAGCAGGTCCTCAGACATGTCATCACTGTTCAGCAGTCGCAGGATGATCCTCTGCAGATCCTCCTCATCAATGAAGCCATTCTCATTAAAATCTGCAAAGAAGAGGCCAGGCCTGCATTAGACGGAGCTGGGGGCTAAACAGGAAGAGGACTTGAGGAGTCCTGGGGGACACAGCACCAGCCAGGACCCCACAGATGCCCATTAGCCTCTGGGAGGCCCCCCAGAGCCCAACTCTCCCAGGCGGGTCACACGTGTGTGCTAAATAACCCGTCGGAAATACCAGTGGTGGTAAGTATTGATCGTGTGTGTACTACATGCTCAGACCGCTCCTGAGAGCTTTAAGTCATTGAATCTTCACAATCAACCTTTTATTAGTCTTTTACCAAAAAGAAACTGAGGCACAGAGGGTTATATGGTTGTCTGCAGCACCAGGAAGTGGAGGGGGAGATTCAAACCCAGCCAGGCTGACCTCCGAGCCCCACATCCACCCCTGCACTTTGCAACTCTCCATCTCACAATTCAGAAGCCAGGGTGTCTTTTGGTGGCTGGGAGCCAGGCAGTGTGGAGCGGAGGGTGGCCTGGATCTGAAGTCAGAAGGCCTGGGTGCCAGTCCCTGCTCCTGTCCCGATGTGGTAGCTGTGTGATCTGGGCATGTGCCCTCACCTCTGCAGTGAAGGGGGGACAGTGGTCCTTGTAGACTGTCCACAGTGGGGCTGGCCATACTGACCCTGGCTATGCCCTCAAAGGGTTAAGGGGACAAGAGGCAATATTCCCTCCAACCCCGTGCATCCTCCTTCCTGAAATGGAGTCCAGAATTGGGCAAGAATGGGCACAATTTCTTCATCCCAGGCAAGCCACAGCTGTCAGATAAAGGGTAACATAACAGGGAGCCTGCAGACCATGGCAGGCTCCTTACATTTCACATCCCCCTATAAAATAACCCAGGATGCTGCAGTGGCCCTGGTGTGCACAGAGGGTTCCGGCCGTGGGGAGCCCTGGGGACTCTGGGGTGGGTGGCAGTGGGGGCGGCACTGGGACTTCCCAGACTTCTGGGGGCCGCACTGACTCCCGCGTGTGCCGGCTGCTAGTTCCTCAACTGCAGCCACAGCCCAGGGCCCTGCCTTCCAGGACAGCGCTCGGAAGTGCCCACCCACCGTCCCACCAGTCGGGGAGTGCTGCCCTGAGCCTGGCCAGGCCTTGGGTCCTCCTTTTAGGGCCATAAAATATGGTCATTACATAAACCTCCTGAGTACTGAAGAGTCAGGGTCCACCTGACCCTATTTCCCACAGAGCCACCTTGAGGGGTGCCCTTTATCCCTCAGGGCTGCCTAAATGGGTCTTCTCAACAGGCCTTGGAAGAGCATGACCTGGAGGGACGGCGGGTGGAGGAGGTGCCAGGCCACCAGCGGGCAGAGACCGAGGCACCCTGGGGAGCCAGGGACAGCGGCAGAGATGGAGCCACCCTGGGGTGCTTGGCAGGAGTGACTGGCATGGTGTGAGGGGAGCAGAGGGTGCGGGGAGGGCCTGGGTGGAGAAGCATCAGGGGTTAAGTCTGGAAGGCAGGCCGAGTTGTGAAGGCCTTGAATGGCAGGTGAGGCGATGTCCGGCATTCTCAGCACCACACCCCTAGAGCTCCAGCACAGTCACCCGAGCCCCTCACTGGATGGGCTGGGTGGTAAACACAGCTGCCTGAGTGAATTATAATAATCACCACCACAGCAAGCACAGATGTTTTTGCTGTGGCCAGGCAGTGGTCTAAGCGCTTTGCAGTTCACTGCATTTAATCCTTCAGAGATTATGAAACTGAGGCATGCACAGATTAAATAACTCTACTTACATCCTTAATCTCATTTCAGCTCATTGCAACCTTTAAATATCACCTATAAGCTAATGAATGCCAAATATATGTCTCCACCCTGGGTTTCTCCCCGAACTCCAGACTCACATATGCACCTGCCTTCCTGCTCCTACCCAATAGTCCCTCATATGCTACATGTCCAAGCCCAGGCTCCTCATGCTCCCCTCCCCAGCCCTTACCCCAGACCTGCTGCACTCACAGCTGTCCCCTCCCTAGGAAGTGGGACTCTTCGGGACTCTTCCAGCCACTCAGGCCAACCTGGAGTCACCCTTACCTCTCTCCCTTGCACCCCACAGGCGATGGGTTGGCAAATCCTCCCAGCTCCCCCTACTTCCCATGCACTACCCCACCCTAGCCCAGCCACCGTTGCCTCTCTCCAGGTCACCCTGGCAGTCTCTTGCTGAGCTTCCCTCCTCTCTCTCTGCCCCTGGAAGTCTATTCCCAACACAGCAGCCCGGGTGATCTGTTGATCGTCATTCCTTCCTCATTGCCCTCTTCTTGCAGCCCCATCTCACCCAGAGCACAGCCCAAGTCCTGATCCCCAAGTCAGCCCGCCCTCACTCTGCCTCCTTGCTCGGTCAAGCCAGACACACTCCTGCCTCAGGGCCTTTGCACGGAGGCTCCCCCTCCTCGGGACACTCTCACCCAGAGATCCTCTAGGTCTTTATTCAAGTGTCGGCTCCTCCTAGGGCATTACCCAGCCCCTGTGAAAACATGCACTTCCTATGTCTTCCCAGCTTTGTCCTTCTCCCATACAGAATACTCCCCAACACACTATGTGTTATTAGCTCGTTTATTTCCCTCCACTCGAATATAAATTCCACAAGGGCAGACATCTTTGTCTTTTTGCTCACTGCTATATCCCTAGTGCCCAGAACAATGCCTGGGACAGAGTAGACGCTCAATGGCTGTTGTTGAATAAATAACAAATGAACTACCCAGGGTAACCATTGGTAAGTGATGGAGACAGGATTAAACCCAGGCAGTCTCACTTAATGGGAAGTCTATGCTCTTAACCACCCCTAACTGCCTTTATTGCAATAAAGTGCCAATCTTTCATGGGCAGAGGATCACCCAAAACAATCACTACATTTGCCAGCCTCCATTGCTGCTAGATGTGCCCATGTGACCACGTTCTGGCCAATGAAGTGTAAGCAGAAGAGGCACAGACAACTTCTGGGACCATCTATAAAGAGAAGGTGTGGTCGTCTGGGATAATGAGGTGACCTTGGGAATGAAGGATAAAGCGACAAGATAGGAGGACCTGGGATCCCTGACACTGAGAGCTTTAGAATAGGTAACTGGCCGGGCATGGTGGATTACACTGTGGATTACATTCACGCCTGTAATCCCAGCACTTTGGGAGGCCGAGGCAGGCGGATCACTAAGTCAGGAGATTGAGACCATCCTGGCTAACACAGTGAAACCCCGTCTCTACTAAAAATACAAAAAATTAGCCGGGCGTAGTGGCTGGCGCCTGTAGTCCCAGCTACTCGGGAGGCTGAGGCAGGAGAATGGCATGAACCTGGGAGGCGGAGCTTGCAGTGAGCGAGATCACGCCACTGCACTCCAGCCTGGGCGACAGAGTGAGACTCCGTCTCAAAAAAAAAAGAACCACTGTGGGTAACTATCTCTTGACTTCTACATATTAGATAAATAAATATATAGCTTTCAGCAATCTTGGAAGCTATCTTGCTTAAGCCACTGCTACCTGTGTTATACTGTCTTTGGCCACCAAATTTAATCCTAATTCATTATCTGAGTCTCAGTTTCCTCATCTGTAAAACGGGAGTAATAGCAGTACCTCTGCAGAGTTGCTGTGGAGATTAAATAAGAAAATACCTGGAATATAGAAGATATTCAGTATAGAAGGTTAGATATAAATAAGAATAAGCATATTAGTTATATCTAATAAGCATCTTCTATACTAAGATATCTTAGTATATATAGTTATCATCACTACTTAGTAAATATACAACGCTATAACTTAGTATAGTTATATATATCTTTAATACTAAGAGGCTCAATTCTACATCACTGGATTGCTAAACACTAAAAGTGCAAACCGAAGAGGCTTTATAAACCCACCTTGAAGGAAAGGAACTAGAGCTATATTGGTTTCTACCAGTTTCCATACTTGTTTCTACTAGAGAAACTAAGGCCCAGGTTTGCTCATGTCACAGGGTCCTTTGGTGGCAGAGCCAAGACTTGTCTGTGTTCCCCATGGCAGGATATGGGTGTGGAAGGTGTAAGTTCCCCTCACTCCTCCAGCAGTGCCCCTTCCCTGGCTGAATGCTTGTCAGTGCCAGGACTGGAGCCTCTCTCCCTGCACAGGCTCTGCTACCACCTCCATGGGAAATGGCTCAGAGCAGGTGAAGGGGGCGAAGGGACCAGCCCCAGGGCCTGGAGACGGTGGACAGCTGCAGTGACACTACACTGCTGCTGGGAACCTCTGCAGCCTCTCAGAGACCCTGCGGTGTCCCCAGGCGTCCTGCTGGCCCAGCTCTTCTATGCAGAGACTGCAGCAAATGACATGGCTTTGGCCCCAAGCCATCTGGAAACAGAATAATTTGCTAGAGTAAATGTAGTCCTGGACAGTTCCCCTCCTTTGGGGGTGGCAAGGACAGGGCAGCCTGGGAGGGGCTGGGGGCTGAGAGCTCCGGGAGGCTGACCAGCCCAGGCGGCCTCTGCAGCCTCAGACCACTTGGGAGGGGCTAGAGCCTTCTTCTTGCTGTCTCCCAACAATGCTAGGAGGGACTCAGAGAGCTGGTGGAGTTGGGGCTCAGCCTTCAGTCCCCCCAAAGACTCTGACCATTGTCACTCGAAGTCTCTGTCATTCTTACTACTTGCAGTTTCCCAGGACTTTTACAGAAATCAACCTGTGGTGGAGGGAGGGAGGGCTCCTTTGACCGTGACTTTTGTGAGAACTGAGGTTTCTTCCTTTGCCTCTCCCCAGCCACCTGCACCTGCTGTGGCATCAGTCCCTGGGAAGGTATGGGGAGACCTGCCAAAGGTGCTCCGGTACCTGCCTGGGAATAATTCCTAACTGGTGGAGGCTGTGCTGATGGGAGCAGGAAGACATTGCTGGGATGGTGGTCTCTCACCAGTGGAAACTCTCTCCAGAGGTACAGAGAGAGGAGAGTGAGCAGTTGGAGACCAGAGTGTCTCTCAGAGCAGGACATGGAGGCCAGTAGGTAAGCTCCAGGGAGGTGTGGCTGTCCCTGCTGGCGGCTGCCGCTGCTTCTTCTTCTTCTTCTTTCTTCTTCTTCTTTCTTTTTCTTCTTCTTCTTCTTCTTCTTCTTCTTCTTCTTCCCCTTCCCCTTCTCCTTCTTCCTCTTCCTCTTCCTCCCCTTCCCCTTCCTCTTCTTCTTCCTCCTCCTCTCCCTCTTCTTCTACTTCTCCTTCCTCCTATTCTCCTTCCTCCTCCTCCTTCTTTCCTCCTCCTCCTCCTCTCCTTCTCCTTCTCCTCCTTCTCCTTCTCCTTCTTCTTCTATTTTTGAGACAGAGTCTCACTCTTCTTCCCCAGGCTGGAGTGCAGTGGCACAATCTCGGCTCACTGCAACCTCTGCCTGACAAGTTCAAGTGATTCTCTTGCCTCAGCCTCCTGAGCAGCTGGGACTACAGGTGCCTGCCACCATGCCTAGCTAATTTTTGTATTTTTAGTAGAGACGGGGTTTCACCATGTTGGCCAGGCTGGTCTCAAACTCCTGACCTCAGGGGATCCACCCACCTCAGCCTCTCAAAGTGCTGGGATTACAGGTGTGAGCCACTGCACCCAGCCCCTGCTGGATTCTTGACCAAAAGCCATTCTCCTGTCTTTCTTACTAGCATAACTGCAGTTTCTTTTCAGGATGACACCATGTCCAGCTTAAAATGTGTAGCTGGATGTTTTAAGTCTCCTTTGCAGCTATGGGTAGCCAGGTGACATAGTTCTAGCCAATGAAATATAAACCAAAAATGCCGGGTGGGGCTTCCAAGAAAGCTTGTGAAAGGAGAGTGGACTTATCTGCACTTTGGACGTACTTTTGTCCTGATCCCTTCTCCTATCACCTTTTCTTCCTGAAATGAAGAGGAGATGTCTTTGGGCACAGAAGCCATGTTGTGACTATGAGGATAATGGTCCCCGACTGTTGGCAGAACAGGAAGCTTGAAGGAGCCTGGGCCCTCAGTAACCTCCTGAAGCCATTGCCCCAACTCTGGACTGCCTGACTCCAGACTTTGTTTTTTCTTTTTTGTAATACCATGGCCACTGCTCCACATCACTGAATGCAACCCTAGCTCCTGCAGCAGTTTAGAGCAACAGTTCTCACAGTCTGCTGCTCATTCGAGCCATCCAGGGAGCTTCCAAAAAGCCCAGGGACCAGGACATACCCAATACCATTCCATCAGGTCCCTGGAGCTGGGGCCCAAGCATCTGTATTAAAAAAAAAAAAAAAAAAAAAAAAAAAAAACTCACAGGTGATTCAATGTACAGCCAAGTGTGAGAAGCAGTGGGTTAGAGCAATGCTTCTTAGACGTTAAAGTGCAGAGGAATCTTGCTAAAATGCAGATTCAGATCCAGTGGGTGGAGTGGGGCCTGGGGCTCTGCATTTCTGATAAGCTTCCTGGCAGTGCTGATACTGCTGGTCTGTGGGCCACACTGGGGGTAGCAAGGGGCCGGAGCACTGAGTTCCGTCTTTGGACGGAATCATCACCATGACAGTTACCATGCCCGCCTTCTCCTTTCCCTTTCTGTCTCCTTTCCCCTCTTTTTTGACCCTTCTTCATCCTTCACTGTGGACCACTCCCTCCTCGACTTACTACGCAGGCTCAGGATCCACGTGTCCCATCTCTAATCTTGCTGACAGCTCTGTAAAGAAACCTTCTGAGCCCAGAGAGAATTCAGGTTTGTCTGAGTCTATCTGATGAAGCCTGGGCATTTATGAGCCCCTGGGCATCTATTTGCACAGCTGATTTGCATGAATGCTTTGAACTTTTTGTGTTTGTGCTGAGGCTGGAGGAAGGAACCTCTGTGCTGCAAGGGGCCTGGAGAGAGAGTGGGGAGAAAGATACAAAGACATTGTGGGGTATATTGTGGTGTCTAGTCCTTGATCTACCCTGAGGCTCTCAGTCTGACCTCTGGGGACAGTGGGTGTTCTCCCCATGTCGCAGCTGAACACGATTTAGCTTGTGCCTTGAAGCCCAAGGAGAACCTTCTGCTCACCTCGCTCCTGAAGGGTTTGAGTGTTTTTGTTTGTTTAGCTCAGGAAACCATGGAAAGTCAGCGGAGGCAGACGTCTTTTGTGGCCTCTGCCCAGCCTACGCTCTACCGTCTCTGAGAAGTGTCCCCACCCCAGTGGCAGGCCTCTGGAGCCATGCTTGTTTCACAACTCTGCTTCTTTTTGGCTGCAGGTGATTGGGCAAGGCTGGTCACCTATCCCAGGGGAAGCTAGATCACTGGCTGGGTGAGAAAACAGAAGGGAGAAACAGAGATGCTTGTGGCTACTCAGAGTGAAGCCTGCAGGCCATGTGGGGGCCGGGGAGTCATCTTTGGCCTGTGGGCACAGAGGCATAGCAGATCTGCAGAAGGAGAAGGAAAGCCCACAGAGAGAGGCAGAGATGAGAGACGAGGCAGCCATGGAGAGGAGACTGCAGCTGCCTGGCTTCCTGACTCTCATCCAGCTGTGCCCTAGGGCCCCAGGAGTCCTGCCTCACTTCCACCGTGGGCTCCATAGTGCTCTTGGCAGATGAACTCTAGTGACCTCTCTCCTAAGAGCCACACATCTTGGTGCTCAGGCTTTCGTATAATCCCCAACCCCCTCGAGTGTGGGTGGGAACTGTGACTTGCTTGTAACCAATGGAACTTGGCAAAAGTGATGGGCTGTCACCTCCACCATCACGCTGTCTTTTATGACTCCATCTTGCCAGTGGGGTGACTCAAGAGTCTCTCCCCCTGGCTGTCTTTAAAGAAGCAAGTGGCCAGGTTGAGAGGCCCATGTGTCCAGGAGCTGAGGGCAGCCTCCGGCTGAGAGCCAGCAAGAAGTCAAGGCCCTAAGTCCTGCAGACACAAGGAAGTAAATTCTGCCAACAACGTGGGCAAGCTCATGAGCAGATTCCCCCAGTCAAGCGCCCTCCAGGTGAGAAGGCACCCCGGCCAGAACCTTGATGGCAGCTTGCAAAACCCTAAGAGGAGGACCCAACTAAGTGATGCCTGGACTCCTAACCCACAGAAACTGTGAGGTTACTAATGTATGTAATCTAAAGCCTCTAAGCTTGTGGTAATTTCTTACACAATGGAAAACTCATCTAGTGCTGGTTCTTATCAGTGGCATTTACATAGGTAAGTTTCTGTGGTTTGCAACCTAAAGACTCTTGGCTAAGACAGAAACAGCAAGCCTGGGCTGGCATCTTCCCAGAGAATCGACCCCAGCCAGAGAGCACTGATGGGGGCTTGAGCCAGCACAGCTGCCACCTGTGGGAGGCCTGGCCGAGAGGAGCAGCGGCTAGAGGGCTCCAACTCCCTGGATGCATTGGGATCCCCATGGAAACTCCCAGAAATACTTGCGGTAAGGAAGGAGGAACGCTGGTGTGGACAGGGGGGGCACATGAAGCCAACAGAATTTGGGTATGTGATTTAATTTCTACATACCCTGCTTGGAGTTCACTGTAAATCTGTGTCTTACATCAAATGTAGGACATTTGGGGCCATTATGTCTTCAGATATCTTTTCTACACCGATCACTCTCTCCTCTCCTTGTCAGACTCCACCTAGATACATGTTAGAGCTTTCTATTGTCCTGCACATCTCTGAGGCTCTGTTCCCCTTTCCCTTGAATAATTTTTCTCTCTGTTCTTCAGATTAGGTTATTTCTATTGTTCTGTCTTCAAGTTTCCTGACTCTTCTGTTATCTCAATTCTCCCGTTAAGTTCATCCAGCGAATTTTTGTTTCAGATATTTTATTTTTCAGTTCTATATTTTCCATTTGATTCTTTCTTATAGTTTCTGCTTCTCTGCTGAGATTTCCTATCTTTTCATTTGTTATGAGCAGTTTTTACATCCTTGGGCATGATTATAGTGATGATTAATGGTATGTGTCAATTTGACTGAGCTAAGGTTGCCCGGATAGCTGGCAACAGATTCTTTCTGGGTGTCTCTGTCAGGGTGTTTCCAGAAGAGATTGGCATTTGAATCAATAGGCTGAGTAAAGATGATCTGTCCTCACCAATTAGACATTGTTCCATCCATGGAGGGTCCAACAGAACAAAAAGGTGGGGGAAGGATGAATTTGTACTCTCTGAGCTGAGACATCTGTCTTCTCCCATCCACAGACATTGATGCTCCTGGTTCTTGGACCTTCAGAATGAATTATGCTACCGCCTTTCCTAGCTTTCCAGCTTGCAGACAGCAGATGATGGGACTTCTCAGCCTCCATAATCACATGAGCCAGTTCCTAGAATAAATCTCTCTCTCTTTCTACATATATATGTAGAGATATGTGTGTGTGTGTCTGTATATATATGTGTGTGTGTATATATACATATATACATATACATATATACACACATATATACACACACATATATATACACACACACATATATATACACACAATATATATACACACACATACACTCACATACATATACACATATACACATATAAATATACACATATAAATAGCCTATTGGTTCTGTTTCTCTGCAGAATCCTGACTAATACAGTCATAATAGCTATTTTTAAATCTTTATTAGCTAATTCCAACATCTAGGTCATGTCAGTCAGTCTCCATTCTTGAGAATTCATCAATGAAAACAAATTTTTGTACATTGTGTACAATTTTGAATAGCTTCTTGGATATTATAAATGTTTTGTTGTAGAGACTCTGTATTTCTCCAAAGAGTGCTGAATTTTTGGTTTTAGCAGGCAATTGATTTCGACTCAAAGTGCAAACCCTGTCACTCATGGATCTGGTTAAAATGTGGTGGCAGCTCAAATCTCAGTTTAGTTCTTTTATCCTTAGCTGAGCTGCTTTGAGTTTGCCCTCGTGTATGTGGTGTAGAGGTCAGAAAGAGATATGGGCATAGTTTACACACAACATTTGGACTCCCTTTCTCTTTCGTAGGCTCTCCCTCACTTTGTAGGGGCTGTGTGTGCCCCAAACTCTCTGGCTTTTCAAGTCAGAAAGAATCCAGTGTTTCCATCAGCCTGCCTGAGTCCAGTGTTTCCACTCACTGAAGCCTACCTTCAGGATAAAAAAGTTAAAAATAAAAAAAGTGGGTGAAGGAAAACCCATCTACTACCGTTTCCTTCTTCCAGGCATCAGATCTCTCTAGAACACATCTCGCTTTTGGTAGCTTTCCAATGCCATCAGCTAGTTGATTTTTATATGTAGAGTTTTATAGTTGCTATCTGCAGGAGTGACCTATGATAGGAGTTTACTCAGCCATTCTCAGGAGGGGACTCTGTGATTTCATGTGTGCTTACCAAATGCTGAACCTGAGGACATATGAGATAAAAAATATTAAGTCCTTTTTACAGATGATAAAACTGAGGCCTCATAGGTCCCTCTGGCTTAAAGCTCTTCTACTGTCTTCTATCCACATCCCACTTGGGTGAGGCAGAAATGAGATGGAGTCCACCATGCGGAGACTGGGGAGGAGCTGGCAGGAAAGGAAGGAATGTGAAATGCGAATGAGCAAGTCTAAATGTGCAAGTCCTTTGGGGCCAAAGAGTTATCAGGATGCACTGAAAACTTGCACCTGGTTTGTTTGAAAGCATCTTAAGACTTCTTTCTTTCCTTTTGATTCCTTTTGAGAATTCCCTTGCATCCCAGCTGTGCTAAGCAGACATTTGCCTGGTGAAGAGCAGAACTTCAGCAGAGTCTTGTGACTACCCGAGACAGAGTCAGAGACCAAAAAATGTCAAAGTGCCTCAGAGATTATCTCTCCCTATCCCCTCATTTTACAGATGAGAAAACTGAGCCCCAGAAAGGTGAAATGATTTGTCCAAGATTGTTCAAATTTTCTTAACTTCCCATCCAACGCTCCTTCTGCCAAATAAGCATAAATCCTTTACATGCATATGTGGTTCTCTCTCTCTCTCTCTCGCCTGCCCACACACCACACACTACCAGCAAATATCAACGCCAATGACCCCATTGCCCTCTGATGACACGGAGGGGAGTCTGTCCATTGATGCTGTCATTCTCAATCTTTTTTTTTTTACTCCATGGTACATGCAAAATATGATACGGACCCACAGATACCCAAGCACACCCCAGTTAATGCCATCCATCAATGAACTGATGATGGAGTCCAGATACAGTATGTTCTCTATGGCTCTTCCACCCCTCACCCCTCAGTCCCCCACAGCACCTACCATAGATGCGAAAGGCATACTCGATCTTCAGGCTTGGGCAGGCCTGCTCGCTGAACACAGATGCCATGCCCAGCACATCCTCAAAGGAGAACACGCCTTTGTGGGAGAACACTCTGCAGATACGGTCTCTGAAAGGGTTGACCTGTGGGCGACAGGAGGAGCAGGGAGGAGGTCTATCAGGATCGGGGCTGTGTCTCCCTGGGTCTCTCTCATCTATTACAAACACTGTGTCCTGGGTTTGAGATGAAAACAGCCACAGTGTAAATATCGGAGTAGATGGTGGCTCACTGAGCCAGGACCCTGGGCATGATGGGGTGCCGGGGATGAATCTTGCAGTTGGATATGTGACTTCACAAGATTCCTGCAAGGATGCCACAATTGAAGATAATGGTTATAATGCAAATGCAAATGAACAAGAGATTGTCAGAGCTGAAACCTCTCCTACTCTAAATACGAGTCCTTCTCTATGAGGTAGAAATCATGAGCATCCAGGCAGAAATAACAAGAAGTCCTGCATCAATTTTCTTGTCCTGTGCTCAGGCAGGTGCAAGGCAAGCCAACAGGCTCACTGCCCAAGCACATAGCCAGCCAGGGAATGAGATACCAAGCTTCTTTTCCCTGGGGACCTCCCCTTGTCTTTGCTAGTAGTGATGGGAGGGAGATGGTTGCCAGGACACCAATACACAGCTTAGATCCATGTCACATGACTTATCTGCACACACACACACACACACACACACACACACACACACAAACCATGTCTTATAGAGACTGAAAACAGGACAGTTGATGTGGTAGCTGCTGGTAGCACGAATAGTACCTATGACACAACATGTGAGCACGTTGGAAGATGCAGAGAAAATATTGCCAAAGATATACGGAAATAAGTATTTGAACAAATTTCACACTGTGAAAGCTTTGCTAAATAGTTAAATAAAGGTATAGATTTTCTAATGTGGTTTTCCTAGATTCTGTATGTGAAAAACCACATTTCTGCAAGCCACTAAAGGAAACAGAGACATGGACCGAATAGTAAATGAATGTCTTTAATAAAAACACCATTGCTGGGGAAAAGTGAAGGTACTCATCGAGGGGGGTGGCAGCTCCAGGATGGAAAAGAATTCTGGGGTGAGGATGCAGGATGGTGACACATGCCAAATGACTTCCCTGCAGGATTTCCTGCCGGCTACTGCAGTCAGGAAGGTAAGCCCAGAAATAACTAAAGTACAGCAGAAGGCATTGAAATGGTTCTTTTTTTAAAAAGAGTTAAAATATAGTAAAACTTGGCCAGGCACGGTGGCTCAAGCTTGTAATCCCAGCACTTTGGTAGGCTGAGGCAGGTGGATCACCTGAGGTCAGGAGTTCAAGACCAGCCTGGCCAAAATGGTGAAACCCCGTCTCTACTAACAATACAAAAAAAATTAGCCGGGCGTGGTGGCGCATGCCTGTAATCCCAGCTACTCGGGAGGCTGAGGCTGGAGAATCGCTTGAACCCGGGAGGCAGGGGCTGCAGTGAGCCGAGATTGCGCCATTGCCCTCCAGCCTGGGCAAAAAGAGCAAAACTGCATCTAAAAAAAAAAAAAAAAAGGAAAGCTTATACAGTGATTTGTAATTAGAAGGAAAGTAAGTATGAAAATCTTCTGAACCACATGGATGTTTGCTGCTTAGCTCTTGGAAGAGTTCTTAAAAGAGCTATCAAACTTAAAGATGAGTTATATGTTTTCCTGGCACAAAAAGACAAGTGTTCCAAATTTGCTGACCTTTCCATGATGACAAGTAGCTGTTGGCAGTGTGCTACCTAGCAAATATCCATCCACCAAAAAATGAACTCAATTTCATTTGACTTTTCAAGGTAAAGGTGACTCATTTTAGCGTTATTGCTTTTCTAAAGAAACTCATGCTTTGAAGAGAATATTTTTAAAATGGGATTTTTTGTGGTTAAAAACGTGTATCACCTATAGAAATGCTTATATTACATACCTGGAAATATAGAAACAGACTCTTCTGACCTGTTTGGATATTGTCCAAATAAAGAATGTCAGTGGATTTTGAATCCATTTGTTAAAAATATAAAAATATAATACTTTCCACTTAGTGTAAGAGCCAGTGACTGATGTAAGGGAAGACAATTACTAGCTTAATTTCAATTGAAAGCTTTTAATTGGTGAATGGGGTTGAAAATGAGTGCCGTGATTTAAGACATATAGCCCATGACACATTTCCTCTCTTTGGATCAGTTACGACAGCTATTAAAAAAAAAAAAAAAACTGAACTAGAACCACACCTCTGAATGGCTCTAGCTCAATCTTAAAGCAAGATTTCAAAGAATAATGAAGCATATCCAACCACATTGCTTTCCCTTACAATATTATTAGCTATATGCAAACAATAGCATAGTGTAAGGAAGAAATCTTACTATATCTATTAAAGGGAAAATTGTTTGTTAAATATTTTATGTAGTTTTTAGCTTGTCCTTAAATTTTTTTATTTTGATATTATATCAGATTAGTATAGTAGTAAATGTATACAGTTTATAAATGAATATATATATATGATGAGTACATGTTTCTCATTTTTTCATATTATTGCGGGGGATTTGTGATCTAGGCTAACCTGCTCATCTCACGGATGTGGAAATGAGGCCTGGGGAAGGGGAGGGACTCAGCCAGCAAGTGGGAGAGCCGGCCTGAGACCCAGGACTCCTGAGCCTGTCCTGCCCTATTTCCACTAAGGTGCCTGGTGCCAAAAAAAAGCAAAGGCCAAGCAGTGGCCATTAAAATACAGAAAACCTTGGAAATGGATCCCTCTAAAATTCTTACTTTAATAAAAAACATTTTTTGGCCGGGCACGGTGGCTCACGCCTGTAATACCAACACTTTGGCAGGCCAAGACTGACGGAACTCCTGAGGTCAGGAGTTTGAGACCAGCCTGGCCAACATGATGAAACCCCATCTCAACTAAAAATACAAAAATTAGTAGGGCGTGATGGTGCGTGCCTACAGTCCCAGCTACTCGAGAGACTGAGGCAGGAGCATCGCTTGAACCTGGGAGGCGGAGGTTGCAGTGAGCTGCGATCACGCCAGTGCACTCCAGCCTGGGTGACAGAGGGAGACTCCATCTCAAAAAAAAAAAAGTGCAAAAACAGAATCTAGATTGAAGTTAAAGAAATGGCTCATGGCCCAGGAGAACTCAGCAGCCGGCTAAAAATGACTCTGTGACTCTGTGACTCTGTGACTCTGTGACTATGAAAGTGAGAGGCACAGGAGGGGGCCACGGGACCAGAGGCTGCAGAAGGGAGAAGGTCAAAGAAGATGGAGCTGACACGGAGCAACTGGGCTTGGGAAACAGTGAGGCATCCGAGTATGGAGCAGGGGACACTGTCCCTGAGAGGATGGCAGGGCAGATGTCAGGCCGCAGGGCTAGGGCCGAGCTCACCAGAGGTGCGATTGGGTCCCGGGGACCCAGGAGTGGCTAGTATAGTTCGCTGTAAGGCCTGGCAGGCACCTGCCAGGAGAGTGTCCCAGGGCTGTCTCTGGTCCAACAAGGTGCAGCTTCCTTCTCCCCCAGGGTCCCTGTCTCAAGGGATAGTTCAGGTTACGAGCCCCCCTGCGACAGAGCAGCTCCAGTCAAAGGGGCACCGATAGTGCTGCGGGAGAGTTTCCAGGGGCCCTGGTGGGGCAGCCTCATGCCCCTCCCTGCTCTCCATCCTGAGCTAAAGGCCAGCTCAGCCGGTGTCCTCGGATCTGGTTCAGTCCAGCCCCAGGCAGACAAAACAGCCAAGAAGGGGAAGCTGAAAGAGCAAGCCTCATTAGAGATCACAGGTCCAGTTTACTGGATTCCAGATTTTTGATGCTATAACTTTAACAGTCTGAAATCTGAACGAATAAATTTGGGGACCTATCCAGAGAGTTATCATCTGTATGAAATTTCACACTTATTTAGAAGTCTTCAATCCTCCAGAGGAGGAAGGAAGTGACAGTTGACAAAGCAATGCTTCCATTTCAAGAATAACATGTACCCTGGTTTGAGGGTGTTTTGAACAAAGGGAATACAAACATGTCAGTACAGCAACTTATACAGGTAACTCAGTGTATGATCTCCATTTATGCGTGATGAAACTAAAGTAGATGAAAATAAACCCCAAATTCTGGGAGTTTTTTTGGAAATAGAAACTACAGTTTATCGACAATAAAAAGATTGCAGTCCCTGCCAAAAAAACTAAAAGTTTTCTTTTTTTAAAGATCTTCTTAAAGTTATTGAACAAGAGATTTGATTTGAAGATGAAAGTCAGAGGAAAAATATTTGGACCTAGCTTAAAAATATCTCCTCACCATTTCTCCAACTAGCGCCTAGTCAAAAAAAGCTTTTTACAGTTGCTGGAAAAAATTCACACAAAAATACGCTAGTGACTCAATGATGATGTCATTGATGCACTTGGACTTTCAAGAGCTCATTAAAAAAAATCAAACAGTATTAATTTATGTAAAATTTCTCATCTCTAAATTTTCTTAATTACTAGTGTTTTTGTTTTCTTTTTCTATTTAGACTTCATTTAGTGTTTTTATTTTCTAATCATACTTTATTTTGTGAACTGTATCTGCTACCCACTCTTATTAAAATAATATGATTGGCCGGGCATGGTGGCTCACACCTGTAATCCCAGCACTTTGGAAGGCAGAGGTGGGTGGATCACGAGGTCAGGAGATCAAGACCATCCTGGCCAACATGGTGAAATCCTGTCTCTACTAAAACAAAAAGTAGCTGGACATGGTGGCGTGCACCTGTAGTCCCAGCTACTCAGGAGGCTGAGGCAAGAGAATCACTTGAACCCAGGAGGCAGAGGTTGCAGTGAACCAAGATCACGCCACTGCACTCCAGCCTGGTGACAGAGCGAGACTCTGTCTCAAAAAAAAAAAAGATATGATTAATGTTTATTGACTGGGCGCAGTGGCTGCTAGGCATGGTGGCTCACTCCTGTAATCCCAGCACTTTGAGAGGCCAAGGCAGGCAGATCACCTGAGGTCAGGAGTTCAAGACCAGCCTGGTCAATGTGGCGAAACCCGTCTCTACTAAAAAATACAAAAATTAGCCAGGCGTGGTGGTGAGCGCCTGTAATCCCAGCTACTCGGAGGCTGAGGCAGAAGAATTGCTTGAACTCGGGAGGCAGAGGTTGCAGTGAGCCGAGATCGTGCCACTGCACTCCAGCTTGGGTGACAGAGCAAGACTCTGATTCAAAAATAAATAAATAAATAAACAAATAAAGAAATAAAATGATATGATTAATGTTTATATTTTAAACATTTTACACAGATGTAAAGCACTTGTCAAAGAAAGTGGTAGATGAAGGTGTCTGTTAGAGTGGTATAGAAGAGGTCAGTCCTTCCTCAGTCTTGAGTGGAGTCCTCAGTTTACCTGAAGCACCCTCTCACCCAGAAAGGCACTGCCCAAAAAGTGCCTCATGGCTGTGTAAGGTTAGGTGAGCAGAGCCCATGTCCTGGGAGAAGGGTGTAACAAAACCTTTTGTATTTTAGTGCCTTTTAAAACTCCCCTCAGATATACTTATGGGTTAGAAGGCTCAATATTATTAATGTTGATTCTTTCCAAATTGATCCATAAAGTTAATGCAGTTCTAGTTAAAGTTTTCCAGCCAGTCCATTTTGCAGGACTTGACAAGCCAATTCTAAAGTTTACGTGGAAATGCAGGGGTGAAGAACAGCCAAGTTAATCCTAAAGAACAACAAAGCTGGAGGACTTATACCGCTAGATATCAAGACCTAGGCTGGGAGCGGTGGCTCACACCAGCACTTTGGGAGGCTAAAGGGTGAGGATTGCTTCAGTCCAGAGTTTGAGACCAGACTAGGCAACATAATGAGACCCTGTCTCTACAAAAAAAAATTAAAAATTGGCCAGGTATGGTCTTGCACACCTGTAGTTCCAGGTACTTGGGAGGCTGAGGTACAAGGATCAATGAGCCTAGGAGGCTGAGGCTGCAGCATGCCATGCTTGTGCCACTGCACTCCAGCCTGAGTGACAGAGTGAGACCATGTCAAAAAAAAAATATATATATATATGTATATATATATATATATATATGCATGCTAAGGCTTTAGTAATTAATATGGTATGGTATTTGTTCAAGGATAGACAAATAGATCAATGGCCATAATGGAGACTCCAGAAACAGACCCACACGTATATGGCTACCTTATTTATGACAAAGATAACATGGCAATGCTGTGGGGGAAGGGACAGTCTTTTCCATAAGTGGTGTTGGGTTTAGTGGACATTCATATGGGGAAAAAATGAATCTTTATAATCCTACCTCACACCATACACAAAAATCAAATCCAGACTGATCATAGATCTAATATGTAGGACTAAAATAAAACATTAGGTAACTATCACAGGAGGATATCTTCATAATCTCGGGGGCAAAGACTGTTTAACAATATACAAAAGCACAAACCATAGGAGAAGACTCATAAATTGGAGTATATTAAAAATTTTCAAATTACATTGCTCAAAATACATAATTAAGACAATGAAAAGGCAAGCCATAATAATCACTAGGTACTTCCACAGGTGAATGGATAAACAAACCATGGTGCATTCATGCAATGGAATACTACTCAGCAATAAAAATGAAGAACCATTGATTAATGCAACAACGTGGATGATTCTTCAATGCATTTTGCTAAATAAAAGAAGTCAGACACAAAGGGCTACATATTGTATGAGTCCATCCCAGAAAATGTAAAACCATAGGGCCGGAAAACAGATCACAGCTGTCAGTGGTTGTGGGAGGGGGAATGAGTTCACTACAAAGGAAATTTTGGGGGTGATGGAACAGTTCTCTAGGGTGCTGTGGTGCAGATAGAAGCCATGCCTTTATGCATTTCTGGAAACCCATAGAACTGTACACCACAGAGTGAACTTTACTGGATGCAAATCAAAGGCAATATGGGATGATAGAGAATCCAGGATGGAATACAGGTCATGGCAAATGAAACCAACTGTATTACAAATGCATGACAAAACCTTCCTGAAAGGAGTGGAAGAAGAGGAAGTGACCAAGTAACTTTGAAAAGTGGTGTTTGACCAGGTACGTAGTCTAAAGACCAAAATAATATAAATAAACTTCTAGGGAGTATTCTAGGGAGTCATTCCAGGGAGTATTCTAGGGAGTGTATTCTAGGGAGTCAATTTGATTCTCACAGGGTTATGGATTAGCAATTCTTACCACAAGTATACTAAGAGTGAACAAATACATAAATAAATAACAAGTTATAAGTAAGATAAAATAAGTTATAAAGAAGCAAGAGGGAAGGCTAGATATGGTACTGGATTAGTCAGAGACATCAATATGAACTAATGGGTATTTTACTACATGTACAGATGGATAGATACAAAATAAATATTGATGTGTAGTATACATGGGTTAGTATACATACCTATATTTTCCAGCTTCTGTCTACCAAATAACTTTACAGTGGAGAAACTTAGAAATACCATCCTCACCAAATGATCAAGGTTAATATCACCAGTAATAGGTCATGTTGATGTCAGGTATCCCCTGGTATGATGCAATGAGAAGGGCGGTTCAGGCCAGGTGCAGTGGCTCACGCCTGTAATCTCAAGCTTGGGTGGCTGAGGCGGGAGGCTCACTTGAGGCCAGGCATTCGAAATCAGCCTAAGCAACATAGTGAGATCCCATCTCTAAAAAATTAAAATAAGCTGGTGTGGTGTTCTGTGCCTGTAGTCCTAGCTACTCGGGAGGGTAAAAGGGGAAGATCACTTGAGCCCAGAAGTCCAAGGCTGCAGTGAGCTATGATCGCTCCACTGTGGCATGGGCGATAGAGCAAGACCCTGTCTCTAAAAAACGGGGTGGGGTGGGGGGTTCACTTCTGTGGTATTTGCACAAATCCATTACTTCTGTCTAATTATGAGAAAACATCTGACAGGCCCAAGTTGAAAGATGTTCTACAAAAACACCTGGTCTGTGCTCTCCAAAAAATCATGGAAAAGCGAGACTGAGAAACTATCACAGATCAGAGGAACGAAAAACACGCAATGACTAAATGGAAGGTGGGACCCTGGAGGGGATCCTGACACAGATCAAAAAACATGAGTGGAAAACTAGTGCAAGCCGAGCAAAGTTTGTATTGCATTAATACAATGCAAGCACTAATTTTTATTTCTTAGTTTTGAAAAATAAAGTAAATATAAAAATACCTATATAAAAATATAATAGGTATACAGGTCCTGTATACCTTTCACCCAGCTTTCCCTGATGTGAATACAGGGTGAAAGGTACACAGTCTTGTCTTACTAAATCTTAAAAGCTGGACTTGAAAATATCAACGATTTCAGTAACAAAACAGCATCCAAGAACAAAACTCAGTAACATTTAAATGAATGCAACAAAATTAAACACCTAACCATACAAAATTTACAGTGTTTAGCATCCAGTAAAAAATTATCCATCATGCAAAAAAAGAAGGAAAATAAGACCCACAACCAGTAGAAAAATCAGCTAAAGAAAACAGACCCATGCTTATGCCTGTAATCCCAGCACTTTCGGAGGCTGAGGCAGGCAGATCACTTGAGCCCAGGAGTTCAAGACCAGCCTGGGCAACATGGCAAAAACCCCATCTCTATTTTAAAAAAATACAAAAATTTACCAGGTGTGGTGGTGTGCGCCTGTAGTCATAGCTCTTCAGGAGACTGAGGTGGGAGGATCACTTGAGCCCAGGAGGCAGAGACTGCAATGAGCCAAGATTGTGCCACTGCACTCCAGCCTGGGCAACAGAGCAAGAGCATACCTTAAAAAAAAAAAGAAAAGAAAAGAAATATGAAGAAAACTACATCAATGCACAGCATAATCAAACTGCTAAAAAGCAGTAATAAGAAGAAAAATCAGAGCTGGGCATGGTGGTTCATGCCTGGAATCCCAACACTTTGGGAGGCAGAGGCAGGAGGATCGCTTGAGCCCAGGAGTTCGAGACCAGTCTGGGCAGCTTATCAAGACCCTGTCTCTACTAAAAATAAAAAAATTACCTGGGCATGGTGGTGCACGCCTGCAGTCCCAGCCACCTGGGAGGCTGAGGCAAGAAGATTGCTTGAGCTCAGGAGAATGAAGCTGCAGTGAGCTATGATCATGCCACTGCACTCCAGCCTGGGTGACAGAGCAAGACCCTGTTTAAAACATATGAATAAAAAGAAGAAGAAAAATCTTTCTCCAGAGGCAGGAAACACACAGGTAGAGAGGAACAAAGATAAAAATGGCACTAGGTCTCTTATCAGAAACCAAGCAAGCCAGAAGACAATGGAGCAATATCTTTTACTCTCTGAGAGAAAGAAAAAAGTCTCTTATTCTACTCTTCTATACCCAGCAAAAATACCTTTCCAATCTGAAGACAAAATACTCTTTTTTTCCCCCAGACAAACAAAACCTGGGTGAATCCATCAGCAGTAAACCAGAGCTGCAAAAAATATAAAAGGAAGTCCTTCTGACAGAAGGAAAATTCCAGAAGGAAACCTGTTTCTGCACAAAGGAATGAAGAATATTAGAAATCATAAGTAGGTGAGTAAACATAAAGGGTTTTCCCCCTCATTTTGAATCCTTTTCAAGAAGACAAATTCACAATTATAGTTGGAGAGTTCAACATCCAATGATTGATAGAACAAGTAGGACCTCTAAAAATCATTAAGGATATAAAAGACTTAAAAAGACTACCAATCAACAGGACCCAATTGATATTTTACAGAACACGCCACCTCACACAGCAGAATACACATTTTTTTCCAAGTATACTTAGAATATTTACCAAGATAGACCATATTCAGGGTTATAAAACCAATCTCAATGAATTTAAGAGGATTTAAAGCATACAGAAAATGTTATTTGAACACAACAAAATTAAATTAGAAATCAATAATAAAAAGATTCTTGAAAACCCTCAAAGTCAAAGAAATCATGAATAATTAGAAATTATTTTGAACTAAGTGAAAATGAAAACATAACATATGAAAATTTGTGGTATTCAGTGAAAGCAATGTATACATGGAAATTAATAGCATTAAATGCTTGAATTTTTTTTTAAAAAAAGAAAGGTTTTTAACGTTTGTTCAAGTGAAAAAAAAAATGTCCTTCACCCCTTGTTGGCAGTCAGTCGCCAGGGGAAAGTGTATCACCTGGTGGATGGTGGAACCCATTCCACCCTGTGCTCCTGGACTACCTGCAAGTGGCTGCCCGGAGGAAATGGAAGAGCTTATCACCACCCGCGGTGACTTGGACGCCACAGGTAGATGAAGTTGCTGGACTCACCTGCGAACAGGGGAGTGGACGCCCTTTCAGGGAAGGCTCTTCTTCCTTCATCTCACTGCCTAGGAGGAATTCCTAGTTCTGGGTCTGAACCAGGATTCACCCTTCAGCACTAGAGTAGCTCTACCAGAAGGTGGCAGTGTTGGGTCAGCATCATTCAGTCAGTTCACAGACCCAACAAGTGAGCACCTACTGTGTGCAGGCTGTGACGACCTTGCAGGCAGGTGGCAGGGACGATATTATCACTTCATTTTACAAATGCAGGGTCGATATTATCACTTCATTTTACAAAAAGAGGAAACAACTCAAGCCCAAAGAAGGAAAGCAACTAGCCAAACGAAGGTCAGGACTCAAATTCTGAATTCAAATGCCCAACTACAGTGCTACTTTTGACTCCATCGAGCATTTAATTAACTGTCTCCCAAGAAAATGTTTCAAAATCACACTCCCACCTACCATGCAGGCGGGGTTTGAGGAATCGCCATGAGTCCCATGACCCTGCCAGCCCGCAGTTACTCAGAGAACAGGCCAAGGGCAGGGGGGAGGCGCGGGGGAGGGCGAATGATGTGGCTTCTTCCTTTGGGAATGAAGACACAAAGCTCATCGTCTGAACTTCAAGTCCTTGCCGCAAATGCATCAGGGTGAGGTACTGAGCAACAGACACTGCACTGAGTCCTGGGGCCCCCCAAAATGATGCAGACGCTGCCACTGCACTCCAAGAAACTCAGCGTAGGCACTTACAGATGTTTCTTCAGAACCAGACAGCGTGGGGAAGTATCTCAATCAAGCGCACACAAAGTGCTATGACAAGAGCTAGGACAGGACAGTGAGGCTGGGAGGCAGGATAGACAAAGGGCTCGGAAGGAGAAACCAGGGAGAAGACAGAGGGGAGCAAAGCCGAGGCCAAATCCGGAAGGGAGGGAGATGTGGTGGAGGATCCAGGGAAAAGCTGTTCAGGGGAATGAGAAAAGAAGCAGGGCCAGAGGACTCCCCCCTCCTCCCGCGCCCCTCAAGCTGTCCCTTTCCCTTCCAGGGAATAAAAATGTGAAGGAGGAGAAGGCAGCAGTGGGGTTTAACTTGGACTCTGAAACCCCTCAGAGACTCTAGCTGGTTGGTATGACCCTCCCCAGGTAGAAAGAACACTGAAATTTTCATTTCTGGGGCGCTGGGGTCCAGGGAGCATGGAGGGTGAGAAATTTATTTAGGTGAATGCACCTCCTCTATTGTCTGGGGCCCTGGAGGCATCTTTCCTGCTAATTATTTATAAGAAAGGGACAGCCCCTGTGTTTGAGATGCTCAACCTTCCTGAAGTCTAAAAACAGAGAGGCTCAAATGGGAGCTGTCTCCTAGTGACAGATGGGCTGGCAGGGACAGGCTAAGGATGTGTCCTGCCGGCAGCTGGAGGCGGATCGCTAATGGAACAAATAGGGAAGAAAGGCAGTAAAAATGTTAAATATTATTAAACAGCCATGGGATCATGTGGCTTGAACCTGACTCAGACCCACCAAACCAGTCCTCCCCAGATTCCAGGCCAACGGGTACCTGCCACTCCCTGGAGGAAACTTCCCAAAGAGCCATCTGCCCTAACTACCTCTCCTAGGTGGAGCTCAAAGGACTGCAGGCCTGAGGTTTTGGGGGCCACCTAGAAGCCTGGTCTTGTGTTGTGGGAGATTTGGGGTAGGCAGTGGAGCGAGCAGAGGCTCTGGAGTCAGATTGACTCTAAAAAGTTAGTATAATGACTTCTTATTTGACATCTACAAGATTTTCCCATCTTGCAGCTTTTGACTATATTTATACAATCTCAATATTTTAATAGTGCAACTTGCCCGAGCAAAAAAGAACAAAAAAGAGAACCAAAAATCAATTGTCCCCTCACTTGTTCATCAGCATCTATTACAGGAGAAACAAAACTTACCCGTATTGTAGATAAATATCTATCCACGTTTGTACATTACCATTTTTAATAGCTTGTGATCAACTCTACAATATCTTATAACACATTAAACAATATTCAAATTCCTAGATAACAACACAACAAAACAAGCTGTGTGACCTTAGGTAGGTCATAGAGCCTCTCCATTTCCCCATCTGTAAAATGGGTAAAGTCATAGCCTGGTTCACAGGGTTTTGTGGGGCTCAAATGAGATTATATTTGCAAAACACCTGGCACTACCAGGACCCGGATAAACATTTGCTACCATGAATAACCCCCAACCCACTTCACCTGTCCTCCATCAGCACCACCAGCACCACCAACACCCCTGGCTCTGGTAGAGCTGTTCATTTTGAGCTCCAAGCAAAGCTGTTACCTGGGCCAGCGTGTGTCCAGGGGTTCACCCTGCCTTCCTGAGGGCAGCAGAAATGTGTGTTCTGGCTCTTCAGATGCTGACTTTGGCCAGAGGCTTGGCTGGCCAGCCAGGCTGACGTGAATGTCACCTCCACGTGAAATCTCCAGGGGACTCAAAGGAGAGCAGCTCTGGCCGGTCGCGATGGCTCACGCCTGTAATCCCAGCACTTTGCAAGGCTGAGACGGGTGGATCACCTGAAGTCAGGAGTTCAAGGCCAGCCTGGCCAACATGTTGAAACCCCACCTTTACTAAAAATACAAAACTTAGCTGAGCTTGGTGGCGCATGCCTGTAATCCCAGCTACTCAGGAGGCTGAGGCATGAGAATCCCTTGAACCCAGGAGACGGGAAGGTTGCAGTGAGCTGAGATTGCACCACTGCACTCCAGCGTGGGCGACAGAGTTAGACTCTGTCTCAAAAAAAAAAAAAAAAAAGGAGAGTGGCTCTGGTGAGAAGGGGGTGAGAAGGGGGTTCACATGCTGTGTACCTACCTACATTTCACCTCGTTCCGCAGTTGAGGCTAGAGAATGACAGAGGCGCTAACACATTGGCTGTGTGTCTGAGTCCCACAGGGAATTTGAAACAAAATTCAGATGCCTTAACCCCAGCATAGACTTTGCGAGTCAGCACCTCTAGGCCTAAGGCCCAAGAGTCTGTATCTGAATAAGCTGCCTGGGTTTCTCCGTGGACAATCCTTAGACTACATCCACTAAATGACCTGATCGAACTCCCAGGGCCACTAAATGGCAGAGACATGACACCAGATGCTGTCAGGCTGACTCCCAGGCTGCCCCATCCTTGCCTGGACGGAGCCTGCCACCCAACAGGGGTGGCGATGGGATGGGGGCTGTGGGGAGAAGTGGTGTGGAGCGCAGACCACACCCAGCCTCACTCCAGTGCAAACCACCAACCTGGAAACAGTGGTTTGGCACAGATCTCACCAAGCCTTCTTTCTCTCTCTGCACTCCCCAGCACCCCTGTCTCGTGGGTGGCCGGGCCCTGCAGAGGCGGCATAGCACATCACCCCCACCCCGGGGCCCACCCTCTTCTCACCTCTCCCTCTCTTGCTGTCTCGTCGCTCATGGTCACTTCCACCTGAGATGAGCTGTCTCTCCTGCAAGCCTGTCCTTCAACTGGCTTCCCTCTTCCAATTTCTGCCAGATTTTTTTAGGAAATGTTTCTATTGACCACCGCAGCCCTTTTGACAAAAACCACTTCTCCCAGAGCCCCAAATAAAGCACTGTTGTTAAATGGATGACTCTAGTTTTATTCTACCGCTTTGCTGGTTTTATCGAATTACGACGGTAGTGAGAAAAAGATTACTATTGACACTAAAACAACTGGTGTGGGGGAGGGTGAGTCCTGTGAGTGGGGACGCCCCTCTGCTCTGAACAGGCCTGGGTGGAGGCAGGAGCTGGTGCCCAGTACAGAGAGAATGGGGCCCCTACAGGCACTCCAGGATAGAGGCTGAGGAGGGCAGGGGGAAGAGGGAGGGGAGAGGCAGCAGCGGATGCAAATGCTACAAGCCAGGGCCCTTACAGAGACCACCTCCCTCCTCTCCCCACCTCCCTCTCCCCAGCCTTCAGTGGTGCTGACCGAAATTCACACAGCGCTTGACATGAGTGGAATTTTTGCAGATGTCAGTGAAGAGGCCGAGAGTTTTGTTTGGGTGAATGTGAAGCGAAGCAGACATGCAGGAGACGGAGGCAGAGGGAACAGAAGGAAGATGTAGGAGTCCCTCTTCTTGTGAACCTCACCCCCACCCCAGACAAAAGAACAGAAAGATAGGGGAGGACCGCATACGCTCTTGGGCCAGAGAGGAGGAGGGAAGGGATTTCACAGCCATTTCAACTCCATTTTTCAGGGCGGGAAGGTCCCAGGCGCAATAGGGCTCCAGGTCTGGGCGCAAGGTTATTTTCTCAATTTTAATGCTGTTGTACTATGAGTAGACTCAATGCTTGTGGCTCAGGCTGGGAACTTAAACACAGTTGATACGTTTTCCCACGGAAAACACAAACAAAGTTCTGAACAACCAATATGAAAACCCTTTAAAACACAATCTGTACCTGTACTTTACAGGCAGTTAGTTCAAAGCAAGAGACTGTAACTAACAGGATGAAGTCACCCACTCAAGGGCAGACCAGGCAGCGGAAGCTTAGAAAACTGCCTAGAACATTCGCTCCTCTGCTTCTCATGGGAGCAGGCTGGGTTCCGCTTGGAGTGGCAGGGCCCGGCTGTGCCTCCACGACCCTCCTGGTTCCGGCCTACTGTTTACAAGCAGCCTTCCTGTTTGTAAGCCGCCAGAGGTTCTCAGATGGTGTCAGGGCTGCTTTGCAGCTGTTTGGGGACACCCAGCCCAGGGCACGCTGGGAACCATGTTCCCTGTGAACTCTGCAGGCTGTAGATCTTTGCATCAAGATAACAGTTTCTCTTTTATCAAACACATCTAAGCAACAATTGATCTATTTTGTCCCTCACTTTGAATCCACTGATATAAACAGAAATGGACTCGCACTGCAGCCTCCTCTCACCAATAGCCGCCTCTCCCCCTGCCCACCCACTGCCCCACGCTCAGTGACTCTTTAAACAACGGAGTCTAAACCTAAGCAACTCAAAGGCCTTTTAATGTTTCAGTCCTTGACATTTTGGACTATTGGATTTTTGAAACCCCCAGCTTTCTGTTCTTCTCTCTCCTGTATCCTGGGGACTTTGCCCCAATAGTATCAGGCTGCCCTTGCCTGCTAAGGGCCCTGCCAGCCAGCCATGATTTACCTTGGCATTTATTAAGTACCCAGACCTCTGGGCACCACACCTTATCTATACCTTCCCTCGGGTCCAAGAAGGGCAGAAAGGAAGGCAGGAAACTGGTGCTTGTTAAATATTTACTGTATATCAGGTGCTGTGTCAGCCAAATTCACATCTATTTGTCCATTAATCCCTTACAAGAAACCAAGCAGTCAATAGCAGTAAGTCCATTGTATAGATTAAGAAAACTGAGGGGTGAGGAGGTTAAATTACTTAACCAAATAAGAGGAAAGGCAGGAATTTGATCCCAGGTCTGTGTGACCCTCAAACCTGAGCTCCTTCCCTGGAATGTTTTCCAGGAAAACGCTGCATTGCAATGGAAAAAATACACATGGGGTGTCATACTCCCGGGCTAGCAAACAAGCCCAGGCTGACAGTCCAGGAACAAGCTTGCTCCTGCAAGAGCAAGGGGAGAAGTGGAAAATGCCCCGTGAATCCCTGCATTTGCTGGGGTGGCCAGATGAACTGATGACCTGTCACAGGAGTGATGAGAACTTCTGCATCTCTCCCTCCAGGATGGCACCCTCTGGGCAGCAGTGCAGGTGGAGGAGACTTGGGGCTAGGATCCACTGCACACCCAGCAGGAGATGCAACCTAGCCTTCGGGCTGCAGGGCCAGCAGTGCTGTGGCGTCTGTCAGCACAGTCCATCTCGGAAGTTCTCACATAATACTGTCCGTGGGAGGATGGAGAGAATGGATTGTATGATAACACAGGGCAGAGCTGCCTATTGAAAAATCACATGCGAAGAGACCTTTATGGAGTCATGTCAACTTAGAGGGAGGTCTCTAGTGATGTGTCACAGGGCTCCATCTTTTATCATTGATTTGGGTTAAGGATATTCCAAAGCCCAGGTTTCTTATTTTGTGCAGTTTCCCCTATGAGGCATAAAGGTTTTTCCATGTTGCTACATACTCAGTATAATTATCATTTTAATGATTGCATAGTTCAAATTCTTGGAGCGGACAGTTCTATCCACCTAAAACCTCCAAGGAGAACCTGGATGTCTAAACTAAAAAAAAATTCAAAAAATGAAAAAAATAATAGATGAGGGTGTTTATTACAAAATTATTTATAGTAACAAATAAATAAATAAACCCCTGGAAAGAATGTTAATGTCCAGCCATGAGGAGATGGTTTAGTAAATCAGAACTCAATGCAATTACGCGCCATCAAAATGATAATTACACAGACTATGTAGCAACAAGAAAAAGCATTTATGCCTAATGGAAAAGAGCACAGAATAAAATTGTATCTATGTATGTCTACAATATTATAAAATAAAGCTTGCCTAGGGGAAAAGACGGCAAAAGAAAATAGAAAATGAAAATTTATGTTAGGGTCGTTGGATGCTAAGGAACTGATTTCTTAAAATTTTATTTTATTGGTGTCATACTACGTTAACAATAAATAAAAAGCAAATTAAAAAAGAAAGTGCACCCCAGAGACAATTTGCTAAGCAAGCAAAACAACTTTCCTTCCTAGGGGGTTGGAGGCAGGAGCTTTTGCTTCTCTCTTCTGCTTCACTCTCTGCAGGGCAAGGGCTGAACCCAGGCAGAGCTGAACTCCTGGCTCCCAGACCCAGTGAGGGGCTGATGCGCACTCTTCTCCTGTAAGGCCTGGCAGGAGACAGGAATCCTCTTCAGCTCAGAGCTCAATAAGAACGGAAGTTCAGTGGAAGATGGCCCCAGCTCATCACTCCATCTTTGAGTCTTAGAGCATCTATGTCTGTACCTTTCCATATACTTTCCAAAATATGGAGCCAAAGATGGATAACTAGGATGCAGTGGACATTTTTGTGGATAATTCTACAGGGTTCTAAGAGCCTTGTTGGCCCCTGTGCTGCTTCTACTTTCTGGGCGTGAAAGCCTGAAAAAGCACAGTGGTTCCCTGGCCTCCCTCCCCTCCCAGGGTCCCTGGTGGCTCAGAGGCCTCTCTAAGGAGGAAGGGACTCAAGAAGTGGGACCACTGCCAACTGCCTGGCCCTGCTGGGAGCCTTCCCTTTTCTCGGTGATTCTTCCTCTTCCAGGAGGCCATTTGCCCAGAGAGAGAGAGCAGGAGCAGCTGGCCGAGCGAGGCACTGCATATGCACAGAAGGAAGCTGTCCTCGATCCACAAGAGCCCTGCCAGCTGCTCCCCGTGACGACTTTCCTGAAGGTGGGGTGGCTTAAGCCCTGGGGCAGTTTACAGAGTATGGGACAAGGGGGAGGTTCTGCATCAACAGGGGCCAGGGCAGTAGGTGCTCCAATCATCTCCAGAGATAACTTATCTCCCATCTCTGGGTTTTCTGCCACCTGAGAAGTGGCGTCTTGGTCACTGGCCTTTGCCTCCATTCCCCTAGATGCTGGGTGGGTCTGCTGGGAGCACTTCCCTCTGGCATTTGGCCTTGGGCAGAAAGAGAGAGAAGGAGGATCCTTTCCCCAAGGCCTAGGGGACTTTCAGCAGATGCAAGGGCTTTCATCATCTCTCCTCCTCATCTCAGCTTCAGCTTTCTAGGAGAGTGGGTTGTTCCCACCGGAGCCTGATCCCCCAGCTTATGCCTGGAGGCCTCCAGCGCCTGGAGCTTGCTTTCTCTCGACTGAGCCTCCTCTCTCTGTTAGGAAGTTTCCTCCCTAGGACCAACAGAAGGGGCCCCAAGGTCACTTTTCCCATCCACCTTAGCAGTACCCTTGGGGCCAAATCTAATTCCTCCTTCACCCACCAGCAAGGATGTAAAGAACGTATGTCTTCCCAAGTCTTTCTGCAGGTGGAGCACCCCAGTTTCTTAGCCACCTTCCCTCTAAGCCCCTGGTGTGAGGCTGGAGCTTACACATAAAGACTCCCCAGGTGGTCCTGCCACTCAGAGGGCACAGCCATACCCTCCCTCCACAGGCAGCTTCTGGGAATGCTGCCTGCAATCCCCCTCCCTTTCCTGGAGTATTTTAGCATTTCACCTCCATTCTGTCACCCAGTCTTCATAAAAACCCTCTGAAGTAGGCAGGGCTATCATTGGATTCATTTTTCAGATGGGGAAAGCTGAGGTTATACACAAACTGCAGTTCAACTCCAGGGCTTTTGGTGACAAGCCTGAAGAGCCCAGGAGACTTTAGGGTTTGCATCCTGGAGTTGTATCCGGTGCCTGGCACACAGAAGGGGCCTGGGGTCTTGTGAGGGGCTGGGGCCAGAGCTAAGAGGAGAAGGAATGTCCCCAACAGGTCTCTCTGTGGTCGGGCCTGTGCGGGGCCTCTCCTGCCTCTCTGCACCTGGGTGAATGTGTCCCCGCACCTCAGCTGTCCCAGCTGTGAAGAGCAGAGGCCGCCGACACCGGCAGGCAGGTGGCTGAATGCCTCCTCTGACACTAGCCATTCGGGCTGCTGGGAAGCCCTCCAAAGCTGCAGGGCGTCTCCTCCCTGTGGAGGCAGCAGCAGGCCCAGGGCCTGCAGAGGGTCAAAAACCCTGGGAACAGAGCCCCGGCCAGCTTGGCCAGCACCTCGTTAGGAGGCCCGAAGAGGGGAGGGGGTACTTCAGGAACGATATTGTTTATTTTTCTATTTTTAAACAAGTCTAAGGTCTCTGGGGCACAAATGAAGTTATCAGAAAAGACATGAGTGGAATAAAGCCTCAAGCCAGCAGGCAGAGAGGGGCCCTTGGGACCAGGACTCTTGAAAAGCTGAAATGGAGTTTGTTTATCTTGTACTCTGGGAGTGCCGGACTGTGGCCGAGGGACTGGATGAGCATGTCCCCAGGCCCGCCGGCCCCTTCCCCAGGCCCTCGTCTGCCTGTCCCTTGGTGTCACTGGGGAATTCAGGCACGAGCAATACTTTTCAAATGATCCCATTAGCGTGTCATTTGCACTAGAGGGAGGAGGCTCCTCCTCTGGAAAGAAGCCTGGACTCGCTTCTCACCTCAGACACATGAACAGTTTTCCCAGGAGGCAGAGCCTGGCAGAGTCGGTGCACCACAGGGCGCCCAGTTCCGGCTGGTCGCTGGCTGGTCCTGCCACCTCGGGCAACCCCTCCATCTCCCGAGCCTCCATTTACTCATCTGCCAAGTGGGGCTGATTATTCCCGTCTTGACTCACATGCACCCCTCACAGGGAGAAGCACATGAGATGCTGTGTGTGCAGAGTGTCCTCAGAGAAGGGCTGAGCCACAGAATCCTTACATGACCCTGCAAAGGGGGCTCGCCGTGCCCAAGTTCAAGGTAAGGAAGCTGAGGCTCCGGGAAGTGGAGCAACTTGCCCGGAAGCCTGAACTCCTTCCATTTGCTAAACTGCCTCTCCAATGCTGCACGGCAAGGATAATGCGCCCTGCTCTGGGGAGCTCTGAGAGAAGTCACGAATCATTGACAGAACCAATTAGAGGCCTGAGTGGGTTTGACTGGATGAGAAAATCTTCCCAGGAAGTGAGAAACGTGATGAGAAGCAAGGAGAGTTGGCCCTGCGGTTGCCAGTGCTGGTTTGAGTTCCAGCCCTGGCCGCATACCAGACTAGCTGGGTGACTGAGGGAGGTCACTCAGGTACCCAGTGCCTAATTTTCTCCTCCATGAACTGGAGACAGTAACAGTCTGAATGCTGCTTCCCAGTTAAGATGTGGCAGGTAAGGAGTCAGGGGAACAGTCAAATCCTGGACAAATGAAAGCAGAATGCCTCTCCATCCCCTGCCCCCAGACAGCATGAAACAGGGGTCGAACAAACTGCAGCCAGGTGAGCAGTGGGAAGTGTTACCCATCCGTTGTCCCCTGCAAGAGGTACCACATAGGCTGCAGGGTACAGAATCTCCCCTACCTCCCAGGATGCCCTGGGAGAGGGGCTGCCATCCATACAGGCTCCCTTCACCCCTGGCGTGAGATTAGAGCCTCAGGTCATCCATGCCCCGCCTTTTGGTTCAGGTAGAAAGTGAGGCCCAGGAAGAGGAAGGAACTGGCCCCAGGCCACACAGCCAGCAGATGGGAAAGCTAAAACTAGAGCCCTGAGCTCTTCCCCAACTTCCCAGGCTTTCCTCGCTACCTTCCTCACCTGTGGGAGGTGCTATCACACCCATTTGGAAGATGAAGACACTGAGGCCCTGAGAAGGGTGGTGCCAAGCCCAAGACCGCCAGGTGGCAGCGGCAAGGCCGAGGCAGGGGGCCAGAGCCCGTCCCTCCACTGCTGCCTGCTCGACCCAGAACAGAGACTGCCTCCTACATCACTGAGCTTTTTCTGAAACAAACCACTTCTTAATTCTTTGGCTGAATGTCTAAATAAGGATTTTTGCCAATTCTGAGCCCTGCTAACTGATGAAGTTGTCAGAAAAAGATCTAATGATGCTTGAAAATGCAGGGTGTGAGCCAGCTGCCAAGTTACCCTCCCAGCTCCGACTGGCATCAGGCGTCGGGACCCTCCCACCAGCGCTGGGGGGCAGTGGGGGGTGAGCACTGGAGAGCAAGGCTGCCGATTTCCATCAGCCATGTGACTGTGGTGGCTGGGCTGCTTAACCCCTGTGGGCCTCTGCGGCCCAGCTGTAAATGAAGCGAACAACTCCCTCCTCAAACAGTTACCTTGAGGAGTAAGTGAGATGATGCATGTGTGACATCCCACACCGTGCTGGGCACAGCCCAGATCTCAGGACTTCCTGGGGGCCACATGGGGCAGCCAGCTGGCCTGAGGTCAGCCGAATGCAGCATGGTGGCCGTGCCTGCAGCCCTGGGTGAGCGAAGAGTGGAGGTCGCCAACTCCTAGGGTGCTCACAGAGCCAGCGTGCATCTCCCCAGTGTAATGAAAGGCTTGGTGACCTTGGGCCCTGCGAGGTGGAGCCTTGGGGTGGGAGTCTGGGAGGCCAGGCTGGGCCCTTTGTTCTCTCTGTCCTTTCTCAGTGGAAGATTTGTCCCGCTGGGGCGTCTGGGCACTAAGGGTGGGGCCTGGCTTGGGGACTTGGAAATCAGACAATTCCCAGGCCTACCACAGGAGCCCGAGAAGCTGGGTGCTGGGAGCTGAAGGGGCCCTGCTGTCAGGAGCTGGACCTAAGCCCAGGCTACCCCAACACCCAAGACAGACACTCCACAGGGCGTCCCAGATGTGTATGAGAAAAGCTATTCCATCTCAGCCATCAACCACCCCGGCCACCAGCTCCTTCCCATCCTCCTTCCTCCTCCTACCACACACATGTACATAAATTAGACATGTGCACACGTGTGTATCCACACAGGCACACACACGTGTCACCTGCATGGTGACCTTGACTTTTATCTTCCCGAGAAGATGAAGAGATATGCAGAAGAGCAAACAGAAGTCTTGGGGGAAGGGCAGGCCCTCTTCATAACAGGGACAAAGGCTCAAACGATTGCCTCTAAAGGATTGGAAGGTGAGGGGAGCAGGGACAGCTCAGGCAAGCACTGCCTGTGAGGGGTCAGGAGTCTTAGAGCACACATGGTCACTCCCAGCCTCCCCCACTGCTCTACCCATTTTACAGGTGAGGAATCCGAGACCAGGGAAGTGGTTTGTCAAGAACTTACCCACAGCAAGAGCGTGGAATGTGTGTGTGTGTGTTTGTGCGCGCACGTGAGCGTGGGTGGGCATGATTGTGTCCTGGGCATGTAGGAGGTGGGATTCAGCCTAGGAACAGTTGGGGAAACTGGGAGGGAATTAGCATTCAGCCAGCCCTCTGTGTAACAGGAGCCTCTAGCTCAGGGAGGGTTGGCTAAATTGAGGGCGAGATGAGGAGAGAGAAGTTGGCAAGAGCAAAAATTCAAACACCCTTATTTCCTGTAGCCACTTCTGGAGCTGAATGAAGGCAGGTTGGCAGGACAGTCTCTGGGCAATTGTGTGGCCTTGAGTAGGGCTTTCAGCTTCTCAGAGCCTCAGTTTCCTCATCTGTAGAATGGGGAGATACCACTGCATCTTACAGAGCTGCTGTGAGGATCAAACTAGGTAGACTGTGAAAGTGCTTGCAACCATGAAGCGGTGACTAGGGCAGAGAACATTTGGGGTTGGAGAGTGGAATTGTTGTACTCATCCAATCTGCTGCTTTTCATTAACAAGCCAGGGAGACTATCTGAGGGTGAGGGAGGGGCTCAGGGCAGTGGCCTAAATACAGGAGGAGGATTATCACCGGGTCCAGCTGTCCCTGCCTGGGTTGAGGATGGTCAAAGACCCCCCTGCGGCTGCTTTCCTCCTGCTCAATCCTCTGCCCTCTGGCTGAGTGTAGCGTTCCCGGAGGGCTGCCCTGAGTTCGTGACAGCCAGGAGGTCAGGCAGCTCCTCATCAACGGACCAAACCTCAGACATGGAGTTTCCTCTGGACACGGTAGAAAATCAGAACAGGGAGTGTGGAACGGCCTAGGCTGGGGAGGGAAGCCTGGGTTGGAACCTTGGCTCACCCTCTGACTGGCCCTGTTACCAAGTGTAGGTTGCATCCCACCCGTGGGCCTCAGTTTCTCCATCTATAAAGGCTGGCTCACCCTTGGAAAGTGTGGTGAGGTGGAGGCCATGACACAGCTCTGAAAAAACTGATCAAAAAATGCACCAGGAAGATCCCTGGAGTCCAGGCCCTGCCTCCCTCCACCCCGACCTCGTCTCAGGTGGACAGGCAGATTCTAACACCCTCCACATGTGCCATATCCAGAGGAAAAGAGGCTCAAAAACCCAAGAGCCTTTGAGACCCCTCCAGCCCAGGTCTCTGCAAGAAGAAGCAGGACTGTCTTTCCTTTTCTTTCAGACAGAATCTCACTCTGTCACCCAGGCTGGAGTGCAATGGTGCCATCATGGCTCACTGCAGCCTCAACCTCCCGGTCTCAAGCCATCCTCCCACCTCAGCCTTCTGAGCAGCTGAGGCTACAGGCGCACACCACCATGCCTGGCTAATTTTTTATTTTTTGTAGAGAAAGGATCTCACTATGCAACATAGTGAGATCAAGACCAGGCTGGTCTTGAACTCCTGGGCTCAAGTAATCCTCCCACCTCGACCTCCTAAAGTAGTGGGATTGCAGGCATGGGCCACCGCACCCAGTCAAGACTGTCATTTTTAATGGCAAAGTTTTCACTGGGCCAGAGAGCCAAGCCTGCCTTGGGCCTGGGGGTCCAGTCGGGCCGGGTGCTGGGGAAGGGTCTACGTGTGGGTACTCCGAGGGCCTGGTCCTAGCCTGGCCGCAGGGCAGCACTGGCGAGGTCCTTCCTGGGTCCTCATGGAGGAAGAAGTTGTGCCAAGACTTGCATGGCCGCCCAGGAAGCCACTCAGCTCCTAAGAAGTGGGAAGGAGATGCTGACGGGCATGACCAAGGCATCTCCCACTGGCCTCTCTGGGAGGGACTGTGCTTACTGGTAGCCTGGGTGAGACCATCTGGGCCCCAGCTTTGGGCACTTTGGGCACTTGGGTCAAGAATCTGAGCGCTGTGAAGCCCCTGGCTGGTGAGTCTCCTGTTCTTTATCCAGAATTCCCTGAGAAGAGGCCCCATCGGCCCCCATGACCGAACTCGGTGCACAGCCCGCAGTAAACGCATAGTCACTTCTTATGGGGTGATGGATGAGAACCAGGCGTGGGAGCCTCTATTCACCAGGCATTCTCCACAAAAACTTCTCTTATCCATGGTCTTTTCCCTCTGGGGATGAAATCAAAGGAAAGAGGAGTGACATTTCCCAGGAGTCTCCTCACAGGGCCCTCCCCGGGGGGTGAGGGAGGCTCCAGAGGTGCCTGGCTGCTGGGCGTCCCAGCGTGGAGACCGGAAGGAGGGCAGTACAGGACCAGGCTCTCAGGACACCAGCCTCATGGAGCGCTTGGGAGTTTGGGAATGGAGAGTGGAAAAGGAAAGTTGTGGGGGCAGCTGCTATATGTGCGGAAGATTCTACGAGGGCAACGATGAGGAGGGGATTTCTGTAATGTTTTACTGCACATCGGAAAGGCAGGTGTGATTCCTGGGTAAAGCGACAGGGTGAAAGTTCCCTTGCATCAAACCTCACTCCCTCCTGACACCTGCCAAAATGAAAGTAAAGGGGTTTCTTAGAGGCATGACCCACAAAAACATAGAGACCTGACAGGGAAACAACAGCAGGTTCACAGTGACATACACAGGAAACAGACAATCAAGTGGGAAGTAACCCAGCAGATTCGAGGAAGCAAGACCCAAAGCCCACAGCAGGGAAGGTGACACCACCCCGATCTCCATCCCGGAATCCCCTACAGACTCTGTGACTGAGGAAGCAGGACCCTAAGCCCACAGCAGGGAAGGTGACACCACCCCGATCTCCATCCCGGAATCCCCTACAGACTCCGCGACTGAGGAAGCAGGACCCAAAGCCCACAGCGGGGAAGGCAACACCATCCTGATCTACATCCCAGAATCCCCTACAGACTCTGTGACTGAGGAAGCAGGACCCTAAGCCCACAGCAGGGAAGGTGACACCACCCCAATCTCCATCCCAGAATCCCCTACAGACTCCGCGACTGAGGAAGCAGGACCCGAATCCCACAGCGGGGAAGGTGACACCACCCTGATCTCCATCCCGGAATCCCCTACAGACTCTGCGACTGGAAGTCCCTGGTAGCGCTGGAAATAGAGGCTGGCTGAAAGGAAGGTCAATTGCAAGTGTTTAAAGCAGTTGGAGTTCTAGACACCCCCATCCCCGCCAACCCACAGGCTGCTCAGCACCACGGGGTGACTGCCCATCCCCAGCCCCTGCAAAAGACGGGAGGTTGTTCTCTGGGGAGAGTATAGCAGAGGCTTTCTCCACGGGGGACATCAGACATAGTTGAGAACTGGGGAGTGAATAAACATACAGGTGCTGAACTCTGAGACCTCACCAGCCCTCTTTCCTAACATGGCTCTAGGATGCTAGCAGGCAGAATTTTACTCTCCATTTTTCTAGAGAATCCTCAAAATGACCCCTCAGATCGCCCTTCAGTGAAGCTCCCAGTTGATAAATCCCACCTAGGGACTTCAGCTTTAAAACAGCTTTTTAGCAACCACCCTTCACTCATCATCATGAGCCCCTGATGACCAGATATCTGAGGAAGGCTTCTGACGCGCAAGCCAAGGACCCAAACAAACAAGTGAGAAAAGCACCTTGAAGGAAAAAGGAGAGGATGCTACAAAAACGAGAAAGATCAGAGAACAAAAATGAGCTCTTGGAAACTAAACGCATGATGGCAGAAGTGAAAAACCCAATTAGAGTTGAAGATAAAGTGGAGGAAATTTCCCAGAAAGAAGAGCAAAAAGGCAAAGATGAAAAGTAGGAGAGAAAAGACAGAGAATAAAGGACCAATCTAGGATGTACAGCATCAGAATATTAAAGTTCCAGAAAGAAAGGACAAAGAAAACAGAAGGGAGAAAGTTATCAATGAAATAATTAAAGGAAAGGCCCCAGAGCTGAAGGACATGAGTTTCCAGACTGAGTGGGTCCTCTGCGTGCCTCACACACAGGGGAAAGGACTCGTGCCAACAATTATTGTTGGGAATATCAGAGTAGTAAAATAAAAGAGAAGAGTCTACAAGTTTCCAGGAAAAAAAAAAAAAAAAAAACAGGGAATGAAAAAAGATCAGGAAACAGAAAGGCTTTTGACCTCTCAATAACAACGGTGAAAGCTAAAATGCAATTAAGTGATGCTTTCCAAATTCTAAAGAAAAATGATATCCAACCTACAATTCCATCTAAACTCTCAGTCAAAGGCCAGGTTCGGTGGCATGCACCTGTTATCCCAGCACTTTGGGAGGCTGAGGTGGGAGAATTACTTAAGCCCAGGAGATCAAGACCACCCTAGGCAACATAGTGGGACCCCATCTCTACAAAAAATAAATAAATAGGTAAATTATCCGTCAAGTATGAGAGGAGAAAAAGACATTTTCAGATATGTAAATTGTAAAAACATTTATCTCCATGCACCCTTTATCAGAAAGCTACCAGAGGATGTGCTCCACCAAAAGAAGGGGAGTAAATGGAGAGACATGAAAACAGAAAATGCAAGACCCAAGAGAGTGGTGAGAAGAATCTGAGATGGTCATGAAAGGAGATCCCAAGGTGGTAACATATACCAGGCTCAGAGGGCAACCCAGTCCTGGTTACAGAATGTTAGAAGGCTCCAAGAGAAATTTTGCTAGGAAAAGGAAATGTACAGGAAACTTCTCACTTCTAAATGCCTTTGGAGAAGACTTAGAAGATTGGCAGAGGTTTGGTGTCAATTCAATGAAAAGTACATAGACAACTAAGCAAAAACAATGATGACATCCAGGAAAAATAAACAAAACTACACAGAAAGGGAAAGTAACTACAGCTTATTTCATGACTCAGCTCTGAACAGTGTATGCAGTCATAATAATACAAAACATTGAGGCCAGGCGTGGTGGCTCATGCCTGTAATCCCAGCACTTTGGGAGACCGAGGCGGGTGGATCGCCTGAGGTAGGAGTTCGAGACCAGCCTGGCCTACACGGTGAAACCCTGTCTCTGCTAAAAATGCAAAAATTAGCTGGGCATGGTGGCGGGCACCTGTAATCCCAGCTACTTGGGAGGCTGAGATAGGAGAATTGCTTGAACCCAAGAGACAGAGGTTGCAGTGAGCCGAGATCGCATCACTGTACTCCAGCCTGGGCGACAGAGCAAGACTCCATCTCAAAAAATAATAATAATAAATAATTATAATACAAAACATTGACTATTGATCTCCCCCAAACTATCATGTAACTATATTGGGAGGGCAGGGGAACAAGGAGTGAGGAATAGGATGGGTGTCGGGGAGGGGAAGAGCTTTAGCTCTTCTTAGGGGAAGTCAAAGGCTGAACTATCAAGAAGGGGTAATACAAGGTGCTCTTTAAAGACATGGAGGCAAATAAGGAAAGAATCAGCCAAGAGCTGAAAATAGTTGCCTTTGAGAAGGGGAAATGTGGCAACCCTCATAGGGCAACTTAACTCCTGGCACACACGAATAATTTTGATTTAAAAACTTTTAAAAAAGGCCAGGTGAGGTGGCTCACACCTGTAATCCCAGCACTTTGGGAGGCCGAAGTGGGCAGATCACTTGAGGTCAGGAGTTCAAGACCAACCTGGCCAACATGGAGAAACCCTATCTCTACTAAAAATACAAAAATTAGCCAGGCATGGCGGCACGCGCCTGTAATCCCAGCTACTCAGAAGGCTGAGGCAGGAGAATTGCTTGAACCTGGGAGGCAAAGGTTGCAGTGAGCTGAGATGGTGCTTCTGCACTCCAACATGGGCAACAGAGTGAGACTCCATCTCAAAAAAAATAAATAAGAATAAATAAATAAATAAATGATAAAAACTAAAAAAAGTTTTTTTTTAATTAGAATAAAAATTAAGGCTAGGTATGGTGGCTCATGCCTCTAATCCCAGCACTTTGGGAGGCTGAGGCAGGAGAATTGCTTAAACCCAGGCATTCAAGACCAACCAGACAACATGACAAGACTCCATCTCTATGAAAAACACAAAAATTAACTGGGTGTGGTGGTACATGCCTGTGGTTCCAGCTACTCGGGAGGCTGAGGCAGGAGGATCGCTTTAGCCCCAGAGATTGAGGCTGCAGGGAGCCATGTTCACACCACTGCACGCTAACCTGGGCAACAGAGTGAGACCTTGTCTCAAAATAAATAAATAAATAATAAAATAAATATTAAATTTTTAAAAATACACTACCATTCCCACCCCACCTACTTTTAGGATCTCTTGAAAGGCTGAGTAAATTTCAGGACTTTTCATTGCTTTCAGCCTTGGGAGTGAGTTCTTTGCAAGCTGTTCTAAGCAGATAGGAACTAGTTCTAAGCAGGACTCAGAAAGGCTCAGAAAACTTTGGGAGATACATAGAAACCGAGATGGAGCTGAAACCTTAGGGGCCATCCTGACCATACCTCCCTACACCTCGGGCAGGTTTCCAAACCTCTCTGCTCTGTAACAGATGGGATAAAATGTAGTAGGGGCGGGTCTATGCGAAGACCATCTGCCAGCAGGAAGCCCGGAGCAGGAGGAGGGAAGAGGCCAGGGGGGTGAGGTGGCCCCGCCAGTGTGCAGGCCTCCACCCTACCTGCTCCAAGGCCCTGCGATCTTCCTTTAGGCCCTGTTTCCAGCCATCCCCAGTGGATGCAAATACAGCTCTGGGCTCGGAAACTAGAAACCCAAGTCACACCATGCCACACTCATCTGTGTTTACAGAAAGCAAGATAATTATTTACAAGAACAGAAACATTGAGCTAATACACTTTTAAATACACCAAATCCATCAGACAAAAAGAAAACAGAAACTACTGAGTGGAAAGGGGGCACTGTGTCCTGTCCCCATGCAGGACATTTTGGTCAGCAGGCTTTTCCTGCTACCCAGGATGTTCTCTCGCCTTGTTCTCCGCTGATGGGCAGACCCTTCCCAATATTCCCAAGCCCGCTTTTTCCACGAGTGAACCCAAGTTAAGAAAACAAAGCTTTCTTCCCAGACCACTCAAGCCCCTGAGCCAAGTTATATCAGTACCCAGAGCTCCCTGGGGCCCAGTTCTCAAAGCCTGTTCCAGAGACGTGTTCTGGGCAGTGTGAGTCACGCAGCTCCCGTCCTTGCGGCCACAGAGGACGCAGGCACAGCCGGGCCCCCACCTCCCAGCAAGCCTCTCCTTGCTCATTTTGGGAAGCAAGTCTTCTGCTTTGTCCAGAATCGGAAAGACACAGAAGGAATCTTTAGTCCTCGCTCTAGGTCTCCAAAAGCTGGTCTGAGCACTAGGGATGAGTCAGTGACAAAGCTCTTGACGACAGGTGACAAACGGAGAACAATACGGACAAAAGGGGGTGTGTCTGAAAACACTCGAGGCTTCTTACATTTTTGTTTTAAAATTAATATTTCTTTAAAATAAAATGATGGTCACTGACAGTGGATGACATATTTTTTTTAATGTCCTTACTTGGCAAACCTGAAAGTTGGCATCTCTAGTCCTGCCTCAAAAAAAGATTTTGTTTTTGAATAAAAAGTCTGGGACCAGGCTGGGAAGGCTAGTGGGAGGGTGGGGGGCGGGGCAGGCAGGGATGGTTAATGGGTACACACAAAAAAAATAGAAAAAATGAATAAGACCTACTATTGGATAGCACAACAAGGTATTATGATGTATATATATATATTTTTTTTATATAGGTATTATAGTCAATAGTAATTGTATATTTGGAAATAACTTAGAGGGTAATTGGATTATTTGTAACTCAAAGGATAAATGCTTGAGGGGATGGATGCCCCATTCTTCACGATGTGCTTATTTCGCATTGCATCACAACATCTCATGTACCCCATAAATATATACACCTACTATGTACCCACAAATTTTTTTGTAAGTCTGGGACATACTGTGGTAGATGGCACACCACAAAAGAGAGTAAGACCAAGTCCTAGGGCCAGAACCACAGACTCAGAGAGTGAGGAGGGCACCAGATCATCGGTCCAATCTCTCTTTGAGACCGAAGGATGCTAGAACACCCGTCAGTGACAGAAAGGGCATTCCCTCTGTGCATAGCGCTGGCAGTTAGGGAGTGTTTACTTGTATTGTGGAGAAACCTGCATGTGCTTGTACCTGAACCTATGTCTGGAACCACCTAGAGCGAGGCCTTTCCTAAGGACAGCCTTTTATTTATTTTTTTTTTTTTTGAGATGGAGTTTCACCCTTGTTGCCCAGGCTGGAGTGCAATGGCGCAATCTCGGCTCACCGCAACCTCTGCCTTCTGGGTTCAAGCGATTCTCCTGCCTCCGCCTCCCAAATAGCTGGGATTACAGGCATGTGCCACCATGCCCGGCTAATTTTGTATTTTTAGTAGAGACGGGGTTTCTCCATGTTAATCAGGCTGGTCTCGAACTCCCAACCTCAGGTGATCCACCCGCCTCGGCCTCCCAAAGTGCTGGGATTACAGGCGTGAGCCACTGTGCCCACCTGTGGAAAACAGGCTCCACCCCCCCACTGCTTCCCACCCGGACTTGCACAGACAGTTTTGTTTGCTGTGCAGAAGCTCTTTAGTTTAATTAGATCCCATTTATCAATTTTTGCTTTTGTTGCAATTGCTTTTGGCAATTTCATCATGAAATCTCTGCCCATGCATATGCCCTAAACGGCATTGACTAGATTTTCTTCTAGGGTTTTTATGGTTTGGGGTTTTACATTTAAATCTTTAATCTATCTTGAGTTAATTTTTGTATAAGGTATAAGGAAGGGATCTGATTTCCATTTTCTGCATATGGCTAGCCAGTTCTCCCAGCATCATTTATTGAATAGGGAATTCTTTCCCCATTGCTCATTTTTGTTGTGTGTCAAAGATCAGATGGTTGTAGGTGTGTGGCCTTATTTCTGGGTTCTTTATTCTGTTCCATTGGTCTACATGTCTGTTTTTGTACCTTTACCATGCTGTTTTGGTTACTGTAGCCTTGTAGTATAGTTAGCTGAAGTCTATTTGCCCCTTTGCTTCTCCCCACTCCAGTCATTCCTCTTGTGATGTCACTTGCCGAAGATCATGTGGCTAGCAAGTGAATCCAAACCTAGTTCTTTCATGCCTGGCCTGGTGCCCTATCCCTAGTTCTCTAGGTGGGGCAATGGCTCAGGGTCTTCAGTTCACAAGACGGTTCTGGCTGTTAGAGACCAGATGGAAAAGCAAGAAAGAAACCCAAGTAGAAAAAAAAAAACATACAAAAAAAAAAAAAAAAAAAATCAATGGGATCCAAATCAACATGTATATATCTGCATAGAAAAAAGTCTGGAAGGAAATAAGCCAAAATGATTGTGGCAGTCATCCCTTGAGGTAGACTAATATATCATTTTAATCTTTTTTTTTGTTTTTCTGTGTTCTCTAGTTTTTCTACAATGAGCTGGCTCTTATTTGTATAATAGAATAAAATCATGACCATTTAAGATTAAATCAGAAAAGTAAAATTAAAATCATGTGGCCAAGACTCCACTTCCCAGCTGCTCTCCAGTGAGCAAGTTCGGGGGGAAGAGGGGGTCTGAGACTCCAGAAAAGGTGAAGCATCCCAGCCCCGGCCTGTGCACCTAGCCTATCTGCTGGGAAGAGTAGGCCTCACCCCACCTGCCCCATCCCAGGTCTTCTCAAGCCTTGTTGCACCCCACCCCTAACCCCAACAGGCTCCTCACCCATGACATGGAAGAGAGGAACAGGGGAAGCATAAAAGATAGTGCAGAGGACAATGGCTCACCTCCACCGGGTCCCTTACCCAGCACAAGGTGTTCATATTGGTTTATAGATGGGGGCATATAACATGCAAGGAGTGTGATAGCTCCAGGCCCAGACTCAGCCCTCCTGATCTTAGTCCAGTGCTTACTCCTTTGGGGGCCAAACAGAGACTCCAGGCCCTACTGAGACAAGGCTATTGCTGGAGAAGGATGTGTTGAGGCCGTGGGTCACCAACACCCTCTATGCCACCCCTCCAGTTCGGCTCCCCTTGGGCCCTCTGTGGCACCTGGAAGACCCAGGCACATGGTCACTGCTCAGCCAAGCCTTGATTAGAATAGGAGGCTCTGCCTGGGCCAGAGTTCAGGCTGACTCCCCCAGAGCAGGAACTAGTCCAGACTCTTCCATCATGTGGCCCCTTGGAAGTTGTTTCCCTCTTGGGACCTCAGTTTCCCCATTAATAAAATCAGGGTGAGGAGCAGTTGACAGTGACTAGACTGGGTGGTCTCTAAGTTTCTTTCCAGTCGTAGCATTCAGAGAGTCTGGGACTGACCAGTGACCCTGCACCCACCCAGGGGACGGCAGAAGCTTCCCATCAGCCCTGCCTCTCTGGCTGGCCCTGGCCCCGGGTCCCTTAGTGGATGGCCTGGGTTTGAGAGAAGTCCCACCCACGTGTGGTGGAGCCCATGCACGTGTACACGTGGGGTGTGACTGTGTGAGGGTGAGGCCAGGAAGTGGGGGGTGCCAGGAAGACCGCCTCCCCATTTTGTTTCTGTCACATTCACAGTCTCCGATTCACTCACCTTTCTCAGGTTTCTATTTCTTTCCCCTCCAGAATCCCAGCTTCTCCCAGCTACCGCCACCCACCTACCCACCCCTCACCCTTTCTCATTATTTTGTCTTCTCCACTCCTGCCTCTATTTCAAGACCCAGCTTTGTGCATTTTCCTCTGTCTCTGTCTGCCCTACAGATAGGCCTGTCACTTAGGAGGGGCCGTGCAGCCGTGGCTTGAATGACATGTCTGTGCCCCCTCCATGTCCCTTCCTCAGGAGCCAGCCTCCTCCTCCCTGGTGTCCCCAGGCCTCTTCCAAGTGGTGGCCACAGTTCTCAGAGCCCAGTTTGTTCCAAACAGAAATGAAGATGGGCTCTCATTGAACAATGACAAACCGAAGTCATTATTCTGCCAAGAACCGAATGAAAAATAGAGAAGCCTGACGTAGCCATGATTTGTTAACGTGACGTTTCCTCTCAATGCAACGCACAAATTTTAATTAAAATCTCAGGAGTGATTTTGGAGTCCTTTATTGTGTGCCTCTAGGCTCTTCCAGGCTGCCCTGGGGGAAGGGCAGGGCCTCTTCATAACAGGGATAAAGGCTCAGATAATTGTCCCTAAAGGATTGGGAGGTGGGGGGAGCAGGGACAGCTCAGGCTAGCACTGCCTGTGGCGCCAGGAGTCTTAGAGTGCACATGGTCACTCCCAGCTGCCCCCCACTGCTCTACCCATTTTACAGGTGAGGAAACCAAGACCAGGGAAGGTTTGCCAAGGACCCACCCATAGAAAGGGTGTGTGTTTGTGGGGGGTGGGAGTGTGTTCTGGGTGCTTGGAAGGTGAGATTCAGCCCAGGAAAAGTTGTGGAAACTGGGAGGGAATGAGCATTCAACCAGCCGTCTGTGTAACAGGAGCCTCCAGCCCAGGCAGCGTTGGCTGAATTGAGGGCGAGTTGAGGAGAGAAAGGATTGCAAGAGCAGAAATGCAAGCACCCTTCTTTCCTGCAGCCACTCCTGGAGCTGGGAAGAAGGCAGGTTGGGAGGGCAGTCTCTGGGCCCCGAGCCCTGCTCCTCCTGGCTTCTCAGAGAAGAACCTGAGAAAATTCTCAGTCCCTCTAGAAAAGCCCCAGTCCATTGAGGCAGCCTGAGGAGAAGAGAAGGGCTGAGGGACTCGGCCGATGGCTAGGGTGGCGCCCTGGCTTCCTCAAGGCCTAATGGTCCTGCAGGGGATCCTGGCCTAGGGTCACTTGCCCTAGTTTGGGGCACAACAGACAGCAGAGGAAACTGGCTGGTGTGGGGTCACTGGGGTGAGGGTTAAGTAAGGAACGAGCAAACAGCATGGGGTGGACTGCAAGCTGAAGCCCATCTAAAGACCCACGGGCTGGCCTCGGAGGCTGAGCAGCAGGACCAGTGAGCACCTCCAGATGGGGCCGCCACCTCCCACGGTAAGGCCTGGAGCAGGTCTCATGCCCCGTCTGCCCCTGGCCCCACCTGAGAAGTAGTGACTGTTATCACAGGGTCCTGCTCTAGGACCGAGGTGAGGATGGAGGGAGGCCAGATGCATGCAGGAAGTGTTTGGGAGCCATGTCCTTGCGCTCCTCTGCCTGGAGGATCAGGAGCCCCTTGGAGTGAGGTGACCATCCCACAGCACGGAGTGCCCACCTCACCCCAACCCTCCCAGCACGCATCAGCCCATCAGCAGGTCCCACTGATGCTGCCCTTGCCCCACCCACCATCCTGGACTCACCCGCAGAGCTGGCAGGGAGCTGACCTGGTCCATGGTGAGCGTCGCCTCCTTGTAGTACTTCCCAGGAGGGCAGAGCTTCAGGAAGGTGTCATGGATGCTGAGAAGAGAGACATGAAGGCCGTGTGGCCGGGGAAAGGAGGCCAGCACTGTGTGGCCGGGGAAAGGAGGCCAGCAAGCCTGTCTTCTGCTGCAAGGGGTGGGGGTGTCTCTTTGAGGAAGGAGACTTGGGGTTGGCTGACACAGAAAAGGCAGTAATCAATAATAATAAAGCGCAGTAATAAATATGTCTTCTAGAAACATCCCTGGACCCTCCAGTGTGCCAGGCACACCATAGAGGATGCAGAGATGAGCCAGGTGAGAGGAAAGTTAGGCGAATATGCCCTGTAGCGAGCAGCACACTCTACGACGGTTCATCATAGAATGTCAGAACTGAAGGGGCTTATGTCCAGTCCCTCGGTTACGGATGGGGAAGCCAGTAGGACCTTGGGGAAGCCAGGGTCCCCACCTCTGGCCATCTGCCAATTTCCATCCTCAACCCAAGAAAAGAGGTCACTTCGTGGGTCTGAGTGAGCCGGGATTAGAGCCCGGCTGCCTGCAGCCAGCAAACCACCAGCCTTGCTAGGCCACTTGACAGCAAACTTGGTTGCAGCAGATCGTGGACTGACTGGTCTTCCTAATCATCCCTGTCAGCGATGTCTCTTGTCTATAGGATCCCATCCCAGTCAAGAGGATTTTGCTTATAAGCTACAGGCAGAGGGTGAAATGGCCGTGTGACCCCTGAGAGTAAGAGGGCGGGAGGGAGCTCTGCCTCAGGCTAAGAGAGGATGAGCCCTCATTCCCTGTCTCCCTCACCCTATCCTGAACCTGGGTCCCTGTCCACCAGCAAGCTCTTAGGCCTACAGGTCCAGCAACCAAGGCAGCCAGTGGAGGTGAGACAGTGGTGCCCTGGGGCCCAGGAGGCCTGGATCCCAGAACCTGAACTGCTGTGGCAGGGCTGTGTGACCTCGGGCAACTCACTTGACATTTCTGAACTTTAGTTTCATCATCTGGATAAGGGACAAGAATGATATCTCTCTTGGAGGGCTGTGGCGGGGGTTCAGTGTGAAGGAGGCTGAAGGGTATGTGTGTTTATGTATAAATGGTGGATGGCGGGTGGTGGGGTCACTACAGGCTGGTTGAAAACACTGTCTCTAGAGCCAGACAGATCTACATTCAAATCCTGACTCTGCCACTTAATAGTTCTGAGATGTCGAGCAAGGTTCTGAATCCACCTGAGCCTCAGTCTGCTCCTCTTTGCAGTGGGGTAATAAGTCCCCCCCACACACTCATGAGGATTAAATGAGGGGAGGTGTATGAAACATCAGCGCAGTGTTTGGTAGGTGAGAGTGTTTGTGTTACCCGGAGCCTCAGAGGGGACACCCAGCCTGCCCTCTCTCTGTGTTTCTCTCCTATACTCCAGGTGCCCCTGTGCCCCTGGGCTGTGCACAACCCACACCTAGACTGTGAGAGTGGGAACCCACCACCCTGACCCAGACCTGCTCTCCCCTCTCTTCATGGTCCCCTCCATGCTCCAAAATTACCCCTCCCTCCTTTAGTCCTTTCCTGTTCCTCTCCTGTCTTCCATCAAACCTCTACTCTCCTGAGAGGCCAGCAATCCCATGAAAGGAGTCTGTATGCAGGAGTGAGTGACTAACAGTCCCCTATTGACATTCCAGGGTATGTGGTTTGTTGACTCAAATGAGGCTCTGATTGGTGGAATTTAGGGACATGTAACTAAGTGAAGACCGGGTGCGGCGGCTCATACCAGTAATCCCAGCCCTTCAGGAGGCTGAGGCAGGAGAATCGCTTGAGCCCAAGAGTTTGATACCACCCTAGGCAATACAGGGAGACCCCATCTCTACAAAAAAAATGAAAATTAGCCAGGCATACTGGCATGCACCTGTAGTCTAGCTATTCAGGAGGCTGAAGTGGGAGGATCACTGGATCCCAGGAGGTTGAGGCTGCAGCTACCTCCTGACCGCACTACTGCACTCCAGCCTGGGCGACAGAGCAAGACCCCGTCTCAATAAACAACAAAAACTAGGTGAAGAATTTGGAGGGTGATTTTAGGAGTGGAGACTCAGAGGTAGAGCAGGAAGCAGGAGGCTCTCCCACAGCCCTGACGATGGTAGGTGGAGGCCTCACACCCTGCCAGCCACTCACTGTTTCACATCTCACTGACTAGAAAAACATCCTTCAGCTCCCAGCCCTGGGAGAGTGGAAAGAAACTATGCTGGGATTCTGTGTGCCCACTGCACTCTGTGCCCTGGGAGGCTGATCTCTACTGACAGTGTTCCCACCTCCCTTGCCCTCTGGCTTAAGGGAAGCTCCAGGAGGACTGGAGGTATGAGGGATGGGTGGGGATTTATCCTCCTCTCCCTCCCAGCCCCACACGACTCTGCAGTGTCTGTGTTCCCGCTGTCTTGGGCTAGCAGCCAGCTTCTGCAGCTCCAGCTCTCAGCTATCACCTCAGGCCTGGGGCAGTCAGGGCTGGCCCCTGGGTGCTTCCCTGGGCCTCCTTCTGAACAGTCCCTTCACTGCAAAGCACCTTCAAAGATCCTGCTGAGTGTGCCACCTGCTTCCCACCGGGTTGCTCACAGATCTATCTGGATCTATCCGGATCCTATTTCTCTACCTCTAGCTACGAGACCCAAGGCAAACTGCCGGACCTCTCTGAGCACGCAGGCCCAGGTTCATATCCTGACTCTGTCCGATGGAGAGTCAGCCTCCTTCCAGTGGCATTGTGCAGATCCAGGCTAGGGCCTGACAGATGGGAGCTGGAGTGGCGTGTGGTGTTCATGGAGAGCACCATGACTGCCGCCTTGGCCACGGAAGAGGCCTGAGCTGTCACTAGGGTCTAGAGACTGCACACGTTTGGGAGGGAGCAGAAAGCAGAGTGTGGAACGGGTTGGGGGAGAGATTCTCCAGGAAAGTACTGGGGTGGGTGCTGGGAACCACAGGTCAACAAGGAGGAAGAAAAGCCATCACTGCTGAAGTGTCCAGTGGCCTACAAGGGGTGAGGGGTAGGCCGGGCGCAGTGGCTCCTGCCTGTAATCCCAGCACTATGGAAGGCTGAGGCAGGTGGATCACTGGAGGTCAGGAGTTCGAGAGCAGCCTGGCCAACATGGTGAAACCCCATCTCTACCAAAAATATAAAAAATTAGCCTAGCATGGTGGCGCGCATCCATAATCCTAGCTACTCCAGAGGCTGAGGCAGGAGAATCGCTTGAACTCGGGAGGTAGACTTCCAGTGAGTTGAGATTGCGCCATTGCATGCCAGCCTGGGCGACAGAGTGAGACTCCATCTCAAAAAAAAAAAAAAAAGAAAGAAAGGGTTAAGGGCAGTGGGAGTGGCCGGCTCCAGTCAAAAGGAGCATTTTGTCACTGTCATAGTTAGAATTGCTGGCTTGAGGTGATAGAGAACAGACCCGCTTTCAATAAGAGCAATTTTCAACAAAAATTAATGTTTTGGTTTTTTTTAAAATCCCTAAGGCAACGCACAAGTGAGCTCGGGCTCCTGCCCCCACCACGGGCACCACTGGGAGTGCCTGCTCTGTGTAGCCAACTCTCACGGACATTCTGCATGTTTCATGCCAGTCGTGCAAGGAAGGGACCATTGTTTCTTTTACAGATAAGGAAACTGAAAGTCAAGTAGGTAAAATAGTCTACCTAAGGTCACACAGTGGTAAATGTTAAAGCCAGAGATACAAACACCAAAGCTCGTTCCCCAGGAGGCATCAGGGGCTGCTGAGGGGCAGAAAAGAAACTCACCAGCCCTTGCCACCCTCTCATGACAAAGCCTCTGTGCCGGGTGCACTCACACACATCATCTCACTGAATTTTCCCAACAACTCTCTGTGGGAGAAGTGGAGGGGCCATCATTTCTACAGATGGGTAAACCGAGGCTCCAAGAGTTTAAGTGTTGTATCTAAGGTTATACAGCTGGGAAGAGACGGAGTGGAGGGCTGAACCCTAAACCAAGTTCTTCGGGCTGTGCTGCCCACCCCTAAAGGGCCCACCCTTCTTCCAGGTGAGAGACTCGAGTCACCCCCCTGGAGAGTCCTCTGGGGGAGGGTGCTGGTGGGGTGCCTGCCTGGAGTTGGTGCCTTCCCAGGCTGCAGAGTGGGCGGGCTGCCCATAGATGAATCGTGGCTGCATCTCGGCTGCCATAAAATGTTCTCCTCCTCCAAATATGGATCAGCTGGCTCTAAATGGAACCCTGAATTAATCACTAATGGACTCAAAAGTCAAAGCCATTTGAAAAACTCACACATTCAGCCTGCCAGCAATCCAGCAGCCTGGGCCATGGCTCCCTTCCACACAGCCCAGAGAGGCAGGAGGGGCTGTCTGCGGGCTCAGGGGCTGGCCCTAAGACGGGTGGAGGTCACTCTGCTGCTGACTGTCCGTGAGACCTTGGACTCGCCAAGTCCCCTCTCGGGCCTCAGTTTCCCTTCTGTGAAATTAGAGTCCCAGCATCCCCCCAGCTCCCTCCAGTTTAGGCATCCTATGACTCTAGGCTTTCGTGCCTCTCTCTGGCATCCCATTTACCCCCTTGCCTCTGAGACCCTCTAGCTTAGTAGTTCTCAACGGGGTCCCACGTAAGAATCATGTAGGGAGTTTGTAAAAGGATCTGCCCTCCCCCCACCTTGAAGTTCTCATTCAAGGCCAGGATAGAGCCCGAGGCACCTACAGGTTCTACAAGCTTCTCAGTATTTCTACTGCCCCAGAGAGATCAAGAACATGACAAACCCGAATTCCCACTCCTCAAGTCCCAGCTTTCTGGCTTCACCCCCACCCCACGGGGTCAATAGTCCTTTGCTCTACAGTACTGACTGCAGATAGTAGATATTTTCTAAATGGTCCTTCTTTAGCCTGAAAATGTGGCTTTTAGTTCCCTGATCTGCTACTTGCAATCTGTGTGGGCTTGAGGAAATTACTTCATTTCTTTGAGCTGATTTCCTCATTTGCAAAAAGTAGGGATAATAATACCGTGATAGTAACAGCAGCCACATAATCGGTGCTGACCCATGTGCCAGGTATTGCTCTAACAATGACAGATTTGATCTTCTGGTTGTCCTAATAACAACCTTGTGAGATTAGGTTCTATTTCCCTCAACTATTTTATAAGGATGGAAACTGATGCTCAGGGAGAGTAAGACACTCCCCCGTGTTTGCACAGCTACTAAGTGGCAGAGCTGAGCCTCAAACCCAGGTCTTTGGCTTCCAGGAAATAAACCTGTAACCACTCCACCTGCAGCCTTGAGGTGCCCGTTAATGGCCAGGACAGGGCCATGGAGTCTACAAAGTGTTGGAACCTCCAGAGGTTCTAGGAAGAAAGGCCCCATGGCTGGGTCAGCCTGAGCAGAGGCTGGAAGCAAAGCTTCAGGCTCCTAAACCAGACCCCACCCCACCCAAGAGAGTGTCAGGAACCATCCCAGGCAATGCAGAGTAGTCCGAAGAGCTCGGGCTGAGCCAGGCTGACCTGCGCCTGAGACATAGAGGTCTGGGCTTGGAGTCAGGCTGTGCCTTGCCCAGGAAGCCACATGGGCCCTCTTTGGGTCTGCAGGGTCTGCACGGTCTGCAGTCACCGCCGGAAGGGCCTGGGCCCAGAAGAAGCATCTCGGGAAAAGGCTTCTTCTGGGACAACCAATTCAAACAGAGTCAGACAATACTGCCCCGATGCTAGGGTGGAAAGGGACCTTGCTTTTGCTGAGATCAAAAACATGTGAAAGGAAAGTCTCATAGGCTGGAAACTTAGAGTGAACAGACCTCTTCTTGGAGGGCCAAACCAAAGCAGCCCTGGACTGGGAAGGTGCTGGCTCCAAGACAAGTCTAGAACATGAGGTCTCCCCCCACCAGCCCCCAGGAGGTGCCATCTGCACCAGGTCTGGTGACCAGGCCTTTGTGTCCTTATGCAAGTCACAGATTAAAAGGTGGGAAAATATTGGACAGAGCCAGCCTCCCTGCAAAGGTTACTTTTACTTCTACCTATCGGTCTCTTGAATACTTTTTTAACTGGCTAAGTCCATCCAACTGTACTGCCATCTGGGCCACATTTCTCCATGACACTGATAGGAAAATCACAAGGCATTGTCAGAGGCCACAGTGGAAAATCATTCAAAAGTGACCAGGGCTTCGTCTGGCTCAACTTGGCCTTGGTAGCCCAGGATGGCCACTTTCTCCCTGAGTATCACATGCCTTCTGCTCCCTGAGCCAGAGAAGCTGGGCATCCACATCACAGCTGTCCCCTCACTTTACAGACAGCAAGCCCACACCAACCCTAACATATTCCACTCCCCAGGGCCCCACCAAGAAGATAACCTATTATCAGTTTCTGTGTCTGCCTCCAGGGATATTCTCCTCTGTGTATGCATGTATGAACAGCCCTTTATTTCACAAGAGCAGTAGCAGCCTGTATGTACTGGTCTTGTTTGCCAAAGTAATGCAGCTAAATAGATTAAAAATGCAAATAGTACTGTGATACTGTGAAGCTTACAATCAAAGTTACTAATACTCCGTACCCCACACCACCTCTCTAACCCTGCTCTCCAAAGGCGGCAGTTTGCAAGCATTTTGCTATTTCACTTTGTTTTTGCTTAATATTTACATGGTACTTCCAAATGCTGTGCTAATACTGCCTTTGCTGTTGTTTTCACTATAGATATTATCTTGTGACCTCTTAGTAGAAAAAAAGAGGATTTATTTCTCTATATATACTTCTTTTCCTTTCCCCAACCTCCCAATATAAAACAATTTTCCTGAATGAATATTCAGTGTTTATAATAATATTATATATCGTATATGCATTATTCAAACATTGCTCAAGCTGAGTTCCCTAGTGCAACATGATTACTTCTTTCCTGCAAGTCTTTTTGTTTTTCCCAGAATTAATAATCACTTTCAGTTTTTTGCCTTGGTTTTTGTGTGCCTATCTTTATTTCATCTCCAAACTTTCTGCAGAAATAAGTACCTCTCAATATGGTATCTAGATAGATTCATTTTGTCTCTTAGAGACACCACTCCTGGAACCCCTGACTCCCTAATTCTAATCTGGACTGATTGCTTTCCAGGCCGACTGTCCTGCTGTCATCCTTCAGCTTCCCTTCACTATCTTCCTTGTAATTCGTTTTGCCTCTAGGTTGAAAGCCTTTGTTTCCCCGATCCTGGGTCTTCTTTTTTCTTGGTTTACTCGCTAGTTTTAATGAAGCACATCTCCCAAAAGCTTCCTATGAAAAGGTCCATAAGACATGATTTTTTTAATTTGCATGTCAAAAAGTATTGTTATCCTGCCCTGACTCTTGATTAATGGCTTAGCTAGAACTTATTTCTAGATTGAAATTTTTTCCTTAGAATGTTGAATGTGTTTAGCCACTGTCTTCCAACATAAGTCCAAAGCTATTTTGATTCCTGATTCTCTGTAGTCTGTTTTGCTCTCTATGGAAGCACTCAGGATCTTCTCATCATCTCTGGCAGTCTGAAATGTCATGATGGCATGACTTAGTGTGTGTAGGCTGTTTTTTATTCTTTCCTCAAATACCTGGTGTCCCTTAGCTTTTGATTTCTACTTACAGGGAGGCTCTAAAATGCTGACCAGAAGCTCACCCTGCTCTTCATCATGCTGGTGGCCCTGAGTCAGGGGCCTGTCTGGCTCCAGCTCTCCCCAGATGGTTAGCTCCTGTCTTCCGCTGGGGCAGGGCAGGGGTGCCAAGTGGATTGTGGATTGCAGAGGGAGAGAGAAGGAATCACATAAGACTTTCAATCTGCCTTTCTGTTTTCACCTGATCCTGCATCCTGGCATTTGGAGGTTCCTGAGCCTTTCTGGGTTCTCGATTCCATCATCCAACCCCTGCAGGCAAAATTCTTTCAACTTTCTATTTAGCTAAGTCTGCGTCATGGGTCTATCTGCTTTGCACTTGTAAAATTTTTGTTGACCTCTCTCATCTGCTGTCATTGCTTGTGTTCTCTTTGTCCTTATGGGTTTCTTTCTTCTTCTTTTTGTTTTTTTTTTTAATTCCTTTACTCTCCTTTTAGTAAACAGAGGTCAAAGAAAATGCTCTATTCTCCACGTAACTGGAAGCCCCCTGAACTTTGCTTTCTTAACTTAATCATATACCTTGGAGATGGCTCTATATCGAACAGAAAGCTCTTCCCCTCCTCTCTAAGGGCAGTCTTCCACGGAGGGATGAATCAGCACTTACTTCACCTGTGTCCTCTTCATGCAAGTGGAATGGCTGGGTCAAGGTGTACTTCTCATTTTGAACTGGGACATTTCAGCATCTCCTGCCTTTGCTGGTCCTCTTCCACTCTTCAAAGCTCTTGACAGCTATTCCACATTCTCAGCTGCTTCCCAGGCTGTGGTCTCCTGGGTCTGGAGACTCCCCTTGGTTTAAAGCAGCAGAGGGCTCTCACTGGTATCACCTTCCCATTTGAGAGTTTCTGCACTGCTGTCCCCGGCCCCACTAGTGCTTCTCACTCTGTCTTATCTGAAGGTGTCCAAGTAATAGGATTTGGATACTTTGCCCTCTACTCTGCCTTCCTTATGCAGTGTCGTCCCCAACCCCACCACCCCCAGTGCTGACGCACGCCGGCCTTTGAGAGTGGGAGCCTCCTGAGCAGGAGCTACCCAGGGGCAGGCACAGGCCCCTCATGCTCAGGAATGGGGCTCTCAAGAGAAGGGGCAGGACAGAAAGAGCTTTAAGAACTGCTTGTTAGAGAAGTTTGCACTGAACCATGAACCGTGAACTGTGAACTGGAGCCTTCCCTGGCAGCACTCACCGGGACCCACCTCCCCAACACAACGCGGAGCCAAACTGTGCTCTTCTCCGGGGAAAGGCACCTTCCACGGGGATGGAAACAGACTGGAAACAGGATCTGGGAGGAGGTCATCTCAGGGCCTGGGTGGGAGGTTCAGAAGGGAGGCGTCCATAAGCATGGCTCGCTTCCAAGGAACTCTTTCTCCGAAGGCCAAGGCAGAACAAATGAAAATGGAGGATCGATGTTCGAGAGAGAGCCTGAACCCTTCCCATACTCCTCTCACTCCTCTCGTCCACCACCCCATGCTCTCTCCTGGCATATAGGAGGAACCCCAGGGGTGGATCCACGAATGCCATTTGAAGCCCCTGGGTTAGAAAGAGGGGCAGGCATGGCCATGCCCCCTTGCTGAGAGTATAAACTGGTGCAACTCCTTTGAAGGACAACATTGTCTTACCCATCGAAGTTCTAAAATGTAGGCCGGGTGCAGTGGCTCACCCCTGTAATCCCAGCACTTTGGGATGCCAAGGTGGAAGGATCACTGGAGGTCAGGAGTTTGAGAACAGCCTGGCCAACATGGCGAAACCCTATCTCTACAGAAATACAAAAATTTGCCGGGCGTGGTGGCAGGCACCTGTAGTCCCAGCTACTCAGGAGGCTGAGGCAAGAGAATTATTTAAACCAGGGAGGCACAGGTTGCAGTGAGCCAAGATTGCACCACTGCACTCTAGCCTGGGAGACAGAGCAAGACTCTGTCTCAAAAAAAAACCCCAAAAGCTTAAAAAAAAAAAAAAAAGGTACAGAACAGTATGAAGGGATAAATGCAACTGTGTGAATGGGGTAAAAGGAGGATAAATGTGTTGGCTTATGTATGGAAAATTCTTCCAGGAGGCTAGATGGTAAGACAAACCAACAGTGAGCAGAGGCGGCCTTGAGGGAAAAGGACTGGGAGGAGAGAATGGAGACATTTTCTTTTCACTTAGAACTTTTACACTATTTGAATTTTCTTTTTTTTTTTAAATTATATTTTAAGTTCTGGGATACATGTGCAGAACATGCAGGTTTGTTACATAGGTATACACATGTCATGGTGGTTTGCTGCACCCATCAACCTGTCATCTACATTAGATATTTCTCTTCATGCTATCCCTACCCTAGACCCCCACCCCCCAACAGGCCCCAGTGTGTGATGTTCCCCTCCCTGTGTCCATGTGTTCTCATTGTTCAACTCCCACTTATGACTGAGAACCATTATTTGAATTTTGAATTTTCTAGCCAGGTAGCAGATTTTTTTTAGATTTCATTTTATTTTTATTCATGTGATACTTTTCAGAAAATTTCAATAGAGGTTATATGGGTAGTAGGATATGGGTCATTTGGAGTTATGTCATATTTTTCTATATTTAAAAAAGTGAGTGAATATTATTTTCAAAAGGGAAACAATGTCACTGGGTGACAACCCCTGCTTAGCTCCCCGTGCCCTGGCCATCCCCCATCCTCATTTGTGCCTGGAGAGTCTTGCACTTGTGACAAAGTTGTTACCTGCCACCCCCAGACCCTGAGTGGGAAATGCGGCTTCCATGTGGTGAATGGGGAGGGTTAGTCCAAGCAAAGATGATGAGAGGGAACCTTCCCCCACCTTCCCCTGAAAGTGTCTTGGTGAGCTCCTTTATTCATCTAACAGGTTTTGTTGGACACCTGGCTTGGCCCAAACACACAAACACACACACACCTCTCACACTATTCACTCTCCCCACAGCCCCACGAGAAGGGTATTTGGCCACCTCCACGCTGAATGAAGTTTCTTCCCCACTGGACAGGGGTCCGCATGACAACAGGGAGCGGGGCTGCTCACCACCCCACCCTCAGGGCCTCCACGAGGCCAGCACATCACAGGCACCGGAGAAAGGGCAGGGAGGGAGGGAGGGAGGGAGGGAGGGAGGGAGGGAGGGAGGGAGGGAGGGAGGGAGGGAGGGAGGGAGGGAGGGAGGGAGATGGAGAGGGAAGTCTGGGCTTCAGTCATGCATCCAAGTTTACCCAGCCAGTGGACAGCCAAAATGGGCTTCAGACATAAGTTCCCCAAGTCCTTTCCTTGTTCTCCTCATTATTCCAAAGAGGTTCTGTCCAGCTCCATGATCCTCTGAAGAAACCTCAATTTGGATCCCAGTAAAAAGTTAGCAGCCTAAAGCCTGATGTCTCATTCAGCTCCAGTGGGGCTCTGCGGATCGTGGCCCCTGGGCCCTCCCATCCCTGCCTGCCGTGTCCTAGCCCCATCTCCAGGGCTGTGTGGCTCTGAGCAGGGACCACACTCAGGGACCAGCGTGAGGCTGTATTAGGGCAAGAATCCAGCTCAGAGGGAGGAGCTGGGAGAAGGAAAGAGGGGCGGGGCCTCTACTCACCATAGAATTTCATTTCTGGTCAGGAAGGTCAGGGCCTGCAACAAATCACAGAGAAGCGACGTGTCCACTCCATTCATCCCTGCTGTGGCCCCTGGGGAGTGGCACAATTCAGAGGCTGGGGAGGAAATGCCCATTCTTTTGCTGCACAGCTGGGGGAACCCCAGGTTGAGGTGGATGCCTGAGGTGGCAGCAGGAGAGGAAATGGTGCTCTTTCTTACCCCCCAGTCTCTTACAGCCCTAGGAAGGAGGGCTTTGGCACAGATGTGGAGAGGAGATCAGAGACAAGAGTGAAACTCTGGGCTCTGGAGCAGGAGACAGATGGAGGAAGGTAACCTTAGAGATCTCATCTGGGCCACATGGATGCAGATTTAGCAAAGAGAGGGACCACCGCTACCCCGCCTGGTAAACTCTAGAGCAAGCTTGTCCAACCCACGGCCTGCAGGCCACATGCAGCCCAGGACAGCTTTGAATGGGGTCCCAACACATATTTGTAAACTTTCTTAAAACATTATCAGATTTTTTCGTGATTTTTTTTTAGCTCATCAGCAAGCATTAGTGTTAGTGTATTTTATGTGTGGCCCAAGACAATTCTTCTTCCAATGTGGCCCAGGGAAGCCAAAAATTGGACACCCCTGCTAGAGCATCAGGAAGGAATTTTCCCATTCATTCCACCTGCTTTAGGAAGCTCCCACCTCTGCCCAGAGTCCCTAGCCCGATCTACCCACCTGGTACTCTTCCAGGTCCTCCCAGTGCATCTGGTACCTCAAGCATTGCCCCATGCCAACCACACCTTTCTGTCTGCCAGCAGTAGAACCTCAGCCTCAAGGACTCGCCAGCTGGGGCACCTCGTTGATCTGGTTGCCATGGTGACCTACATTCCACCTTCTGCCCATTCCACCTGAGTTACTGAGTTGGCAAAGAAACAAATTCTTTTCATTCCCATTCCACCTGAGTTGCCGAGTTAGCAAAGAAGCAAATTATTTTCAATCCCAAAGCTAAGAGGCATCAGTCCCATACAACAAGCAGAAAGGCAGCCCAAAGACAGGGCTGAGAGTCACACTGTCAGCTCAGGAGTCACAGTGCCTGGGGTCCAATCCCAGATCCGCCCCATTGTAACCTGGGACAAGCTCTTCAATATCTGTGTGTCTTAGTTTCCTCATCTGTAAGCGGGGATGATAATCATGGGATTGTTGTGAGGATTGACGAATACAGGGCATAATGTCAGGAACATAGTAAGTGCTCAATAAATGCTAGTTATTTGAACCACAACCTAGCTGGGCATGGTGGCTCACGCCTCTAATCCCAATACTTTGGGAGGCCAAGTCTGGTGGATCACTTGAGGTGAGGCGTTTGCTACCAGCCTGGCCAACGTGCAGAAACCCCGTCTCTACCAAAAAATACAAAAATTAGCTGGCATGGTGGCATGACCTGTAGTCCCAGCGACTCCAGAGGCTACGATGGGAGAATCGCTTGAACCTGGGAGGTAGAGGTTGCAGAGAGCCAAGATCGCACCACTGCACTCCAGCCTAGGACCCTGTCTCAAAAAAACAAAAAAACCCTACAACCTGCCGGGTGCTGAGGTGCACACCAGCACACCTGTAGTCCCAGCTACTCAGGAGTCTGAGGCAGGAGGATCGCTTGAGCCCAGGAGTTCATGGCTGCAGTGAGCGATGATCATACCACTGCACTTCAGCCTGGGTGACAGAGCAAGACCTTGTCTCTAACAAATCAAAATAAAAAATAAACAAGGAACCACAACCCCAGGACTGTGCCAGGCATGGGGATACCGAAATATATCAGCATAGATCCAACCTCAGAGAGTGGCCCAAAAAGTACAGAAAAGGGCGTTCCACCCCATCAGTCAGGGTCTCTGCAGGAACAAAGGGCACCATCAAATCAGGATCATGTGAAAAGGGTCTTAAAAAAGGACTCTCCACAAAGGTGTGTTCAGGGTGTAGGGAAGTCACATGGATAACTGGATAACACAGACTCCTGAGCCCAACAACAAAGAGCTGCTACCCGACCCAGCACCACCCACCTGGAAGCACCACCCCAGCCCCACTCTCTCCTCTTTCTGTGATCTCCTACAGGGAAGAGAACAGGGCGGAAGAGGATGGGCAGACAGAGACAACGTCCAGCACAGGCATCAACATCACAGGCCAGGAGGGCCTTCCAGAAGCCATCACTCCCTCCCCTGCCTCCAGGAGGGTCTGCACACCCACCTTTGTCGTGAAAGGCTGGTCTCCTTGTTCTAGAACACATCTTCCCTATGCTCTCCTGAGTAAACATCCTGGTGATTCTCTGATGAAGCTTATTTATATCTCTGAAGTGCAACTGCCTGCTTTTTCTTTCACTGTCCTCCATGGGGATAGAGCCTGGCAGAAGGAAACCCGGGGCCCTCATTCCTTCATCTGCTCACCAGACACAGGTAGAATATCCACAGTGTGCCAGGGACTTGGCTTGACCCTGGGAGAGAGAGGACTGAACATGACTTCAACCCTCAAGGAACGTATGCTCTTCATGCTCTTTTAAGGGAGTAAGAAAAAAAAAAAAAAGAAATGTGTGCTCACCACACACACACACACATACACACACACACACATATATACACACACTAAAGCAGATGGAGGCAGATGTCACAGACGGGGAAGAGTACAGAGTTACGAGTGTTTAGAAGAGGAAAGGCTTGCTGGGCACCAAGCTTTCATGTAGGTGGTGGCATTTAAGTTGCTGTTATCATGCGGTGGTTAAGAACATGGGCTCTGAAATCTGAAAGGCCTGGCAGCATCTCTTCTTACTGCATCACCTCAAGCAAGTCATAAAATACTGTAAGCCTCAGTTTCCTCATCTGTAAAAGGGGAATGATAAATCCCTACTTCATAAGTATTGCAGGCATAAAATAAAATGATGGGTGTATGTGAAGCTCTTATTTAGCAAGATACCTGCTATGTATTGAGTTCTCAATAAAGGGTAAATTACCAGCCTGGCTAACATGGCAAAATCCCATCTCTACTAAAAATACAAAAATTAGCCAGGTGTGGTGGCGTGTGTCTGTAGTCCCAGCTACTGGGGAGGTTGAGGTATGAGAATCGCTTGAACCCAGGAGGTGGAGGTTGCAGTGAGCCAAGATCGTGCCTCTGTACTCCAGCCGGGGTGACAGAGTGAGACCCTGTTTCAAAACAAACAAAAATAAGGGTAAATTATATTACTACTTTTAAAAGTTGGGCCTGGGCCGGGCATGGTGGCTCATGCCTGTAATCCCAGCATTTTTGGAGGCCGAGGCAGGCAGATCACCTGAGGTCAAGAGTTCGAGACCAGACTGATCAATATGATGAAGCCCCATCTCTACTAAAAATACAAAAATTAGCCGGGCATGATGGCATGCACCTGTAATCCCAGCTACTCAGGAGGCGGAGACAGGAGAATCTCTTGAACCCAGGAGGCAGAGGATGCAGTGAGCCAAGATCTTGCCATTGCACTCCAGCCTGGGCAACAAGAGTGAAATTCCATCTCAAAAAAAAAAAAAGAGGCCTGGAAGGAAGGGTAGGACTTTTGCAGGCTAAGCCAGTGGTCAAACCCCATCTTCTGCTAACCCCTTTGAGCTTCTACCATCGTTGATTAAGCAGCTTCTATCTGCCAGGTGTGTGCATGTAAACTGTCTACCTTCAGGCTCAAGCAGCTCATTGAGGGCAGTAGGGTGTCCTTGCTTCTTTGCTCTAGGGAAGGCGGAGGCTGGTGAGGTGAAGTGATGCTCTTGGGTCAGTCAGCTGATAAGTGGGCAGGATGTGGGTCTGTGGATTCCCAAAGCATGGGGCAGGAAACTTGGGGAAGCCAGATGATCTGCAGGATCACACCCAGAAAGCCACTTCCTTCTCCAGCCTCAGTGCTCCTCATCACATCGAGGTGCAAGTGGCAGCTTGGCACTGGCTGGTTGTGACTTTGACACCTGGCTGACACTTGCTAAAAAGAAAACAAAAACAAAAGAGAGAGCTGCCCTGGAGCCCAGAGCTTTAAGCTACTGACTCAACCACTATTCATTGAGCGAGGTAGTGCCGACAGAGGTGAATGAGACAGATGATGTCCTGCCCTCACGGATCCAGACGCGCATATGTGCACCCACATCCCTTAGACAGCCATACGTGCTGCGGAAGAAGGAAAGCAGGGAACGGGGGAGAGACGGTGTGACAATGGAGGTGCTGGTGGTCATGGAAGCACCGGAGCAGAGACCTGAGTGACGGGGACGAGTGAACCAGCCTAAGAAGTCAGGGCCAGTTGCACAGGCCCAGATGACCACGGGATCCAGCGAGAATTTAATAACACTGGTTTTCATTATATTTGTTTATATAAAGGTATCTTCCATATTGAAAATGATGCAGGTTTACCATTTATTACTGTGATCTAAAGTTTCCTCTATAAACATATCTGTTTAATTAAAAGAAATAGGAACCTATTCAAAAATATTAAGTAAATAATTATACAGGTGGTAAAGAAATATGCCAGAAATCATGAATCTCTCTCTCTGTGTCTCTTTCTCTCTCTCTCAATCTCTCTCTATCTCTCTCACTCACACACACCCCCCCAAGGTTTGCAAACTCTGCTACCCTTCTCTCTCCTTGATCTTTCATCCCCCTAACTCCCCAACCCCTGCCTTCCCTGCACCCCCGCAGGCTCTGTCATTTCATCACAGAGAGGGTTTTCATTGGTTCCTACAATAACAATACTAACAATAAGAATATCACTTTACATTTGCATATTCCTTTATAATTTCAAAATGCTTTTTTATGTACCATCTCATTTGTCCCAGAAATAAAAGCTAGTGTTCTTTAAAAAAGAGAGAGAGAAATCCTCCCTCCATATGATTCTGCCTTTGATACACTAACTAACCTGCCTCTCTATCCATCTCTAGCCCATTACATCCCTTAAACTCCTCTTCAGCAGAGATTTTGAAAGGGGTATAGTTGAGGAGGGCGGAGGTTCTGGGGAAGGGCAGTTCTACATCCTTCCCCTCCAGGGTCCACCTCTGCAGGAACCCTCTGTGTGGAACAGAATGTATTCTTTGCAAGGCTTCTGTCACCTTGCAACTTACAGTTTTACAGACCGGTAAAACTACAACCCCGGCTCCGACCCTGATTTAGTTGTCTCTTAGAATTCAAGAAGAGTTGAAAAGAAACTTGCATTCAGAATATATAAAAAATTCTCACAATTCAACAATAAAAGGCCAAATAAGCCAACTTAAAAATGGGCAAAAGATTTGAATAGACATGTAAGAAGATACATGAATGGCCAATGAGCATATAAAAAGAAGCTCAACATCAGTAGCCATCAGGGAGATGCAGATCAAAAGCACAGTGAGATACCTCTTCACACCCACCAGCATGGTCAAAATCAAAAGAACAAGTAATAAGCGCCAGGCGTGGCAGCTTATGTCTGTAATCCCAGTACTTTGGGAGGCTGAGACAGGCGGGTCTCTTGAGCCCAGGAGTTCAAGACCAGCCTGGGCAACATAGTGAAACCCTGTCTCTACAAAAAATACAAAGATTACCCTGGCATGGTGGCACGCACCTGTAGCTCCAGCTACTTGGGAGGCTGAGGTGGTAGGATCGCTTGAGCCCGGGAGGCAAAGGTTGCAGTGAGCTGAGATTGTGCCACTGCACTCCAGCTTGGGCAACAGAGCAAGACCTTGTCTCAAAACAACAACAACAGGAAAAAAAAAACAACCAAGTAATAAGTGCTGATGAAGATACAGAGAAATCGAAACCCTCATACATTGCTGGTGGGAATGTCAGATGGTGCGGCCGCTTTGGGAAAGAATTTGGCAGCTCCTTGCAGTTTTAAGCAGTTGCTGTAGGACCCAGCAACTCCACGCCCAAGTATGTCCTCAAGAGACATGGAAACAATGTCCACACAAAAACTTCACACGAGTGTTCATAGCAGCATTATTCATAATAGCCCCAAAGTGGAAACAGCCCAAATGTCCATCTACTGATTAAATGAAATGCAGTATATCCATACAGTAGGATATTATTTGGCAATAAAAAGAAATGAAGTACTGATACGCGCTACAAAACGAATAAATATTAAAAACATTATGTGAAGCGAAAGAAGTCAGTCACAAAGGACTATGTATAGTGGGATTCTATTTATAGGAAATGTCCAAAATAGACAAATCCATAGAGACAGAAAGTAGATTGGTAGCTGCTGGGAGCTGGGGGGTGAGGGGACTCAGGGGTGACTGCTTATGGGCATGGAGTTTCTTTCTGGGGAGGTGAAAATATTCTGATCTTAGATGATGGTGATGGTTGTACAGCTGTGAATACACTAAAAACCATTGTGTGGCATGCTTTTAAAAAGTGAATTGTATGATATGTCAATTATATCTTAATAAAGCTATTTTTTAAATGTCAAGGGGTTAAGTCCTAACTCAGTGCCTCACCATAAGTACAATTAAAGGAATGTGTACATGGGAGGATATATTTGAAACTATTTCAAATCTATTTCCTCAGACTGAGTCTTGCAGCCCAGGGGGCTCCTCCACTGCAGTAGTTCCGTGCTGGGGACAAAGGTGGATCCTGTTGAGGCAAGTCGCTCCCCGGCTCCCAACATCAGTTAGACTTTTATTTGAGTTTCCAGCAAACGAGCAGGCTGAAAAGCTACGCTCTGTCTGGAGGGAAGATTTTCTAAATTCCTTTGTGTGGCAAGAAGCAGGCCTCGGGGAGCAGGTCCTGATTTCTATGGGGGCCTCCTGAGTAGACAGGAAGAAAAAGGATGGCAGGGCTGCCCTGCTGGTCTTGGGGAGAGAGGAGCTGAAGAAGGCAGTGAGGAAGTGAGATTGCCCTGCTCTAGCTATCCAGGGATGGGGTGGATGGGGCGGGGCTGCTTAGGAACATCCCTGAGCTCCCTGGGCAGGGGTCTTGGGAGCCTGCACATCTCTAGAAGCCTGCCTCATGCTCTTATCCATTTCCAGCAGGGTGCAGGGTGCAGGGCAGGAGTGCCCGAGGCAGAGCGCCTGGCTTCCCTGGCCTGATGGCACCAAGCAGGGACCCAGAAGCTCCCACATGCCCCAGGGAGGGGGTGCAGAGGGCCTGAGAGTGCAGTGGCCTGTCAAAGTCCTGGCCAGGATGGAGAGCCCACCAGGTACATTTCCTAGGGTCAAATGGGATGCCACGGACTCCCACAGCAGTGTGGAGAAGGTGGCAACAATATCTTGAAATTTAAATCTTCGTGTTCTTTCCCCCATCTTCTCATGAGAGACATTTTTTTTTCTTTAGTCTCCCATTCACATTGCCTGGGGGAAAAGCAGAATTGTTAGAGCGTGAGGGAAAAAGCTAGAAGCAGCCTACGCTCCTTTTTTACTAACAAATCAGATATTTAAGAATCGGGGGGAAGGTGAGGGAAGCAGAGTCTAAAGTTAATAAAAGGACAGATGAGAAAGACAGGGAGGAAGCACCATGTCACCAGGGAGCCTAAGTGAGGGTCTCCAGACGGTACCAAGAGCATCACCATTGCCAACCCTGGGAGAACTACTCACTGCCCAGGGGAGGAGGGGGAGGAGCCACATGGACCAGCACTGCCTCATTGTGGGGCAGGGCACCCATCACAGCATCCAGTCCTCAGGGACTGCCCAGCAGAGTGACAGTTGCTTGTGTCCCAAGGCTTTGCTGAGCCCCATCTGAATTGCCCTGGTAGAGAGGCATCCTCAATTTCCAATGACACGAGACACCAAAAAGCTCCCAGAAAAGCGGGTGAGGGGCCTTGACATTCAGAGAGCAGAGGATTGATGGGGGTGTGGGAGGAAATCCCAGCACTGGTTCTCGGGCAGGGTTGGACAGCAGCCATCCTGCCCTTTTGCAATTTGCATTAGATGCCCTGATGCTCCAGGTGACACCTGATTTCAGGTGCTGCTACATGGACAGGTTCCTGTGAACCTAGTTCTTCCCTCACTGATCCGGTGTTGCCTCAAGGCCTTGCAAGGCCTCATTTTCTGCCTCAGAACCTTCTGTATCAAGTAGACCCCTCAGGCTATGGTTACACACAACCCTGAAGTTCAGAGCAACACTGACCTTCAACCAGTGGGGCTGGGAGCTGGTAGAGAAGCTCCCTCACCTGTATTTCTGGGTGACAGCTCTGGAGGGGTTCTGTGGCTTCTCAGCAGGTTCTGGTGGAGTCAAGGCCTTTAGACACCTGGAGGTGACCTAGACACACCTGGACGCCCACCTGGGCTTCTCCTCTTTCCCACCTCTCTCTCCCCAGCCCCTCACTCCTGCTCTGGTGTCAGCTCTCAAAAGCCCTGGTTTCAGGCTGGGCGCAGTGACTCACGCCTGTAATCCCAGCATTTTGGGAGGCCCAGGCATGCAGAACACCCGAGGTCAGGAGTTCTAGACCAGCCTGGCCAACATGGTGAAACCTCGTCTCTTCTAAAAATACAAAAATTAGTCAGGCATGGTGGTGCATGCCTGTAATCTCAGCTACTTGGGAGGCTGAGACACGAGAATCACTTAAACCTGGGAGGCGGAAGTTGCAGTGAGCCGAGATAGCACCATTGCACTCCAACGTGGGTGACAAGAGCAAAACTCCATCTCAAAAAATAAAAATTAAAAAAAGCCCTGGTTTCAGGTTCTGCTTTGGTGTGACACAAAGTCACACGAAGGCTAAGTCACCCCGGTACTGTTAAGAGCCTCTGGTGACGCTGCCCTGCTACTTACGCTGGAAGTGGGGAGCAGCTATTTGAGAAGGGGACTCCAAAAACTTGCTTTCTGATTTGGGTAGTTCTGAATTTCTAAATCTAAAATGTCATAGACAAACCTTAGAGGTCATCTTGTTGGACCCCTTCATTTAACAGATGAGGAGACTCAGGCTGGAGAGCCTTACCAACCAGCATGTGGAGCTGACGGCAGAGCTGGCTCAGGAGCCGGCTCCCTGGCTCCTTATTCCCCAGGGGCCTCTCAGAGCTGCTTGTTGGAGGTCACAGAGCCAGTTTAATTCGATCCCATCTGTGGAAATACCTTGTAAACTGTGAAGCATCATAAAAATGCTATTTGTCATGATGTGTGCCAGACCTGGGACTGGAACCCAGATCTGCCAGCTCCCTGGACAGCAGAAGACGGCATTAGATACAATTGCTTATTTTCATAGTCTCACCCTCAGACACTTGCTAACTAAAAGCCCTCTCCCAGCTGCCCTGACTGCCAAGTGCTCCCTGCACGGCCTTCTGCTGGGTGCCCGGGGCTTGGGGTATGGCCATCTGCTGTCCTTGTCCATCTTTTATTCATTTATTCAAAAAATTATTTACAAGTCTTTTAAGGTACCCTGGGTAATTTGCTAGTGCTGGGGATAAAGTGGTGACCAAGACAGACACGGTTCCTGGCCTCAGGGAGGTTGGAGTCTAGTAGGGGAGAAAGCAAGGCAGTGATCTCTCAATTAACGAAGAAGACTGTGCTGGGCGCTATAAGCAGAGTGGAGGATGCAGTGATGGTGAGTTATCAGGGGCACCTAACCAATTATGGACATCCAAGAAGCTCCCGTAAGGAGGGGCCATTTAGCTGGGACCTGCAGAATGAGCAGCAGAGAGGCAGACATGGGGGGAGGGTGTTTCCTGGCAGGAGAAGGGCACGTGTGAAGGCCTGGGCAAAGGAGCTCCTGGTGCTGGCAGGACAGAGAAGGCCCAGTGGATGCAGTGTGTTCAAGGTCAAGAGTCAGGAGAGACTGGGAGGGGGCTTGGGGCAGCTCAGGCAGACCAGTGGCTCCTTGAAAGTATATCTTCAAAGCTTTCTGTTAAAAGCAGTGGGAAGTCGTTGGAGGATGTTCTGCGGAGAAATGACATCATCCGATTTTTGTGTTCAAGGGATCATTCTGCCCACAGGGTGGCTGGCCAGCATGTTGGAAGGAGGCCAGCATGGCTCTAGGGGACCGTGAGGGGACTACTGAGTAACCTACATGAGGGCACAGTCTTGGGGACAAGGTTGTGGCTTCAAGAAGGGGAGGATGACTTCATGTGATGTTTAAGGTGGAATCGGCAACACGGGGAGATTGGATGTGGGAGGGGAGGGAGCAGGAATTGTCACGGTGACCCTGAGGTTTCTGACGTAAGCAGCAGGATGAAGGGAGGAGATGCAGATCTGGGTAGAAGAACAAGATTTTGGACGTGTTGAGTTTGAGATATCTGTGTGGCATGTGCATGGAGACGACAAGGGAGCACTTAGATATGTGGGGCTAGGGGCTCAGAACAGAGCTCTGGGCTGCAGACAGGCATTCAGGAATGTCCAGGAATGTTTAAAGCCATGATTGAGATCAGCCAGAGAGCTCAGCAGTGGCAGAGACATGGTTCCTGCCCTCACGGAGCTTACATTCTAACGGATGGATAGAAGACTTCACTTTCTGCAATGTCAGAGTAGTTCCTCAGAGGCCAGTCCTCCCACCAGGAATGAGCTGGATAAAGTCCAAAAGCTGTCTGTTGAGGGCAGCCAGGCTGGAGAGGGCAGGGTCCCCGGGGGAAGGGAAGCCTGTGGGTAGCCTCAGAGCCACTCTTCCCCTTGAGGCATCTGCTGATTCATGAGCAGCATGGGGGCCAAGAGGCTAAAGCCAAGCAGAAAGTGTGGATAAGAAGCTGAGAACTTGAGTAGGAGACTTTGGCAATTTCGAAGGGCTGGGAGATAAATTTGGAGTTCAAACTACAAGACAAGCAGACCTGGGGGCCAAGACGTCTGGGGAAGAGAAGCACGTGGAGGTTAGCTTCTAAGGCCCCTTTCTCTGGAAGGCATTCACGGATCCGTAAGCAGCACCCAGCCAAGGAGTGAAGCATGGCTAAGAGACCGGGAAGCTGAGCAGAGTTTTTGGCAGTCTCATGGGGCTTGGAAGACAGACTTGGAATTGAAGGCCCACCAAAGAGGAAGAGCCCTAAAGAACAAGCCAGACTTCCAGCGAGAACCTCAGATGGGTTACACACCAGGAGGCAGGGTGAGCTGGAAATAGAGCGGCCTTCAAAAAGCCTGACAGCTTCAAACCAGCTCAACCGCAGCCTGGATTACGAATGACCTTCCCTTCTCTAACTGCCTTCCGGAAAATGAAGTAAATCCTCCATGATGAAGGACAGCATCAGTCGGAGCCAAAAAGTATCTCCGTCATAGAAACAGCCCTGCAGGTGACCCAGATACTGGAGCTCCCTGACACAGACTTCAAAATAAGTGTGATTAACATAGTTAAGAAAACAGATGACAAGATGGAGAATTTCACCGGAGAACTGGAATCTATGCAAAAGTATCAAATGGAAATTACGGTGGAATGGGTAGAATTTGGAAATTAATAGTCTTAAAGAAGGGCTAACATTTTTCCATACAGCTGGGAGGAAAGACATCCCAGGGGGAAGTAGGTGTACCAGGAAGCCCCACGGTGGCAGCCTGAAACAGGATGGATTGTGTGGCGGGGCGAGGCGGTGGGGGAGAGGGACAGGGGCAACAGTGTTCCGTGGAGGAAAATTCAAAAAAAGGACAGTTGGAACCACATTATGCTGGAACTTGAATGTTGGATAATGAAATTAGAATTCTGTTCTGCAGACGGAATGAACAGTAGTTACGTTTGTCTGTGTCTCTGCTTTTGGTTTGTCTCTGGGTCAATTTAGAAAAAGTAAAAAGTGATACAGTTTAAGTTTTTTTTAAAATTACTCTTTTTTTTCAAACATTAGGAGATACAATAGCTGTATCAGTACTTAAAGCACTTTGATCTGCTTCTCCATCCCTCAAAAGTTTCATCTTTTTGGCTATTTGTTTTTTCTAAAAACTATGTGATGAGCCTATATTACAGTTTCGAACTGTAAGATTCAACTTTTAAACAAATTTTGTTATTGAGCAAGACCTTTTCAGCTGGTTTGTTTTGTCCTTCTTTTACTGACCTTGTAAACTACTTAATTGCGAAATGTGGTTTGTCTCAGAGTGCCTCTTAACATTGTATTCTTTAAAACAGGAGATTTTTCCATTGCATGGGAGACCAACAGCAACATCTTCCACACACCAAGCAGGGTTTGTCTTTCCACTTACTTAGAGACATATGGTTTTCATCAGTCACTTCTCTCTTCTTGGCAGCCACCACGGCAAGGATTTAAATTTTATTTAGCAAATGGCCCACCCCTCTCACACCAAGCCCCTATTTGCTCTTCTCCCTCTTCCTCTGTCTCGCAGGATCCCGCCTCTATTCCCATTCCCAGAGAGCACCAATCTGCCTGCCAGGCAAACTCAATCAACTGAGTTGCCTCCATCAGCCACCCCTGGCCAGCAGAGCCGGAAGCAGGAAATCAGCCCAAAGGCCTCTGGGAGTTGGAGCGGACCGAGCTGAGTCTGAAGCACCTCTAGAAGAGAGGGTTCCTGAATCTCAGCTCATTGGCCAGCGGGAGCTAGTCTTTACTGCTGCAGGGACAGGGCTGCAGGCAAGGCCAGTTTTGGGCCTGGAGGCTGATGACGTTTGGGATGTTCGCCCCCAGTGCTGATGCAGGGGGGTGGCCAAGCTCCAACCCCTTGCACAGGCAGCCCAACCTCTGCTCCCATCAGTTCCTATCCTTCCTGGAGTCACTGGTAGGAAGACACAAGCCTCCCACCTTAGTCACCTTTTAGGTTAGCAGTGAAGTTTGGGAACCCTAGCCCATCTGACCACCCTTCCTCCTGAGGCTATCTGAGCCGCCTTATATGTAGACAGATAGAGGTACCTGAGTCCTGGTGAAACTGCTGGAAACTAGGTGGTAAGAGACCCCGGTTGTCCAGTATCCTTACCCACCGAATTGATTGCAAAAATGATCATTTCTACCTCCATCCCCACCATTTACCCTCGTCTGGCACCCTGCTCTCCCACTCGGACCAATGCGCCTGCCCCTGCATGGCCCTGATTCTCCTCTGGCCTCTCTTTAGTCCATTCTGCACGAAGGCAGCACGATCTTTAAAAACAAATCAGATCATGTCAGGCCCCCACAAAAACCTCCTTGATGGCTTTCCATGGCACTTACCACAAAATACTGATACCTTGCTATGGCTTACGTGCAACTGCCTGTCTCTCCAGCCCCATCCTGAGTGGCTCTCTGCCTCACCCACTGCACCCCAGCCACACCCCAGGGGGCCACCATCCTGGACATCCCAGGCCAGGAGCTGGTGCAGCCTTCATCCCTCCAGCTGAGGCAGCACAGCCTCTGCCTTCGCGGGCCACCTGTCTCCAGGCACCATAGTGAACTCCTACCAGAGGTAAGGTCATCCCCTTCCCAGGACTCCACTGTAGCTCTCTGGGCCTTATCGAATCCAGCCCCTCCTTTTTCAGATGACAGACAGAGGCCCAAGTAGGGAAAAGAGGTTGTCCAGCACTTGGAGTGAGCTGAGAGCAGAACCGGCCTGTGTCTCGCCTCTCAGAGCGGGCTTCTTTTTCTTCTGCAGGCTGCCTGCTCAGAAACCACGGGGCAGCCCAAGGAGCAGGCTGTAGTTTGTGCAACCCTTGAGAGACTGAATTCCAGTCTGACTACTTCCACCCTGGGCCCAGGACACAGTGCAACTCCGGATGAGGCAGGTGAACGTGTCTGGAGTGCTTCTCATGAGCCAGGTGCTCTGCTAGGTGCGGGGGACTTGCCAGGGCTAGGGACCCTGGGTCTGAATCGCACACTTGGAGACCCTCAGCCACACAGAAGCAGTGTGGCATGGGAGACTGACCCCAGACAAGCAGCAGGGCCCTAAGATCTCCCTGGAGGAGGGAAAAGAGGGCCTTCTTATGGCTCAAGGTAGCCTGTGGCTGATACTCCAGCTTGGGAGGCAGAACGGGGACATAAGGGCTTGGGCTATTTTGAGAAGTCTCGTGTACTGGGGAGGTAGGGTGTGGCTAGGGAGGTGCTGACAAGTGCAGGATAGAGCCAGGTGGGGTAAGATTTATCCAACAAAGCAGGTGGGGCTGATGGAAGCATCTCTGGGCTATAGTTAAACTTGAGCAACAGAAAAGAAAAAGCTGCTATTTAAACAACCAGCAAAATTATTCTAGCTTCTTCTGCCTTCTAAGGGGGTGGTATAATTCATATCAAAAGGATGATGCATTTTTACATGCCTGTAGAGGCTGCTAAGGAAAGGAGTTATGACGGATAATTTGGTAGTGTTAAAGGAAAAAGTAATTTCAAAGCTGGTCTTTAGCGGGTTTCTAAGCAGACAGAGATGGGCCCAGATGCAGTCTGGGGTGGGGGATGGGGGCTGACTACTCCACAGGAGAGAGGAAAAGGATGCTGTGGGAGTCTGGCTGTGTGTGTGTGTGTGTGAGAGAGAGAGAGAGAGAGAGAGAGAGAGAGAATGAGTCTGGTGGAGGCTGGGCCTCAAGGAGGCAAAATGGCTCATGGGAGCGGGGAGGTGGGTAGAGGACATGGCCAAAGGAATATCAACCTTAAGGTGTTTTCTGTGCTAAAATGCAACGTAGCTCTCCCAATTACACACAGGAAAAACATGGTTCATATGCCTTATGCTAGAGCTACTTGGAGGAAATCAAGGAAAACAATCTATGTTTTACATTTGTCTTGACACAAGGCAGAAATGATAGCAGCCGAGGGAAGGAGGGAAGGAGGGAGGGAGGGAGAGAGGGAGGAAGGAAGGAAGGAAGGAAGGAAGGAAGGAAGGAAGGAAGGAGGGAAGGAAGGAAGGAAGGGGAAGGGAGCGAGGGAGGGGGGAAGGAAGGAGGGAAGGGAGGAAGAGAGGACTGGATTTCAGTAGAAACAGGATATCAGAGTAAAAGGTCCCCAGAGTTATCGCAGGAAACCTTGTGTTTTCCTCTATTGTGGGTTGAGGGCTTGATCTATTTTCTCTTGGATGAAAAGCAAGGTGGCCCTATAAGGCCATAGGGCTTAGAACACCAAAATGGCGGACACTTGGGTTTTAGTTTTGTGCGTAATTTACCAAGTGATCAGCAAGAAGAAGAGCAGAACTTGGGGAGGTTCAGGGCAGTTGCTATGGGGCAGGAGGAGATTCATCATCTAGGAGTCTAAATCCAGGTCTGTTCTGTCAAAGGCAGGTCCTCAGGTCACCTTCACGAAGGTGATTATAGAAACCCTTGTAGGATCCGGCAGGAAATAGGCATGCTCTTCCCTGCTTCCCACACACATGTGTGCACCCACCGCCCACACCCCCTCCACCCTGGCCCCCCGCAAACCACCTCAGCTTAGATAAGGATAGGTCTGACTCTGTGTCTCCCCTGCCCCCTTCCTTTTGTTGTTTCTTAAAGCAAGAAAAGTGGCTTTGAAGCCACTTTTAAATTATGGATCAACTCATTAGCAGCCAGTTAAAATGACTGAGTGGTTTCCTCAGTATTTCAGGGCAGCCCTGGGATCCTTTTGGCTGTAAATGAGGACACATTCCTTTCCCTACCACTTAGAAACACGTCGCTCAAGGCGCTGACCTCAGAAATCCCCATGTTCAAGAAAAGTTGCTTTGTTCTTTTTCTTCTTCTTTTTAAAAACAGAGACGGAGTCTCACTATATTGCCTAGGCTGGTCTTAAACTCCTGGCCTCAAGTGATCCTCCTGCCTCAGCCTCTAAAAGTGCTGAGATTACACGTGTGGGCCACCATGCCTGGCTTGCTTTGTTCTTTATAGAAGTGTAGCTACTTCTTGGGAGGGGCACTTGAGGGATAAAAGAGTACAAATTGGGTACAATGTATATTGCTCAGGTGATGGGTGAACTAAAATCTCAGAAATCACCACTAAAGAATTTATCCTTGTAACCACAAACCAATCGTACCCCAATAACTATTGAAATTAAAATTAAAATTTAAAAAAAAAGTGTAGCTACTTCCAATCATGCCTGGCCCTGACCAGGGTGCCCTCAAAAGGCCTCACCAACATCCAGCCCACAGGTATCAAGTTTATATCTCGATTTCTTCAGAGAAGAGTCCATCATGTACTTTACTGCAATACAAGCCTAAGAAAGCAGGGTTCCTCAGGGAACTAGTGTGGGCATCTCCATCCAGAGGAGGATGACCAGGGAGGAGAGGGATCTAGAAACCATCTCAGAAGTAAAATGAATTTGGGATTTTTTTTTTTTTTTTTTTTTTTTTTGAGATAGAGTCTCACCCTGTTGCCAGGCTGGAGTGCAGTGGCACAATCTTGGCTCACTGCAACCTCTGCCTCCTGGATTCAAGCGATTCTCCTGCCTCAGCCTCCCGAGTAGCTGGGATTACAGGCACATGCCACTATGCCTGGCTAATTTTTGTATTTTTAGTAGAGATGGGGTTTCACCATGTTGGCCAGGATGGTCTCGATCTCTTGACTTCATGATCCGCCTGCCTCAGCCTCCCAAAGTGCTGGGATTATAGGCATGAGCCACCGTGCCCGCCTGAATTTGGGATATTGAGTCTAGGGAAGAGCCAGTCGGGAAGAACATGCAATTATTAGTGAGGACTCTCACTCCTAAGTGAGAAAAATCCAACCAAGTAAGTTAAGCAAGAAAAAAATGTATTGGCTTATGTAAAAGGGCAAGTCAACTAAGCTTCAGGAATGGCTGGATCCAGTAGCTCAACATGTCCTCAGGGTTCTCTAAGTCTCTCTCTCCTTCATCTGACCGTTTCTACTTGGCATTATCTATGGCTGGATCTTGTGCCTCAAACTAAATCCCTGGGGCTCTGTCTCATGCCATCTATCAAACATTTTCTCTCCACGTGGCAAGAAGCCTTCTTGGTCACCAGTAGCACTAGATTCTTATCCTATCAGCTTAGAGACCCCACCAGAATGAATTGGTTTCCTCTAGAAGCTCTTTTGGGAAAGTCCTAGGCCCAAACTTGAATCACAGCCCTGTCCCTGAAACAGTACCCATTGCCCGATCAGGCATTCCTGTTGGCCTGGCCTGGGTCATGAGCACACTCCCTGGTTTTGAGAAGACTGCAGTCAGCTCTGCCTTTCACATGAAAAAGTTCCCCACAGGAAAGAGGGGTTCTGTTACTGCAGCAGGGGTGGAAGAGGTGCTGGGCAGATAAAAACAGCAGATGTCCACTGCAGCTGTCTATAAATTCATGAGAAATCCTGGGGTGTTTCCCTGTAATGCAAGTTTGATCACATCACCATCTTGCTTAATATCCTTCAGGGGCCTACAAGGTAAGTTCAGCTTCCTTCAAATGGCATGCAAAGCTCTCCAGGCTCTGGCCCTGGCACCCTGCTCAGGTTCACCTCCAACCACTCTCTGCCCACCCGCCCCCCAGTCCCTGGCACATCCCACCCAGAGCCAGTCAGGCCTCACTCTGTCCTCCCATGTGCCAGGCTTTCTCCTAATTGTACAGCACACCCAAAGGCAAATTAAGAAAAGTTTCCTGAAATCTGAGGGGGAAAAGAAAAGTACACACCAGAGTGCAATCTATAACTGTTCTTAGAAGTGGCTCTGCTGAGAGCACCTAGCCCAGAGCTAACTTCAAAGCCATGGCCGGGTGCAGTGGCTCACGGCACTTTGGGAGGCCGAGGCGGGCAGATCACTTGCGGTCAGGAGTTCGAGACCAGCCTGGGCAACATGGCAAAATCCCGTCTCTACTAAAAATACAAAAATTAGCTGAGTGTGGTGGCGCACGCCTGTAATCCCAGCTACTTGGGAGGCTGAGGCATGAAAATCGCCTGAACCCAGGAGGTGGAGGTTTCAGTGAGCCAAGATCGTGCCACTGCACTACAGCCTGGGCGACAGAATGAGACTCCATCTCAGAAAAAAAACACAAACCCACAAAGTCCTTCACAGGTCCCCTCCCCACCTCACCCATCAGCTGCCTGGAGCTGGAAGGATAAATCTCCTCCCACCACCAGGCCTATCGCAACTATCCCCTTCTTTGGAGTCCAGGTCTAAGCAACTCTCCCCACCTCCCCAGCCCCAGGAAGTGTTTTTTTCCTCTCACTCACATCTAAGATCTGCCTCCCAAGCCCTCTTGCCTGCACCAGAATTAGCCTCTTTCTTGCATTACTGATAATAGGGATATCAAAAAATGATAATAAAATAGTGGCTAGGATATTTCCCCAAAGCTAGGATGGGCAGGTTAAAATAGCACCTCAGTGGGACACCAACTCCCAGGTCCAGGATGGACCGAGCAGAGCCCCGTCGGGCTCATTTGCACTTTTTCTCCAGCCTGAGCTGAAGAAGTGAGCCCTTCTCTCCCACATTCTTCTCCACCGCAGCTCCTTATCTTGTGCAAACAACTGATCCCAGAGTAACACACAACATTGCAAGGACACATCAATTTCAGGCATAAGATAGTCACATTCCAAATTAGGAGATGGTGGTGCTCTAAATAAAACAATCCTCAGAGACATAATTCAACAAATTCATTAAATGTATATTACTAAATGGTATTAACATCTCAGACTAAGTAATCCCCTTTAGAGGCCCGTCAGTGCTTTCCCATACTCCCCAAGAATGATAGGTAGACCCTGGCTGTTTTATACTAGCCTAGCTCAAAGGATCAACTCTAGTGGTGCATTCCAAAACAAAAGAACATCTTCCACAAAGCATTCTAGTCTCCACCTGAAAAGGCAGACACAGTTTATGTTCCTAAAATGTCATTTTTTCAATTAAAAAAAAAGAAAAACATCAATTTACTGTAAAGTAACTTTTTAATTCCATAACAAAGGACAACAAGGAGAGAGAGAGAAGGTGAAGGTTTGACTTCAAGATTTTGTTGTAGGAGACCTATTAAGACATTCAATCAAAACTAAAATTTAATCCAATATGGGAGTTTCCCAAACCTGTTCCAAACAGTGAAATGTTATATAATTGTTATGTTTTATAACATTTTATATAAAACTTCAGTTTAAAACATAGCTAAGCTCAAAAGCAAGAAAAAGAAAATTTCCAGGTACCAGAAATGAAGCAGAAACCTGTAACCACAGAGGGTCAGAAAGGGCAAACCCCCAAAAGAGTAGGAGAATAGTGAGATAACCCAATAAGAAGGCCTTAATAAGTCAAGGCACTTACAGGATTCCTGTGAAAAATAACACCTATTGAAGATGAGCTCACACACAAAAATTATAAAACAGATGGGAAAGTCCAATGCCAAGATAGATATTCTACTGACTCTGCAAATGGAATAACTAACATCAATGGAACTAGAGACTAAAAAGTGATCTGAAAAGGACCTTAAGTTTGATTAAGAGATGAAAGAGATAAAGGAGATTCCCATATACAAGAATAGAAAATTATAAAATAAGAACAAGAAAATAATGTCTAGCTATAATAGTGCATTTTTTTCTTTTTCCTTGCAGTTCTATCTCATTTTGCTTCATGTATTTTGAGTCAGCTTTCTTATTAAGTGCATGTAAATTTAGGATTGCTATGTCCTGTTGATAAATGGATCCTTTTGTCACTATAAAATAACTTTCTTTTTCCTTGGAAATATTTTTTACTCTGAAATCTGCTTTGTATGAAAGTAATATAGTCACTCCAGCTTTCTTTTGATTAATATTTGCAGGACATATCTTTAGGCAATTTTTCTCTTTTGACTTATTTATGACAATATTTAAAGTGGATTTCTTGTAGGTGGTATATAGTTGGATCATGATTTTAAAAAAATACAACCTGACAATCTATGCCTTTTAATTGGGGTGTTTAGATCATTTACATTTAATGTGATTGTTGATGTGGTTGAGTTTAAATCTACCATTTTGCTATTTGTATTCTAGTTATCCCATTTCTTCTTTGTTCTTTATTTCCTCTTTTTGAGTTACTTAATATGTTTCATGATTCCATTTATCTTAGGTTTACTCTATTTCTCAGATATCACATGATATCTATTTATCATAGATCTACCTTATTCTTTTTAACCTCAGTCTAGTATCCCACAGTATGGATATACCATAGCTTATTTACCTATCAATAGAAACTTAAATATTTTTTCAAATTTTTATTGTTATGAGAAATACTGTAATTAATACCTTTATGCGTGCCTCTTTGTTTTTTGTTTGTTCGTTTGTTTTGTTTTTTGAGACAAGGCCTCACTCTGTCACCCAGGCTGGGGTGCAGTGGTGTGATCTCAGCTCACTGCAACCTTTGCCTCTCGGGCTCAAGTGATCCTCCCACCTCAGCTACCCAAGTAGCTGGGATTACAAGTGCATGCCACAATGCCCAGCTAATTTTTGTATTTTCTATAGAGACAGGATTTTGCCATGTTGACCAGACTGGTCTCAAACTCCTGGCCTCAAGCAATCCACCTGCCTTGGCCTCTTAAAGTGCTGGGATCACAAGCATGAGTCATCATGCCCAGCCATGCCTCTTTGACCCTCTGTAAGTATTTCTGTAAGATCAAGTCTCAAAAGTGAAATTTCTGAGTCAAAAGATATGCATATATTCATTTTGATGAAGGCTGTTAAGTTCACTTCCAAAAAAGATGTATCTGTTCTTCTCACTAATAGCATTTTCCTACATCCTTGCCAACCTTAGATAGAATCTTTTCTTTCTTTCTTTCTTCTTTCTTCCTTCTGTCTCTCTTTCTCTCTGTCTCTCTCTCTTTCCCTCCCTCTTTCTCTTTCCTTATTCTATTGGAGGAGGGGCTGTCATTACTGTTTAATTTGTGTGCTTCTGGTGATATTAAACATATTTACATATATTTATTCACCATTTGTACTTTTTCTGTAAATTGCCTGTCATTGTGGGCTGAATTATGTCTCCCCAAAATTTGTATGTTGAAGTCCTTACCCCCAGCATTTCATAATATAACTGTATTTGAAGATAGGGCTTTTATTTTTATTTTATTTTCTTATTTTTATTTTTATTATTGAGACAGAGTTTCACTCTTGTTGCCCAGGTTGGAGTGCAATGGTGTGATCTTGACTCACTGCAACCTCCACCTCGGGGGTTCAAACGATTCTTGTGCCTCAGCCTCCAGAGTAGCTGGGATTGCAGGCATGCCACCACCCCCAGCTAATTTTTGTATTTTTAGTAGAGACTGGATTTCACCATGTTGGCCAGGCTAGTCTTGAACTCCTGACCTCAGGTGATCCACCCACCTCGGCCTCCCAAAGTGCCGGGATTGCAGGTGTGAGCCACCATGCCCGGCCAAGATAGGACCTTTAAATATGTAATTAATGTAAAATGAGTCATATGGGTAGGCCCTATTGCAATATGACTGGTATTCTTATAAGAAGAGGTTAGGACACAGACTTGAGCACACACTGAGGAAAGACACAGCAAGAAGGCAGCCATTTGCACGCCAAAGAGAAAGGGCTCAGAAAAAACCAAACCTGCCAACATCTTGGTCTTGTGCTTGCAGTCTCCAGAGCTGTGAGAAAATAAATTCCTGTTGTTTAAGCCACCTAATCTGTGGGATTTTAGGTTATGGAAGCAAACTAATACACCTGTCCATACACATTGCCCATTTTTCTTCTGGACTCTCTTATTACTTTATAAGAGCTTTTTATATGTTAACAATAACAACCTGCCAGGCACGGTGGCTCACGCCTTTAATCCCAGCACTTTGGGAGGCTGAGGCGGGCGGATCATGAGGTCAGGAGATCGAGACCATCCTGGCTAATACGGTGAAACCCCATCTCTACTAAAAATACAAAAAAAAAAAAAATTAACCAGGCGTGGTGGCACATACCTGTAATCCCAGCTACTCGGGAGGCTGAGGCAGGGGAATCACTTGAACCCAGGAGGCAGAGGTTGCTGTGAGCCGAGATCACACCACTGTGCCACTGCACTCCAGCCTGGGTGACAGGGCGAGACTCCATCTCAAAAAAATAAATAAATAAATAAATAAATAACAACCTTTGTCTAGGGCGATTATATAAGTTATCATCCAAAGCGACACACTTTGAGAGTGACAAATCCTAAGCCAGATGGAACACCAAGACAACAAGTATAAACTAGAGGAGTCCTGAGAAAACTAGAATGTGTGGTTACCCTATTGTCTGTTACATTTGCACTGAACTTTTCTCCAAGTATATTAATTACTTCAAAACATTTTAATAGATGTATTTTTAATACAGTATAAAGTTTACAGAAGCATCGAGTAAAAAATACAGAGTTCTCATATATCCCCTGCACACTCCCCAACCCCATGCATGCACACACTCCTATTATCATCACCTTGCATTAGTGTGGTATTTGTTACCATTAATTAACAAGTATTGATACATTTTTATTAACTAAAGTCTGTAGTTTACGTTAAGGTTCATTCTCTGTGTTGTACAACTTTATGGGTAATGACAAAGACATAACGCCCTATATCCACCATAACGGTATTATACAGAATAGTTTGTCACCTTAAAAATGTTTTGTACTCCATCTATTCATTCCTCTCACTTTCCCCTGTATCTCTAGAGACTACTGATCTTTTTACTGTCTCTATAGTTTGCCCTTTCCAGAGTGTCATATCATTGGAATCAAACACCATGTATCCTTTTCAGACTGGCTTTTTTCACTTAGCGATCCACATTTAAAGTTCTTCTATGTCTTTTCATGGCTTGACAGCTCCTATCTTTTTAATGATGAATAATATTCCATTGCACTGATGTGCCACAGTTTGTTTATCCATTTTTCTATAGAAGAATAATATCTTGGTTGTTTCCAACTACTGGTAATTACAAACAAAGCTGCTACAAACATTCATGTGCAGATTTTTGCATGGACAAAGTTTTTAACTCATTTTGGTAAACATCTAGGAACACAATTGCTGGATTGTACAGTAGGCCTGTTTACCTTTGTAAGAAATTGCTAAACTATCTTTCAAAGTGGCCCTACTGATAAAAAATATTAGTCGGGTGTGGTGGTGCCTGCCTGTAGTCCCAGGTACTCAGGAGGCTGAGGCATGAGAATTGCTTGAACCTGTGAGGCAGAGGTTGCAGTGAGCCGAGATCATGCCACTGCACTCCAGCCTGGGTGACAGAGCGAGACTGTTTAAAAGAAACACACACACAAAATGGCCATGCCATTTACATTCTCACTGACAATAAATGAGAGTTCCTGTTGCTCCATGTCCTAACCAGCACTTGGTGTTGTCAGTGTTTTGGGTTTTAGCCATCTTAGGTGTATAGTGGTAGCTCATTGTTGTTTTAATTTGCAAGTCCCTAGTGGTATATGATGTTGGACATATTTTCATATGCTTATTTACCACCTGTGTGTCTTCTTTATTTAGGTGCTTATTCAGAGCTTTTAAAATTGGGTTTTAAGTCCTTTTTGTATTTTGGATTAAAGTATTTTATCAGATATGTGTTTTGCAAACATTTTCTCCCACTCTGTGGCTTGTCTTTCATTCTCTTAACAGTGTTCTTCACAGAGCAGAAATTTTTAATTTTAATGAAGTACAGCTTAGCAATTTTTTCTTTCATGAATCATGTTTTTTGTGTTATATCTAAAACATCCTCACCAAACCCAAGGTCACCTAGATTTTCTCCCATGTTATCTTCTAAAAACCTTGTGGTTTTGAATTTTGCTTAGGTCTATGATCCATTTTAAAGTAATTTTTGTGAAGGGTATAAGGTCTGTATCTAGAGTCATTGATTTTGCATCTGTGCCCAATCGTTCCAGCACTATTTGTTGTAAAGACTACCTTTTCTCCATTAAATTACCTTTTCTCCTTTGTCAAAGATGAATTGGCTATATTTGTGTTAGTCTATTTCTAGGCTTTCTATTCTATTCTATTGATCTATGCATCTATTCTTTCACCAGTACCATACTATTTTGATTACCATAAATTTACAGTATCTTAAAGTCAGGTAGTGTCGGTCCTCTGACATTGTCTTCCTTCAGTATTGTGTTGGCTATTCTGGGTCTTTGCCTCTCTATATAAATTTTTAAATCAGTTTGTTGAAATTCACAAAATAACTTGCTGGGATTTCTATTGGGATTGTGTTGGATTTATAGGTTAAGTTGGGAAGAACTGACATCTTTTTTTTTTTTTTAATTTTTTTTTTTTTTAGTATTTGTTGATCATTCTTGGGTGTTTCTCGGAGAGGGGGATTTGGCAGGGTCATAGGACAATAGTGGAGGGAAGGTCAGCAGATAAACATGTGAACAAGGGTCTCTGGTTTTCCTAGACAGAGGACCCTGCTGCCTTCTGCAGTGTTTGTGTCCCTGGGTACTTGAGATTAGGGAGTAGTGATGACTCTTAACGAGCATGCTGCCTTCAAGCATCTGTTTAACAAAGCACATCTTGCACCGCCCTTAATCCATTTAACCCTGAGTGGACACAGCACATGTTTCAGAGAGCACGGGGTTGGGGGGTAAGGTTATAGATTAACAGCATCCCAAGGCAGAAGAATTTTTCTTAGTACAGAACAAAATGGAGTCTCCCATGTCTACTTCTTTCTACACAGACACAGTAACAATCTGATCTCTCTTTCTTTTCCCCACATTTCCCCCTTTTTCTATTCGACAAAACCGCCATCATCATCATGGCCCGTTCTCAATGAGCTGTTGGGTACACCTCCCAGACGGGGTGGTGGCCGGGCAGAGGGGCTCCTCACTTCCCAGACGGGGCGGCAGGGCGGAGGCGCCCCCCACCTCCCAGACGGGGCAGTGGCCGGGCGGAGGCACCCCCCACCTCCCTCCCGGACGGGGCGGCTGGCCAGGCGGGGGCTGACCCCCCACCTCTCTCCCTGACGGGGCAGCTGGCCGGGCATCTTAATAATGTTGAGTCTTCCTATTGATGAACATGGAATATTTCTCCATTTATTTACCAGAGTTTTCTTTCCTCAGAGTTTTGTAGTTCTTTATACAGATCCTGTATATATTTTGTTAGATTTATGCCTAAGTCAGCCTGTCTTACTTCCCTCTCCTCCCTCCCTTCCTCCCTCTCCTCCTACCTTCCTTCATTCCTTCTCTTTCTTTTTTTCTGTCTTTCTTTCTTTCTGGTTCTAATGTAAATGGCATTGTGCTTTTAATGTCAAATTCCAGTTGTTAATTGCTAGTATATAGGGAAGCAATTGGCTTTTATATATTAACCTTGTATGCTGCCCCTTGCAATTATTTATTAGCTCTGGGAGTTTTTTGTTGATTCTTTGAAATTTTCTACATAGATAATCACGTTATCTGCAAACCAAACTATTTTGTTTCTTTCCAATCTGTAAACCTTTTATTTCCTTTTCTTATCCTATTGCATTAGCTATGTCTTTCAAGACAATGTTAAATAGGACTGGAGAAAAGCAACATTCTGGTCTTGTTCCCAATCTTAGGGGGAAAGCATTTAGTTTCTCACCATTAAGTATGTTAGTACCAATTATTTTCCTAAAATGTGGAAAGCAATAAAAACTAATTTAAAATATTTAAAATATGTCTTTATATTTTCTAGATTTTGTGACTTCTTTTTTTTTTTTTTTTTGAGATGGAGTCTCGCTCTGTCACCCAGGCTGGAGTGCAGTGGTGCGATCTCGGCTCACTGCAAGCTCCGCCTCCCGGGTTCACACCATTCTCCTGCCTCAGCCTCCTGAGTAGCTGGGACTACAGGCGCCGGCCACCACGCCCGGCTAATTTTTTGTATTTTTAGTAGAGATGGGGTTTCACCGTGTTAGCCAGGGTGGTCTCGATCTCCTGACCTCATGATCTGCCTGCCTTGGCCTCCCAAACTGCTGGGATTACAGACATGAGCCACCACACCTGGCCTTTTGTGCCTTTCTTAAAAAGGCCTTCCCTACTCCAGGGTTATAGAAGTACATCCCTATATGTTCTTTATTTTCTTTTAATAATTGTATAGGTTTGTTTTTTATCTATGCCTCTTTAATCCATCTGAAAATTATTTGGTATGTGAGGTAGGGATCTGCGGCAGATAGATACTATATGATGGCTGGCTCAAAATTCATATCAGTGCCCTTCTGGTGTTTCCTCCTGTATTGCAGAGATTCCCCTCATGCTAGGATTCCAGATGTAATGAAGAGTCTCCTGGCTAGATGCCTTTGGGATTCATCACAGCTCCAAGCCAATGACTGAGCACAGAGAGGAAACTAGGGCATAGCCAATTCTTCCCACCAAGAGACTTCTTTATGGGCAATCTTTGCAGTGGCCAAGACTTTCCTCAGAGCTGCACCAGAGTCTGAGGCCTTTTCTGGCCAACCTTCTTCCTTCCCTCTTTCCTTTCACAGGTGTCATAACTGTGTCACAGTCAGAAGACTTTCCCTACTACTCCTGCTCCGTCCCTGCTTTACCTTGCATGGGCATTATCACAACACATCTCTTACCCTCTTAAACTCTATCTCGAAGTCTGCTTCCTAAGGGACCTAAGCAGATACAACTCACATGAAGCTTCAAGTTATTTGGAGAGAAAGGTAGCACCACCTCCATTTTATTAGCACAGATCCTGGTTAGAGGCAGTGTGGTCTCAGAACAACATCCATGGCAAAAACTTCCTACTATCTGGCAGCTTCCAGATTGTAGCAGACATCAGCTCCATCAGTGACTCAGTTCTGCACTGTGTCTTTGGAAGTTGTTCTGGTAAGCTCAACCTAAAGTCTTTTTCTTCAATGCCTCCTACAATCCTGTCTGCTATATGTACCTTCCATAAATTCCTTTCTGATTAAAATATTTAGAATAAATTCTCTTTGCAGGAAGCAAAGCCATCACCAATATATTATCTAAGTTAATTTTTTCCCAAGTGGGAAATCTATTATTGTCCCCAAACCATTGCTCCCAAACCATTTTTGAATAGCCAGTCCTTTTGTACTGGTTTAAAAATGCCCCTTTAGCATACACTACATTTCCATGTATCTGTTTCTTTACTGTCCCATTGATTGAATTATACCAACATCACTCTGCATTCATCACTTTACAGTAAATATTTGTATGTGGAAGGGCTGTTTCTTCTTCATTGTTCTTGCTGTGTCAAAATTTGTTTGGCTATTCTTGTGCATTTTTTTCTTCTAAGATGACTTTTAGAATTAGCTTGTAAAGTTACATTTTTAGAACTCTTGTTAAGTTTTTATTGGGATTTTACTGAATTTATAGATTAATTTTGGGAGAATTTATGTCTCTACAATATTGGATCATGCCCAAGGCCCATTTGTATTGGGGACTGGCTAGGTGGCTTAGGAATAGGCCTGAAGCTTGAAGGCACACAGACTGGTGAGCAGGCAGTTCCAACGCAATCAGATTATTGCCTCAGTACCCAGCGCAGAAGTTCCAGAGAGAGCCCCCAGGATGTCCTGGGAGAGTCCAGAAAGTCTTCACAGACATAGAGGCAGCATTTGAGCTGAGACTTGAAGCATGACTAAGATTTTTCTAGGGAGAACAGTGGGAAGTGTGTATCCCAGGAAGAGACAGCATGAGAAAAGGTACCGTGGCATGGGAAGACCTGGAGTGTTTGGGAAACCACAAGTTGTTGTGGATCACTCAGGCATGCAGTGGCAAGGGAGTAGGGTGAGGTGGTGCCAAAACAGTGATTGATTTGGCCAGAAGGGTAGTCATTTGACGGCCAACGTGTGTGCCGGGCACTATCTTAAGCACTAACTTATTGAACATGTACAACATCCCAGTTACAAAGCTACTGTCATGATTCCTATGTTAGAGTGGGACGATATAGTTAAAGAGAAATCAGCTGGCCGTGGTAATCCCAGCACTTTGGAAGGCCAAGGCAGGAGGACTGCTTGAGCCCAGGTGCTTGAGACCAGCCTGGGGAACATAGTGAGACCCCTCTACAGTTTTTTTTCTTAATTAGCTGGGTGTGGTGGTGCACACCTGTAGTCCCAGCTACTTGGGAGGCTGAGGTGGCAGAATCACTTGAGCCCAGGAGGTCGAGGCTATGGTGAGCCATGATTGTGCCACTGTAGTCCAGCCTGGGGGACAGAGCAAGACACTGTCTAAAAGAGAGAGAGAAGTTAAGAGACCGTCTCAAAGCCATGTGGCTAGAAAGTAATGGAAGTAAGACTCAAGCCCAGGGATGTGGGCCCCAGGGGCCATCCATCTTCTTATCTCTACACTGTCTGAAGAGCCTCATAGGCTGAACCACAGAGCCCCGGCCCATCAATCCCAGTGCTCTGTTGCCCACAGATGCACAAGGATGAGCCTGTAGAGTCTGACGATACCCTACAAACAAGATTTGCTAAACCAGGAAAGGAGAGACATGGCAATTCCTCCTGTAAGAGGCTCATTTAAGCAGCAGCCTCAGGAGAGATGATGTGTGGGGAGACACGTGATACTTGAACCAAGGCAGCTGCCAGGGAATAGAGAGGAAAGGCTGGAAAAGAGGCTATCAGTACTCAAACCTCAGACTCAGACTCCAAATCAAATCTGCTTTTCATACCACACTGTCACTCATTCATTCATTCAGCACTTACTAAGCCCTTACTGGGTACCAGGCTGGGTGCTGGCTGCCAGGATACATCCTGCTTCTGCCCTAAGGCTAGACCCAGAGCTTAAAAAGGTGACTGATTAGAGCTATCCCAACCACACCACATGACAAGAAGGCCCAGGATGTGGCCGACTCCCCTGGCTTCCCACAACACCCCACCACAGCCTTCCCTGTCCACGTGGGTCTCGAACTCTCTGTCCCCTCCTAGTATAGAATGCCTGTCTCCTTTCTTCTCTCTTTCCCTTCTTCCCTTCCTCTCTCCCTCCATCCATCCCTCCCTCCCTCCCTTCCTTTTATTCATTCAACAAACATTCACAGATTGCTGGCCTTCTGCCAGACTCCAACTAGATGCTAGGGAAGCAAAGATGCAAGACAAAGCCTTATCTGAAATGATTACAGGAAAGAGAAACAGAAATAGCCATGGGGAATCTGTCTGGGAACCATAGGGGCGCAAAGGGTCTCAAAGGGTACTGTGGTGGTCAATTCAGAGTTGGTGGGGGCAGGGGAGCATATTTTTGCAAAAGAAGCAGCTTCAGCATCACTGAGGAGGTGTGAAAAAGCCTGGAATGTTCTGGAAACTGCAAACGTGGGGTTGGGTTTTAAAGGCTAAGCTTTGGTCTGGAGGCATACAGGCAGAGTTTGGCATTCTGGCTATGCCACATACAACCTGTGTAGCCCATGTGAGTTATTTAACTTCTTTGAAACTATGTCTTCATTTGTAAAATGGGGATAATAATTTTCATTTCACAGGGTCATTGTGAGAATTAATTGAGAATATTTATCCCACAAAATATCTTTTGGACACCTCCTATACGCCAGACACGGCTCCAGCCTGGGAGTGCACAGTTAAACAAAATAGATCAAGTCCCTGCCCCCATGGGGCTCACATTCTAGTGGAGGGAGACAGACAGTGAACAAATGAAAGTATAGCATCATGTCAAGTAGTGGTAAGTGATTGCAAAACAGTAAAGTGGGTGTCTCAGGTTGGGCTCCCCAGGAGCAGCCCCTGAGATGAGGATTTGCTAAGGAAGTGCTCACAGGGGCCGCTGGTAAGGGACTGGGGAGGAAGGGCAGGGGGAGTGAGGAGGCCCAGCAGGCATTCGGCCTGAAGTTGAGCCCCACAGAGGAGGCTTCAGCCTGATCTCACAGGAAACACTGGCATGGTCCCAGCCTTCCACACCCCCACATCCTTAGTCACTGGTTAGAGGGCACCCAGGGATGTAAATTTCCAGGCTGTTCTGGTGCCTGCAGGGAAAGCAGGCTCCAGTAGCCCAAGGATGGGTCTCTAGAGAAGGTGGGAGAAGGGAAGGAAGGAGGAAGGAAGAAAGGAGGGAAGGAGGCAGAGAGGGAGGGAGGAAGGGAGGGAGGGAAGGAAGGAAGGAAGGAAGGAGCTAGAAGCTTTTTCCTAGAAGCTCAGTAGCCCTTGCTCTTGTCTCTGCTGAGGGTAACGGGGGGCTGCCTGTGCTCATGGGGAGAGGCTGAACTTTTAAATCAGAAGGCGCAGGTTTGAAGCCTGGCTCCCTTGCTTCCTGGCTGTGAGAGCCTTGGATGCACCACTTAGCCACTCCTAACCTGAGGGAGGGAGGGAAGGAGGAAGGAAGGAAGGAAGGAAGGAAGGAAGGAAGGAAGGAAGGAAGGAAGGAAGGAAGGAAGGAAAAGGAAAGGAAGGAAGGAGGGAAGGAAGGAGAGATGAAGGGAAGGCAGGGGAGGGAGGGAACGAGGGAGGGAGGGAGGGAGAGAGGGAGAGAGGAAGATGAGCAGGGCCATGGGGATTCCGGAGCTGGATTCAGCCCCGGCCCATGAATCCCAGTGCTCTGTTGCCCACAGAGGCCCATGGATGAGCCTGTAGGAAGATCTAGCTCTTCAGGGTTTGCTGGTTGACAGAATGTCAGTGACTTACATTTACAAATGCTTTGGCATGCCCAAGACAGTTTCATATAACTTGATGAACTGGAAGAGCAGGTAGCATTATTTTTATACCTTCTCTACTCAGGGTGGACAAGTGGTGGTTGCCCCAGTAGCCATCCTATCCCCTCCCACTGGGCAGCAGCCATGCCCTGCAAATAGGAGAGTCCCACCCCAGTGCACGGGTCTAAAGGCAGTTTGATCCAGTGAGAGAGATGCAGATGGGGAATCCAGAGATCTGGGATCCAAAGTCCAGCTTGGCCATAGCTGGCTGAGTGACCTTGGGCTTTTCCATTCCCCTCTCTGGGCAACAGTTTCCTTGTCAGTCACATGAGGGGCTTGCGTCACTGATAGGTGATCTGTAACATTCTTCCTGGCATTGGGATGCTCTTATTTCTGAGACTCTAAATTGCCTGGCCTGTGAGAGGGCAGCTGAGGGCCGTGGACAGAGTCTAAAGTGAAGAGTACAAAGATCCTGGTTCAGACTTGGGCCCCGCTTAGTACCTCTGTGCCCCTCAGAGCTTCATTGTCCTCATCTACAGGATGAAGAAAAGTCATTCTTGCCCAAATTACTTTCCTGAGTGAATAAAGGAATAAAAGATGATAAAGCTGCAGAAAATGTAAAATGTTTACTCTTATTAATCATTTGTGAGCATCTGCTGAATCGGGGCATTGTGGTGAGAACCTTACATACTTTATCTAAGCTCATTACTGAGACCTAGAGGTAAGAACTATCCCCAGGGTTGTGCAGGGAAATGCTTAGCAGCCAGCCCGCCGGGGAGGAAGGTCCTGATTTGTAGTGTTTGCCCATTTCTGTGGTGTCATTGCTTCCACTTTGGCCCTTTCCAAGCTAAGCGGCCTCATGTTACTTAATGCAGAGCTGGGGAGAAATGCATACAATTGACTTTCTGGAGTGGAAAAGAGTCAGCTCCAGTGCATCACTGACTGTATCCACTTTATTGATAAGAAAGCGGATTCAGAAACATGTCCAAATTCACAGTCAATACTAGCAGAGTCAGGATTGAAACCCAAGCCTGACTGCCTGGAAGCTCAGTGGTCCCTGCTCTTCTCTCTGCTGAGGGTAACGAGGTGTACTGTGCTCATGGAGAGAGGCTGAACTTTTAAATCAGAAGGCGCAGGTTTGAAGCCTGGCTCCCTTGTTTCCTGGCTGTGAGAGCCTTGGATGCACCACTTAGCCACTCCTAACCTGAGGCCTCAGTTTTCTCATCTGTTAAATGGGAGAGAGTGAGTGCCCAGCACACACAGTTTCTCTGTGACTCCAGTGAATGTGGCCGTGCTTTGTAACAGAGAAACTCACTTTGTAAGCAACAGCACCTGGCGCCTCACCAGTGGTGAGGAGCTGCTCACCCAGGGAGCCTGTCTGCTCTGAGGACGCTGCTTCCAGCAGGACTTGAGGCCCCCAGCCCACCTCCCTGTGCCCAAGGATCTATAGCCGAAGGCCGGTAGCAATATCTCGGAGCTCCTGCTTCAGCCCCACCATGGAGCTCCCCTCCCTCAGTTCCCAACCCCTAACATTCCAGCACAAGTCCCTCCCTTCTGCCTCTCCCCAGGAGTTAAGCCCAGCAGAAACCAGAATGCTTCTCAGAGCTGCTGGAATCCTGTGCCCCATAAATCAGGATGCTGAGCTGTGAGACCAAAGGAACGCTCTGGAAAAGAAAGTCAATCACCTGATGATTGTTTTTAAATAGCATCTCATGAACTCAGACTTACCCATGGTATCAAACTGCCTTCCACCACCATCACCCCCAGTAAGGATATTTGGGGCTCAACCCTCCTTGTCTTGATGCTCAAGCAGCAGGGGGTGCAAAGGGCCCTGCAGCAGGGCCCAGGGCTCCTGGAAACCATGGCCTGCTCTGTGACATGGCCCAGAGGGAGCTCAGGTACCCTCTTGAAACCTGCACTCACCCGGACTGGCTGACTTTGACAGAGGGAGACAGAGGTCTTTGGGGAACTTTTGTAAGAGGGAGACATTGTGTTCTCTCTAGAAGTCAAGATTATCCCCAAATCACATGAGTTTACACACACGCGTGCACACATGCCCTTACACACAAACACAACGTGTGCACATGTGCACACACATTCACCTACATGTGCGCACACTCCCATCTATTCATCCTGGAGTGCCCTGGTATTCTGGAGATGCACAGGTGCACATTGTGATGTTGACTGTGGTTCTCAGAAGAGGCAAGAAAGAGATTTTGGGGTGACCCAAGTCCCAGCAGAGCCCCTAGCAATGCACAAGGGGGAAGAGTATGGACTGGAGACTGCAAGAGAACAAGAATCAGGAGAAGGGATTCCTGAGTGAAAGAGGTTTCTGGAGCCACCTCGGGAGGGGCAGCTTACCTGCAGCTGGCTTCTGGGCAGAACCTGGGCAGCGGGCACTTTGCAAAGGGCAGGTTTGACCTGGAACAGAGAGAAACAGACCTAGAATCTGGGAAAGGGACCATTTTTTCTGAGCGACTGGGAGAACTCTGAGAAAGGACTGATCTGGCCTTAGATCAAATGATGGAAGGAAGCGCAGGCTGCGATGAGGTCTGGAAACCCCTCCAATGTGCTGGGACAAGCAACCAGCCAGAGTGGGTCGTGTGGGCCAAGGCTCCTCTTTGCCCTGGCTTGTGTGTGATGTCATCCAGAGCTTTCCTTTAAGTATATGCCCAGGGGGTGGTCTATACATAGATGAGCTGGGGATGTCAGGGTCAAGGGACAGGGGGTGGGGGGCAGGGGGCAGAGTTTGGAAGCTGGGGTGGCCCTGAAAAATTTGTCATGTCCTCTTGGTATTAAGTGGGGTGGTAACAGGCATTAAGAGTGGTTCTCGCTGTGGGAACCTGAGCTAAGAAGAGGTGATTAGTGGGGTAGGGACAGGTAGTCTAGTAGGTCAGGTAGCATCAACTAAGGGACCTCCCAGGTGACATTGCCCTGGTGAATTGACCATTATCCCAGACAGGGCCAATCAAGCTCCAAAGAGAGGGGAACCTGCAGACCCTCCTTGGCCAATGTGTTCAACCCTTATGAGGGCTTGGAATGCCCATGCCCCACCTCCCAGGCTGCCTTAGCCTGGCACAAGACCCCCTAGATGGCTGGAGCTGTGAGTACGGGGTCTGTGCAAAGTCTTAGGGCCACCCCATACGGCCGTGGTGGGCCCAGTAACCTGCTCAGACCACGTTAGAGCATGTGGTCTGGTCCCTGGGGCATTTCTAGATTCAAGGCCTTCCCCTTACAGTGTTGGACAAATCCTGTACCCTGTAGCTCAGGGTTACCTTTTTCTCCTCCCAGATTCATCAACCCCACACCGGCGAACCTCGGTGGGTGCTGAGAACACTCTCAAAGGCATGGGTCCCACAGTTACAGACAGCCGCTGGGCCACCTTCCTCGGATGCTGAGCTTAAGTCTCTGAGGGCAGCTTCTGAGAATTGCCCCCCTGGTTCTGCCCAGGAAAGGAGCCTTGGCCTCTCCATAGGCAGATGTGGGATCCCTTAGAGATTGTGGCTCTGCACCAGCAGAAGGGTGGGACTGGTGAAGGCTCATTAGACGTCCTTGTCCACCCCATGTGCTGCATAGATGAGGAGCCTGAGGCCCACGGAGAGGACACGGTTACTCCTGCGTCCCAGAGACGGGTTCAGGGCAGATCTGAGGCTGAACTGGAGCTCCTACTGCCCATCTTTTCTATCAAAGTTCATGCTGCTGTCCCCAAGACCCTGCTCCAGATACAGAGCTGCAGAAGCTTTCCTGAGCCTAGGCGAGGGCCTGGCCCACTCTACTTTCCCAGGATGAGCATTGGTGAGGGCCAGGGTGAGCTCTGGCCGAAGCAGGAAAGCGCTGTCTAAACACACTCTGGGGCCTGTGCGTCTGGCTGGCTGTCCCCCGGGCCAGGTGGGCCTCTGACACACAGCAGGAATTTTCCACTGGCGCATCCTCTGGCTGGTTGGGATCCAACGCATTTTCGAGCCTTTTTGTTTCACTCCAGTTGTCTCCCCTGCCCCATGAAGATGCGCCCTGGGGGCGAGAGCGTGGGGGCCGTGAATCTTCAGAGGCTTCAGGGAGCCCCCCTTCTATGACCCAGAAGCCATCAGTCAGTACCTAAAATACAGAATGAAGGAAAGGAAAATCACTCTTAATAAATCTACATAGATAGTGAAATTAAAGTTCAGAGAGAAGGTGACATGTCCAAGGTAGAGCCAACACAGGTTTGTCTAAGCCTGGCACCATCCTGTTTCCACTGAACCAGTTTCCCAAGGTTAAGAGCCAAGGTCACCGGAAGACACTGCAAGGGGGAGTTTCAAAGATGAAGCTGTGGCCAGGTGCTGTGGCCCACGCCTTTAATCCCAGCACTTTGGGAGGCCGAGGTGGGCAGATCACCTGAGGTCAGGAGTTCGAGACCAGCCTGGCCAACGTGATGAAACCCTATCTCTACTAAAAATACAAAAATTAGTTGGGTGTGGTGGTTCACACCTGTAATCCCAGCTACCTGGGAGGCTGAGGCAGGGGAATCATGTTGCAGTGAGCCGAGATCACGCTACTGCACTCCAGCCTGGGCAACAGAGCAAGGCTCCATGTAAAAAAAAAAAAAAAAGCTGCAGGAGGGAGCTGGGCCATCCATGTGGGGACACTGCCAGCTCACAGAAGTCCCTGGAATGGACAGCTGAGTGTGCCAGCAACGCACGCATCCCCATGCTGTGTCACTCCAGCCTGGAGGCAGCAACGCCAACAGCTCCTTCCCAAAGGCCAGGCCGGGAGGCCGGGGCCCACACTTTAGGAGCCTGTAACCCCTCATTCTGCATTACAGTGGTAGGGCTTTTTCCTGGGTTGGGGCCAACACATTTGACCCTGCATCCAGAGCATTCCTTGGGCAGCAATAAGGGCCTTGATCTGGAACCTGTGGGGAGGACAGCCTGAGAGGCTGGGCCTGCAGAGGGAGACCAGCTGGGCTGGAGCCTGAGTCTTCTGGGGCCTCTGTCAAGCCATGCAGGAGGGCCACAGGAGGCCACAGTGGGCAGGCACAGGATGCTGCTTTTTCCCAAGACAGTGTTCCTGGCTGGTGGTTGGGGAGGTACCTGTGCCTGCAGGGCAGGTTCACAGCCAAGGAGAGAAGACCAACTTAACACGCTGAATGACATTCTCTGGGCTCCTCCCTCGGACCCTGGAAATGTTTCCTAGAATCATCACCAACTGCCCAGAGCCTGGGCCTCCACAAAGCTGACCTCAGGGAGACTCCAGCCCATTCAGAGAGGTGGGCAAGTGGGGAAGGTGATGGCAGGAAGATCTGGGGTGCCATTTGGCCTGTGCAACCTCCCACCCCCATGAAAATTCTTGCTATGGTTTGAATGTTTCCCTCCTCTGACACTTATGTGGAAACTGTATCCCCAATGTGGCAGTATTGAGAAGTGGGGCCTTTAGGAGGTGATTAGGTCATGAGGGCTCTGCCCTCATGAATGGACTAATCCATTCATGGATTAATAGATTAAGGGGTTAGTGGATTAATGGGCTATCATGGGAGTGGGACTGGTGGCTTTATAAGAAGAAGAGAGATCTGAGCTAGTACTCTCAGCCCCTCACCCTGTGATGCCCTGTACCACCCAGGGACTCTGCATAGAGTCCCCACCAGCAAGAAGACCCTCAGCAGCCCCTCAGCCTTGGACTTCTTAGTCTTCATAGCTTAAGAAATTAATTCCTTTTCTTGGCCTGGCACAGTGGCTCACACCTGTAATCCCAGCACTTTGGGAGGCCGAGACAGGTGGATCACCTGAGGTCAGGAGTTTGAAACCACCCTGGCCAACATGATGAATCCCCGTCTCTACTAAAAATACAAAAATTAGCCAGGCATGATGGAGGGTGCCTGTAATCCCAGCTACTTGGGAGGCTGAGGCAGGGAGAATGGCTTGAAACCGGGAGGCAGAGGTTGCAGTGAGCCGAGATTGCACTACTGCACTCCAGACTGGGTGACAGAGCAAGACTCCATCTCAAAAAAATAAAAAATAAAATAATAAATTTCTTTTCTTTATAAATTACTCAGTTTCAGGTATTCTCTTTAAAGCAACAAAGAATGGACAAAGACACTCCTACGGCCGGCTTCCCATTGACCAGCCCAGCATTTCCTGTGTTAGAGAAAAAAGTTTTTCCATGGTCAAATAAATTTGGGAAATCAGGCCAAACCCGTCCTGATTCCCAAATGTATTACAAATTTCCTTCAGATCTTCTAGACAGCGGTTCTCAAGCAGGAGTGAATTTGTCCCCTAGGGGACACTTGTCAATGTATTTAGACATTTTTAGTTATCACAACTGGGAGGGTACTACTGGTATCTAATGGGTAGAGGCCTGGATGCTGCTCAACATCCTATAATGCACAGGACATCCCATAACAAAGAAGTATCCAGGCCCAAATGTCAATAGTGCTGAGACTGAGAAACTTTGTCCTAGAGTGTTGCATAGAACTCCAGGGAGGTGTTCAGGGGCCACAGTGTAGAGAACATTTGTCATTCTTTCGGGCCACCCAGCATCTGCTCTCCCTTCCCATGTTTGAGGATTTGCCCCATGTTTTGAGCCAGAAGCTGAACCCAGAATGGAAGCTCTATGAAGCCAATCCACATTGTCCCAGCCTCTCTTGCAGCTAGGTGGGAGGCAGGTGACCTCCCTCCACCAGTCACATGCATTTTCCCCAGGATTTGGATCCAAAGCTCACGATGCAGAAAAGTGAGACTATGCAGGCCCATTGTGTAGCAGTGAGGGAGGTGGCAGCAGCTGTGGTGGCAGGGGCTATGGTGGTCCTAGAGGCAGGGTGGATGGAGCTAGTGGCACAAGCTAAGGTGTCTATGCAGCAGTAGGGTCTTCCCAGGATATATCATACAATGTGACTTTGGGTGTTGCTCCTGGCTACTTTGCCTCTGACCTTGATTTTTCTGACCCCACAGGAGATTCTGTGAGCTACCCAAGATCTTTAGAATAAATCCTTTTTAAGCTTAAGTTAGGAAAGTCGGCTTCCATTGCTTGCAATTAAGAACTAATTGGGTGGTACTGAGTTCTCCAAGTGTATTTGGGCACAGGATTCTTTTTTTTTTTAAACCAGAACATTTATTGCATGACTAATCATTGAAATTCTTAAAATGAACTGGATGTTGTGACAGCTGCCCTCTTGGGTTTAGGTGTTGTTCCTTCATGGAATCCATGCCTGAATGTGTGGTATATAATTTTTAGGTGCCTTATTCAACCGGTCCGGGTGGTATTTTGTCTTTTAGCCTTGGCACTCCAGTTATACTTTCTCTCGCACTTGGCAAGGTAGCCACATTTGCCACAGGTCAACTTCTGAAGGTGATAGGCCTTACAGCCACAGCAGCGGCACAACATGTGTCTTATTGCAACGCTTTCCAAACGATGATGTTCCCTTCATCATCTTGCTTCTGTGGCCGAGACCAGAGAGCAGGCACAGGATTCTTTCTTTTGCAGAACATCTCAAAGAACCTTTGTGCTATGAGCATACTTTAAGGTATATTGGCCAAAATGAGAGTCAAATAGGGATTCCCATAACCTCTGCTCCTGCCAGACCAGACCACTGCAATAGCTCCACCTCCAGCAGAGGTCCAGGACCAGTGAGGACATCAGCATCTCTCTGCTGGTTGTAGCTGAGTCAGGCATACCCCGCAACTACCCTCCTCTTCTGTGCCATCAAGGGCTGAGAATAACTGCAGCTGGCTGCAGCCTCAAAAATCAAAACACAATCAAGGTGTGGAAATGATTGGGCTTATCAGAAGAAGGTGGAAGAAACTGGAAACTCTGACGCCTGATTGGGGTGATGATACTGGCAAATCAGAGATAGGTTTAAAGAGAAACTTGAGGTTTTAAGAATTTAAGAAGTCAGGAGGGAAAAGAGGGAGACTTTTGGGGAAGGTCAGATATCTACCTAGAAAAGAGTGAAGCTATTTTAGGGGATTTTATATCCGGACTTCATGGAAGATGTTGAGCCCAGTTTCAGATATGTTTAAAGAGAGCAATTTTAAATGACATTCATTTATTTACTCAACAAATATGTATCAAGAACCAGACATTAAACAAGTGCTGGGGTGGCAGTGTTGAAGAAAGCAGGCGTAGTGACCTGCCCTTACCCTCCTAGAGCCTGAGATCTAGTCAGGAAGGCAGATACCCAGTCCTTAAGATGCAACTGATCTTTCCATTATAATGGTGTTTCCTCATTGGGGAAGAGAGTGAGAGCTGGGGGAATATACGTGGTGTAACCCTCTTTGGGGTCATGGGGGACTTCCTGGGGATGGGACCATCAGAGGAGCAGAAGTAAGCAGATGGGAAGAGGAGTGAGGCTGGTGGAAGAAGGGTCTATGTTGGGGCTGAGATGGAAGGAGTATGGAGGGTTTGGGTCCTGAAAGAAGGCTCCGGAAGCCCAGGGTTAGGGCAGGGCAGAATAGAGGACTTGAAGCTGGGCTGGAGAGGTAGGCAGGAGCCAGATCCAAAAGGGTCTTGCAGGCAATTTCAAGGATCCAGGTCTTCATCCTGAAAGCAATAGGAATAATTGGAGGGTTTGGATCGGAGCCATGTGACATAAGGCTGAGGGGATCTGAAACTATAAAATCGGATGTGGCTTCTTCACCTCACCTCAGGTGGGGATTGGGGTCCAGGTGAACTAAAAAGAGGGAGGCAAAAGGAAAAGGATGGACTTTGGGAGGCACCTACCGTGTGCTCAGGCAGCACGCTGGGTGCTTTACATGTGGCGTTGCATTTACAGCAGAGCTGAAATAACCAGAAAAGCCCTGCCCCACTTAAAGCTGGGGTGCTTGTTTCCCCCCACCCCACAATGAGTTGGGTGTTCCAGGCCTGAAGGCTGTCAGGGAGCTTCTGGGAGAAACAGGCAGGGCCCTTGAGAAGCTGGAGGAGCAGGAGGGGAGGAGGAGAAGGAAGTAAGCAAGAGGAACTGGCCCACATAGCCAGAGCAGCTCCAGAGAGCGAGCTGAGAAGGAAACTTAGAAACCGGCAGTTCCAACTACCCCTTTTACAGATGAGGAAGCTAAGGTCCAGGGTTCAGTGGCAGAACTGGAAATAAAGCCCAGCTCTTTAGCTTCTTTTCTGCTGTTCTTCCTACTGCTCCAGGTGTGTGCACAGGTCCCTGTGTGCATGCACATGGGCACGCTGTGTGTGTGTGTGTGCGCGCGCGCACACATATGTGGCTGAGATGAGATCATCTGTCTCTCCATCCATCCGTAATCCAAGATGGCCATGATGTCGACATGAATTAAGATGTTTATAGAAATTTAAAAAAATGCTTAGGAAAGCAGTTAATCTATATGGGGGTGGGGGGATCCAGTTTCAGAAGGTGAATGTCTTGATTTTTTTAAAATCCCTTTTCTGTTTTATTCAAAGAGGATTTGTTGTTCTCAGCCCCAGCTGGGAGCTTAAGAAAACAGATCTGCGTTTTTCGGCCTCGGTCTATCTCTGAAGCTCTAGGCCTCTTTTATTGGACCTGAGGACAGGGATGCCTGGAACCTGGTCTCTACTCAAGTCAGCTCCATGCCTCAGTTTTCCTCCGTACAAAGGCCTGGGGCTTCCCTTTCCATCCCTCTTCCCAATGGTTGTTTGTCCAACCCAAGAGCAAAAGGGCTCAGACACAGAAGATGAGAAGCAGGATTCACAGTTGAAGTTGGGGGACCTGACCTGGCAGCTGAGAGAGGACAATAAGCTCTGAGGGAGGCTCTGAGGTGTAAGCAGAGAGAGGGGGAAGATACACAGAGAGCAGAGTGTTGTGGAGAACTCGCCAGGAATCCCATCTTCCCCATCTACTGTGTGGGTGAAACTTGGAGTGACCTTTCCTCCTTGGAAAAATGGGGGTGGCTGTGGGGCCACATTTGCACTGGCTATGCTCTTACAGCTGCTTAGTTTTGGGGCAAACATGAGAGTGTATTTCTAAGGTCAGCATTGGTAGGTGGACAGAGGGCTTGGTGTGGTCATCTGTGGTCCCCACCAATCTACGTCAAGCCACTGGAGACCAACTACCTCCTGGGGTCCCAGCCCATCAGACTCAGTAGCTTCCTGGCCCCAAAAATCCCGAGAGAGAATTCCCCTTTGCAGAAGGCTGGACTCCCCAGGGTAGCACAAGGTAAGCTGGCACCCTCACCCAGGGCTAATTGGGTTCCCAGAAATTTTGACTACAACAAAAAAGCAGGTCCCAGTTCCTCCAGATTCCTAAGGTCAACACGAGTATCTGCTCCAGTCCAGGGCCCTGGCCTTTGCCTGGAATACCATCATCCCTTTGCTAGGCCTCAATTTTTCTTATTAGGAAACTCAGCAATGGGTTTTGAGCTCAATCAAGTGTTGGCGCCATCATCATGTTAGCCCTCTGCCCTTCCCCACTCTGGGCCTCTGTTCTGTCACCGGTTAAATGGGAATTCAGCCCAGATGACCTCCTGCACCACATGCAAGTTCCCTTTGGTGCTCATTTCAAGATTCTAGACTTCAGAGTCCTGCTAAGGCTCTTGCCTGCCTCTCATCAACTCAGTCCTTCCACAGCCCACCCCCCAACCCCAGGTTAGATGCTAGTGAGGTCCCTCATTAATCTAGTTGACAGGCCTGGAACCTGCTTCTGTTTGTCAATTCCTTCCTCCCAGCATGCTGGTCCAGAGCCCAGCAGCTGGGGCCATCGGTGTCAGGATTCCTCCCTTGGCAGTCCCTGTCACCCAGGCAGATCATCTAAGCCTCAGGCTAGCTTCCTTCCTGGGCTCTGGCATGGGTTGGTTTCCAGCCCTTATCAAGAAAAGAGGGAACAGAGGGCAGTGGCATGCCAGTCCTACTGTAAGGACTGCAGCTTCCCTTATCTCCCTTCATCTTGCCATCCTCTTGAGGCAGATGGGGCCAGGAACCCCACTTTAAGAAAAAGGGGCGGGGCAGACCCCACCCAGAGGTGCCGACTCCAGAGCTTGAGCTCCTTCCTCAGCCTTGTGCTGCCTCCTTAGATCTCCTCTGGGAAAGCAGGGCACAGTTCTTTGGCCAGGAGTCCTGCCTTAACTCAATTCATCAAATATTTATTAATAGACCAGAAGGTTTGCTTGGCATGGTGTTAGGGGACAGCAAGGGACCACAGAACCTATGGGGTGATTCCCTTCCAGCCCCTGGGGTGGGCCTCGGTCCCTCCCCCAGGGCAGTGTCAGGCCATCGTCAGACACCCATGGGCCTCTGGCAGCCACTTTCCCAATTGTTCTTTTGGATCCAGCAAGTTACAGCTCATTCCTTTGGCCCACATTGTTCCTTAACGACATCACTTTTTCCATCTCCCGAAGGCACCGTGCCCTTCCGCCTGAGCACTGCCTCCCAGCTGATCTCCATCTCCCTGACGTGCTGTACTTTCCATGGATCGCTGGAGGGCATCATCTCTGGATCATCTGAGATCTGTGAAGCTCAGAGCCTGAGTACCCCCAGGCCTCCCCATGGTGACCCAACACCATGACCAAACTTGTCCATTTAGTTGGATGATCCCTGTTCCTTCAAATCACTGGGTGCCCTGGGGACACGGATCTTCTCCAGGCACCCGGCTGAAAGCCTCAAAAGCATCCTTTAACTTGTGCACAGATATGGGGATCCTTATGAGTCCCTGCTTGGGCTGGATGTCAGATTGGGCCATGGACAGCTCTTCCTCTCCCTCATCTCCACCTCGCATGGGTCACTAGCACATTCACTGGCAGTCTTCTCTCGCAGTCCCTTTGCGAGCTCAAGTCACTTGGCATCACCCACAGCTCTACATACTTCCTATGCCAAGTTAAGCATAGGTTCCTCCTGGGTGAATCCAGGTGCTGGGTCCTGGCCCTCCCAACAGCCTTCCTCTCTGAGCTACTCATTCATGCATGTGACCAGTATTTTCCTAAGCTCTCACTATGTGCCAGGCCCAGTGTTGCCAGCACCTTCTGTTTTACTCCCTGTCATTGATAGCTCTGGTCCCCACCATTTTCTAGTGAGGGAGTGTGGCACAGATGGCAAAGCACACACTTGGGAGTCAGAGTTATCTGGGTTTCAGTCCCGGATCTGTTATCTGTTTGTTTGTTTATTTGTTTATTGATATATTTATTTAAGACCAACTCTCACTCTGTCACCCAGGCTAGAGTGCCGTGGCGTGACCTCGGCTCACCGTAACCTCCACCTCCCAGGTTCAAGCAATTCTGGTGCCTCAGCCTCCTGAGTAGCTGAGATTACAGGTGCCTGCCACCACGCCCGGCTAATTTTTGTATTTTTTTTTAGCAGAGACAGGGTTTCACCATGTTGGCCAGGCTGGTCTCAAACTCCTGACCTCAAGTCATCTGCCTGCCTTGGCCTCCCAAAGTGCTGAGATTACAGGCATGAGCCGCCGAGCCTGGCCATGTTGTCTATTTAATTATGAAAACTTAGACAAGTTGCTTCACTGGAAGCTTCGGTTTCCTCATCTGTCAGCTGGGAATGCTGCCATTGCTAAGGTGGTTGGGAGCACTAAGTGCATTCATATATGTACGTGGTGCGATGTGTATTTCTGGCATGAAGGCAAGAAAAAGGCCGGTATATTTGGAGGAACTGCAAAGAATACAGAATGGCGGGTCTAAGGAGCCCTAGGGGAGCAATAGGGCGTGCAGCTGGAGAGGCCAGCTGGGTCAATGGTGCATGGCATGGAGGACCAACCGAGGAACCCAGGCCAGGCAGAGCCAACAAAGCCAGGAGCTCATCATGTCATACCCCTGCCCAAGCACCTTCATGTCCCCCAACTGCCTCCAAGTGGCAGTACAGGTTTCTTTGACCAAACCAACCCTTGAGGCTTTCCAGCAAGCATCCAGTCTAGCCTTCTCTCCCAACACACTCTGAAAAAGATGGGGAATAAGGTGGCATCTTCTTTACAGTCTCTTTCTCGGTGAATGGTTAGTGCTGGGTGTGGAGGAGCAGGACAGCCCAAGCCTGCCTCTGTGCTCCGGCCCCCACGTCCTGCCTCCTTCCTTTTCTTCTCCTCTGGGCCTGATCCAGGAGAATCCGCTCTCCCCAGCCCCAGTCTCTGAATCAAGATTTCTTCTTGCCCCCTACCCCACCCCCACTAAATACCACCCAAAGGCTGTGTGTGGTTCAGCAAGGCCAATGGTTGCCAATCAGCACCAGGGCTCTTCTTTGAGGACAGACGGAGGCTTTGGTCTAATTACATGGGCACCAGGCATCTGAGATCACCAAGGCCAGGAAAAGCTGAAAGTCAGGTAGTTCCCACTGTCTGCTCCAGCAAGGCCAGCTGGCTCTCAAAACCATCAAAACAGAGAGAAGGGCGAGGTTGGGGAGGGAGACCTGAAGCCCAGCTACTAATAACAGTCTCACCTTTTAACAAAATATTATATTAGTTTCACATTCACACTGGCAGTCTCCCCACCCCTGTGTGAGGTGGGCTATGCAGACATTGCTCTCTCCATTTTCTCACTTATAGAGGGGAAACTGAGGCTCAGAGAAGGGCCATGGCCTGCCCAAGGTCACCACAGAGGCCTCTTGACTTCTGGTCCCTTCCACCGGGCTGCCCATCTGGTGAGTTTGGTTCACATCAGTCGTTTGGTACTGATCCAGAGTTCTGGAACTTCTGTTTAAAATTCCCCTTCAGCATGGGAAGGGGGCAGCATTCAGAAAATCTTCCAGGGAGTTCTTCCTCTGGAAAAGGAGAATGCCACGTGAAGCAGCGTGGATAGAACAGATGCTGTTGTGGCCCACACCTCATCTCTTTCCATCTTGCTCATCACCCTTCATTTCCAGGGACCCCCTTCCCGTTTGTTAACACTCTAACATGACCCATCCAACTTCCTCGACGAATCTGGGACTCTGAAGCCACTAAATCATGGTCCAAAATATCATAGCTGTTTTTGGGGGAACACACATTTCATAAAATTTCTAGAGGAAAAGAAGAATACTACCAGGACATCTGTATTTTTATTTTAAAAATGTGTTATTTGAGTTATTTTTTAAAACACAGTCTGAATAATTAGATCCTGTAGTGTGTGTTTTATGTTTGGGGATTTCAAACAGGTTTTTCTCTATCTGGTCAGCTCACTTTAACCTGAACCAGAATTCAAGCCAGCTGGGATGCATAGACCAGAGTTTCAAGATTAGAATGGATCTTCTCTAGTCCATCCTATTTGTTTGACAGATAGGGAAACTGAGGCTCAGAATAGAAAAGTGCTCTCCTCAGTGAAATTCAGCTCCTTTGTGGCAGAGCCAAGCCTCAACCCAGGTCTTTGAGTCCCCCTTTGATACTGTTTCTACAGTGCACTGTGCTCTGAGATCCGGGAAGCCTGTGGAAGGGGCCAGGGAACTGCTTTCTGAGCAGCCCCTGGCCTCAGACCAGCCTGCCCAGGCCTGGACCTCAGGTTACTCTGATGCTCCTACTCACGCATGTGTCTGGCTCAAATGGCTATCCCTTTGGACCGCTGCAAGGGGCTGATTAGATGTAATTGCTTTGCCTAGAGCGAGCTATCTGCTTAATAGTATCAGCTCCCAGTAATTAGCCTGCCAGAGGCCCATTTCCCTTGCTGGAGTCCAGGGCCTCCAGGCCCTCACTCCAACCTGTGCATGATGGACCTCCCTCTGCAGGTAACAGGGTGTACAGTGTATGTGGGTGGGCTTCTGGCTTGGGTTGGAGAGCTGGAAGAAAGCACTGCTGTGGAGGCTATGCAAGAACTCCAGATGCATCCCTTCCTGAGGCCTGGAGCCAGGGAATACAGCATTTCCAGGTGGGAGGGATAGAGTCTGGCATAGACAGACTGCTCCATAAATGTTAAACTGAGCCCAACGGATCCACAAAGGGCATCTAGACCAGCCCCAAACTCAAAATATTCAACAGTCAAGTCAAAAGGCAATCCTTGCAGACCTGCCATGTGCCAGGCACTCTGCTAGTTCCTAGGATCCTTCTAACATAGCCTCAAGCCACCCAAACTGTGCTTACATACCTCTGGTGACCAAGTGCTCATCACCATCCTGGAAAGCTCACTCCTTCTTCAGGGACGTGGAGAATGTTCCATCTTATGTTGAACTGAAAGCTCTTTCCCTGTTGCATCATCCCCACAGATCACTGGCCCCTTCTGGACTACACAGAGCAAAGCCAATCCCTCCTCAGGTGATAGCTCTCATGTCCCCTGCATCTTTTCTTCTGGCTGAACATCCCAAGGCCCCTCCTTTGTGCCACGTACATCATGCTGGCGAGGCCCCTCGTTAATCTGGTTGACAGGCCTGGAACCTGCTTCTGTTTGTCAATTCCTTCCTCCCAGCATGCTGGTCCGGAGCCCAGCAGGGGGGGCCACAGGTGTCAAGATTCCTCCCTTGGCAGAAACAACTACAGCCCTAGCAGAACATGACACTACCCAAGGAGCACTATTGTGGCTGCCTCAGCCTGTCCACTGACGGAAGAACACCTGCAGCCTGCTCACCAGTAGCAGTCGCCTCTGCTGCCCTCTCCCCTGCCCTGAGACACACACACACACGCACACACACTGCTGTGCGTGCTCACAGGCACCACTCAATACGCACGGGCTGATTAATCATTGCAAGTGTTCTTGTAATTATTGCATTCGGTGCTGAGAACAGGCTGCCTCTGCTTGCTTCTCAGAAGCCATAAACCTGCACAGAAGGATTTCAAGATTTGTGAGGCTGTTGACACGATCTCCGGGCTCACTTTCTTCCTTAGCAACAATGTGTTTGTCAGGAAATACAGGCTGTGGCCACTCCAGAACCTCTGCAAAGGACAAGCTTAAGGGACTTAATTCTTGCAGTGGGAAGAGGGCGAGTTTAGCGAACTTATCTTATGGTATTCGGTTAGGAAGTAGCATAGACATGAGGGCTGGAGGTGTTCACTCCCCTTGCCAGACCTCAGTTTCCTCATGGGCACTGGGCATTCTACGCTTTTCTCCAGCTTCAATTACTCTGTGATCCTTGGCCAAATGCAGAGAAGACTGGGTATGGAGGGGAAAATGCAAAGGTCCAGAAGACAGAAGAAGAAGGGAAGAGGAGACAAGGACTGAAGCTGAAATTCTCAGACTCACAGACACACACAGACACACACACACACACACACTCCAGACTGGAGAACAAAGGCTGATTTCCTCCCAGGTCTGGCTCTGTATCACCTGCTGGCCTTCCTGAAACCCCAGTAATGGCTGGGTCTGTCCCAGCCCCTGCCCCAAGTGTGGGAAGGGGAAGGCATTGAAGAGGAAAGGAAAAGGGGGAAGAGGATGAGATGAGTAGAAAGTGGGGAGGGAGGCACACAAATGGTAAAGTCAGAAAAGTGAATCATCCCAGTGCTGGTGAGGACAGAGCGGGAATCTTGTGCACTGCTGGGGAGAATGAAAACCAAGACAGCCATGCCAAGGACAGCCCAGCAGTATTTAGTGACATGCCTGCACCTGCCCAGTGTCAACCTTTCTCTGCCACATGTTTGCTGTGGCATTGGGGGCCAGTTCAGCAGGCATAAGCACTGTGGCCACTGATCAATTCCCTGCAGATCCTTAAGCACGCATACACAAGGATGCTCATCACAGGCTCAGGGAAATGGAGGCCACTTAGGAGGCCGCTCTAGGGGCAGGGGTTCATCACACACGGGGGATGCAGACTGTGAAATAAGGGCTATGGCTTCATGCTGTCCATGGCTGCTGTGAGCAGGAGCAAGCCTGACCCCACAGCAACTCCACAAAGCCCTGCTGTTCCTCACTCTCACTAGTAGGAGAGCCAAGCCCAGTCCCAGCCTAGGGCTGGCCTCACAGATCTTTGAATTTGACCCCTCATTCCCAGGTGAGAACCCTTTCTCCCCAACCCACGGCACGACTGGGCGGGGCTAAGAACAGGGCCAGGTGTCCAGACTCCCAGCCCCATGTGCTCTCCCCCCACAGCTCGCAGAGCCTCTCTTTGTTAACAGTTGCCTTTTGTGTTTGATTTGGGCTTGAGATGTTAAACAAATAGTGTCTCTTGACAAACGCAAGCCGGCTGCACTGGGACCAGTTATGCTCCATAAAGCCAGGCTAATCCCCTGACTTCTCTCCCTACAGAGCTACACCAAGAAACACCCCAATCATACCCAAAGCACCCTAAATCTGATCAACCTGCAGACAGAGGCCATGATCCCTGGTGCAGCGCTCAGTGTCAGCAATGCCCTCCTGGGCTTTCTGCAGCAGCTTCTGGGCTTCTCTCCCCCTTCTCAGGCATGACCCTGGCTTGATGTCAAGATGGCTCTGGACCCTGCCTCCTACATGAACCGTGGGCCCCAGGCCCTACTGACCCACCTGAGCCCACCAGGCCAACTGGACCAAATAGAGGGGTGTTTACAAACACTTTCTCTGTGTCAGCTTCTGTGCCAGGAGCTGTGGCTTACACACATGAGTAAGGCCCTACCCCTGCCCTACAGGAGCTTATGGTCTGCTCTAAACAAAAAGAACTTGAATTTCACGTGAGGATCTGGTCTAGAAATTGATGGAGTCAGGATCTGAACTTCAGCTTGTCTGACTCAGGGTCCTACCTCATTGATCCTGCCCCTATCCTCCAGCCAAACTGCCAATACAGGGGGCTGGAAAGCAATGGACAGGGAGGTATTTGGGCCTCTCATCCTTCCGGCCACATTCTTGGCCATTGTACAATGACCACTGCTGGTCAAATGGCCAGGGCTCTCGATAACATCCCAGAATGTCAGAGCAGGAAGGGACCTTTGGATACAGCCAACGCTTTTGTCTTATAGAAAAAGAAACTGAGACACAGAGGCCACGTGAGTTTCCCGAGTCCACCCAACTAGTTGGTGGTAGTTGATGGCAGCACTGGGACCAAACTCCAGCCTCTGGACTCCTAGTTCAATGCTGTCTCCCACATGCTTCCTTGGGCCCTGGGACACACATCTGTCTTTATCCTCCTCACCTAAGCTAGACAGGACTTGTCCCAGCTTTAGAACTATCTCTCTTCAGAGAGCCACAGAAGCAGATTGCCAGGGTTTTTCTGCCTGCAGACTCAGCCATCTGTGCCCCTCTCCCTCTGACACTGATGGTCTCTAACTCAGGTATAGAGATCCTTAAAGCCTTCATTTGAGTGAGTCACCCAAGGACACATGTGGAGCAGCTCTAAGGTGCAAAGCACTGTGGGGAGAGTAGCATGAGTGAGAAGGGTTTCCTCCACCCTGGAGAAGATAATGAGCCAGTGGGGAAGATGGATATGAAAGAACAGCTAATCTTTTAGGCAGGAGGAATACCTGCTGAGTTGATGCTTAGATAGGGTGCTGCAGAAGCACAAAAAGAGCCAGTGGTTCTGATCAGAGGAAACTGGGAAATGCTTCATGGAGGGAGTGGTCTTTAAGCTGGGTCTTGGAGCCTGAATAGGAGTTCAACAGACAGAAGATGGGAAAGGCAAGGAGGCACCAGCATCCCAGGTTATGGGAGCCACATGAGCCATGTGAAGCATGGAAGTACTTGGATGTGTTTAGAACTTAGAAAAGAATGGACTGGAAGATAAAGCTGGTTAATAATTGTGTATGATGTTAGTATATAATAAAATATAGTAACTAATGACACATTCTGTTCAATTTATCCTACCTAACTCTGTGTCCCTTTCCTCACAAACTAGAATCTTAAAAGTAGTGCTATTTCCTCTTTTTGTCTGATTATTGGGAGAACTAGAGAAACAGAGTCCGGGAAGGTCATGGGATGCTATAAATGAAGGGAGTGTAGACATTTCCTGGTCCAGACCCCTCCACTGATGGATGAGCAGCAAGCCCCAAGGAGAAGGAGCGACTGGCCCCCAATGCCAGAGCAAACAGGTGGCAGAGACAGGTTGACACTGGGCAGGCACAGGCAGGTCTGAGGAGCCCAGGATGGGAAGAAATGGGATAAGCTGATATGTCTTTGGCACAATCTGACCCAGGTTGCCTACAAGTCCCAGGGGCTACTCAGAAACCTAGACTGGTACCAACATGGCTTCTACTCCAGAACCTTCTCCCCAAGAGAAGGAGAGAGGAGGGGCAGGAAGAAGGAGACCTAGGCTGCCCTCTGGGCTTCAGGGCCTCCCCACTGACAGGTGCCCTGGTCCCACACATAATAGGTGCAACAAGAAAGTGCCAGCCTTGGGACACGAGTCCTGGTTCCCCCTCACTCACTGTGTGACCTTGGACAACACTCTTCCTACTCTCTGGGCCTCAGTTTCCTCATATGTAACACGAGAAGGTTGGGCTAAATGATCTCTAAAGGTCCTTTCAGTATTGAAGTGCTCAGAGAAAAAGCTTCATCGTGATTAATAATACATGCCCTGCCCCTAAAGACAGCTTTTTCCCTTTTCCAAAGCTCTTTCACTCATAATATCACCTTTCATCGGTACAGCTGTCTGGCCTGGCAGTCACAAGCAAGCAGAACCTGGACACAGCCTTTTCACCTTGAAAACTTGGTCTAGCAACCCTCTTGCTCATCTAGACAGGCTTTGGGGGAATTGGCTTCTGGGGTGACTGTCACCAGGAGCCAATACATCAGAAATGCACAGAACCTAACTTGTACCTTCACCTCTGAGAAGCTGGGAAAGGCAGTACTTTCCTTCCAGGGAGCCAGAAGATGCAAAGGGGAAAAGCCTGCAATAGGCTGAGTTGCTGGTCAGAGGGCAAGACCAGAAATTCTGTGCCTGCAAAGAAACAAAGACCTTCCCTTGAAGAGGGAGGGGGAACATGGTGCTATAAATGTAGGACCCTCCCATTGGGCTCTGAAGTCATTAAAGAGCCTCATATCATCTGATTTGCACACATGTGTTCTTCTTTGATCTCTCAAAACGAATGGTTCAAGATATGGGTAGAGCTAATATTATTATCTATTCCACTTTACAAATTGAAAAAAAAAAAGAGAGACTCAAGGAGTCATGGCAAAGAGCATGGGCTTAAGAGGCAGACAGACTGAAGCCTCTTCCCAGCTGAGTGAACTTTACTGATTCTCTACATTGCCTTTAGCCTCAGTTTCCCCATCTATAAAATAGGCATGACCACACCTACCTTTCAGGATTGTGGTGAGGACCAGAGATGATGAATCCCTGACACACAACAGATGCTTAATAAATACTTGTTGAAGGAATGAAGGGGTTGGTGGCACTTCTGGGGTGTCATTGGAGGAGTGTAGTGTCCAGCAATGACAGGTCAGCCCAGCCTGTGGGTAGACAGTGCTCCAGCTTCTGGCTGACTGCCTCCTGAGTCTGCTCTCAGTCAGGGGCCTTGGTGTCTCTTCCCTGTCTCTCTGCGTGGCCCATGCCAGGGTCCTGTGAAGGACTTTTTAACCCTCCTTGGCACTGAGATTTGCATTCCAATCATTCTGCTCACTCAGCCCATCCAAGTCTGGAGTTGTTTGGAGCTGGGCAAGGCCTGTGGGATCATCTGCTATGACACCTCGTTGAAAAGATAAGGAAACAAGGCTCTGAGAGGGTCAGTAATGCCTGAGTTTCCACTGCCCTTCCCACCTCACCACCATAGCCACCATGTTGACAAATGAAGAAACTGAGGCATAGGGACCCCCTCTCCTGCCCCAGTTCCCGCAGTCTGCCAGTGAGCCTCCTGCTCTGGGCCCCACCTGCCCAATTCCAGCTAGATCCCGGTTCTGCTGGGATGCCCTAAGGTGGTGGCAGGTGCTATCTCTGGCAACTCAGCCTAAGCCCAGCCTGGTGCACGGGTGCAAGACAGGAACCATGGGAGTCGGGACAGCCTAGAAGCCCCTGGGAGCGAAGCGGGAGGCCTAGACTCCCAGCCTGTGCCTTCTCAGCCAGTTCCAAGAACTGTGCTGACCTGGGAAGGCACACATTGCCTGAGAACAGGGCTTTCCCTTGGGTGTCAGCTCATGTGTGCCCAGGTCCACAGCTGGGCCCTGCCTGCTTCCAAGACAGCCAGAGTCTGGCCCAAGGGAGGAAGGAGTGTGGCCTGGGAGGAAGGAACGCTTGGCTGAGTCCCAGTGCTGTCACGAAATCACTGCGTGCCCATGCGTGTCACTTGACCTCTCTGGGCCTCCATTTCCTCATCCATAGGATAAGGGCAGGACAGCGAGGCCCCAAGTGCCTCCTAGCTACAATATGCTGTGATGAGGGTGGAGGGTGGGGTGGGGAGGGGCTCGCTCTGCCTTCCTTGCCTTCCTGTCTGTTTCCGTGTCATTAGTTTATCTCCAGCAATCCAGGCCTCTCTGTCTCAGTCTGTTGCTCTCTGTTTCCATCTTTTGCTCTGTATTTTTCTGCCCGCCTCTCTTCTTTTTCTGAGTGCACCTCTGATTTTATCTCCTCCTCTGTCACACAGCCCCCTTCCCTCAGTCCTACACTGCCTTTCTCCCATTCTCCGTAGTTATCAGCGTTTCGCTGTCTAGTTTTCTCTGTCTCCCGGGCTCGCTCTCTCTCTCTTTCTCTCTCTCTGTCCTGCCCGGGCTCTCCCGCGGCCGCCCCTCCCGTCCCCTCCGCCAGCCCCCCTCCTCCCTCCTCGGCGCGTCTCCCCAGTCCTTATTTGGCTGGGCGGGAGGGCTGGCGGGAGGAGGCGGCCTGCGGGCGGGGGGCGGGGGGCGGGCGCGGGGCCGGGCGGAGGAGGGCGGTGGGTGGTGCTGAAGGGACAGCTCCGCGGCGGCGGCGGCGGCGGCGGCCCCGGGCGCTGAGCGGGTGCCCGGCGCGGAGAGCGGCGAGCGCAGCCATGCCCCAGGCCGCCTCCGGGGCAGCAGCAGCGGCGGCCGGGGCCGAGGCGCGGGCCGGGGGCGCCGGGGGGCCGGCGGCGGCCCGGGCGGGACGATGAAGCGGCAGAACGTGCGCACGCTGGCGCTCATCGTGTGCACCTTCACCTACCTGCTGGTGGGCGCCGCGGTCTTCGACGCGCTGGAGTCGGAGCCCGAGCTGATCGAGCGGCAGCGGCTGGAGCTGCGGCAGCAGGAGCTGCGGGCGCGCTACAACCTCAGCCAGGGCGGCTACGAGGAGCTGGAGCGCGTCGTGCTGCGCCTCAAGCCGCACAAGGCCGGCGTGCAGTGGCGCTTCGCCGGCTCCTTCTACTTCGCCATCACCGTCATCACCACCATCGGTAACGGCTCGCCGGGCGGGGGGCGGGAACCCAGGGCTGGGCGCGGAGCTCCGGGAGTCGTCCGGGGCCGGCTGGGGCTGGGGGCGGGGGCTCCCCCGAGAGGGGCTGGGCGCCGAACCCTGCGCTCGCAGAAACCCGAGTTCAGCCTGGCGTGTGTGCTCCGCGGGGACGGAACTCGGGGAGGCGTCGATTCCTGGCTCCGGACCTGACTCTCCGGCCGGGCCAGCCCTAACTTGGCCCTGCCATGTTGCATAGGCCCCCAGGGACTCCGAAGTGTGTGAGAGGGGCAGGGACGACCGGCGGAGGCTCGGGCAGGAGGGGTGTGGCAGGGCCAGGCCCTGAACAGGGCGCTGAGTGTGAGCGGCGGGAGAGCGCCACTGCTCCGTATCCCTGCGGATCGGCTTCCACAGCCTAGCAGGTCTACACCTGCTGGGCTCTGGGGAGGCATGAGGATGCCGGAATGCGGCACTTCGGGGCACTTGGGGCCACCCTATAACGGCGGCTGTGAGTGTACGTGTGTCTGCGTGTTTCAGCTCCAGGAGTTTGGTCGCCACCAGTCAGTGCCTGTGATTTTCTCAGAGCGGCAGAATTGGTGCGGGAAGCCAGATCTGGCCTTGTCAGCCTTCTTCTCTGCTTTCCCAGCAAAACAGTCACCTCACAGGAATAACCCCAGTTCTTTCCAAGCCAGGGCAGATCACCATGTAGGAGGCCACACGTACACCCAGACTGTCAGACAACACAGGCATAGGCACACACGCACACAGATACACGCAGGCACTCACAGGGTACACACAGGGCGGGCACACACACACACACACACACACAGAGAGAGACAGAGAGAGAGAGAGAGAGAGAACAAACGTTGCCCAGGAAAGGAATCTCTAGCCAGGCCCTTGGTGGTGCTATTCAAAACTGTCCAGACGGGAGTAACACCTTACCTGTCCCCAACACCCTATGATTTCAGCCCAGCTCCATCACTACCGTGATATATGACCTTGGGCAAGTCCCTTCCCCTGTCTGGGTCTCAGGCTCACCTCCAGACAAGGAGGGGTGGCCAAAATGATCTCAAGAGCTCCTCCCCAGCCACGACGTGCTTGGATTCTGAGATGAAACCCACCTTCCCCCAAAGCCCATTGAGATGCCTCCAGAAGCAGTTTCCTCTGTCTTTACTGTTCCCTCTCCTCTCCCTAGTCCCCTTCCCTGCCTTGATCAGACTCCCAGGGGTTCGTTGCCACTTAGCGCAGCCCATGAAGATGGCATTGTTTTCCTGGGAGTCAACAGGAGCTGAGGGAGTAAAAGGCAGGACTAGACGCTCTTCCTGCGGTCTATCCACTGCAGGATGCTGTTCCAAGAATCTACGGCTCCCTGGGGACCATGGGGAGCTATGCTGTGTCGTTTCTGGATTCTTCTCTTGGAAGAGGGAGGAAAGGGCCCTGGGAGTGGATGTGGCCCAGCTGGGGCACCTCTGGGTCCTACTGGTCCTGTGAGTTTAGGATAGGATGATCAGACTTAGGTCTGCCCAAAGAGGAGCCCGCTTCCTGAAAAACACCAGCCCAGATTTGGTCTGCAGTCTCTTCCACTCTCACACCCCACTACTATTTGCCAGGGTTTCAGTAGCTGTTTAGCTGTCTGGAGAATCAAAAGAATCAGACTGAACATCTTTGGACCCTCTCTCTCCCTCTTTTCCACATGTCAAGCCTTCACGCGTGTCCCCTTTCCTTCTCAGGCCCATGGTCCCCAGCTTCATAGTAACCTCCCAACTGACCTCCCTGCCTACCCCACAACAAGGCATGCTCCCCTGGACAATGCTGCCAGAAAGAAAAACTCAGCTGTCACCAAACCAATTCCCTTCTTGGAATCCCTCAGTGACTCTCCACTGTCCATGGAATCTGGTCTATGCTCCTTATCTCAAATTTTGAGGATCTCCATACCTAGCTCCAACCTCTATGTCTGACTTCACATCTCACTTCTTACTTATGTGATCCCTCTCGATAGCTGCCAACCTGTCCTCTGAGAATACCTTAAGTATGCCTGTCTGGCATGCCTTTTTCTCTACCCTTTTTCTTTTCTTTTTTCTTTTTTTGAGAGAAAGAGTCTCACTCTGTCTCACCCAGGCTGGAATGCAGTGGTGTAATCATAGTTCAGCACAACCTCAAACCCCTGGCCTCAAGCGATCCTCTCACCTGGGCCTCCCAAAGTGCTGGGATTACAGGTGTGAGCCACTGCGCCTGGCTCTACCTTCTATTTATCTTGTCCATGCTAACCTTCCAGGTCCAGCTCAAATCCCCCCTCCTCCTCAAAGCCTCCCAGGCCACTGCTCTGGACAACTGCAGGTCTCACTGTGAGGATGATCTGGGTGACACGCTGTTGGCTGTTTTGAATGGTTATTTGCATTATAGGGGAAGTGTTTTGTCTCTTTGACCACATTGTACTCAACCTCCATGTGGGCAGGTCCTGCAGTTCCTGTCTCTGTGCTCCAAGTGCCAGCATAGTACCCAGAGGCTGTGAGCACACACAGAATGCTATTGATGGGTTTAAGGTGTGCAGAAATGAAAGGGTAGCATCCTTCCCTCCTCCCCTGCTGTTTCCCAAAGTGCTTGCAGTCCTCACCAAGAGAGACGCTAAAAGCCATGGGGGGAGAGGCAGACAGAGTGCGGTTCTGGTGATTATTTATTTATAAAGTGCTGGGCAAGAGGAAAGACAACATCAGACCACCCCCCTGGTTCTGTGGGGGCCCCTCCCTCCCTGCCCCACCTGACCATCCTGGCTTTGTGTTGCCTTCCACTGTGGCTATGCCACCTTGCTGGAAGCTGTCCACAGGGGCTCTGCTCTAAGAAAAACCTATTTGGGCTGTGATCAGATGGTAGGAAGGGGCCCTAAGTTAGGCTGATAATGGCCCCAAGCCCAAGGGCAGCAGCCTGTGTTCACCTGACCCCTTTGAAAACATGAATGAGTCTCATTCTGAGATACCGGGTGTCCCATTGGGATGGAATAATGACAGCACTTCCCATCATTTGGTACCTTAGTGATCACAATGCACTTGCATCTCTTGTCATGATTCTCAGTCTTCATGACTTGGTGAAGTTGCTGGGCAGGTATTGTTAGCTCTGCTGCATGGATGAAGGCGTGAAGGCTCAGGGAAGGGAAGCGGCTCCCCCAGTCACCCAGCTGGTAAGCAGCAGAGTCAGAGTGGGAAGCTGGGTCTTCTGACTCCAAGCCCAGTGCTCTTTCCCTGCTGGTCTTTTGGCTGCTTCCTTTGACTCCATATGCTATGAAGCTCAGACCCAGCCAGGCCTGACACAGCCAAGCCGTGCTTAGTGGTGCCAGCTCACAGGGTGCTCATGGGCAGCCCTGATTGGTTGGAGGTCAGCAGGTTCTTTCTTAGTCATTCACCTGGTTAGTCACCGTCTCCACTGGCTGGAAGGATTCCTCCAGCTCCCTATCCCTGGTCTCCCAGCCAGGAAACCCTTCCTTTGCTGGTGCCCTAAGTTCACCCAACAGTAATAGAAAGTCATTTCTTAGGAAGTCTTAACCACGTTAGCTGTTGAGTCATTAAACTCCTCCAGGGCCCAAGCCTCATCTATTCATAGCCCAGAGGCTGTCAGAGCAGGAAGGGGCTTCGGAGATCAGCTGGTACCACCCCCTGCTCTTACAGATAAGGAGTCAGAGAGGTGACAGAAATCACACAGTCAGAGGGTAGCAAAAACCTAACCCCCAGTCCCCTACTCCTTCTACTTGTTCAGGATACTTATTTATTATTTTTATTAACAACAGCAGCAGCAACAACAATAACAATGGCAACCACCATTTATTATTTACTTTGTGGCAGGCTCTATACTAGACGCTTCATTTGTACCCCCTTATTTAATTCTCTCACCAACCTCTCTAGATGGGCATTATTACCCCCATTTTTCAGCTGAGGAACCTGAGGCTCTGAGGGTAGATGACTCCCCCATGGCCTCAGGCCTCGGAAGCATGGCACTTGCCCAGATTCGACTGGACCTCTCTGACTCTCCTGCCCTGAATTTTTCACGAATTCTTTCTCCATTTCAAGAGCCCATTCCATGCTGGGTGCAGTGGCTGACACCGGTAATCCCAGCACTTTGGGAGGCGGAGGCAGAAGTAGACAGATCGCTTGAGGCCAGGAGGCCCAGACCAGCCCGGACAACATGGCAAAACCCAGTCTCTACTAAAAATACAAAAATTAGCCAGGCATGGTGGTTCATGCCTGTAGTCCCAGCTACTCAGGAGGCTGAGGCATGAGAATCACTTGAACCCAGAAGGCAGAGGCTGCAGTGAGCCAAGATCGCACCATTGCACTCCAGCCTAGGGCACCTAGAAGCCAAGGCTTGCCTTTTTCCCAGCAAAGCCCTCCCCAGAAGCAGGGGGCCTCCTGCTCCAGCACACTCCAGTCAGGCCTGCTGCTTCCCACACCCTGGCCCCTGACCAAACCAGATGACTTGTCACAGCTGTGCCCAGCACCCGCCATGGGCACCTGCCATGGGCTCGCAGGTGCCCATTCTCCCACTGCAGGTCCTGGGAATCTTTTTGGCTCTAAGGCAACAACAAAGAGACCAGGTGATTGATTCGCTGATGGGGCTGGGGCAGAAAACCTTCTGTTCCGCTCTTTCCCCAGCTTCCAGCCTGTGCTCAGCTGAGCACCACCTCCCGTCACCCACCACATGGCCTGAGAACCCTTAGACTGTGAACTCAAGCAGGTGATTCATGAGGAAACCTATACTTTTTACATCTTTTCAAGAAGGAAAGTACAGATGTGACCTGCCACCCCCAAAATCCCAGAGCTCCTAAAATAAGAGAAGGAGACATTAGCAATCTTCCAAACACCCAGAGAGGTGAGCGGCTTGTCCACACTCACACAGGGAGTTGAGAGTATGACCCTGACTAGAAGCCAGGCCTTCCAGTGCCTGCACTGGTGTTCTCTGCATCCTCCAGCCTGTCCCCCACATCCCACCATCTCTCTTAGCACTCAGGCCTCTGGCAGCTCATCACTCCATTGTTCGAGGCCTCTTTCGACTTTCCAAGGTGAAGGAAGGGTAGCCTAGCCTAGGAAAGTCCCGGCACCCACCTCAGTTGCCATTTCCTTCCTGCCCACAGGCTAGCCCGTGGGCGTGCTTCGACCCCACAATTTCTGCAGGGCAGCGGAGGAACATAGGCACTGACTTGGAAGCTGGAGTGCCTGGGTTCATCTCAATCCACCCTACCCCCATTCCCCTACTGCCACTAGCTGTATGTCCTTGGACACATTATCTAATCTCTCTGAGCTTGTTTTGTCATTTACAAAGTGGGGATAATAATATCTGCCTGCCAGGATTAAATGGGATCATAAAAAGAAAGTGCCTGGTACAGAGAAGGCACTTAATAATTTGCCATTATTATTGTTATTAATACTATTGTTTGTGCATTATTACTTGCCTTACCAAGGAACTGCTCTGTCTCCCAAGGGTTACCATGACCACGGCTACTTCTGCTGCTTCCTAACAGGTGGGAACAGTGAGGTTGAGGGCCAGGAGATTGCCACACCCTTTCCCCTTATCTTCCCAATCCCACTCCCCACCCCCCATCTCCCCGCTCCTCAGCCATGCCTGGTGTTTCCCTAACTGTCCAGGCTCCTGCTCCTCCTCAGAGCAGAAAGCTAGCAAGGGGCTGGGCGTGGTGGCTTATACCTGTAATCCCAGCACTTTGGGAGGCTGAGGTGGGCAGACCTTGCAGAAAGCTAGCCAGGGGCTGGGTGTGGTGGCTCACACCTGTAATCACAGCACTTTGGGAAGCCGAGGTGGGCAGATCACGTGAGGTTAGGAGTTCAAGACCAGCCTGGTCAACAATGGTGAAACCCTTCCTCTACTAAAAATACAAAACTTAGCCGGGCATGGTAGCACACGACTGTGATCCCGGCTATGCAGGAGGCTGAGGCAGGAGAATTGCTTAAACCTGGGAGGCAGAGGTTGCAGTGAGCCAAGATCGCGCCACTGCACCCCAGCCTGGGCAACACAGCAAGACTCCATCTCAGAAAAAAAAAAAAAAAAAAAAAAGAAAGAAAGAGAAAGAGAGAAAGAAAGAAAGCCAAGGAGAAAGGTACACGGTGGTAGGAGAAACTACGGAGTGTGTTTGGCCAGAGATCTTTCTGACTGTGCCATGCCTCCTGTCTGCAGGTCCCATTTCCACGCATTACCGTTAGGGGCTGGAGCACGGAGAGAGTGGGGGTGAGAACAGGACAAAAATAGAAGACACACGCCTGGCCACAGTGGGGACAGGACAAACACAATAAGTATTTTCAAAGCAAACATAAACAAGCACAGATGAATGTAGTGCAAATCACCACTATAAACAGCTTTCAGCTGGCTGCACAAACGGTGAATCTGTGAGTTGATTTTGTAATTAAAAAAAAAATGTAGAAATGATTTCCCTGCAGTCAGCCAGCAGCAAGTGGAGACCAGACTCTAACTGAGACCACTGGGGGTCTAGGCCAAGCTCAGTGGAGACCCAGGACGGACACTCCCTCCTCCACTCCCTCTCCACCTTGGACACAGGGAACGGACAAGTGTCTGTAACAGGCCGGGTGCTGTCCACAACATTTCCTGTCACCAGAATCTCCACACTGCTCCAGGACGGCAGGCGGCATCATCCTGCACAGTCAAGGAAAAGGACGCTCAGAGAGGTTCAGAAATCTGGGCAGGACCCTACAAATATAAAATGACAGCACCAGGACTTGCACCCAGGTCTGTAGGGAGTATTTCTTCATGGAGTCATGCAACCCCCACTCCCCATGGAGCCTCTGCGACTCCTTCCATGTGAACACAGCTAGCGGTGGCAGATGGGTACCAGGGTCTATGCAGGGTGCTCAGTTGTGGGCTCAGCTTCAGGGTCTCTTGCCCTCAGAACTATGGATAGAGCATTTAGCCCAAAGAGAGAACAGAATTTTAGCTCCAATCCTCTCAGTTCACAGTTTGGAGACTAAAATCCAGGCTGGAGAAGGGTCATGCTTACAGCTGTCATCAGAGCTGGGCATAGAGCCCTGTTTCCTGACCCCTCCGCCAGCCTCTGGTCCTCAGAGAGCCACATGACAAATGTCTTTCGTGGCAGCACAAAGAGCAGTCAACCGCCCAGCTGATGCCACTGCCTCCCTGTCTGTCCACATTCTCTCATTGTCCAGAAACTGCCCATGCTACAGCAGCTCCCAGGTGGCTCCCAGAGACCTTCCCCTCAGCTGGAGCCAGCATCCCCAAGCTACTGCCACAAGTCACACCTTCACTTTCCCATTTGCTAGAGCCAGCCTCAACTGTGGCCTGGAGCCACAGCTCCAGTTCTCCTGGGCTGGTGGCCTCTCTGGCTGGGCCTGACATCCCATCCTCACCCTTCACAAAAGCAAGTTCCTTACTACCCCCGCTTCCTCCAGTGACACAGCAAAGATCCCTTAGTGAAGGGGCCATGTGGCTGCCAGGAATGTGGGGCAGGAGGCTGGCCTTCATGCTAGAGAGGTCTTAGAAAAATTGTTTGCTGTTGCTGCTTCTGCTTCTCCCTCTTCATCATCATCATCACCATCATCATCATCATCACCATCATCATCATCATCACCATCATCATCATCACCATCATCATCACCATCATCATCATCATCACCATCATCATCATCACCATCATCATCATCATATCTCTCTCTCTGTCTCTCTCTCTCTCACTCTGTCTGTCTCTTTGCTGGCTCTGTGATCATGGAAGGAGCAGACACTTCCCTGGTGTACCTCAGTCCTCCCATCTGTATAGAGGAATCAGTCCACAGAGGGAACTGAGGAGGCCAGCTCAGCAATGCAGAGTTCTCTAAGTCAATACTTCTCAAACTGTAATGTGCAGGGAATAACCTGGTTGATCTGGTGTAAATGCAGATTCTGAATCAGCAGGTCTGGGGCAAAGCCTGAGATTCTGCATTTCCAAAAAGCCCCCAAGGGACACTGATGCTGTGGATCAGATCCATTGTCCACATTTTGAGTAGCAAGGCTCTAAAGAACCTGGAGACCTGACATCTGGGAATAGCCATGAGATGTGTGGACCACAGTTTTAAGAAAAAGAACGTCTGCAGCTGGAAAAGACCTTGGGACTCTGGTGGTAAAATGTCAGAGCTGAGGGCCCAGGAGCTGTGGCCGCTTCCCTGAGGCTGGAGCAATGCTATGTCTTGCCCCATAGGATCCAGCTAGAGAGCCTGGGTGGAGCCGCGTGCTGTAGCTGGCACCGTGAGGTAGAAGAAAGGGAAGTGGAGAAGGTGGATGGAAAGGGAGGAGAGAAGTGGAGAAGGGCTTGCCCCATGAGGAGGCTGGGGAGCAGGGGACCACTGGTCCTCAGTTGTTGCCATTTCCTCCCCTGTCTGCCAGGAAGGCACCTTAGATCAATGGAAAACCGGTACCCCAGAGATTAAACATCAGAGCGGGAAACTGGCTCCTCCCTCATAGCATCAGCCTGTCTTAGTTTGGGCTGCTATCATAAATTACGGTAGACTGGGGGCTTGAACAACACACATTTTTTAAAAACTGTTATTTTGCCTGGCGCGGTGGCTCATGCCTGTGATCCCAACACTTTGGAGGCCAAGGCGGGGGATCACTTGAGGTCAAAAGTCTGAGACCAGCCTGGCCAACATGGTGAAACCCTGTCTCTACTAAAAATACAAAAATTAGTGAGGCGTGGTGGCGCATGCCTGTAGTCCTAGCTATTCAGGGAGCTGGGGTGGGAGAATCACTTGAACCCAGGAGGCGGAGATTGCAGTGAGCCAAGAAAGCGCTACTGTACTCCAGCCTGGGCAACAGAGACAGACCCTGTCTCAATCAATCAATCAATCAATAAAAATTTTATTTTAAGTTCAGGGATACACATTCAGGTTTGTTATATAGGTAAACCTGTGACATGGGGGGGTTGTTGTACAGATTATTTCATCACCGAGGTACTAAGCCTAGGACCTATTAGTTATTTTTCCTGATCCTCTCCCTCCTTCTACCCTCCACCCTCGAGTAGGCCCCAGTGTGTGTGGATCCAGTGGCTGTGAGAGCTGGCTTCCTGGCTTACAGATAGCCATCTTCTCACTGTGTCCTCACATCCTCACATGACAGAGAGAGAGAGAAAATGAGAGAGAGTGCTACCAGACACTCACCCTGCTGCAGGCTACAGTGTGGAATGCAGATAGTAGCACAAGACCTGTTTTCTTTGGGCCATGTGTGTATGCAAACTTTAAAAGGGGCATCAACAACCTGGGGGACTGTCAGAGGAGAGGAGCAGCAGGTCAAATGAGAGACACTTGGTAGGGCGGGCATGGACAGCGTGAGTCCCAACTTCAAATATCTGCTGGGCTATTGTGAGGTGAAAGGACCAGTCTTGCTCTGAGTGTGTCCAAGGGGTTGAACCAGCAGCAGTGGGTAAAGTTCATAGAAAGACTTGATTTAGTTCACTGTAAAGCAGAACTTGTTAAAATTGAAGCTGACCAAAGATGAATTGCACTGCCTCAAGAGGTAGTGAGCTTCCCATCACAGGAAGTATACAAGCAGACACTGGATGGACGTACTACAAAAGCCACTTGTATCAGCCAGGGTTCCACCACAGAAGCAGAACTGGTAGGAGATACATATTAAGAGATGTGTTGCAAGGAATTGGCGTATAGGCTGGTAGGGGCTGGCTTGGCAAATTTGAGATCCATACGGCAGGCCATCAATAAGGGCAGGCTGGGTCGGGCGTGGTGGCTCATGTCTGTAGTCCCAACATTTTGGGAGTCAAAGGTGGGTGGATCACTTGAGGTTGGGAGTTCAAGACCAGCCTGGCCAACATGGTGAAACCCTGTTGCTACTAAAAATACAAAAATTAGCCGGGCATGGTGGTGGGCACCTGTAATCCCAGCTACTCAGGAGGCTGAGGCAGGAGAATTGCTTGAACCTGGGAGGCGGAGGTTGCAGTGAGCCAAGATTGCACCACTGCACTCTAACCTGGGTGACAGAGTGAGACTCTTGTCTCAAAACAAAAGAAGGGCAGGCCGGAGCTCTCTTCATTATGTGCTAAAACTGCTGTCCACAGGCAGAATTTCTTCTTTGAGGGAGCTTCAGCAGTACTCTTATGGCTTTCAACTGATTGTATTAGGCCCACCCAGATTATCTAGAATAATCTCCCAAACTTAAAGACAACGGATTATGAACTTTAATCACATCTACAGAATGTCTTCACAGCAGTCCTAGATTGGTATTGGATTGAACAACTAGGGGCTTTAGCCTAGCCAAGATGACACATCAAAAAGGCCATCACACCACCCATATATCCCACTAAGGCTCACAATAAATGGCTTTTAAGATTCTTCCCAACCCTGAGATGATTTGATTTATTGATGTTCAAAGGGGCAGCCTGGAGAGTTTGAGCACCCAGAGTGGGACTCAGGAGTGTCCTTGGGGCCCTCAGGCCCTCTGGGTCCCCTTCCAAATCGAATTGGCTTCAGCCTTCCTTTCAGTTCAGTTAACCAAAGATCATTTGAGATGTCCCGAGATCTCCTGTGTGCCAGGCACTATGTGAGGCATCAAGAGAATGAAAAACTAAGACCTAGAGCCTTCCCCAAGGAGCCTTGGGTCTAGTGGAATCTGAAAAGCACAAGTTGCATGGTGCACATGCTAAATCCAAGTACAGTGACCCAAAGAAGTGTCTGAGAAGGTGTCCAGGGGTAGGCTTGAACAATGAGTGAGGACTTCAGGAGGTGAAGATCAGCAGCCAGAGCTTTCTGCAGTGAGCATGACACACGCCAGGGCATGAGCATGCCCAAGGAAATGTACTCGTGAGCAGATCCTGGAGGGCTCTGGACTCTGGTGTGTGGACTTGAGTGGACAAGCACTGGAAGACAGAGGATAGGCCCGATCTGTGTGCCCCTGCCTGAGTCCTGACCAGTGAATGCCCCCATGACCCCAGTTGAAGCAGTGGGTGCCCTGTGATTCCAGTTGAACCCAAGGGTAATGGTGACCTGAATCCTGATTGCCTGACTTCTCGCCCACCCTGCTCACCCAGCAGCCCTGTGTCAGCCCCCAGGGAGTTTTTGACTCCCCTATCCCATTTCCTTTTCTGGGCCAAAGGTCCACTCTGGAGCTCACACCAAGTACAGTTTTATTGACGGCTTGCAGGAGCACCGGGACGGTGCTAAGCTGAAGATGATGCTGCCATCCAACACTGAATGCACAGCTTCTGCATGGACAACCCCAGGCCCCTGCTCTCAGACCCCTTTTCTCTCCCACACACCCTCCCACAAATCCAAATTTCTGGATCCCAAGCGTACCCTCCTTGATTTCTGCTCCGGGCTCCGAGGCTTGGCATGGACTCAGTGTCCCTCATCAGGAATGCACAGGCCTCTCCTAACCACAACTCTGATTCAGAAATAACCATCTTGGAAACATCCTGAGAGTCACATTCCAGCCCTCCAGCCATAGGACCATCCGGGGCTTTCTCCAGGGAACTGAACTGTCAGGCCCCAGTGGGGCAGCCTGGAGAGATCTACACAGGCACTGAGACAGGGGCAGGCCCGCTCCTCCAGGATGAGGTCTAGTCCCCCTGCCCGTGCAGAGGAGATTCCCTGGGGCTTTGGGGGCAGGCACGGTACAGACAGTTCCAGGCAGGGCAAGCCTCCGATCAACGCAACAGATGGATCTGCCCTGGACTGTTCCACACAGATCTTACCCCCAACATGGAGCAGCCGCTCCTCAGGGAGCCTGCCTCTGTTACCACAGTCATGAACTAAGGTTGGCATTCATCAGGAGGTTACTCTGGACTGAGCCCTTTACAGGCATTACCTCATCCAATCCTCATGGCTGCCCTAGGAGGGAGGCACTATTTTCTTTCTTTCTTTTTTTTTTTGGAGGCAGGGTCTCACTGTGTCTCCCAGGCTGGAGGGTAGCCATGATCATGGCTCACTGCAGCCTCGACTTCCCTGGCTCAAATGACCCTCCCACCTCAGCCTCCCAAGTAGCTGGAATCACAGGCATGTGCCACCACACCCAGCTAATTTTTAAATTTTAAGTAGAGACAGGGTCTTTCTATGTTGCCCAAGCTGGTCTCAAACTCCTGGGTGATCCTCCCATCTCGGCCTCCCAAAGTTCTGGGATTACAGGTGTGAGCCACTGCATGTGGCCTGGAGACAGTATTATTATCCCCATTTTACAGATGAGAACACTGAGGCTCAGGGGGGTCGGGGGATGTGTCCAAAGTCATGCAGCTGGCAAATGGCAGAACACGGATATGTTAAGCACTCGGTCATCGAGTGTCTCTTCTGAGCCTCATATCAACCCCAAGGTGTAGGCATCATTATTCCTACTTTGCCAACAAAGAAATTGGACTTGAGAGATAAGGTCACTTCCTGCAATTGAGGGTCAGTGAACGTGGGAGCCAGAGTCCAGTCCAGACTTCCCAACCTTAACACCTAGCTTCTCCCCGACCCACCCCAACCACAAGTGCCCTTGCCCCCTTGACAGTGGCAGAAAATAGGTCATTCCCGTAGTAGGGATGTTAGAGATGTCACAGAGGGTTGTGTTGGCCTATGAGGGGCAAAAAGGCAGCATTGGGGGCAGGGGCAGTTGTCACAGAATGGCCTTGGTTCCCGGCCTTTGTCCACACCATCCCACTGAACAGGATGGGAATCTGAGACCAGAATGGGGACAGAGTGACGGTTCTTAAGAGTGGCCACTGAGTGGAGAGGGGGCCTTGCTGAGGGTGACTTGGGCAACTCACCTGCTCCCTGGTATGGAGGTAGGGGGGTGGGGGGCAGGTCAGACGGCCCTTGTGTGCTGAGTAGGGAAGTTACCCCGGTAGCAGCAGTTGCTGGAACCAGAGTCATGGGTGTGAGGACCCTGCCCACGGGAGTTAATTCATTAGGGCTGAGGTAAGCCCAGGAGGCTTCAAGTCTGAAGGACCTCCCAGGCGATTGGAATCTGCAGCCTGGATCTGGGATGATGGAGAAGAGAGCTTGTTGGGATCTGTATTCCATACTTGGGAGGCTGGGCCACTCACCAGCTGCTAGAATTTTCTTTCTGGCTGTCCTTGGCGTCTCAGAAACATGCAAAGGTGGCTGAGGAAGATCTTTGCTCATCCTCGAGCCAAAGCTCCTGGGGTGAGCCAGGTGGCCAAGACATCAGGAGTCAGTGGGTGGCCCCCGGAGAAGGTCGTTTCCCCTCCCCCCAGAGGAGGAGCTGGAGAGGGCCTCAGTAGGGGTCCTGAGGTCCTGGGGACAGGTCTGTCTTTCGCTTCATGGCTTTAGCTCTCACTGCCTGCTCTCAAACAACCCCAGGGAAGGGGGTCAGCCCAGGGGAGGCCCCCTCCACTGGGAACAAATCTGGGGTTGGGGCCAGGCTGAGCCACGGTACCCCCTTCTTCAGCATGACTCTGAGTCATGGATTTTCCACCGTGAGGGTCAGGCAGAGTAAGACCCTCCAGGGCTTCCTGGGGCTCTGGAGCAGGGGCCCCTCTTGTCCTTGGTCCACCTCCAGGAGGGGCCAGAGAGAGAAAACCTGGAACCAAACTCAGTGGGCAGCCCTCCTCTTGCATGCCGTGCCCAGCTAAGTGCCCTGGAGTCCCGAGCACTCATCTGCCTGGGCTCCAAAGAGGCCCTGCTGTCCCCTGCCTGCTTCCAGGGGGTGGGCCAGTGAACTCGTAGAGGCAGGCATCTCGTCCTTTCTTGCAGCTGTGACTGGGCCAAGGAAAGAGGGGATCCAGCCTCCTCCACTGCTCCTCTGCTCCTCTGCTCCCACCTGGCTGTGAAACCTGGGGCGAGTCATACCTGCCCCGGCCTTGTCCGTGAGGGACTGGGCTGGTGGCACCTAAAGCCCTTCCAGTTGGGGCCGTCTCTGTTGCACCTGCCCTGGCCTCCCCTCCAGCCCTCCCGAGAAGCATGCTACCCAGGATTACGCTTTTGTCCCCGCTTCACCCCATGCTGTCCGAGCCCTGAAGAGACTTCCTCTGTGTCTAGTCCCAAGAATAGAGTTCTGTCAAGGACCTCCAAGTCACCCCTTGCTGGAAAGAGAGCATTCTTGAGTGTGGCCGAGGTCCTGCTTATCAGCACAGCGAGTCCACTGCCCCAGCCCCTGGGGCTGCTGGAATGCAGGAGCCTCCCACCCGGCCAGGGTCAGCTGCTCACGGCTCCCACAGTAGTCCCTGGAATGGAGTGCGGGAGGGAGCACTGGTGCTGAGGGCAGGCTGATCCCAGCCACTGCCTTCCGACAGGGAGTGGCCAGGAGCGAGGCTGCAGACACAGTTTTGTTGCACCCCAGCTGGCCCAGGATGTGTGTACTGGCAGCCAGTCCTGCCATCCAGGCCCTGGGCTTGCTCCAAGGCTGCCAGGGTACCGGGAGCTGTGTTCTGCTCATGCACCAGCCTTCAACATTTCACCTTGACCAGTGACCCACTGGATCTTCTCAGGGTCAGGGCTTAGCCCTGGGGGTCTCCACTGTGGTTTGATCACTCAGAATGTTTTGGGGCCTGGTGTGATTCCCTGCTGCAGAGCCTACACAGTCATGTACTCAACCTTTGACCAGGATGGGGTGAGTTCAGGGTGCTGCTGATGGTCCGCACCTGCAGAGTAGAGGCTCGGGCAGACAGCAGATAGCATTCTGGCAATTCCCAGAGTCCTGCAGATGCTTCAGATTCTTTGAGAACCACTGATGCAGCCCAACCCTTCTCTCTTCCAGATGAGGGGATGAGACCCAAGGCAGGGTGCAGGGGAGATGGGCAGTGGCGTGCCTCCACTACACAGCAGTCCAGTGACAAAGCAGTCCTCGAACTCTGGCCCCCGACTCTTTCCACTCCCCTCAGGCACCCACGCAGTCATTCCTCCACCCACTCGGCCTCTCTGAGCATCTTCCCTGTGTCAGGCCCTATTCTAGGCCCCAGGGACTCAGCAGGGAAAAAGAGCAGCCCCTGTTCTCATGGGGCCACTTTAGAGGAAGTAGAGAGTCAACAAACTAAATTATGTTGTAAAAAATAAACAACATCATCTCAATGGTAATAAGGGCCAGCAAGACAAGAAAGCCAGGGGATGAGAGTGAGAGGGAGAGCTGCCTTCCAGGAGGGGCCTGTAGAAGGCAGAGGTGGGAGAACAGATTTCTGGGCAGGGGAAGAGCAGATGCAAAGGCCTCAAGCAGGCCAGTGCCAGGTGGGTTGAGGAACAGGAGCAGTGTGGCTGTGGCGTGCTGAGTGAAGTGAGGAGAAGAGGCAGAAATCTGTAAGGGCTGGACACTGCAGGGCCATGGAGACCATGGTCAAGAGTTTGGATTTTTGGCTGGGCGCGGTGGCTCACACCTGTAATCCCAGCACTTTGAAAGGCTGAGGCAGGAGGATCACCTGAGGTCAGGAGTTTGAGACCAGCCTGGCCAACATGGTGAAACCCTGTCTCTACTAAAAGAAATACAAAAAAATTAGCCAGGCGTTGTGGCATGTGCCTGTAATCCCAGCTACTCGGGAGGCTGAGGCATAAGAAGCTCTTGAACCTGGGAGGCGGAGGTTGCAGCGAGCCGAGATCGCGCTATTGTACTCCAGCCTGGACAACAAGAGCAAAAACTCCATCTCAAAAATAAAAAATAAAAATAAAAGAGTTTGGATTTTTAAGACTGATAGAAGTCACTGGAAGGGTCTAAGTGGGTTGTGATGTGACATGACTTAAATTTCTACAAGAGCACTCTAGCTGCTCTGCAAAGATCGGATGGTGGCAGTGCAAACAAAAGCAGGGAGACTGCCAGGCCACAGGTCACCAGGCCACCCGCAGGTCAACCCCTCCAAAGAGAGGATGGTGGCGGACTGGACCAGCGTGGTGGTGGTGGTGGAGACAGAGCTTGTGGGTGGATTGAGCTATGTTTGAGAGGCAGAGGAGACAGCACTGGCTGATGGGTACGATACATATGTTGGAGGAGAGGGCTGTAGGAGTTGGGGGAAGAAAACAATCGAGAATGGTCCTCAGTTTTTGACCTGAGCAACCAGGTGGAGGATGTGCATTTACTAGATGGAAAAGAACATCCAGAGAGTAGCAGGTTTGGTAGACTCAAGACTTCTGTTTTGGATACCCAGCCTAATTTTGAGATGCTCATTTCAAATCCATGAAGGCAGTTAGACAGATAAGTCTGCAGCTCGAGGGAGAAGTCAAAGCTGAGATATCAACTCAGGAGTTATCAGATAGAAATAATATGGAAAGTCATGCGCCAGATGAGATCAGCTGGGAAGGGGGTAGAGCTGGCAAGAAGAGCAGAGCGCCCAGCCCTTCCTCCAGTGCTGGGAGGTCAAGCAAGGAAGGGAGCCTGCCAGGAGACGGGAAGGAGACCTGGGCACTGTGGTGGCCCAGAGGCCAGGGGGAGTGTTTCCAGAGAGGGAACAGTCAACCAAGCTGGCTACTGCTGAGAGGTCAAATAGGATGGAAACCACCAGTAGATCTGTAGCATGGCGGTCACCGGAGACATTGGCCATGAAAGCAGTGCAACATTCAACAGCTTGCTCCAGGAGCGAGAGAAGGGGAGGGTGGTGGGAGTCGGCCTTAGGTGGAACAGTGAGGCCAGATTCCAGGAAAGGCAGGGAAAGAGCAACTATACCACAGCTCGCCCTATTTTCAGGCCTTTCCGTAAATGCTTCACACCCTCCCCCTGCAGAGACCCATGAGGGAGTTAGCCTTATATCCCTCAAGCAAATGAGGCCTGAGGCCCAGCAAGGCGATGGGCGCAGGGCTACTGCCAGGAAGCCGAGTCCGGGTCTGTCTGACTCCAAAGCCCCCGCTCTTCCTCAGCAGTCCCTCACCCCAGCCCCACGAGCTCCGCCTGCCTTACCCTGCCGCCGCCTTCCACATTCCCTCCCACCTCATCCATCCTTGTCCTTTGATCATTTCTGTCAGCTTCCAGCCGTCTTGGCCTCTGCCTCCCTCCTCCGGGAAAGCTCTGCTTTTTCTCTTTGATCCTGCACGTCTGTCCTCTGCTGTGTCCTCAGCTGGGCCCCATGTCCCTCCCACCCTGTCCTTGCAAGATGTTCCTGCACCCTCTGCCAAGGGTTGGGGGCTGAAGACTAACCAAGAGCTTTGCAGGGAACCTGGGCCTGCGAGACAGAAGTGTGGCCCCTGTCCCCCGACTGCTCTTTGGGAAAGAGCTTGGGGATCTTTGGGCCTAGCTGGGCTCAGCACAGGGGCCCAGAGATGAGATGCAAGCGCACAGTCCATCGATGCCTCCAGAGGCAGCCAGGAGCGAGCTGGCAGGGCCGTGCCTCCTTATCCTGATGGGTCAAGAAGGGCCTCGGTGCTTCTCGAGAAGGGTGCAGATGAAGAGCAGTGGGCCCAAGTCCTAAATAGGGAGAGGTAGCCGGCAACACCCACCGGTGCCTGCCACCACTGACACACAGGCTTCAGAGAAGAGGGGAGGGGCTTGGGAACTCAAAGACCCTTTTGGAGCCAGCTGACTCCAGTGGGAAGTCATGTGCAAGGCCCAGAGACAGTGTAGGGGGGAAGAGGGAAGCCCTGGCAGGAGATGGGGGCCTGCCCAGCCTGGCTCCCCTTCCCTACCCTGTCTGGGATAAAGGAGGCTGTCTGGGATGTCTGTAGCAGCCTCCAGCTCTGACCCTTGGGATTCTAAGGCCTTGGGATTCTGAGGCCCTGCTGCTCCCAGCTTCTCTGGGAGGGCCTGGCACCCGATTCTCAGCTGGAAGAGATGAATAGAGCAGACCCAACACCCAGACACCACGGAGGTCCAGCCGCTCTCCCGAAAGCCTGACAGGGGGCTGCAGTAGTAATTAGCTCCCCACATATCCCCGGGGTTATTTTTGTCTCATTCTCCCCTGGTTTATTTTTAAAGTAACACTGGCACGTGGCTGGCCGGCTGCCCTTCCCAGGTGCCTGTGCCAATTTGGGCCAGGAATGGAGCAGGGCAAAATGTGCCCCCTCCCTCACAGTCCCGCCCTGAGTGCCGGAGCTAACCAGCCCCTCACTGACTGGCTCCAGGGGGGTTCTTGCTGCACTGAAGCCCAGAGTCCAGCCTGTGGCAAGCAGGTGGGCCGGCAGCAGAAGACCCCTGGGAAATTACCACGTCTCTGTCGTGAAGCTGATACATATGTTGCCTAACTTTGACCGAGTCACCTCACCTGTCCCAGCATCGCCTCCTCATTTCTCAGTGGGATGAATGAAAGTGACATTGCCTTACTCACCGTGAAAACGCTCTGAAGTGTGCAATAAACTGAACTGGTGCAGACATCAAGGAACAGCGTGATTAACTCCCATATAAACATGCTGCCCCACACTCTCCCACTAAGTCCCCTCCAAGGCACGTCTTTCTCCCTAGAGGAGTGACTCCCAGTCTGGAAGTCTCCACTCCCATTTCTCCCTTTCCCACCAGCCCTGAGACCTGCCCTCCACGTTTTCTGTTTGGCTGAACCCTAATCCAGGCTGCCTGGGGTGAAGGGAGGCAGTATAGGGGAGAGAGTATGAGGGAGAACCTAGCTCTGCATTTACTTGCTGTGTGATCTTGAGCAACTGCTTGACCTCTCTGTGGCTCCGTTACTGTATCTTCAAATGGGGATAATAATAATACATACCAATAGGGTCGTTTGAAGATTACACAACGTACATATATTAGCTCGCTTAGAGCAGTGCCTGGCACGTAGTAAGCGCTCTATAAATGTTAGCTAATATTGTTTTGAATTGGAGAGGAGGATCAGTGACAGAGGCATTTAATCATTCGAATAAAGTCAAGTGCAGGGAAAGCCAGCTTGCCCAGATTCCATATCGGGGCTGGGGGGAGGGAGCAGGGTAGCACTGTAAGCTGCAGCTGGGGGGAGCTGGGTCCTGGGGAGATTGCCTGGGTCCTGGGGAGGCTGCCCAGCTTGGAGCTCTTGGCACCATAAAAAGCAAGCTCAGGACACCAGTGCATAAACAGGCAGCCTCTATAGATCACAGGAGCCAGGAAGTCACTCTCTTCTTATACCCTGGCCTGGCTGATCTCTTGCCGATGTTGCACTGTGAACAGTGGGTGCAGAGAAGCTGGAGGGCTTCAGGATGGCCGAGGCCACTGGAAAGGCTGGAAAATCAGAGGTCAGAAGACAGCAACAAGCCCAGGGCAAGTCAGGTCTCAGAAACAGGCTGGGGTGGGCAGCTGCCTCCCTGTCTCCGTGTAAAGGGCAGTGTCCCCGAGGATGGGGACAGCTGTTTGCTGTCTCCACGGAGGACAGACTGAGTCAAGCAGCCGAAGGCTTGTTCACTTCATTCTGCAGAAAGAGCATTTCCTATAGGGTGCAGGGTTGAGTAAGTATGTTTCTACGGAGAGTGGTGGATTCTTAGCCTCCTAGAAGAGTCTGTGTCCCCTTGGCTGGAGAGAAGGGAGGCTGAATTCAGTGGCTTCTTTAGATCCCTAAGGGCCTGGAGCTTGTGAGAACAGTGGAAGGAGTGGGAGGCCCAGAGGCCAGGTCCTGTGAGGTGCTGCCTCTCCCTTTGTGCAGATGTCCCCCTTCCCTGTGTCTGTCCACCCTATAACCTATCGGGATGGTGGGCAGAGGCGTGCCCAGAGGCCACAGTAGGGGAGAGGCTGGGTGTTGGAGTGTGTGTGTGTGTGTGTGTAGGAGTGCGCACACACATGTGAATGTTGGGGGTGGGGACCTCATGTCTGCAGGCTGGCTCAGAGGGAGAGAAGGTCCCCAGCAGCTGCCTCCAGGCTGAAGTCCCTGTTGCCTGGAGTCCCTCTCTTCCTGGGCACTATGCCAACCTACACCATCTGAGCTCCTGAGCCCTGGGGAGGGTACTGAGCCTAAGAAAAGCCTCCTTTCACATCTCCTGGCATCTGCTTCCAAATTCCCTGCCAGCCCAGAGCTGTCTGGGCGATGACCAGAATGGAGAGTGAGGAGCAGAAGATGGAGATGGGGCCACACACGCCCCAAGATCCCCCCACCACACCCAACCCATTCATCAAGACTAGCTTCATGGATCTGCTAGTTTTCCACTGTGGGCACTGGGCAAGGCAGGCCAGTAGGAGAGGGGCCATCTCCACGCAAAACCTAATACCTGGCAGATGGTGGTGAGGGCAGAAGATGCCATTCTCCGGGGAGACTGCGAAAGGAGGAGGCAGCCCTGGGGCTTTCATTGGAGGCCAGAAGAGATGAGGGAGGGAAGTCAGGGCAGCAGCGACTCCAGTGACTCTGCAGCAGTGGAAGTGCTCAGAGGCGAGGCATGGGACAGATGGGACCAGAAATGGTGAGGGAGTCAGGAGAGGCCAGGCCAGTAGGGCGGGATCAGGTGGTGGATGGAGAGTCCACTTACTGGCCAGGAAACCCCCAGACTGTATTGTGTGGACTGGGGGAACTAAGGAAGGTTTCTGAGTGGTGAATGGCAACACAGAGCTGGGCTTAGAAACATGTATGTGGGCCGGACACGGTGGCTCATGCCTGTAATCCCAGCACTTTGGGAAGCCGAGGCGGGCGGATCCCTTGAGGTCAGGAGTTCAAGACCAGCCTGGCCAACATGGTGAAACCCCATCTCTACTAAAAAATACAAAAAATTAGCTGGGTGTGTAATCCCAACTACTTGGGAGGCTGAGGCAGGAGAATTGCTTGAACCCAGCAGGCAGAGGTTGCAGTGAGCTGGAGGTTACAGTGAGCCAAAATCGTACCACCAGCCTGGGCGAAAAAGCGAGAATCCATCTCAGAAAAAAAAAAAAAGGGCTGGGTGCTGTGGCTCACACTTGTAATCCCAGCACTTTGGGAGGCCAAGATGGGTGGATCACATGAGGTCAGGAGTTCATGACCAGCCTGGCCCACATGGTGAAACCCTGTCTCTACTAAAAACACAAAAATTATCCAGGCGTGGTAGTGGGCACCTGTAATCCCAGCTACTCTGGAGGCTGAGGCAGGAGAATCGCTTGAATCCAAGAGGCAGAGGTTGCAGTGAGCCGAGATCGCGCCATCGCACTCCAGCCTGGGCAACAGTGCAAAACCTCTGTCTTGAAAAAAAAAAGAAAAGAAAAAGAAAGAAACATGTATGTGTTAATAAGAGCTCCTACTTTGTGAGACCCTCCACACGCCAGGCCTTGTACTGGACACTTTATTTTACATGCTGTCTTCTAACCGCAAGGTCACCCAGCCACCTAGCAAAAGATGGGCTCAGAGAGGCAGTGTGGGTGGAGGGGAAGCAGCAGGCCCAGAATCAAGAGGCTGGGGTCCCAGGTCCAACTCAGGAGCTGCAACTGCAGGCGACACACCCAATCTTTCCAGGCTTTGGTGTCCCCGACTGTTGAATGGACACCACCCCGCCCAGTGAGCCACAGGGATTCAACAGGAATGGCCCTGCACTGCTCACTATCTTGGGGACCCCTGGGACACAGTGCTTGGGGACTGGGGCCCTCCATCTGGAGTGGCTGGGGCATAGACAGGGCACAGTGCCCCTTTGGACCAGAGCAAGTATAGGGGACTTCTGAAAGGAAACAGTGCCACATAGCTAACGTCAAAGGCCAGCAGGCAGAAGCCTAGGCCTCTCCCTCCCGTCCCTCAGGCTGCATTGTTCCTGTCTCTGCCTTGCTCTGCCATTCTTGGGCTTCTCTTCCCCCGCATGTGGCTTGGGCTTACCCTGGTCCCAGCCAGGACTCACCTCTTTCTAACCCTGCAGCTCAGCCCCTCACAGCTGACCCAGCCCCTCAGCCCATCACAATTCCTGGAAGAGAGAATGTGAATTGCTAAGCCCAGCCAAGTCCTCTCAGCCCAGGTGTCCAACCCTGGTCCAATCTGCTCTGGTGCCAGGATGACATGGTACAAAGGGGCTGCCTAGGTCCGCCCTTGACTAGGGTTGCTGTAGGACAGACAGTTCCAAAAAGGTAGAAGCGGGCAGAGCCCGCAACTATGCCCACCACAGACAGCCTCCCTGGATCCCTGACCCCTGCACTCCAGCTTCCCCCTCTCACCTCCTGCTCTGTCTGGCGCAGGGCCACACTGACACATCCCTAGGACAGAAAGGACAGGCTACCCAACTTCAGGGTGCATCTGCCTGGCAGAAAGCAGGGTGGGGCGAGGCTCAGGAGAGAGGAGCTTTGGCTAGGAAGGCCTCTTCCATCCTCACAGTTTGAGCACCTGCTGTGTGCACGGCACCAAGACTGCAAGGCCAGATTCTGCCTAGAGTGGAGTACAACGGTCTTGGGATGTTGGCCTGTTGGACATGCTTTCTATGTGCTTTGACAAAGGGAGTGGTCCTGGGAACATCTGAGGGGGTCAGACAAGGTTGAATCCTACCTTTGCCAATTTTTATCTGTGTGACCTTGGGCCAGCAGTGTCTAACCTTCCTGAACCTTAGTTTCCCCATCAAAAAGGAGCAAATCATGGCCACCTTCAGGTCATGGGGAACATTAGGGATAACAAGTGTGAGGGCATCCAGGTTCCCTGCCACCATTGCCACTGTTCACAGAGGATCCCATAGCACAGGCTCCGCTCAGGCGTGTGAATGCCTCCCTTTCTCGCCCTTACTTCCTATGCTCCATCCTCTGCATTCCCACCTGCAGCCCAGACTCAGCTGCACAGAGGGGAGGCCAGCAGGACAGCACCCACGCAGGGGTCCAGGCCTGAGCCCTGACCACCTCCCAAAAGGCTTGTCCAGTGCCCAGCACCCCTCCGTGTGAGCCAGCCCTCATCCCCCGTGCTGTGTAGGCAGACTTGACTAAAAGGAGCTTTGCTCAGAGTCACCGCTGTACATAAGGAGATGGGTAAATAGGCCAGCCAGCGCCTGCCAAGAGAGGCCCACCGAGTGGCAGAGATGGATGTTACGTGGGGAGAGCAGAGGAGGCTCCTGGGGCCACAGCAGGAAGGAGGCTTCCTGGGGGAAGGCAAGGTGCAGGGGGAGGAACAGCAGCTAGCACTGCATCAACGTAGGAGAGGTGCTGACTATTGAGAAAGGAAGGGAGGTCTCTGCACTAACTCTATAAATCTGAAACTGTTCTAAAATTTAAAAGTTGGTTTTAAAAAATAGTAAATGGCAAACAAACCAGAAAAGAAAGAAAGAAGGAGGAAAAGAGAGAGTGTAGCCTCAGACATTGACCTTGATCCAATCTGTAGTGACAACCAGGGCCAAGCAGCTCTGCACACCAGCCAGGTGTTCACACTGACTCTGAACAATGTTTCCAGGTGTCCAGGGTCATCTTCCAAGGCTGCAAGACGTGGAAAATGCCATGCTTCCAGCCACAGGAACGCTGGCAAGATGCCTGGGCCTTCTGACTCCCTTTCCAGGTTCCTGGGTCCCGCTTTCACCGAATGGGCCCCTCTGGCACAGATGTATCATATCTTGGGGCAAATCTTTGCTCAGAGCCATTTCCCACCTGCCTGCTGGCAACTGTTTTAGAACAGTTTCAGATTTCTAGAGTTAGTGCAAAGACCTCCCTGCCTTTCTCAACAAGTCTTTGTTCCCAGAGGGCAAGATCCAGCTGGCCTGTCTCTGCATCCTCTCTTCACTTAGCCTAGTGCCTGGCACAGAGTAGTAGGTGCTTAAGAAATGTTTGCTCAATTAATTAATTAAGACAAGCTAAGAGGGAATAAAGCCATTTTCACCTTGCTGATTTTCCAGATGATATTCTTGAGACCAGGCAAGTGCCGCAGGCTCCCTGGGGACCCTGCTTCCCACTCAGCCTCCCCAGGTGCCACAGCTCCCTCTGCCAGAGGCAGGGTGTCTTCTTCCAGGGCTGGCCATGAGCCCCCAACAGCCTGTGGCCAGCCTCAGCCTGCGGCCTCCTGCCATTTGGCTCAGGCCAGTGGATGGGTCCTCTGTGGAGACCCAGTGCACTCTCAGGCCCAACTGCTGCTGGGGAGGGGTTGAGCAGGAAGGATCAGGAAGCAGAGCTGGAGAGAGCACCCGCCTGCCTATCCTCCCCAGGCCATCATTTTCCAGAACAACCTTAAGAGGAGGGATGCAGGCAGGATGCAGTGGCTCAGGCCTGTAATCCCAGTACTTTGGGAGGCCAAGGTGGGCGGATCACTTGAGGTCAGGAGTTCGAGACCAGCCTGGCCAACATGGCGAAACCCTGTCTCTACTAAAAATACAAAAATTAGCCAGGAGTGGTAGCACACACCTGTAATTCCAGCTACTCAGGAGGATGAGGCAGGAGAATCACTTGAACCCAGGAGGCGGAGGTTGCAGTGAGCCGAGATCATGCTACTGCACTCCAGCCTGGGTGACAGAGTGAGACTCCATCTCAAAATAAATAAATAAATAAATAAATAAATAAATAAGGAGGGATGCATCAAGGTCCCCTTAGATGGGCCATGGATCCTGATCCCTGGGCCCCAGCCCAGAGGCCCTGGAGGCCACATACCTGTGTGGCCTTGTCCAAATCACCAGCCACTCACTCAGCCCAGTCTCCTTAGCTGAAAAGCCAGGGCACCTGCCTTCTGGCATGCAGCATCCATTCAACTAACATTAGTTAGACTGGACAAGGTGACCGGCCTGAGCTTGTCCCCTGGCTCAGACATTCACTAGCTGTGTGGGCTTGAATGAGTCATGGAAACTTTCTGTGTCTCAGTTTCCTTATCTGCAAAGTGGACATAATACTCATCTAAAATGTTTGTGAAGACTAAATAAACGAATGCGCAGAAAGCACTTACTACAGTGTACAGCGTCTGGAATACAAGTGCTTAATAAATGTGAGTTTTATTATTACTACCGCTGCTGTTGTTGTTACCACCACCATTAGCTGCTGTGTGCCAGGCACTGAGCCACTAAGAAGTACAAGGCAGTACCCCTGCCCTCGATAGCCTCTGCGTACAGACTTACAGGACAAAATGACAGCCAAAATAAAAAGCAGCAGCAGCTAAATAAATGAAAGAAAGCAAAGGCCCAAGTCCCCAAGATCCTGGTCTCCTGCATGAAATGAGTGGCAGGGAGTAGAGGAGAAGCTGGGTACCAACACGATTCCCAAATGTTCTGGCTTGTCTTGGCATGGGAGACTCAGGCAGGGACACGTGGCCATCTCCTCCCTGACTCCATGTGCCCCTGAGGGCCGGGAGGGTGTATGGGGCCGGGTCAGGGATTTTCCACCTAGCTCTGCCTGCCCCTCCGCTTCAGCTGGGGAATGTTACAATCAGAGCTGGGCTGAATCCAGGCCGGCCCCAGGTCCCTCACCCTCTCCACAGCATCTGATCAGTGCCCACCAGGACTGTCGGTCTGGCATATACCCAAATGCCCAGTGTTATTGCTTTGGGCCAGCTGACATTCCCAGTGGCCTTTGTCTGACTGAAACTATTGCTGTCTCCACTGTTTGTGAGGGAGAGAATGTGGCCCTCTGAAAGCCCACAATCCTAGAATGCTGAAGGGCCTCAAGAATGTCTTCTAAGTTCTTCATTTCCCAGAAGAAGCGCTTGAGGCCCAGAGAGGGGCAGCGTCTTGCCTGGGATCACACAGCAGCACAACTAGAACCACACCCCAGGTCTTCTGACTTCCATCTTGGTGTGAAGAGTCCCGGGGCAGCCAAGTGCAGCAGAAAAAAACTGCCTTTGAATTTCAAGTTTGATTCTAGCATTTATGGCCTGAGATGAAACACTGTCTCTCTCTCTGAGCCTCAGGTTCCACATCTGTAAAATAGGAATAATAGCACCTCCTCTAAAGGACAGCAATGCAAGCTCAAACAATAGAATGTATAGGGATTGCTTTGTAATTGATAAAGTCCTGCACAAATGAAATACAAGGGATTATTATTCTAGAACTCAGAGCACAGCACATATTAAGGACTCAAAAACACCTGCTGGTTGGAGTGGAGAAATGTTTGAAGGATGATGAGTAATGAACAAAGGGCCCCTGGAGCACTGATTTGTTTAGGTGGGTGAGATCAGGGAAGGCTTCAGAGAGGGGGTGACTTTTGAAATGGGCTTTGATGGAGGAGTAGAAGCCCAACAGGCAGAACAAAGAGCACGAGCAGTGTCCAGAAATGTGGAAAGGAGCCCTCCCAAGAGCTGCTGACACCATGTCCGCAGCCAGGTTTAGGCACCAGACCCTACTCAAAATGTACCCCTCTCCTCAGGGCCTCTGCATGGTACATGGAATAGGAGGAACTAGCGATTTATTCAATGCTAAAATACAACTTTTCAGGGAAGAAGAGACATAAGGGATCTTCTAATCTAACTTCTCTTTTGAAGGTAGGAAAAATTGAGATAAGAAAACTGACTCAGATAAGTCTCAGGGAGCTGGCGTGGCTTAACAAACACCCTGCAGTAGGCTTAGCAAACTAGGGACTATGGACTGAATCTGGCCCACCACTTGTTGCTGTCAATAAAGTTTTATTGGAACACTAAATTTGCCATGCCCATTGTCACGTAGTATCCATGGCTTCTTTCTTGGTTCTATGGCAGAGTCGAGTAGTTGCAAGAGACCACAGACTCATAAAGCCTAAAGTATTTACTATCTGGCCCTTTACAGGAAACAGTTTGCTGACCCCTGTCATACAGCAAGGTAATAGTAAAGCTAGGATGGTAGCCAGGCCTCCTGACTCCTAGTACTTTGTAATTCCTATGCACCATCACCCTCTGGGCCCCGCCCTGCCCCCATAACACTGCCCACAGGGTGAGATTTCAGGCAGCCAGACACTGGGCCCACACCTAGGCTGGCCTCTGCTGCTCCTCAGATGCAACAGGGCTTCCAGCTGGGAGAAGTTCATTCCCTTTAGGGGATTGTGGCAAGGAGATGCCAACACACCCCTGTTTCTCCTCAATGGGCTCAACAGGAAAGGCCTGGGAGTGTAAATGTGTAAGACTCGGGCCAGCCAGATGCCAGCGTCACGGACAAGGCCTTGAAAAAAGCATGTGGGGGAGAACTGGCACCTCAGCCATCCACGAAGAGGGCCAAGTCCACTTTAAATTGTGCTGTGGAATTCCTTTCTCAATGCCAGGCTGTTCCTGGTGGATTCATTTAATTAAAACCCCACCAGATCCAATCTGTTAGAAGCTCTGAGCTCACAGATGCCCTGTCCAGCTGGTCATGAGGATGCAGACAGGCCACAGGCCTGGGCCATGGCACCTGGCTCAATGGCTAGCTTAGAACAGGCCCCACCGGCCCCAGGTCAGGGCCCTGCCCAGGACCCCCAGGATAACTGGCTGGTGGTGTGGCATTGCCTGCTTTAGCCCTCACGCTCTGCTTATCCTCTCCGTCTCCATTCTGTTCAAACCTCAGGCTCATCTCTGATGCCTCCCTCTCCCTCAGGCATTCATTCAACAGAAATTGATGAAGCAGCAGCTCGGTGCCAAGCCCCCTTCCAGGTGTGAGGGATCCAGTAGCAAACAAAAGAGATGAGAACCCCTGTCCTCGTGGGGCTTACAGTTTCACCCATGAATGCAGGGCATCCCACACACCATGCATCCACTCTCCTCCCCTCGCCCCTTCCTGTCCTCTCCTTTCTCGGCCCCTCGCCCCTACCTCCTCCTCTCATCCCGAACTCTTGGATCCTCCGCTTCCCTCTAGCTCAGGCCTGAGCACTTGACAACTGGACCATGCAGAGGACCTCAGTGGATCCACCTGCCCCCATCTCCCACAGCCACGCCCCTGCCCAGGGTTGCCAGGCATTCAGCTCAATATCTCTCTGAGCACAGCCCTCCCCTGCTCAGGAGCCATCCATGGCTCCTCATTGCCTTAAAATGAAGACTTCATTCCTGAACCCACCCTTGAAAGCACCTCAAATTTTGGCCCCTTCTCACCTTGACGATCTTCACTTTTCAACTGTACTTCCTGTTCCAAGAACGCCAGAAGAACTTGTGCTGTTTTTAGGTTTATAATATTCATCGTTTTCTACTTACAAAAGTAATAGTTTTTTGTAGTGTAGAATTTATAAGAGGAAAATTAAAATTAATCACGAGCCCATTATTCAGAGATAAGCTATATGAGCTTTAGAATATTTCCTTACAGCTATATATGTGTGTGTACACATACAAAATGTATATGTGAATATACATTTTTTTTTGAAACAGGGTCTCCCTCTGTCAACCAGGCTGGAGTGTAGTGGTGCAATTACTGCTCACCACAGCCTCGACCTTCCGGGCTCAAGGGATCCTCCCACCTCAGACTCTTGAGTAGCTGGGACCACAAGTACAAGCCACCATGCCTAGCTAATTTTTCGTTTTTTCTAGAGATGGGTCTCACTGTGTTGCCCAGGTTGGTCTCGGATTCCTGGGATCAAGGGATCCTCCCACCTCAGCCTCCCCAAATGCTGGGTTTACAGGCATGAACGAGTGTGCCCAGCCACATTTTTCATATTTTCATATTAGCGTGGGATCCCACAATATAGAAAGCGTTGTCTCCTACCCTTTTAATTTAACATGATGTGGTAGTTTTCTATGTAATCAAGAGACTGTTCAAGAACTGCACTTTAATGGTCGCACAATATTCCACCACATAAATATACCTTAATATGTTTAACCAAACTCTATTGGTGGATATTTGGACTGTTTACAATTTTTCACAATGAAAATGCTGCTATAAACATCCTTGTTCATAAATCTTTGTTCTGATCTCTGGTTATTTTCCGAGCAGAGATTCCTAGAAGTGCCACTGCAGGGCCACTGGGTAGACACATTTCTAAGCTTCTTGATTCGTATCATGCAGTTGCCTTTCTGAGAGAGTCCGCTGGCCCCCACACCAACCCCATTTGTGAGCACACACACCAGTCCCACGCAGGTCTATTTTCTCTGACCTTAACACATCATGTGTCATCCTAACATTGTATCCTTGCCTCAGTAGCTCCCCTCATCAGAACCCTGCATTTCCTATCCACCCTTCAGAGCGCAGAGCAAATGTCACCTCCTCCATGAAGCCCTCCCTGATAACCCAACCAAAGTTCTCTATGTCCAGCCCTCCTTCAGCTTCTGTCTTAAATCCCTCCTAAAACATTTCCCACCTTTGCCATGCATTTTAATAATTTGTGTAATAATAACCTCTGCTTTATACAGGGCACTGAAGTTTTCAAAGTGCTTCCACTGAGAGGTTTCATTTGATTCAATCCCAGATGGAAAGTGTTTTGAGGTCAGGGACCTCATCAATAGATCATCTAGGTCTATTTCTCCTGGCTGCATCACCAACTCAAGTCCAGCACAACCTCAAGCTAGCCCTTGTGTAACAGAAGTGTTTAACCAGCCCTTGTTACTCCTTGGCCTATCAGAACAGACTTCAAGATGCTCCCTTCTGCAGCATAGTGCAGTAAAAGACGACATGAGGGCCCTGGATTCCAGTCCTAGCTGTGTCACTGAGTTGCTGTGACCTTGGGCTAGTCCCTGCTCCTCTCTCAGCCTCAGTTTACCCATCTATAAAATGAGTGGGGGGAAGGGCACCGTGGCTCATGCCTGTAATCCCAGCACTTTGGGAGGCCGAGGCAGGTGGATCACTTGAGATCAGGAGTTCGAGACCAGCCTGGCCAATATGGTACAACCCCGTCTCTACTAAAAATTAGCCGGATGTGGTGGTTCACACCTGTAGTCCCAGCTACTCGGGAGGCTGAGGCAGAAGAATCACTTGAACCCAGGAGGTAGAGGTTGCAGTGAGCTGAGGTCATGCCACTGCACTCCAGCCTGGGCAACAGAGCGAGATTCCGTCTCAAAGAAACAAAACAAAACAAAACAAAAAAGGAGTGGGTTGAACTACGTTGTCACACCAGGACTGATCGCTCCTAAGGTCCCTATCCCCAGGCACCCAGAGCAGCCCTGGGGTGCCTCTGAGGGCCTCTGCACAAAGCCGGCCTCTGGGATGGGCCAGAAGGAGCTGGCCAGGGAGGCAGGCCTGGCTCTAGGCCAGGCTGTGTCTGCAAACACTGACCTTGGCTGCCGCAGGGATTTTCCATGACACCAGCACCCTCCCTCTGAGCTCCCTGCATCACACATGGGCCTGAGGAGGGTGGGGGATGGGGGCTTTGGGGGTTTGTCCTACATCAGAGGCCCCCAGATCAGTACTAGGGCCACCTGTGGATGGGAGGAAGCTCAAGGCAAGAGAGGAGAGAGCAGTGGGCCCAAGAGTGGGGAGTCCAGGAGGAAGCATGGGGCAGGGAGAGAAGCTGCTGGGTGTAGTTGGGGGGAAGAGCTGGGAGAGGAGATGGGACAATGGGAAGAGAGGCCTCGGGAAGGGGCAGGGCAGAAGAAGCGGATAGGTGCTGTGCTTCAGAGCTGTCCTTCCCAGGAGCTCTGGCCTGAAGAGGGACAAACTCCAGACCCCATTCTGTACATTGGTCCCACCCCTACCCCAGCTCCATGAGACCTGGTGGTTCCCAGGCCTAGCTAGGGGCTTGCCCAGGCCCAGTGCAGGGGGGATTCCTTCTGAACCTTGAAGCTGACCTCATTTTGAAGGGGCCAGAGGCCACAGTGAAGGCAGGAGCTATGAGTCACCCGAGGCCCTCCTGCCAAGGGCCACCTCCCGTCCCCATCCTGGATGTCTAAGGGGTGGTTTCTCATCACCATCCCAGACCTCAGAGTCCTTCAGAACTGGAGCCTCTGAGTTCTGCAGCCCTCCCACTCCAGGCCTGTTCTGGACACTGAGGGGACAAGCCAGCCCTGCAGGACTCCTCTGTGGACATGAGTGCCCAAATACAGGGTGGGGGCCTGAGAGGGGCAGAGGGAGGAGAGGCCCCTTCAGTGCCCAGAGAAGGTTCCCAGAAGGTTCTCGGGAAAGGCAGTGTCTGAGCTGCATCTCACAGGAGGAGGGAGAGCACCTGCGCCCTCCTCCCGTCTCCACCAAGCTACAGCCCCTCCCTCCTCTCCTCCCCCAAGACCTGGGCACAGAAGCTGGGCTCCTTCCGCCTCATCTCCTTTAACATGCCAATTAGGCTCCCTCAGAGCCTGCAGTCCCACTTCCTGGTTCCACACTGCCGCCATCCCCACACTGAGGGGCAGCTCCATGTCTGTGCCTCAGGCCCCTGAGCTGGTTCCTCGTGGGCCCTCCCCTAGGTGCCCTCTGAGCCCAGCTGCCCTCTGCCATCCAACAGGGGAGCCCAGCCTTCCTCTGAGGGCCCTCCCTGTGTCTTGCAGCCCCCAGAGCTGCCTCTGTCTCCCCCAAGCCCGCACTCCTCTCTGGCTGCCACACCAGGCCCAAGCCACACTGAGGTCACTTTGGCATCAGCCCAGAGTTCACGGCCTTTGGGCACCTCAGGCCACAGGTCCCTCATCCACCTTCCCTCAGGACAAACATTAGCCCAGCCATTGCCTATTTACATTAGATAACTAGGTCAGCCTGGAGACAGGCACAGCTGGCATTGCCAAGGGCTGTGGTTTCTATTCTACAGAAGGGCTGGGCCACCCATAGAAGGAGATCAAAGAATCATGTCGTCAGAGACCTGGGGGAAGGACCTCAGAGGTTCTTGATACTGCACAGGAGCGTTTCCCAAACTGTGCTCCCAGAAACACTTGCTTGGTAATGTGCACTGTGAGAAAAGTGCTCCACGGTCAAGGAAGTGGGAAGACAGGCACCTTTTCTCGGCCTTGATCGACCTTGCACATGAACACATATGTAGCCCTGAGAAAGCCTAGGCTCAAATCAAATGATGGTGAATCCTGTTAAATTCAGCATTTCCCCAATTTAATTGAGCCAAGCAACTCTTTTCTCATCCAACAGTTGTTAACATTCCGTGGAACTGGTATTTCAGAAAAATAACTTGAGTAAACACTGATCATAGAATGTTGGCACTGAAAGGAACTTTAAAGATCATCAAATCTTGGTGCTCCCCAAAATATTCATATTAATAATTCATATTTATTGGTCTCCATGTCCTAAGCATGTTAAGTCTATGAACTCAATCAAGTCCCCACACCAAGTCTATGAAGTGAGTACTTCATTATTCCCATTTTACGGATGAGAAAACTGAGGCACAGTGGATTAAGCAGTGTGGCCAAAGATAAAGTCATTTGGCTTCAGAGCCTGTGATCTTCTCTACTCCACTAAACTGCAGAGATCCTCTCCCTGTGTTCAGTATTTCAAACATACAACAATAACTTAACTCCATCTCAAAGAGTCAATTATCTCAGGCTAATCAGACTTTCTGACTGGCAGATGTGTCCTTAATTAATTTTGATGGGGAAAGAAATTAATTACGGTTCTAACAATGATTTATTCAGTGCCTGCTCTAGAGAGTATCCACACTGTGCTGATCACCACATCGAACTTCATAAATAAAATCTTCCAAAATTTTGCCTCTGTGAATGGGTGAGTGAACAGAGAAAATAATAAAAGGCAGTGGAAAAAGGTGGGAACCTCATCTCTTGCCCTATCTTCCATGTCACAGATGAGGAAACCTGAGGCCCAGAAGGAAATTGCCAAGACACAAAGCTGTCTTTGATCAGGGTCAGGTCAGACCCCAGATCTCCTGCCTCCTAGCCCCATGCTCTTTCCTCTGCCCAAGGCTGTGGCCAGCATCCTGGCCTTGTGGCCAGCTAGGCCAAGGGTAGGAGGTCAAGCAAGCAGACTAGCAGGCATAGGAGGCCAGTGGGGAACAAGCAGCCAAGCCCAGTCCAGCCAAGGCCATGATCAAGGGCTCAGAGTGGCTAGTTGTGCTTTGAATAGAAGAAAATAAGTCACAGGGAGAGAAAGACCAGTAAAAGGGAGGACCAGACCCAATCCCACTCCCACACCACCATCCCCACCCCTCATCTCCCTGGAAGACAGCTTCAGCCAGTTTCTGACCTCCTTGGTGATTCTGGGAGGAAAACAGAGGAACTGAGGTGGCCCAGGGTTTGCCTCCGATCTCTTGGTTTTCCTGCTGCCCTAAAATATTTACACTGATAATTAATTTTTATGTCCAGCCACCTGGCTTCCTTAGGTGGATTCTGTGCCTCCAGCCAGGGTCCCAGGCCACCTCTTAGCTGAGTTGCTCCCAAGTAGGAGCTGCTGGGCCATGATTGAATGAAGAGGCACAACTCTGGTCATACCTGAGCTGGAGGGCAGTGGACAGAGCATTGGTTTTAGAACCAGGTATCCTGGGTTATAATCCTGGTTCTGGCATTCACAAGCTGTGTGACCTTGAACAGATTGCTTTCCCTCTCTGGGCCTCCATTTCCTCATCTGTACGATGTAAAGACTGAACCAAATGATGGCTAACGGTATTTCTGGCTCTGAGAACCTTAAAACCTATGTTGGATTCAGGGAAAGGAGGCTAGGAGAGGAGGCGGTATGGATAGTCCTGGTAGTTTTCTGAGAGGCAGTGGCCAGAGTCTCCCGGTCAGAACATCTGCTCTGGTTGATCAGCCCAGCAGGTACTGCGAGAGAGGGTCCTCAGAGAGTCAGCCACACAGAAGGACAGATGCAGCCCCTCACCCAGAGACTCGAAGGCCTTGACAGAGGAGAGAAGATAGAGAACACCTTTTGCCCCCTGCCTCATAAAGCCAAGCGCGACGTGGGCAAGGACCAGGCAGGCAGCGGGCCTGCTGGCAGGCAGACGGGTCTTGCCAAACTCCCACTTACTTCCCAGAAGCTCCAGGGCCCCCTGGGAGTGGCTCCACCCAGCTGGCACCCCTCCAAGTTGGGCACCCACGTCAGCAGGTCCTCACACTCCCTTGCCCTTTCACCCAGTGACAATGGGACAGGCAATGGGGCGGGGGGCACCCTAAGCCAGATACTTGGAGAAGCGTCTGACTGCCTGAGCATGGCCCTCCTGTTACCACCTCTGCTGCAACTGGCTCAGAGCAATGCCTGAGGCTGATGCCCAAGTGAAATGCTCTCCTCCCAAGGCCTCCCAGCCTGGTCGCCCTTCCTGGGTGATGCATTGGCTCCCACGTACCGGAATGAATGCTGAGTCAGAAAGGCCCAGTGGCCTTGGCCAACACCCAAGGCCTCTCTGGACTTCATGACACCAACTGTAATATGAAGATAGTCATAATAGTGACCTTGTAAGAAGTTTTTGAGGATTAAGTTAAAAATACATCTGAAGGGTAAGAACTTATTATTCTTAAGCCTCAGCCTGCGGTAGGAAGTGAGATTGAGCCCTGGGGGCATCTGACCCCAAAGAGGAGGCACATCTAGGCCAGGGCTGCCTGGACAGGGCAGTGGCTGTGGTGGAGCATGAGGTGCTGCCTGGGATAAGAGCCTCTGGTTAAGCCTGGATGTGTCATTGGCTTTGAAAGTCACTAAGTTCAACAGGATGAAGGGCAGAGGAAGGGGTTGTCACTTGCAGCTGAAGCTGGGTCCTGAGGAGCTGGGTCTTTGTGGTCTGGGGTAGGAGAGGCGGAGGAGGGCCACGAGGCAGTGTGGGAAGCACTGTGGAGAGGAGGGGCCGGCTTGGCTGGGTGTGGGATAAGGACGGGTCTCTGGGGTGGCTGCAGGGTATAGCAAAAGAAGGGCAAGGAAGGGATGTGTGGCTCCTTGAAGCTGGGTGCTTTGTGAGCACAGTCACAGTAGGCAGTAAGGCTGCCAGACAGGGGGGCACTGGCTTTTCCTAAGAGACGGTGGGCCCAGGGAAGTCACGGCCTATGACAAACACAGGACAAGGGAGCAGTGGTGGCAGAGAGGGGGTGAGGGCCCCTGATGGTGGTATGTGTCTGCCTGACCCCACAGAGATGGCCCTGCCCCCAGGCCCATGCTCTCAGGTCACCCTTCCCCTGTGAGATCCCACGACCACTGCTTCCATCTCGCAAGCTACAGGTTTCAAAGAGCTCTAACGCCCAGTCTCTCCTGTGCTCCTGCAGACGGCTCTGGCGGGCAGCGAGGGTGGGGGTTAATAGCTCTAGCTCAATCCTCCAGAGTGTAGGAAAGACAAGTGAGCCCAGAGAGGGGTAGGGATTTGCCAGCTCACACAGCTATCACGTGGCCAAGCGGGGGCTATGTCCACGCTCCCTACTTCCTGTTGAGCCCCATCCATGGTGCCATGCCCTCCTCTCTCCACCAAGTAGTGCCGGCCTGGAGGACAGGGAAGGATGGGATGAGAAGCAGCTCTGGCTCAGGGCCTGCCCAGTTGTCGAGGTGAGTTGTGGTCTGGCTGCCATGGCCCAGCTGGCGGGCACAATCTGTTCTCACCCTACTGGAGCACAGACGTCCCAAGCACAGTGGCTCTACAGCTCAGCTGTCCAGGTCCCTAGCAAATGGTGACATAGTTACTGGCCCGACGCTGTGGAGGGGGGCAGGGGAGCTGGTTCTAAGGGCAGCCCCAAGCAGCTGTCCCCAGAGCTCCTTGAGCTTTAAGATCCAAATGGCCCTGGGTTGACAGAGGTGCCAGCTTTACTGGAACTGAGCTGCCCTCAAGCCTGGCTGCTCTCTTGGAAACATGACAGTAATCTGGCACTTCACTCATTATTAATCACAGTGAGCCATTATTGAGCACTTGATATGTACCAGGCTCTGGGCTAAGTGCATTACACACATGATCTTACTTATTCCTCCCCAAAGTCCTGTGAGGCAAGTGTATTATTAACCCCATTTTATAGATGTGGAAACTAAGGCTCAGAGAAATCATGCATACACACACACACACACACACACACACACACACACAGAGAGAGAAAGAGAGAGAGAGAGAGAGAGAGAGAGACAGAGAGAGCAAGTCCAGGACAGAGTCACACAGTATACTGCCTTGCAATTTAGTTATCAAACATATTCTGGGCCTCCATAGGTATGGCTGGCAATGTGGAGGTAGAAGCTAGAGAGGAAAGTGACAAGACCCATCAGTGCCACCCCTTCCCCCCAAAGCTAGTGTTTAGCACTATGTAGTTGGGGATCCTAGAGGACAGGGGGTGGTGGTAATATTGGCCCTGGAATTACAAGCTGAACATTTTCGGTGCCACTCAAATAAGGCAGAGATCATAAGCTGTGAGGAATCCAGGAGGACTGCATGGAAGAAGAAACATTTGGTTAAGATTTGATAAGGCTTAGAATGGAAGAAAATGCCAGTGTCATTTTATTATCATAATTATGTTAATAAAAGTAGTAAATATATCAACAATAAAAGAAGCAGGCCAGCACCAGTAAACACACTTTACAAATGAAGAAACATGTTCAGAGAGGGGGAGTAATTTGCCCAAGGTCACACAGCCACTAGGGCCCTGTCACTAGGGATGAGTTCCCATCCAGGGTCATTTTCCCTCCAGTTAGACGGAAGAATTCTCAACTTAGGCTTTTGAATGGCTGGTGCAGAGGGAACCTTTGCCTCTGCCCTGATCTTGGCTCAGGGTGGGCCAGGGTAGGGGCGGGGTACAGAGAGATTATCTGGCTGATGATAGTAACACACCTGGAAAGACACCGAGGGCTCCTGCTTTGCCAAGGGTAACACCACCTCCCCATGAGGACAGATCCTACATCAGGTCAAGTACAGAGGAAGACCCCAAGGCCTCCAACTGGAGGCTGATGGGGACCCCGGAACACTCATTCATCCTGCTGTTGCAGGGAGGGGCAGGCAGTCTCCTTTCTTCTGTGGCACAGTGGGCCAGCTGCCCCAGGGAGACTGAAGGGCCCTTGTTGCCAACCAACCCCACATAAGCTTTGGCTGGCAGCGGGGAATCCACCAAGAAGCCAGCCCTGCCTCAGTCTCCCTTCCTGTACACTGGATCACAGGATGTCAGAAACCATTCAGGGCAACCACCTCACCTTGTAGTCAAGGAAACTGAGGCATGGAGAGGACAAGGACCACGCCCGCAGCCCAGGACACTGAACTAGAATCCAGCTCTCCCAGCTGACCTGTGCCCTCACACTCTCCCTGTGCCTCTAGACAAGTTCTCAGCAGCACCCAGGCCACCCCTTCTCTAGGCATACAAAACAGTCCCGTCATTGAGGTCAAACGGACTCGAGTTCAAACACGGTTGTTCTGCTCCCAAGCCGTGTGACCTTGGAAGTCATCCCTCCTTATTTCTTCCTTCCTACATACCTTCTGCAGGTGTCACAAGAGTACAATAGAACGCATGAGCCAGGGCCTAGCACAGTGCGTGGGGATAAGGAGCGCCCATCACTGTGGACCCAGACCCACAAGGTGGGGGAGGTGGCGGGGCGACGGGGAGGGAGAAGAAGGTTTCTGGAAGGGCAGCCCCAAAATGTGTGCTTTTTCTCCTCTTTCCCACTTTCCCCCAGGCTACGGGCACGCGGCGCCCAGCACGGATGGCGGCAAGGTGTTCTGCATGTTCTACGCGCTGCTGGGCATCCCGCTCACGCTCGTCATGTTCCAGAGCCTGGGCGAGCGCATCAACACCTTGGTGAGGTACCTGCTGCACCGCGCCAAGAAGGGGCTGGGCATGCGGCGCGCCGACGTGTCCATGGCCAACATGGTGCTCATCGGCTTCTTCTCGTGCATCAGCACGCTGTGCATCGGCGCCGCCGCCTTCTCCCACTACGAGCACTGGACCTTCTTCCAGGCCTACTACTACTGCTTCATCACGCTCACCACCATCGGCTTCGGCGACTACGTGGCGCTGCAGAAGGACCAGGCCCTGCAGACGCAGCCGCAGTACGTGGCCTTCAGCTTCGTCTACATCCTTACGGGCCTCACGGTCATCGGCGCCTTCCTCAACCTCGTGGTGCTGCGCTTCATGACCATGAACGCCGAGGACGAGAAGCGCGACGCCGAGCACCGCGCGCTGCTCACGCGCAACGGGCAGGCGGGCGGCGGCGGAGGGAGTGGCAGCGCGCACACTACGGACACCGCCTCATCCACGGCGGCAGCGGGCGGCGGCGGCTTCCGCAACGTCTACGCGGAGGTGCTGCACTTCCAGTCCATGTGCTCGTGCCTGTGGTACAAGAGCCGCGAGAAGCTGCAGTACTCCATCCCCATGATCATCCCGCGGGACCTCTCCACGTCCGACACGTGCGTGGAGCAGAGCCACTCGTCGCCGGGAGGGGGCGGCCGCTACAGCGACACGCCCTCGCGACGCTGCCTGTGCAGCGGGGCGCCACGCTCCGCCATCAGCTCGGTGTCCACGGGTCTGCACAGCCTGTCCACCTTCCGCGGACTCATGAAGCGCAGGAGCTCCGTGTGACTGCCCCGAGGGGCCTGGAGCACCTGGGGGCGCGGGCGGGGGACCCCTGCTGGGAGGCCAGGAGACTGCCCCTGCTGCCTTCTGCCCAGTGGGACCCCGCACAACATCCCTCACCACTCTCCCCCAGCACCCCCATCTCCGACTGTGCCTGCTTGCACCAGCCGGCAGGAGGCCGGGCTCTGAGGACCCCTGGGGCCCCCATCGGAGCCCTGCAAATTCCGAGAAATGTGAAACTTGGTGGGGTCAGGGAGGAAAGGCAGAAGCTGGGAGCCTCCCTTCCCTTTGAAAATCTAAGAAGCTCCCAGTCCTCAGAGACCCTGCTGGTACCCAGACCCCCACCTTCGGAGGGGACTTCATGTTCCGTGTACGTTTGCATCTCTATTTATACCTCTGTCCTGCTAGGTCTCCCACCTTCCCTTGGCTCCAAAAGCCAGGGTGTCTTTGTCCAAGTCACCCCTACTCAGCCCCACTCCCTTTCCTCATCCCCAGCTGTGTCTCCCAACCTCCCTTCGTGTTGTTTTGCATGGCTTTGCAGTTATGGAGAAAGTGGAAACCCAGCAGTCCCTAAAGCTGGTCCCCAGAAAGCAGGACAGAAAGAAGGAGGGACAGGCAGGCAGCAGGAGGGGCGAGCTGGGAGGCAGGAGGCAGCGGCCTGTCAGTCTGCAGAATGGTCGCACTGGAGGTTCAAGCTAACTGGGCTCCAGCCACATTCTCATAGCAGGTAGGACTTCAGCCTTCCAGACACTGCCCTTAGAATCTGGAACAGAAGACTTCAGACTCACCATAATTGCTGATAATTACCTACTCTTAAATTTGTCGAGTGATTTTTAGCCTCTGAAAACTCTATGCTGGCCACTGATTCCTTTGAGTCTCACAAAACCCTACTTAGGTCATCAGGGCAGGAGTTCTCACTCCCATTTTACAGATGAGAATACTGAGGCCTGGACAGGTGAAGTGACCAGAGAGCAAAAGGCAAAGGGGTGGGGGCTGGGTGCAGTGGCTCACACCTGTATTCCCAACACTTTTGGAGGCTGAGGTTGGAGGATTGCTTGAGCCCAGGAATTCGAGACCAGCCTAGGCGACATAGTGAGACCCCATCTCTACAAAAAATAAAAAATTTACCAGGTGTGGTGGCACGTGCCTGGGAGTCCCAGCGACTTGGGAGGCTGAGGTGGGAGGATTGTTTGAGCCTGGGAGGTCAAGGCTGTAGTGAGCCCTGATTACACCACTGTACTCCAGCCTGGGTGACAGGGCAAGACCCTGTCTCAAAAAAAAAAAAAAAAAAGGCAAAGGGAGACAAGAGCCCAGCCTACTTGTTCCTAGCCAAAGTGTTCTTTCCTTCCAGCTTGGCCTGCTCTTAAAAGCAAAGCTCCTGCAGTGTACATCCTGGCATTGTGTGGCTACCTGGGTTTTAAACCAGAATCAGAAGTCCCGGGTCAGAGGGCACTGCTGAGGCTCAGCCTCTTCTCTTCTTGGCCAGGAGGCAGCAGCTCTGAATGGGCCCCTGAGGCTGCACAGGGGCCTTTGTCACTGGGGTGCATGCTTACAAACAGTGCAGTTCTTGGCACCGAGGTAAGCAGGGCTGGGTCTCATGGCAGAAAGGCCAGGATCTGGGGCTCTAGGAATTTGGGAATTGGGCAGAGTGGCCAAGAAAGCTGGCAGGCATATCCTATGGGACATCACACCTGGCACCATTGTCATTGTTGGTGCCTGTGTCCCAAGTAGCTAGTGATAAGCTGAGGCTGCAGCAAGAAACACCCTTCCCAGGTGGGGGAGTTTGGACCAGAGGTGCCCTCTGCCCACCACACCTGCAACCCAGAAGCCCAGATGGAACGCAGCTGATGAAGGTGATGCTTGAGGCTCACTTTTGGGGCCCCACAGCTGGAGCCGGTATAGTGACTGGGACAACATCAAGGGGTGGATGAGGGGCCTCTCCTCCCGCAACACTGCCTTCCCATGCTGTTCCCCTGCCAGCTCCTTAACACTGCCGACCAAGGCCAGCCCTGGCATTCAGGAAAGTTGGAGGGCAGCACCCATAGGATGGCCAGCCTCAGGCCCCACCCCAGCTGTGTCCTCTAGTCTCTGGGGACCCCTGGGGGGAAGAAGTCTACCCTGCTTGTGAGTCCCGTCTCACTGGCTGCACGTGGGACCTGAAGGTGCCCTCTGTGTTTATGTTGGGGGTGGGGGGGCAGTGCTGGCTGCCTCTGTCCTGTGTGTGACCCTGCCCTCGAAGGGTCCTGTCCTGTCAGTCCCGAGGGAGCCACAACCAAAGCTGCGGAGAGAAGGTGGGGAACGGTGCGGAATGGCCGTGGGGCACAGCGTGGCAGACTGTTCAGTCTCTGCTGGGTCTTTCCTAGGGACCTGGAAGGCCAGTGTTGCTTCCCCCTCACTCCCTTTCACTGCAGGCAGCCTCTCTCCTTCCCCAATGCCTTATGCCTGGGCACACTGCCACAGAATATGCAATATGTGTGGGTGACCATGCCCTCACGACCACACCCCCACCCCGGGCAGCCCCCGGACTCCAAAGGTCGTGGCTGCCACAGCCTCCCTCAGCTCTTCCTGCCTATCTGTCTTCACACTGAGAATGGCGCCCAATAAATGCTATCCACGGAGACCAGGCTCAGGCTCCAGCTGCCTCTGTCATCGTATGCCCTTGCTGCTGCCAGGGAGGGGCCATCTCCCACCCCCTCCCCTGCCGGGGTCTACAAACATACCTAGCTGCTGGGTGCCGTGGCTCACACCTATAATCACAGCACTAGGCGGGCAGATCACCTGAGGTCAGAAGTTCAAGACCAGCCTGGCCAACATGGTAAAACCCCGTCTCTACTAAAAATACAAAAATTAGCTGAGCGTGGTGGCGCCTGTCTGTAGTCCCAGCTACTCGGCTACTCAGGAGGCTGACGCACGAGAATCGCTTGAACCCGGGAGGCGGAGGTTGCAGTGAGCTGAGATCGCGCCACTGCACTCCAGCCTGAGCGACAGAGTGAGACCCTGTCTAAAAAAAACAATAATAATAAAATAAAATAACATACCTAGCTGACTCGCCATGGGCTCGCTGGCCTGTGGGCGACACGGGCTTCCCTTTTGGGATTTCCCAGAAGATCCAGATTTTCTTAAGTCCCCTTGGAACAGACTAAGAAAGAAACACCTTAGAAATCACCTGGTCCTATTGTCCCCCCGTACATGAGTAACTGAGGCCCACAGAGAGCAAATCGCCTGCCTGAGTCACACAGCAGTGAGTGGCAGACCTAGGCTAGGAACTAGAACTGGGGATTGCTATTCCAGTGCTCCCCATCCTCACACAGCCTGTGGAGTCCGCCTGGACACACCCCAGCTGACAGTGGTACCTCCCAGTCAGCCAGGAGAATGGATTCCTTCTCCTGCAGTAGGGGCCCCCTGGCTGAGTGGCCTGATTGACTAAAACATATGTCTTTGAAGGAGAGTGCATCACAAGCACCTTTCTTTGGGGTAGATTTTTCTCTGGGTCTAGAGGGACACCTCAGGCTTGGGACTGGGCCTCAGAACCTAGGACAGACCCTGAGAGCAGACCCACCTTATCCATCTGGTGCCAGCTCCCCAGGTCAGCTACAGCGACCCCCGAACTTCATAGAGTACAATCCACAGTAATAGCACACAGCTCTGTACCTATCTAGCTCCAAGCCTATCTATCTGCCTACCTTTCACAAAATAATTCTTAGCAACCCTGCTACAGCCAATGATTCTAATACGTTCTGTTCTATTACATGTTATAAAATGCTGGTCACGATCCACTAAATTGATGTCTCTACCTGCTAATGGTTTAATACCTGCAGATTGAAATATACTGGAGAAATAAAGAGAGTAGGAGTAGGGACACTTTCTCCCAGTGCCCACACCGCCCCTCGTTACCCGCATAGGTCAACTGAAAGATACAGAGAGGGAAGCTTTGATGGGGGGTTCAGAGTTCAAAGGAAGAAATGATGGCACCTGCACTCCCTGCCCCCAGAGGCAGGACACAGCCAGCCCTCCTGTGACAGCACTCCTGGCAGCTCCTTGTTGGCCTGCAGCCCTTAGTTGCCATTGACTCACCCACTCCTAAGGCCACCACATCAAAATCTGAGGCTTACTGCCCTGGCCCACCTGCCTCTGTCTTTCTTAAAACAGCTAAATGCAACGATAGCAGAAATTAGCTTGTTTTTGAGGTTGGCAATGACCAGTTCAACTCTTATTTTCTTAAGCAGTGCTTGCAGGACATAAATGTGATGACACTTGCCCTCCTTTCTTTATCGCCTGGGGCAGACTTTACAAACAGACCTGGGAGGAGTCCCCTAAGGGGCTGCATTTATCCCCATCTCCCTAGGGGTGATCAGCATTGTGACAGCTGGGCAGAGCAGTGGTGAACTGCACCCATGTCCCTGCTCACATCTCCTAAGATCTCAGAATTGCCTGAGGTTCTAGCGTGGGCTCCTTCTCTCCAGATGATGCCATCCCCACCCCCCTCATTTCCACACAGCATCTGAGGCATCCTGCACTAAAAGATATATGTACAGCAAAACAAAAATAGAAAACCAGCACAGCAGAGTGGAGGTGGGGTATAAATATACCCAGATCCCCGCTGATTTGGTTACTCGGGGTGAGCATCAGATGGAAATAGAAGTTTCCGGGGGCCAAGAGAGAAAGAGGGATGTAACGACAATTCTTTTCAAAACGTGTCCCATGGTATGCCTCGTGGAAAAAATGGTTCGTTGGTCAAATGAATTTGGGAAAATGCTGTCAATATCACCGACTCATGGAGCTTCGCAAGGCATCTTAGCTTAATAAAGGTTATGAAAAGTCTTGCAGCAAAGATGCTGTTTACCCCACTTAATTCAGCACTGCCCAAACTCATTCCAAATACCAGAGCCTCTGTTTGCACGACATCTCTCCAAGCCCTGTATGTCACAGCACATGCTTTGGGAAATGCTGATCTATCGAAATCTCACTGATGAAGAGAGAAGGCTGATCCTTCCTCCTCACCCCACACTAAATTATAAAAGAAGTTTAGCTTGCAAGTCCTTCTATAAGTGAAGACCACAACAATATAAAATACATATGTTATTCTCAATTACGTGCCAGATTCAACCAAGGCTCAAAGCAGCCCGCTTGCTCAATATCAGGCAGTGAATTGATGGCAAAGCGGGGATTTGAACACAGGCCAATGGCTGCGAGGCATATGCTCTTACCCACCTGCTGTGTACTGTCCCATGATGATCCACGTCTTCAGCAAAGGTTTGGCAGAAGTTCAGAGCTATTTATGATGTGGTCATTTCTTATTCAGAACCTCGGTGAGAGAGGAGGCTGTAATCTAAAGATGTCATCCTTCAAAGACGGCAGATTCCATTGGAGCTAAGAAATCCTATTCTGGCCAGGTGTGATGGCTCACCCCTACAATCCCAGCACTTTGGGAGGTAGAGGTGGGCAGATCACCTGAGGTCAGGAGTTCGAGACCAGCCTGGCCAACATGGAGAAACCCTGTCTCTACCAAAAATACAAAAATTAGCTGGGTGTGGTGGCATGCACCTGTAATCCCAGTTACTCAGGAGGCTGAGGCAGGAGAATCACTTGAACCTGGGAGGCGAAGGTTGCAGTGAGCCAAAATCATGCCACTGCACTCCAGCCTGGGCGACAGAGTGAGACTCTGTCTCAAAAAAAAAAAAAAAGAAAGAAAGAAAGAAAGAAAAGAAATCCTATTTTACCTCAGGCCCTCACATTCCCACATTTAGCTCTTTCTGCAGGCTCAGCATTTCCCCCTACCCCCAAGCCCAGTAGCCTTCCCATAACTTATCTCAGGAAGCTAGAGGCAAGAGAGGGTTGTCCAGGGCCAGGGAAGGATGTGTTTAGGACAGACATGTTGGCAGAAGAAAGAGGCACTGCCGACAGTGACCAAGCCAAGCTCCCTCCCTTGCAGCTCACATCACCATCTCCATTGAGCAGCACAAAGCTGTGGCCCCCTCTCAATCCCAAAGCTGGATTCAGGTAAGAAGTTTGAATGACTCTGTTTCTCAGGTAACCCCTGAAAAGTTCAATCTGTCGTGGACTCAGTACCTTCCTCTTGCCCAGTGAGGAAGGAGCCTTGATGCTGGAACAACAGCATCTTTTTATTATTATTATTATTATTATTATTATTGAGATGGAGTCTTGCTGTGTTGCCCAGGCTGGAGTGCAGGGGCATGATCTTGGCTCACTGCAACCTCCACCTCCCAGGTTCAAGCAATTCTCCTGTCTCAGCCTCCCAAGTAGCTGGGATTACAGGCGCCCACCACCACACCCGGCTAATATTTGTAGTTTTAGTAGAGACAGGGTTTTACCATGTTGGCCAGGCTGGTCTTGAACTCCTGACCTCAAGTAATCTGCCCGCCTCAGCCTCCTAAAGTGCTAGGATTACAGGCGTGAGCCACCGAGCCCAGCAGCCATTACTTTTTCTCAAAGGTTGCAAAGATACACACACACACACACACACACACACACACACACACACACACTCAGATAATTGTTCCAGTTCCTCTGTTTCAGAGGAAGGGATTTTGGTTCAGAGTGGAAGTGACATATTCAAGGTCATGAAGCGAGATAATGCTGTAGCCAAAATTAGTATCCACATAGCCCAACTTTCCAACACACACACACACACACACACACACCAGTAAGGGCCCAGCCTTCTCTGACTCTGATTTCAGATGAAAACTGCTAATCTCTGAGGTTGAGTCACTCTGATGCTGGAAATTTACCACATCCACATCTGGACAAACACAGAGACTCACACTCCTGCCTCTCAGTCTCCCAGCTGCAGGGGAGGGCCTCGTGGGTGGTGCCAGCCCCTTAGGGCAAGGACTGTGATGGAATTGACCTCTGTGACCCTCTCTGGCCAGTGAACAGCACCCCCTCGAGAATCCATATGAACAGCATTTTGCAGTTACAGAGCTCTCACATCACTCTCTCATTTGATCATCAGAACAACACTGTGGGGCTGGGTGCGGTGGCTCACACCTGTAATCCCAGCACTTTGAGAGGCCAAGGTAGGCAGATCACCTGAGGTCAGGAGTTCAAGACCAGCCTGGCCAACATGGCGAAACCCCATCTCTACTAAAAATACAAAAATTAGCCAGGCGTGGTGGCGGACACCTGTAATCCCAGCTACTTGGGAGGCTGAGGCAGGAGAATTGCTTGAACCCAGGAGGCGGAGGTTGCAGTGAGCCGAGATTGAGCCATTGCACTCTAGTCTGGGTGACAACAGCAAAACTCTGTCTCAAAAACAAAAAACAAAACAAAACAAAAAGAACAACACTGTGGTTTAAGTGAGGATTAACACCCCTGTTTTACAGATTACGAAACTACAGTCTAGAAAGACCCAAGGTCCTGCAAGCAGGGACTGTTCCACATTCACCCTCTATATGAAGCACTGGGCAGAGCCACAGGCATTTCCATGGTGATGGATGTGCTGGGCCAGGGCTGCAGCCCAGTCACAATAGCGCTGGGCCAGCAGTGTCCTGCTGTTCACCAGCCTCCCAGCTCACTGGGCAGGTTCCCATGGGTGGAGGAGCCCCCAGGTGGACATGGTTCACAGAACCCATCATCCAAAGGAGACAGGAGTTAGGAACACTTCACCCACTTCACCACATGTCCTGAGCAAACCCTGCCCAGAGCCTAGACTCGCGACCAAGGGCAGCAAAATGTTCAGCCAATGACCTCTGCCCTTTGGCTGGAGGAGACCAAGGTTCCTGGGGAAAAGGTCATGCCTTTGACCGGGCTGACTCCCCAAATCAACACTCTCCCACCGTTGTTTCCTGGAAGAGGAAACACGTGACCAGGCCACTACTAACTATGGAATACATGCTGGACAATGGGAGTGAGACGGCCCCCAGAGACCCTTGCCACCTTTCCCCATGCCCTTTGCCCTTGTTCAAACAGGCACTGGGAGCAGAGCAGTGAGCTCATTTCAAAGTAGACATCCAACCTGGGAAAAAGATGCCATCTCCCCTTCCTGCAGTTTCTATGAGTGATACCTGGGAGCCTGCAGCTCCAACTCTGCCAGGTTTCCTCTCTGAGGCTGACAACCCACAACTAGAGGGATCCTCCTTCTTTTCTTTTAGTTATCCAGGCTGGGGAGAACTGAGAGCATCTCTTTGTCTTTGGCTGTGCATACTGGTGGCAAATTCCAAGACAAGAGAAAAAATCAGTGTCTGTTAACTTCTTTTTTTTTTTTTTTTTGAGATGGAGTCTCACTCTGTGGCCCAGGCTGGAGTGCAGTGGCATGATCTCAGCTCACTGCAACCTCCGCCTCCCGGGTTCAAGCAATTCTCTTGCCTCAGCCCCCTGAGTAGGTGGGATCACAAGCACCTGCCACCACACCTGGCTAATTTTTGTATTTTTAGTAGAGACGGGGTTTCGCCATGTTGGCCAGGCTGGTCTTGAACTCCTGACTTCAGGTGATCCACCCGCCTCCACCTCCCAAAGTGCTGGGATTGCAGGTGTGAGACACCATGCCCAGCCTGTTACCTTTTGAGCCAGGCCTCTCCTGTGCCGAAGCTGAGCAGTTAACCTTTTTAATATCAGCGCCAGACTGCACTTTAGTGCCGCTGAGTATCTCCAGGCCTTTGATTAGGCTTCAGGTGTTGAAGCCTGGTTCCACATTAAATCTCTTCCTGCTCTCTCCTGGCCCCACATCACCCACTAATTTGGTAATACAGCCTTCTGTGCCGTTACTCAAGCCTTTGATGAAAATATCAGAGGACAGAATCAGATAAGGGACCCTTAATTCAGGGTGACATTTATTCTGGCGTGTTCTTGGTGAACTGTTGCTGGCTCTGGCTACTCATCACTCCTTTTATCTATTCTTGAAAATTATCTGTTTAATCAAAGCCAGCAGGTGGCTGGGCTCCAGTCACATCAGCACAGCTTCCTAGTCCCTAGATGTCAGTGACCTGGAGATTTGAACTTGCTAAAGATAGAAGGTGCTTCCTGGCTGGGCACTGTGGCTCATGCCTCTAATCCCAGCACTTTGGGTGGACAAGGCGGCAGATCACGAGGTCAGGAGTTCGAAACCAACCTGACCAACATGGTGAAACCCTGTCTCTACTAAAAATACAAAAATTAGCAGGGAGTGGTGGTGCGCGCCTGTAATCCCAGCTACTCAGGAGGCTGAGACAGGAGAATCGATTGAACCTAGGAGGCGGAGGTTGCAATAAGCCGAGACTGCGCCACTGCGAGACTCTGTCTCAAAAAAATAAAAATAAAAAAGGCGCTTCCTTCCCTGACTAAGCTTTCACCCTTTCTCCCCCAGCCACCGCCACTTTATCTGGGCTTCTTCATTTAGCCAAGCTCTGCCCAGCCCAAACCCCATCCCTAGCTCCTGACCTGGGCATGGCCCTTCCCAGCCCGTTCCCAGCTCAGACTTGAGCCCCTTCCTCTCTCAGGCACCTGTCCTGTCCTTGAAGAGAGGGAGCAAGAGGGCTGTCCCTTATCACTCAGGACAGCCTCCAAGGGCTGAAATGTGCCACAGGAAACTTGATGGCCAGGGCTCTTAGATCAGTTGGGGCTGAGGTGTGTGGAGCAAACAATAGATATGAAGCATGTGCGAGGAGCTGGGCTAGGAGTGCTACTCAATTCTCCCAACACCCCTGCAGAGGGAGGTACAATTATCCCCATCCAGAGGTGAGGAGACTGGGGCTCAGGGAGGTCACCTTACTTATCCAAGGTCACCCAAGTGGCAGAACCAGGTTTCGAACCGAAGGCCACATGGCTCCACCTTCCACATCCATCCAGCCACCACAATCTCTGGCCCTTGGGGCCACATTGTTTTCGAGCCACATCCATCCAGCCACCACAATCTCTGGCCCTTGGGGCCACATTGTTTTCGAGCCACATCCATCCAGCCACCACAATCTCTGGCCCTTGGGGCCACATTGTTTTCTTTGCCTTCCCAGGTGTGCCCCCCAACCTCATCCCTGCCCCTGAGCAAATGGGGATCCCAGATGCTGCTTCAGCAGCTTCTGGAAGGCAGAGTAAGCCAGAGCCCATCCCTTCCTGATCCTCCCTTCCCAGAGGGAGCAGCAGGTTGGTGGGGTGACATCAGGCTGTGGGGGAGCCACTTCATTGTTCCTGAGACCGAAGTGATTTGGAGTTAATCTCCAAATCTGGTGCCACAGACACAATAGGGACCCACTGCCACCGCCCCCTCCAGCCTTATCATGGTGAACAGATGGGCAGACCCCTCTCTGGGGTCTAAGTAGGGCACTGCTGAGGTTGCTGGGAGGCAGGGAGGGAGGCCAGTCGGCCGTGGCGGGGGAAGGGGGCAGTGGAGACAGTAGGGGTGGGACAAACCCAGCCCCACCCCACCCTTCCCTAGCCCCCCAGGATGGATGGGATTCAAGCATCAGCGCTCTGCTGCCACAGTGGGCTGGCTCCAGCAGATCCTCAACACGCATTTCAGGGGACCCATGCACCCAGTCAGGCGACCATACAGACAATGCTTCAGGTCCTTTCTAGCTCCAAATTCTGTAGCCTAAGCTCACCGGAAGGGAGGGTCTACAGACTTACCACTTGAATTCCAGAATGAGGCTTGGGCAGTGCAGAGCCCAGCACCCCGAGATCCTGAGCAGGCCCAGCCTCTGCCATTGGCCCTCACTGTCACAGGAGCACAGCAATAACAGAGAAAAACGAAGGAAGCCAACTGTTAAAGCCAACTGTTAAAGCCAAGGGCCCCTAGGAACTGTGAGTCCAATGCTTCATGTTTCAGAACAGAACAGTAAGACAAAGAGGGGAGGGAGGACAGGCGAGGTGGCTCACGCCTATAATCCTAGCACTCTGGGAGGCCAAGGCGGGCGGATCACCTGAGGTCAGGAGTTCGAGACCAGCCTGGCCAACATGGTGAAACCCCGTCTCTACCAAAAATACAAAAAAGTTAGCCAGGCGTGGTGGCGGGTGCCTGTAATCCCAGCTACTCGGGCGGCTGAGGCAGGAGAATCACCTGAACCCAAGAGGTAGGGTTGTAGTGAGCCAAGAATGCACCATTGCACTCCAGCCTGGGCGACAAGAGTGAAACTCCGTCTCACAAAAAAGAGGGAGGGAATGGGCCTCTGGGCTCCCTGGCTAGCGCTCTCCCCTATCTGCACCAGCTTCAAAACTCTATCTATAACAGGCCCGTGTGTCCATCCACAGGGAAATGGATACATTAGCTGGGTATATGTGTGGCAAGGAATACAACACAGCCATGAAAAGGAAGAAGCTATTGAAACACACAAAAAGCAGAAGGAGTCAGACAAACAGGGGCACATATGGAAGGATTCCATTACTCTAAAGTTCCGGAAAACAGAAGCTAATCTAGAGGGGCAGAAAGCAGATGAACAGTTGCCCTGGCCCAGGGGAGGAGGCAGGGATTAAAAAGGTGAGCAGGCCAGGCACAGTGGCTCACGCCTATAATCCCAGCACTTTGGGAGGCCAAGGCGGGTGGATTCCTTGAGCCCAGGAGTTCAAGACCAGCTGGGCAACATAGTGAGACCCGATCTCTACTAAATAATCAAAAAAATTAGCCAGGTGTGGTGGCACGCACCTATGGTCCCAGCTACTCAGGAGGCTGAGAAAGGAGGATCACCCGAGCCCAGGAAGTCTAGGCAGCAGTGAGCCATGATTGTGCCACTGCACTCCAGCCTAGGTGATAGAGTGAGACACTGTCTCAAAAAAAAAAAAGTTGAGGGGGCGGGGAACAGGAGGGGAGCAAGGGAAGGTTTGGGGCGAAGGATGCATTTGCTCTCTGTTATGGCTTCACATGTATATACTTCTGTCAACTTACCAAATTCTGCATTTTAAATATGTGTAGTTTATTTTATGTCAGTTTTATCTCAAAGAAGCTGTTTAGGAAAAAACAAACCATAGAGGCTTTGCACACGGCCCAGCAGATGAGCTAAGCACTCCCACCCACACCCATTTTGTTCTGATGGCCACGGTAGGGGGTGTTAAGTCCCCCATGCCTCTTTATGAGAGGGTCAGCGGGGAGGCCACCAATGCTTCTGGTCAACTTCTGCCCACCCCAGACCAGGCCACCTGTCAGCACAGGTGTCACTAGTGTCACTTGAAGCTGGACACATATCAGTATATGGATGTAACAAGCAACCATGAGGTCCCCATGGGGTGTTGCTGGCACAAGCCAGACATCAAGCAAAGGTCAATGGGGCAGGAACTAATCTAAAACACTGTGCCTCTGCCTAGGGAAACAGGGTCTCTCAGGCCCTAGCAGGCTGAGGATAAACAGAAAATCCCCAGAGCCCATGAAACAGCATTTCTTTGGCTGTTTCTTCGCCTATTAAAATTACTCTCCCATCTTTTTCCAGGAGTCCCAAAGGGTCTCATCCCATCTAAACGACTATGGGGTAACCTCTGCCTAGGCTGGCACGCACACCAGGGTGAGGGACAAGGCGCCATGTGGCCCAATTGTTCTGCCACCTGCCGCTTGGGGCTGGAGCTGCTCAAGGAGACAGGCTCCTCCTCGCCTACAGCGGTCAAGACAGGCGGGCCATCCTGCCCCAGTGAGCACAGTCCTCAAACCCCACCCACCTACTGTGACACTCCCTCCTTCAACTTCAGAGCATGTTGTCTGGTGCTCCAAACTTTCATGGTGGGTTTAGTGAAAACGCTTTGGATTTGTACTCACAGCCCCCTCTCTGTGACTTAGCCCTCTCTCCTGAGTGCATGAGGACTGGGCTGTGTGACAGGAACCATACAAACCTCAGTGCTATGCTCTGCTATGCTTTTATTTCCCTTGTGGTCTGCCTGCTTCCCTTCAGATGAGGCTGACCAAGAAGCACCACAGATCCTGATGCAAAATTGCCCCTTAAGCACTTCAGCCCGGCCAGTCAGGTCTGCATTCCTGGATGAGCCCAATGCTGACCCCATGGGGACCCCCACTCCCTTCTCCAGTACTAGGAGCTGGGCCCCAGGGAGGGACTTGGATAGGACCCGCTCTTGTCTGCCACCATGAGTGTGAGCACAGGGCTGATGGAGCTTTGCAGAGAGAAATGAAGGTCAAGGTGTGTGGGCTGAGTGCCAAGTGAGACAGAGAGGGCTCCAAGGCTGGGGAGGTGTGGACATGGGGCCGGGGCTGGGCCTGACTGAGCCTGGAAGGAATGGTGGGATCTAGCACATGGCAACAGCATTTCAGGTGCAGGAAATTGAGCAAAGGCCCCATAGGGGAATGTTCCCAGAGTGCTGGAGAACAGTGAGAAGAGCCCGGGGATCTCCTTAGGAAGGGGAGGGAGTGGGCTCCATGAGTCCGGGGCTGTGTCCATCTCTTTTGTGGTTTTATCTCTGGAGCTTCATGCCATACCTACACTTAATAGGCATCAAAGATGGTTGTGAAAGTGTGGGGAGGAGGGAAGGAGTAAGGCAGGGGAGAATGGAAGAGACACTGGAGGCATCCACCAGACAGGATGTTCAACTCTTAGCTGTTACTCACAGGCAGCAGGGAGCCAGCAAAAGTTTCTGAGTGGAGGAAAATTTCATGGAATTTAGAGTTTCTAGAAGATTCACCTGGCATCACTCACTCCTGACAGATGTTCGTAGCCCAATGCCTGCGCTCTGTAAGATCACTCTCTCTACACCAGCCTAGGCAGGGGAACGGCAGGAGGGCACATAGCAAGCCCTTCTCTGTGGGCTGGGAGGCCCCGGGATGCCCCAGCTGCTGCTTCCAGAGCTGAGAACAAGCTACTCCCCTGCCTGGCAGGGAGGCCAAGGAGAGCCTGTGGCACAGCCAAGGGAGAAGATTGTCAAAACACTGTAATGGAATCTTCCGGGCTCTCCTTGGCCTCACATTTGCACAGCGGCCTCCAACTCAAGAATCAGATGTCCTGATAGTCATGCCAGTGGCCTCGGTGGCCCCAGCAGCCCTGCCTTCAGGGCAGAGAGCAGGAGCCGTGACGGGCAGGAGTGTGCTGAGGCTGGGATGGGCCGGTACCACCTGTCCACCTGGCTCCCTCACCACTTAACAGCTCCGGAGTCTTGGAAGGCCCACAACCCTCCCCTAGGATGCCACCTCCCATGGGGTCAGCCCATGGCTGGGAGTGGCTGGGGGGCATGCTGAGGGGCTCCAGGATGCTGAGGGCAGATCACTGCCGGGGCCAGGCTGCTGTCAGGCCATCCCAATCCAAGCATCAAAAGTGAACAGCAGCTCCCACTTCCCCCTGCTCTGGGCTGCAAAAATGGACCTCGTAATCGACCATACCAGCACAGTACTTACTTTCTAGTGGACCCTTCCTTCTGTCCACTCTCTGAACCTGTGAAGTGGGCAAGGCAGTCAAAATCGTGCCCACTCTGTGAATGAGGGCTTCATGCTTCCACTAGGCCAGTGGACCTGTCTAAACCCCACAGCTAAAATGCTTAGGAAGGGGGAGCTTCAGCTCCCCAGCCAGCCTCAAAAAGGGCCCTCAAAGCATGAGGAATGGATCTTCAGTGGAAATGTACAGAGTCTCACAGTGGGACCAAGTATGTCTGCCTTTATAGAAAGGACCTACAGGGACCACCTCTTCCTCCCCTCCATTTGCTAATAAGGAAGCTCGATACAGAAAGCTCAGATAAGCTCAGAGTCACACCAGAAAAGTAACAGAGCCAGGCTAAATCCAAAAAGCCACTCTGATTTGGACAATCATGGAGAGGACTTCTCCCCTTCCTTCTGGTTGGTTCATGGTGAAAAATCTGACCACTGCATTCAGACAAAGCCTCATGTTCATGAGGAGACCCTGAAAGCAGTCAGGAAGTCAGCCGAGGTCCCCAGGGGACACCTGCAGCAGGGCCATGAAGGATGACATGGTTCCCCTTCCCTGCCTCAGTCAGCACAGAGCAGAACAAATCCTCATGCAAGATTTGGCCAGAGCTGGAAGGAGCCCCAGAGGCATCTCAGCCTGCCTCATTTCACCCCTAGAGAAACTGAGGCCTGATAAGGACCCAGGAGGCGGTCACGACCATCTGTACTTTCAGTTGCCATAAGAGACCAAGAATCCGGGAGCGATCGGGACAGGTGAGCCAAGGAGGTCCGCAGCAGGGGCAGGGGTATGTGTGGGTACTGTTACAAAGGGCATAGGCCTAGCTCACTACCTCCCCTATTCTCACAGCACAAGAGACACTCTGAGGCCTGTTCCCCGAGGGGCCTGCGGGCCAAGTTCAGATGATCTAATACAAGGAAGAAAACCACTACCTCTGTTGAGTTTCTATCAGATGCCAGGCAGGAATCACCATGCCCAACTTACAGGTGAGGCCCAAGTAGCTGAGTGACTTGTCTGAGGTCACCCAGGTGGTAAGGAGCAGAGCTTGGACTGCAAATGCAATGTTCTCCCACTCCACCTCCTTCCCCTCAGACCTAGAGGCCGCCCTGCTACTGCTATTTGCTTTGGGATAGTGTTGCCCTACCTGCCTGCTCAGCCTGCACCCCTGAGGTTGGGCCCTTTGACCCCTGAGCCAGCTCCCTCCCATCCATGCTCTGGGGTCTTTCCATGTCCGTGTCATCCCCCAGCCCCTGCTGGAGGGCTGAAGCAGCTGGATCTGCTTTTTCCCACCAGGCCTGTCAGGACCAAGTCACCAGACCTACTCTCTCGAGAATCACTGCGTAATGGCCACTGGGAATCTGCATTTTAACAGGAAGGTTCTGGAAGCACTGTTTTGGAGAAATAAAGACTGGGATCTGCTGCTCTCAGGAAAGACTTTAGTTCTGTTTTTCAGGAAGGAAAACCAATTTCCACTCTATTCCACTAGGGCCAAAGCCAGCTGATATGCCCCCTTGATGGAATTAACAAGGAGCCTCTTCCAGGAGGTACAACCTCATGTGGTGGGCAAAGAGCCCCTTTCCGTGGGGGGAAAAAAAGATTTCCCTTCCTATAAGCACATAGATCCAAGATTCCTTCAGCTGAGAAAGAGAGGAAGAAGTGCAGAGGCCTGAGGCAGACACTCCTCCCACTTGGTCACTTTCACTCCGGAGAAGAGTGTCCCACTGCAGCATTTATCTTGCCGGCACCCCTCCCCACTAACACCAATCTCTGCTCTGGAGAAAAGGTCACTTTGCCCGGAGTCGCTAAAAATTACACATTAACAGCCCTAGTGGTTTCCAGCAGTTTCAATGCTGGCTTCAGCCAGAAATGTCTTAAAAAGGCCACCCGCTCTTTTTAATCCATAGCATTTATATTTTATAACATTTAAACAGAACCATTTTAAGGCAAAGATACATAGGACTTTCCTCACATGTCCACATAAAAAGGAAAAACCAGGAGATATCTATTAGGTTGGTGCAAAAGTAATTGCGGTGTTTGCCATACATTAGACAACTAGGGAATTCTTTCTGAGCCCAGCAATGGTCAGCTCCTACAGAGTACCGCTGCCTCACACGGGGGATCTCCCTCCTCCAAGAAGCCCTCATGCCTACCCTCTGGGCTAGGAGCCTGGACATCAAGCCCCAAGAAAAGGTGTCCTCTGTAGAGGCAGCTTCCCCGTTATACATAGACATAACAGCTACATTTACTGAGCTTTCTAATGTTTCAAGAACAAACACTATTAAAAGAATGACAATCAATATCACAGGTGACAGAATTACCCCATTTTACAGATGGGAACAAGCTCAGAGAGGTCAACAGACCTGCCCGCCCCTGATTCCACAGCCCATGCCCTTCATGGCTCTCTGCCCCAGCCAAGGCCTCCCCAGCTCACAGGGAGGCTGAAACCTCCTGCCAGCCTGCAGTCTTGCCAGCCTCTTACGCTAGGCCACCCTGCCCTCCTGGTTGAGGGCACTTGACTGTGTCCTCCACCATCTGACTCCTGGAGAAACTCAGCCCTCAGCACCTCTTTTTGTTTTATGCAGCTCCCTGAATCACACCCTTTTTGATGCTTTCTTTTTTTTTTTTTAATAGAGATGGGGGTGCCAGGTGGGGTGGTTCATGCCTGTAATCTCAGAACTTTGGGAGGTGGAGGCGGGTGGATCACTTGAGGTCAGGAGTTCGAGACCAGCCTGGCCAACATGGTGAAACCCCGTCTCTACTAAAAATACAAAAAAAAAATTAGCCGGGCATGGTGGCACAGGCCTGTAATCCCAGCTACCTGGGAGGCTTAGACAGGAGAATCCCTTGAACCCGGGAGGCAGAGGTTGCAGTGAGCCGAGATTGCACCACTGCACTCCAGCCTGGGCAACGAGCAACACTTCATCTCTAAATAAATAAATAGAGATAAGAGTCTTGCTATATCGCCCAGGCTGGTCTCTAACTCCTGGGCTCAAGCAATCCCCCTACCTCGGCCTCCCAAAGTGCTGGGATTACAGAAGTGACCTTTTTGATACTTTCAATATTAAAATTCCCTCCAGTGACACCTATCATTTGTAAAAGCTGGATGGGCCCAGCCTCATCTCCCTTTGGAAGCAGGGTCAGCGCGCCATCTGGTGGCTGTCTAGTGAGCCTTGTCTTGGCCGAGCGGCAGAATCAGAGCCTGAGACCTGGAAGGCCCCTAGGAGTCAGGTGGTCCAGCAGAGGTTCAGAGATGGGAAGTAACCCGCCTAAAGGCACATGGCAAATTAGAATCCATCTCCAGGACCACAACCCAGCGTTTGGGCAATAAGACTGTGCTTTTCGAATTCCCCTGGTGTTTTGGAGAAGCTGCATATCTGGAGCCATATCTGATAGTTGTGAAGTGCAGGTAGAGACAGTCCTATTCTCAAGGTGCACCGTCTTCCTGGCGCGGCATCCTTTATTCTGCTTATCATTTTGAATAGGTCAATTTACACATGGTATAAAATTCAAAAGGCACAAAAAGGATATGCAGTGAAAAGTGAGTCTCTCACACCCTAGCCCTCTACCACACAATTATCACTTTCCATATCTCCACCCAGAGATTTTCTCTATATTTACAAGTATAATATATACATATATTTTAGCTTTTTACATAAATAGTAGCATATCATACACAGGGATTTTTCTTTTCTTTTTTTTTTTAGACAGGATCTCACTCTGTCACCCAGCCTGGAGTGCATTGTAGTGGTGTGATCTTGGCTTACTGCAACCTCCAACTCCCAGGCTCAAGTAATCCTCTCACCTCAGCCTCCCAAGTAGCTGGGACTAAAAGTGCATGCCAGTACACCTGGCTAAATTTTGTGTATTTTTTGTAGAGACAGGATCTTGCCATGTTGCCTAGGCTGGTCTCGAACTCCTGAATTCAAGCGATCTGCCCACCGTGACTTCCCAAAGTGCTAGGATTACTGGTGTGAGCCACTGTGCCTGACCTTACATGGGGCTCTTAACAACACATCTTGGAGATCATTGTCCATCGCACATGAAGAGCATCGTCATTCCTTTGTAAAGCAATACTGTATTCCCTGCATGGCAGTATATGGAGGTGCCATAATGTATTTAACTACTCTTCTTTAGATGGAAATTTGGGTGGTTCCCAATTCATTGCTATGAAAAATATGTAGGGAAAACATGTTAGAATAAATTCCTGGAAGTGGAATTGCTACAATTATCAGTTTTCATTTTGGTCTCACAGACCAGAAAACCCAACATAATAAGAGTTTAATTATGCAAGGCCTCATTATCTCATAGCAAACAAGCCTAGAAGACAGTTCATGGGCACATGGTAGCTCCAGGCTGGGACAAAGGGTATGAATATGTTAATTGTATAGATATTACCAAATTGCCCTTCTCAGAGGCTGAACTGTCTTGATTTCCACCATCAGTGTACAGCGTTTCCTTACAGTCAGACCAACAGCACATTATCATACTTTGTTTGAAATTTCCCAGCTGAACAGGTGAAAATGATACTCATTGTACTTTTATATCACTTTTGCAGGTTCAACCTCCCAGACTCAAGCAATCCTCCCACCTCAGACTCTCAAGTAGCTGGGACTACAGATACGTGCCACCACACCCAGCTAATTTTGTTGATTTTTTTGTAGAGATACCCTTCTCACTTTGTTGCCTAAACTGGTCTCCTGGGCTCAAGCAATACTCCCATCTAAGCCTCCCAAAGTGCTAGGATTACAGGCATGAGCCACCATGCTCGGTCTTATATTTTTTTCTCTCTCTGTTTTTTTTTTTTCACAGGGTCTCACTTAGTCGCCCCAGCTGGAATGCAGTGGTGCAGTCTTAGCTTACTGCTGCCTCTGTCTCTTGGGTTCAAGTGATTCTCCTGCCTCAGCCTCCCTAGTAGCTAGCACTGCAGGTGTGTGTCGCCACACCCGGCTAATGTATTTCTCTTATTATGAGCACTGTTGAGCATCTTTCCTGGGCCTAAGAGGTACTTCTTTCCCCATGGATTGTCTGGTTATATTCATTGTCCATTTTGCTTTTGTGTTTTTGGCCTTGTTTGTATTGATTTTTTGTTAACAGCTTTATTAAGATACAGTCCACATACCATAAAATTCACCCATATGAAATGTACAATTCAGTGGTTTTAGTATGTTTACAGGGCCGTGCAACTGTCATCACAATCTAATTTTAGAACATTTTGTCTCCCTTTCAAAAGAAATCCAGTACCCATTAGCAATCACCCCCACCATGCATATACCATACACCTCCATGCCTCCCCCACCAAACACCCCCACACCTAAGCAACCACTAATCAACTCTCTGTCTCCATAGTTTTGCCTATTCTGAACATTTCATATAAATGGAATTATACAATATGTGGTCATTTGTGGCTGGCTTCTTTCACTTCACATAATGGCTTCAAGGTTCATCTGGCCGGGCAAAGTGGCTCATGCCTGTCATCCTAGCACTTTGGGAGGTTGAGGCAGGCAGGGCCTGAGCTCAGGAGTTACCAGCCTGGGCAACCCGGTGAAACCCCATCTCTACTAAAATGCAAAAAATTAGCTGGGCATGGCGGCATGCGCCTGTAGTCCCAGCTACTCAGGAGGCTAGGGGAAGAGAACTGCTTGAACACGAAGGTGGAGGTTGCGGTGAGCCAAAATCACGCCACTGCATTCCGTCCTGGGCAGCAGAGCAAGATGCCATTTCCAAATAAATAAATAAATAAATAAATAAATAAAGTTTCATCTATGTTGTACCATGTATCAGTACTTCATTCTTTTTTATTGTTGCATGATGTTCCATTGTATGGCTACGCCATACAGACTTCTTCATATGTCAAGGAAATTCGACCTGTGTCTGTGGTGTGAACTGCAAATATTTTTCACAGATTGTCATATATCTTTTATTTTATTTATGCTTTTTTCCCCATGCAAGTTTTTTTTATCACACGCAGAAGACCTTTCCTACTCCAGAACTATTATAATGTCTTCAAAATGGCTCTTCCACATTCCTTTCTAGAGATTTCACAATTTAATTTTTTTATTCCAGTCACATCTTTTGTCCAGCTGGAATTTATTTTGGTGTAAGGTAAAAGGTGGGAATCTAAACTTTTTTTTTTTCCTTGAGACAGAGTCTTGCTCTGTCGCCCAAGCTGGAGTGCAGTGGCACAAACTCGGCTCACTGCAACCTCCGCCTCCCAGGTTCAAGCATTTCTCCTGCCTCAGCCTCCCGAGGAGCTGGGATAGCTGGGACTACAGGCGCATGCCACCATGCCCAGCTAATTTTTGTATTTTAATAGAGATGGGGTTTCACTATGTTGTCCAGGCTGGTCTTGAACTCCTGACCTCAGGCCATCTGCCTGCCTCGGCCTCCCAAAGTGCTGGGATTACAGGCATGAGCCACCGCACCCAGCCTCTAAACTTATTTTTCACAGATATCTACCCAGTTGTCCCAATAACATTTAAATAATCCCCACTGATTTGAAATGCCACGTTTGTATTGTATTTATTAAATTTCTGCTTGTGTTAGGGTGCATTTCTGGACTTCCTATTCTTTCACAGTTACTCATCTGTCCATGGACCAGTACCACAACATAAAGATCTATAATGCTTAACTTTATATAATGGAAAATTTCAAATATGCAAAAAATTGGAGGACATAGTACAATGAGCCTCCATGTACACATAGCTCAGCTTTAACAATCACTGGCCGGGCACGGTGGCTCATGCCTGTAACCCCAGCACTTTGGGAGGCCAAAGCAGGCAGATCATCTGAGGTGGGGAGTTTGAGACCAGCCTGGCCAACGTGGTGAAACCCCGTCTCTACTGAAAATACAAAATTAGCTGAGTGTGGTGGCACGCGCCTGTAATCCCAGCTACTTGGGAGGCTGAGTCAGGAGAATTGCTTGAACCCAGGAGGTAGAGGTTGCAGTGAGACTAGATCACGCCACTGCACTCCAGCCTGGGCATCAGAGCAAGACTCCATCTAAAAAAAAAAAAAGGCAGAAAAACAACAAAAAAACTAATCATCAACTTTCTGCCATTTATGTCTTCTAAGGGTTTTTTTCCCCCTCTCTATTTTTGTGGGGAAAAGAGAGATCAGATTGTTACTGTGTCTGCGTAGAAAGTAGACATAAGAGACTCCATTTTGTTCTGTACTAAGAAAAATTCTTCTGCCTTGAGATACTGTTAATCTGTAACCCTACCCCCAACCCTGTGCTCCCTGAGACGTGTGCTGTGTCAACTCAGGGTTAAATGGATTAAGGGCTCTGCAGGATGTGCTTTGTTAAACAAATGCTTGAAGGCTGCATGCTTGTTAAGAGTCATCACCACTCCCTAACTTCCAATACTCAGAGACACAGTACACTGCGGAAGGCCGCAGGGACCTCTGCCTAGGAAAGCCAGGTATTGTCCAAGGTTTCTCTCCTTGTGATAGTCTGAAATATGGCCAAGACCTGACCGTCCTCCAGCCCGACACCCGTAAAGGGTCTGTGCTGAGGAGGATTAGTAAAAGAGGAAGGAACGCCTCTTTGCAGTTGAGATAAGAGGAAGGCATCTGTCTCCTGCTCGTCCCTGGGCAATGGAATATCTCAGCGTAAAGCCGGATTGTATATTCCATCTACTGAGATAGGGGAAAACCGCCTTAGGGCTGGAGGTGGGACATGCTGGCAGCAATACTGCTCTCTAAAGCATTGAGATGTTTATGTATATGCACATCAAAAGCACAGCACTTTTTTCTTTACCTTGTTTATGATGCAGAGACATTTGTTCACATGTTTACCTTCTGACCTTCTCTCCACTATTATCCTATTGTCCTGCCACACCCCCTCTCTGGGAGATGCCCAATAATGATCAATAAATACTAAGGGAACTCAGAGGCCAGGGCCCGCACGGGTCCTCCATATGCTGAGCGCCGGTCCCCTGGGCCCATTTTTCTTTCTCTGTGTCTCTTTCTTTTCTGTCTCTCATTTTTTTGTCTCATTTTTTGTCTCTGCATCTCTTTCTTTTCTAAGTCTCTCGTTTCACCTAACGAGAAATGCCCACAGGTGTGGAGGGGCAACCCATCCTTTCAATTTTCTTCTTCTTTCATTCTTACTTTCTTTTTTTTTTTTGAGACATGCTATCACTTTGTTGCCCAGGCTGGAGTGCCAGGGTCTCACTCTGTCACCTAGGATCATGCTTAACTGAGGCCTCAACCTCCCCAGGCTCTGGTGATTCTCCCACCTCAGCCTCCCAAGTAACTGAGACTACAGATCCGTGCCACAATGCCCGGCTAATCTTTGTTTTGCTTTTGTAAAGATGGGGTTTTGCCATGTTGCCCAGGCTGGTCTGGAACCCCTGGACTCAAGTGATCTTCCCACTTAAGCCTCCTGAAGTGCTAGGATTTCAGACATGAGCTCTGTGCCTGGTCTAGAGGATTTTAAAGCAAATAATTTCACCTATAATCAGTTCACTAACAGCTAAGGACTTTTTTCAAAAACTGTAATCACGATACCTCATCACAACTGTGGTAGGAAGAATGATGGCCTCCCGAAGATGCCCATGCCTTAATTCCCAAAGCCCAGGAATAAGTTGCCTAATGTGATGAAAGGGACTTTTCAGATATAGATCTTAAGATGGGAAAGTATTCTGGATAACCCAGGTAGTGCCAATGTAATCACAAAGGTTCTGTGGAGGCAAGAGGGTCAGAGTCAGAGGAGATGTGACTAGAGAAGCAAAGGTCAGAGTGATGTGGGGCCAGCAGCCAAGGAATGCAGGCGGCCTCTTGAAGCTGGAAAAGGCAGGGAAATGGATGCTCCCCTAGGGCCTCCAGAAGAAGCACAGTTCAGCCAATACATTGATGTTAGTCCAGTGACTGAATTTCAGACTTCTACCCACCAGAATTGTATGATAATAAGTTTCTGTTGCTGGAAGTCACTCACTCTGTTTGTGGTAATTATAGCAGCAACAGGAAGCTAATACAACCAATAAAACTAGCGAGAGAACTTGTTCTATAGATCATTTTTACTTTCTCCCAAAAGTTCAAAAAAATCTTTTTTTTTTTTTTTTTTTTTTTTGTGAGGTGGGGGTCTCACTCTACTGCCCAGGCTGGAGTACAGTGGCATGATCATGGCTCACTGCAGCCTCAACCTCTCCAGGCTCAGGTGATCCTCCCACCTCAGCCTGGGACTACAGGCACGTGCCACCATGCCCAGCTAATTTTTTATCTTTTGTAGAGATGGGGTTTCACCATGTTGACCAGGCTGGTTTGGAACTCCTGGACTCAAGTGATCCTCCTGTCTCGGCCTCCCAAAGTGCTAGGATTACAGACGTGAGCCATCACGCCCGGCCAAAAATATCTTTTTACAGTTCATTTGTTCGTAAGTTGTATTACTTTAAATGTAATTAAGCATTTGTAGGGCCAGTGAATTTTTTTATTACTATCAGGTTTAAACTAGTTCATATAAATCTAAGCCAAATAAATAAATACATGGAGTTGACTAGCTCACAGTCATTTGCTATTGACCTGAGCAAGTCACCTTCTTTCTGGGCCTGGGTTTTCTATTCTGAAAAGTGGGGGGTTGGATAAGAAGTTATGTCAGGGGCAGTCCACGCCTGGGCTTCGTGAGATCTGGGAATATCCTGAAACTGTATGCAAAAGAGGAAAGTGTTCTCAATCTGTCTGTGCTCTGAATTTTCTAGATGTGTGTTAAATACAGGGCTGGGTGCAGTGGCTCACTTCTGTAATCCCAGCACTTTGTGAGGCCAAAGGACAAGGATCATTTGAGCTCAGGAGTTCAAGACCAGCTTGGGCAACATAGCAACACCCTGTCTCTATTTTTTAAAAAATAACACATTTTTTAAAAATTAAAAAAAGAGAAGGGTGTTAAATACAGGAACCTAGGCTTCCCTAGGGTGAAGGCCATGTCCAAGGGGGCTGGTATCAATTTAGAGATGTAACTGAGTCAGAGGGAGAAAATATCATAAGCTTAGTCAACAGCATATTAGAAAGGAAAACGTGCCTGAGATGCACTAATTCAATTAGCTGCTGTCATAGTCACTGTCTCTGAGCAAGGGCTCTGAGCTGGATGCCAGACCAGCAGGGTGCCAGACTGAGAAATGAAATGCAGGATGCATATCTAATTTGAATTTTAGACAAATAATGAATCATTTTTTACTCTAAGCGTAACTGTAATAGGTTAATTGCCCGACACTCCTGTCAAATCAATACACCCAGACACGGGGTTGCAGCAGAGAAAGAGGTTTAATACAGGGCCACTGAATGAGAAGACAGGGAGGAAACCTCAAATCTATCTCCCCAGGGAGTCAGGGGCTGGGGGTTTTTTGTTGTTTGTTTTTTGTTTTTTTGAGACAGGGTCTCTCTCTGTTACCCAGGCTGGAGTGCAGTGGCGCAAAAATGGCTCGCTGGAGCTCGACCTCCTGGGCTCAAACAATCCTCTGCCTCAGGCTCCCATACAGCTAGTATCACAGGCGTGTGCCCATGACTGGTTAAATTTTTTTTTTTTTAATAGAGACAGGGTCTCACTTTGTTGCCTAGACTGGTCTCCTGGGCTCCAGCAATCCTCCCACCTTGGCCTCCCAAAGTGCTGGGATTTCAGGTGTAAGCCACTTCGCCTGGCCTGGGGCTAGGGTTTTTAAGGGTTTTGGAGAGGGCTGAAGTGTGGAGATCGTTGATTAGGCAAAGAGTGCATGAAGTCATGGGACAAGGAAATGAAGAAACTATTCTTATGTTGCTTTCATTCCTCTGTGGAGGTCTTCAAACTGCTTGGCATCAGCTGTTTCACTGGAATTCAGGGACCTGAAAAACATCTTAAGCAATTCTTAAACAAAATCCTTATGATTCTTTTTTTTTTTTTTTGAGACAGGGTCTCACTCTGTTGCCCAGGCTGGAGTGCAGTGGCACAATCATGGCTCACTATAGCCTCAACCTCCCCAGGCTCAGGTGATGCTCCTACCTTAGCCTCCCGAATAGCTAGGACTATAGGCACAAATCCACCACACCTGGCTATTTTTTGTATTTTTTGTAGAGACAGGGTTTTGTCATGTTGGCCCGGCTGGTCACTGAGTTCAAACGATCCACCTGTCTCAGCCTCCCAAAATGCTGGGATCACAGGCCCAGCCAAGCCTTATGATTCTAATGTCAGGGATCCAATCTAAAGGAACAATGGGGATTCAAGTGGTCAGTATCTAGTGCTATGTGACTTTCCGTTACAAGGAAGTGGGTGAAAGTGCAGCCTCATTAATGCTTAATTATAACTATATTTCTGTCCAGGATTCTTGTTAACCCTGTGAGGACAGCTTCATAAGTATGTCCTAAACACTAGGGACATACTCATACTGCAAAGTGACTCATTGCTTATCTGAAATCAAATTTACCTGGGAGTTTCTGTTTTATCTGAATCTGACTTGATCCTGCTCTTATAGGACCAAGCTTCCAGAATCCAATGACCACCTCAGAATTAGTGATCAGGGCTGTTCGTGGTGGCTCACACCTGTAATCCCAACACTTTGGGAGGCCGAAGCGGGTAGATCACCTGAGGTCAGGAGTTCGAGACCAGCCTAGCCAACATGGTGAAACTGCATCTCTACTAAAAAGACAAAAATTAGCCAGGCATGGTGGCAGGCACCTGTAGTCCCAGCTACTCAGGAGGCTGAGGCAGGATAATTGCTTGAACCTGGGAGGCAGAGGTTGTAGTGAGCCGAGTTCGTATCACTGCACTCCAATCTGGGTAACAGAGTGAGACCTTGTTTCAAAAAAAAAAAAAAAGATTAGTGATCAGCACTGATGGGGGTGAGAGGTGGGAGCGGGGAGGTGGGTAGAGACCAAAGGAGATGATAAGAAAGAAAACAGAGGCCAGATGTAGTGGCTCATGCCTGTAATCCTAGCACTTTGAGAGGCCAAGACCTTGAGGTCAGGAGTTTGAGACCAGCATGGCCAACATGATGATGAAAACCTGTCTTTACTACAAATCCAAAAGTTAGCCAGGCTTGGTGGTGCACGCATGTAATCCCAGCTACTTGGGAGGCTAAGGCAGGAGAATCGCTTGAACCCAGGAGGTGGAGGTTGCAGTAAGTCGAGATCGTGCCACTGTACTCCAGCCTGGGTGATAGAGAAAGACTCCATCTAAAAAAAAAAATTAAATTAAAAAAGAAAGAAAAAAGAGAAGGTTTGAGAATGACTTTACGAGGGCCTGCAGCTAGAAGGAGCAGGTGAGTTATAATCTGATCATCTCTGGTCACCATAGAAACCAGCTGTAAGTTCAGCCAGATGAGCTGATGAGCTCCAATATCTATGCCTCTCTGCCAGTGTAGACAGTCCACACTCCCTTCCTCCAAGACCTAGTCTTGTCAGACCTGCTTCCAGCCGGAATCTACCCCAGTCCTCTTCCTCTCAAGCCTCTTGTTCCTCTTTCTAGCCACAGTTCCAGGTGGCTGCCCATCAATACCAACCCCCTGGGAGAGACAGGCAGCAAGATACCCAGTCCTTGCCCAGGAGGAAGTCACATTCTAGGCAAGGAGTAGACTACACTGGAGAGAAATGGCCCAAGGATACACAGCAAAAGCTTGTTTAAAGAAAAAACAAAAGCAGGTGTGACCTGGCTTGTCTGCCCGCATCTTTCTGTCCTTTCCAGGGTAAAGCGACTCTCTCTTAATCCAGAATGTAATTACATTGATTGGGAAAGCATTCAGTCTTTCAGACAAGCCACATGCTGGCAGTAAGCATTGAATACAAATGCAGGGTTTGCAGTGACTGGAAGTTAGAGCCTGCTTGCAGGTAGCATGCAAATGTGTTCAAAATGTCCCCAACTTTGGGAGAAAAGGCTGGAAGTCTGGATCAAACTCGTATGCAAACCATGAGGAGTGCTTTTGAAGGCACAGCGGGCTAAGGGCTTTCTCCATACCCCCTATCGGGTGGGCTCTGGTCTTACAGCAGCTGTAGTAATTCTCCCCAGCAGGGCTTGCACTGCACTTCCTCATCTGTCCTCTCTCTACACAAGCTGTGAATGTCATTTCCATTTTACAGATAGGAAAGTGGGGCTCTGAGTGATTCAGTGACCCAAACATTGTCACCTTGCTTAAAGTGGCAAACCCAGCCAGAGCCCTCCTCTCGCTTTTCCCTAGTTAGGGACAACTTACGTAGGTGTCCTTGCATGTCTGAAGATTCTGCATTCTTAGGGATACATGAAGAAACTCCTATGTCCTCCCACCACCCCATTCACACTTGAGGATTCTGTGGCAGGTGCGCCCTTAACAGTAAAATTCCTTCCTTTGCTAAAAATTTGCTGAATTCGCTCCCTTTCATGCTCTGTAACTTTACATAAGCTGTTGTCTTTTATCAGCTTTAACAAATCAAATGTGAGCAATCGTCTGGGCATGGTGGCTCACGCCTGTAATCCCAGCACTTTGGGAGACTGAGGTGGGTGGATCACTTGAGGTCAGGAGTTCAAGACCAGCCTGGCCAACATGGTGAAACCCCGTCTCTACTAAAAATACAAAAATTAGCTGGTGGCGGGTGACTGTAATCCCAGCTACTCAGGAGGCTGAGGCAGGAGAATTGCTTGAACCCGAGAGGTGGAGGTTGCAGTGAGCCGAGATTGCCCCACTGCACTCCAGCCTGGGCAACGGAGAAAGACTTCCTTTCAAAAAAAAAAAAAAAAAAAAAAAGGGAGCAATCAGGAGACAATTGTTCTTCTGATGGCTGAGGTCACCATACAACCAAGGCTGACTGATGTTTCACTTTCTAAAGACTCAGAAAAGGAAGGAGAACCCTGTCCCACCTCACCCTAGCCCTTGTCTTCACTGACTGCAGGCCGCAGCCACCAATTGGTTTCTCTGGGCTGTGTCCTCAAAGATACCAGGAATGCAGAAGGGTGGAGATACAGGCCAAGTGTTAACATTTGTGCTGGTTTGCAGATATAGTATTTTACCCAGGAAATCAGGGCTTACAAAAATATGAGGCAAATTTTTATCCAATGTACAGGTTAAGTGCTATCCCTAAATTCCATCAAATAATAATCTGATGTGTGAAAATTAGTAATTCAAAATTTACGCTGTTGGAACTTTAACATATATTGAGCCTTAAGGGAATATGATTATGAGGCCTGGGTCACATGACAGGCAGCTGTAACCTCTGTTTCTCTGATTAGATTAGCTTTTTTCCTTACCTACATTGTTTTGTAAAATGTAAATGACTAAAGGGTGCCAAGGAAGACCCCCTTGCTTCACTGTTGATCTTCATTACAGATTAACTTTTTTTTTTTTTGAGGCCAAGTGTCGCCCTATCGCCCAGGCTGGAGTGCAGTGGTGCGATCTCAGCTCACTGCAACCTCCGCCCCTGGGTCCAAGTGATTTCATGTTTCAGCCTCCCAAGTAGCTGGGATTACAGGCACCCGCCACCATGCCTGGCTAATTTTTGTATTTTTTAGTAGAGACAAAGTTTCACCATGTTGGCCAGGCTGGTCTCAAACTCCTGACCTCAAGTGATCCACCCACCTTGGCCTCCCAAAGTGCTGGGATTACAGGCGTGAGCCACCGCGCCCGGCCATTACAGATTAACTTTCTATACAAAGACTTCATGACTATCACGTTGTCTAAGATGGGATGTTAAATACACTCCTCTCAATTGGAAAGGAAATAAAAAGTTGTAAAGAAAACAAGCTCTATGGGAAAGAAAAACTAACTGTTGTAACTCATAAACAAGCCTGTTGTAGAAAATGTTATAATCCTACTAAATGTATTTGTTTCCTGCCTATATAAGCTAAACCTTAACTTTTTTGGTTTTCCCCCAAGCCGACCAGGATGAGAAAGACCTTAACTTTGAACTTTAGAGCACTGGCCCCATTTCTCTGGTGCCTGTGTTTCTCAGGTGGCTACTCCCAGCTTTTCACTTGCATAAACTCTTTAAAATTGAATTCTGAACCTTTTGATTATTTCAGGTGGATAGATAGATTTCGCAAAGCCTATGCATGTACATATTCACCCTAATTCTGTTACCAGAAAGGGGTCCCAATCCAGACCCCAAGAGAGGGTTTTTGGATCTCGAGCAAGACACAAGAATTCAAGGTGAAGCCACAGAGTAAAGTGAAAGCAAGTTTATTAAGAAAGTAAAAGAATAAAAGAATGGCTAATCCATAGGCAGAGCAGTGGCATGGGCTGCTTGACTGAGTATACTTATAGGTATTTCTTGATTATATGCTAAACAAAGGGTGGATTATTCATGAACTTCCCAGGAAAGGGGCGGGGATTTCCTGGAACTGAGTGTTCCTCCCACTTTTTGACCATAGGTCACTCTTGTTGCCATCTTGGTTTTGGTGGGTTTTGGCCGGCTTCTTTACTGCATCCTGTTTCATCAGCAAGGTCTTTGTGACCTGTATCTCATGCCAACCTCCTGACTCATCCTGTAACTAAGAATGCTTAACCTCCTGGGAATGCAGCCTAGTAGGTCTCAGTCTTATTTTACCCAGCCCCTATTCAAGATAGAGTTGCTCTCATTCAAATGCTTCTGACGATTCCTCTGTATTTTTTTTCAGAATTCCTGTCTCTTCAGGCCCTGATACCTTAGCCTGGGGCTCACTGCTACCTGGAAGCACTAATGCAATCCTAGTTTTCTGCCCTAAAGCCCATTCTAGCCAGGTGGCAGGGACGTGGAGCCTCACTGTAGGTCACACCCTGGCGTGAAGGGCTGATCAGCCACCCCATGGTGTCCACATGGTTGTCTCTGCCTGGGGTGACCCTGCTTTCTGCACCTGGAGCAATCCTGCTCCTCCTTCAAGTCCCTACTCAGGTCTCCTCTGAATTCCAGTTCTACAGGGCTACTGTGAAAACCAAGGCCATGGAGGTCAAGCTTCAGGCACAGGCCTGACACAGACAGGGCACCTGGTCCAGGACAGCTCTGATTGTCACTGTTGTCCCCTCTCCTTGCCCACTCCCTTAGGTAATCCATCCCTCCCTCAACCCCCTCTGTCTCTTACACATTCTCACATTGCTGCATGGTTAATGCAGTGTTGACCCCTCTCCTCCAATGAATCTCAAATTCCTTAAGGGCAGTGACCTTGTCTTGCTTCCTTAGGACCCCATATCTGGCTCTAGGCCTTAAACTTAGTGGACTCCACGTATATTTGCCAATAAACTCTGTCTCCTGGGATCCACAGACAGCAGTTTGATGAATGGTCAGGACATTGTGATAAATCAAAATTCATTGTTTGATGTGGCTATAGACACAGACAGAGACTGTGCTGCTAGTGACATCATGTCTGTCTGGTAATTAATAATGATCATTAGTAACATTTACTTCAGGACAGTGCCCTTGGCCTGGACGTGTGGGGAAAATGGTCCAGAGCCTCACCGACTGAGTCACTGTGCCCTGTAGGAATGGCCTCTGATAGGGATGAGTGCCTGCTGCTGTGGGCTGCCCCAGTCTGCCTCTTGGGACAGAAGCTGTGTTTTATTCATCCTACATCTCAATAAACATTTTTTGATAAATCAATGAACTCCTTTGAAATCACACAAAACTAGAGGTGTTGTTGGAGACAAGAGGTTCAGAAGAGACCAGGCATAGTGGCTCACGCCTGTAATCCCTGCACTTTGAGAGGCCGAGGTGGGCGGATCACCTGAGGTCAGGAGTTTGAGACCAGCCTGGCCAACACAGTAAAACCCTGTCTCTACTAAAAATACAAAAATTAGCTGGGTGTGGTGGTGTACGCCTGTACTCCCAGCTACTTGGGAGGGTGAGGCAGGAGAAGCCTGGGCAACAGAGCAAGACTCCATCTCAAAAAAAAAAAAGTTCAGAAGAAACCTCTTCTGGGTCTTCCAACTCCGCACTGACTGAAAGGAGAAGAGGCTCCAATTAAAGAAAATTCTAGAACATTCTGTGGGTCCCAGGCTTGCTCCACACTCACACCTCTGCACCGCTGTACATGCCATGTCCATCTGCAAGAAAGCCCTTCCGCTGTCTATCTGGGGACCTCCTATGTTTTTTCCAGGATCCCACTTATACACCTTCTCCAGCAGGTCTTCCTGCAATAAGGGAGTCTGGTGCAGCCCCTTGAGAGTTCTGCGTCCACTCTGGCCTTTTTCACAAGTTCGAGGCTGTCTTAGGGCAAGTAGGAGGAGTTGGCAGACAGGTCCTATCTCTGTACCTCTTGTTGATCTATTTGTTTAATTTAAAAAATTTGTGTGTGTGTGAGATAGGGTCTTGCTCTGTTGCCCAGGCTGAAGTGCAGGGACATGACCACGGTTTACTGCAGCCTCAAAGTCCTGTGCTCAAGCAATCCTCCTGCCTCAGCTTCTCCAGTAACTGGGCTCACAGGCCCGCACTACCACCCCTGACTAATTTTTAAGTGTTTTTGTAGAGATGAGGGTCTGGCTATGTTGCCCAAGCTGCTCTCAAATTCCTGGGATTAGGAGGCCTCAGCCTCCCAAAGTGCTGGGATAACAGGTGTGAGCCACCACACGGGCCACCTCCTGTTCATCTAAAATGAAGTTGCTAGCCATCTGGGCGTGGTGGCTTACACCTGTAATCCCAACACTTTGGGAGGCCAAGGTGGGTGGATCACTTGAGGTCAGGAGTTCAAGACCAGCCTGGCCAACACGGTGAAACCCCATCTCGACTATAAATACAAAAAATTTAGCTGGGCATGGTGGTGCTCACCTGTAATCCCAGCTACTCGGGAGGCTGAGGCAGGGGAATTGCTTGAACCTGGGAGGCAGAAGTTGTAGTGAGCCAAGATTGTGCCACTGCACTCCAGACTGGGCGACAGAGCACCACTTCATCTTAAAAAAAAACAAGAAGGTGCCAAGGCACAAAATATAAGTTAAACAGTTTACTTGAGCCAAAATGAGGACAGCTGCCCAAAAGACTCAGACCCAAGTAATCTTGGATGTGAGCTCCCTTCTCTCTTTGTTACAAACAGGTTTTTAAAGGCAGAAAAAGGAGGACAGGAAGTGGGCTGATACAAAGTTGTTTGTCAGAAATTCTCATTGGTTTACAGAAATAACATTGATTAGTGATTGGCTGTACAGTGCTATAGGATGTAAGATATGGTGTCCAGTGCAGCATTGTTAGGTTATAGCTACCTGTGGCAATAGCAAGCAGTTTCAAGACATAAATACATAACTCAAAGCGGGAGTAGGACGTGATTGCTGTCTTATTTTAATGTCTCTCTGGGCCTGATAACTTACAGGACTCGCATTCCTCAGGCAAAAGTTCTTTTCTCACCACAGAAACAAGATCTGCAGCATAGGGGAAGTGTGTTGGCTCGGTCTGAAGTCGTTTTCCAAAGTATCAGAGACATTTAAATCAGAGCAACTCCATCTTGAACAGGGGCTGGGTAAAACGAGGCTGAGACCTACTGGGCTGCATTCCCAGGAGGTTAGGCATTCTAAGTCACAGGTCGAGATAGGAAGTGGGCACAAGGTACAGGTCACAAAGACCTTGCTGATAAAACAGGATGCAGTAAAGAAGCCGGCCAAAACCCACCAAAACCAAGATGGCGACAAAAGTGACCTCTGGTTTTTCTCACTGCTTGTTATACGCTATTTATAACGCATTAGCATGCTAAAAGACACTCGCACCAGCGCGCGACAGTTTACAGATGCCATGGCAGCAACTGGAAGTTAACCTACATGGTCTAAAAAGGGGAGGAACACTTAGTTCTGGCAATTGCCCACCCCTTTCCCAGAAAACTCATGAATAATCCACCCCTTGTTTGGCATATAATCCAGAAATATCCATAAAAATAACCAATCAGCAGCCCTCGGGGCTGCTCTGCCAATGGAGTAGCCATTCTTTATCCTTTACTTTCTTAATAAACTTGTTTTCACTTTATGGATTCCCCGCAAGGTGCCAGGTCCAAGAACCCTCTCTTGAGGTCTGGATCAGAACCCCTTTCTGGTAACAAAAGGGTCTTCTCGCTGGCGTGACAGGGCATGGGTGCAGACTAGAGCGCTGGGAAAGGCATATTAGGAGCAGTTTTTTCTTTTCTTTTTCTTTCTTTTTTTTTTTTTTTTTTGAGATGGAGTTTTCGCGCTTGTTGCCCAGGCTGGAGTGCAATGGCTCGACCTTGGCTCACTGCAACTTCCATCTCCCAGGTTCAAGCGATTCTCCTGCCTCAGCCTCCGGAGTAGCTGAGATTACAAGCATGCACCCCCACACCTGGCTAATTTTTTGTATTTTAGTAGAGATGGGGTTTCACCATGTTGGTCAGGCTGGTCTTGAACTCCGACCTCAGGTGATCCACCTGCCTCAGCCTCCCAAAGTGCTGGGACTACAGGCGCGAGCCACCGTGCCCGGCCTTTTTTTTTTTTTTTTTTTAAGACAGGGTGTCACTTTGTCACCCAGGCTGGAGTATAGTGGCATGATCTCAGTTCATTGCAACCTCCACCTCCAGGGACTCAAGCGATCCTCCTACTTAGCCTCCTGAGTAGCTGGGATTATGGGTACTTGTCATGACACTCAGCTAATTTTTGCATTTTTAGTAGAGACTGAGTTTTGCCATGTTGCCCAGGCTTGTCTGGAAATCCTGAGCTCAAGCAATCAGCCCGCTTCAGCCTCCCAGAGTGCTAGGATTATAGGTGTGAACCACCACACCCGGCCAAGAGTAGGATTTTAAATGCCAGAACCCCTTGAGGACTAAGCTCTGATTTTTTTACCTTGCCCAAATTCCTACCTAAGAGGTCTGGAGAGTCATGCCCTACAAACCATAAATTCTCATCAGATGGGTTTTATTTAACCCTATATATCATGACTTACTTTCCAATCTGACTCTGGCATAATATTATGTGACTAAGAAGAAAGTCAAAAGATTTTACCCCAAAACATTTTTCTTTGCCACATCTTGAAATGGCCCTGCAAATCTGTCTTTTGTGGGGGAAAATTTGCATCTGTAAAGAATCTCTATTACCGGCCGGGCGTGGCGGCTCACGCCTGTAATCCCAGCACTTTGGGAGGCCGAGGCAGGTGGATCAGGAGTTCAAGACCAGCCTGGCCAACATGGTGAGACCCCCCATCTCTACTAGAAATACAAAATTTAGCCAGGCATGGTGGTGGCAGGCACCTGTAGTCCCAGCTACTTGGGAGGCTGAGGCAGAGAACTGATTGAATCCGGGAGGTGGAGGTTGCAGTGAGCTGAGATCGCACCACTGCACTCCAGCCTGGGCGACAGAGCAAGACTCCGTCTCAAAAAAAAAAAAAAAAAATCTCTATTAACATAGATAGATATTTTTCCCCTTTCCTGCCCCACCCTCTCCCCTCCTCCCGGCTTTGAGTTGTCCTGCCTTTCTGGACCAAACCAACGTATTTCTTAAATGTATTTGATTGATGTCTCGTGTCTTTCTAAAATGCTGCGTCCCGACCACTTTGGGCACATGTTTTCAGGACCTCGTGAGGGCTGTGTCACGGGCCATGGTCACAAATATTTGGCTCAGAATAAATCCCTTCAAATATTTTAGAGTTTGACTCTTCGTCAACACCCTCAAACCTAGGGATGGTCTTTCTGCCTGGATGCCTCAGCTGCGACCAGTAAGTCCACAAAGGAGTAGTGAAGCAGGGCTTGGTGCAGAGGCCATGAGGAAGGCACGGATTTTTGGAGACTGGAGAACCCAAGCGCAAATCCCTACCCCACTGCTCACCAGCAGGTTCTTAAGCAAATCACTCTGCTTCGCTGAATTTACTGTCCTCAGCTATAAAATGGTCTCCTCGGCAACTGGAGCTAGATGCCTTCGCCACTTTGCTGAAAGATATGAACTGTGCCCAAGGTGGGCGGTATCAGATAGGAGCCCCGAAGTGGAAACGTCCAGCGTGGGAATCTCCTCTCTACAGGGTCCCCAAGGAACTCCCGGCAGGCCCACTTCAGGGCTCCTTTCTGACACCGCCCAGCTCAACCTCTCAAAACGATTCACAAAATGCTGTAATATCCACGATGCACCCTCACTGCACTGTCCCATCCGCCCCTTTTACAAATAGGAAGACCCAAAGATAAAAATAAGAAACCAAGGCCAGGCGCGGTGGTTCACGCCTGTAATCCCAATACTTTGGGATGCCGAGAAGGGCGGATCACCTGAGGTCGGGAGTTCGAGACCAGCCTGGCCAACATGGTGAAGCCCTGTCTCTACTAAAAATACAAAAAATTAGCTGGGCGTGGTGAAGGGCGCCTGTAATCCGAGCTACTCGGGAGGCTGAAGCAGGAGAATCGCTTGAACCCAGAAGGCGGATATTGCAGTGAGCCGAGATCATGCCATTGCACTCCAGCCTGGGCGACAGAGTGAGACTCCTTCTCAAAAAAATAGAAAAAAGAAACCCAAAAAGGAGGGGGAGAGTGAGGAAGAAAAGAAAAAAAAAACTGGAAGGCCTGGGCCGTGATTTGCCAGGGCCACGGCGTGGCCACCAAAGCGCTCCAGGACGACTCTGCAGAGCGCGGGCACCGGGGCTCAGGCGCGCTCCCCGGGGGCGGGGCGAGCAGGAGGGGTCACGTGACGCCCGGCCCGGAAGCGCTCGCGCAGGAGACCCCGGGTGACGGGGCCCGACGCCGCTAACTGGACCGAACCCCAGCGTCCGCCGACATGGCCTGGACCAAGTACCAGCTGTTCCTGGCCGGGCTCATGCTTGTTACCGGCTCCATCAACACGCTCTCGGCAAAGTGAGTCTGGGCCCTGCCGGGCGTGCGGGCCCTGGCGACCCCGGCGCTCGTTCTACGCCTTCCCCCTTCTTGGCCCTGCCCTCCTGGCTTCTCCTGCTTTCCCACTTGCTCCGGTCAGTTCGCGCGCGTTATGACCACCCAAGGGATGCTAGGCCCGGGGAAATGCGGAGCGGAGCTGCGCCCCGGGCGGGGGGATCCGAGCCCCGGCTTTGATTTGCTGTACAGCCTCCGCTCCTGTTTCCACGTCTCTTAACAGGAGGGTTGGCCGATTCCTTTCCACGGCCCTTCCAGTGCTGGCGTCCAAGCCTGAGCACCTCCCTCCACGAGCTGGGAGAGACCCCTGGACTTGTGCACATGAGCCGCAGTAGTGGCTGTGCAGGCCGAGTGACCCAGTGAGCGTGGAGGCCTCAAGCGGCAGACAGGGAGGTGCCCCACGGCCCCTCAAGGATGAGGGGTTAGAACTGCGCTTTGAAGCTTAGGTGGGATTTCGGAATGTGTCTGAGACTGTAAGGCAAGGGAAGTCTACGGAAAGGCCAGATCAAAGTCGATTGTAACCAGCATCAAATGCCCAGGTTAGATTTTCTCTCATAATCAGAAAAGTGCTTTTGAGCTGGGGAATGACATGTTGAAAGTGATATGATTGACTCAATGACATGATGAGTGGTTTGGTGCAGGAAAAACCACTCCAAGGCTGCTGCATAGCAGATGAGGGGAACTAGGAGGTGGCAGTGAGAAGAGAAAGGAAGGGACAACTGGTGGCAGAGATCAGGTGCCGAATGGCCACAGGCCTGACCCACATGAGCAAGAAACAAGGATCACTCCAGGGTTTCTGCCTGGGAGAAGAAAAGTGCCATTAACTCAGACAGAGAGGGCAAGTGGCCAGTTCAGCTCTGATGTATGGGGGTGAGAGGGGGGACAGTTCCCAAGAGGTTAGGGACTAAGGACCCAGGGCAGTCATGAGACTGAGGGACAGGGCCTAGCCTCCCCTCTGTTGTGGCCAGGATGGCATTTCTTTGTCTCTCTCTGTCTCCATCTCAGGGCAGGGCCTTCCTGCCCCTCCTTTTCTTGTTGCCCAGGCCGGAGTGCAATGGCACGATCTCGGCTTACTGCAACCTCCACCTCCTGGGTTCAAGCGATTCTCCTGCCTCAGCCTCCTGAGTAGCTGAGATTACAGGCATGCGCCACCACGTCCGGCTAATTTTGTATTTTTAGTAGAGACGGGGTTTCTCCATGTTGGTCAGGCTGGTCTTGAACTCCCGACCTCAGGTGATTCGCCACCTCGGCCTCCCAGAGTGCTGGGATTACAGGTGTGAGCCACAGTGCCTGGCCCCTGCCCCTCCTTTTCACCATAAGAGCTGCAGTGCCCAGTGGCCTCTGTCTGAAATGATACCAAGGTACATGGAGAACAGTGGACAGTGGCCCTCTCCAAGTTAGACCTCATGTCCATCTGGGCCCTGTCAGGCTCCAGAGCGAGGTTGGATTGGTGTGGTGTGGAGAAGCTATCATCGGGAGCTTTTCCACTCTGAAGGTGGTGTTCCAGGTCCCCTGGGTTTTCTATCTGGCTTCACACTTTGAGAAACTGTGAGCCATTTAAAGGGAAATGGCCATTTCTTATTCATTTTTGAGGCATTTATACCTAGCAAACTCCATCAGTGGTATGAAAAGTGCCTCATCAGGCATGTATAAGGTACCTACGGTATGTAAGGGAAGGGGACAGAAGTGACCAAGAGGCGATCCCTGCCTTTGAGATGCTTGGAATCTGAGGTGGAGGAGACAGACGTGTACGCACACGACAGTCACAGTGTTCTCCCTTCCGCAAACGGTGGGCACAGTCAGTGGAGTCCTGGGTGGGCCCCACCTGTTCCTCTGGTTCACCTCCGGCCAAATGTGCCTTGTGGAGAACTGCTAGCTTCCCAGGCCCTGCATCCTCCTGAGGATCACTCCTCATGCTGAATCCTTAGCTGTTCAGAGGCCCCAGCCTGAGGGCTCCCATCTCAGGATCTGAACGCAGCAAAGCAAGTCTTCTGTTCTGTCATGCCAGCCAGGGCCTCTGTCAAGTGCTTAGAGAGCGGCTGTAAGTCCACCAGGGCTGCTGCCCACAAGGAGAATCCAGATTGCCAGTTACTGCTGGGGTAAACTGTGCTGATTCACCTCCTTCCTTAGAAAACTCCAAACCAGTCAGGTAGGAAGCTTAGAGATCCTCAATCCCAGAAGGCGTCGCCTTTAAAGGCTGCCTGAGAGTCAGGAAAGAGGCTCCCAGGTGACAGACCCAACTTTTGGTCCTGTCCCCTGCCTGACAGCTGGTGTGGGGCCTCTCAGGATCCTCCCACCCCAAGATGGGCCCCCAAATTGGACCCTAAACTGTTCTAAGGTCAAACCACAAGAAGGGATACTCTTAGGGAGAAAGAACATGTGGGAGCAGCTGCATGCACCCCGATGTGAAGTATGGATTTGAAATCACATTTCTGGCCCGGCGCGGTGGCTTACGCCTGTCATCCCAGCACTTTGGGAGGCAGAAGCGGCTGGATCACTTGAGGTCAGGAGTTTGAGACCAGCCTGACCAATATGGTGAAACTGTATCTCTACTAAAAATGCAAAAATTAGCTGGGCGTGGTAGTGTGCACCTGTAGTCCCAGCTACTTGGGAGGCTGAGACAGGAGAATTGCTTGAACCCGGGAGGCGGAGGTTGCAATGAGCCAAGATTGCACCACTGCCCTCCAACCTGGGTGACAGAGTGAGACTCGGTCTCAAAAAAAAATGTAAAAGGAAATCACATTTTTGACCCACGATTTCCAGCAGGCACAGACAGACAAGCATGTGCTGACAACTAGCAGAAGCATCTCATGCACAAAGAGCACCTCGCATGCCCCAGGCCCTGCTCTGCCCTTTCATGTGTGAACTCAGGGAATTCTCATAACCACCCTATCAGGCAAAGATAGGGGCTGATATTCCTGTATAAGGAAACTGAGGTAGGAAATGATTAAATTCCTTGCCCAAGTTCAACTTAGCTACTAAGTGGCAGAGTTTATAGTTGAGCCAGCATGGTCTGGCTCTAGCATCCATGCTCTTAACCACCACTGGAGGGTGTGGATGGGGACTTCTCCAGTCATTTTGGGGTCATTTAGAGTTGTTAAAAGCATAGAAATCATCCAGTCTAATCCCCACAATTTACAAAGGAGGCCTCAGGAGAAGTTTCTTTCTGTGATTCAACTGTTTGGTGTCTGAATGAAGGCTGGAACCCAGGCCTCAGGACTTTAAGTCCTGTTCTTTTATGACTGATACCCCAGAGTCCCTCCTTCCTGGGAGTTTCCTCTCACAGCTCCCCAGGCCAGGACAGAGAAGCCTGTGCTTGTGGAAGTTGTAAACCTGTAAGTGGCATCTGCGCTCCCAGTCTTTGATGTGCCTCTCTCCAGGACTGGGCTGCCAGCCTCTCAGCCAGCCCAGAGACACTGCTGACAGGGTCCTCCCGCTGGAGTCCAGGCCACTCAAGGTTCAGACTGACAGCCTATGGTTGTCTCTGGCAGTTTCTTGGCCTGTGACAAGAGTGATGTTTCCCTTCCCAGGTTCTTGGGAGGATGAAAGGCAGTGGATGAGGAAGTACATCTGAGCACGTGCTGCCTGCTGTGCTGGGGCGGCAGGTCAACTTTCCTCTCTGCGGCCCCATCCCTGGGTCCTGGCAGGGGGCCCCTCCCTGTGAAGTGGCTTCTTCTTTCCCTGGCTGTTTTCTCAAAACCTCCTCAGTAGCACCTTCTGTCGATCATCTTCTTTAGGCCAAGCCATTTCTGTCTGCCTGAGCCAGTGCCCCATCCACAGGTACTCATTTCAGAACCCCAGTCTCCTGAATCCAACTGAGGTTCTACATATGAAGAGCCGGGGTCAGCTGGGCACTGTGGCTCCAGCCTGTAATCCCAGACTGGAGGCTGAGGTGGGATGATCATTTGAGCCCAGGAGTTCAAGATCAGCCTGGACAACATAGGGAGACCTCGTTCTCTACAAATAATAATAAGAAATAATTAATTAATAGAGCCAGGGTCAAGTAGATGCTCACTAAGTAAGGCTCAGCTCCCCTCCTAAGTTCTGCAGGCTGTAGGGCCCTCCCAGCCAGGCAGGGATATGAGCCTGACTTCCTTTCATGCCCAGGCCAGGGACCCTGCCAAGAAGGTGGCAGGAAGCCTGGAAACCACTAGGCCTCTACTAGAGAAGAGGTGTTCGCTCTTCTGTGTCCTTTCTGTGCCAGCTCCAATGTTTGTCCTTGGCAGCTGCCCCACCACCCTTGGGTTCCATGAACTGGCATGGGATAATTGCTTCAAAGGGGTTGTTGGGCCAGCTTGTGGAAGCCTTAACTCAGGAGGACAGTGTAGTAGAGTGGGAAGTTCATGAGGCTTGGGAGCTGAGGAATAGATGAGCCACTGGACCTCTCTGAGCCTCAGTTTTCTCATCTGTAAAATGGACTTGGTGATCCCTGCCGTACCTTCCTGGACACTGAAGATCTACTGAGGAAGGTTTCCTTTTTTTTTTTTTTTTTCTTTTTTGAGACGGAGTCTGGCTCTGTCATCCAGGCTGGAGTGCAGTGGTGTGATCTCAGCTCACTGCAAGCTCCACCTCCCGGGTGAACACATTCTCATGCCTCAGCCTCCTGAGTAACTGGGACTACAGGTGCCTGCCACCATGCCCGGATAATTTTTTTGTATTTTTTTAGTAGAGACAGGGTTTCATTGTGTTAGCCAGGATGGTCTCGATCTCCTGACCTCGCCCATCTCGGCCTCCCAAAGTGCTGGGATTACAGGCATGAGCCACTGTGCCCAGCCTTTTTTTTTTTTTTTTTTTTAAGACACGGTCTGTCTCTGTTGCCCAGGCTGGAGTGCAATGGTGCCATCTCGGCTCACTGCAACCTTAAGCCATCCTCCCACCTCAGCCTCCCAAGTAGATGGGACCACAGACACCCGCCACCGTGCCCACCTAATTTTTGTATTTTTTGTAGAGACAGCGTCTTGCCATGTTTCCTAGGCTGGTCTCAAACTCCTGGGCTCAAGCAATCCACCTGCCTCAGCCTCCCAAAGTGTTGGGATTACAGGCATGCACCACCACACCCAGCTTAAGGAAAGTTTTCTAGTCCATAGAGATGAGAGGGCTCACCATTGTCACCTCAGGAGCCAGGGCCACCTGCTGTGGCACCCCAGAGAGTGGAGAAGCCTTGGCCCTTCTGTAGGTCCCAGGCAGGAGAAAGAAGGGGACTCACTGGTCTTGACAAGCTGGGGACACAAGAGGAAGTGGCAGAGATTCTGTGGGAATGGCCACAGCCAATCTGCCCAAGCCAGCCCCATCGCCACTTCCTCAGTCTGTTTTCGCCACCCCCACTCACGTGGACGTGCACACCTCCCAGAATGCTGAGCTTTGAGTTTGGGCCTGGCCATGCTAGGGAGTGACTCACCACCCAGCACGGAGAGCCCACTCCCCAGCCTGCCTACCAAAAGGAGCGGCCTCAGCTTGTCCCCGCTAGGACCCTTCGGGCCTCCTGCCCTGGAGGTCATCTCCCCTAGAATACAGTGTCTGTGGAGAAGACAGGCCCACCTGCTGGGCTGCCCCTCTCCTCCCACCAGCTAGGGGAGCAGGAACTCGGAGGAGAGCTTCAGAGCGTCAGGGAGGGGGCGCATGACTGCCTGCTAAGCTTCCAGTGTACTGGCCCTGCCTCAACATCTGAGGAGCCGTGAGCCCTTCGAGCCCTCTCTGGCCCCTGGGTTCCTGTCTGTCAAATAAGGAGTTTCGTTCAGCTGATGGCTGAGTTTCTTCTGTTTCAGGATTGTGGCTCTGTGAACTGCAGGGACAATAGCCTGAGGTCCCTCCAGCCACCTCTGCCTCAGCCAGCAGGACAGGTTCCAGACGTTTTTCCAGTAGCTTTCAGGCTGAAGCGGAGCTGGGGCCACGCTGAACCCAACAAGGGGGAGATGGCTTCTGCTCAGTGAAGGGAAAGGAGAAGGGGCAGAAAATGAGTTTTGCTGAATACCTGCCATGTGCCAGGTCATGTATATATCCTTATATCATGTATTGCTTCTGACAGTTTGTCAGTGTTGGTATGATTACCCTGTAACTTGTCCAGCCTGTGGGACTCAAAACTCTGGGTTTTCTCTGTATTCTGCCTTTTCTGAGTATAAATTCAAGCAAGGTTTGACCCTGGATCTGCCTTAAGCCTCAGAGTCCCCATCTAAAATGAGGATCCTTGTTGTAAGGCTTAACGGGACAGTCCCCATGAAGTGTCCTATGAATTGTGCATTTAAGGAAACATGGGCTGGGTGCAGTGGCTCACACCTGTAATCCCAGCACTTCGGGAGGCTGAGGCAGGTCAATCTCTTGAGGCCAGGAGTTCGAGACTAGCCTGGGCAGCATAAACAAGTCCGCATCTTTGCAAAAAATACAAAAATTAGCCGGGCATGGTGGCCCATGCCTGTAGTCCCAGCTACTCAGGAGGCTGAGGTGAGAGGATCACCTGAGCCTTGGGAGGCTGAGGCTGTAGTGAGCCGTGATTGTGCCACTGCACTCCAGCCTCGGCGACAGAGTAATACCGTGTCTGAGAAAACAAAACAAAAAGACAAACGTTGTTGGCCGGACGCAGAGGCTTATACCTGTAATCCCATCACTTTGGGAGATTGATACGGGTGGATCACTTGAGGTCAGGAGTTCGAGACCATCCTGGCCAACATGGTGAAACTCCGTCTCTACAAAAAATATAAAAATTAGCTGGGCATGGTGGTGGGTGCCCGTAATCCCAGCTACTTGGGAGGCTAAGGCAGGAGAATCACTTGAACCTGGAAAGCAGAGGTTGCAGTGAGCCAAGATCGCGCCGCTACACTCCAGCCTGGGTGACAGAGGGAGGCTCCGTTTCAAAAAAAAAACAAGAACAAAAACAAAAAACAACAAACAACAAACGTTGTGAAGAACTGACAGCAAAGTGCTGCCCACCTTAGGGGTCACTGCTGTCATCCCCAGGCAAACTGGGGCTGGATTTTTGTTCTAGCCTGTGAGGCTGGGGTCTTTCCTGATTCTGCGCCAGGAGTCGAAAACTGTCTCCAATCCAGGATGAGAAGGCTGGCTTTCTGCCCCAAGGTACCTGCAGGTCTGAGCATCTCAGGCTGGGCAAGGCAGCCCATGCTGCTGACACCCAATCCCTTGAGCTGTCAGCCTGCCCCAGGCCCTCAGATACAAAGAGATTCCATTTCCCCAGCTGGGAGCACTGCCAGCCAGGCCTGTCTAGGCAGACCTACCCGTGGAGAAAGTGAAGACAACCCCTGTGGGAGGTGAGGAGCTCAGCACCAGCCCTACAGTCAGCTCCCCAAGAAGCGCCCCAACCTTGGGGAAGGACAGGCCCCGAGGGGTTTCCCCTATAGACCAACTTGTTCTACCAGCAGGGGGCCCTCAGACTCAGGTGGGAAGTAGGACTCATGGAAATGTGGCCTCAGCTTCCATACCTGCCCCCTACAGACAAAAATAATAATAAAATAAATAATAACCCTTGCCTGAAGCTTCTGATCAACCTTCATGGACCTGGCAATAGCTCCCTTGTCCCTCCTAGAGGAGACTTGGCTCCTGGCCTGGGGATTCCCATCTCTCTGACTTCACTTGCTCTGGGTAGTTGGCTCTGTGCCCTTGGTAAGGCTTGACCTCTTCTGTCTTCCTTGCTTTGCCTCTGTTTCACTCAGTTGCCTCATGCAGGCCTTCTCAGGGGGCTCTTTCTGCAAAAGCAAGACTGGGTTCGAGAGCAGCCCTGCTGGGTCTGTGGCCCTTACCCATGTTCCATGTCCTGTCCTGGCCAGGGATCCAAGAGCCAACAGCATATCAGGCAGAAATTAGGCACCATGGGTGCAGTGGCTCATGCCTATAATCTCAGCAACTCAGGAGGCTGAGGCGGGAGGATTGCTTGAGCCCAGGAGTTCAAGACCAGCCATGGCAACATAGTGAGACCCTCTCTCTAAAGAAAAAAAAGAGAAAGAAGTGAGACTCCAGCCCATGAGGTCAGGTGTTTCCTGACCTGGGCTGGAGGCTTCCTCAGCTCCCAGACTCCCTGTTCCATAGCAGGCGCTTTCTTTGCCCCACTGGTACTGGTTACAGCCTGGTCCCCAAGCCATGCCAGGCTCCAGGTTTCTCTCTGCCTTCTAAACAGTTCTGTCCGAACTTCTCCCTTCAACTCTCCTTTGCCCCTGCCATTCCCAAGAACCACAAGCAATCTTAACTACCCCTCTTTCTCCACATCTCCAGGAGCTGGTGGGGTCTCTCACTGTGGAATAGGTTTGCCATAGCCCTGTTTTCTTCCGCAAACTCAGAGGCATATAGAGAAGCCAAAGCTGGACAGGGACTTTGTCAAACCTAGACCCTAACTGCGGCACAACCAGTGGCACATGCTCTGGGCGCTGCGGGGGAGGTACAGGAACCAGAGGACTCCCCCGCCCTTTGGGAGCTGAGGCTCGCTACAGAGATGAGCCAATGGCAGTGCGGGGCTGTGCACTGCAATCTGACTGCCCTGGAAAGACATTTCAAGGAAAGGCATTTAATAAAAAGAAGTCCCGAGTCTTGCACTTTAAAGACATCCACTGCCTATGCAGGATATGCTGCAGTGGGATCAGGTCGGTGGCCCACAGGAAACGGCTCTGGGTCTGTGTTGACTTCAGTCAGCACATGATGTTACTGATGCATTTGGAGCTGTGTCAATGAACCCAGGGTGTCAACATGAGGGAGGGCCACGCCTTGCTAGCCTCAGTCTGGGCCAGATCACATGCTCTTGGCTCTGGGCCTGGGTACACCAGAGTACTTCCAGAAGTCAGTGGCCAGGGGTGAAAGGTTAGGAGAGGCTGGAGCTGTTTAGCCAGGAGATGAGAAGATTCAGAAGAAGGTCAACAAGTCCCCAGATACCTAAAGGGCTTTCAAATGAAAGATTAGACAAGATTCCACAGACCTAACCAAGCCCAGCAAAGACGAAATTCCAGACAGAGAATTTTCATGCACAGATGGCAGACAGTTCAGAGTGATTGGTGGTTAAGCTGCCCAAAGCACTATGCCACAAAGGATTCTGGGCTTGTGTCTAGGCTCATCGGGGAAGTATGTCATAATCAGTCATCACCATCTGCCGGGTGCTGACTGGGAGGTCATGCCATGAGTGTGATGTCTTTGCCACCTGCTTGAAAGTCAGCATTAGAAAGATCTTCCAAACCATTCAGGCTCTTTGAAGGTGAGCAGGTGGTCTGTATTAAGTGGTCATTTCCCAGGACCCAAATACTCCTGTAGACCAGAGGTTCTTGATATTTTTCATGCCATGGGACTCTTTGACAGTCTGGCACAGCCTATGGACCTCTTCTTACAGTAATGTTTTAAAACGTGTAAATAAGACCAAGGATTGGGCCGGGCGCGGTGGCTCACACCTGTAATCCCAGCACATTGGGAGGCTGAGGAGGGTGGTTCACAAGGTCAGGAGATCGAGACCATCCTGGCTAACACGGTGAAACACCGTCTCTACTAAAAATACAAAAAAAAATTAGCCAGGCGTGGTGGCGGGCGCCTGTAGTCCCAGCTGCTCAGGAGGCTGAGGCAGGAGAATGGCATGAACCCGGGAGACGGAGCTTGCAGTGAGCCGAGATCTTGCCACTGCACTCCAGCCTGGGCTACAGAGTGAGACTCCATTAAGAAAAAAAAAAAAAAAAAGACCAAGGATTACAAAAGAAGTCAATTAAATTGAAATACAGTTATCAAACACTTAAAAAAGCAAATTCGTGATATAGTAATATATATAGATATGCTTTTTTTTTTTTTTCTGAGACAGGATCTTGCTCCATCACCCAGGCTGGAGTGCAGTGGTGCAATATCGGCTCACTGCAGCCTCTGCCCCCCAGGTTCAAGTGAGTCTCATGCCTCAGACTCCTGAGTAGCTGGGATTACAGGCTTGTACCACCATGCCCGGCTAATTTTTGTATTTTTAGTAGAGACGGGGTTTCACCATGTTGGCCAGGCGGTCTCGAACTCCAGACGTCAAGTGATCCACCCACCTCAGCCTCCCAAAGTGTTGGGATTACAGGCGTGAGCCACTGCGCCCAGCTATATAGAAATGCTTTCTACTACATTAAGTTATAAGTAGGTCTGACTACTGTAATTTTCATGAGTGATGAGTGTAAATGATACCTCACGATATATACAATGACTGTAATGTGATCATGAGAGTATCTGTGATTTCTATGCATTACAGAGGCACAGACACAGTAACTTGAGGAAATGCCAAGTTAAAACTCCTTGAGGTGAAGACTGGCCCCTTTGAGAGGGAGCCCCACTCTGGGGCCGAGTCACCCAGGTCTGGGCCTCTTGACATTGAGAGGTGTGAGCCTCTTCACTAGCACCAGGGTAGGATGCTGCCAGGGTCTGACCTTCCCTCTCTCTCCTACAGATGGGCGGACAATTTCATGGCCGAGGGCTGCGGAGGGAGCAAGGAGCACAGCTTCCAGCATCCCTTCCTCCAGGTATCTGGCCCTGTCCCTCCTACCTCCTGTCTCCCGGGCCTCAGACCAGGCGCCACCCCCGGCCATGAGGCCAGGCTGTTTCCTGACCTAGGAGTGGAGGTGTCTCCTGCTCCCAGAAGAGCCATCCACTTCTCTCTTTCCCTCCCCAGAGCAGAATCCAAGGTTTAGAATAGGGCAAAGAGCACCATCCTCTGCGAAAGTCCTGGCAAGTGGTCATGACCTCACCACATCCAAGTCAGGACACGTGGAAAACATCAACCCTAGTGACAAAAGTCAGCTCTCTATCCACTGGGAGCCCAGACCCCAATTGGGACAGGGCAGACACCATAAATGGAAGACACTATTTGTTGAACTGAGAATCAGGATACTCAAATGTCAGCCCCACCTCTACCAGCAACTTGCTTTGTGGCCTTACATAAGTCTTTGAGCCTCTCTTGGGTCTAGGTTTCTCCACCTGCGATTTGACTAGGGGTTGGCCTAGATGGATGGTTTTCAGAAAGGGCTCTGCACAGCCTTAGGGTTCATCAGGATGTATGGGGGCTTTGGGGCAGACCTAGGAGGCTGTCTCTAGCCTCCATGGCAGCTCTGCATTTGTCTATTGTACATATTGGGGTTCTGGGTAAGCTCTTGTTTGACAAAAGTTTGCATTAAAAAAAATAGTTAAAGATGATCCCCAAGATCCCTTCCAGCTCTGAAGTCCTCGGGTTTTCATCTCTGCAGGCAGTGGGCATGTTCCTGGGAGAATTCTCCTGCCTGGCTGCCTTCTACCTCCTCCGGTGCAGAGCCGCAGGGCAATCAGACTCCAGCATAGACCCCCAGCAGCCCTTCAACCCTCTTCTTTTCCTGCCCCCAGCGCTCTGTGACATGACAGGGACCAGCCTCATGTATGTGGGTGAGTAACCAGGCCAGGCTGAGAGGGGCTCAGGGGAAGCTGTGGCTGAAGGGGCTACTGGTGAAACAGCCCCATCCCACCCACCTCCACTTCATCCCACCATTCCCCCAGACTCACACACACAGGCACACAGGCAGGACTGATCGAGCACTTACTATGAGCTTGGCATGTCTATCACCAAAGACCCCTTAGTGACAGATGGCCTTCACCTTGGGAAGCTAACCGTAATTTGCTTCTCCTTTCCTAGCTCTGAACATGACCAGTGCCTCCAGCTTCCAGATGCTGCGGGGTGCAGTGATCATATTCACTGGCCTGTTCTCGGTGGCTTTCCTGGGCCGGAGGCTGGTGCTGAGCCAGTGGCTGGGCATCCTAGCCACCATCGCGGGGCTGGTGGTCGTGGGCCTGGCTGACCTCCTGAGCAAGCACGACAGTCAGCACAAGCTCAGCGAAGTGATCACAGGTGCGGCCAGGGGCAGGGACATGGGGCTGCCCTATCCTGCCCTGTCCTCCTTGGGAGCCCAGCACAGACTCATACAAGCTCTGCCATGTGCCATATGCCAAGCCCTGGGTGAGGTGGGTAGCTCTGGAGGTAATGGATAGAATGTAGGGAAGACTGCAAAGGGATGTGGCTCCACCAAGGATGAGTGGCAGGCCGGGCAGGGCGAGGGGCTGGCTTGTCCTTTGATACAGATGCAGACATGCAAACTACTGGATTTGGGAGTGGAAAGGAACAGGTGCTTACCAAGTGCCCAGCCTGGTGCTGAGCACTGTGTGTTCATCATCACAGTGACTCCCACAGGCCCCAAAGGGATGCATCACAGCCCGTTTACAATGAAGTGACTGTCCTGGGTCACTTAGGGTCAGGATCAGCCAAGAAATGTCTATCTCAAAGCCTGTTGCTTCTTGAAAGACCTGCGTCATACCCCGTGGGGCAGCTCTTAGACACAGGCAGGCCTCTGGGGCCTTAGCCTGGCGCTGCTGGCATGCCCCTCAGGGACCAGGGAATCAGGGACAGGCAGTGGTGACTGTGCCTGTGAACTATAGGGGGCCCTGCAGAGGTCAGGGGCTGGCGTGTTTGGTCGCTGTGGCCATGCTCTCCTAGCCCCCAGCCCCAGTGCAGCCCTGTTCTCATCTGGGTCCCTCCTTCCCCACAGGGGACCTGTTGATCATCATGGCCCAGATCATCGTTGCCATCCAGATGGTGCTAGAGGAGAAGTTCGTCTACAAACACAATGTGCACCCACTGCGGGCAGTTGGCACTGAGGGTGTGTGTGGGCACAGGGGCCTGGAAGGAGTGGGGTAGGAGGGAGCCTGGGGAGCTGAGCACAGGACAAGGTGCCAGGGTTCACTTGTGGGGGGTGAACTTCCTGCCCCGCCTTGCCTTCCAGATGTGTTTTGACAAGTCTTCTGACACCTGCTGTGCCAGGAACTAGAGGAGACCAAGGACAGAGATGAATGAGATGCAAGCCCTTCAGAGGAGGTGACCAGCAGGAAGAAAGGGCAGTCAGTGAATTCAAGTTTGGACCACTTGTGCTGAACTGATGTCTCATTGGCCATGCCTATCTGAGTCTCTCAGGACAGGGAGGGTGGCATTCGAGCTGCAAATTTCAACAGGCAGTAGTAGGAGCAACTCCAAACAGAGCAAAGGCACGGGGGACTGGACGTGAATTTGAAAACCAGTGAGGAATAATTTTGAGTGTGGCCGGGTGCAGTGGCTCATGCCTGTAATCCCAGCACTTTTGAGAGGCCAAAGCGGGTGGATCACTTGAGGTCAGGAGTTTGAATCCAGCCTGCCCAACGTGGCAAAACCGTCTCTACAAAAAATACAAGAATTAGCTGGGCGTGGTGGCGCATGCCTGTAGTCCCAGCTACTCAGGAGACTGAGACGGGAGAATCGCCTGAACTGGGGGAGCAGAGGCTGCAGCAAGCCGAGATTGTGCCACCGCACTCCAGCCTGGGCAACAGAACGAGACTCCATCTCAAAAAATAATAATAATTTGAGTGCAGTATAGGTTTGATGTTGGGGAAATAATCAGGAATTAAGTAGGTCAGGGTCATGTCATTAGAGAACTTTACCATCAGGCAAGTAGATTTAGACTTTAAATGACGGAGGAATCCCTGAAAGTTCTTGAGCAGGGAAGTAACTATCAAAATTATGAGATTAGCAAGATAGAGCTGCGCTTTCAAAGAATGGCCTGGGGGCTAGTCCCTGTTGCGGAGCAGCTCTTGTCTGGCCCCCAGTGAGCTAAGGGACTTAGGCAGAATGTGAATTAGCTGTGTCACCGAGCATGCAGTCTATTTCCACTCATTTCTGTTTTCTAGCAAGACCTTAATGAGTGAAGCAGTGCATGGACTTACCTTCTGGCGCAAGCTCCTTGTCACAGACCAGTAACACACTGAACTAGAAAGCTGTGTTTTTCCAAACTTGTGAAAATAATGTAGTCAGTTGCAGCTGGCAGTTCTTTTTTTAAATGAATAGAATTTTTAAATATCAGAGCATTGTATACTGTAAGGGTAATGTTTTTATGAGTGTGTGTGTGTGTGTGTGTGTGTGTGTCCATGAACCTGTGCACACGTGTACTGGGTCACAATATAAAATGTATTTCTTACTCTTGATCCAGTCAAAAAAACCCTGAGTAAATGTGGAGAAGGGACAGCTAGAACCCATCTAATAGGCCACAAGCTCCTGATGAGAGACTGAGGGACGTGAAAGGAGGGAGCCGGCATGAGGACCACTGGGAGGGAATGACCCGAGATCAGAGGAGGCTAAGCCGGTGGGCTGTGCTGGGGGTCTGGGGGAAGGTGGAGAGTGTAACTGTTTCTTCTACTCCCCAGGCCTCTTTGGCTTTGTGATCCTCTCGCTGCTGCTGGTGCCCATGTACTACATCCCCGCCGGCTCCTTCAGCGGAAACCCTCGTGGGACACTGGAGGATGCATTGGACGCCTTCTGCCAGGTGGGCCGGCAGCCGCTCATTGCCGTGGCACTGCTGGGCAACATCAGCAGCATTGCCTTCTTCAACTTCGCAGGCATCAGCGTCACCAAGGAACTGAGCGCCACCACCCGCATGGTGTTGGACAGCTTGCGCACCGTTGTCATCTGGGCACTGAGCCTGGCACTGGGCTGGGAGGCCTTCCATGCACTGCAGATCCTTGGCTTCCTCATACTCCTTATAGGCACTGCCCTCTACAATGGGCTACACCGTCCGCTGCTGGGCCGCCTGTCCAGGGGCCGGCCCCTGGCAGAGGAGAGCGAGCAGGAGAGACTGCTGGGTGGCACCCGGACTCCCATCAATGATGCCAGCTGAGGTTCCCTGGAGGCTTCTACTGCCACTCGGGTGCTCCTTCACCCTGAGACTGAGGCCACACAGGCTGGTGGGCCCCGAATGCCCTGTCCCCAAGGCCTCACCCTGTCCCCTCCCTGCAGAACCCCCAGGGCAGCTGCTGCCACAGAAGATAACAACACCCAAGTCCTCTTTTTCTCACTACCACCTGCAGGGTGGTGTTACCCAGCCCCCACAAGCCTGAGTGCAGTGGCAGACCTCAGCTCTCTGGACCCCTCCTACAGCACTAGAGCTAAATCATGAAGTTGAATTGTAGGAATTTACCACCGTAGTGTATCTGAATCATAAACTAGATTATCATAGTTATCTAATTTATGAGTCATAAGCTAGATTTGATTCTTCAAAGAAGAAAAGTCAGTGAGCAAATTTAAACCAGAACTAAGCATTATATTTTCTTTTTTTTTTTTTTTTTTGAGACAGAGTCTCGCTCTGTCGCCCAGGCTGGAGTGCAGTGGCACAATCTCGGCTCACTACAACCTCTGCCTCCCAGGTTCAAATGATTCTCCTGCCTCAGCCTCCCGAGTAGCTGGGATTACAGGTGCATAACACCACGCCTGGGTAATTTTTATAGAGATGGGGTTTCACCATGTTGGCCAGGCTGGTCTCAAACTCCTGACCTCAGGTGATCTGCCTGCCTCGGCCTCCCAAAGTGCTGGGATTACAGGCGTGAGACACCACACCCAGCCATAACTAAGCATTATGTTTTCTAAAACTTCTAAGATCCTCCCTAAACCCGTCTGGAGACATGGGTTTTAGCCCAGACTCTGCCTCAAACTCACTGTAGCTCCCAGCACATTACCCAGTTGCTCTGGGCCTTGGTGTTATGCTCTGGGAAGTAGATGTTGATGCTGTGGCCTTAGTGCCTTCTGGCCCCAGCATTCCATGGGCCTGTGATCTTGACCAACCTGAGAAAACAGTAACAGCCCATCCACTGGAAATATCCCTCTGCCCACAGCACCACCCTTCTGTGCTGTTTTTTTTGTTGTTTGTTTGTTTTTGTTTGTTTGTTTCTTCTTTTTGAGACAGAGTCTTGCTCTGTTGCCATGCTGGAGTGCAGTGGTGTGATCTCGGCTCACTGCAACCTCCCGCTCCCAGGTTCAAGCAATTCCCCTGCCTCAGCCTCCTGAGTAGCTGGGACTACAGGCGTGTGCCACCACACCCGGCTAATTTTTTGCATTCTTTAATAGAGACGGGGTTTTGCCATGTTGGCCAGGATGGTCTCAATCTCCTGACCTCATGATCCACCTGCCTCAGCCTCCCAAAGTGCTGGGATTACAGGCATGAGCCACCACGCCCAGCCTTTTTTTTTTTTTTTTCTTGAGAGACAGGGTCTTGCTCTGTCACCCAGGCACAGCTTACTGCAGCCTTGAACTCCTGGGATCAATCAGTCCTCCTGCCTCAGCCTCCCGAGTAGCTAAGACTAACAGGTATGTACCACCATGCCTGGTTTATTTTATTTTTTTGGCAGAGATGGGTCTCACTGTGTTGCCCAGGCTGATCTCAAACTCCTGGCCTCAAGCGATCCTCCCATCTCAGCCTCCCAAAGTGCTGGGATTACAGACCTGAGCCACCACACCTGGGCAACAGAGTGAAACCTGTCCCTGTTTTCCTGCTCTTACTCTCACCTCTGAGGCCTCCTCTGCCTGGAAGAGATTACAGGGAAATTCCAGGCAGCCCTTGTCAATTGTTTTTATGAATTCTTTACCTGCTCCTTTTAAAGACAAGGAAACTGAGGCCCAAAGTTCTAAGTTGTTTGGCAAATGGAGTCTCCTACCCTCAGCTCCTGCAAGGACCTGGGGGACCCCCAGGTCCAGCAGCCACATGATTCTGTAGCAGACAGGGACCTAGAGCACATCTGGATCTCAGCCCCACCCCTGGCAACCTGCCTGCCTAGAGAACTCCCAAGATGACAGACTTCCTAGGATTCTGCCATTTAGAATAATGCTGGTATCCTGGGCATTGCGTTAAGTTGCTTAACTTTCATTCTGTCTTGCGATAGCCTTCAGAGGTGGGAACAGATGAAGAAACCATGCCCCAGAGAAGGTTAAGTGACTTCCTCTTTATGGAGCCAGTATTCCAACCTAGGTTTGCCTGATAGCAGACCTGTGGCCCCACCTCCCATGCAGGTCTCTGTGGGGTCTTTGGGATGGATCTCCTAGGGCTGGGCTGGAAGCCTCATGTACTGTTGTCTTCTCGGTAACCACCCTGAAGAGAAGGGGTGGCATCAGGAACCGCAGGGAACCAAGCAGCCTTTGGTCCAGTGCTGCTCCTTGGAACAGTTGAGTGTGGCCTCAAACCATTCTCCTGGGTAGTTCAGTCATAAAACACTGAATGCCTGCCTCAAAATAGCCTCTGAGGGAAGGGAGCTGTTGACAAGTGAAGCCCTCAGGTTGTGTGGGATTCCAGCAGGTTATTACAGCTTGTGGGGGGAGGGAGGGTCCATTCCACCAGCTTTGAATCCCAGGGTCCCCTCAGCTTCACTGGGCCACAGTGTCTGTCCCAGGAAGAAGCAAATGGACAGTGAGGATGATGGAGAGACTACAGCTGCCTTGTCTAAAACCTGGGATCTTAAGAGTGTTATTTTGGCTTTATTTTTTTAAAAAAGAAAAGGAAAATTGGCAATTGTATTAATCCATTCTCGCATTGCTATAAAGAAATACCTGAGACTGGGTAATTTAATTTATAAAGAAAAGAGGTTTAATTGGCTCACAGTTCTGCAGGCTATACAGGAAGCATAGTAGCATCTGCTTCTGGGGAGGCCTCAGGAAACTTACAATCATAGTGGAAAGGCAAAGGGGAAGCAGACACATCTTATGTGGCCAGAGTAGGAGCAAGGGGGCGTGGGAGGAGGTGCCACACACGTTTTAAACAACCAGATCTCACAAGAACACTCTCAAGAGGACAGTACCAAGTGGAATGCTGTTAAACCATTCATGAGAAATTCACCCCCATGATCCAGTCACCTCCCACTAGGCCCCACCTCCAAGATTGGGGATTACATTTCAATATGAGATTTGGGTGCGGCACACATCCAAACTATATCAGCAGTACTGGACGTTTTTCATGAGAGAGAAGGGGCACAAGAGGATGTCTGGAGCTAGCCTCTAGAATGTTGGTGTGGAAAATCTCTCCAATGTTTGAAAGGCATACCAATTACCTAGTCTTCCATTCATTGTTCAAATGAAGAAACCCAAAAAGCAGAAGGAACTTCCCAAGGGTCACACAGTCAGTTAACAGGCAAAAGCCAGATGTCCTGGTTCTCAATCCTCACCTGTCCCATTCTGCCACAGATACTGCAGCCAGAGGCCAGGTATGGTGGCTCACGCCTGTAATCCCAGCACTTTGGGAGGCCGAGGTGGGTGGTTCACCTGAGGTCAGAAGTTCGAGACCAGCCTGGCCAGCATGGCAAAACCCTGTCTCTAGTAAACATACAAAAATTAGCTGGGCATGGTGGCACAAGCCTGTAATCTCAGCTACTCAGGAGGCTGAGGCAGGAGAATCGCTTGAACTCGGGAGGCAGAGTTTGCAGTGAGCCAAGATCACGCCACTGCACTCCAGCCTGGGCAACAGTGAGACTCAGTCTCAAAAAAGAAAAAAAAGCTTAAGAATAAAGATATAAACCGGGTGCGGTGGCTCACGCCTGTAATCCCAGCACTTTGGGAGGCCGAGGGGGGCAGATCACGAGGTCAGGAGATCGAGACCATCCTGGCTAACACGGTGAAACCCGTCTCTACTAAAAGTACAAAAAATTAGCCGGGCGTGGTGGTGGGGGCCTGTAGTCCCAGCTACTTGGGAGGCTGAGGCAGGAGAATGGTGTGAACCTGGGAGGCGGAGCTTGCAGTGAGCCGAGATCGGGCCACTGCACTCTAGCCTGGGCGACAGAGTGAGACTCCGTCTCAAAAAAAAAAAAAAAAAAAAAAAGATATAAAGAAAAAATGTTTTTGTATACTTGCAGTGTGTGTTTTAAGCTAAGTGTTATTACAAGAGTCAAATTTTACAGTTTAAAAGCTTATAAAGTTAAAATGTTACATTAAGCTAAGATTAATTTATTATTGAAGAAGGAAAATTTTTCTTTTTAGAGCCAGAGTCTTGCTCTGTTGCTGTCACTGGGGTGCAGTGGCATGATCCTATCTCACTATAGCCTTAAACTCCTGGGCTCAAGCGATCCTCCTGCCTCAGCCTCCCGAGTAGCTGGCACTACAGGCATGCACCACCGTGCCCAGCTAATTGTTTTTATTTCCTGCGGAGATGGGGTCTCACCACGTTGCCCAGAATGATCTCGAACTACTGGGCTCAAACAATGCTCCTGCCTTGGTCTTCCAAAATTTTAGGATTACAGGGGTGAGCCAGTGTACCCAGCCCATTTTTTATTCTGTTTTTTTTACTGTACCTTTTCTAGGTTACATATGTTAGATACACAAATACCATTGCATTACAGTTGCCTACAGTATTCAGTACAGGAACATGCTGCACAGGTTTGTCACCTAGGAGCAATAGGCTATACCATATAGCCAAGGTGTGTAATACACTATACCATCTAGGTTTGTGTAAGTACACTTTATGATTGCACAATGACAAAATCGTCTAACAACACATTTCGCAGAGCATATCCCCGTTGTTAAGCATGGGAACTATATAATGCCTTTATTATATATACATGACTATATAATAAGGGCTGTATGATAAGCCAGAGTTACCAGGGCACTACAAAATGTTTTTTAAAAAATTAGCCAAGTGGCAGGGTGCGGTGGCTCACGCCTGTAATCTCAGCACTTTGGGCGTGGTGGCACATGCCTGTAGTCCTAGATACTTGGAAGGCTGAGGCAGGGGAATCGCTTGAACCCGGGAGGCGGAGGTTGCAGTGAGTGGAGGTCGCACCACTGCACTCCAGCCTGGTGACAAAGTGAGACTCCATCTCAAAAAAAAAAAAAATTAGCCAAGTGTGATGGTACATTCCTGTTAGTCCCAGCTACTCAGGAGGCTGAAGTGGGAGGATTGCATGAGTCCAGCAGTTCAAGGCTGCAGTTAGCTGTGATTGCACCACTATACTCCAGCCTAGACAATAGTGCAAGACCCGATTGTGGGGCGGGGGGGGAATATATATATATGTATACACACACACACACACACACACACACAACATAGAATTTACCATTTTAACCAGTTTTAAGTGTACAGTTCAGTGGCGTTAAGCACGTTCACAGTGTTGTGCAACCATCACCACCATCCATATCCAGAATTTTTCATCTTCTCAAACTAAAACTCCCACCTATTAAATACTAACTCCCCATTCCTCCCTTACTCACTGGCAACCACCATTTTACTTTCTGTCTCTATGAGTTCGATTATTCCAGGTACCTCATACAGTATTTGTCTTTTTTTTTTTTTTTTTTTTTTGGAGACAGTCTTGCTCTGTTGCCCAGGCTGGAGTACAGTGGCACAATCTCAGCTCACTGCAACCTTCCCCTCCTAGGTTCAAGCAATTCTCCTGCCTCAGCCTCCTGAGTAGCTGGGACTACAGGCCCGTGCCACCACGCCCGGCTAATTTTTTGTATTTTTAGTAGAAGCGGGTTTTCACCAGGTTAGCCAGGATGGTCTTGATCTCCTGACCTCATGATCCACTGGCCTCAGCCTCCTAAAGTGCTGGGATTATACAGGCATGAGCCACCACACCCGGCCTTGTCCTTTTTTTTTTTTTGAGAGAGGTGCCACTCTGTCGCCCAGGCTGGACTGCAGTGGCACAATCATGGCTCAGTTCAGCCTCAACCTCCTGGACTCGAGCGATCGTCCCACCTCAGCCTCCTGAGTAGCTGGGGCGACAGGCATACATCTGCACACCCAGGCTAATTTGTGTGTGTGTATCTTTGGTAGAGGTGGGGTTTCTTTCTTCCTTCTCCTCCTTCCCTTTCTCTTTTTTTTTTTTTTTTTTTGGAGACAGAGTCTCACTCTTGTCGCCTAGGCTGGAGTGCTGTGGCATGATTTCGGCTCACTGCAACCTCCGCCTTTCAGGTTCAAGCAACTCTGCCTCAGCCTCCTGAGTAGCTGGGATTACAGGCGTGCGCCACAGCACCTGGCTAATTTTTATATTTTTAGTAGAGACGGGGTATCGCCATGTTGGCCATGCTGGTCTTGAACTCCTGACCTCGGGTGATCTGCCCGCCTCGGCCTCCCAGAGTGCTGGGTTTACAGGCGTGAGCCACCACGCTCGGCAAGATGGAGTTTCGCCATGTTGGCCAGGTTGGACTCGAACTCGAACTCAGTTGTTCCGAACAACTTGGACTCCCAAAGCGCTGGGATTACAGGCATGAACCACCGCACCCCGGCCCAGCATTTGTCCCTTGGTGGACTGCCTTATTTCACTTAGCATAACGTCCTCAAGGTTCATCTGTGTTGCAGCAGGTGTCGGAATTCCCTTCCTTTTAAAGGCTGAATAACATTGTGGTACACACCCCATTTTGTTTATCCGTTCATCTGTTGGTGTGTATTCAGGCTGTTTCTGCCTTCGGGCTGTTGTGAAGAATGCCGCTATCAACATGGGTGTGAGAATATCCCTGGCTATATTTAAATTCTTTTGGATATTTAGCCAGAAGTGGAATTACTGGATCATCTGGTAATTCTATTTTTGATTTTTTGAGGAACCACCAATACTATTTTTCACAGCAGCCGCAGCATTTTACACTCCCACCAGCAATGCACAAGGGTTCCATGAAATCACTAATTTTATAACTAACATTTTTCCTGATTACAGTACATGTTCACTGTAGAACATTTAGAAAATGCAAGAAATAAAATTCAGAAAATTAAAATTCCCCTTATTCTACATACCGGGACATGACTTGAATTTTTATTATCCCCAACAAAGGGAAGAGAGCATTTTTCTGGGACGATTGCGTTGCTATAGTGCCGAGGCCTGCCCTGCCCGGACCTTATTCTCAAAGCCCCGCCGATCCCGCCGTCCCCGCGACCCCAAGCGTCAGCAAAGTTCATGCAGTTGAACTGGCTTCTGAGTATATCTGTGGATAGTTCCTGGGAGGGTCGCAGATACGACATGGGGTTGTCACATTCTCTATGGGTCTGTTTCCTCATCTTTAAAAGCCATTTCTGCGTTGCTAAGGCAAAGCATAAAATGTTCGAGGAAAGCGACTTGTCTAGAAAGCACGTTCTACAAACACACCATCCACGTTCCAAACTGAGCTTCGGTGTTTTGACTGGAGGGCACCTGAGGACGTCAGTACGGTCCCGCAAAGACCAGCAACCAGATTGGCAAGCAGGGGGCAGGAGAATTTCCCGCCCCCCTCTTTAGGTGTCTATTGGTTGATTTTACCATCAGTCTCCCCTGTCCTCCTATCATCGCCGCTATATTTGTGTCTCGGTGCGTACTCTCATTGGCCCTACCTGCAGTCGCTCTACGTAAGGGGCGTTCCAGAGTCAGCCACTGGGAGTCGCTGGATTCGGATTTTAAAAAACGCCGGCGGTGAAGTGGGTGGAGCGAGGGATTTGAACGCCAGCGGCGCGGACTTCTGCCAAGCACCGGCTCCTGTGAGGCTCGCGGCCCAGCGCTCTCTGGGCTCCCCAGAAGCCAGCCTTTCGCTCCCGGACCCGGCAGCCCGAGCAGGAGCCGTGGGACCGGGCGCCAGCACCCTCCGCGGCGTGTCATGGGCCCGCGCCGCCGGAGCCGCAAGCCCGAGGCCCCGAGGAGGCGCAGCCCGAGCCCGACCCCCGGCCCCTCCCGGCGGGGCCCCTCCTTAGGTAACCGGCCGCGGCCCCATCTCGAAGAGGAGAAAACCGAGGCTCGCAGGCGGAGCCCGGATCTCCCGAGTCCCGATCCCGTGGCCTTCCCTGTTGGGAGACAACGCGGTTCCGCCGTCCGGCATCCGCTCCGGGCACGGGCGGTGCCAGCCCTGCGAGGGACTGGAGCAGGCGGTTCCGAAAGCGGGAAGGGACCGGCGTAGCCACTTGGCTCCTAACGCCGTCTTCTTGTTAGGACTAGTGGTTACCCAGCGCCCACCGCCCACCGCCAACCAGGCATTGCCTCCCACTGTTCGTGCGTTGTCTCAGCTTCATATCGTGCCCATTTTACAGCTAATGAGAAAGCCGAGGCACAGGCCAGAGAGCTTGAGCAGAGTCACACAACTTGGTGTTCTGGCGGTCACGGGATTTCCAATCCTCTGTGTTTGTGCATTTTTAAATTGCAAAAGTATTGACTGCTTTCGGTGACGATTTCAAACAGGAGTCCTCTTAGAAGGTGTCTTTCAGGGTTTTTTTTTCCCTTCCGGGAGAGGCTGTTAGGCCTTGAACCGAGGCCCTCTGCGCTGCTCACCCTGTTGCCTTCCAGAGCTTGTGTCCGGGAAAAGGGGCCGAAGTCTGTGTCTTAATTGTCTGTATGGTGGGCTGGTGGATGGGAGACCCAAGGGCAGGAGGAGGCAGATGCCTGTATGGTACACGGTGGCAACAGCTGCTTTACTTATCTCTTAACTCTTGCTACGTAGCTATGAGGAAGATGGGAAGTGTACTATAGTTTGTTTGTTTCATTGCTTTTTGTAGAGACTGGGTCTCCCTGTGTTACCCAGGCTGGTCTCAAACTCCTGGCCTCAAGTGATCCTCGTGCCTGGGCCTCCCAAAGTGCTGGGATTACAGGCATGAGCCACTTACTGTGCCTATAGGCTTTTTTGGGTTTTTTGTTTTGTTTTGTTTTGTTTTGTTTTGGAGACGGAGTCTGGCTTTGTCGCCCAGGCTGGAGTGCAGTGGCGCGATCTCCGCTCACGGCAAGCTCCGCCTCCTGGGTTCACGCCCTTCTCCTGCCTCAGCCTCCCGAGTAGCTGGGACTACAGGCGCCTACCACCACGCCCGGCTAATTTTTTGTATTTTTAGTAGAGACAGGGTTTCACCATGTTAGCCAGGATGGTCTTGATCTCCTGACCTCGTGATCCGCCCACCTCGGCCTCCCAAAGTGCTGGGATTACAGGCGTGAGCCACCGCGCCCGGCCGGCTTTTTGTTTTTTTGTGTTTTTTTGAGACCCATCGCCCAGGTTGGAGTGCAGTGATGCCACGAGGGTTCACTGCAGCCTCAACTTCCCAGGCTCAGGTGCTTCTCCCACCTCAGCCTCCCGAGTAGCTGGGACTACAGGCATATGCCACCATGCCGGCTAATTTTTTGTATTTTTAGTAGAGATGGGATTTTGCCATGTTGCCTAGGCTGGAGTAGTTGTTTCTAGATGTTGCTGTTGCGAATGGGATTTTTTTTTCTTTCCCAAAACACGAGGATTTAACCTTTGCTTCCAGCCAACTTGCTGAAGTCTCGTTCACCCTAGTCGTTTTTAGTTGCTCCAGTTGGAATTTTTAAGTAGACTATTATGTCATCTGCAAATAATTTTTGAATCTTCCGTTTTCATTTCTACACATTTTATTTATTATTGTATGGTACTAGTAAGGCCCTGAGACTCACTAAGAGTGGTGTTTTGGTCATCTTTGTCTTGTTTGTAATTTTAACAGGAATATTAAGTATGATGTTTGCTGTTGCTTTCCAAGGTAGAAGCATCCTTCTACTCCTGGTTAAATGGAAGGTTTATCTCAAACGGGCAGTCAACGCTTCTTGGCAGTCCTACCACCTTTGTCTGGTATTCTTCAATTTTCGAGACAGAGTCTCACTCTTGTCATCCAGGCTGTAGTGCAGTGGTGCTATCTTGGCTCATTGCAGCCTTGACCTCCTGGGCTCATGCAGTCCTCCTGCTTCAGCCTCCTGAATAGCTAGGATGACAGACGTGCACCACGATGCTTGACTATTTTTAAACCTTTTTTGTAGAGACAAATTGTTTTGTCTCTACAGAACAAAAAAAACAGCCATCGTGCCTGGCCTTTGTCTGGAATTCTTGCTTTTCCATTCTCCCCATGACTATTTCATACCTTTTTCTCCCTCCTCGACTTCCTACAGCTCCATTCCCCCCACTCACTCTTAGCCAATAATGGCCTTGACTAGGTGTCCCCCTTCCTATCAAAGCCCTTCCTTCTACATGGGGTCTTGGTCATATCCTTCTTTCACCTACAGAGGAGCTTTCTACCTGTGCTTAGATAAATCCAGACACTTCACACTGGCATCGGCACATGTGCTCTAGTATTTATGATGTTTTGTTTTGTTTTTGTTTTTGTTTTTGAGACGGAGTTTCCCTCTTGTTGCCCAGGCTTGAGAGCAACGGCGTGATCTCGGCTTACCGCAACCTCTACCTCCCGGGTTCAAGCGATTCTCCTGCCTCAGCCTCCCGAGTAGCTAGGATTACAGGCATGCGCCACCGCATCTGGCTAATTTTGTGTTTTTAGTAGAGATGGGGTTTCACCATGTTGGTCAGGCTGGTCTCCAACTGCCAACCTCAAGTGATCCGCCCACCTTGGCCTCCCAGAGTGCTGGGATTACAGGCCTGAGCCACTGCGCCTGGCCGTATTTACGATCTTAAGAGAAACGGCAGGAGTGTTTCCTTGACCCCATTCTCACTTCCCTATACCTCCCATTTCCCTCTACTTCCCTTCATAGCTCTCCTTTTAAAATAGCCAGACTTGTTAGGTCCACATACATTGCGTCTGATTCCTCCCTTCCTAGTGACCCTACAACCCACTCCAATCTGACTCCCCACAACCACTACCCCCACTTCCAATCTGCTTGAACTACTCCTGTCAGGGTCACTAGCACCTTTTGTAGTGCCAAATCCAGTAGGCGGGTCTGTGTTCTTACTGTGTCTCAGAAGCATTTGACGCAGTGGGCCTCTTTCTCCTTGAAGCATTCTGTTCCCATGGCTTCCATGCCACTGTGCACTCTGGCAGTTCTGCTTGGTGTTCTCTACTGCCTGTGATGCCTCCCTCGGCTCCTTGATGTTGGACTTCCTTGACATCCTTTTCCTTTCTACCCCCTCCCTAGATGGTCTCATCTCCTCCGTGGCTCTAAATCCCACTCATACATTGACAGCTCTCAAATATCTGTATACCTGGATCTCTCCTCTGACCCCAGATACCTATATCTAACTGCCTTTCTACCTGAAGGCTCTTGGTTATGTTAAACTTAACACACCCAAAACTGAACTTCTGGTTACTCCCCTCCAGCCCCTTCATCCTCAGTTTCCCCATTTCAGTAAATGGCACAACTACCCACCCAGTTGTTCAAACCACAAGCCTGGGAGACCCCCGTCTCCAATACAAATGCAGATCCAGATAATTCTACTTCCAAACTGCATCCTTAATCACTCCATTTTCACCATCTCTGCTCCCACTAGCCTAGTCCAAGCTACCAGCAGCTCTCAAGAGCAACTGTGAGAGCCTCCTAATCAGCTGCCACTCCACTTCCACTCTGTCCCTTTCTACTTCTTTCCTTACACAGCAGCTGGAATGACCTTCCACATCTCTATCCTGCATAAAACTCTTCCCTGGCTTCTTATTACATTAGGATTAAATTCCATCTCCTCATGTTGGCATTTCAAGACCCAGCTACTAAATTTTTGATCCCAGTTCTTTTCCACGATCTCTCTAATTGGTTACTTTTCATAACCACTTGTTATTGGGTCATGGATTTCATATCTCTGTTACCTCTCTGAGTTTATTATCCATTTTTCTCTCAAAGTTTCTATCTCTTTTCTCTATTAACTCAATTTCCTCTGGTATTGGTTATTTTGTTTGTTGAGTTTGGTTCCTTTCTTTCATGGTATTGGCCTTCTTAAATTGTTGGGTGATCTTTAATTGTGTTCATCTTCAAATTTTCTGTGAATGCTATGTCTTGTTTATTTTTTTATTTTATTTTATTTATTTATTTATTTATGTCTGAGACAGAGTCTCACTCTTGTTGCCCAGGCTAGAGTACAGTGGTGCGAGCTCAGCTCACTGCAACCTCCATCTCCTGGGTTCAAGCAATTCTCCTGCCTCAGCCTCCCAAGTAGCTGGGATTACAGGTGCCCGCCACCATGCCCGGCTAATTTTTGTATTTTTAGTAGAGATGGGTTTCTCCATGTTCATCAGGCTGGTCTCGAACTCCTGACCTCAGGTGATTGACCCACCTTGGCCTCCCAAAGTGCTGGGATTACAGGCGTGAGCCACCGCACCCAGCCCTATGTCTGTTTATTAAAGACTGCCTCCAGTGACTGGATTGCCAACGGGTGGTGGGGAGGGAGGGAGGTGTCAGTAGTTTGTCTCCTGGGCATGGGTCTTCCCTGTTTTAAATGTCATCAGTCTCCTGGACACTGCCCTGTTTCATTGGCCTATGTTCTCTAGCCTCATCCAGGGATGGTCTCCTCTGCCGGTTGCCTGGCACAGGCCATCTCTGGATTGTCTCACCTACCCTACTTGCTCTTGCAGCTCTTCTAACACCTCGTGATTAGTTTATTGTATTAAATGCCTTCTATTAAACTTGGTGTAGAGTCTCTTTTCTTGGCTGGATCCTGAATAACATTTCTGAAACAATTTTATCCTTCAAAATGTTATTTTTGTATTTTGTTTGTTCAACTTATCAGACGTTCACTCATCTTGATCCTTGGTTGTAATTATGGAGCAACTGTGCTGTTTTTTCTTTAACTTTCATTTTCACTAACTTATTATCTAATATTTCTTTTGTTCTATCTTGTTTTGGTTTACTTTAATAACTCTGTAATACTTAATTGGACTGCTTAGCTCAGATACCTTTTAGTGTTCTTGTTTTCTAATAGGAACACTTTAAGGCTATGCATTTTCCTCTAGTACTATTTTGACTGTATCTCATAAGTTTTGGGATATGGGCTTTTTATTGTTATTCATTTCTAAATAGTCTAATTTCAATTAAGTTTCCTCTTCAACACAGGTTAGTTAGAAGAAACTGGTTTTTGATTCATGAGTTTTTAATTTCCAATTAGAGAATTTGGCTTTTTTGATTTCTACTTTTGGGAATGTTTTAAAAATTATTTTCTTTTTTGTTCTTGTTGGAACCAGGATTTGAGCCAAAGGCTCTGTCTCCACAGCCCAGGTGCCTGACACTGACACTGAGTTAGGCCACACCTTACACAGGTCTCAGCTTGGCCACTAATGAGGGCTGGCCAACCATCTTCACCTCGCTGGGCCTCAGGATGATCAAGACAAGGGAATTGTACTAGTCTCTCAGAATCTTTCCAGCTGTAAAAAACAAACCAACAAAAAATCTAAAACCAAAATAACTGAGCTTCCAATCTAGGTGGGAAAGATCTAAGACTTGTACAAAGTCCTGCAAAGCCCAGAGGAGGGCGGTCACCCATCTGTTTGGAAGGATCAGGATTCGGGAAAGACTTCATGGAAGAGTTAGCATTTAAAATCAACTGCAGAGGATCATTCACTCATTCATTTAACAAATGTTTATTTAGCACCTATCTGCTATTTTCTAGTTGCTGAAGATAGCAGCAAAATTACTATATATCAGGTTGGTGCAAAAGTATTGTGATTTTTGCCATAACTGCAATGACTTTTGCAGCAACCTAATAAAACAGACAAAAATCCCTGCTCTGTGGAGTGTAGGCACATAGATACAGTCTAGCAATTTGACAGCTTACCTGACTCAGCCAAGCTGCGAGGCACCACCTATTTTCCACTGAACTTACCTTTCTTTTGCTCAGGCGCTTCCTCCCATCAACACAGTCGGCGGAGACAAGGTTGGCTAAAGGAGATCCGAAAGCTTCAGAAGAGCACACACCTCTTGATAAGGAAGCTCCCCTTCAGCCGCCTGGTGAGCTCCGGGAGCTTCCCACCAACCCCTATGCCACCCTCCTTTTTTTAAATTTTCCCAGGTATTAGGGACCCTACTGTCTCTTAACTAATTGGCCAAGGGACCTCTTTTGTAACCTGGTAGGGGAATCTTTTCTGGAAACATGAGCCCTCCAAGAGCACCTTGTAGTTCTTTATGGAATTGATTTCTAACCTCTACTACCTTTTTAAAACTGTAGTTTTTGACTGTATAAATAGGACCTCTCTCGTTTGTCCACCTTAGATCCCTTTTCCTATCCTGGGAGATTGCCTCTCATCACCCAATTACTGGTGATTTCCCCATCACCAGTAAGAGATCCGCCAGTTCCTAAGCTCCCAGGAGTCAACACCTGCTCCTAATTGGGTCCTAAGATTAAGAGCCCCGAAAAAATAATGGAAAGGAAGATCCACTGGAACTCATGGAGAGCATCATTGTCCCTTGAATCCCTCTTCTGTTACTCCCTACTCCTACTCCTCCCCTTCCCCACTCCTTCACAGGCAAGAGAAATATGTGTTAAATTCACTCGTGGTGTGGACTTCAATTGGCAAGCCCAGGCCTTATTGGCCCTACAAGAGGTAAGAAGGCACCAAGGCACAATTGGGTGAGGGCTGAGTGGGAGAAAGAGGCAGCCTAGAATTCTCCAATGCTGACTGGAGTGTCACATGCTGAATCTGACCTCTGGAAAAGAACAATGAGGTAACCTCTGAGGGTTTGGAGGCTGGATTCTGTGTGGTGATAGCAGAATTCCCTGGCAAAGTTCAGTCTCATTCTGTGAACAGTTTCCTACAATCCTTTGAGCCCTCAGAGATTAAGTTTAGCAGGTCTCCAAAAAAAAGCAGCCCATGGCCCTTCATCTGTGTCTGTCTTTTTCTCTTTCTGTCTCCAGGCAGCAGAAGCATTTCTAGTTCATCTCTTTGAGGACGCCTATCTCCTCACCTTACATGCTGGCCGAGTTACTCTCTTCCCAAAGGATGTGCAACTGGCCCGGAGGATCCGAGGCCTTGAGGAGGGACTTGGCTGAGCTCCTGCACCCAGTGTTTCTGTCAGTCTTTCCTGCTCAGCCAGGGGGTAAGCTCATCCTCTTTCACAGGACTGGGGCTGGAATTTCTCAAGTAATTTCCTTTCTCCATCCGTAGTCCCTTGTCACCTCACCTTCCCTTTGTTCTCTAGTAAAGGTTTGATCTAGTTTTGACTGCCTGGGACAATGTGGTTTGTGCCCTTTTGTACAATGTTAGATAAAAGATTTCTTTCTATTAAATAATAACCAGATGACCCCAATTTCTTTTGGTTGGTATTGTTGTTGTTTTATTTTTATAAGACAGGGTCTCTGTCATCAGTGTTGCCATCGTGGCTCACTGCAACTCCTGCCTTGGCCTCCCAAAGTGTTGAGATTACAAGAATCAGATGACCTCATTTTGATTAAGAGAAAACTTTCTAATAAACTTTCTAATAAAAGAGAACACTTTCTAATAAAAACTTTCTCTTTTTTGATTAAGAGAAAGTTTTCTTACTTTTGAAAATGGCTTGTTAGTAAGTGTGCTTCCTTAATTTCAGGGATGATACCGGGGACTCTCCAGAGCCATGACTAGATCCAATGGATTCTGCGATGCTGTCTGGACTTTGCTGTCTCTGAACAGTATGTGTGTGTTGCTTTAAATATTTTTCTTTTTTTTGAGAAGGAGAAGACTGCATGACTTTCCTCTGTAACAGAGGTAATATATGAGACAATCAACACCGTTCCAAAGGCCTGAAAATAATTTTCAGATAAAGAGACTCCAAGGTTGACTTTAGTTTGTGAGTTACTCTTGTGACTGAGGATTTTGAAAACATCAGATTTGCTGTGGTATGGGAGAGAAGGTTATGTACTTATTATTTTAGCTCTTTCTGTAATATTTACATTTTTTACCATATGTACATTTGTACTTTTATTTTACACATATGGGAAAAAATAAGACCACTTTGAGCAGTTGCCTGGAAGGCTGGGCATTTCCATCGTATAGACCTCTGCCCTTCAGAGTAGCCTCACCATTAGTGGCAGCATCAAGTAACTGAGTGGACTGTGCTTGTCAACAGATGTGTAGCTTTTCAGAAACTTAATTGGGGATGAATAGAAAATCTGTAAGCTTTGATGTTCTGGTTACTTCTAGTAAATTCCTGTCAAAATCAATTCAGAAATTCTAACTTGGAGAATTTAACATTTTACTCTTGTAAATCATAGAAGATGTATCATACCAGTTCAGAATTTTAAAGTACATTTTCGATGCTTTTACGGGTATTTTTGTAGTTTCTTTGTAGAGAGATAATAAAAATCAAAATAATTATTTAATGAAAATGGACTTACTGTTACAGCATAGAGATTATACTGTACTTTTTATGTGTTAAAAATAAGTTCTTTATTTGTTTGCAAACAGCCACAATTTAAACAAGATAATTAAGGGAGGTGGTTTTGCCTCTGGTGGAGTAGAGTATGACTAGATGAAAACCTTGCCCTTCTGTTGTAACTGAAAGCAATTTAAAAGATTTCCAGAGACATGGGAAGTGTCACCCAAAGATATGAGATCTGTATGTGATGAAAATGATTAGTGAGGGCAGACTACTAATAATGATGTGTCAGTCAACTGAATTCAGAGACAGATTAAAGAGATGCACCAAGTTCTATTGTTTAATAATTTTTTTTTTCCCGAGACAGAGTCTCTGTCTGTCGCCCAGGCTGGAGTGCAGTAGTGCGATCTCAGCTCACTGCAAGCTCCACCTCCTAGGTTCAAATGATTCTCCTGTCTCAGCCTCCCTAGTAGCTGGGATTACAGGCATCCACCATCATGCCTGGCTAATTTTTGTATTTTTGTAGAGACAGGGTTTCACCATGTTGGCCAGGCTGGTCTTGAACTCCTGACCTCAAGTGATCTGTCAGCCTCGGCCTCCCAAAGTGCTGGGATTACAGGCGTGAGCCACCACACCCAGCCTGTTTAATAAATTTTAAGCCTTTGGAAAAACCTCTTCCTGTTTGACATCAGCTTATTTTTATGCAGGCATTCGAATAAAGCTTATCTAACCACAAATATATTTAATGTTCTTGTCAGTGTCATTAGTTAGAAGAGTATAATCTTCCTCTAGTTTTCTTTAAACTGACACTTCTCAGCTTTCTTGAAATTGTATTAACCAATATAGTGCTGCAATACATGTACATCACATTCAAATGCCAGGCAGGATGCAGGCTCTCAGCACCACATAGTATTTATATGATAACATGAGAATAAGTGGTTTACATCATGATATTGTTACAGTTTACTATAAATTTTGAGCACTTATGATGTTGTTGGGTTTTTTGTTTTTTGTTTTTCCCAGATGGAGTCTTGCTCTGTCGCCCAGGCTGGAGTGCGGTGGCGTGATCTTGGCTCACTGGAACCTCTGCCTCCCAGGTTCAAGCAATTCTCCTGCCTCAGTCTCCCAAGTAGCTGGGATTACAGGCCCACGCCACCACGCCCAGCTAACTTTTGTATTTTTAGTAGAGGTAGGGTTTCACCGTGTTGGCCAGGCTGGTCTCGAACTCCTGACCTCATGATCCACCTGCCTCGGCCTCCCAAAGTGTTGGGATTACAGGCGTGAGCCACTGTGCCTGGCCAGGTTTTTGTTTTATGTATTTTTTTATTTTTTTTTTTTAATTTTTAATTTAATTTTATTTTTTGTAGGGGCAAGGCTTTGCCGTGTTGCCTAAGCTGGTTTCGAACTCCTGAACTCAAGCAATCTGCTTGACTTAGTCTCCCAGAGTGCTGGGATTACAGGTGTGAGCCACCAGGCCTGGCCATATTTATTTTTGAGAGAAAGGGGGGTCTCGCTCTGTCACCCAGGCTGGAATGCAGTGGAGCAATCCTAGCTCGTTGCAGCCTCAAACTCCTGGGCTCAAGCAATCCTCCCACCTCACCCTCCCAAGTGTCTTGAACTATAGATGCTCACCACCACGCCCCTGTTTTATTTTTTTATTTTGTTTTTCCCTACTTTCAGGGTGATTTCATCAACATTCTTTTCTAACCTTTCAATTGAATTTTTTATTTCTGATTTCATGTTTTTAATATCCAATTAACTCCTTATTTTGGTAATGTTTCTTTTTTATAGTATTCCAATCAGTCAGCATTCACTTAAAAAAAAAAAACAGAAATAACTCCAGATATTTTAAGCAAAAAGGGATTTGGTGGAAGGGGTTGGCTATAGTAATGTCAGGAAGGCTGGTTGAGCCAAAGAGAAGAGGATGCTGCCCAAAGATCAGGAAGCTCCCAGTGCCCACCCCCACTGCTGCTCTGCTGGAAGCATAGCCCTGCCACCATTGCATTGAACTGTACCACTGCCGCTGAGCAAAGTCAGGATCCCCAACTCTGACCATTGTATCATGCCCGGCTGGCTCTGCAATGTCATTTTGATGTGTCTTCAGTATGGATTTTTTTTTTTTTTTTCTGAGTCAGAGTCTCGCTCTGTCACCGAGGCTGGAGTGCAGTGGTGGGATCTCCAACTTTTTCAGTTTTCTTTGATAGGAGAGTGGTCCAAATGACCTTTTCTACCATTACTGGAAGTTGAAGTTTGATGTGTCTCTTGATATTCCCATACTCATCATTACTTTAGTATGTACTTATTGTCATTAAAATAAAACAAAAATAAATGTATTCAACATCAAACATAACACATGCTGTCATATATAACAATCAAGACTCTCATTTGCAAGTTTGGGGACCCCAACTCAAACTGACTTAAGAGGAGAAGGTTCATATAACTGAAAAGCCCAGAGACATTTCTGGTTTCGCTACAGTCAAATCGAAGGGCTGTAACAAAGTCATGAGATTTGGTCTCTCTCTTCACCCTTTGCTGCTTCTGTTAGTGTCACTTTCAGGCAGGCCTTCAGAACCTGTGAATTTGGCATGTCACATGGCAAAGGGGAATTAAGAGTGCTAATCAGCTGACATTAAAATAGGGAGATTTAGAAGAAAAAAAGGACAAAGCAAAAAATGGGGAGAGTACCTTGGAATTTTGGGTGGGCCCAATGTAATCACAAGTGCCATTAAAAATGGAAGAGTGAGAGAGAAGTGTGTTAGAGATAGGAGTAGGAGAATGGTCAGGCAGATGCAACATTGCTGGCATTGAAGATGGAGGGAGAGATCACAGACTGATGAGTCTAGGTGGCTTCTAGCAGCGAAGAGGCAAGGAAGCGGATTTTCTTTTAGAACCTCCAGAGAGGAAAACAGGCCTGCCGATACCTTGATTTTTAGCCCAGCGAAACTTGTGTCAGACTTCTAAACTACAGAACTGTAAGAATAAATTTGTGTTTTATCTAAGCCACTAAGTTGTTGCTAATTTGTTACAGCAGCAACAGGAAACTAATACAAGTGGTTTCCCAAGGAAATTTGAGGCTTCTTAACAGGTAAGAGAGAATGCAGACAGGGCAGACAAAAATAACAGATGTCTACTATACCACATGTGGTGTTATGATAGACATTGGTTTTCGTCCACAGTTCCGGGCTCATAACTGCTATAGCCGTTGTTAGTTCTTTTGTTGTAATATTGGGTATGTGTTAGGCCTCAGGAAACAGAATCTCTCCTTCTCCTGCCCTCCTTTCACCTGCCCCAAGACAGGCCTCTAATCTTTCTCAGGCTTTCAGATTGTGGGTCTTAAGATCCTCCCCAGAGAGGTTCCCTCTATACCCTGGGGGAAAGAATGCGGAGGTCCTGAAGCTTCCATAAAAACCCTTGAGGACGGTTCAGGGAGCTTCCCGATACCTGAACTCGGGGAGGTTCCTGGAGGGTGGTGCCCCCCACACCCCCCACCCCCCACGGAGGGCTTAGAAGCTCTGTGTTCATTCCCCCACACCTCACCCCACGTGTCTCTTCATCTGTTTCCTTTTTTTAATGTTTTTCATGTATTTTTTTTATTTTTCATTTTTTTTTTTTTAGACAGAGTCTCACTCTGTCACCCAGGCTGGAGTGCAGTGGTGCGATCTTGGCTCACTGCAACCTCCGCTTCCCAGGTTCAAGCAATTCTCCTACCTCAGCCTCCCAAGTAGCTGGGATTATAGGCGTGGGCCACTATACCCGGCTAATTTTTGTATTTTTAGTAGAGACGGGGTTTCGCCATGTTGGCCAGGCTGGTCTTGAACTCCTGACCTCAGGTAATCCGTCCGCCTCAGCCTCCCAAAGTGCTGGGATTACAGGTGTGAGCCACTGCGCCCAGCCATCTGTATCCTTTGTAATATTTTTTGTAACAAACTGGTAAATGTGTTTCCCTGAGCTCTGTGAGCCACTCCACCAAATTAATCAAAGAGGGGGTCATGGGAACCCCAACTTGAAGCCAGTCCTAGAGGCCCGGACTTGTGACCGGTTTTGGCGGGTGGGCAGTCTTGGGGACTGAACCCTCAACGTGTGGGATCTGATGCCATCTCTGGGTAGACAGTGTCAGAAATGAATTAGAGGACACCCAGCTGGTGTCCACTGCTTGGTGTGTGGGGAAACCACCTCCAACGTTTGGTCACAGAAATCTTCTGCATGGATGATTGTTGTGCTGTGAGAGTGAGGAAAAACATGGTTAGAGTTCTCCCTACACACCATATGAAGCACTGTGTCACAATTACAAATTTTTAAAAGCCAGATGGCACCTACTTTTTTTTTTTTTTGCCATTACTTTCAATGGCAACAACCGCAATTACTTTTGCACCAACCTAGTAATATACTTTGAGCAGCATTAGAGTTTTATTCTATTTTATATTCTTTGGATTTATTTTAATGCTGTTTACAGGAACTGAAAAGCTCCATTCTTTTTAAAAGATTTTCTAATTAAAGTATAACATACATACCAAAAACACAAATGTATACAGATTACAATTTTACAGCTCAATTAGTTTTCACAAACTGAAATCAATGCATCTCAGAATCCTGCCCCATTCTAGTCAATACTTACTTTGCCAAGGATAATTGTTATCCTGTTGTTTTTTTTTTTATATAGACGGAGCTTTGCTCTTGTCGCGCAGGCTGGGTGGGGTGTGTGGCCCAGGCTGGGGTGCAGTGGCGCAATCTCGGCTCACTGCAACCTCTGCCTCCCGGGTTCAAGTGATTCTCCTGCCTCAGTCTCCTGAGTAGCTGAGATTACAGGCGCCTACCACCACGTCTGGCTAATTTTTGTATTTTTAGTAGAGACAGGGTTTCACCATGTTGGCCAGGCTGGTCTCAAACTCCTGACCTCAGGTAATCTACCTGGCTCGGCCTCCCAAAGAGCTGGGATTACAGGCATGAGCCACCACGCCTGGCCTATCCTGACTTTTAATACCATAGATTCATTTTGATTATTGTAGTAAGTGGAATTATAAAGCATATATTCTTTTGTGTTTTTCAGTCAACATGTTTGTGAAATTTATATTTTCCCATGTGTTTATGGTGTTAATTCTTACTGCTGCATAGGGTTTCATTGTGTGGATATGCCTACTTTTTTTTTTTTTTTTTTTTTTTAGTGAAAGCAAGTTTATTAAGAAAGTGAAAGAATAAAGCATAGCTACTCTGTAGGCAGAGCGGCCTATGCCTAAATTTGTATATTTCCATCCTATTGAACATTTGGATAGTTTCAAGTTTGGGGGTTACAAATATTGGCTACTGACTTTTGCCTCAAAAACAAAAAAAAGAGACTTGGAGATGCATTTTTTTGGGGGGGTTTGTTTGTTTGAGACAGGATCTTACTCTGTCACCCATGCTAGAAGGCATTGGTGTGATCACAGTTCACTGCATCCTCGACCTCCCCAGGCTCAGGTGATCTTCCCACCTCAGCTTCCCGAGTAGCTGGGACTACAGGAGCACACCACCACACCTGGCTAATTTTTTTTTTTTTTTTTTTTTTAGACAGAGTCTCACTCTGTCACCAGGCTGGAGTGCAGTGGCGCGATCTTGGCTCACTGCAACCTCCGCCTCTTAGGTTCAAGCAATTCTCATGACTTAGCCTCCCGAATAGCTGGGATTACAGGCACATGCCACCACACCCAGCTAATTTTTGTATTTTTAGTAGAGACAGGATTTCACCATGTTGGCCAGGATGGTCTTGATCTCCTGACCTCATGATCTGCCCGCCTCGACCTCCCAAAGTGCTGGGATTACAGGCGTGAGCCACCGTGCCCAGCCATTTTTGTATTTATTTTAGTGGAGACGGGTTTTCTCCATGTTGCCCAGACTGGTCTCAAACTCCTGGGCTCAAGTGATCCACTCTCCTCAGCCTCCCACAGTGCTGGGATTTCAGGTGTGAGCCATTGCACCCAGCCTGAGAGGCAGTTCTTTGTAAAGTTTTTATAAATGTTCTGAATGTGTGAAGGAAATTAATTTCCAATGCACAATATTTGTGTATATATTTAAATATATATATTTAAAAATTCCGACTGAGCACCTGTAATCCTAGCACTTTGGAAGGCTGAGGCAGGAGGATTGCTTGAGGCCAGGATTTTGTGACAAGACCAGCCTGGGCAGCAGTAAGCCCCTGTCTCTGTTTTTTGTTGTTGTTGTTGTTGTTGTTGTTGTTGTTGTTGTTGTTGTTTTGAGACAGAGTCTCACTCTCTCACCCAGGCTGGAGTGCAGCGGCACGATCTCGGCTCACTGCAACCTCCAACTCCCAAGTTCAAGCGATTCTCCTGCCTCAGCCTCTCGGACCCTGTCTCTATTTTTTTTTAAATAAAGAAATAAAAATTCTGTGTAACTTCATAAATCTGTGTTTTGTGCACTTTTCTGAGAGGAGCCATGATTTCCATGAGATCCTCAAGTCCACCCTCCACAGATGGTTATGAACCCCCCTTCTAAAATTCTATGAGTTATTCTGCCTCCAACCTCACATTAATATTCTCAGTAAGTATATTGCATATTTTTGCATAGATTTTTAAGAAATGTGTAACAAAGTCATTTGACACATATTTTTTGAATATTTGCCTCAATTGCCTCAATTTTCCATCCCGCAGGACATCCCTCCACTTGAGTAACAGAGTAATAATAATGCCTTACACTGATACAGATTTTCAGTGTATGATGCTCTTTCAGCACTGATTTGATGCTCTCAACTGCAGACAACACATCACTTATACAAGACAGATTTAGAGCTCCCAAGACACTGAGTGGATTGAAAAACCAAATTCATCTTGAAGGAGCAGCCGAAGCATTTGAATTGAGAATTTCTCCCCTCCCTGGCACTGGGCCAATATTGCTACACCATGCAACAGCAGAAAGGTAGAAGTAGATTCCTAATTGTTTCTAGGATCAATTTAAGTTCCCTGCTTTTCTGCAACCTCTTATTACAAACCTCCAAATCCATGGCCTTACATGCTGTTTAGAGAAGCCTATTTGTCTGCTCTGTATTTACCAGCAGCCTGCCTGACTCACTTCTATTTGGCCCACCAAATCCAGGGGGCCCCAAATCATCCTTGTTTCTCCCCAAAAATACTCATCCTCTCCCAAGCCCCAACCAGCACCCTTCAGACACCACTGGGACTCAGCACATCTTCGGCTGCTTCAATTTACTGATCACTTTTTAAAAAGGCATTGCTCATCCGTTCCTGAGAGCCCTGAAATCCTCGGCTGGGCTGGAGCCCTTGGTGTCTCCAGCCCTGTGTTCTGGCATAGGCCGTGGGGAGAGCCTGCTTGAGTTGTGCACATTCACAGCAACTCTACAGGGCTGTGGTCATGGGGGACAAGGCTGTTTCCCTCCAGGCTCATGGCAGTGGAGTTTTCTGGAGGGAGGAGAGCTGAGTCTCGTCCAGCAGTGGGCTAAGAGGCAGTGATAAGCTCCAAGTGGGGAAAGGAAAGGGCTATGGCAACTTCCGGGATGACACTAGGTCTAAGGTACTGGGTCTGAAAGTGCTTCATGGACCTTTTTTTTTTTTTTTTTGAGATGAAGTCTTGCCCTGTCACCCAGGCTGGAGTTCAGTGGTGCAATCTCACTCACTGCAACCTCCACCTCCCAGGTTCAAGCAATTCTGCCTCAGCCTCCCGAGTAGCTGGGACTACAGGCACCCGCCACCATGCCCAGCTAAGTTTTGTATTTTTAGTAGAGACTGGGTTTCACCATGTTGGCCAGGCTGGTCTTGAACCCCTGACCTCAAGTAATCCGACAGCCTCAGCCTCCCAAAGTGCTGGGATTACAGGTGTGAGCCACCGTGCCCGGCCTACGGACCATTATTTTGTGTGTTAAGGTTACAATGGCCCAAGTAAGGTTTGGTTTTTGTAGAGTCTTTTATGATAGTTTTTGTTATCAGGCATTTATGCATAAGAACCCTCTCTTCATGGTCTTCTGGCTTTGTTTATTTGTTTTGTTTTTTGAGACGGAGTCTTGCTCTGTTGCAGGCTAGAATGCAGTGGTGTGATCTCGGCTCACTGCAACTTCTGCCTCCCAGGTTCAAGTGATTCTCCTGCCTCAGCCTCCCTAGTAGCTGGGACTACAGGCACATGCCACCATGCCCGGCTAATTTTTCTATTTTTAGTAGAGATGGGGTTTCACCATGTTGGCCAGGCTGGTCTCGAACTCCTGACCTCACGTGATGCGCCTGCCTCAGCTTCCCAAAGTGCTGGGATTACAAGCGTGAGCCACCACGCCCGGCCTCAAAACATATCTTAAAAGTCATTTTACTGCCAGGTGCGGTAGCTCACGCCTTTAATCCTAGCACTTTGGGAGGCCAAGGCAGGCGGATTACCTGAGGTCAGGAGTTTGAGACCGGCCTGGCCAACATGGTGAGACCCTGTCTCTACTAAAAAAAAAAAAAAAAAAAAAAAAATACAAAAATTAGCCGAGCGTTGGTGGCACATGCCTGTAATCCCAGCTACTCAGGAGGCTGAGGCAGGAGAATTGCTTGAGTCCGGGAGGCGGGGGTTGCAGTGAGCTGAGATCGTGCCACTGCACTCCAGCCTGGCCGACAGAGCAAGACTCTGTCTCAAAAAAAATAAATAAATAAAAAGTCATTTTACTTGAATGTCTTCTGTAACAGTCAACCTTTATTTGAATACCTTCAGTGATAAAAAAAAAAAAATCTCACCAGTCACTCAAGTAATTACGTTTCAGAAAGTTTTAAGTATTTATTTTATATATATAGGGAGATATATACATATATTATACATAGGGAGATATATATATATTAGGTACATATATTTAAGATACACACTCACATATATATCTCAACTTTGCTTTCCTTTGTCTTAACCTCATTAATTATGCCTTTGGTACACCAGAGAATAATTTGTCTTATTTATTTATTTTTGAGACAGGATCTCACTCTGTTACCCAGGATGGAGTGCAGTGGCACAATCTTGACTCACTGCAACGCTGACCTCCCAGCTCAAACAGTCCTCCTGCCTCAGCCCCCGAGTAGCTGGGACCATAGGTGCACGCCGCTGCACCCAGCTCATTTTTCTATTTTTTGTAGAGACAGGGTTTCACCATGTTGCCCAGGCTGGTCTTGAACTCTTGGGCTCAAACAATCCACCTGCCTTGGCCTCCTAAAGTGCAGGGATTACAGGCGTGAGCCACTGCACCCAGCCACCAGAGAATTTAATTTATCTTCCATGTAACTGAAGAGAGTCGTCAGGTCCCCACTGTCTTCCCTGTGTCAATCTAAAAAAACAGAGAGAGGCTGTCTCTAAAATAAAATATTTATTCAGCAATAGAGCATTGCAATGGGAATACACGTGCCACAGTAAACTGCATATTCAGGAAGGGAAGAAAGACAAAAGTTTTTAAAGGAAAAATGAGGATTACATATTGTTTTGAGATAACTATCCTTGGCTACAAGGATCAATAACAAGGGTGGCAGCAGTCTGAGGTTGAACAGGCAGTTGCTGAGCAGATGTCCTTGAAGAATTTTTGTGTGTGTTAAGGTTACAATGGCCCAAGTAAGGTTTTGGTTTTTGTAGCATCTTTTATGATAGTTTTTGTTTTCAGGCATTTATGCATAAGAACCCTCTCTTCATGGCCTTCTGGCTTTGTTTGTTTATTCGTGTTTATTTTGTTTTGTTTTTTGAGATGGAGTCTCGCTCTGTTGCCCAGGCTGGAGTACAGTGGCACAATCTCAGCTCACTGCAAGCTCCACCTCCAGGGTTCACACCATTCTCCTGCCTCAGCCTCCGTAGTAGCTGGCGACTACAGGCACCCGCCACCACGCCCGGCTAATTTTTGTATTTTTAGTAGAGATGGGGTTTCACCATGTTGGCCAGGCTGGTCTCGAACTCCTGACCTCAGGTGATCCACCCGCCTCGGCCTCCCAAAGTGCTGGGATTACAGGCATGAGCCACCAAGCCCAGCCTGTTTGTTTTTTAACACAGTGACTCCATTTTGATTCTGGCAACTTTCACACCTTCCACAGGTGAATCATTCCTACTTCCACATTGGAGTCAGGGGCTCACTCTGTTGCCCAGGCCGGAATGCAGTGGTGCAATCATGGCTCACTGCAGCCTGGAACCCCTGGACTCAAGGAATTTGATCATGCAGCCTCAACCTCCTGAGTAGCTAGTACTACAGGCACATGCCACAATGCCCAGCTAATTTCTTCTTCGGGTTTTGCTACGTTGCCCAGACTGGTCTCAAACTCCTGGCCTCAGGCAATCCTCCAGCCTCAGACTCCTGAGTCACTGGGCTTACAGGACTCACTTTCTTCAATTGTTCTCATTATTATGTGGTTCAGGGCCTTTCACCCCATGACACAGTTTGACTCATCACTGCCCTTCTTAAAGTAGGTAGTGTGGGAAAAATACGTGGAAAGGAATGTAGGATTTATAGTCAAAGTCTTATTCCTAAGTCTGGATATTCATCTTTGTGTTAGTCCATTCTCACACTGCTAATAAAGACATACCTGAGACTGGGTGATTTATAAAGGAAAGACTCACAGCTGACTGTGACTGACTCACAGCTCATCATGGCTAGGGAGGCCTCAGGAAACTTAACAAACATGGCAGAAGGGGAAGCAAACACGTCCTTCACATGGCAGTAGCAAGGATAAGTGCTGAGCAAAAGGAGGAAAAGCCCCTTATAAAACCACCAGATCTTGTGAGAACTCACTGATTATCATGAGAACAGCAGCATGGGGGTAACGGTTCCCGTGATTCAATTACCTCCCACTGGGTCCCTCCCATGACACGTGGTGGGGATTATGGGAACTACAATTCAAGATGAGATTTGGGTGGGGACACAGCCAAATAATATCAATCTTCAAAATAAGGAATACTGCCCCACTTTGCAGAGTCGATTTGGGAATTAAGGTAATATACATCCAAGTGCTTGTGAACTAAAAAGAGATGCATGTATACTTTTACCGGAAGCCAGAGAAGGTGGGGCTTCCACTTGAAATGGTGTTGGCACCTAATGGTGATCCTCTCACACCCAATTTTGGTTTCTGCTACTAAAGTAGGAAGTTTTACTTTCAGAATTGGATGACAGCCACTCACAATGTTTGGTAGTTTATGATTTCCTGGCATATGTTGTTTGGGAAAAGAGATCTGGATGTTCCACCTGAACCGCCCCAGAGGCAGTGCTGCTCCTCCAGCTGGTGAGAGCTCTGGGTGGCTGCAACCCACAGTCCCTGTCCACCTGTCTTCCCCCAGGGACAGGCACATCTGGCACCAGTGGGTGGTCAAAAGCATCACCCTAGGATGGGTGCCTAGAGTGGTTTCCTAGGGTTCACTGTGAGAAGGATCCAGGCTGAGAGTGCCCAAAGAGAAGGCAGAAGGGGACCAGAGGCTATGGGACAGGCAGTGGAGATCAACCACAGGGGCTCGGAGGGCCACACCCAGGTCCCCACAGCCTCTCCTTTCCTCCTGGCACAAGGGTTGCCCTCTCTGTCTCTCCATTCAAGACTTGCCCCACCTCCCAAATCACCTTCCTGGAGCCTTGAACTGAATAGCATCTTCACCTTCCTCTGTCAAGCGCTGCATGCTTGGTGCATGCCAAGCTTGGCACTGGGAAGGAGCAGGACAGATCAATTGCCTCAAAACACATGGTCCTTGATGGGACAGGATACAGCAAAAGGGATTGTTATAATCATGGCAATACCACCAATACCTGTGTGTCCATGGACGAAGAACTCTGCAAAATGCAAACCATCATTGGGTAGGAAGTGTGATCACAAGGGAACTTCTTTCTTCTTTACAATTTATTGAACATTTATATACATTTTTACCTGTTACATAAACATTATGACTTAGTTAATATTTTCTTTTTTTAACTTAAAATAGATAGAGACAGGGTGTCCCGATTTTGCTCAGGCTGGCCTTGAACTCTCGAACTCAAGCGATCCTTCTGCCTTGGCCTCCCAAAGTGCTGGGATTGCAGGTGTGAGTCACTGCATGCAGCCTATTTTCTTTAAAAAAAAAAAAAAAAAAAAAAAAAAAAAAAAAAAAAATTTAATGCTGAAGAAGCAGTTAAGAAGAAAGTAAAAAAAAAAAAAGAAAGAAAAAGAAACTTATAAAAAAAAATTTTTTAAGAGAGGATTTCACTCTGTTGCCCAGGCTGGAGGGCAATAGCATGATCTTTGCAGGTGTGCACCACCGTGCCTGTCTAATCACCAAAAAAAAAAAAAAAAAAAATTGTGGGCCAGGCACAGTAGCTTATGTCTGTAATCCCAGCACTTTGGGAGGCCAAGATGAGTGGATCACTTGAGTTCAGGTGTTCTAGACCAGCCTGTGCAACATGGTGAGACCCTGTCTCTACAAAAACTTAGTTGGGTGTGGTAGTGCATTTCTGTAGTCCCAGCTACTTGGGGGGCTGAGGTGGGACGATTGTTTGAGCCCAGGAGGTCGACCCTGCCGTGGGCTGAGATCGTGCCACTGTACTCCAGACTGGGTGACCAAGTGAGACCCTGTCTCAAACAAAAACAAAACAAAACAAAACAAAACAAAATTTTGGAGACAGAGTCTCACTATGTTGCCCAGGCTGGCATTTAATATTTTCATAATAAAACTTGAAAAGATCACAAGTATGTGACTATGTTCATCCATAAAAATATAAGTGCACTATTAATACTAAATGAAAAGAAAAAAAAAAAAAGGGCAGAACAGGAAGCTGTGCAGCCAACCTGACAGCCAGGAGAGCATGCTTTTTGATAAACATCAAAGAGCCATGGAAGCAGCAGGAATTTTCCAAGATTTTTATACTTCTTTCTACATAAAGTAGAATAGATACATCATAGTGATTCAAAGTTGAAAATCAAGGATCTAGCAAATCCTTCTGAGATAACATCCCCTTGCCTTCTATGCTGCCTTCCAGGAGGCAAGCACATGGGAATTGCTGAGCCAGTCCAAAACAATCCTCCCCTTCTGTTTCCATGGCAATGAGGCCAGCCAGGGGCAGCAGCAGAAGATGCCAGGAGAGAACAGAGAATATTCTGGGTCAAAGTCTTTGTTGAAGCTAAGGTGGTGCATTTGGAGACCCCATTTCTCCATCCCGCAGAAGGTAAGGGGAAAGTACCCCCCTTCCCATTTCTGGCTGCACAGGGAATGCCCCAGGGGTAGGGCTCTTCCGGGTACCAGACACAGTCTAGAAAAGCAGGAAGCCTGGTTCTAAGTCTGATGTCAGTCTAACTGCCAAACCTACCTGCACTTTTATTTCCAGGTTAAACTCAAAGGGCAGGGCTTACTTAGATAGCACTATTGTTCCAGGGAGGCCTGAAATCTCTGGTGGACATGAATATTCTACAGGAAGGGATCCATGGCTCCCACCTGCATCTTTCTGTTATGGATTGGAAAATGTTTGTTCGATGTGTATGGAAGGAGGTGACAGATTCTTGTAGGCCCTTGAGCGTTTCCTTTATTCATTTTTTAATTATTTATTTGTTTGTTTGTTTATTTTTTTTGAGACAGAGTCTCACTCTGTCACCTAGGCTGGAGTGCAGTGGCACCATCTTGGCTCACTACAACCTCTGCCTCCGGGGTTCAAGCAGTTCTCCTGCCTCAGCCTCCTAAGCAGATGGGATTACAGGTGCACGCCACCACGCCTGGCTAATTTTTTTTCTTTTTCTTTTTCTTTTTTTCAGTAGAGATGGGGCTTCACCATGCTGGCCAGGCTGGTCTCAAAATCCTGGCCTCAAATGATCCTCTTGCCTCAGCCTCCCAAAGTGCTGGGATGACAGGCATGAGCCGCCGTGCCCAGCTCGTTTTTAAAATTAATAATTTTTTATAAGAGACAGCATCTCACTATGTTGCCCAGGCTGGTCTCCAGCTCTTGGGCTCAATGAGTGATCCTCCTGCCTTTGCCTCCCAAAGTGCTGTGATTAGAGGTGTGAACCATCATGCCGGCCTACTTAAACCTTTTTAAGACTCAAAATTTACGTTTTTTAAGCCCCTCTTCTTTATTTTCAGTTGGGATCTCACTCTGTCTCCCAGGCTGGAGTGCTGTGGCACAATCATGGCTCACTGCAGCCTCGAGCAATCCTCCCACCTTAAGGGATCCTCCCACCTCAGCCTCCTCAGTAGCTGGGACTACAGGCACACACCACCATGCCTGGATAATTTTTTAAAACTTTTTTATTAATAGAGATGGGGTTTTGCCATATTGCCCAGGATGGTCTCGAAATCCTGGTCTCAAGCCACCCTCTTACCTCTGCCTCCCAAAGCGCTGCAATTATGGGCATGAGCCATCATGCCCAGCCTTGTTCCCCTGTTCTTCAGGGCAACACATCCCAAGGATGTGACTCCTGTGTGGCTGTGACCTGTGTGCAGTTGGTGCAGTGGGGTGGTAGTGAGGGCAGAGGCACTGAGCAAGGTGAAGAGGAGGGGAGGCCCAGCACCACTGGGGGAATCCAGAATGTGTCACCCCGGGATATGTCTCTTTGACATAACTACTTTTGAGCTAAAGGCAATTAAGAAGCAGCAAATGGGCCGGGTGTGGTGGCTCACACCTGTAATCCCAGCACTTTGTGAGGCTGAGACAGGTGGATCACTTGAGGTCAGGAGTTCGAGACCAGCCTGGCCAACATGGTGAAACCCCATCTCTACTAAAAATACAAAAATTAGCTGGGTGTGGTGGCACACACCCGTAATCCCAGCTACTCAGGAGGCTGAGACAGAAGAATCACTTGAACCCAGGAGGAGGAGGTTACAGTGAGCCAAGATCGCACCATTGCAATCCAGCCTGGGCGACAGAGCGAGACTTTGTCTCAAAAAAATTAAATTAAATTAAATTAAATTTTTAAAAAAGAAGCAGGAAATGGAGAAAGAGCTCTTTCTGTCCTCCCCACTTTTCCACCTGAAGACAGGATACAAATTCTTCTTTACCGGAGACAGCTCTTACCAGATCAGAGAGGGCACCAGAGGAAGCTGCCAACAAATCTTGCCCCATTAGTGTACTTTCATATATTTACCTTCCCACAGTTTCCTGCCCTCGGAAGCCTAGAACTGCTTTGCTTTGTCTTGTCACATCTCCAAAGTATATTGTTCTTTTTGAAGATGGTTTATAGGGCAGAGTTCTAAGCCACTGCTTTGAGTTACCTTTCATCAAGGTTTCTCCCACGAGATGTGCAGTGCACATGTTAATACACTTGCTTGTTTTTTCTTTGTTAATCTGTCTTCTGTTAAAGGGCTGTGTCCCAACCATGAACTTGTGAGGGTTGAGGAGAAGTGCTGTTTTCTCCCTGACAGCTGAATGTGTGCCTGCCCTCTGACTAGGGGGAAATGGAAAGGGGATGTGGCTAATCCTATTCTCATAAGTTCTTCACATTCGCTGTCCCATGATAAGGGTGTCCCAGAGCAGAAGACACAATGGGGAGTCGCAGAGCCCAGCATGGAAAGGAAAGACAAAACCACATCACTGTGTTGCTGATACACCAGACAGGACCAGAAAGGAGGCATTGAATGGTCAGTCTCCAAGCCATAGGATTTCCAGAAGAAGGTGGGAGAGGAGACACTGGGCTGCAGAAATCACTGAGCCAACCAGACAGAGCATGGGGGGTGAGCACGTTCAGGGGCCCAGAACCTGGGCTCACCAAAGGGTCTGACTGAGAATCTTACTCTACTCATGCAGGGCTCTTCTTCTTCAGTCCCCCACACCTCTATCTCCCCTCTGCACTGGGCTTCTTGCATCTTTTAAGGACATTTCTACTTGTTTACAAATGTGGCCACATCCTCCCACCTGGGAAACATATATATGTATGAAAAGAAACCCAGAAGGCTCATATATATATACATGAGCTTTCTAGGTTTCTTTTCTTTTCTGTTTATTTTGAGGCAGGGTCTCACTCTGTTGTCCAGGCTGGAGTGCAGTGGTGCAATCTCAGCTCACTGCAGCCTTCACCACCCAGGCTCAGGTGATCCTCCCACCTCAGCCTCCTGAGGAGCTGGGACCACAGGTGCGTGCCACCATGCCCACCTTCTATGTTTCAACGCTCACCTATTGCTCATGACACTCCTCTGAAGTGAGTAGGATCCCCAGCTTCCATAGGAGGTAATAACAGTGGAAAGAACACAGGCCTGGCATGGGACAGCCCCAGGTGTGAACCCCCAACTCTGACACTGTAGCTCAGTGACCCGGGCAAGGCACTCGTTCCCTCTAAGCCTCAGTTACCTGGTCTGGAAGATGGAGATGAGAGACCTCCTCACTGGGGTATTGTGAGCATTGAACTTACCAATGTGGGGAAAGTGCCAGCACCCAGTAAGTGGTGGCAACAAGGATTATTCCTGTTCCTCAGAGAGGCGGAGTAACCACAAGGCAGAACTGGGACTTGAGCACGGCCAGCAGACCCAAGTCACGGGAAAAATTGCCAAGAATGGGCACCCTGGTACAAAGCAAGGAATGTGACGGCATAAGCAGGGGGCCGGCCCCCGAATCGCCTTCACAGGGAGCCCGGGCCTATTTCAGGGTCCTCTGTGTGGACGGAAGCAGAAACAATACTCAGGCCAGTATAGGGGCCAGGACTTCATGGGGCTCAGGGGTTTTAGGCAATTCCAAAAGGTTGTCACCAGCTATTGAATAAAATTGGTCACCCTCGGTTCCAAAGCAGAAGGGCTAATGTGCCGTAACATATTGAATGAATTCAGTGTCTTTCTGCAAAGGAGATCAAAGCACTTCAAAATCATTTCCTGCACACTCTCCTGAGAAGCAGCCAGGGAGGAAAACCTGTTTCATCTACGAGATACGCTTGGTGTCAGTCACCATCTCTGAGATTGTAGAATTCTTTCTGTTTCCAAAAGGCTTTGGCATGCCGCCTCAGTGGCACCCTGGGAGGTAGACCGGTGGGACTGACCCATTTTACAGACAGGTAAGTGGGAGCCCAGGGAGCCTGAGAGCCTTTCCCAAGTGAGGACTTGCCCCTCGCAGATGGCCACAGCACACTGGCATATCCATGGCCCACTGTGAAACCCACACAGACCACAACAGGGCCAGGTCCTGGAAGGCCAGGATGAGGTTGGCCTTTGAATCAACAGCTCACAACAGTGCCGCAAATGCCCCACTCTCTGAACTCCAGGAGCCGGTGCCTAAGTACAATGGAAGTGGGCTCCTGGGCCTCTGAAGCCTGAATGACAGGCAGATCCCCCAGCCGCTCTAAGTCTCACGCTGGGGAGGCATCCTCCCTGCATTGCTGAGTCTGCTATTTTCTCCTTCCCGTGGCACCCCCATACTCCTCCTGTGCCCTCAATCCCTCCCCCTCCACTCACCCAGGGCTCTTGTTCAGTTCCCCACACCTCTATCTCCCTTCTGCACTGGGCTTCTTGCATCTTTTAAGGACATTTCTCCTTGTCTACAAATGTGGCCATGTCCTCCCACCTGGGAAAAACCTTCCCCAGACCCTGTCATCCATCAGCTTAGTCACTGCCCCCTGCCCCTCCCACCTCCTCCTCTCCTGACACGCTTCCCCTGGATTGATCTACGTGATCACTTCTAGTTTTTTCCTACACGCTACTGAGTCCTTCAAGCAGACTTTCACCCTAACCCTTTACTGCCGTTGCTCACCAATCACCATTCCCATTCTCCTAAATAATAACTGCTGCATACTGAGGAGTCTACGGCCGCAGGTGCTATGCCATCCACCTTAAAATGACCTTGTGAGATGGGTACTGTTAAGCCAGGTTACAGACAAGGCAATGGAGGCTCACAGTAAGCATCTGGGTTCAAGTTCCCAACAGTCCAAGTCTAAAGCCAGGGCTTCTCCTCCTGGCCTCAGCCTTCACTATGTGCCTGGCATAAGTAGACCTCAGCCCTCCCCTTCCTCCAGCACCCACCTTCTGCCTCCACCCATGCATGTCCCGAGCTTCTTCCTTCATCGCTCTCGCCTCACTCCTCCACTCTCCCCTGGCTTCAGCCAAGACTCTCTGAGATGGTCCCAAAGCCCACCCCTCTGGCTCCAATCCCTGTCCCAGATTTGAGGTTTATGTTTCTAAATCCAGGAGGTCTCAGCTCCTTGGCTGCTCAGCTTCCTGGGCTCTTCCAATACAATGTTGCTATTTTATTTTTTGAGTCGAAGTCTCACTCTGTAGCCTAGGCTGGAGTACAGTGGCGCAATCTTGGCTCACTGCAACCTCTGCCTCCCAGGTTCAAGTGATTCTCCTGCCTCAGCCTCCAGAGTAGCTGGCACTACAGGTGCATGCCAAAATGACCAGCTAATTTTTGTATTTTTAGTAGAGACGGGGTTTCAACATGTTGACCAGGCTGGTCTTGAACTCCTGACCTCAGGTGATCCACAAGCCTCAGCCTCCCAAAGTGCTGGGATTAGGCGCCCGGCCCCAATACAATGTTTCTAAACTCAGACCCTTCGTCTTCTCCTCAAACCAGTCTCCATCTTGCAGCTTTTCCAAGAAGCTTCTTCCTTGACTTCTGACAAGGATGCTGGAATTTTCAGGCATCTTGGGCTTTTCTACAAGCCTGGTCCTCCCACAAAAGCATCATTCTTCCTATTTCTGTCAAAACAGTGGCTTCCTTCCTCACCCCCTCTCCTCACAACTGATCTACTGTCGTAGAACTTGCAAGGCCCCGGGGTGACCTCCAGCTCTGAATCCTCACATCTCCTGTACAAGTCCTGGAACTGACCTTCTTGGAGGTGGACCAAAGGAACCCATTCCTCAGTGCTGGCCTCCCAACATAACCCCAGCTCCCCAGCTTGGGCGCCACACCCACCAAATCCCTCTACGGAAACAGCCATCTGCCCTGGACTGGCCTCCAGCTAGTCTGTGAATTCGCTTCTCCTGAGACTACTGGCTTCACCATCCATGGCCGGCCAGGGATTCTTAAGTCCGATAGCTTCAGCTCAAAGGGAGAGCTGGAACTCACTCACTCATCTCCTCCGCAAACATCTATTGGGTTAATCGGAGGGTTAACTGTGGGATTCTGTAGGCGCCTGTAGAAACAGAATTCCAGGCCGGGCGCGGTGGCTCACGTCTGTAATCCCAGCACTTTGGGAGGCCGAGGTGGGCGGATCACGAGGTCAGGAGATCAAGACCATCCTGGCTAACAAGGTGAAACCCCGTCTCTACTAAAAATACAAAAAATTAGCCGGGCGCGGTGGCGGGCACCTGTAAACCCAGCTACTCGGGAGGCTGAGGCAGGAGAATGGCTGGAACCCGGGAGGCGGAGCTTGCAGTAAGCGGAGATCAGGCCACTGTGAGAGGTGACAGCGTGCTGGCAGTCCTCGCAGCCCTGGCTCGCTCTCGGCGCCTCCTCTGCTTGGGCTCCCACTTTGGCGGCACTTGAGGAGCTCTTCAGCCCACCGCTGCACTGTGGGAACCCCTTTCTGGGCTGGCCAAGGCCGGAGCCGGCGCCCTCAGCTTGCCGGGAGGTGTGGAGGGAGAGGCGCGGGCGGGAACCGGGGCTGCGCGCCGTGCTTGCGTGCCAGGGCGAGTTCCGGGTGGGCGTGGGCTCGGCGGGCCCCGCACTCAGAGTGGCCGGCCGACCCTGCCGGCCCCGGGCTGTGAGGGGCTTAGCACCTGGGCCAGCAGCTGCTGTGCTCAATTTCTCGCCGGGCCTTAGCTGCCTTCCCGCGGGGCAGGGCTCGGGACCTGCAGCCCGCCATGCCTGAGCCTCCCCCCGCCCATCGACCACCCAGGGGCTGACAAGTGAGGGCGCACGGCGCGGGACTGGCAGGCAGCTCCACCTGCGGCCCCGGTGCGGGATCCGCTGGGTGAAGCCAGCTGGGCTCCTGAGTCTGGTGGGGATTTGGAGAACCCTTATGTCTAGCTAAGGGATTGTAAATACACCAAACGGCACTCTCTATCTAGCTCAAGGTTTGTAAACACACCAATCAGCACCCTGTGTCTAGCTCAGGGTTTGTGAATGCACCAATCGACACTCTGTATCTAGCTTCTCTGGTGGGGACTTGGAGAACCTTTGTGTGGACACTCTGTATCTAGCTAATCTAGTGGGGACGTAGAGAACTTTTGCGTCTAGCTCAGGGATTGTAAACGCACCAATCAGCACCCTGTCAAAACGGACCAATCAGCTCTCTGTAAAACAGACCAGTCGGCGCTCTGTAAAATGGACCAATCAGCAGGATGTGGGTGGGGCCAGATAAGGGAATAAAAGCAGGCTGCCAGCGGTAGCAGTGGTAACGCGCTGGGGTTTGTTTTCGATCGTGTAGAGGCTTTGTTCTTTCGCTCTTTGCAATGACTCTTGCTGCTGCTCACTCTGGGTTCACGCTGCCTTTATGAGTTGTAAGACTCACCGCGAAGGTCTGTAGCTTCACAGCTGAAGCTATCGAGACCACGAACCCACCAGGAGGAACGAACAACTCCAGAAGCACCGCCTTAAAAGCTGTAACACCCACCGCGAAGGTCTGCAGGTTCACTCCTGAGCTGCCGAGATCACGAACCCACCAGGAGGAAGAAACTCCGAACACATCCGAACATGAGAAAGAACAAACTCCAGACACGCTGCCTTTAAGAACTGTAACAATCACCGCGAGGGTCCGCGGCTTCATTCTTGAAGTGAGACCAAGAACCCACCAATTCCGGACGCAACTGCACTCCAGCCTGGGCGACAGAGCGAGACTCCGTCTCAAAAAAAAAAAAAAAAAAAAAAAAAACAGAAACAGAATCCCACCCAGCTTTAGCAAGTCGGAGGAGGTGAGGCCCACTTTTCTACTTTCCTGATTGGAAGGAGAAGGAAGTGCACAGGTAGAGCGGGAGGCGGGGGGGGCCTGCCAGGCCCAACGGCAGTGAGGGAGCAGCTGGACTGAGTAGAGAATTGCGGCGGGGTGGGGGGAGTTTTTTTTTGTTTGTTGTTTCTTTACGTGTGTGCGTGTTTCAGAAGTGAAGACCAGAATTAGAGTGGTTATCTAAAGACAGATTTGAATCCGGGGTTTAGAAGAAAACAGTGGTGTTACAAATGAAAACAAAACGGGTCCTGTCTGAGAAGCCTCAGGAGGAGAGAACACCTATATTATTAAAGGAAGCATGGACACTAGTGAGCCTTATATTTCTATTCTTTTTTTCTCTCTCTCTCTCTGAGACAGAGTGTCGGTCTGTCGCCCAGGCTGGAGTGCAGTGGCGCGATCTCAGCTCACTGCAACCTCCGCCTCCCAGGTTCAAGCAATTCTCCTGCCTCAGCCTCCCAAGTATCTGGGATTACAGGCGCACGCCACCATGCCCGCCTAATTTTTGTATTTTTAGTAGAAACAGGGTTTCACCATGTTGGCCAGGCTGGTCTCAAACTCCTGACCTCAGATGATCTGCCCTCCTTGGCCTCCCAAAGTGCTCTATTCTATTCTCTCTCCTGTCTCTCTTTTTTTTTTTTTTTTTTTTTTTTTTTGAGGCAGGGTCTCACTCTATCACCCAGGTTGGAGTGCAGCAGCGCCATCATAGCTGACTGCAGCCTTGAACTCCTGGGCTCAAGCGATCTTCCCACCTCAGCCTCCCAAGTAGCTGGGAGTACAGCCACCGCTCCTGGCCTGAGTCTTCTATTGTCTTTCCTTTTCCTTTTGGTCTGGTAGGTTCCTCACCTTTTTCCTTTATCTAGATTAGTGGCGCATTCATACTCGAGTAAATGACTGTACTTTTTAAACTGCTATAATATTTTGAGGGGCAGGTTAGAGGAGTCATAAGCCTTAGTCCTAAAGAGCTTGTGTTACTTCAAGCATCAGTCACATAGGGGAGGTGACAGACGATGGTCTCAAGTGTTCTGAAATCACTCTAATGTATATAGAGGGGCCAACCAGAAGAGGAAAGCTATAGTGTCTCAGGAGTTCCTGAGCCTCTGATAAGGGGAGAGCATGTGACAACAGTGAAAATCCATTTAATGCCAAGGGGGTGGGGGGATTTAGAATTACTTGCCTGAGAAGCAACATCATCTCAGGTGGCAGCCAAGCCTTCATCCTGGAAGCAGAGAAGAGCCGCTTCCTCCCTAGTGATGCAGGGCTGGGGGCAGGCTGGGCTGGCCTCTCTCGTAGGCACAGGCTGAGCCCTGCAGCCCCTCCCATGGGAGGAGCTGGCTATTTCCCTCCACCCTAGTGCTTTCAGGAACTCAGCCAGGCCCAGGCTCCCTCTCCTTCTCACCTTCCAGCTCTGCCATAAGGTCTGAGCTTCTGCCACAGTGGCCTCATTTCCCTTCTCATGCCCAACAGGTGCCCCAGGGCTCTGACCCACAGGTCACTTTATAGAGAATCTTTCATTGCAAATTGTTTTTTCTATGTCCAGGAGATTCAAGAGTCATCTCAAATGTGATTTGAATGGGAGTTTCTTTGAATTCATTATTGGTAACTGGCTAATCAATAAAATTCCCCCTGGACATGAAGACAAGACGGGACTCGCCCCTGGTCAGAGTTTTACAGAGGTTTTTTTTTTTTTTTTTTTCCTTTTTTTGAGATGGAGTCTCGCTCTGTTGCCAGGCTGGAGTGCAGTGGCGCGATCTCGACTTACTGCCTCCTCCACCTCCCGTGTTCAAGCAATTCTTGTCCCTCAGCCTCCCAAGTAGCTGGGATTACAGGCACCTGCCACCACACCCAGCTACTTTTTTGTTTTGTATTTTCACTATGTTGGCCAGGCTGGTCTCGATCATCTGACCTCATGATCCGCCCGCCTCGGTCTCCCAAAGTGCTGGGATTACAGGCGTGAGCCACCGCGCCCAGCCTTACAGAGGTTTTCTTCATGACTTGCTCCCTTTTATTCATTTCATGCTCCAGTTTCATTATTTTAGTGAATTTGAGTTGAGAGTAGCTCAAAACCACATAATGAAGAATATTCTACTTCAATTACAGTTACCCATTGTTCTGTGGGGTCTGGGGTGCATGGATAAAGATATTAACCTGGCTTCATAATGATGGCAAGAGGGGAAAGGGAGGTAGATTTCAACTGTTCTGGGTTCTTGTGTGTACGCACACGAGCACATAAGCCTTATTAAGATGCACTGTGGAATAATACGAAGGTACAGGGAGAACAGGCGTATTTACAGACTGTAAGTGGGAATGTAATGTAACATTTTCTATACCAAAACCCTTAAAAATATGAGTACCCAACAATTCTGTCATCAGGTTTCCCTTAAGAAAATAATTAGACAAGGATACCAAGTTGGATATTCAAAAATGTTTGTTCCAGATTGTTTATAATAGCAAAAAAATGCAAACAACTTGGAAGTCCGGAAATAATCTGAGTTCTTAATTGGAAGCAACAGAAATCATTGCTGACTAAGGTAGACAGGAAAGGGATTTATTAAAAGGACAGGATATGGCTTTAGGTGGTGTAGCCAGGAAGAGCGGGTGCCTGAAAGGCTGGGCAGGACTGGGGCAGTGGACTCACTTCTACAGTGTGCACCTCCAATCCTACAGGCGCCAAACACTGCTTATCACCATCAGCCCCACGGCCACCAGCTGCTCAGGGATGCACCATCTTGCTGAAGCCTCTGCCTCTGCCAGACTGGGTTCCTCCAGGGCCTCTGCTTTTGCACCCCCAGCTCCTAGTTCCAAGCCTGGTGTGGGTGCATGTGATGGGCAGGGACTGGATCCCATGCCTGTAAGCTAGTGACAAGAGAGTCAGGAAAACTGACGTGGGGCTTTCAGCAACTACAGTGGGAGGCTTCCAGTAGAAGGGAATTGGGATGCTGAGAAGCCAAAAAGACTGACAAATGTGCACTAGATTAAGAAATGAGAAAAATAAATTACGATACCTGAATACAAGTGAGATATTGTAAGGGAGCAGAATCTAAATCTACAAACTTGGTTTTTCTATCGATACGTGATTTTTATTCCAAGTGCTCATTCAGCTGGAGTGGGAGTAGTTATGGCAAATTAATCTCAGGGAGTTGTGATTCTTCTGTGGGGTGTATCTAAATTTTGGGGTCTTACACAGTGCAACAGCAAGGACCCTCTGCTGTAAATTGGCTCATTGTGATGAGACAGTCTATCGTCCCACCCCGACAGCTGGGCTTGGGCTGGGGAAAGGCACAGGGCACCCTTGCTTTAGTATCCACATGAGCTGTGCTGCATGTTCCTCACTCCTGCTCTCGCTCTCCTCCACCCACACCTGGAAGCCTTTATCTAGTGCCAAGCATGAGGACTTGCTCAGACTCATATTCTGCCAAATCTATTGATTATGCCTGAGTTCTTTCTGCTCTCCCCAGGGGCGCAGCTAGACCGTGCCCAGCCATATTCATCTCTTTTATGGGGCAGTGAATAGAGAATGCCCTGGTTGACTGACCTGGGAAAGAACCGAGAAATTGGAGCAGACTTTTCAAAATAATATCCCTTGGCTGGGCGTGGTGGCTCACGCTTGTAATTCCAGAACTTTGGGAGGCCAAGGCAGGTGGATCACGAGGTCAGGAGTTCGAGAACAGCATGTCCAACATAGTGAAACCCCGTCTCTACTAACAATACAAAAATTAGCCGGGCGTGGTGACTCGTGCCTGTAGTCCCAGCTACTCGGGGAGGCTGAGGCAGAAGAATCGCTTGAACCTGGGAGGCAGAGGTTGCAGTGAGCCAAGATCGCGCCACTGCACTCCAGACTGGTGACAGAGCGAGACTCCGTCTCAAAAAATATATGATGATAATAATATCCCTTGACTCTCTATACCTATTGCTAATTTTTTTCCAGAAAGGTAAAATCATGACTCATACTAATACAGAATGAACACATCTTAAAGACTTTATTTAACTCGTTAATTACCGAGAGAACCAGTAAGATATAAAAACTGTTTCCACGGAGAATCCAAAAAAACAAACACGTATGTAGATGACCAGGAATGCGGAAATGAATTACTAAGAGATGGCCTCTTTCACTGAATGAAATGAATTGCATCTTTAATGGGAAATGTATTTACATGTTTATAAGCTGGAATAATTTGCAATCACAGACAATGAAAGGTGCAGACCATATAGAATCAGATAACCCGGTAAAGTCTAAGCCTTGCTTTCCACAGAAAAGATATGTATTCATTTTCTAGGTCTGAGAATCACAACACAGAATGGGTTGGTTGTTTAGTATTTTTTGTAGAGACAGGGTCTCACTATGTTGCCTAGGCTGGTCTCAAACTCCGGGGCTCAAGACATCCTCCTACCTCAGCCTCCTAAAGTGCTGGGATTATAGGCATGAGCCACCTCACCTGGACTGGGTGTTTAAAACAACAGAAATTTGTCTCAAAATTTTGGAGGCTAGAAGTGCAAAATCAAGGTGTTGGCAGGGCTTGGCTCGCTCTAGGCTCCAGGGAAGCCTCCTTCCTTGCCTCTTCTGGCTCCTGCTGGTTTCTGGCAATTCTTGGCTTTTGCTGGCTTGTAGATGCATCACTGCAATCTCTGCCTCCATAGACACATGGCATTCTCCCCATGTCCAGATTTCCCACTTACTAGGACATCGGTCATATTGGATAAAGGCTCATTCTAATGACCTCATCTTAACTTGATTAAATCTGCAAAGACCCTATTTCCAAATAAGGTCACATTCACAGTACTGAGGGTTAGGACTTCAATATATGTCACTTTGGGGAGTGACACAATTTAACCCATGAGAGTGTTAAAGAGGCTGGGCGCGGTGGCTCACGCCTGTAATCCCAGCACTTTGGGAGACCAAGGCGGGCGGATCATGAGGTCAGGAGATTGAGACCATCCTGGCCAACATGGTGAAACCCTGTCTCTACTGAAAATACAAAAAAAATAGCTGGGTGTGGTGGTGTGTACCTGTAATCCCAGCTACTCGGGAGGCCGAGGGACAAGAATCACTTGAACCCAGGAGGCAGAGGTTGCAGTGAGCCGAGATTGCGCCACTGCACTCCAGCTGGGCAGCAGAGCGAGACTCTGTCCAAAAAAAAAAAAAAAAGTAGTGTTAAAGAAAAACTGAAGACAAATTAAATTGAATAGCATTTAACCGAGCAAAGAATGATTCACTAATCATGAGCCCCCCAAACAAGAACAGGTTCAGAGAGACTCCAGGGCTGCCATATTTATGGACCAAAAACAGAAAGTGATGTACAGAAAATGAAAGTGAGGCACGGAAACAGCCGATTGGTTACAGCTCAACGTTTGCCTTATTTGAGCATGGTTTGAATAGTTGGCCACCTGTGATTGGCTGAAACTCTGTGATTGGCACACGAGTAGGTTACAGTCTCTTTACACATCCAGTTTGGCTGGAGTTTACTATCTGTGGAGAAACCCTTAGGCCGAACTTAAAATATGTAAGGAGGGAGCTTTAGGGTTAACTTAATGTAACAATAGATACCCAGTAATCTTTTTGTCCGGTAAAACATTTTCTACAATTTTCCTGACTTCCCTTGCCCTCTTTTTGATCATCATAATCTCCAAGATTTTTCTTGATGGCAATACACAAAACACCAGTCTCACTAGATATGTGCTAATTATTTACATGGGTGCAACAAGAGTGTTAATTAATCACATAAGCCTCTTTCAGTTTGCTTTGCAAATCCAGAGCCATATAGTATTAGCATCTAAGGCCAGAAAATTAACTTCTGTCTTTAAGTTTTCATTGGGAATCAAAGACTGAATTAATTAATTTGTTGATTTATTAGGTCTTGCTCTGTCTGCCAGGCTGGAGTGAAGTGGCATGATCACGGCTCACTGCAGTCTCAACCTCCCAGGCTCAAACAACGCTCCCACCTCAGCCTCCCAAGTAGCTGGGACTACAGGCACTCACCTCCACACCTGGCTAATTTTTGTATATTTTGTTGAGACAGGGTCTCGCTATGTTGCCTAAGCTAGTCTCAAACTCATAGGTTCAAACAATCCTCCTGCCATGGCCACCCAAAGTGCTAGGATTATAGGCATGAGCCACCATACCTGGATGACCTTTTAAAAATCTATATTCTTATATTTCTCTGAAATTAGAAAGCCTCCCCAAAATGTTCTTCTACATTTCATCAATAGTACATGTAACTTTGAATGAATCCCTTTCTACTTAAGGTTCCAAAGTTTGTTAAGCCTCCTGGTCAGACCTTAGGTGACCTTCCATACCACCAATAAGGCTGAGACCCTACGTAAGGCATAAGGCAGGTAGTAGCTAGTTTTCCTGGGAGAGTTTTGTGAGCATTGCCTTCTTAAGTAAAGTCTCAAAGTTGTCTAAGGGGTCTCAGCTCAGTCTGTACTTAAGAGCATTCTTTGAAATAGCAATAGGAACCGGGTATGGTGGCTCATGCCTGCAATCCGAGCACTTTGGGGGGCCGAAGTGGGTGGGTCACTTGAGGTCAGGAGTTTGAGACCAGCCTGGTCAACATGGTGAAACCCTGTCTCTACTAAAAAATACAAAAATTAGCCAGGTTTGGTGGTGAGTGCCTGTAGTCCCAGCTACTTGGGAGGCTGAGGTAGGAGAATGGCATGAACCTGGGAGGCGGCGCTTGCAGTGAGTCGAGATCACGACACTGCACTCCAGCCTGGGCAACAGAGTGAGACTCCATCTCAAAAAAAAAATAAAAATAAATGAAGTAGCAGTAGGTTAAAACACCTGGTACAGTTCTTTTCCACAGACTTTGAGTCTATCCTTTGTTAGAGACATGGACTCTGGCCTATAGCTTATAGCTGACCCTTCAGATAATCATCATAACAAAAGAAAACCTATTGGTAAATGGCAGATTCTTAATGGCTATGGAGAACTTATTACTTTACCAATAAAGTCAAGATGGAGGAGAGTAGAGTTCTCTATTGAAATATAGTACATAACTGTTTCACAAGAGTTTTTATCAGTGTTTCTTCCCTGAGGATAAAAGCATTTATTTTTTCTGTTTATTTATTTTAGCTACAGGGCCTGCTTCTGTCACCCAGGCTGGAGTGCAGTGGCATGATCATGGATCACTGTAGCCTCAAGCTCCTGGGCTCAAGCCATCCTCAACCTCAGTCTCTTGAGTAGCTGGGATGACAGGTGCAAGCCACTGTACCCAGCTGATAAAAGCATATTATAGATAATGAGGACATTGAAACATTTCCAGAAACTTCCCCATAAAGAATACCAGTTTCTGAAATATTTATACATTTCCCATGCAACTCAGAATAGTAACACATCAAACTTATTTTTAGCACCTCCCTTTTTATAGGCAGAAAACCAGACAAATTTTGTGACTTTCCAGGGTGTCCTCTGGGAAATCTCAAAGATAGTTTTAGGTATAAAAGATATCTTTAGGCAGCCGGGTGTGGTGGCTCGTGCTTGTAATCCTGGCACTTTGGGAGGCCGAGGCGGGCGGATCACGAAGTCAGGAGATCGAGACCACCTTGCTAACACGGTGAAACCCCATCTCTACTAAAAATACAAAAAGTTAGCCAGGCGTGGTGGCGGGCAGCTGTAGTCCCAGCTACTCAGGAGGCTGAGGCAGGGGAATGGCGTGAACCCGGGAGGCGGAGCTTGCAATGAGCCGAGATCATGCCACTGCACTCCAGCCTGGGCGAAAGAGCGAGACCGTGTCTCAAAAAAAAGATACCTTTAGGCTAGGCATGGTGGCTCATGCCTGTAATCCTAGCACTTTGGGAGGCTGAGTAGGGAGGATCACTTGAGCCTGGGAGATTGAGGCTATAGTGAGCTGTGGTTGTACTACTGCACTCCAGCCTGGACAACAGAGCAAGACCATGTCTCAAAAAACAAAACAAAAAAAAAAAGGTGGGGCCAGGTGCAGTGGCTCATTGCCTGTAATCCCGGCACTTTGGGAGGCTGAGGCAGGTGGATCACTTGAGGTCAGGAGTTCAAGACCAGCCTGGCCAACATGGTGAAACCCCATCTCTACTAAAAATGCAAAAAATTAGCTGGGTGTGGTGGCAGATGCCTGTAATCCCAGTTGCTTGGGAGGCTGAGGCAGGAGAATTGCTTGAACCCGGGAGGCAGAGGTCGCAGTAAGCCAAGATGACACCACTGTACTTCAGCCTGGGTGACAGAGACTCTGTCTCAAAAAAAAAAAAAAAAAAAAAAGTGGGCACAGTGCCTCTTTCATGCCTGTAATCCCAGCACTTTGGGAGGCTGAGGCAGGCAGATTGCTCAAGCCCGGTAGTTTGAGACCAACCTGGACCACATAGCAAGGCCCCACGTCTACAAAATAAATGCAAAAATTAGCCAGGTGCGGTGATGCATGCCTGTAATCCCGCTACTTAGGAGGCTGAGACGAGAGGATTACTTGAGCCCAGGAGGTCGAGGCTGCAGTGAGCCAAGATCACACCACCACTGCACTCCAGCCTGGGGGACAGAGAGAGACCCTATCTCAAAAAAAAAAAAAAAAAAAAAAAAGATATCCTGAAAAATTCTTCCTCTTTTTTTTTTTTTTTTTTTTTTTTAATTTTGTGTCTAATTTCTGAAGGCAAAATATCAAGAGTTGTCAGAGGAGATTTGGGTACATGATTAAGATAGAATCATGAGTGACCAGGAAACGATACTTTCCTCTTTAATCAAAATGCACAACAAAATATTTAAAAATAAATACAGAAGGCAACACAATTGTAAAAAAAAAAAATTGTAAAGAATTTTAGTGCTTTTGTGAGAAAACTTTGTTCTTTTTTTCTTATGTTTACATAATCAAGGACATAAGACAGCCAAAATAGAGTGGGTGAAATTATACTGATAGAATCCCTTATATGCAGGCAAATTTCACAGAGATAAAGAATTACATTTTTTAGGCCAGGCATGGTGGCTCATGCCTGTAATCCTAGCACTTTGGAAGGTCAAGGCGGGTGGATTGTCTGAGCTCAGGAGTTCAAGACCAGCCTGGGCAACATGGCGAAACCCCATCTCTACTGAAAATACAAAAAAATTAGCTGGACTATTGGTGCACGCCTGTAATCCCAGCTACTCAGGAGGCTGAGGCAGCGGAATCACTTGAAACAGGGAGGCAGAGGTTGCAGTGAGCTGTGATCGCACCACTGCACTCCAGCCTGGGCGACAGAGTGAGACTCTGTCTCCAAAAGAAAAATAAAATAATTACCTTTTTTTTTTTAATTGTATGTGAAGGCATTAATTAATACATCAAGTAAGCAAAACCAAGAAAACAAATGAATTTTGTCAAATTTTAAACATATTTCATATGCTGACATATATATTCATATAACCTCTTTCAGACAAATAATCACTTATTTTCAGGCAAATAAAAATCACTTTCTGAATTTTGTCCTTTGTTATGGTCTTTTATATTCTGGAACAAACTGACACTTTAAGACACAAGTTCTCTGAGTGTGGTCTGGGGACCCCCAAGAAGTCTGCAAGACCCTTTCAGGGGGGTTTTCAGTTTTGAAGCCAAAACTATTTTCATAGTCACACTAAGACATGATTTCTCCCTTCTCCTTTTCTCATGAGCATAGAATGAGGCTACATGACATGTGAAATGGCAAGAGATTGAGGACAGAAGCAGCTATGGGAACCCAGCTGTCTTCTGTTCAGCTAGACATTAAGGAGATTTGCAAATAGACAATAATGCCGCTTTTCTCATTTTTTGGAAAATAGTTATTTTTCATAAAAATATGTTAACATCCAACGATTCCATCATTGCTTACTTCAGATGGATTTTTTAAAAATTCTACTTTAGTTTTCTGTGTGGGGATGATGCTGGTGATTATGATTATGATTATTATAGAGACAGGATCTCACTATGTTGCCAAGGCTGGTCTTGAACTCCTTGGCTCAAGTGATATTCCTGCCTCGGCCTTCCAAAGTGCTGGGATTACAGGCATGAGCTATGGTGCCCAGCCTCTGTGGGGATTATTAACAGATATAACTCATATAAGCAAAATCTCTTTGGTGTCCTCTATAATTTTTTTTATGTGTGTAAACTCCTGAGACCAAAAAGTTTGGGAATTGCTGCTTTAGGAAAAACTACTCTTTTTCCTTTTTTAAAAATTTTACTTATTTATTTATTGGAGACAGAGTCTCGCTCTGTCACCCAGGCTGGGGTGCAGTGGGGTGATCTCAGCTCACTGCAACCTCCACCTCCAGGGTTCAAGCCATTCTCCTGCCTCAGCCTCCTGAATTGCTGGGATTATAGGCACGTACCACCATGCCCAGCTAATTTTTGTATTTTTAGTAGAGACAGGGTTTCACCACGTTGGTCAGGCTCATTTCAAACTCCTGACCTTGTGATCTGCCCTCCTCGGCCTCCTGAAGTGCTGGGATTACAGGCGTGAGCCACTGCGCCAGGCCTCTTTTTCCTTTAAAAACAAAAGCACATTCACAGTTGTATTTCTCTTTTGCTACTGCTCCTAGAATAGTCTCAACCGTGCATAATAATTATAACTTTTAACCAAAGTAATGAACTTCTATTTCACGAGAAAAATTAAGGGCTAGATAATTAAGAAATGTCTGTTATACACAAGTATTTTTGCAGACAGACAAAATTCTGACAACATATAACACTATGTTCTATATAGAACATATAGCCAGACACATCACTTTTACACCTTCTTAGCATAGCAAAAATGAACACCTTCATTACAACACCCCAAAGATACAGCCTCTCTCTAACATACAAAATATATTAAACCTCCTGGGGGACAGAGAGAGACCCTATATAAAAAAAAAACCCTGAAAAATCTTTCTTTTTTTATTTATTTTTATTTTGTCTCTTAATTGTGTGTGCCACCATGCCCAGCTAATTTTTTTGTATTTTTAGTAGAGATAGGGTTTCACCATGTTGGCCAGGCTTGTCTCGAACTCCTGACCTCAGGTGATCCGCCCACCTCTGTCTCCCAAAGTGCTGGGATTACAGACGTGAGCCACTGCGCCAGCCCAAAAAGGCATTTTAAGCAAAAATTCTGATACTTAAAAACTGAAAATATGAGCCCAGGAGTTCGAGGCTGCAATGAGCCAATACTGCACCTTTTTACTCCCACCTGGGTGACAGAGTGAGACCTTGTTGGTAAGAAAAAAAACCAGAAAAATAGAAAAAGAGGGCTTTTGCTATGTTGATGAACTCATCTTAGAGTGCATGATTTATAAATACATAACTATCCATACATACTTTTGCAGTGATAACCACTGGAAAAATGAGAATGTTAAGCCAATCTAGACAGAGTCCTTCTCATTCCACCTGCCTCTTTATGTTGGTAATACCAGGAGTCTTAAGAGAGCTGCTGTGGTCTGTGTCACATTCATCCCAGCCTCCTTTCTAATCCTGTAGCTGATGATGAAAATGTGATAAATCTTGTGGCTTACCTTTGATGCCTTTTCATTAATTATCTTCTGGTAGTAAATTGTGGCAAGTCTTCCACTTCCATCCCATCAGCCATTCCCATCACCTTGTCTAAAATGTCTTTATTGTAACTGCAGCCCAGGAAGAGGTGGTTGGCCCAGACCATGAAGAAGGGACAGCAGCTGGTCCAGGCGGCCACCGCCATTGGGTGGGTTGCGGTAGTTGGGCAGGTGGCGCAGCATGAATTCCATGCGGGCCTTCCATTGCTTCTCGCTGTCTGAGTAGGAGCGGAACTGCTCCTTTAAGTCTGCCACCTGCCGCACCCCTGAGACCAGCTCCTCCACCGTGGTGGCCGCCTCGCCACCAACCATGGTGCCCGCCGCCCTAATTTTTGTATTTTTAGTAGAGACGGGGTTTCACCATGTTGCCCAGGCTGGTTTCGAACTCCTGACCTCAGGTGATCCACCCGCCTTGGCCTCCCAAAGTGCTAGGATTATAGGCGTGAACCACTGCACCTGGCTGAAAGCCATTTTTAATATTTCATGTTTTGTGAAATTATGCTAAAAATTTTGGAGAGATATATCCCAAAATATTTACTGTGATTCTTTCTGGATAGTGAAATTGTGGATGCTTTTTTTTTTTAATTCTTTTTTTCCACAGCAAATGTGTCCTACTCCTATAATAAAAAGAAATCAATAAAATGTAATTTTAAAAAGACAACATTTAAAGGCCACTAACCTGAATTTTATTTACTATGAGCAAATTTTGATGTACTAGCAAGCCGAGTTCTCCCAGGCATCTATCTGCCTGAAATAATACCTGGGGTTGTTCATAAACCCAGGACTTTATGAGAACAACAAAGACTGAAGAGAATGATTAAACTCATATCATGAAATGAAAATGAAATGTTTCCAGCAGCCAGGCCCCAGATCTTCAGGAATGCTCAGCAAATATTACTTTCCTTTCTTCTCTCCCTTCCTTCCTTTCAGCCTTTGACTAGGTCAAATGGCCTTTGAAGGTGAGTGTCCCATGTCACATGTCCTTGTGGCTTCTCTTGACCACCGTCCCTCATGGACAGTCTACAAGCTGTTCTGGGTCTAGAGTCTGACCTACGTGCCCACCTGAGCCTCTCCAAGTGATCATCACCAAGTTGGGTGTTCGTTTTATTCCCCAGGACCCCATCCTCCAAGCTAAAGGGATGATGGGCACACCTAAGGTCCTTGTAGGATTCTGGCCCCAGGAGCAATTCCTTCCTCATGCAGAATCTGCCCTCTGGGCAGGGATTAGGACTTATGTGGATTTAAGCACATTGTGGACACTGTAAACCACAGGGAACACTTGCTGGGGAATCCAGCATCAACTCTCACATCTCACTGGCAAGCTGGTGAGAACCCTTCTCTTGTCATGGTGGAAACAGGTCCCATGGCTAGGCATGGTGGCTCACACCTGTAATCCCAGCACTTTGGAAGGCTGAGGCAGGAGAATTACCTGAGGTTGGGAGTTCAAGACCAGCTTGGCTAACATGGTGAAATCTTGTCTCTACTAAAAATACAAAAATCAGCCAGGCGTGGTAATGCACGCCTGTAATCCCAGCTAATACTCGGGAGGCTGAGGCAGGAGAATCGCCTGAACCCGGGAGGTGGAGGTTGCAGTGATCCAAGATCGCACCATTGCATTCCAGTCTGGGTGGCAGAGCGAGACTGTATCTCAAAAAAAAAAAAAAAAAAAAAGTTCCTGTTCTGTTTAGGTCTGCGGGGCAACGTTTAGGAACTCTGAAGCTAGAGTTTGTGGGTTCAAATCCTGTCCCCAGTGTTCACTTATCCCAGGCACATGGCTCATCTTCTTTGCCTGTGTCCTCCTGGTCGATGTTAAGTTAATATAGGAAGTGCAAAGAACGGAGCCCAATACACAGAAATCTGCACTCAGTGTTGGCTGTTGGTGCTATTTGTACCGAGCACTGTCTCCACAGCAGCAGCGGGGGCAGTACTGAAGAGAGGGCACTGATTCTTTCCTCTGAAACTCCTTACAGTCAGCAACCTCATCCCAAATGGTGCTAGACAAAGCCCCAGCGTTTCTTTTTAAGTGAAGCCAGAGTTGGCACCAATCTCAGCCTGGTGGGCAGCTTCTGAGCAAGGGGAGACCTGTCCTGCCCCAGGATGCCAGAGGGTGACCCAAGAACCGACTCCCTCCCCTTTGGCTGGAAGGTTGGACATAGCTGAGTAAAACTGACCTTGGACTTCATGTTCTTCAGAGTAGAGGCTGAGATGTGTATCAGACCAGAAGACAGCCAGGAGCTGCCCCCAAAGTAGCTTCTAGATGGTCCAGGGAGGGAGCCTACAGTAATGTTTGTCCCATGTTTGGACAGTCAGTGAAGTGGAGAGCAGAGAGTGAAATGAAGGACAGGCACATCTGTTGAAGATGCGGGGCCCAGGGCCTGGCTACTAGCATGAGTATTTGGGTGGTCGCGGGGTATGGGTGTGGCTCCAGGAGGAGAGATTTTTGTTTTTGTTTTTTCGAGATGCAGTCTCCCACTGTTGCCCAGGCTGGAGTGCAGTGGCACAATCTCGGCTCACTGCAACCTCTACCTCCCAGGTTCAAGTGATTTTCAGCTAATTTTTGTATTTTTAATTTAGACGGGGTTTCACCATGTTGGCCAGACTAGTCTCGAACTCCTGACCTCCAGTGATCCACCCGCCTTAGCCTCCCAAAGTGCTGGGATTACAGGTGTGAGCCACCACACAGGAGGAGAGTTTGAAAGCCCAGCTGCCTGCTGACACTTGGAGGTTACTGTCCCAACTCCAGCTCTCAGACTGTGTCGACTCAGGGCGCCTCTCAGCCTAATATACCGTGACACTTCCTCACACGGTCTATTTGACTTGAAATTTATATTTAGGAATTGCACTAAGGAAAATATTCTGCCACCAGAACTGTTCAAAACTTACTTGTTCTAAATGGTGCTTAAATTTCCCCAAATTTAAAAACAATACTAAACAATTTACCTGATATCAACATAACCAGGTAAAGGTGAGGAAAAAAATTCTAAACAATCAACAACAGCCAAACTTTGCTCAATCATGCTAAAAAAAAAGATAATTATCTGTCTATTTTTGCCATAGAAAATGTTTGCAGAACAGAAAATTATTGCAGCCCTTTTGCAACTGGGAGGCAACAAGCTTGAGAATAAAGGGAATGAACTAAAGATGGTGGAGCCAAACACCAGAAAAACATCTATGGTATCCTGGAGCAGCTCAAGAGACATCAGTAACTGCCTAGTTCCTGGCTTCTTGTTATATAAGAAAAATACGATGGGCGCGGTGGCTCACATCTGTAATCCCAGCACTTTGGGAGGCTGAGAGGGGCAGGTCACCTGAGGTCAGGAGTTGGAGACCAGCCTGGACAACATGGTGAAACCTCGTCCCTATTAAAAATACAAGAATTAGCTGGGCATGGTGGCAGGTGCCTTTTATGCTAGCTACTTGGGAGGCTAAGGCATGAGAATCACTTGAACCAGGGAGGCAGAGCCTTCAGTGAGCCGAGATCGCGCCACTGCACGCCAGCCTGGGCAACAGAGCGAGACTGTCTCAAAAAAAAAGAAAAACCCATGTAAAAAAAGAAAAAGAAACCCATGTGTTTAAGCCACACATGCACACACACACACACATGAATGCATACACACCCTGATGTTATATGAGGTAATAAACAATACCATCAAAACTGATGGGGAAATGTATTATAAATATGTGACAAGCAGTTAATAAAAATACACTCTGAGAACCTTGTGGGGCTCCTGGAAGTAAAATCCATGAAAGTGTGGGCCCCCGACCAACACTGGGCCCCAAGGGATTTTTAATTCTCAAGCTAGTCTCAGCTCAGCCTCCAGCTGTTTGTCCATTCCTGACTCAGTGCTCCTGCCAGTTCCTGGCTCCCGTGGCTTCTCCTTCAGGTAGGCAGCTCTCAGCTGTGATTCTGTCTTCACTGCATCTTCATATTTCAAGGTAGTGGTTTGCCCTATGACCTCAATCCTGTGATGATCTTTACTTTTTTTTTTTTTTTTTGAGATGGAGTTTTGCTTTTGTTGCCCAGGCTGGAGTGCAACGGTGTGATCTTTGCTCACTGCAACCTCCGCCTCCCAGGCACAAGCGATTCTCCTGCGTCAGCCTCCCGAGTAGCTGGAACTAAAGACACGCGCCACCACACCCAGCTAATTTTTGTGTTTTTAGTAGAGACTGGGTTTTGCCATGTTGGCCAGGCTTATCTCCACTTCTGACCTCAAGTGATCTGCCTGCCTTAGCCTCCCAAAGTGCTGGGATTACAGGCATGAGCCACTGTGCCCAGTCTGGAAGGCACCTTTAAACCAGGTCTTGGTAGCTGGTTGGAGAAGGGTAGGGAAGGGAATTCCAGCCAGGAAGTTCAGCATGAGACAGGCACAGAGGTTCCAGGTCTCTGGTCCATATTCAGGGTACCACAGGCCACCTATTTGCCTGGAAGCAGAATTAGTGGAGTGTCTGGGGTGCAGAGAGATAATCATTGGAAAATGCGGGTGCTGAGGACACTCACTTGGTCTCTGGTAGACTCCCTCTGAAGGCAGCCAGAGTGGGTGGAGATCACTTGTGGAGATCACCTTTCTCAGCATCATCCTGGATATCACAGTGGACATTTACTGAGCACTTACTGGCTGGCAGGCATTGTGCTAAATGCCACATCTGCTTTTTTATTTTATTTTATTTTATTTAACTGTTAAAGATGTTCCATTTATTTTTTCAGTTTCTGTAAAAAGAAGACTGCTCCATAGTTTTTACTCACACCTCCCTGTCTGGTCTTTGCTTGAGTTGTCACCTTAGCCAGCCCGTTCTGGCATGTCACCCACACCCCCAAAACTTACTCTGAGCTTGTTGGGTGAGCTTTAGGAGACATTGTGAGCTAGAGCTGCTGCAGTGGTGGGCCTAGAAATGTCGCTAGCTGATGGTATAGCCCCTCCAGAGGGACATGCTGGACACAACCTTCCATATTCTGCACAGGAGAGCATCCCTCCAACTCCCCATCATATGAATGAAAATTTTGGCTGGAGTGCAGTGGCATGATCTTGGCTCACTGCAACCTCCGCCTCCTGGGTTCAAGTGATTCTCCTTCCTCAGCCTCCTGAGTAGCTGGGACTACAGGCGCGTGCTACCACGCCCGGCTAGTTTTTGTATTTTTAGTGGAGATGGGGTTTCACCATGTTGGTCAGGCTGTTCTCAAACTCCTGACCTCAGGTGATCCACCCGCCTTGGCCTCCCAAAGTGCTGGGATTACAGGCATGAACCTGTAACAGTGCAAGACTCCATCTCAAACAAAACAAAACACCACATTTTTAAATAACGTGAGTCAAAGAAGTCTCGAGAAATTTTAAAATATTTTGAACTAAATGAAAATAAAACATCAAAATTTATGGGATGTAGTAAAAGCAGTGCTTACAGGGAAATTTATAGTATTGAAGTTATATATTAGGAAAGAAGAACTAACAAATAATCTAAGCTTTCAGCTTAGGAAACTAGAGAAAGAAGGCAGTGTAAGCCTAAAGGAAGCAGAAGAAAAGAAATAATAAGAATTAGAGAAGAAATCAATGCAATTGAAAATAGGAAATCAATAGAGAAAATCAATAAAATCAAAAGCTGGTTCTTCAAAAAGAGCAATAAAACTGATAAACTTCTAGCCAGGCAAATCAGAAAGACAAAAGAGACAGAAGAAACACAAATCACTAATATCAGAGATAAAAGAGGGGGCAATCACTTCTAATCCTAAGAACATTAAAAGGATAATAAAGGAATTTTATGAAAAATTCTCTGCCCACAAATCTGATAGCTTAAACGAAATGGACCAATTACTTGAAAGACACAAACTACTACAACTCACACAAAAATAAATAGAGGCAAGGCCTGGTGGCTCATGCCTAAAATCCCAGCACTTAGGGAGGCTAAGGTGGGAGGATCACTTGAGCCCAAGAGTTTGAGACCAGCCTGGGCAACATAGTGGGATATCATCTCTATTTTTAAAATTTTAACATATATTTTAAACAATTTTTAAAAAGGAATAGCTAGTCTGCCTGGATGCAGTGGCTCATGCCTGTAATCCCAACGATTTGAAAGGCCAAGGTGGGAGGATAGCTTAAACCCTGGAGTTTGAGACCAGCCTGGGCAACAGAGTGAGACCTCGTCTCTACAAAAAATACAAAAATTAGCTGGGCATGATGGTGCATGCCTGTAATCCCAGCTACTTGGGAAGCTGAGGTGGGAGAATTGCTTGAGCCTGGGTGGTGGATGCTGCAATGAGCAGTGATCATGCCACTGCACTCCAGCCTGGGGGACAGAGTGAGACCCCCCATCTCAAAAAAATAAAGTGAATAAAATAAAATAAATGATAATCTGAACAGGCCTATATATATATTAAATAAATTGAATCAATAACTAATAATCTTCCAAAAAACAAAACACCAGGTCCAGATGGCTTTACTGGTGAATTCTACCAAACATTCAAGGAAGAAATAATACCATTTTCCTACAATCTTTTCCTGAAAATAGAAGGAGAGGGAACACTTCCTAATTCATTCTCTGAGGCCATCATTACCCTAATTCCAAAACCAGATAAAGGTTATAAGAAAGACTATAGACCAATATCTCTCATGAAGATAGATGCAAAAATCCTCAACAAAATAGTAAGTTGAACCCAACAATGTATAAAAAGAATTATACACTACAACAATGTGGGATTTATTCTAGGTATGCAAGGCCAGTTCAACAGTCAAAAATTAATTAATGTAATCCATCACATCAACATGCTAAATTATATGATCTTATCAGTAGAAGCAGAAAAAGCATTTAACAAAATCTAACACCATTCATGATCAAAAACTCTCAGCAAGCTAGAAATAGAAGGGAACTTCCCCAACTTGATAAAGAACATCTATAAAAATCTACAGCTAGGCCAGGCCCATTGGCTCACGCCTGTAATCCCAGCACTTTGGGAGGCCAAGATGGGTGGATCACCGGAGGTCAGGAGTTCGAGACCAGCCTGACCAGCATGGTGAAACCCTGTCTCTAGTGAAAATACAAAAAATTAGCCAGGTGTTGTGGTGGGCGCCTGTAATCCCAGCTGCTCAGGAAGCTGAGGCATGAGAATTGCTTGAACCCTGGAGGCGGAGGTTCCAGTGAGCCGAGATTGCACCACTGCACTCCAGCCTGGGCAACAAGAGGGAAGCTCCCATCTCAAAAAAAAAAAATCTACAGCTAACATCATACATAATAGTGAGAAATCAGATGCTTTCCCTCTAAGATCAACGATGTTCTTCACCATTCCCATTCAACATCATACTGTATGTACTAGCTAATGCAGCAAGACAAGAAAAGGAAATAAAAGATACAGATCGGAAAAGGAGAAATAAAAAATGTTTGTTTGCAAATGACATGAGTGTCTGTGTAGAAAATCCCAAAGAATCAACAAAAAGACTCCAGGAATAAGTGATTATAACAAGGCTTCAAGATACAAGGTTAATGTACAAAAGTCAGTTGCTTTCCTATATACCAGCAATGAACAATTGGAATTTGAAACTTAAAACACGGTATCATTTACATTAGCACCAAAAGAGAAAAAATGAAAAAAGAGAAATACTTAGGTATAAATCTAACAAAATATGTAAAGGATCTATATGAGAAAAGCTATAAAACTCCAATGAAAGATATAAGAGATTATCCAAATAAATGGATATTCTACGTTTATGGATAGGAAGACTCAATACTGGTTTTTTTTTTTTTTTTTTTTTTGATATGGAGTCTCACTCTTTACCCAGGTTGTAGTGCAGTGGTGCAATCTCGGCTTGCTGCAACCTCTGCCTCCGAGTTCAAGAGATTCTCTTGCCTCAGCCTCCCGAGTAGGTAGGATTACAGGCACCTGCCACCATGCCGAGCTAATTTTTGTATTTTCAGTAGAGACGAGGTTTCACCATGCTGGCCAGGCTGGTCTCGAACTCCTGACCTCAGGTGATCCTCCTGCCTCAGCCTCCCAAAGTGCTGGGATTACAGGCATGAGCCACCACACCTGGCCTCAATACTGTTAAGATGTCAACTCTTCCCAATTTTATCTATGGATTCAACACAATCCCTATTACATTACCAGCAAGTTATTCTGTGGATATCAGCAAACTGATTCTAAAATTTATGTGGAAAGGCAAAAAACCCAGAATAGCCAACAAAATACTGAAGACTATCCAAGGGTAGACACCACCCAACTTCAAGACTTACTATAAAGCTACTTTAATCAAGACAGTGTGCTATTGATGAAAGAATAGACAAATTGATCAATGGAACATAATAGAAAGCCCAGAAAAAGACAACAGATCTTTAACAAGGAGCGAAGGCAATTAAGTAAGAGAATGGATAGTTTTTCAAAGAAGCTACTGGACATACATAATGCAAAAACAATGAATTGAGACACTGACCTTACACCTTTCACAAAAATCAACTCAAAATGGATCATAGACATAAATGTAAAATGCAAAACTATAAAACTAGAAGGTTACATAGAAGAAAATCTAGGTGACTGGGTTGACAATGAGTTTTTAGATACAACACTAAATGCATGAACCATGAAAGGAACATTGATAAGCTGGACATTATTAAAATTAAAATCTTCTCCTTGGTCTGTGACACTTAAGAGAATGAAAAGACAAGCCACAAACTAGAAAACAAATATTTTCAAAACATATCTGATAAAGGACTTATATTTAAATCTAGAAAACTCCTAAAACTCAACAAAGAAAGCAAACGACCCTAATTTAAAAATGGGCAAAAGATCTGAACAGACACCTCACCAAACAAGATATACGGATGATGAATAATCATATGAAAAGATGCTCAACATCATATATCATTAGAGAATTACAGATTGAGATAATAAGATATCACTGCACACCTATTGGAATGAGTATAATACGAAGAACTTACAATACCACATGCTGATGAAGATGTGGAGCAACAGAAACTCTCATTCACTGCTAGTGGGAGTGCAAAATGCTACAGCCATTTTGGAAGAAAATTAGGAAGACAAAGCTAAACAGAATCTTACAGTACATCAAACAGTTGCACTCCTAGGTATTTACTCAACTGAGTGGGTAAGAAAACTTATGTCACACAAAAGCCTGAACATGAATGTCTTTAAGAGCTTTATTCAGAATCCCCAAAAACTGGAAGCAACCAAGATGTCCTTCAGTAGACAAATGGATACACAAACTGTGTTATATCCATACAATGAAATATTATTCAGTTATCAAGCCATAAAAAGACACGAAGAAACCTTAAAAGCACACTGCTAAGTGAAAAAAGCCAGTCTGAAAAGGCTACATACTATATGATTCCAACTATATGCCATTCTGGAAAAAGCAAAACTACAGAGGCAATAAAAAGACCAGCAGTTGCCAGGGATTAGGGGGCAGGGCAGGGGATGCAAGGGGAAGGGATGAATAAGTGAAGCTTGGGCGACAGTGAAACTATTCTGTATTGATACATTAATGGTGGATACATGACATTAGGGATTTGTCAAAACCCAAGGAACTATACAACACCAAGATTAAACCTTAATGTAAACTATGAACTTTAGTTAATAGTAATGTATCAATATTTATTTGTAATAGCCAGGCATGGTGGCTCATGCCTGTAACTCCAGCACTTTGTGAGGCTAAGGTGGGAGGATCACTTGAGGCCAAGAGTTCAAGACCAGCCTGGGCAACATAGTGAGACCCCCGTCTCTAACAAAAACAATTTTTTTTTAAAATTAAGTGGGTGTGGTGGTGCGCACCTATACTCCCAGTTACTTTGTAGGCTGAGAGGGGAGGACTGCTTCAGCCCAGGAGGTCGAGGCTGCAGTGATCTACAATGACACCAATGCACTCCAGCCTGGGTGACAGAACAAGACCCTGTCTCAAAAAAAGGTTGTAACAAATATACCACACTAATGCACAATGTTAAGAATAGAGGAAATTCAGTGTGTATGTGTGGGGAGGGGGTATGGGAGCCTTGTGTAATATGTGCTTAACTTTTCTATGAATCTAAAACTGTTCCAAAAAATAAAGTCTATTAATTCTTAAAAAGTAATGCAGGTAGATTGTTTTACTTGAAAGTCAGAAAAATAGAAAAAAAAAAAAACCCCTGCAGACCCATCATCCAGACAACCGACATTTACAATCTGCTAAATTTCTGTCCAGGATTTTTTCTTTGTGTAGCCTTTTACCAATAGCATTTTATTTACACCTATATTATATCTCATACCCTCGTTCATCTCTTATAATAGTTGTCTGTGTCCTCCACAAGATTTTAAGTTCCCTGAGGTCAGGAAAACCTGAAAAGTTTTTGTATTTCATATGGTTCTTGATATAACACCTGGAACTTACTAGGGTCTCAATAAGTGTTTATTTGACAGAGATGAATAAAGAAGAATCTTCACCATATCAAATCTATATCTGCTAGAGAAAAAAAATCACAGAATGATTAAGAAAAAATATGCATTATGAGAAACTTATTTTAAAGAGTTTACATCAGAAAAAGGTGATAGGAATGGGCTGAAGACCTTAACAAAACAAGAGCAAGGACAAAGAATTACTAAATTTACATGAGGGCTGCATGGCTGGTACCTCCTGGTCATCACATTGCTCAGAGGGCTAAATCTTTGGCCAGGTTAGTCCAGGAACTAGGCTGAGAGACCTGCACAGAGCATGTGGGCTATTCTCCCAGGGTGGGCCTACAGAGCCTAATGTGAGTACATTTCCTCAAGAGAGCAAGCCACAGATGGCACTTTATAGTGTGAATGCCACCTGTCCATGCTGACTGTTAGGCAAGGGGTCCTGTCCTTCTGCAGAGTTAAATAAGATCACAAGATTTGTTAGGTGAATAAAGAACTCCAGACACAAGATTAGTCCTCATCCTTAGGGCTGTTTCTTGTGAAAGTTGTCAGAATCAAAATGGAGTCACTAATCTAAAAAATAAAACCTGACAAATAGAGCTGGGTTTGAAGAGAGGCCATGAAGAGAGGGCTCTCATGCTTATATGCCTGATAAAAACTATCACAAAGACTGCAAAACCGCAACCTTGCGCAAAGGCTATGGCTACCTTACACACACAAAATTATTTCCTTCCACAAGGACATCTGCTCAGAAACTGCCTGTCTAACTCCATGCTGTTATTGATCTTTGTAGCCAAGGAAAATTGTTTCAAAATAATCATGTAATCCTCATTTTTCCCTTTAAAAACCTTTGTCTTCCATTACCTCCCAGAATATGCACATAGTTTACTATGGCACATGTATTTCCATTGCAATGCTCTACTCCCAAATAAATATCTTTATTTTACAGAACTTCTCTTTGTTATTTGGCATTCTCTTCATATTATGGTAAATCCTACTTTAATTTTCCTAGTTTACTGTAAGAACTATACCTATTATAAGTTTCAGCACTAGAGGTTTGGACAGTTCTATGCTTTTCTTTGTTCTGCCTCGTGAGGGCTTTTGAGAAGACAAAAGTCAGAAACTCTAGAACTTCCATCTCCGTAATGAGTAAGGCAAAACGCTGGCTCTCTGAACCACAACTACAAAGTTGCATACATAATTTTACAACCAGACTCTGCCACCAGACTCTCCCGGTCATTCTCAAAGACTTTGGATCAGTACAACGTCCTCCCTCTACCCAGGTCATGGAATCACAGAGTTCTACTTTTATTGGCCATTTTCTTCCCTCCATACTCAAGAGGAAGGATTCTCAAACAAGCAATGAAACTCCTTCTCTAGCTTACATCAGCTTGCAATTTAAAACTGTATTTCCAGATGAAGTTATGCCAGTATTTGACTGGAAAGGTTTTCAATAAACTTCTTAATTCATTCTTTCTTTCTTTTTTTCCTGAGATGGAGTCTCACTGTTGCCCAGGCTGGAGTGCAATGGCATGATCTCTGCTCCTTGAAACCTCTGCCTCCTGGGCTCAAGCAATTTCTCCTGCCTCAGCCTCCTGAGTAACTGGGGTTACAGGCACCCACCACGAAGCCTGGCTAATTTTTTCTATATTTAGTAGAGATGGGGTTTCACTATGTTGGCCAGGCTGGTTTTGAACTCCTGACCTCAAATGATCTGCCCACCTTGGCCTCCCAAAGTGCTGGGATTACAGGCATAAGCCACTGCACCCGGCCTAAACTTCTTAATTCTTTAACTCATCTTTTCTATACCTGGAATCCAGAGGAATGGCAGATTTTACACACCACAACTATCATGTTTCCATCAATCCAGGTGATGTGCAATTTCAAGGCTAATGGCTGCTAAGAACTATCCATACACACAAAGAAAGAGCAAAACCCGACGACTCTTTAAGCCTCAGATCAAATAATAACAAAAATAATTCACATTGATATAATGCTTTATATGCAATTCAAAGCTAAGCAATTTCTCTTTCTTTCCCTCCCTCCCTCTTTCTTTCTTTCTCTCTCTCTCTTTCTTTCTCTTTTTCTTTTTTCTTTTCTTTTCTTTTGACAGGGTCTCACTCTGTCACCCAGCCTGGAGTGCAGCGGCATAAATAATGGGCTCACTGCAGCCTCAAACTCCTGGGTGCAAGAGATCCTCCCACCTCAGCCCCCCAAGTTGCTCAGACTGCAGGCACACACCACTATGCCCAGCTAATTTTAAAATTTTTTGTAGAGATGGGAGCTCACTATGCTGCCCAGGCTGGACAATTTCTGAAATGTTATCTCATTTGATCAGGTGCCCTAAGGCATTATCCGATCCTCAGGCACTTTGCCTCGACTCAAGTGAGTTCAATTCCCAGCACAAACATTTGCTGACACATCTCAAAGAACACTTAAATTATAGCCAGTCTGAGTACAGGCTCTCCTCCCTAAGAGAAAAAAGCTGAGGTGAGTTGGGGGGATGATGTATTTATTCACCTTCTAGTTCTGGCACACCAGGTGCGTGTGGTAAAACACCCACTGTTGAGCGGAGACTCCCTGGCTGCGGGTAGCTTGGCCCTCTTCAGGAAGTGGGGCACTGAATTACAGGTGCACAATCCTGGCGTACTGTGTCCATGCCAAAAAGGGATGGGAGAGGGAGACAGGTAGGCTCTGGTTTTGGATTCTGGACACACAGAACAAAACATCCAAAGCTCATTTGAGGGACCTCGGTCCAACTACAACTCCTGGTACCCCGGTACCTCGTAATAAGATCAGGTACCCAGATCTTGTGAGGAATCTGGCTAAACACCTGGCAAGTTTGGTGGGTCAAGATTCCCAGGAGAGGGATCTCAAGGACTATTTCCACTTGGTGTATGATAAAACCAAGTAGAGTTGTTTTATTTCTACCAGGACTATGATCTGTCTACTGTAATTTCACGCTTCATGGACATTTATTTCACTGAACAGATAATAACAATTGTAATTGCTAACAGTTTTAATTGCAGTACATGTGGCTTTTTTTTTTTTTTTTTTTGGAACGAAGTTTCACTCTTGCCCAGGCTGGTGCGCAGTGGCGCGATCTCAGCTCACTGCAACCTCTGCCTCCTGGGTTCAAGCGATTCTCCTGCCTCAGCCTCCTGAGTAGCTGGAATTGAAGGCACCTGCCACCACGCCTGGCTAATTTTTATATATTTAGTAGAGATGGGGTTTCACCATGTTGACCAGGCTGGTCTTGAACTTCTGACCTCAGATGATCCACCCGCCTCGGCCTCCCAAAGTGCTGGGATTACAGGCGTGAGCCACCACGCCCGGCACATGTGATTTCTTTAATCCTCATTACACCTCCAAAGGTAGGTGCTCTGTTCTAACAGTACACTTCAATTGCACGGTGCTTTACATTGTCAAATTTTAAGCCTATTCATTATAAACCATTGACCAAACACTGAGCATGTGTCTTATACACAGGCACCTGATGTACATTTCCTCATGCACTCCCTACAGCCACCCTGTGGGTAGGAACTGAACTACCCTACTTGCACAGAGGAAGAAACCCAGATGTAGAGAGGCTGCATAAGCTGACCAGGTTCCACAGCTGAGAGAGTGATTCAGGGGGGTGTCAAAAGGAGGCCCACCATCTCCACACTCTGGAACTTTATCCAGCCTTTTTTGATCCTCAAAATAACAGAACTGGTCACTACTGCACTACAGTGGGGAAGAGAACATCCCCTGATGGAGGTGACTTCTCCCAGGTCACACAAGCACTTGCCCCACTTGGCCACACGGGCCAAGCCCTCTGAGACACTGGAGGTTTGAACAGTAGGATGCCTGGTCACCTGGGTGCCGTACAGGGCTTTTTACCTGAAAGTGGGGAAGCAAATGAATCTAATTCTACAAATCACCAAATTCTACCCCATCACACAGTGGATGCTGCCTTGAAAATTATAACTCAAAATAACTTCCAATCCATACAATCCAACAAGAAAAAAACACCACCAACTAAAAAAAAAAATCAAAGTAACCATAATAGACTTGAGAAAAGGGAAACTGTAAATGGAATAATGTTCAGTCACAGGTAGTGTGGTCTAATGGAATAGACACGGAACCTGGAGTCAAACTGGGACTTTGATCTTAGCTCTGCCCCTTTGAGCTGTTTGACCCTGGGGAAGTTACTTCATGGTCCTGTTTCCCTCCTCCATAAAGTGAATGTCATGATCTCTTTCTCACAGGTGTGCTGTGGGATTAAATGAATAATATACATAAAGTATACAGGAAATGCTCAATAGCTTTTGCTTTTTTTTTTTTTTTTGAGATGGAGTCTCACTCTGTAGCCTAGGCTGGAGTGCAGTGGTGCAATCTCGGCTCACCACAACCTCCACTTCCCAGGTTCAAGAGATTGCCCTGCTTCAGCCTCCTGAGTAGCTGGGATTACAGGTGCCCGCCACCATGCCTGGCTAATTCTTGTACTTTTAGTAGAGAAGGGATTTCACCATGTTGGCCAGGCTGGTCTCAAACTGTTGGCCTCAAGTGATCCACCCGCCTCAGCCTCCCAAAGTGTTGGGATTACAGGTGTGAGCCACGGCACCCAGCCTAGCTTTAATTCTTATTTAGGTAAGTTCTGATTAATGCAACTAAAAAAGAAAAATCAGGGCCAAGGGCAGTGGCTCAAACCTGTAATCCCAGGCTGATGCAGGAGGATTACTTAAAGACAGGAGTTTGAGACTAGCCTGGGCAAAATAGTGAGACCTCATCTCCCCAGAAAGATTTTTAAAATGAGCTGGGCTGCAGTGAGCTATGATTGTACCACTGCACTCCAGCCTGGGTGACAGAGTGAGACCCCATCTTTAAAAAACAAAAACAAAAGAAAGCTCAACGGAGGAACTGGCTTCATAAAAAGAATATCAGGGAAAGGTAGTAAGGGTATTTCTTACTGTCTTTTTTTTTTTTTTTTTTTTTGAGATAGAGTCTTACTCTGTCACCCAGGCTGGAATTCAGTGGCGTGATCTTGGCTCCACCTCCAGGGTTCAAACAATTCTCCTGCCTCAGCCTCACGAGTAGCTGGACCACAGGCGTGCACCATCACACCAGCTAATTTTTGTATTTTTAGTAGAGACAGGGTTTCGCCACGTGAGCCAGGCTAGTCTCAAACTCCCAACCTCAGGTGATCCAACCACCTTGGCCTCCCAAGTGCTGGGATTACAGGCGTGAGCCACCACACCTGGCCTTACTGGCTTACTTCTTTGGATTCACTTAATAAATAAAAATTAAATTTGGGGGCATGGGTGAGAGGATTCTTTCCTATGTTCTCAGCTCCTCCACCAGTAGGGGCTCAGTAAAGCCCTGTGTTGTGGAAAATGACAGGTAGGGAATCAAAAGGTGATTAAAGATCTGGCTCTTAGAGTAATTCTTTTGTTCCCTGAGGGTGATTGTTTGACTTATGTTTCTTGTCCTCATTATTATTCTTTCTAATACTCGAATTTTATTTGTTAAGGGAGAAAAAAGGCTTAAAACAAAGCCTCATTATCCTCATCTGGATAATGTTGGCATTGTGAGACTATGCAATTTCTTGCTTTGTTTGGCTTAAAGAACCTCTATATGTGCGTGAAATAAATGCCAATTTAACGTTTTAGATTTCTGCTACAAGGCTGGGGCAGCTGGAATCATCCAGCAGTTCCTCCTTTATGCTGGTTTGTGGCCATTCTCGTTCCAAGAGAAGACAAACTTGCATTTCAAAATTAAACTCTGAAATTTAAAAATAAAAGCAGGAAAAAAAAAAAAAACCAAAACTCCTAGGCCAGAAGGAATGATTTGAATTTTCGGAGAGCTCCTTGGCGTTTCAAGGGTAGTGATAAACCACTGGAATTTACTTTGATGTTTCAGCTCTAGCGCAGCACCCCCTCAGCCTCCCCAGGCCTCCTCCTCCATCCCCTGTGTCTGACTGGGTAGTTACTTCTCTGGGGCCTGGAACCCTTCCAGTCTCATTCCCCTGTTTGTGTATCTGAGTATCTCTATGTCTTTAGATCTTCTTCATGCTGTCTCTGTTGTCCTGTCTCCCTCTCCCAAAGTCTGTTTGTCTGTCTTGTTGCCCCCCTGGCCCCGTGCTTTTTAAATTTGGCTCCTGCTTTGTGGCACTGTCTTGAATACACAGGTTTGACTGCTGGTTGACATTTATTTATTTGTTTGTTTGTTTATTTTGAGATGGAGTCTTGCTCTGTTACCCAGGCTGGAGCGCAATGGCAAGCTCTCAGTTCACTGCAGCCTCTGCCTCCCGGGCGCAAGCAATTCTACGGCCTCAGCCTCTGGAGTAGCTGGGATTACAGGCCTGTGCCACCACACCCGGCCAAATTTTTTTTCTTTTTTCTTTTTTTCTTTTTTTACTGAGACGGAGTCTCGCTCTGTCACCCAGGCTGGAGTGCAGTGGCCTGATCTCGGCTCACCACAACCTCTGCCACCCGGGTTCAAGTGATTCTCATGCCTCAGCCTCCCGAGTAGCTGGGACTACAGGCGGTTGCCACCACGCCCAGCTAATTTTTTTGTATTTTTAGTAGAGATAGGGTTTCGCCACGTTGGTCAGGCTGGTCTCAAACTCCTGACTTCAGGTGATCCACCTGCCTCGGCCCCCCAAAGTGCTGGGATTACAGGCCTGAGCCACCGCACCTAGCCTATTTTTTTTTTTCTTTCTTTTTTTTTTTTTAGATGGAGTTTTGCTCTTGTTGCCTAGGCTGGAGTGCAATGGCGTGATCTCGGCTCACCACAACCTCTGTCTCCCAAGTTAAAGTGATTCTCCTGCCTCAGCCTCCTGAGTAGCTGGGATTACAGGCATGCGCCACCATGGCTGGCTAATTTTGTATTTTTAGTAGAGACAGGGTTTCTCCATGTTGGTCAGGCTGGTCTCGAACTCAGGTGATCCGCCCGCCTTGGCCTCCCAAAGTGCTGGGATTATAGGCATGCACCACCATGCCTGGCCTATTTTTTCTTTCTGAGACAGGGTCTTCCTCTGTCACCCAGGCTGGAGTGCATTGGAGCAATCTGGGTTCACTGCAACCTCTGCCTCCTGGGTTTAAGTGATGCTTTCACCCCAGCTTCCTGAATAGCTGGCACTACAGGCACTTGCTACCATACTCAGCTAATTTTTAAAATTTTTTTGCAGAGACAAGGACTCATTATATTGCCCGGGCTGATCTCAAACTCCTGGGCTTTGTGATCCTCCCACCTTGACCTCCTAAAGTGCTGGGATTATAGGCATGAACTACTGCACCTGGCCTCACTTTTTTTTTTTAATGGCTAACTAGACTTCACAATGTGTTCCCCACACTAGGGTTGTCACTGAGAAGTATAAGGAGCAAAAAAAAGTGAAAAGAGAAGGATGAGGAGGAAACTTAATATTATACAAAGCTCCTGGGAATACTGGAGAGCCCCTTTCCCGGGGGCACTTCGAGGAGGAACAGGTTGCCGCTGCAGAGGAAGGAACATCTGGGTTCCATGGCTTGGCAACAGGCTCTCCTTGAGGGTCACTCACCGTCACAGGCTCTCTCTGCACTGGAGATCCGGCCTTCTGGAGGCTGGCAGGGAAGACGTGCTGAAGCAGGAAGGGCTCAGCTTTGCACCAGGCAGATGTCCTTTGGAATCCTGGCTCTGCTGCTTACAGCAGTGTGACTTCCCAGGCAAATCGTTTAACCTCTCTAAATCCAGATAGCCTCATTTGTAAGAAATGAGCAATGCTACCTCCTGTGTGGAGTAGCAAGGATTAAATGATGTGTTGTAAAACACCAAATAGACCCGGGCTCATAATAGGAGTTCAGACAGTGCGATTTTCCTCCCTCCTCCTTTCATGGTGGTCTTTAACTTGTATTTATTCTGAAGTTTGTTAAGGCTGTTGGGAACTCAGAACACATTTACTCATAAAAACCAGTAGCCCTGGGCTTTGTGAGGTCTGACCCCCAACCCCTGCCTAACTCACCATCCCCATTCTCTTCCCATCACCCTCATTCAGGGACTTGACTTTCAAGACATGGTGGGTTCTTCTGCTGTCTTCCAAATACCCCCTTGGGTTCCCCACCCATAAGCTTTTGCTCCTTCACCCCAGAATCTCAGACCTTTGCTTAGAACTGTCCATCAAATCAATATCCAGGTGAAATCCAAATTCTAGCTCCTCCATCTCCCAGTGTTATGCAGAACTGATTTCTTTCTCATCTGAATTCTTATTCTACTTTATCTGACCGAGTAGTAATATGAGCTTTATAATAAAAATCACAACATATTGCCTTTTGTGGCTGTTACTGTGGGGAGTGTCACATATTCTTATATCCCTCACACTGTTCAATAACCACTTTCTGTGGGATAAATAATAATAGCTGCATTTGTTGCATGCACACTATGCCAGGCAATGTGCTATGGCCTTTATCTACCTTTCTTCATTTAATTTCCACGACAAGGTTAAAAGAATGTATATGACCCCAATATTCTGGGTGGAGCTAAGGGTCAGATGGAGTAAGTCACTTTCTCAAGGTCAAGTAGGCAGAAACTGAAGGAGCAAGGATTCCAACCCAGCAATGCGGGACTCCCAGCTCTGTGCTCTTTCTACTTCCCAGGAAATGGAGCCTAAGTTAGCAACAACAAACCGAAGTCGAGGACTGAGGACATATGCAACCCCCGGTTTGGGTGCAACCTTTATCAATGTCCTAAACTGACAGATGACGTAGAGGCAGCCGTTTCGCTGACTAGGGAAGGTAGCCCAAGAAAGCTAAGATGCTAGAATCCAAATTTAAGGTCTACGAGACGCTGCAGAAAACATTTACAGTCACTAGAGGGCTCTCTCTCCCTTAAGCAAAAAGCGCAGCACCGCCCGCGCGCGGTAGTCTCGGAACCCCGCCGCCGGGAGGCCGCTGGCAGCTCCACGCCACCTCCCTGCAGCCCAGTCCATTTTGCCTACATCCCTGTCCGGGCAAGCCCTGGAGAATCCATAGGGCAGTGCCCCAAGCTGGAGCAGTTTTCACAGCCACATCCCGGGCTGCACTGGGTTGGGGATGCTTTGAGGTTTCTCTGGGGGCTCCCTGCTCTCTGCTTACCAAGCAGAGGGGAGTTGGGAAGGGGAGAAGGAGTGCAGACTCAGGGGTGGGGTAATCCAGAAATGCATCCCTCAAAGGCCAGCCTGGCCTGGTCCAGGCCCTAAGCTCTCTGGGGAAGGACGGCAGGGAACCCCGCCTTGGCGGGCTCTGCGGGTCCTGCGCCCGGGTAGATTTTGCTGAGATGGGGAGAGGGGACCCCCTCCACGCCCCCGGAGTAGTGAACACCATTTTGTTTGAAAGTATCCTGCAAAGAGAACCACCTCACGAGGCCATGGCTGCCAGGGGACTCCTCTCCCCACCGGATCGCCGGGGAGCCCGGGGAGGGAGGGATTCTGCAGCTGCAGCTTGGGGGTCCTTGATGCTGCATTTTAACGCGCATCGCAACGCCTTTGGAGTGACATTAAGTGCAAAGAGGCAAATGACTAATCCAAACTATTATTACAACTGCAGAAAATAACACAGATCAATGGCAAAGGCTTGAACCGGGATTAGCTAGGGAGGTGGGACAAACCGGGGATGATCCTTCCTCTCCTTTTTTAGATTTGTTTATTTTGGTAAATTATGTGTGTATTTAAACATGAAGAAACAGGTGAAGCGAATGTAAATTGGGTTATAAATAATTTCCAAAGGCTTCGCTGTCCCTTGACAGAAGCCAGAAATAAGACAGGCACTGGGCCTGAGCGCTCTGGACAGGGAAGCACCCGGGTGACGCTGGGCAAAATCTTCTCAGTGGAGAGAACGCACTCCGGGTTCGAGACCTCACCGGGTGCAGATGCGAACTGCGGTGGCCCCAAGTGGCCGTCCACTTTGTTCATGAGAACAGTTTTCCTATAACGCCCACCCGGCCCTTTGCATCCTGCAATCTCGCGGGCGTCGGAGCCGGTCTTGGCGCGAACCAGGCGGCCTCGGCGGGGTCCTGCGGCGGAGGGCAGCGCGGCCGCAGCCCGGGAGAGGGGGCCGCGGCATTGTTTCAGTCCCTGGGGTGGGATCCAGCTGGGGGAGGGGAGGCGGGGTGTCCTCCGGAACCGCCCCCGGCCCTCCCCGGGGACCCGTGCCTCAGCGCGTCCAGGCTTTGTGGTGTCCTGAGTCGCCATGGAAACCCGAGGGAACGCGGAGCCGGGTGCTAGGGGGGTCGGTGAGTTCTCCGGCCGCGCCCTCCGTCCGCTCTCGGACCCCGGCCCTGCAGCAGGGCCTGCCGGGAGTTGTAGTCCCCAGGCGGCGGCGGCGCGCGGCGCCGAGGATGCGGGACGCCGCCTGTCCCCGCCTCCCCTTAACCTGCTAGCTGAGGTGGGGAGCGGCGGGAGGAGCCGGCCGCGCGGTGATTGGCGGAGGCCGCTCCCAGCCCCCGACACGCGCCCCTCCCCCGCTCCCCACTCTGGACTCCCGCGCTGGGCGCGCTGAGGCGGCCCCCGAGCGAGCGCGCGTGCAGCCGCCGCCGCCGCCCCGAGCACCCGCAGCTCCGGCGCCGCGGCGAGACGGAGACGGACCGAGCCACGGGCCCCCGCGGCCGCAGCATCTCGGAGGAGTGGGTGATGGCAGGGGGGTCGGTGGGCTTACCCCTCCCGGGCTAGGAAATCCTCCTCTCCCCCTTCTGTTTCTGCGTGAGGCGCACAAAAGGGCGGGGAGCCGGGTGAGCCTGGGGCCCGGCCGCAGGGGACGCGGCGGGAGGTGTGGTTTGGGGTTGGGAGGTGGCCATCGGGGCTAAGCCGGGGCGCTCTTGGGGTCCTCTTTGTACGCCCACGAAGCGCCGTGCCGGGCCTTGCTCATAGTAAGCGTTTAATGCGTGCTCGCGGGGTTGCAAAGCCCTGGGGTGAGGAGGCGGCTCGGCCGAGGGGTTTCGCGCCTAGCACGCAGTGGGCCGCTTTCCTAGCCGGGCGCGGTGCAGTGGACCGCTGGAGCGCTGGGCGGGGGCGCCTCTGGCCGGGGGCCAGTCCTGCCGGTCCCAGGATCTGCGCTGTCCCCGGTCCCACACACCACCCAGATACACACCCTCCGTCCTTCTCGCCTCCGAGCTGGGATCTGCCCAGCCTGGACCCGACCCGGCGGTCTGTTCCACCGCCAGGCTAACGGAGCGGACGCCTGCAGAGGACTCGCCCGCCGCCTCCGAACCTCCCGCCTGAGCCACAAAGGCCTCCTGCGGCTGCCCAGCCCGGAGCGGGCGCCGAGCTGGGTCCCTCGGCTGGAGCCCAGCGTGGGAGCCCGCCTTGCAGCATCGATCTCAGCGGGCACCGACGTCGACGCCCCGGGCCTGGGGACGGGGCTGTAGTCTGAGCTGGAGAGAAGCCGGGAGAGGGCGAGGGGAGGCCTCGGTTGAGAAAAGATGGGGATGGGGAAGGCTGGGGAGCTGGGTTAGGACAGGTAGTGGGTCTCGGGGAGCAGGGAGTGGGAACTAGGGTTTGAGGAGGAAAGAGAAGGGGCGGGGGCGGGTCCGAAGAACGAGGGAAGGAGCTCGGTGCAGGTGGCGCCCGGCGAGGCTGGTTCTGCTGAAGAATGGGGAGGGGAGGAGGGATGCAGGCGGGTGGAGGCCGCCTGGGTTTGAGGAGGGAGGACGGGAGCGAGGAGAAGACCCGCGCTGTGCGGGGGAGGGGGGCCTCCTGGGAAGGGGAGCCTCCCGAGGATGGAGGGGCAAGCAGCTGAGAGGCGGTCTCGGGCCCGAGGGTCCTCAGCTCCAGGCGTGGGGCCCCGCGGCCCAGGTGGCCGGCTGGGCGTGGCCCTCGGACCGGGGGTAGGGACCCAGGATGGCAGATCCGGGACCGGGCTGGGCTGGCTTGGTGAGGAGCTTTGTCTCCAGGCTTGAAACCAGCCGGTAGCGACTCACTTAGGGTTTTGTGATCTTCCGCGGCGCCCACGGCACGCCCTTTTCTCGAGGAGCTGAAAGGCTTTGCCCAGCAGCAGGTGCTGCCAGGGAGGCGGGTCTCCCTTCGGGGAGACCCGGAGAACAATAGCCGACCCTGGTGTCCACCCGACGACAAACCAGGGCCACCCAGGACGCGAGGGTGCAGTTTTCTGGTGCTGGGAATACTCCCTGCGGAACCTCCGGGCACGTGCTGGCTTTGGGGTTGTATGGGGGCCTGGCCACGCCGGGAATCCCGTGTAGGAGGCGCTCCCCCGGCCTGGGGGCCTGCAGACAGCCACCCCCCCACTCCGGCTCGGATGCCTTCTGGTGCAGCGCCGCCGCCCGCCCCGCGCTGTCCACCCGCTGCCGAGACGCGGCGTGGTTAGCGGCGCGGAGCTGCCGGGCGGCGACGCAGGTGCCAAAGACTGGAGGTCGCCTCGGTGCAGCGCGGGTTCCCCCGAGCAGCGGCTTTGTCTGCCGAGGCGGCCGGAGTCTAGGGGCTGCAGCTGTGCTTTCTCAGGGGGAGCCGTAAGGGGTGGTGCGGATTGTGGTCAAATTGCGGAGAAGCGGGTGGAAATGATCCCGCAAGGGTGAGGCTCTAGGTTTGGGAGCCGCTGCTAGGGGACCAGTGCTTTTCTTTGCCAGTGACCACACCCAAGCCAGTGCGTCTCTTGCAGACTTCGCCCATATTGTCTGCTGACCTAAGACTGGGGTAGCTCTGTGATAGGCGCTGCTTGCCCGTGGGAAAGCAGATGAACCGAATGGAAGCTTAAAACAGGCTTTCAGCAGGGCTTTCCACGCACTCAGCCTCTCGCCCGCCGTCTAAACACCTTGCAAGTCACCGCTGCAGCGCCTTGACATGTGAAGTGACACCCAAAGCCAGAATTCTTTGTTGCACTGTTGCTTTGATAACTGGTTAGATGACAAGTTAAAGGTGAATCTTTAGCATAAAGTTATCATTTTAAATTGCCATTCATTAAAAAAAAGGCAGGAATGTTTTTGTTCCCAGACTGGACGATACTTGGCATTGTAGAACTCATTGATGCCACTTACATTTGCCACTAAGTTAACTGAGAACCTGTTGGTTCTCTTAACCCAGCCTTGAAATCTCAGGATTTGCTTTCTTAACAAGATTAGTGTGTAAGGTGAAGGACTGTGCTGTGGCTGTTGGCTTTTGCCCAGGACAGATGATAGCTGTCAAAGTGAAGGCCTCTTGTCTGAGTGTCCTTTCTGGCCATAGGGAGTCAGCAGTAGGCTATGTCTTGCTGGTTTTAAAGGATGGTGTTTTGAGGAGGTGCCTCACAGAATTTACAAAACTGGTCTGGAAGGACTAGCTGGAACATTGCTCATTGGTTGTTTTTAACTATATTTTAACTGAATTATATATATGTATATATTAATATGTATATACACACATACACACATATATACACATACTATATTTTAACTAAATTATATATGCATGTGTGTATTTATGCATACACACAAACATGGATTCAGAGTACATAAATACTAGGAATCTCAATATTAGAAACCTAGAAATCTGACAGTGAAGGTTTTTTCTTGTAAGAGAGCTCCAATGGGAAACATGTTTTCATATTATTACCTAAAGGGAACAATTTCAGGAAGGAGTGTTTTGTTGGCTTCTTTTTTGTAATAATTTTATGGATTTTTAAAAGGACGTAATCTTCTTAAAGCACTCTGTGAACATCCATTGCAGTCTGTTCCTCATGGCAGGGAATCCATAGACAAGGAATGCCGGTATGACCAGCCCGTTTTTACAGGGATCTTGGAGAGAAAGCAGCCTCCCTCTCCCACCTTCTGCTGGTGCTGCTCCAGTAAAACACCTGGAAGACAGAACTCAGAAAGGGGAGAGGCAGGTGGCCCCAGAGAAGGACTTTGTGTCCCCAGAATTCCGGGGTGCCATTCTTGAGCTTGGGGACCTAGGCTAGGTACACAAAGATGTTCATGGGACGTGAAGGCCTGGCTGTTGTCAGCGTAACCTCTCTAGGTGCAAACATTAGCAGGGTTGTTGCATTATTCTCAATGCTTCTGTCTCTGGAAAGAGTTCCCCAGCAAGGCAAGTTTACACAGTTGGCCAAAATCAGGTCTCAGGACTTGGCGTAAACTTCATTTGTGGCACTTCCACGTCTCTTCTCCTGCCATAGCTATCTGAGAATTTCCCCTTAATAGCTTCTCTGACCCAGGATTCTGTATGATCCTGCATTAGCTCCACGGGACTATAAGCCAAAGGACAGCATGACTATAGGCAGGTCTCTGGGGTAAAAGTAAATTGTGGCCAGGCACGGTGGATCACGCCTGTAATCCCAACACTTTGGGAGGCTGAGACAGGAGGATCACTTGAGGTCAGGAGTTCGAGACCAGCCTGGCCAACATGGTGAAACTCCGTCTCTACTAAAAATACAAAAAAATTAGCCTGGCGTGGTGGCGCACACCTGTAGTCCCAGCTACTTGGGAGGAGGCTGAGGCTGGAGAATCGCTTGAACCTGGGAGGCCGAGGTTGCAGTGAGCTGAGATCGTGCCACTGCACTCCAGCCTGGGCAACAGAGTGAGACTCTATCTCAAAAAAAAAATGTGAATTGTGTGTTCAGATCATTTTCTTGGGGCATAGAAAAGTACTGAGAGCCAGAGAAGTTGGACAAGAGTATCTGAGACCCAGTCTATCTTCCTGGTGTGAAAATTTACCAGTTTCTGATAGAATCTGATCTTGTGTATCTTTTTTGTTTTCTGAGGTATAAAACATATTCCAGAAAAGTCTTCTAAGACTTAATTCACAGGAATCCTGTAGAACAAGATATCTTTGTCAACATGAAGTCCTGTAGGGAAAACTTGGTGTAATATGGGAGCAAATAAGAATAAATGTGTTTTATCATTTTTCAAATAAGCAGGTGTTTGATTTCATTGCACTGCTAGTGCATAAATGAGAAATAATTTCAAAATCGCTTTGCCTTGCTTTTTTTTATATGAAGATGAAAGGTTGAAATACCATAGCATGAATCTTTTGTGAGCTTTGGTATTTATGTATAAAAGTGGGCACAAATTATACACTTGAACAAAAAAAATTCAGGGAGGAACATGGTGTATGATTTGTTCTACTTCAGTCTTTGAAACTTGTTTCATTTAAAATAAGCTGATTTAACCATTGATTGAACCCGAGCTTGCCAAGCACTCCCATCAATCACAGCCCTGTTCTGTACTTGTTCCCTCGCCTCCCTCCTCCCTCGTCACAATCCAGGCTCAGCAGTAGCGTGCACAGGAGGGAGAGCCAGAAAGCCTGGGTTCAGATTTCACCTTGGCCACTTTCTGTTTATCTGTGCAATGAGGATGGTTGTATTAGGTTGGTGCAGAAGTAATTGCTGTTTTTGCCATTACTTTTAATGACAAAAACTGCCGTGACTTCTGCACCAACTTAACAGTATCTACATCTGGGGTTGTTCTGAGGCTTACATGAGTTAATGGTTAGCACTGAGAGCAGCATCTGGCATCTTGTAAGTGCTCAGTAAAAGTTATCATCACCATCAGCAGCAGCATCATATTCTCCCTCTAAAATGTGTGTCCACAAAAACAACACTTTGATTCCCCATTTAATCTTTCATCCCAAGGGGCCATGGCAAGTTGCTGTAGGGATTAACAGTGGGAACACAAGGAATGATTAGGACTGCTTTCTAAAACTCCCACCCTTGCAAATAGTAGGAATAGCTCTCTGTGGAGTCTGTTTCCTGGCAGCCTCTTTAAGCTCAGCTGTTTTTAGCAGCTGAGAACTTGGAGAATTAAGAGTGTTCCAGAAGTGCTGTGACCTCAGCTTTGCTGCATCATTCCTTTGAGTGGGGTTAGGCTGGCGTGGCTGGTGAGGAGCTGTTGTCCCAAGGCTATGTAATTCTTGGTGTGGGGAAGAGTCATCATGTTTGGTTGATGGCAAATTTTTGGGAATAAAGAAAACTCAGGTTTTCCAGCTAAGAAATACAGAATTTTGTGCAACTTGGAACCACAGTTATTTATTTCACAAACACTTTCAAAGCACTCTGTGCCAGGGGTGGTTCTGATTACTATGCGTTAAGTTACTGTTATTATCCTCATTTTACAAATGAGGCAACAAAAGTAAAAAGGACACCCAGATGGGGACATGGCAGAGCCAGGCCTTGAACTCAAGGGGTTTGATTACCATCTGTATCAGTTCTCCAGGATAACTGGAGTTCTCCAGAAAAACAGAAAATCAGTTCTCCAGAAAAACAAAACCAATAGGATTGGTTTATGCAATTGGAGAGGCTGGCAAGTCCCATATCTGTAGGGAAGGCTGGCAGACCGGAAACTAGGCAGGAGCTCATGGTGCACTCTTTACTTAGAATTTCTTCTTTCTCAGGGAAAACTCAGTTTTTCTCTTAAGGCCTTTTAACTAATCATATGAGGCCCACCCACATTATCAAGGAAAAATCTCCTTTCCTTAAAGTCAACCACCCAGCCTGGGAAACATAGGGAAACTCCATCTCTACAAAAGTTAAAAAAAATTAGCCAGGTGTGGTGGCACATGCCTGTGGTCCCAGCTACTTGAGAGGGTGATGTCAGAGGATTGCTTGGGCCTTGGAGGTCGAGGCTGCAGTGAGCTGTGATTACTGCACTTCAGCCTGAGCAACAGAGCAAGACTCTCTCAAAAATTAAAAAAAAAAAAGAAGTCAACTGATTATAGATGTTAACCACATCTACAAAATACCTTCACAGCAACATTTAGATGAATCTTTTATTGGATAATGGTACTATAGCCTAGCAAAGTTGACACAAAGAACTAACTAGGCCAGGCACAGTAGCTCACACCTGTAATCCCAGCATTTTGGGAGGTCGAGGCAGGAAGATCACTTGAGGTCAGGAGTTCGAGACCAGCCTGGTCAATATGGTGAAACCCTGTCTCTACTAAAAATACAAAAATTAGCCAGGCATGGTGGCACATACCTGTAGCCCCAGCTACTCAGGAGGCTGAAGCACAAGAATCACTTGAACTGGGAAGGTGGAGGTTGCAGTGAGCCAAGATCACACCATTGCACTGTAGCCTGGGTGACAGAGTAAGACTGTTTCAAAAAAACAAAAAACCACAACAACAAAAAAAGAAAGAAACCCTAACCATAAAAGGATCCATGCCTTTAAACAGTACCTCAAGCTGAGAACCTTATGAGTTGGGTGTGAGATTCACAGTTAACTAAATAATTTAGCAATAGGCTATCCCATTACAAAATGCTGCACCTTACCTTGTTTAAAATAGAATTTGGACCTCTTTTCTCATCCAGGTGGCTTCTGGCCCAGAATATTGCTCAGAGTAACCATTCAACAGATAATATTGAAAGAATGACTGACTGAATGGTTTTAGATGATATTTTACAGGATTTTCCAGCTACTGAGACCTCTGGCTCCCCATTTAAAATTTTTTTCTTTTTCTTTTCTTTTCCTTTTTTTTTGAGATGGAGTCTTACTCTGTCGCCCATGCTGGAGTTCAGTGGTGCGATCTCTGCTCACTGCAACCTCTGCCCCCCGGTTCAAGCGATTCTCCTGCCTCAGCTTCCCGAGTAGCTGGAATTACAGGCATGCACCACCACACCCAGCTAATTTTTGTATTTTTAGTAGAGACGGGGTTTCACCATGTTGGCCAGGCTGGTCTGGAACTCGTGGCCTCAGGTGATCCGCCCGCCTCAGCTTCCCAAAGTGCTGGGATCACAGGCGTGAGCCACTGCGCCTGGCCTCCCTTTTAAATTAGAAATCATCTGGCCCGTGCTGGGCGCGGTGGCTCATGCCTGAAATCCCAGCACTTTGGGAGGCTGAGGTGGGTGGATCATAAAGTCAGGAGTTCGAGACCAGCCTGGTCAATATGGTGAAACCCCGTCTCTACTAAAAATACAAAAATTTAGCTGGGCGTGGTGGCAGGCGCCTGTAGTCCCAGCTACTCAGGAGGCTGAGGTAGAAGAATCGCTTGAACCCAGGAGGCGGAGGTTGCAGTGAGCCGAGATCGTGGCACTGCACTCCAGCCTGGGTGACAGAGCCAGACTCCATCTCAAAAAAAAAATCATCTGGCCCAAGTAAGATTGAGTTTTGGAAAGAAAGGAGAACTTCTGCATTCTGAATTGTGCATGTGTCACTCCCCACTACCTAACATCTGTCCACTTTCATTGGTTTGGCAAAGGGGTTGAGGTCTGTTGCTGCCTGGACTCCCTGTGAATGTGTGTCTCCCACACGTTAGTAGTGCCCGGTACTCAATCACACCATCTTTGTGTCACTCCAGTGTCCATTTCTAAGCTGCCCCTTTGTTGATTTCAAATCCGCCATGGGCTGACTCGAAATTCTCACGCCTTGGGTCTTTATTCTCCCTTCTTTTGTCTGGTCCTGTCCCTCCCTTTGTCCTTCTGCAGAGCAAGATCCACTATTGATACAGAAGTCGCCTCCTTTCTAATTTTTTACTTCGGATTTCTGACCTTGTAGATTGATATATTTGTTCTGTTATAAAATTCAAAAACAACCCCCAATTTTTTCATTTAATATCTTTTTGCTCTTGTTTCCAGCATACGTGAAACACTTTCAACCTTAATGAAGTTACTTAAATTGTTTTAAGTTTGCCGTATTGTCAAGTGGCAATACACATACATGAAACAGTCACTTTTGGGGGGTACAGTGGCTGAGGGTGCATTTTAAAAAAAACTAGTAAAGTATAACAGATAAACTGAGAAGCGTACAAACCATAAGTGTATAGCTTGATGAGACATACCCATGTAATCAGCACCAAATTAAGAAACAGAAAATTGGAGTCTCTGAGCCTACTATGGCTCAGAAGCCTGCCTGATTCAAAATCTTATTATTTAAAAAAGGGGAAAAAAAGAAAGAAACAGAATTATCAGTACTCAAGGAGAGTCTCTAGTTACTTAGTATTCTTCCTCCATATCCTGACTGCTTATACACAGATCAATCAGCTTTGCCTATTTTTGAATTTTTACAAATGGATCATGTAGTGGATATTCTCTCACCAGGGGCTTCTTGTGCTCAAGGTTATATTTACGAGATTTCTCTTACTCTTGTATCTAATTTGCTTATTTTTTTCATTGCTATATAGCATCCCATTGTATGTATGTACCAAATGTGTCAGTTATGTTGCTATTGGTATTTGGATAGTTTCCGGTTTGGGGCTTTCATGGACAGTGCTGCTGTGAACATTCTAGTAGGTGTTTCTGTTGGGTATATATATACCTAGGAGTGAAATTACTGGGTCAGGGATACACACCTGTTCTGTTTTAGTAAATTGTGCCAAATGCTAAGATTAATGGAGAAATTAAAAAAAAATCCTCTGAGGTATACAATGCAGCTATTTAAACCAAAATCCTAAAGACTGGCACAATATTATGGCTTGATCAGAGGTTGACTTCCAACTCTTATTCTTCAGCAAAAAGTAGAACTTTAAGCTATATCTCTGACTCCACAGTAATCTATCAGTTAAAAAAATTATATATATTATATATACATATATAATATATGTAATAAATATTATATATGTATATATAATATATTATACTAGTTTTCAAGAATTGGCCACAAACAACCAGTTGATTGGCTGAAATGAACACTTTTAAACTAAACGGTGTACATCTACCTTAGTCTTGCTACCGCAGTTTTCTTAACTCATGTTTCTTGAGGAAAAGATGAAAATCATATTATAAATGCAACATTGGTCCAGATATCATTCCAGAGATGTCCTGACAGCCTTGGGCAAGATTAACAAGTGATTTTTATTGTTAACTAATTTATATTTCTTGTATTGGGTCAAATAGAAATTTTGAATTGTGTGATTTCTTTGGCTTAAAAAAAGTCTCAGCCAGGCGTGGGGGCTCACGCCTCTAATCCCAGCACTTTTCGGGCACAAGGTGGACAGATCACCTGAGGTCAGGAGTTCGAGACCAGCCTGGCCAACTTATAGCGAAACCCCATCTCTACTAAAAAACACAAAACTTATCTGGGCGTGGTGGTGCACACCTGTAGTTCCAGCTACTTGGGAAGCTGAGGCAGGAGAATCGCTTGAACCCGGGAGGTGGAGTTTGCAGTGAGCCGAGATTGCTCCACTGCCCTCCAGCCTGGGCGACAGAACAAGATTCTGTCTCAAAAAAAAAAAAAAGAAAAAAAATCCCACAAAAGTGTCAGCTTGGAATCACAGAGTTCAGATTTCTTATTTGGCCAGACAGGACATTGATTTCTAATAATGGCCAGATTTCTTATTTCTTATAATAATTTCAGATTTCCTATAATGGCCAGACAGGACACTGCCTTTTTTAAATTTAGAAATAGAATTATGACATGTATCTTATTTTCTGTAGGTTTCTGGAAAAACTTAAAATAGATGTGATTTTTACAGTTGGATTATAATGGAAAGAACCTCTGCAACTAATGAAAAAAATAAAGATGAGGCACAACAATATGAGCACTAACCTTCAGCCTGTCACATCTCATGTTCATGGCCAGTATCGTCATGTGGCCCAGGAGAGATGGCAGTGATGGGCATGGCCAGTGTGGATAAAGGACAGTGGTTGAGGCATAATTATAGGATGGTGGTAATGAAACACGAGCAGCCAGAGGAGCCTGCCAAGGCAGTCATGAACTCCTAACTTGGCTGGTTTTTTCCTTGTGTGATCCATTCACAGCCCAAATTGTTCCTGAGAAAGATTTTTTTTAGCATGTGGTCTGCCATGTTTGATATTTGTCTTTATACAAACAAGTGAATGAGATCAGACTTAACATATCTTTTTTTTTTTTTTTTTTTGAGACGGAGTCTCGCTCTGTCACCCAGGCTGGAGTGCAGAAGTGCGCACGATCTCGGCTCACTGCAAGCTCCGCCTCCTGGGTTCACACCATTCTCCTGCCTCAGCCTCCCGAGTAGCTGGGACTACAGGCACGCGCCACCATGCCCGGCTAATTTTTTGTAGTTTTAGTAAAGACGGAGTTTCACTGTGTTAGCCAGGATGGTCTTGATCTCCTGACCTCGTGATCTGCCCGCCTCGGCCTCCCAAAGTGCTGGGATTACAGGCGTGAGCCACCGCACCCAGCCCAGACTTAACATTTCTTTAAAACCTCGACTTACTGCTTAAACTCTGAGTCCCTTAAGCACTTAGATATTTCATATTTCATATCTTTTATAATATAGGATTTAATTTTTTTTTTTTTTTTTTTTTTTTGGAGACAAGTTCTCACTCTGTCACCCAGGCTAGAGTGCAGTGGCATGACTGGGGCAGCCTCGATTTCCCAGGCTCAAGCAATCCTCTCACCTCACCCTCCCAAGTAGCTGGGACCACAGGTGCAGGTGGATGCCACCACACCCAGCTATTTTTTTTTTTTTTCGTAGAGATAGGGTCTCCCTATGTTGCCCAGGCTGGTCTTGAACTGCTGGGCTCAAGCAATCCCCCCGCCTTGGCCTCCTACAGTTCTGGGATTACAGACATCCACCACCACACCTGGCCTAATTTTGTACTTTAAAATATATAAATCTAATACTCCAATATTTAATCAATTATAAACCACCCATAGACAATTTTGTTTGCCTAGCTAATGTAATTTTGGCTGATTCCATTCAACCCTTTGTCCATATGTTTACATAAATTTTTACAGAGTTGTTACCATGGCATGGAAATTATTTCATATTCTGTTCTTTCATCAAAACTTTTCCATGTCTCTATCTAATTTACAAATTGAAGCTTTTAAATGGCAGTCTTCAGTTCCGTTGGAATGTACTAGATTCCATTTTTTTAATTCATTTTGTTTTCATATGTTATTAGATTCTATTTATGCATTTACTTGTTGATGAACATTAAGGTTATGTTCAAGTTTTTAATTATTTTAGATAGTACCAGCACAAAAATCCTCATTCTTATCTTTGTGAACATCACATATATCATTTTCATACCTAGCTGATAATATGTTTTTGAGAATAGAGATTGTGTTTTTTTTCTTTTTTTCCAAATGTTTTTGGCATAGGGGGTACAATTCTATCTATAGTACCTGATAGTTTTCACATTAAGAGAAATGTATAAATACATGTTAATTCCTTTATTTCAGGACCAACTTCACAAAGTTTCCTGATCAGCAAATACTTTCTAATCAGCCTTAATTGGCAAGTTGGTCATTGAAGAATTTGTGTGAAAGTAGGAATAAAATTGTGTGAGATACTCAGTCATTAACAGGAATAATTTGGAGGACAAAAGATTCCAAGTGAAGCTGATTTTTATCAATTAATTCTATAAAATTGTGCTGTCTCAGTGGCAGATAGCACCTGATGTTGGCCATTATGACAGAAATTAAACGGTCTTGGTGTTGCAGAGAGATGATTCGGTTATGAGGCACACCCATTGCTAAGTTTGAGTATCTGGTAACAGAGTGCAAATAGCCAGAAATGGAAATGAATGTTAGTGCTGCCTGGCAAGGGAGAGAGAGGTTTACTGTCTGATAACTGTGCACTTAACTTGCCTTGGGCTGTTGTTTGAGATGGGCTTGAACCTCCTCTCAGACCTGCACCTATTTCCTGAGTGCCTGCAACGGGCAGTGCGATTTCCAGGAAGGAGCTAGTGCATGGGAGAGAAATGGGGTTGGAATCCTGACTGCTACTTCCTAGGCACGAGAGATCTTGGGCAAAGTCATTTTATCTCCTCAAGCCTCAGTTTCCTTGTGAACTAAAGGGATGCTAATATCGTCCTCACAGGCTTCTAGAGGACTAAAGTGAAAACGTGCACTGAGTCTGGTGGGCGTGTGGTAAGCGCTAAGTGGAGCTAATGGTATTGTCCAGATGCTAAATTAGGTGCTTTGTGACATATAAATGTATATAAAAACAATCAAAGGGACATGATTGTCAAATGGACACAGGCTGGACAATATGACAATTGGAGAATGTAAACTTCTCCCTCACATAAGGAGAAGTTTAGCACAACGCCTCTCCCCTCCCGTGTCTGTCAAATGAGAAGATGCAGACTGGATGCTGTCCTGACTGCTTTGATGTCCTGTGACAGACACCCTGTGTTGCTGCTGAGCTGTCACAATTCTTCATTGGTGAAAACTGGCAGATTTGCAGTTTGACACTATCTATCAAAATTAAAACTGCACATTCCTTTTAACCCAGCAGTACCACTGCTAGCAATTTTTCCTAAAGATATACAAGCACATGTGCTTGATGAAAAATAGGAAGGGCTGTTATTGCAGCATTATTTGTACTAGCAAAAAATTAGACATGACCTATCATTGGAGAATGAATGGAATGCACTATGACACGTCCTTACAAAGGAATACCATACAGCCATTACAAAGAATAAGGCAGGTATTTCTGTTCTGATGTAGAACAATCTCTAATATATATCATTGAATGGGAGGAAAACAATGCAGAACAATATTTAATGCGTGCCACCCTTTCTGTAATACATTATGTAATGTGAAATATATATTTAAATATGCATAGACCATCCATGGAAGGAAACACAACAAAACCTATGATGTTGCTTGTCTCTGGAGGGGTCAAGGAGGAGCTGGGAAAACTCACAATTTACATGGCTTTAAATGTTTATCATGTCTATGTTTTACCTGTCTAAACAGTAATAATAATTTGTCACCCGTGGCTGGCTCTGGCTCACCCTGTCAGAGACTCAACAAGACTTGAGGAGGGTGAAGTTCTTGGGCCCATGTGGATGGCTTATGTTCCCAAACGGACCCCCAGATGCAGGCCTCCGAAATAAGACACAAGCATACAGAGTTGGGCTTTCAGGCTTACTGAACAGACAGACTGTGTTTTTTCGACTGCCCATTCAAACAAGAAAGGCTCTGAGATCAGGAAGTAGGTATGACCCATTATTGCTGACTATCAAATAGCTTTTCCAATATTTCCCCTTTGAGTCTTTTTTATTCAGAGGAAAACTTGGTTGAACTGTAGGACACAGAAGATGAGAAGCACTAACTGGGCATTGTGAACCTTCCCACAGGTTCACAATGTGTGTGATGTGTGTGTCTGCTCATCCCTTCATCCCTTCCTTCAGGCAGCAAGTGCTTGATGAATACCTGCACTGGGCCAGGTGTCATTATAGGATATTGGGTCTAAAAGAACTTTAGAGAACGTTTAGTCATTTCACAGAGGAGGAACCCACAGGGCACTTTAGTTTTCAGTGAGTGGTATTGGTGCAGAGAGAATGGTGATTTTTGCCTTCTTTGGTCTCGGATGATGGGTTAGGAAGCCTCTGGATGCTCCTATAGAATTGGCTTCCTCATGTAGAGCATTCATTTCATTTTGCCTTGTGTTTCAATTACTTGTGGACATGTTTTCTCTCTAAGGACGTGAAGACAGATTCATGCCATCCCCCGGCCATGATCTCTAACTCCTGGTGTTCACACTCTTATGTAATCCTCTATCTTTGAATGTGGCAGGACCTGTGACCTGCTTCTAACTAATAGGATACAACAGGGGTGATGGGAATGTCGTTTCCCTTATTATGTTATATAATACCTTATCTTGCTAGCAAACTCCTTTTGGAGACTCTTTTTGCTTGATGAAGTAAGTGGCTATTTTGGGAAAGCCCACTTGGCAAGAAATTGGTGGCTTCTAGGAGCTGAGGGTGTCCTCTAGCTGAGAGCCTGCAACCATGTGGAAATGAATTCTGCCAACAATGTGACTGAGTGTGGAAACAAGTTCTTCCCCAGGCAGGTCTCCAGATGAAAACATAGCTCATCCAGCATCTTGATTGCAGCCTTGTGAGGCTCTAAGCAGAGGACCCAGGGCTCCTGACCCACAGAGTGTGAGGAAATAAGCTTGTGTTGTTTTAAGCCACTAAATTTGTGATCATTTGTTACACAGCATAGAAAACTAATACAGGGCTCTCTTGTGGCACTTGGCGCAAGGCCCCTCAGCAAGTTGGTTATCAATGAATATGTTCAGCTGAATTTATTTCTCTTTCTTTTCGTGAATGTATCTCACAATAATTGCCTGAAGTGCTCTCACTTGGGTGGTCATATAATTTATATTTCAAAGCAGAGCACTTTGGAGAGTGATTATTATTTGCTATTAATGATCTACTTAGGTCTATAGGGATAAACTGGGTCTATGCCAGGCATACTGGGAGGTATGGTCCCCCAAGCTATGATAATCTCATCATTTATTGTCCACGTTTTCCTGGCTCATTTTGCCCCAGGAAGCCATTGCATGTTTGTTGATTATTTTTCTTCTGGGTCTGCACTCTTCCTTCCCCCTCCCCATCCCTACCTGCTCCCTGGCTTCTGCCTGGATGTTGGCAGAGAGCCGCTGTGTGCCTGACTGTGACAAGGCTGGTGGAAGTCACCGGGATGCCAGGCACATCCAGCCTCTGTGTGGAGGTCCAGCAGAGTGGGGCAGCTGTATTGACTAAGTTGGTGGGAAGGGAGGCTGGGATGGAGCTGTGCAGAGGAATTTACTAGAAGCAGTTGCAGGAGTGATCAGCACCCCATTACATGGCCATTTTCAATGTGTACAGCCTATTCCAGAAGCTGTTTCTGCCTGCCCCTGGTGTTTTTGTTGGGTTTTGTTCAGGTGGAGGGGAGGGGACTTGTTGAGGTGCCCTCCCCTTGGAATCCCCTTTTTGGAATAGACCCTGTAGCATCTGACACATGCACTCTGAGGGCCTCTCTCCAACACAGCGGGAGGAGAGGCTCCCTTTCCCCCACCACCCACCTCCATAATTATCTTCCTCAGAATCCATATGGGGAGCCCAGTCCCTTCCCACATGTCACCAGAATGTCCCTTCACTTTTTCACTGAGCCAACCACTTGCATTGCCCCTGGCCCACCCCTTCCTCCAATGTTCAGCTGTGTGGAGCCATACTAGCCCTGGCACTCTTGGCCACAGCTCTGACATGGGCCCCAGGCCGTTGGCATCCTCCCCCTTTAAGCTGGTTCAGTTTCAGCTGCTGACCAGGAGTGTGGGACAGTCTTGACCTGCCCCCCAGGCCTGTACCTATTTTCTTGACTTGTGGACCAGGCTGGAGTTTCCATTCCTTTCCTATCACTGCTTCTCAAATCTTGCCCAGAATGGTAAAGGAAAAGGAGCTCATACCCCTGGGAGCTTGTGGGCTGGGCCTGCAGCACCCTGGTACAAGTTGGAAATATCTTTGAAGCCTGCTTGAACAGCTTTATTGAGATACAACTTTCATACCATAGAGTTCACCCATACTAAGTGTGCAATGCAATGGTTTCTAGTATGTTCACAGAGTTGTGTAGTCACCACCATATCTAAATTTACAACATTTTTGCCACCCCAAAAGAAACTCCATATGCATTAGCAGTCACTCTCTGTTTCTTCCACTACCATCTCTTCCCCAACCCTCTAGCCCCTGGCAACCACTAATCTACATATTGTCTCTAGGGATCTGCTGATTCTAAACATTTCATATACATAGAATCATACAATATGTGGCCTTTTGTGACTGTTGAAGCCACATTTTTTAATCTTAAGAAAATTAATGCACTGTCTGCACTCTAGTTCACAGTATTTCCTTTTCGTTTTAATAGATACAAGGAATTTCAGAAATTACATATAGTTAGACCGGGTGCAGTGGCTCACACTTGTAATCATAGCACTTTGAGAGGCCAAGGTGGGTGGATCATTAGAGCCCAGGAGTTTGAGACCAGCCTGGACAACATGACAAAACCCTATCTCTTTCAAAAAAATACAAAAATTAGCCAAGTGTAGTGGTGCGCGCCTGTAGTCCCAGCTACTTGGGAAGCTAAGGTGGAAGGATCACTTGAGGCCTGGAGGCGGAGGTTTCAGTAGGCCCAGATCGCTCCACTGCACTCCAGCCTGGGCAATGAATCCAGACCCTGTCTCATAAAAGAAAAGAAATTACACACAGTTTAAATGTTTAGCCCCACAAGAGTGCTCCAGGAAGAAAGAAGTGCCTTACTCATGCCACACCCCTGGGGCCCCAGTCTGAAAGGGGCTATGCCTCAACAATGCTGACAGCATCCAGATGGCTTTCCATCCAGAGCAGGTGCAGATCCCAAAGTAGGATTATTTGAGTAGATGATGGGAAAGGTGGGGAAGATGATTAACATTCTCTAAGCATCTGCCACTAGCCAGGCACCATCTAAGTACCACGGAAAGGAAAAGGTGGATGGAGGTGCTGGTCTTGAAGAAGTCTCAGTCACTTTCTGGGTGTAGATTGTGCAACTGTCAGTAAAGTGACAGAGAATGACTAACGTGAACCATCCTGGCCATTAGGATGCAGCAAAGATCTTCACTGATGAGTGTTGGACTGGATTTGGGAAGAAGACGCTAGGCAGAGGGATGAGTGTGAAGCTGCAGGAAGGGCCAGGCACTTGGAGAGGGACCTACTTGGCTGGCCTGTGAGAGCAGGGAGGCTTGGGCAGCAGGGGAGAGGGGGACAGACGCCCAAGGTGGCCGGGGTCAACTAAGCACATCCGTACTCCCCTGTTTCCACCTCTTCCTGACTCTTCGCCTTTGGGGTCTATGTGCTGAGAGGAGTCCAAGGCTAAAGAAGGGGGCCCAAGAGGGTCAGAAATGAGGAGACCTTGTCTTCATCTACATTCGTTCACAGACCCCCTCGTTGCCCTGAGCCTCCAGACCACCCTCAGCAATTTTTCTTTCCTAATTAAAATCAGTGACAATACAATGATGAGTTTTGAAAATACATTTAGTGTTTCTGTATATTTAAATAAGAAAACTGTGTGCATAAATTCAATGTGTTTTTTTCCTCCTTCTGATTTTGTATTAAAATAACATCTCTTGTTCCTTCTTTCTTTGGAAACCTTTGTTCACATCCTTCATGCTCCAAATAGCCAACAAATAGCACAGAAAGCATGGTCTTTCCTCCTAACTGTAGAGTCCTCTGTTCTTTGTTAAGATGTGGAGATAGGGTTTTGTGTTCTTTTTTTTTTTTTTTTTTTTTTTTGAGACGAAGTCTTGCTCTGTCACCCAGGCTGGAGTGCAGTGGCGCGATCTCAGCTCACTGCAACCTCCGCCTCCCAGGTTCAAGCAATTCTCCTGCCTCAGCCTCCCAAGTAGCTGGGATTACAGGCATGCACCACCACACCCAGCTAATTTTTTGTGTAGAGACGGGGTTTCACCATATTGACCAGGATGGTCTTGATCTCCTGACCTCGTGATCCTTCCGTCTTGGCTTCCCAAGGTGCTAGTATTACAAGAATGAGCCACCACACCCGGCCTGTGTCCATTTTTAAATGCATGGTGAGCTTGAAGTCATCAGAGCCCACTTTATTGTATAAACATTTTATCATAATAGGTGTGGCCCATTAGAAAGACCTTATGGGTGAAGAGAGAGTCAAAAGGCTGGAAAAGATAGCTCATGGCTTTTTTGTGTGTGCTTTAAACTCCTCAGTTGTAAGCAATGAATTGGGACATTTACAGAGACCTATGCCAAGTATCAACACAGATGTCAACACAGATATCTGTAACACACAGCCCTTGCCCCCCACCAGCAATTACAGACTAAAATCTAACAGATAGAGACCTGCAGTTCTTGAAGGCAAGGATTCTGTAACACTCATTTTGAACCCCACCATCAGGGACAGTGAGGGGCACCCGGTGGGTGTTTGTCTGCATGGTGAGTGAAGGGACATATGAGTTGGCCAGATGAAGGATAAATGCACTGTGAACAGCATAGCCCCTAAATGAGAATTCAGAGTAAAGGCAGGAAAGAGAATGTCTAGGAGTTAAGCCCGGGTTTAGAGCTTGCCCTTCCACACTTACTAATAATCTGTGTGATATCAAGCAAATTACCTAACGCTTCTGAACCCCACTGGCCTCATTCACTGCAGTGTTGCTGTGAGGATAAGAAATGAAATACATAAAACATCTAGTCCTGTGCATAACACATAATAGAGGCTCAGTAAATTTGACTGGGTGAGTATAGTTTTCCCCTGATTTTATTAACAATACATATTCACTGTGGAAAATGTAAATGATATCGTAAGGAAGAAAACAAGACACCTGAAATCTCACAACCCTAAAATAGCCACCATTAGCAGTTTGGTGACCACCTTTCATGCATCTCATTATGCAAACACACACACACACACACACACACACACAAAATGTTCATTGTAATTGTTATTTTTTCTTTCTTTGTTAAAAAATGAGGCTTAGAAGAATTGTAATGTTCCCAATACAAAGAAAAGATAAAGTTTGAGGTGATGGATATCCCAATTACCCTGATTTGATCATTACACATTATATACATACATCATAATATCACATGAACCCCCCAAATATGTACAACTATGATATATCCATAAAAGTAATAATAAAATAAATTTAAAAATTCTTCTTTTTTTTTTTTTTTGAGACAGAGTCTCACTCTGTTGCCCAGGCTGGAGTGCAGTGGCATGATCTCGGCTCACTGCAACCTCCGTCTCCCGGGTTCAAGTGATTCTCCTGCCTCAGCCTCCTCAGTAGCTGAGATTACAGGTGTGTGCCACCACGCCCAGCTAATTATTTTGTATTTTTAGTAGAGACGGGGTTTCACCATGTTGGCCAGGCTGGTCTCGAACTCCTGACCTCAAATGATTCGCCTGCCTCGGCCTCCCAAAATGCTGGGATTACAGGTGTGAGCCACCGAGCCTGGACTAAAAATTAATGAGACTCTTTGTCTCATCATCTCCTACTAAACACCACCCGTTCACCCTTAGGTAACCAACATAAACTGGGGTGTTTCCACCCACAGTTTACCCTATACACATCAATGTATATAAATATATGTACATAGGTAAATATCTTTTGTCCTTGTTCATCTTAACTAAATGGGATCCGATTTAACGTTATGTCTGTGTGTGGGTGTCCAGGGTACATGCATTGGATTTACATTTTGGTAAAATACATCATCTCTGCAATTTTCCTTATCACTAATCTTGGAAGAGACTGTAGGCCAACTGATATAAATCTTTTTAAAATTGCATAATATCCCATGGCATGGATAATGCTACAGTTTAGTCTGCCATTCTCTATTGATGGACATTCGGTTTGTTTCCAATTGTTTGTTTTTGCCCTGCCAACAGTGCTGCAGTGGACAGCTTGGTGCCTGTCTCCTTATGTTCTGTTGTTTTTATTCCTATGGAGAGAGTCCTAGGGGTGAGGTGCTGGGTCAGAGGTCCTTTTACAATGTTAATAGAGCCTTTTCAGACTTTTTCAGAAGGGTGCAATAATTCACGTTTCCACCAGCCATGTATGGATTCTCCTCACCACCACTCCCAATTTGCACCCCTCCTCCCACAAGACCTGCCAATGACAGGTATCACGCTTGAATTTTTGCCATCTGATGGATGTAAAGTGATACCTCATTGTTACTTCCTGTATTTGCATTTCCTTGACTACTGCAGAGGCTGAACATCATCTCATATGTTGTTGGTTATTTAGATTTGTTCTTCTGTGTATCACTGATGTCCTATGCCCATCTTTCTCTTGGTTGTTTGTCTTTTTCCAATCAATATGTTAAGAGCTCCTTGCTGTCATATGCGCTGCACATGTTTTCTCAGACTCTTTATCATTTATCTATTGATTTATTTCTATAGTATCTTTCATTTCTTGATAAAAATTTAAACATTTTTATCAAGTCGGAATTGTGTCTTTGTGTGTGTGTGTGGCCTCTGAGTTTGCAGACTGAGTTAAAAGCGATCCCCTACTCCTTGGTGGTACGCAGTCTCCCAGGTTGTCTTCTAGTCTTTTTATTGTTTTATGTTTTACATTTAAATAAATTCCAGATGGATTACAGATTTTGATATATGCTGTAAGGTAGGGAGCCAATTTAATTTTCTTCCAGATGAATAACCAGTTGTGCCCACATCATTCATTGCATAAGTCATTTTCCCCACTGAATTGAAATATCACTTCTGTTGGATTTAATTGAAATCTGCTACCAAGCACTCTATTCTGCTCTCCTTATCTGTTGATACCATACAGTTTTAACTACAGTAATTTCATAGAGCATATTGTAATATCTACTAAGGAAGCCCCTCATCTTCCCCACACTATTCCTTTTTATAATTTTCTCAACTCCTCTCAATTCCATTATTATCTATTTCAAAATAAACACATTGGGAATTCACTTCTATATACTAATTTGGAGAAAATTGACATTTTACGATATGTTTTCCTGTCTAAGCATATATTTGTTTCATTCTGCTTGGATCCTATTTTTTATACTTTGAGAAGCTCTTTAGGATTCTGTGCCTTTCTTTGTTTGTTTTTTGAGACAGGGTCTTGCTGTCTTGCCCAGGCCGAAGTGTAGTAGCGCAGTCACAGCTCACTGCAGCCTCAACCTCCGGGGCTCAAGCGATCCTCCTACCTCAGCCTCCTGAGTAGCTGGGACTATGGGTGCACGCCACCATGCCTAGCTAATTTTTGTATTTTTTGAAGAGACAGGGTTTCACCATGTTGCCCAGGTGGATTTCGAGCTCCTAGGCTCAAGAAATCCACCCACCTTGGCCTCCCAAAGTGATGTGATTACAGGCGTGACCACTATGCATGGCCAGCCTTTCTTAGTTTTCTTTCTTTTTTGTTTGTAAAGCTGTATTGAGGTGTAATTTACATACTATAACATTACTTGCTTTAAGTGTATAATTTGCCGATGATTAGATTTTTACAGTTGTGTAACCATCATATAGTCTAATTTTAGAAAATGTCCATCACCCCACACAGACACTTTGAGGCTATTTGCAGACACTTCCCATTCCCACCCCCAGCCCTAGGAAGCCACTGCTCAAAATAGATCAAAATAGAGAAAATACTCTATATATAGATATTCCCTTTCTGCGTCATTCTTAGTGTTTTATTCTTTACAATGTTTTTCACTGTTGTGAATAGAACATTTTCCCCTCCTATTTCTTGCTAGCTGTTTGCTATAAAAAATACTGATTTTATTATATTTATCTTATAATCTATTATCTTACCACTTTTCTTAGGTTTTCTTATTATACAACTATAACATAATGTATCGGCCGGACGCGGTGGCTCACACCTGTAATCCCAGCACTTTGGGAGGCCGAGGTGGGCGGATCACGAAGTCAGGAGATCTAGACCATCCTGGCTAACACGGTGAAACCCCGTCTCTACTAAAAATACAAAAAATCAGCCGGGCGTGGTCACAGGCGCCTGTAGTCCCAGCTACTTGGGAGGCTGAGGTAGGAGAATGGCGTGAACCCGGGAGGCGGAGCTTGCAGTGAGCCGAGATGGCGCCACTGCACTCCAGCTTGGGCGACCGAGGAAGACTCCGTCTCAAAACAAACAAACAAAAACATAATGTATCTTCTTTTTCCATGTTTATTCTGAGGATTAATTTTCTATCTTACTGCGTTTTCTGGCAACTTGTAAAATTGTTTAATAATAGAGGTCAGGGGAGGCATCCATGTTCTGTTCCTAATTATAATGACTGACTTTTGTGCTTTACTCATTAGAATGATATTTGCTGTTGGTTTTTGGTAACGTGTCTTTATTACACTTGAGTCGTTTTGTCCTGTTCCATGGTTCTTAGAATTTTTATTGGGAATGGCATTTCATCAGATATCTTCAACTTTTATTTATTTTGATTGGTTTTTCTCCGTTGATTTGTGGATGTAAAGAATGATGCTGCTAACTTCCATGATGAATTGTCCTTGGCTTATGGAATAAACCCAGACAGGTCAAACTGTATTATCCTTTTGGTACACTGCAAATTGTTTACAACTGTAGTTTGTGTCTTTTGTATCTATGTTCATGAGGTTTGTCCAAGGGCTTACTATTTTAGTACTACCATTATTAGGCTTTGATATTAGGGTTATATTGGTTTTATAAAATGAATTGGGCATGCACATGGCTGTAATCCCAGCACTTTGGGAGGCTGAAGGATTGCTTGGAGCCCAGGAGGTTGAGGCTGCAGTGAGCTATGATCCGCCACTGCACTCCAGCCTGGGCGACATAGTAAGAAAGACTCTGTCTCAAAAAAAAAAAAAAAAAAAAATTAAAATGAGTTCAGGAGCTTGTCATCAAACTGTCATTTTTTGACAACTCTTGATGGACTGGCAGAGGCAGGGAAAGTCAAAACAACAAGGTTGAGAGGTAGCTATCCTTCCATTCTGTTTGTCTTTTAAGCCTGCTCTGTAGTAGTTAATAGTTAATACATTTCCTTAATTATTGGCTAGAGCTGCTCTACACATTGACTTAACCACTAGCCACATGTCTGTTTAAATTAAAATGAAATAAAATTTAAAATTCAGTTCCTCAGTCATACGAACCACCTTTCAGGTGCCCAGTAGCCACATGTAGCTAGTAGCTGCCACACTAAACAACAAATCAGGGGTCAGCAGACCATGTTCAGTGGAGTTCTTGTACGGCCTGGTGAGCTAAGAATGGTTGTCACCATTTTAAGAGATTACTTTAAAAAAAATGTGACAGAGCCTGTGACTGTGGCCCCCAGAGCTTAACCCATTCACTCTCTGGCCTTTTACAGAAAAAATCTGGTGGTCCCTGATTGAGAACATTGTCTCCTAACTTGAGTTGCTTACTTACCCCTTCCCATCATTTTTATAATGGAACACCATCTGTATGACTGTTTACCTAATATTTTTCTTTAAATAGATTTACTTAAATTTTTGAAAGAAACATTATGTCAACATCATAAATAGAAATATTTACTTACTTTTTTAACTTACATTTTTGAAAGAAACATTACATTATTATTATTATTATTGTTTGAGATGGAGTCTTGCTCTGTCACCCAGGTTGGAGTGCAGTGGTGCCATCTTGGCTCACTGCAGCCTCTGCCTCTCAGGTTCAAGCAGTTCTCTGCCTCAGCCTCCCGAGTAGCTGGGATTACAGTTGTGCACCACCACACCCAGCTAATTTTTGTATTTTTAGTAGAGACGGGCTTCACCATGTTGGCTGGGCTGGTCTTGAACTCCTGGCTTCCAGTCATCCACCCGCCTCGGCCTTCCAAAGTGCTGGGATTACAGATGTGAGCCACCACACCCAGCCAGAAACATTACTTAATTTTTTGAAAGAAACATTATTTCTTACATTTTTACTTGAAGTTTTGAAATTTACTTAAATTTATTTTACTTAAATTTTTGAAAGAAACATTATATCAACATCGTAAATAGAAACATTTGCCATAAATAGATAACTAGAAAAATAAATACAATGAAAGCCAACAGTATTATTAAATTCCAATTACAAACTAGACCTTGGTCTTTCCTTTGCTAAAAAGAGAGATTAGTAAGTATGAAGTATTAGAAGATACACACCCACCAGCTGAGATATTTTCCTTGATGTAATCAGACATGTAGAAAGAACTGGAAAGGGAACTGCCTCCTCACTCATAATTCAGTGTCATTTAAGTCCGGGCACGTGTACCTCCTGAAATCACTTGTACACGTGTTCTAAACTTTGGAGCACTGGGCTGAGGAGAGAGGAGAGCAGGGAGCATGAGTCTGGCTCAGATGATGGCTGGGGTTGCGGGGGCCTAACTAGGGCAACAGTAGTTAGACACCTTCCTTACCACTGCCAGCTAAAGGATGCACAAGACATCATTTGAATTCTCTTTGTTGTGAAGGTTAGAGCACCAGATGTAAATTTATAATTGGACCCTGTCATTCCACAGAACACTCCACAGAAGTGTCATCACTAAGTAAAAAAGTTAATGGGCCAGGCGCGGTGGCTCACGCCTCTAATCCCAGCACTTTGAAAAACTGAGGTGGGCAGATCACGAGGGCAGGAGTTCAAGAACAGCCTGTCCAACATGGTGAAACCCCGTCTCTACTAAAAATACAAAATTCAGCTGGGTGTGATGGCGCGTGCCTGTAATCCCAGCTACTCAGGAGGCTGAGACATGAGAATTGCTTGAACCCAGGAGGCGGAGGTTGCAGTGAGCCAAGATCATGCCACTGTACTCCAGCCTGGCAGAGCGTGACTCTGTCTCAAAAAAAAAATTAATATTTTCCCAGCTTTTACTGATGTTTACTCTATATTAAAAATGGCGTGAGCCAAGATCATGCAACTGCACTCCAGCCTGGGCAACAGAGCGAGACTCTGTCTCAAAAAAATAAAAAAACAAAAAACGGCCGTTGGAAAAATATTTCCGCACCTTCTGCAAAACTGCAGTCAAATATATATTTATTTTCCTTAAATAGTGATTCCATAAGTTCCTTCTAGAATTTTTATTTACATGTAGAACAGACTTACTTTCTCTAAAATATTTAGACTGAAACCTCTTTTTAATGTTTCCTGGTGGGTGAATCAGAGCCTTCCTTTAATCCAACAAGGGTTTCCCTTTCCTAAACCATTTCCCCTTTTGTTTGAACTGCTAGGAAGCTTAGTGCTAAATGCAATTCCTACTATATTATATTTTTTTTACTTCTTTTCAACAATCCACTTTTAAATGCATTTTTGTTGTTTTTAAATCAACATTGTTGAAGTATAATTTATATACAATAAACACAACAATTTTTTGATGTATATTTCAGAGTTTTGACATTTTTATATGCCTATGTAATCACTACCACAATCAAGATATGGAATATTTCTATTATCCCAAAAAGTGCCTCTTTCTAGTCAATCCCCCTTCCTCTCCACCACCACCTCCCCTCGTGCTCCCCCTCACCCCCCTGGCAATCAGTGATCTACTGTCCCTATAGATCAGTGCCTCTCAGGGGACATATAGCAATGTCTGGAGACATTTTTGGTTGTCACATTTGTCACAGCTGGGCAGGTACTACTGGTATCTAGTGGGGAGAGGCCAGGAATGCTGTTAAACATCTACAGCACTGGATAGCTCCCAGGACAAAATATTAACTGGCCAAAAACTTCAATAGTGCCAAGATTGAGGAACCCTGCTATAGATACAGGTGGGGTATGCAAATGATGGTCTGCAGGCAAAATCCAGGCTTGTCACCTGTTTTTGTATGGTGCATAAGCTACACATGGTTTTCACATGTTTAAATGTTTGAACAAATCAAAAGAAAAAAAATATCTCATGACAAATATTCTGTTACATCTATAAATGGATTAGACGATGTCCACCCACACTGGTGAGGGGTGGATCTTCTTTACTCAGTCTACTGACTCAACTGCTAATCTCTTCCAGAAACACCCTCACAGACACACTCAGAAAAAAATGTGTCTTAACAGCTATCTGGGCATCCCTTAGCCCAGACAAATTGACACATAAAATTAACCATTATACCATTCTACTGGGCATAGAGTGGTATTTCATTGTGGTTTTAATTTGCATTTCCCTGATAACCAATTATGTTGAGCATTTTTTTCATGTGCTTATTTACTACTTGTATCTTTTTTTAGATACAAATAGTGTCTCTTCAAGTGTCTCTTCAAATCTTTTGCTCATTTTTTAAATTGCATTGTATTATTGAGTTGTAAAAATTATCTTTATATTCTGGATATAAGTCCTTTATCAGATCTATGTGTTGCAAATGTTTTATCCCAGTCTATGGCTTGCTTTTTCATTTTCTTAACAGGATCTTATGAAGAACACAAGTTTTAAATTTTGATAAAAGTTTCATTTAACAATTTTATCTTTTAGGGTTCATGCTTTTTATGTCCTAACCCAAGATCCTAAAGACTTTCTCTTATATTTTTTCCTAGGAGTTCATAGGTTAGCATCTATGATTAGGTCTATGATCCATTTAAGTCCACTTTTTTCCCCACATGGATATCCATTTGTTCTAGCATCATTTGTTGAAAGACTACTCTTTCCCGCATTGAATTACCTTGGTACCTTTGTCAAAAATCAAGTGATCATATATATGTAGGTCTACTTCTAGAATCTCTATTCTGTATCATCCACATATTTGTCTATCTTACAGCAATACCACACTGTCTTGATAACTGTAGCTTTACAGTATGTCTTGAAATAAGGTTTTAAAAAAGCAGGAGGTGTCTGACTTCATGTGGCATTTTCCAGGTGTCCCAGGAGGCCCAGCCTTTGCAGGGAGACCTGCGTTCTGGGAGGTGGTGAGAGGTGTGGCTGTGATCTCTGGGTTTGATTGATTCCACCTTTGTTCTTTTCCGAAATTGGTTTGCCTGTTCTAGGTCGTACATATTTTATATAAATTTAATATGAGCTTATCAATATCCACAAAAAGGCCTATTAGGATTTTGATTGAGGGTGTGTTGAATCTATAGATCAGATTGGAAAGAATGGACATCTTAACAATATCTATTCTTGCAATCTAGAAACATGATATATTACATTTATTTAGTTCTCTAATTTCTTTCAACAATGTTGTAGAGTTTTCATTGTACAAGTTTCGCACCTATTTTGTTAAATTCATCCTGTTTTCTAATCCCTTTATAAATGAGATAAATATGTTTTAATATTATAAGCTGCTTCATTCCTCCAGTTCTCAGAAAAGCAACGGATCACTTGATTAACTGCAACAGAATAAGGCAGATTGGGAAGGAACTAGGACTGGAGTGGGTGGAGGGTGGTGAAGGGACAGCTCATCACAGACACTGGAGAACCTGCATTCCAGTGGGCGAAATACCCGTGATGGCAGAGACAGCAGCCATTGGGTAACCCAAGTGGGCATGTGGGGTGAAAACAGGCAGGAGAGCACAGTGGTGGGAGTGCAGGCACAGGTAGTGTGGGGAGGCAAGCAGCTGGTGTCAGGAGAGTGTGCCAACAGGTGGGGGACCACAGGTGGGCAGGCCTTGACTCCCTGAGGAAGGTGATGGGCAACCACAAAGAAGGGTGTGTCAGCCTACTGGGAAGGAGATATGAGGCCCTTTGCACACAGGCTTGGGCTCAGGGAGTCAGTATCTGGCTTGGAGTCCTGGGCCTGCCCTCAGCAACAGAGGAGTTGGAGCTTAGAGTCAGGGCTTGTCCACTGTCAGGCATCCCAACCTGGATGCTCAGCATGTTGGACTCTAAACCTGCCTTCTGGGTTTGGTTCTTGGCCTGGGCTGGTGGTGGCTAGGGGTGGGAAAGAGGCTACCAGGGACTAGGAACCAAGGAGATCTGGCCAGCCTTTCAGGGAATAGATGGGGGATAAATTGTATGTCCTTATAAAAATAATTTGGGTGTCTGTCATCAGTTCCAATTCCACCTCTCCTAGCAGGAGCAGGTAAACATGAAAAAGAGGAAATGCTGGCATTCCAGATGAATTAGACGGGCAGGCAACCCAAATTCTATTACTCCCACTTACTTGCTTTCAAGAGATGTAGACGTATTCATCTCTTTTATCGGTAGGTATGCAGCAGGTGCTCCACAGTCAAGCATCGATCTCAGAGGAAAGGCCCATTTCCTCTTTTTCTTTAGGTGAATGAATTTATCTGCACTTTTTCAGACTCAACCATCAGGAAAAGCCTTTTGAACCCCAAATAATCATTTGCTTCATGTTTCCATTCATTCATCAAAGGAAGGTAGCAGCCAAGTAGGCCAGGTTACAGAGGGTGTTCTGCTCCCATTTTGTAGCCATTTGAGAAGATGCTGCGTTGTCCAGGGCCCTGGTGAACAGAATGGAGGAAGGGGGCCTTCATTGACTACCCCTCCTGGAGGTAGCCCCATCACTTGCACTCTTCAGTGAAGATGATGCCCTCACTGGGTGCGTCCCAGTGCACGGTGGAGTGGGGGTGCCTCTCACTGAGATGGGGGCCACTGGAGGACGAACCTGGTGGAGATAGAGCATGATAAGCTTGGTTTTAGATGGGATGGGTTAGAAGGGTCAGCAAGATATCAAAGTAGAGAGATCCAATTGGCTGTAGATGTCCAGATTAATGGTTTTGGGGTTTGTTTTTGTTTTTGTTTTTTGAGACAGAGTTTTGCTCGTCACCCAGGCTGGAGCGCAATGGCATGATCTTGGCTCACTGCAACCTCCATCTCCCAGGTTCAAGAGATTCTCCTGCCTCCGCCTCCCGAGTAGCTGGGAGTACAGGTGCCTGCCACCACGCCTGGCTAACTTTTGTATTTTTAGTGGAGACAGGGTTTCACCCTATTGGCCAGGCTGGTCTCGAACTCCTGACCTCAGGTGATCCGCCCACCTCGGCCTCCCAAAGCGCTGGTATTACAGGCGTGAGCCACCGCGCCCGGCCATGATGTCCAGATTAATGGTTGTTAAAGAAATATACAAGAGATGTTAGCTTGCTAGTGGCTTTGCCTGACCTGGCACAAACATCCTCAGAGTGTAGTCCGGTGTAACTACCCCATTCACCAGTGCTGTTACTGATTCCACAGCCACTTTTTTTTTTTTTTTTTGAGAACGAAGTCTCGCTCTTGTCCCCTGGCTGGAGTGCAATGGCATGATCTTGGCTCACTGCAACCTCCGCCTCCCAGGTTCAAGCGATTCTCTTGCCTCAGCCTCCCGAGTAGCTGGGATTATAGGCGCCTGCCACCAAGCCCGGCTAATTTTTGTATTTTTAGTAGAAACGGGGTTTCACCATGTTGGCCAGGCTGGCTGGAACTCTTGACCTCAGGTGATGCGCCGGCCTCGGCCTCCCAAAATGCTGGGATTACAGGCATGAGCCACCGCGCCCGGCCCACAGCCACTTTATTATAACAATATTTTTATTTTTATTTATTTATTTATTTTTTTAAGGCCAAGGAATTAAGTGACTGTATTTAGAACAGACGGTATTCCATGAATAACATCAAAACAATGTGGACACTAAGAGAATACATGTAACTCATGGATGCAGGGGATGCACGTTGTCATTCCTGTTTTCTGTGCCTGCTACATGTGCTCCACCCCACACCTGCTGAGTACATGCTGGGAAGATCATGTCAACCCTTGGAGCAGCTAGTGTTTAACCATCTCCTGCTAGCGCCTCATGTTTTACATTTTGGCACTGTCATGCAGATACTCCCCTTTCCCCCTAAATAAGACACTGTCACACAATATCTTTTAACTCATCTGTATTTGTATAACAATATTTTTTAAATTATATAGTACCAAGAGATTGAGTTCCACTGTAATTCTCCTTCTGTGGGAAAACTGCAGTTAATAGTTTCATATATATATGAAATCTCACTCATATAAATACACATATAGATAAACATACCTTGGGTTCTGGTTTTGTCCTGTAAACTACTTTCTTCACTCATAACCTCCCATGTCAATACTTAGAGATCTACAGAATCCTTTTCAATGGCTGCACAGCCCTCTATTGTGTGAATATACCATTATTTATTTAAACAGTCCTCCTATTGTCAGACTTTAAGCTGGATCTCAAAATATTTGTTATTATAAACAACAGTGTTACCAAACACCCTCGTACTACATCTTTGTACAACTGTTCAATTATTTCCTTAGGAGGAATTCTTAGACATGAAATGCACATTTTAAGTTTTCATGCAGATGTTCAGATTTCCTTCTGGTGAGAACATACTAATTTGAACTCTGTTAACAACATATAAGAATGCGTGCTTTTTACATTTGCTTTGGACATTGTTCTGTGTGCTATTATGAATGGTGAAAAATGTAATCTCATTGTTTTCATTTGCATTTATTTAATTATTAATAAAGGTGAACATCTTTTCATTTGCCTATTAGCTATTTATGTCCCTCCTCCCCTTGTGGGTTACCTATTCTTATCCTTTGCCTATTTTTTTATTGCAGTATTTTTTCGTCTTTTAGGATTGAGAAGCGCTATTACATATGAATATTAATCCTTGGTTATATGATACACACCTGTCATACCAGTTTTTATTTGTCTTTATTAAAAGTAATTTGTGGTATCTTTTGCTGTATCATAATTTTTCACTATTGTATAGTCTAAATTACTCTGATTTTTTATGGTTTCTGGCTTTGGATTATGATTTTTAAAAAAGCCTAACTCAATCAAAGGTTATAAACATATCCTTCTATGTTTTTTTCTAGCATTTTATACTTTTCTCTCCTTTTCTAATGTAGAATGCAAATCTACTGATGCTGCTTCTTTGCTTGCCATGCTAGCCAGCCCTGCCACTGCACTCAGCATCTTGTCCATACTCTTGGCACGCCATGTCCCACCAGGCCTTGAAGGATTCAGCCACTGTCCACTTTCCACCCTCATGCATCCAATGCACCAGCCATCCTGAGTGCACCAAGCTAGCTTGGGCCACACGGCTTCTGTCTGGAACATCCTTGCCTGACTTCTTCCCTGACCCCTGGTGAACTCCTAAGCAACCATCCAGACTCACCTCCAAGGCACTTGTGAGAAGCAGTCCTCCAGCCCAGTCAGTGTGAAGTGCTTCCCCACCCTTTCTGGTACCGGCAGCCCTTCCAGCTCCTTGTCTCCTATTGAAATGTTGGTTGATGCATATCCTTCCACTACCAACTTGTGAGCTCCATGAGAGTGGGTTGAGTATCTGGCACCCAGTACAGTAACCCTGCCTCCATGATCTGATTTGCATTTTAGCGAGCTCAATCTGCTAATAGTGTGGAGGCAGGGGACCAACCAGAAGTATCCATGTAATGGTGAGGTCATAGTCCAGTAAATGATAAGGGCCTGACTTCAGCAATGGGTTTGGAGAAAGAGGACAGAGGAGAAGTTGATTTAGTAGGTAGAACCAACAGTGTTTTGTTTGAGATGTTTCCTGGACATTCAATACATGAGAAAATAAAAACATTAGCCCAGTGCATGGTGGCTCATGACTGTAATCCCAGCACTTTGGGAGCCCAAGGTGGGCAGATCACTTGAGGCCAGGAGTTTGAGACCAGCCTGGCCAGCATAGCAAAACTCTATCTCTATTTGAAAAAAAAAAAAAAAAAAAAAAAGCCCATTAGCATGGTCCAGACCTTTTGGTTGTTTGGAATTACGCCTGCTTCTCTTCTCTTGTGACTTGGCCTAGTTATCACATCCACGTCATTATCTATCAAGTGAAGTTAGCATATGGACCTCCAAGGCCAGCTGTGCAGTGATTTCCGTGTGTGATGAGCTCTCCCAGCCCCGGACACATGCAGTCAGTGAGTGCTGGTTCTCTGCTCTCCTCCACCTCATTACCTTGGGTGGTGGGGTCAGTTGCCATCTTCCAACTGATCTAAAGGATTCCTAGAGAGAGATGGTGAAATCAGCTCTTATTATTGTGTTTCCACAAACCATAGATGTGCCCTGGACAGCTAGTCCCTGCCTAGATACCTGTCCACACCTGCTTTCTGCTCTGCTCACCTATGCTGCCACTTGTTTGTTGTTGTTGTTGTTGTTGTTGAGACAGGGTCTCACTCTGTTGCCCAGGCTGGAGTGCAGTGGCATGATCATGGCTCACTGCAGCCTCGACCTCCCAGGCTCAAGCGATCCTCCTGCCTCAGCCTCCCGAGCAGCTGGGTCTACAGGCATGCACCACCACACCCAGCTAACTTTTGATTTTTTGTAGAGACAGAGTCTCACTACGCTGCCCAGGCTGGTCTCAAACTTCTGGTCTCAAGTGATCCTCCTGCCTCAGCCTCCCCAAGTGCTGGGATTACAGGCAGAGCCACCACTGCACCAGGCCCATGCTGCCACTGCTAGTGTCATTCCCACTCTGTTTTCCTTTCCCTCCAGGGAACCTCCCAGCATTCAGCCCGTTCTCAGCTCTGCTCCTTCCTTTTCTGTTCCGTGGGCACCACCCAGTTAACCCACTGCACCCCCATGCCTGGCTTAGCATAATCACTGCCCTCCCTGTCTCCAGGCCAGGGTAAGGAAGCAGAAAGGCCAGTCCCCAACTCACAGTTGCATCCTATGACCACACTTGGATCCTGCTCCCGCTGTGCCAGGGCACCCTGGGAGCCATGTGTCTCATTCAGAGCCTCGACCTCTTGCTCTGCACCCCTGATTTATGTTCTGTCTCTCCAAGCTGCATCCTCATCCCAGCTTCCCCTCTCAGCCCCAAGGTAGCCAGTCTGTCTGCCATTCTCAGCCCACCCTTGCCTACTTCCGCCTCCCCTCTTTTCTCCATGCCAGAGAACACCTGCTTTGCTCCTCTCCCCCAGCCCTTGACCAAACACCCACAACCAGCACAGAACTCTCTTTTGAGAAGACTTCTTTCCCATCACTCGCAGCTCAGAGTCCGTTCCTGTGGCTGACGCTGTAAATGCAAGCTGCTTTCTCACCGCCATCTCCGTGGTTCTTACAACTTCCCCAACCCAAGCCTTCTTTCAGCCAACATTGAATGAGTCCCCTCTATGTGCCAAAACCTCAGAGGACAAAATAAGGCATAGGCTTGGCTTTCAAAAAGCTTCAGTCTATTGGGCATGAATTCCCACCCACAGTTTTCTCAGCCATAACGTGGGGATAATAATGTTTCACTTCCTCACAGGGCTGCTGTAAGATTGCTAGGAAATCGTGTGTGAGCTCTTGAGATGATGTGGTGCTGATGGTGTTGACACCTACTTGACAGCTGGGAAAACGGGCCTGGGAGGACGTGCCCATAGTCGCATGGCACAGCCAAGGTCACTGCCCTCACCTGTGCCCACCCTGCGGCCCACCCCATTTCCTCCTCACCTCCCCTCTGTGTCTGTCTCATTCTCACTCACTCCCATTCATTTCCCTCTAAAACAGGGCCCTGAAATCCAGACGCAATCAGCCTAGTGGTATCACTGCCCCAGAAGAAGGGAAGTTGGTCATTTTCACCCCCAGACGTTTCTGTAAGCCTCCTGAGAGTGCCCACTGGCCTGCCACCCCTGTGGCACAGTGCTTCCTGCCTGTGCCCGGGCGTCTCAGGATCAAGGTCACAGTGGCTCACCCACCTTGCTGCTCATCTCCTCAAAGCTGGGTTCCATTAGTCATGAATTTCCATGGGCACTGATGAGATTTGCTTCTCAGGCTTAGGAATTCTGGACTGTTGTAAAAATGTCTGTCTCAGTGATGGAGGTGTCAGGTCCGTAAGAAAGACAAGCCGGCAGGAGCAGGCACAGGAGGAAGGCTGCTTTTGATTGGGCAGAAGCATTATTGGCTTAAAGTCAGAGGCAGGTAAAGCAACTTCATTTGGGAGAGAGAGCCTGGGAACACATTTTAACTACAAGTATCTGGTGCCTCTTTGAAGGGGTCTTACAACTCAGAAATAAAGGGAATGCCTTGTACCCTTTTGAAATCTTGTTTAATTTCAAGAGTTGAAATAAAGGAAGCCAGGCACGGTGGCTCACACCTGTAATCCCAGCTCTTTGGGAGGCCGAGGCGGGTGGATCACGAGGTCAGGAGATCAAGACCATCCTGGCTAACACGGTGAAACCCCATCTCTACTAAAAATACAAAAAATTACCCGGGCATGGTGGTGGGCACCTGCAGTCTCAGCTACTCGGGAGGCTGAGGCAGGAGAATGGCGTGAACCTGGGAGGCAGAGCTTGCAGTGAGCCGAGATCACGCCACTGCACTCCAGCCTGGGTGATAGAGCGAGACTCCATCTCAAAAAAAAAAAAAAAAAGAAAGAAAGAAAGGAAATTGGTTTGTCCCAGACAAGGGCAGGACTTCCTGAAAATAAGAGGGAAAGTTTTCCACCTTATTTCAATTTTTTTTCAAACAATATAAAAGTACTTGCATGATTTTAAAGTACAATATTTACTTATTTATTTATTCATTGAGACAAGGTCTCACTCTGTCACCCAGGCTGGAGTTCAGTGGCATGATCACAGCTCACTGCAGTCCCGACCTCCTTGGCTCAAGCAATCCTCCTGCCTTAGCCTTCTGACTAGCTGGGACTACAGGCGCACACCACCATGCCCAGCTTATTTTGTGTGTGTGTGTGTGTGTGTGTGTGTGTGTGTGTGTGTGTGTGTGTGTGTAGACAGGGTGTCACTATGTTGCCCAGGCTGTTCTCAAACTCCTAGGCAATTGCTCAAGCAATACTCCTGCCTCAGCCTCCCAAAGTGCTGAGATTACAGGCATAAGCACCACGCCCGGCACAATATTTATTTTTAATTATAAGAGCAATGTTGGCAGAGAGTGGTGGCTCACGCCTATAATCCCAGCACTTTGGGAGGCCAAGGTGGGTGGATCACTTGAGGTCAGGAGTTCAAGACTAGCCTGGGCAACATGGTGAAACCCCATCTCTACTAAAAATACAAAAATTATTTTGTAAATTAGCCAGACATGGTGGGGTGCACCTATAATTCCAGCTACTCAGGAGGCTGAGGTGGGAGAATCACTTGAACCCAGGAGGCAGAGGTTGCAGTGAGCCGATCATGCCACTGCACTCCAGCCTGGGTGACAGAGCGAGACTATCTTAAAAAAAAAAAAAAAAGCAATGTAACATATAGAAAGTCTGGAAAATTAGGGGGGCAGAAATCCCTTGTTATCCCACAACAGAAACTATTGTTTATTCTCTTCTGATCTGCTTTGAGTCCATATTTTGATTGTAAGCATATTTGACATGTATTTGTATGTTTTTTTTAAGTTTTAAATGTTTGATGAGATATATACAGAAACATGCAGAAAATATATGTGCAGTTTAAAGAATAATTAATAGCAAATGCCTTCATAATTCCCACCATGTAAGAAGCTCCCCCTACCATGGGCCCCTCCCTCCCTGCCAGATAACCACTGCCAGAGCAATAACCCCTATCTTGAGTTTTCTGATTATCATTTCCTTGGTTTTTTTTGGCCATGGTTTTAGCACTAGATGCCTACATACTATAATTCCCATTTGCCTGTTTTTGATGGTTATGTGAATGGAATCATACCGTATTTGCTCTTTTTGTTTGTTTGTTTTTGTTTGTTTTTGAGGCAGAGTCTCACTCTGTCACTCAGGCTGGAGCGCAGTGGTGCGATCTTGGCTCACTGCAACCTCCGATCCCCGGGTTCAAGCAATTCTCCCACCTCAGCCTTCCAAATAGCTGGGATTACAGGCACGCGCCATCATGCCTGGCTAATTTTTGTATTTTTAGTAGAGATGGGGTTTCACCATGTTGGCCAGGCTGGTCTTGAACCCCTGACCTCAAGTGATCCACCCACTTCAGCCTCCCAAAGTGCTGAGATTACAGGCATGAGCCACTGCACCCAGCCTCATATTTACTCTGTTATGTCTGCTCCTTTCCCTCAACTATTGTTTGCAAGATGCTGTATATGGCTGTAGTCAGTTCATACTAATTTTCAGCTTAAAAGAGAAGAAAGTAGTTTCATATTCTCATTCAATTTCTACCCTGAATCTAGGTTTCATCAGGTAGCCTGGGTTTGTGGTCCTTTCATGGTTAAGAAAACGCATCCTTTCCTCCTGTTTTCCCCAGCCCACACCTGAGGTCTCCAGCTGAGAAGAGCCCCCTGCCCCGTTTCCTGGCAGTGGGTGCGAGCCCTCTTCCAGCATTTGGCCCTTGTTCTAGGAAGCAGCCACTCCAGGAGCTGCTGGAGACCCTTGAGCTGCAGCTGCCATCCTTCCAGGGGAGATGATGGAATTATTTCTGGGGCCTGGAGACAGCTGGCAAGAGCACGGGAAGCACAGCAGGGCTGAGTTATCTGCCAGGAGTCAGTGCCGGGCGGGCGAGGTGCTGGTGGTGGTGTGGTGCCTCCTCTGGTCACAGACGCTTGGCCTTCCCCAGCTAAAGCCCCAGTCGGGAGTCAGGAGTCCTTGTCTCCCATGTGTACACCTGTCTGTCCTTCTTCCAGGACCTGCGGGAGCTGGGCTTATGGAAGTGGGATTTACTCACACTTACTTTTGAGGGTCCTCAGCCTGCCCAGGCCTCAAGTAATGAAGCCTCCTGGCCTCAGGGAGTCAGCCAACACTTACAAGGAGCCAGGCTTCAGCTTGAACGCCCAAGACTGGTGCTGTGCACACTTGAGCTGGGAGGTGCACGTGAACACACATCAACACACAGCTAAGCTTGTCCTATCTCACACACACACACACACACACACACACACACTCAGCTCTGGCTTCTGACAACTGCCCCTTAGCTCTTCTGTGCCTTTGAACTAATCTCACTGAACAAGTGGTCGGCAGCTCCCATTTCTTACCACCCTCTCACAGCTAATCCTTTGCAATGTAGCTTTTGCCCTCCGCACACTGATGGGTCCTTGTTCATTAAGTCCAGCCACGTGGGGCCGGGCCAACTCAGATGAACTCATGGGATTAAAACCTCTTACTTGATCTTAGCCTGTTAAGGAATCATCCCTGTGGATTTATATACACCTTCCCAGAAGCTATTTGTTTCATTCAACTCCTGCTTGCTTGGGGCCCAAGCTTGATCTGTACTTGTGGCAGTTTCTTTTAAAAACCGTCTCAGGAGGCCGGGCATGGTGGCTCATGCCTGTAATCCCAGCACTTTGGGAGGCTGAGGCAGGCGGATCACCTGAAGTCAGGAGTTAGAGACCAGCCTGACCCACATGGTGAAACCCCATCTCTATTAAAAATACAAAATTAGCTGGGAGTGGTGGCAGGTGCCTGTAATCCCAGCTACTCGGGAGGCTGAGGCAGGGGAATTGCTTGAACCTGGGAGGTGGAGGTTGCAGTGAGCTCGGATCGTGCCATTGCACTCCAGCCTGGGTGACAGAGCAAGACTCTGTCTCAAAAAACAAAACAAAACAAAAAAAAACCTGTCTCAGGAGCAAGCCCTTGTTAACCATATTCACACCCATGACGCTGGCCAATGCAGATGGTATTTCCCTCCCCGTACCCACTCCTGCACTCTGAAGAGGCTGTTCTGGTGCTGGGCTCTTACCTATAGTCTTGCCCACCCCCTGACCTACTTGTTCCGATTCTACCTTCTCTCCAGTGCAGTGACAAAGGTGGTAGCAGTTTTCCAGATGTGGATGCTTCATGATCTGGTGCAGATGGTCCCCAGGTACAAACGCCCCAGTCTAGCCCTCCCCCAAAATGGCACCTGCCATCTATAGGCTTGATCCTGCCCCGCCCCTGGGTTAATGGAAAAAGGGCCTGGTGGGACATTCAGAGACCTCCTCACTAGCCAATTTGGTATGGAAATATGTTTGTGGCTGTGGACAAGGACCCAGGGTGTCTCATGGTGGATGTAACATTAGACAGAGACTCTCTCTCTAGCCTCTGACTGCTCTGCCTGACCAGTCCTTCCTGTGCCAGTCCCAGGCCATTCAGGTTCTCCACTAGCCTTTGGAGATGGCTGAGGCCCAGATGGAAGAAGGGGGACCTGCCCTTCTGCTCTCCTCAGTTCCTTGTCCCAGGGTTGGGTTCTACTTCCAGAATCCCTCAAAACATTTTGCACAAAACTCCCAGGTAATCCAAATCAGGACCACCTCTCAGAGCAGTCTTCCTGGATGTCGACCCTGGCCTGGGTTGGATAGGAATCTGGGAAGAGTCTGAGGTTTCTGGATGGGGTGACTGGGGACAGGGGAGTTGGTTTTGGACAGGTTGAGTGTGTGCTGCCTGTGGAACCCAGTAGAATGGTCCAGTGGGCATTCGGATGGTATTAAAATGCTCCCGCTCCCTCATTAGCTAGACTTTCAGTTTCCTGTTTGCTTCAGAAAGTAGAGAACTGGGGGTTGTGAAAAGCTCAGTCACTGAGCAGGTAAAGTTTGACTGGATGTCGGGAGAAGTAGTCACGGAGTGGAAACAGCTGTGACCTTTTCTTTTTTGCTTGTCACCTAATTGCTATTAGTCATTAGTTCATATAAACTAGATACCTTTGAGAAGTAGGACATGGTCAGATGAATGAGGTGTGGAGACTTAAACAGTAATGACATGCTGAGTTCACAGGTCTCTGTGTCATTATGACCTGCCTTACATGTAGGTCATAAATATTTTATTTCTGTCTAAATAAATTATAAAAAATGCACTTAATGATATTAAGCTGCAGCTACTTACCTGAAAAGGAACAAAATATCGCCTCTGAAGTAACTACTAATTATACAATTTTGCAAACTAATAAATATTATTTTAAATCTACTCAATAGTTGATAAATCAATTATGAATTAATCATAAAATTATTCTGTGCTTTAATATTAGTTAAGTTTTTACTGTTTACTACTTAGAAAGCCATTTACTTTTTTAAACTTAAATTTATTAACTTAAACCCTCAGCATTTCCCACTCATCTCAAACTCCCCTTTGGTTTTTGTGTTCCGTTGAACCTTTGATTTGGCATGTTTCAACTCAAAGAGAATCCCTTCCCTGAGTGACCCCAGGGTGCCTTATGTGCCAGCATCCTCTACAACCCCATTTTAAGAATGGCTCTCCCATTGAGAAGGCTGCAAAATGCCAGCCTACTCTTTCTCTCTCCTTTGTGCTGATCAGAAGAAAAATAGCCGTAGGTTTCCATTTTCCTTTCCACACAACTGTCGTGTATTGCCTTTTGATCCTTTAGCAAATGTTACCTGCTTGGAGCAAGGGAAAATCATGCCAGCCCACCTGTGTCCTCTGTGACCTGAGCTGACCTCACCTGCCCCTTGAGGTGCTACCCAGGTTGCCATTAGGCTTGGCTTAGATGCCACAGATCCTTCATGTCACATGACAGTGTTTTTGATATAACAATCTTGTGTGTTTTTGATATCACAGTGACCAGTTATCTGTAAAATCATACGTTTTTCTGTGGATTCTATCAAAAGAGGAAATGTGAGTCTTAAACTAATGCTTTCTAAAAAGAGGAAATGCATGTCTGAAACCAATACCTTCCAAGTTCCCTTTAAGGTCTTTATGCAGGAAGGGTCCCCCTTGCACTATCCTGGCCCCAAGTTCCTGTGCCAAGCTCCAGAGGCCCCCAGCATCCTCCAGCTGAGTTGTTGGCAGGGGCAGCCGTGCAGGCCAGACTGTGCAGGCTCTCCTTGTCTCACACCTCCCCGCAGGCCCAGGGGAGCTGGGGAAGGCGATGACAGAAGCAGGCAATTCCAAAACACAGTGTTGGGCTTGGCATTTCTTTGGCAGGACTAAAACTGTGTACCTCATAGGAGTGTATGGTGTGTACATTTCATGATCAAGAAGCAGCAGCTGCCATAACTTTGTCCAGTCAGCAAGATGCTTCCTATGCAGTTCTGCATTGGAACTACTCCACAAAAGTAAAAATGGGGGGCATGGAAGGAAGGATTTTTCTGTTTTCCCACAAGACAGTGGTTGGATAGCAATAATTGTTACTATTTTAAACATGGAGAGGCTTTCTCATGAAAGACTGCACTCCTTAGTTACAGTATTGTCCCCTCCCCACCATCCCACTTCCACCCCAAGTTCTCTATTCCCAGCTTGCACATCACCTTAACACGAACCCATGAATGGTTCAGGAACATAATGCCACAGGATCAGAATCCTCTTGGAGGAGACAAGCTGTGTATAACTGGATAAATCTAGGATTCGGGATATCCAAAGATAGCCACCATCTTGCTGTGGAAGGCATCATTACTTCCCTGAATAAACTGTAAACATCATAAGATCCCTGTGCTTGCAGTGTGACACCTTCCCATTAGTCCTGGGCTGGTTCCCTTCAGTTCAAGGTCACTGTTGACAAAGTCCAGGGATTGGAGTGAAAATTGGAAGTAAACTTAATAGTCTATGCAGCTCTAGAATTCCATACTTCTTATTCTTTCTTTCTTTCTCTCTCTTTCTTTCTCTTTCTTTCTTTTTCCTTCCTTCCTTCCTTTTCTTTCTTTCCTTCCTTCCTTCCTTCTTTCTTTCTTTCTTTCTTTCTTTCTTTCTTTCTTTCTTTCTTTCTTTCTCTCTCTCTCTCTTTCTTTCTTCTTTCTCTCTTTCTCTCTCTCTCTCTCTCTCTCTTTCTCTCTTTCTCTCTTTCTTTCGTCTCTGTCTCCCAGGCTGGGGTGCAGTAGTAGTGCAATCTGGGCCCACTGCAATCTCTGCCTCCCAGGTTCAAGTGATTCTCCTTCCTCAGCCTCCCGAGTAGCTGGGATTACAGGTGCGTGGCACCATGCCCAGCTAATTTTTGTATTTTTGGTAGGGACGGGGGTTTCACTATATTATCCAGGATGGTCTCAAATTTCTGACCTCAGGTGATCCACCCACCTCGACCTCCCAAAGTGCTGGGATTACAGGTGTGAGCAAGCCACCGTGCTCAGCCACGATTTATTCTTTCTAATGGCATTTAACTGTCTGGATTTTTTCCCATTCTGCCTGAGATGACAGACATGTGTTTTTGAATTCTATTGTTTGCATAGATAAAATAACTGGATGATCAAAGTTTTTGGCGAAACATATGGGCATATGGGATATAGCCAGAAGTCTTTAAAGGAGGTGACATTTATTTTAAGGCTCAGTTGTTACTTATGTTGCTCATTTCTGTCTAGTGTGATGTCTTAGTTTAGGCTGCTTTAACAAAACTACCGTGGACTGGGTGGTTTAAACAACAGAAATTTATTCCTCACAGTTCTGAAGGCTGGGAAGTCCAAGATCAAGTTGAAGCTGAGGGTTCCTGTTGAGGGCTCTCTTCCCGGCTTACAGATGGACGCCTTCCTGCTATGCCCTCACATGTCAGAGAGAGAGATATCTCTCTCCTGTCTCTTCTTCTAAGGACACTAATCCCATTCATGAGGGTTCACAAAGGCCTCCCAAAGGCCCCACCTCCAAATACTGTCACACAGGAGATTAGGCTTCGACATATGAATGGGACACAAACATTCCATTCATTGCATGTAGTGAGCCAGAGGGCCAGATATTGACTCTGTCTGCTACACAATTATTGTGTTTTGGAATAAACTAGGTGACTTGAAGCATCAACAATCGGTAAAACTAATGCTGGCCTTCTGGAGAGCTTATACTTCTTTTTTTTTTTTTTTTTTTTGAGACGGAGTCTCGCTCTGTTGCCCAGGCTGGAGTGCAGTGGTGCGATCTCGGCTCACTGCAAGCGCTGCCTCCCGGGTTCACGCCATTCTCCTGCCTCAGCCTCCCGAGTAGCTGGGACTACAGGCGCCAGCCACCACGCCCGGCTAATTTTTTTGTATTTTTAGTAGACACACGGTTTCATCGTGTTAGCCAGGATGGTCTCGATCTCCTGACCTCATGATCCACCTGCCTCAGCCTCCCAAAGTGCTGGGATTACAGGCGTGAGCCACCGCGCCCGGCCTGGAGAGCTTATACTTCTTTCTGACCACAACCTCTGACAAGAATGTTACCTGGATTTACTGCCTCAATTGGAGCAGAGGGAAGAGAGTCCCTTTATGGTGCTTAAGAACCTGCATAGCGTAGGGAAAAAAAAAAAAGCCTGTATCACAACAATTGCCCTCAAATCTCTTCCCTTCTGGGCGACTTTCCTGAGAGGTCCAGAGTATCCACCCCACTCACCCACCCTCTGACTGACTCCTTCACTATGTTCATACACATGTGCACACACAGACAGCCTGTGCTGCAGAGACAGACCAGCAACGTCATCCCTTTGTTGAGTTCAGCAAAGACTAGCAGGGAAAGCTGTAAGAATAAGGTGCTAATGAGGTTACTGGGGAAGGTGAGCAGCATGATGAGTGTCCACAGTCCACAGCGAGGCGGGATTGGACGGGGTTAGCATCTTGGGGACTTAGGCTACTTGGAAGGGTAGGAATGTGTGGGAAGGATACTGGTGCAATAGGCTTCCTACCATCACCATGCAGCTAGTCTTACCCATTCCAGCTCTGGTCTCTGTAACATGGGGAAAGATACCCAGTTTAGACCAGTATCTGTCAAGTTCACTGTTAGGTCTTTAGGCAAGAAGTGTCCCCTTTACACTTCAGTCACCTATTAAAGCAATTATTTGCATCTCTCTTGCTCCGCAGACTGAGTTTCTTAAGAGCAGGGCCTGTGGTTTTTTCAGAGTTGTCTCCAGTGGAAAGGAGTGAAGTTATAGAACACTTTAGTGCACACAAATATTCTAAACTTTTAAGATTTTAAAAATTTAAAAAAGATATTCTCCAAAAGCACCCTGGGTAGGGAGCATGTTAGGCAACTGTGCTACGATATTATCCAAACAAGCCAGTGCGGGCTTAGAGGTCCCAAGACCTTGGGAACCCCGAGGCTGAAGCCCTGCAGGCTGCTCCGACAGCAGCCCATGTGGAAAGCTGGAATTCAGCACAATTGGGCCTGGAGGCTGGGCCATCACTCACACTGCGGTGTCTCTACTGAGCTGCTTTAGATCTGGGGTCCAGCTCACCCCTCCTTCTGTATGGCTCAAGGCTAGACGCTTGTATTAGTCTGCTCAGGCTGTCATAACAAAATACCACAGACTGGGTGGCTTAAACTACAGAAATTTATTTTCTCACAGTTCTGGAGGCTGGAAGTCCAAGATCAGGGTGCAGGCGGGTCGGGTTGTGGTGAGCTCTCTCCTCCCGGCTGGTCAGTAGCTGCCTTCTCACTGTGTCCTCACACAGCCTTTCTTCTGTTCCTGTGCCCGAGAGAGAAAGCGAGCTCTCTGGTGTCTCCTAACCAGGACGCTAATCCTAGCAGATCAGGGCCCTGCCCTATGACCTCATTTAACCCTTAAAACTTTCTAAGAGGCCCCATCTCCAAATACAGCCACACTGGGGTTAAGGCTTCAGCATATGAATTAGAGGGGACACATACATCTAGTCCATAATAACTCTAGAGACGAACTGTCTGGCTTTCAATCTCTGCTCTGTTACAAACTAGTTGTGGGACCTTAAGGACGTTCTTTTAACTTTTCTAAGCCTCAGGTTCTTCTTGGTAAAAATGGGGGCAATGATGGTACCTATCTCCAGGCATTGTAAGGATTAAATCAGATGATGCACACAATGGGCATAGCGAAGGGCCCAGTATATAGTCAGTGTCTAGTAATTATTAGTTAGCATTATTAATAGAGTCCTTTAAGTTCTGAGAATGAGTTTTCTAGATGGTAGTCCTAGGAGAGCAGTCTATCCTGGATTTCCAGGACCAGCCCAGGCCTGCGTGAATGGGATTCCTGGGCCAGAGAGGTTCCAGGGCTCCCCAGTATTCTGCAAGGGAGCCAAGCCTCTTCAGAGCCTCGTTAGCCTCCGGAGACTTCCAACTAGGAAGTGGAAAAAAATAGGCCGAGGTGGTGGCAGCCCAAGGGTTCTAGAGAAGGGGAGTAGTCAGCCCCATCTATTCCTCCCTCACCCATCTCCTTTCAAAAAGGATGGCAGAGGGAGGAACTGAGCCAGCTGGGTCTGAATGAAGGGTCACGTTGGATTCCTTCTGGCTTCTTTTTAGTTAATAAATAAATAAATAACTTTTTTTTTTTTTTAGACAGAGTCTCGCTCTGTTGCCCAGGCTGGAGTATAGTGGCATGATCTTGGCTCACTGCAACATTTGCCTCCTTGGTTCAAGTGATTCTCCTGCCTCAGTTTCCTGAGTAGCTGGGACCACAGGCATGCACCACCACGCCCAGCTAATTTTTGTAATTTTAGTAGAGATGGAGTTTTATCATGTTGGCCAAGCTGGTCTCGAACTCCTGACCTCAAGTGATCCGCCGGCCTCAGCCTCCCAAAGTGCTGGGATTACAGGCATGAGCCACTGAGCCTGGCCTAAAAAAAGGCTTTTGAACGTATATTTTCAGATTATATGTTCCTCCTCCAATTTATTATGTAAAATTTGAAAAATACAGAAACCTGTGAAGGACATAAAACTCACCTGGAAACCTTCTACCCAGAGTTAATTCCCTTAAGTCAGATAGACCTAAATCTGAAGCCCATCCCTCCCCCTGGATTTTTATGACCTTTAATGGGCTACTTGTTATTTTCAAAACCTCTGTTTATTCCTTAAAGTGAGGCTAACACTTCCTGTCTTGTTCCCACTTTGTGGGGGTTGCTGTGTGAATGCATGTAAAGTGCCAGGCACAGGGTGTTTATTTACTGAGAGCTCTTACTTCTATTGATGATGATGTCCTTGGCTTTCGATTCTAGCATCAAAGCTCAGACAAGAATTCTCAGTAAGCTATTATCACACTGCTCTTTCAGGTTCTCCAACCTCCAAGCATGTGCTACGAGCATGTAAGCAAACCCATCTTGTCATTTATAACATTGACATAACGATTATGCAGCAATTTTTCCAGCATAAGTATTCCTAGTTTTCCTCTTACCTTAAAGCTGCTTTAAAGGGTGAGGATTAAGCCAGACATGGTGGCATGCACCTGTAGTCTCAGTTACTCAAGAGGCTGAAGCTGGAGGATTGCTTGAGCCCAGGAGTTCAAGTTCAGCCTGGGCAATGACGTAGAGAACTAAAACAAAAACAAAAAAACAAACAAAAACAAAAAACAATTTAAGGTGAGGATTATATCTTTGCACAGAGCATTGGGTTTGTTTCTTCCTCCAGCAAACTCTACTATCACCACCACTTCTCTCTTCTTTTTTTTTTTTTTCTTTTCTTTCTTTCTTTTTTTTTTTTCTTTTTTCTGTTTGAGATAGAGTCTTTGCTGTGTCACCCAGGCTGGAATGCAGTGATGTGATCTCAGCTCACTACAGCCTCAACCTCCTGGGCTCAAGCGATCCTCCCACCCACCACCCAGTAGCTGGGACTACAGGTGCATGCCACCACACCTGGCTAATTTTTGTATTTTTTGTAGAAACGGGGTTTCACCATGTTGCCCAGGCTGGTCTCAAACTCCTGGACTCAAGCGATCCTCCTACCTTGACCTCCCAAAGTGCTGGGATTACAGGCATGAGCCACTGTACCTAGCCCATTTCCCTCTTTTAAAGCAAACTAAGAACCTGGATCTCTCCTTTCCTAGTCACACTTGGGCTTGGCTTTGTAATAAGAGAGAGAGAGAGCGAGAGAGAGAGAATGCATCTCAGACTTCTGGGCTTCCTGTGGCCAGAGTGGCTCTATCCACCACCTAAGAACCAAACCCATTTTCTTATTATTGCATATGAAATTAAAACTCCAGTTTTTAGGTTTTAGGACAAAAGATCCCTTGACATGTGTTCAGCTTCACCCCAGCTCCAGACAATAGGCTTGTGGCTGTGGCTGTCCCCTCTTCCCTAGTCTCTCCAGTCCAACTCCCCACGGCCTCTCTGCCCTGTCGCCTTCCACTCTAGGGGAGCAGGGCCTCTTCTCCCCAGAGGTCAGAATGATACCCTGCAGGGAGCAGATGTTCCTGGAGTACAGTTGTCACTCCCAGCCACCTGCTTTGTTTCCCAGCACTCCCTCAGGCAGCAGCCCCCAAGGGCCATGCTTTCCTTACAGCAGGAGAACCTGGTGGTTGAGGCTCCATATAAGCTTTCTTGTTTGTTGTTGAGATTCCATGCACTTGAGCCTGGCCAACTTGGCAAAAAATAAACCAACTGTTTCCAGGAGAACAGGCTATGATCTCCAAATATCTGACATGTGCCCTTACAAGAGGTACTCCTTTAATAGATCCCCAAGGCCTTTTCATCCTGGGACACAGCCTTCCCAGAACTTCCCTGGTGACAGACAAAGTTAAATGATGAGGATGAGAGAAAATATGTTGCTTCCTTTGTTCTATTCACCGTAATTAGCTGTGTTAGGAAAATTGAGCCTTATCCTGGACATAGAGTTGCAAAATATCCCTGAAAACAAACATGGAATTGGTCTACTACTCATTGCTTTAAACCATTTTGATTGTGTTAGAGTGCAACAAGTAGATGGGGCTATTTATTCGTTTATTCACCAGTTTTGAGTATTCTGTACTGGATGCTGAGGATGGGGAGTGGGCGGAGACAAAGATGACTGATAGGACTGTCTTTGAGGACCCTACTCCATAGGTGGAGAGCGAATCTAGTGCCGTGAAGGCAATGGATCTAGTGAAGGCACAAAGAGAGTCAGAGAAAACTTTTCAGAAGAGGGGACAATTGGGCCCTGAAGAACGAGAAATTTACTGCATATAAAAGTGGGCTTTATTTTACCTCAAGGACACACTGCAATGGCATAATCTCCTTCCTGCTGGTCAGAGTTTGTCCTATATTTTCTGAGCCTGAATGTAAATATTTTCTGTTCAGATATCTAAGGGTCAAGAGAGTTGCATATCCTTATTATTATTATAAATCCTTATTCGAATTTATATTATAAATATAAATATAACAATTTTATATACTTATAATTATATAATTATAATTCATATTATAAATATAAATCCTTATTATTATAGATAATTCCTTACTTATTTTGGATATTAACCAAAGTGTGCCACCTGGATGGAAATTTTAAGCAACTCACCATGACCACAGCTATCTGAGTTGCCCTCAGCACTGGCCCCATTTCCTATGTGCACCCCATTTCACTTCTCAGGTCCCTGCAGTGGCTCCCCCACATCTTCACACTCTTCTCAAATCCACTCATTCTGTACCACTCCCACGAGCTCTCAGCCCCCAGCTTTGCAGAGCAGAGAGAATGCAAACTCGCTTATATGCCTGTCTCTTCTGCATCTGCACATCATCTCCTCCTACAAGCCTTTGATTTTAGCCTCTCTGTATCTCTTTCCTCTTTGGTGAGGTGGGCATAATAATACCTTCCCCAAAGGATTGTTGGAGGGATCTAATCAAGCAAGCCATGTAAATTGACAAGTGAGGGCCTTGTTTGTGGAGGCCTTCTGTTAATGATGGTTGCCATTATTCTATGCTACCTCCTTCGGGAGCTCACATCAAAAATAGTCCCTTGATCTCTTAGACCTTTAATCTCTCCCTTGGCTCCTTCTTCACTCCCTGAAAAATATTAGTCCTAAAATTGATACTTTCCCTCAGCCATGCTCCTTGGGCCGTTTCTAGGCTTTCTTTACTCACAGAGATCTTGACGACTGTATACACAGTCTCCACAAACTTGCCTTCAATCAGAGTTCATCAAAGACTCACTGATTTCCAAAGCAGAGGTCAAGATCTTCTGTGGTCCTTGCCCCCACTTCACTGCATGGCTCCATTTAATGCTAAGGGAAGGGAGCTCTACAGAGGAGGGAGTAGTCAGTGGTGTCAAATGTGGTTACTTGATGCATAATCCATTTTGAGTTCATTTTTATATAAGATTTTAGGTTTAAATTAAGGCTGGGTTTTTGGCCTATGAATATCCAACACCAATTGTTGAAAAGACTGTCCTCCCTTCACTGAATTGCTTTTGCACCTTTGTCAAAAATCAGTTGACCATAGTTGTCAAGATCATGCAGTCTTGATTACTATAGCTATGTAATATGTCTTGGAATCAAGTAGACTGATTCCTCTGACTTTATTCTTCTTTGTGGAGTTTGCTTTAGCTGTTCTAGTTCCTTTGCCAGTCCACATACATTTTGACAATACTATACAAAAGATTTGTGCTGGGATTTTAATAGGAATTGCACTAAACATGTATGTCAATTTGGGGAGAATTGACACCATGTTGAGTCTTCCAATCCATGAACATGGTATGTCTCTCCACTTACTTAGATTGTCTTTGATTTCTTTCATAGGCATTTTGTAGTTTTCAGCATACAAGTCCTATGTGTGTTTTTTCTTTTTTTATATTGACAGATAAAATTGTATGTATTTGTTGTGTGCAACATGATGTTTTGAAGCACACACGCATTGTGGAATGACTAAATCCAGTTAATTAATAGATGAATTACCTCATATAATGAGAGGTTAGAACACTTGATAGCCATACTCAAAGCATTTTTCAAGAATACAATGTTATTATTAACTATAGTCACCATGTTGTACAATAGAGCTCTTAAACTTATTTAACTGAAATTTTGTATCCTTTCACCAACATTTCCCCAACTCCCCTTTACCCCAACTACTCCAGCCACTGATAACCACCATTCTGTTCTCTATTTCTTTTTTTTTTTTTTTTTTGAGATGGAGTCTCGCTCTGTTGCCCAGGCTGAAGGGCAGTGGCATGATCTCGGCTTACTGCAACCCCTGCCTCCCCGGTTTAAGCAATTCTCTACCTCAGCCTCCCGAGTAGCTGGGATTACAAGCACCCACCACCATGCCCGGCTAGTTTTTGTATTTTTAGTAGAGACGGGGGTTTCACTATCTTGGGCAGGCTGGTCTTGAACTCCTGACCTCATGACTCACCCACCTCGGCCTCCCAAAGTGCTGGGATTACAAGCATGAGCCACCGCACCCAGCCTCTGTTCTCTATTTCTATGGATCAACTTTTTTAGGTTCCGTGTAGGAGTGAGAGCATGTGGTATTTGTCTTCCTGTGCTTGGCTTATTTTACTTAACCTGATGTTCTCCAGATTTATCCAAGTTATTACACATGACAGGACTTCCCCCTTTTTTATGGCTGAGCAGTATTCTATTGTGTGTATATACATCTTTTTCATCCATTCATCCATTGATGGGCACTTAGGTTGATTCCATATATTGGCTATTGTGAATAATGCTGCAGCAAACAAGGAAATGCAGATATCCCTTCGACATCTGATTTCATTTCCCTTGGATATATACCCAGTAGTGGGATTGCTGGACCATATAGTAGTTCTATTTTTAAGTTTTTAAGGATTCTGTATACTGTTTTCCATAATGGCTATACTAATTTACATTCCCACCAACAGTGTACAAGAGTTCCCTTTTCTCCACATCCTTGCCAACACTTATCTTTCATCTTTTTGATAACAGTCATTCTAACAGGTGTGTGGTGATAATCTCATTGTGGTTTTAACTTGTACTTTTCTGATGATTAGTGATGTTGAGCACTTTTTGATAAATCTATTGGCCATTTGTATGTCTTCTGAGAAATGTCTATTCAGGTTCTGTGCACATTTTTAAATTGAGTTGTTTTCTTGCTGTTGGGCTCTTTCAATTCCTTATTTATTTTGGATATTAACCTCTTGTCAGATGTATAGTTTGCAAATATTTTCTCCCATTCTGTAGGTTTTCTCTTCACTCTGTTGATTGTTTCCTTTGCTATGTAGAAACTTTTTAGTTTGATGCAATCCCATTTGTCTATCTTTGCTTTTGTTGTCTGTGCCTATACATGTTTTCTTGGATTTATGCCTATTTCACTTTTTCTGGTGACACCAGGTGTGCATTGCTAGTGTACAGAAAAAAGTAGCCTTTTGTATATTGATCTTGTAACTTGTGGCCTTGCTTATTTGTTCTAGGAGATTTTTTTTGGTAGGTTTCTTGGAATTTTTTATGTAGATCATCATGTCATCTGCAACGAGGGACAGTTTTGTTTTTTCCTTTTCAATCTATATGCTGTTTATTTCATTTTCTTTCCCTATAGTGCTGGCTAGAATAACCTACGTTGCCTAGCACTAGCAAAAGTAGACATCCTTGCCTCTGCTGTAGAGGAAAGTATTTAGCCTTTCACCATTAAATCTGATGTTAGCTGTAGGTTTTTTTGTAGGTGTTCTTTATCAAGTTGAGGAAGCTACCCTCTCTCCCTACTTTTCTGAGAGTTTTTATCATGAATGGGTGTTGAATTTTGTCAAATGCTTTTTCTGCATCAGTTGATACGATTTTATGATTTTTCTTCCTTAGTTTATAAAGATGGTGGATTACACTGATTGTTTTTCAAATATTGAACCAGCCTTGCATTTTTTGAATAAACCCCATTTGTGTGGTGTCTAATTCTTTTTAAATGTTGCTGAATTCTGTTTGCAAATATTTTGTCAAGAATTTTTTATATCTATATTCACGAGAGATATTGCTCTGTAGTTTTCTTTCTGTAGTGTCTTTGTCTGGTTTTTGGTATAAGGCTAATACCGGCTTCATAAAATGAATTGGGAAGGGTTTCCTTCTCTTCTGTTTTCTGGATGAGGTCAGTATTAATTCTTCTTTAAATGTTTGAAAAAGTTCTCCAGCTTTTGAAAACTGTTGATGCTGTGGACCCAATCTGGCCCAAATAAATCTGCATCTCTGGGGGTGGGGCTTGGGCATACATAGTTGTCCAAAGCTACTCAGGTGAGCTTCATGTGCAACCAGCTGTGGAGCTAAGTGTTGGTTGTGGACTTCTTGAAGCCAAAATAGGAGCATGAAGGAAGCAGAATCCATCTGAGGAATGTCATGAATTAAACAGCTGTGAGATTTGGAGAGTTCAGCTCTGAGACACACCCCCAGAGGCTCTGGTGTTTTCAGGATACCGTGCAGTGTAAGGGAGACATTTGTTGTATAAGACATGTGGGTTCGACTTGGCTACTTGATAACCATAAATTCCTTAGCAATTTCAGCTTTCTCATCTGTAAAATGCCTTGGGTTGTTTTGGGGATAGTAGAGATATGAGAAATGAGATATGAGAGATAGAAAATGAGATAGTAGATGTGAAAATGCTTTGGAGCTCACATAGCATTTTGGGAAAGTAAAACATGATGTTTCTGTAGGCCCCAGCTTCTCCCTTACTGCAGCCGTGTCCTGATTCCTAATAAGTCCCTCTGGGAAGCCAGTGGGAGGCTTGTGACTCCCGCTGGCTGTAGGGGAAAGTTCCTCCTCTTCTCTGCTCGCTTACCCTGACCATGGAATTTGGGCTCTGATAGGAGGGATGGGAAACTGGAAACAGTGAGAAGGGACTTTGACCTTGACCATGCTCACCTTCTTGTAGGAACATGCTTGCCAACTCAGCCAGCGTGAGGATCCTCATCAAGGGAGGCAAGGTGGTGAACGATGACTGCACCCACGAGGCTGACGTCTACATCGAGAATGGCATCATCCAGCAGGTGGGCCGCGAGCTCATGATCCCTGGCGGGGCCAAGGTGATTGATGCCACAGGAAAACTGGTGATCCCTGGTGGCATCGACAGCAGCACCCACTTCCACCAGACCTTCATGAATGCCACGTGCGTGGACGACTTCTACCATGGGACCAAGGTAATGCTCCTGTTTGCCAAAGGTGGCTTCCTCTTTGGCTTTTTTATTCTGCTTCTGGGGCTGCTCCAGACTAGACTCATGTGAGCCAGGTGCTCCCAGTGTATTGCTGGCAGGAGAAGGGTGTGTCAGGGCCACTGTGGCAACTACAATAGGGATTTCCGGCTTAACGTCACAGATTTCCATGATTACAGAAAAGGAGGCATTTAGGCTGGTTTTGCTAATCAGATCATTTACCCAAGTACCCAGGCTGAGAACTGATTTTATTTTTATATCTTTATGTCATGTAATACAAACCTAGAGGAAGAGAATAAGCTGGTGTTTGTTATTAAGTAGGGGAGTGGGTTGGTCTGATGGGCTTCTTTATGTATGATAAACTGAATTAAATTCCCAAAGACTGAAAGACAAATTTGCTTCTTCTAGATGATGAGACAGCTTCTATTACCTCTCCTAGCTTGCTTGTTATTTTTAAAAACAACCGGAAAATTGCTGGTGGTGGGCTCTCTTTTCAGAGTGAGTTACCATGGACAATATTTAACAGTTACTGAGCTGGACCTGAGCTACTGTAAGTTCCTGAATGCCAAGTACAAAAATTCAGAAGAAAAATTAGGAGGAAACTACATTCTGCAAAAAGAGCCATGAATGGGCTTTTTTACCCTTCCCGTGTGCTCCAGACATCTCTGTCATTGCTGTCATCCCTCTTCCTTGTGATTTTCTATCTCATGCTGGCCTCTCCCCGGACATCAGACTGTGGGCTCCTTGAGAGCAAGGCCTGGCCATTTTCCTCTGCTTTCCCAGAGCCTGGACTGACCTGGAACTAGAGTAGCTGTCCCGTAAGTGTGCAGGCAGAGGCTGGGCCTGGGGACACAGCTTGATGGACCAGCCCCACCTCAAGCAGATGGCCCTTAAGGTCTCCTTGAGGACAGGCCCCCTTCCCAATCCAGGGGCTGCAGACCAGACCCTTGGAAGGCTGGGCAATGAGGAGTCACAGTAGCCATTGCCCGACTGTGCCAAGGCAAGGATGCTCCCTGGCTTAACCCTCTGGCATCAGGGCTACACCTGCTCACTCTAGCCAAGTCCAGGGAAGAGAGGTGGTAGGCCGACTCTCCTTGCTTTCTCCTCTGAGAATTCTCCCGGGCCCTGCAACTGATGTTTTGATTATGAAATGGGGAGCCCCATCCTCATAAATTCAGGATCCTCTTGCAGGGTGCCTGGTGACAGTCGGGACCTTTCTGAAGTGAGTGAGCATATCCAGCTCACCATCCTCATGCACTGAGCCAGGCCAGGCCTGCGGTTATTGTTGTCATTTTCACTGAAGTATAGCATATATACAGAGAAGTGCAGAAATTGTAAGTACACAGAATTACCCCATTGAATACACTTGTAAGCAGCTCCCAAGTCAAGACACCAAACTTTACCAGCACCCAGAAGCTCCTCCAGTCACAGGTTCCCATCAAGGATAACCACTATCCTGACTTCTAATAGGATTTTTTAAATAACAGCTTAATCGAGATATAATTTACATATCATACAATTCATGTATTTAAAGTGTGTAAGTCAGTGGTTTTGGTATATTTATCACAGCTTGGTTTTGTCTATGTAGATGAAATGAAGCAGTATGTACCTTCGCATTGGCTTCTTTTGCTCAAAAATTCATAAATTCATTCACTTTCATTGCTTAATACTATTCCACTGTGTAATATACCACATAGCAATTATCTCTCTGTCAGTGGCCATTTAGATCATTGCTTGTTTGAGGCTATTACAAACATTGTCACTATGAACATGTTCTTGTACACATCTTCAGCAAACATGTCTGTACACATTTTGTTGGGCACATACTCCTGGGAATGGAATTGCAGGGCCCATAGGGTACACTTAGGTTCAGCTTTAATAGGTAATGCCAAATAGTTTTCCAGACTGGTTGTAACAATTTATGCTCCCAGCAGTAGTGTAAGAGAGGCCACAGTATTTAACACTGACATCACCAGTCCATTCTGGGGTCCATTCTGTAGCACGCTCAGGGCTTGCACTAAAAAATGCACCTTCCTGGTTACTGTCCCTGTTTGGAGGAGTCCTTTAGGCCAGGGTCAGATGCCACACTGTCACTATGCTGTCTACCAGCCTCACGGTGGGCAGACTGGCCTCCTTTGTCTCATTTTCCACATTGTCATCTGCTAGGGCCTCATTAGCCAAGAGTGACTGGTTTTCCCCTGAGAACCATCAGCTCTTTACAGCTGATGAAGAGCTCTGCACACGTGTCTTTATGCAAGGTGGTGAGTAACTCTTGATCTTTTCTGCTTCTCATCCACGCAAGCAGCTGCCTCCAAAAAACATCTAAAGGCCCCTGTGTGACGAAAGGCCCCAGATCTCCCATTTCTGCAGGTTCAGGCTGCCTCAGGAGCCCCAGTCCATGTCAGGCCCTAGTTGTAGGGAATTTAAGAGACCACAGATCCCAGGCCACCCTGGCAGCTGGTATCACTTAAACTGACACTTTGTTATATCCATGCCCTAAGCAAGATTGTAATTGTCCTTGTGCCCCAGCCCTCACATTAAGCCTCTGTCATGGTGGCCTCGTTCTACCTGGACTCCATTAGTAGATCCTGCCCAGAGTCCTGAAATTCCTGCCCTTGACCCCTCCACTCCACACCAAGATTTCCCCTTTATGTTGTGGCTCCTGCAGCCGAATGGTGTAGCTTCCCAGTTTCTGAAAATCGCCCGCGGAGAGAAAATGCTCTCCTACTGAAACGCTGATGGGGACGGGTGGATTTAATTATTCACACCGCCTGTGGCACCCATGCAGAGGCCGTGCACCCTGATGGACCGCCGCTGACCTACTTAGTATGCTCTAAGAAAGGTTGATTCACTTTAAGCATCTGGGTTTATAATAGAACAGTAATCCCAAGGAAAATCTCACCCGAACGATTAGCCAAGAAAGAAGGAGAGATCAAGTTGCATCTTTTTGTTCTTGTCAGACAGATAGCGGGGCCCTGAACCCTGCACACAACACCCCACCCCCGCCCCGCCCCACCCCAGCTAGCGTCTGCTTGTTGATTTGGCAGCAGCAGCAGCCGGACTAGGAAAACAAAACAGTTGAAAGCCTGGCCTTTCCGAGAACATCTGGGCCTCCATTGTACTTGATCTCCAGGGATTTCTCTCCAGTACTTCTTTAGCCCACGCCTCGCTGGCCCCGGCCTCTGAAAGAGGCTGTGGCAGGCTCTGCCTGGCTCCCCTGCTCACAGCCTGGTCACTTGACCCTCCTCCCTGCCCCAGGCAGCACCCCCACAACACCCCACCACCTGCAGGCCCCACCCTCCCCGGGCCCAGAACTAGGGTTTCCAGACGGTGCCAGGACCACCTGCTGGCTAACAATACAGACCTCATTCCAAAAAGGAGGTTATCTCCGTGGGGTGGCAGGGGGAGAGGGAGTGAGGAGGGAGAGTCAGTGACACCAACTGTGTTCAGAAGGACCAGAATTTTAGTCTTGTTGTGGGGTCTCATATTATTATTATTCTGCTTAAGTAGATGTTGCACTTAGTCTCTTTCATATGTATCTAGTATTACAGAGTAAAGAATGTTCTTACAGGCTCTTGAGCTCCATCCACCAATGGCTCTCCAGGGCCAGGTGAAAATATCAGAATCAGGTTTTTAAAACTACAAGCATTCATAAGCAAACCAGGTATGTGGCAAAATAAAAATAAATATAGGTACCAGCCCCTCACTAAGATATTGATAGAGAGGACAGACACGTGCAACTGAACAAGCTTCCTATGTGCCTTTTCTGCCTCCCTATCCCTACAAACATATTTTAAGGACCGCTGTCTAGGCCAGTGATTTTCACGCTTTGGAAGCAAATTACATCAGAACTGTCAGAGACGTGTGAACCAGAGCAGCTCCATCTTAAATAGGGGCTGGGTAAAATGAGGCTAAGACCTATTCGGCTGCATTCCCAGATGGTTAAGGCATTCTAAGTCACAAGATGAGACAGGAGGTCGGCACAAGATGAGACAGGAGGTCGGCACAAGATACAGGTCATAAAGACCTGGCTGATAAAATAGCTTGCGGTAAAGAAGCCGGCCAGGTCCCACCAAAACCAAGAGGGCCACAAGAAGTGACCCCTTGTCGTCCTCACTGCTACACTCCCAGCAGTGCCATGACAGTTAACAAATGCCCTGGCAACATCAGGAAGTCACCCTAGATGGTCTAAAAAAAGGAGGCACGAATAATCCACCCCTTGTTTAGCATATCATCAAGAAATGACCGTAAAAATGGGCAACCAGCAGCCCTGGAGCTGCTCTGTCTATGGAGTAGCCATTCTTTTATTCCTCTACTTTCTTTTTTTTTTTTTTTCTTTTTTGAAATGAAGTCTCACACTGTCACCCAGGCTGGAGTGCAATGGCGAGATCTCGGCTCACTGCAACCTCTGTCTCCTGGGTTCACACGATTCTCATGCCTCAGCCTCCTGAGTAGCTGAGATTACAGGTGCACACCACCACATCTGGCTAATTTTTTGTATTTTTAGTAGAGAATGGGGTTTCACTATGTTGACCAGACTGGTCTCAAACTCCTGACCTCGTGATCCACCCGCTTCGGCCTCCCAAATATTCCTCTACTTTCTTAAGAAACTTGCTTTTGCTTTGCACTGTAAAATGGTCCTGAATTCTTTCTTGCACAAAATCCAAAAACCCTCTCTTGGGGTCTGGATAGGGACCCCTTTCCTGGAACAAAACCACTTGGGGAATTTTTGAAAGATCCAGTGTCCAGTCCCCAGCCCAGCCCAGCCCAGTTGACTCTAGGTCTGTGTCCTCCCCATCATCCCTGGTGATTCTGAGGAACTTTGAGGGGTTTGAGTGGCACAGGCTGTACTCCTGTTGCCCATCCAACCCTCACCTTGTGAGCCAGGGCTGACATCCGAATCCCCTGGGTCTGCCTTGGGGAAGCTTGGGCCTGTCTTGTTTTGACCTTGCTGGTCTTTCTTATTTGCTTCTTTCTATTCACATTGCAACACCCCCTAGTTGGGCTCCCAAACCCCAGCCCGGGGCCCAGAGCTTCTGTGCTTGTTAAGTTCCCTAACCCGGTGTCCTGACCTCCTGTCTGTACCTATGGCAATCGTCAGTGAGAGAGAAGTTGGCAGTAGCAGAGATGCCATCAAACAGAAGTCAGTCCACTTGGGGCTGGCCCTCTTCCGTGAGGGTCCAGAGACTCCCTCTTGTCTGTGCCAGAGGCTATCTCGTCCCAGAGACAGCTTCCCACCAACTCAAAATTAGCATTGGGGTATCTTACAGTCAACCTGTGGGGGAAGCCAAATCCTAATCAAGAGTGCTTGTGCAGCATGGGATCGGCCTAGGGGACAGCCAGTCTCGCAGGCTAGGGTGCCCTGCCACCCCTCACCCCCATGGAGGATCCTGCCCCTCCCTGCCCTCCCACTGCAGAGTTCTGGACCCCATCTGGTAGGGCCCTGAGGTATGTGCCGCTAGGACATAAATAAATTCCTTTTGGTGCCCAGCCTTGCCAACTTCCTCACCAAGGATCCTGTTTGTCCGCTTGGCAGGTTGCTTTTGCTACTTTTGTCTTCAAAATGCGCTCTCGTGGAATGAAGCCTATAAATGTGGCTCACTTCCTTTCTTCTTTTTCTTCAACTCCAGTATTCTGTTTCTGGTAAATTCTGGCCAAAATTTCTTTCCCGTCTTTAAGCTCTGCAATGACACTTCCTGCTCATGGGGATCCAGACTCATATGGTCTTGCTTATTCATTGATATTCTCAAGTTTTCTTATCTCTCCATCCCTGCGAGAAGTTGGGTGACACCTTAGAAATCATCTAGTCCCACCCACCCATTGATAGGAGACCCAGAGAGGATGCATGAATGTGCCAGGCGCTGTGGCTCATGCCACTAATCCCAGCACTTTGGGAGGCCAAGCGGGGAAGATCACTTGAGCCCAGGAGTTTGAGAGCAGCCTGGGCAACATGGCAAAACCCCATCTCTACAAAAAATACAAAAATTAGCCAGGCGTGGTGGTGTACGCTTGTAGTCCCAGCTACTCAGTAGGCTGAGTGGGGAGGATCACCTGAGCCCAGGAAAGTTGAGGCTGCAGTGAGCTGTGATTGCACCACTGCACCCCAGCCTGGGTGACAGAGTGAGACCCTGTCTCAAAACAAAAACAAAAACAGGAGTTTGAGGTTGCATGAGTAGCCCACATCCCAGGGCCAGTTGGACCAGAAGGCAGGTTTCTCAGCCTTTCACCACCCTGTTCAAGGCCTCCTGAGACCTCGGGACTGAACAATCACCCCTTTCAGCCTGTGGCCTCTTGGTTGGCTGTATGCAAATATTTCTCTTGCTATTCTGTGGCCCCAAATTTTGCTGGACCAGATGAGGGTGTCTCAGAATGGATTTGCATCAGGCAGGCAGCTGAGCGAGGTCTCTGCCTGCCCAAGACAGTAGCTTTATGAAATGCTGCTCCTCCCTGCAGGAATAACTGATGTCAGCACCTTAAAGCTAAACAGTTTTTACTATGTATAAATGGTGTTTGTAAGGATTAGATGAGATGATGCATGACAAATGCTTCACATAGTCCCTGTCACAGAATACATATACAATAAATGCTAGTCCCCAGGCTGGGACTACCTGCTTCCACCCCAGGCTCTTTTCTTCCAGTTCCTTGAGAAAAGATCCACCGACTTTGGCTTCACAATGAAATTGCTCCACTGTGCACCGAGTGCCCATGCTACCTGTGTCCCTGGGCTTGGCCAGCAGGCACCCTGGCAGGCCTTCTCTGGGAATCGGCCCTCACCTCCCAGCTCGTTTTCCATGCTCGTTCTTCCTGCTGCCCCACCACCCCTCCGGCCTAGCTGTGGGGGCTGGGATTAGCATAGCTGGGCTCCTCTCTCCACTTTCTTCTGTGACTCACCTGTAGGCTGTAAAGAGCCCTGTGAAGGCTTCATGAAGTGACTTCCCCTCCCCTGCCACCTGGAGGACATCCCTCTACCCCCTCCATCGGTACTTAGTCTGCTTGTAGAGGGTATATTAGTTTTCTGCTGTGTAACTAATTGCCTCAAGTTCAGCAATTTAAAACACCCATTTATTAACTCACAGTTCTGTAGGTAGAAATCTGGGCACAGCATGACTAGGTCTTCGGCTCAGAGCCTCGCAAGCCGCCATCCAGGTGTCAATGGGCTGCATTCTCATCTGGAGTCCAGGGTTCTCTGCCAAGCTCATGTAGTTGTGGCAGAATTCCATTTCTTGGAGTTCAAGGACTGAGGTCCCTGTTTCCTTGTTGGCTGTCAGCCTGGGGCGGATCTCAGTGCCTGGAGGCTGCCAGCACCCTTTGCCACCTGCCCCTTCCATCTTCAAAGCCAGCAACAGACTCACCTCAAGTCTCTCTCCTGTTTCAAATCTCTGACTAGAATCTCTTTCACCAAGAAAAAAACCCATATCTTTTTTGTTTGTTTGTTTGTTTGTTTGAGACAGAGTCTTGCTCTGTCACCAGGCTGGACTGCAGTGGCACGATCTCAGCTCACTGCAACCTCCACTTCCCAGGTTCAAGAGATTCTCCTGCCTCAGCCTCCTGAGTAGCTGGGATTACAGGCGCCTGCCACCACACCCAGCTAATTTTTGTATTCTTAGTAGAGATGAGGTTTCACCATGTTGGCCAGGATGGTCTCTATCTCTTGACCTCGTGATCTGCCTGCCTCGGCCTCCCAAAGGGCTGGGATTACAGGCGTTAGCCACCGTGCCTGGCCAACCCATACCTTTATGAGCTCACCTGATTAGCCCAGACCCACTGAGGATAATCTCCTGCCATGGAATATAACCTAATCATGGGTACGTTTTCCCATCTTATTCACGAGATCCCTCCCACACTCAGTGAGATGCAGTTATACAGGGGTGTTGGCCACTGGGAGTCATCTTAGAATTCTGCCTACCGCAGGGAGTCACATGCAAAAACATGGCTATCCTATAGACATTTTGCCCTAGCACATCTCCACTCCACCTATTTTGCTTAAACTACCTAAATCATAATTTATTTATTTATTTTAGAGGTAGAATCTGGCCCTGTCACCCAGGCTAGAGCGTAGTGGCATGATCATAGCTCACTGTGGCGTCAACCACCTGGGCTCAAGCCATCCTCCCACCTCAGCCTCCTGAGTAGCTGGGACTGCAGGCACATGCCACTGTGCCCAGCTAAGTTTTTTATTTTTATTTTTTGTAGAGACCAGATCTTGCTATGTTGCCCAGGCTGGTCTTGAATTCTTGGCTTCAAGCGATCCTCCTGCCTCAGCCTCCCAAAGTGTTAGCATTACAGGCGTCAGCCATCATGCTCGGCTTACTTAAACCTTTTTAAAACTCCACATTTACATTTTTATTTATTTATTTATTTTATTTTTTTGAGATGGAGTCTTGCTCTGTCACCCAGGCTGGAGTGCAGTGGTGTAATCTTGGCTCACTGCAACCTCCGCCTCCTGGGTTCAAGCAATTCCCCTGTCTCAGCCTCCCAAGTAACTGGGAATACAGGCGCCCGCCACCATGCCCAGCTAATTTTGTATTTTTAGTAGAGACGGAGCTTCTCCATGTTGGTCAGGCTAGTCTCGAACTCCTGACCTCAAGTGATCCATAAGCCTCAGCCTCCCAAAGTGCTGGGATTACAGGCATGAGCTACTGCGCCCAGCCCACATTTACATTTTTAAAATAAAAAATCACCTTGGCCCCCCTTCACCTCACGGCTCTCTCTATGCCTGATGCCGTGTCCCTGCAATGGCTCCCTGTTGTCTAAGACATCAAGTTTGGATGTATGGATCTTCCCCCTGGGCAACCCCCGATCTGACCTTGCCCTCCCATCGACCCCTCATGGCCAGCTGCTCCCCACACGCACCCATCCATCAAGAAGATGCCCTCCATGGACATCCCATGCTGCCTGTTGCCATCTCTCTCCGCCCCTGCACAGAGCCCCTCCTTCAAGGCGAACAGCCTCTCGTCGCACTCCTCCTCCAGCTAACCCAGCTCCAGGATGTCTCTTTCTTCTCGCCAGCTGAAATAACTTGTCATCCTAGGGCTTTCAAATTGTTTCCCATGTTAAGTTTGTTTCTCAACAAGATTGAAGACCCTTTGAGGAGCAGAGACCACGATTCAACTTGTGACTAGCCACAGAGCCTGCGTAGCCCTAACGGTGTAGTCGACATCCAAGAAATGGATGTCAGCATGGAGTGGGAGTTATCAGCACAGACTGGGGCTATGAATGCTGGAGTTCGGATTTCAGCTCCACATTTGCTTGCTATGTCATGTGGGCAAGTTAATCTCTCTGTTCCTCCATTGTCATATGTCTTTAAAAGTGCTAATTGAGTTATTATTTGTAAAGAACTTAAAAAGAATACTTGGTGCTTATTAAGCATTATGTGAGTGTTTGTTAAATAAATAAATAGATCATGTTGATCAAAGTCAGATCCCTTAAAAATCCATTTGTACGAGCATACATATAAAACAGTTAAGCATCAAATAGGAACTAAAAGAACTGGATTTCATTCCTAGCATTAGAATTTCTGTGTGTGTTTTAGATTTCAAACAGAGTCTGATAGTAATAGTGATAAATTCTAGATAATTTTCTGTCTTCTCTCTTTCTCTTAAAGGCAGAAATAGCCAGTAATAAACTCTGCAGGCATCAGGAGCTATTTAAAGGTGTCCTGCTTCAAACCAGCTACTTGCTTAACAAAACCTTGCTGGCAACTTTCATTCTACGTGTACATTAATTGGTAGGCCAAAATGTAGGCCAGGTTGATCCTTCTTAGAACTGATGTGAATGAGGAGATCTATCGTTTCTTATAAATTTGTATCTGTAGTATTGGGAAAAAACCTCCTATGGTGACCAAGCAGCTCCTCAACTTCTAGAATAGTGTTTGCAAAGAATTTATCAATGCAGATTATTGCATTTTTAAAACCTTTGATTCAGAATAAAATAAATACACCCTCTGTGATTGAGGCCAAGTGTCCTGGCAATCTTTCATGCTTAGTACAAGAAGCTTTGCTTTATGCTGTCATCCACTGGAATTTATAAAAGGAAAAAAGGAAGAAGAAAAATATATACTGTATGTGCACTTCAATGATACATATTGCATGTGAATGCCATTTTTCTGTCTTCTTCCATTTTTCTCCCTTCTTCCTCTTTTTCTTTTCTTAAATTAAGCTTGTATCTTTTTTAATATTTCAAGAAATATTTGAATATGGCCTTTTCTCAATTGGAAATATCTGTTCTCCCAAACCTCACAGAGGTTACCTTTGAAGTTGCCATATTTGTGTTGAAAATAAGGGACATATCTTGGTTCATTTACAGGTAGAAATTTGCGTAGGTGCCAGATCCTCTCCCCTGGATAGTTTCAGCCTCATTGTTCCCTTGAGTGATTACTGCAGCCAGCCACATTTTTCTCTCCTTCTGATGCTTTTTTGTTTCTTGTTGACTAACACTGAAGCCCTATAAGGATCTTTAATTAGTAACTAAATGAATATAAAACTGTGGGCCAACTACTGTAAGAACGTTCTCACTGACCATTGTTTCTCACTCATACTACACACACATCACACACACCATCTCACATTCACACTCGCTCTCACACACACAATTTTAGAGCTGGAAGTACCATTAGAGATTAATAAATACTACCCCTAATTCATAAATAATTTTCCTGTTTAGACTTAAACGATCCACAGTATTCTCAATTAATATTTTAAAATAAAATTAAACAAGGCGGGGCTCAGTGGCTCGGTGGCTCACGCCTGTAATCCCAAAGCTTTGGGAGGCCAAGGCAAGAGGATCACTTGAGGCCAGGAGTTTAAGACCAGCCTAGGCAACATAGTGAAACCCCATCTCTACAAAAAATACAAAAATTAGCCAAGCATGATGGTGTGTACCTATAGACCTAGCTACTAGGGAGGCTGAGGCAGGAGGAGTTTGAGCTCACTTGAGCTCAGGAATTTGAGGCTGCAGTGAGCTATGATCATGCCACTGCACTCCAGTGACAGAACAAGACCCTGTCTAAAAACAAAAAAAAATTGGTAAATGTTAGTGAACTCTACTGTTGGGAAGAATATGTATAGAAAGAGGAGAACATGATTAGGTAACCTGGGAAGCCACCTTTAAAAAAAAGGTATAATTAATGTTTGATAAGCTGCACATTTTAAAGTATACAGTTTGATACATTTTGACATATACATACATCATGAAGCCATCACAATATAATAAACATATCCACCATTCCTGAAAGTTTCTTTGTGTTCCTGTAATTTTCCCCCAGCTCTCACCCCAGGTTACCACTGTTTTATGTCACTATAGATTAGTTTGCATTTTCTACTATTTCTATATAAATGGAGCAATGCGATATGCATTCCTTTTTTGTCTGGTTTCTTTCGCTCAGTAGTATTAAGTTATTGGCTGTTAAAGATAAAGCTACTGTGAACATTCATATACATATATTTGTGTGGACATAGGCTTTTATTTCCCTTGGGTAATTACCCGGAAGTGGAATTTGTCTGTTGTATGGTAGGTCTACATTTAGCTTTTTAAGAAATTGCCACCTGGTTTCCAAAGTGGTTGTAACAATTTTTTTTTCCCCCATCAGTAGTGACTCCATATCATTCCCACCACTTGTTGTGGTCAGTCTTTTTAATTTTAGCCATTCTAATAGGTGTGTAGTGGTATCTCAGTGTGGTTACAATGTGCATTTCCTTAGTGACTAGTGTTGAATGTCTTTACATGTGCCTATATGCCTTCTATATGTTTTCAGTGAAGTGTCTGCTCACACCTTTTACCCATGTTTTAGTAAGTTGTTGGCTTTTAAAAATCTGAATATAAGAGTTGTTTTCTTTTTTCTTTCTTCTTCTTTTTTTTTTTTTTTTTTTTTTTAGTAGAGACAGGATTTCACCAGTTGGCCAGGCTGGTCTTGAATGATTGACCTCAGTTGATCTGCCCACCCTGGCCTCCCAAAGTGCTGGGATTACAGGAGTGAGCCACCACACCCAGCCCAAAAGTTGTTTATATAGTCTAATTACAAGCCATTTATTAGATATATGTTTTGCAAATTTTTCTCCCAGTCTGTTACTTACTTTTTCATTTTCTTAAGTGTTTTTTGAAGAGCAGTAGTTTTTAATTTTGAAGTCCAATTTATCAATTTTTTTATTTCTACTTCATGCTTTTTGTGCTATAATCAAGAAATTTTTTCAGAATCCAAGGTCTCTAAGATTTTCTCCTATGTTTTCTTTTAGAAGTTTGTAATTTTAGCTTTTACAGTTCAGTCTATGATCTGTTTTAAGTTAATTTTTATACATGGTATGTGGTATCTATGTTCAGTTTTTTTTTTTTTTTTTTGCAAATGGCTATCCAATTGTTCCAGAGCCATTTGTTGAAAAGATTATCCCTTGTCAAAAATCAATTGACCATACATGTGCCAGCCTATTTGTGGACTCTTCTCTTCTTTTGATCTGTTTGTCTATTTTTACACCAATACCACAGTCTCTTAATTATTGTAACTTTACAGTAAGTCTTGAAAGCGGGCAGTGTAGGTCTTCCAACTCTGTTCTTTTTCAAAGTTGTATGACTATTTTATGTCCTTGGAAGCAAATAGTTTAGTGCAGGCTGCAAATCAAAAACATAGAGAAACGAATGCATTAACCAAGCACTTGATCAACATTCTCAGTCCTAACATGGTCCCTTTCTGTTGGCTAAAAGTCAGGAATTTTCTTTAAAATTTTCTCAAGTTATTTGGAGGGAAAAATCTATGACATGATTATAAATATTGATGTAAATATATTGTCTTCGTATCATCCATGTCTAATTTAAAGTAAATTACAATGACATCAAGGGGAAGAGCGCATGCTTCCTCTTGCCTTAGATTTAGAGTTGGTGGAGAAGAGGGGTAGGCTGGGGGCTCCTGAAAGGACTAGACTGGGATTAAACTTTTCCTGGACTGAATCTAACCACTGAACCATCGCCCCACTCCCTTTCCCTCAGTCAGGTTTCCATTCTTTACAGAATCCTTTGTTACCGTCAGGCCTGGGCTGGAGCTTCTCTTTTCTGGTTTAGTGCCTTGATTCTCACACTGCCAGGCAAAACACACTCCAGTACTTAGGTTTAGGAGAGCACTTTGGCTCTCAATCTCAAAGCCCTAGACTTAGTGGCCATCAAAGAATATATTTTTCCCACCAGGTGGAAAATACAGTGCTCAAAATGGGGTGTGTTCAGCCCCTGAGGGGATCTGGGACCCCAGACCCCGAGCTGGTGCGTGGCAGCACATGGTTCTCACAGGACCTGAGGTTAGGCGTCCATCCCCCAACCCCTCTGCAATCGGGATGCCCCTGAGCTGTCAGGTCCAGACCTCAGGCCCACCCATCAGAGCACTTCCACACCCATTCATCACTTATTTTGATCTTTGAAGGCCCCTCGGGCAGATCTTATCATCCTTCCTTTGCAGGCAGAAAGCAGGGTCCCAGAGAGGTGAAATAACTTGCCAAGCTAATAAGGGTAGGGCAGGCCTGTCTGCCGCCCATTGACTCACAGCCCCCGTTCCTGGAAACCACATTCCCAGGGCGGCCTCTCGTTCAGCTTTATGGCACTGTCACACCTTAGCTTTGGGACTAAAATGAGGGTCTTGCCACGTTGAGGCAGCTGAAGGATGGAGAAAGCGGAGTTACATGTGTCTTATTGCTCTCTGGCATCCGTGGGTAGCCTGGATGTTTAATAAACATCATCATGGCCTGCTGGCCTGTAAACGTCCCTTTTTGGGGTTAGAAGGGGCTTTGCTAAGGATGTGGGTGACAAAGGGCCTCTCAGTGTGGCTCTGTTTCAGAGCGGCTCTCCGGAAGCTGGCAGCCACATTCCCTATGCCACACAGCTCCTCTGAGGAGCCTCTCCAGTCTCCATGGAAACCGCATGTCGGGAGCCAGCCGGCTCCGTACTGTGGCTTTGTATTAAACACAATGAATTTAAATTGGATGCTCGGCAGTGAAGATAATCATTCTGGATTAGAGAGAAGCCTGGAGCTCCTCATTTCATCATTTTACATGTTGGCACAATTCTCAGTTTTCGCCCTGTAATTCAAGCCCAAGCCGCACTTACCCCTCTGTTTCTAAGCTGCAGTTAGGTCCGATTTCACTTGGGTTTTTCTGCATTCTTTGAGGAATCTTGGAGCTGGGGAGCCCCTCCGTCAGGCCAGGGCTACTCCAGCATTGTGTAAAGGAAACCAGGGGGCTCTAGAGTCTGGCTATGTGATTTTCTCAGGCCCCAGTTTTCTTCTCTGTAAAATGAGAGGAGTAACCCCTCCCCTAGAGTTATTTTTAAAAGTATTTATTGTGTAAACTACATGCAACATAAAATTTACCGTTTTGACTGTTTTTGAGTGTATGGTTCTTTGGCATGAAGTACATTCGCATTGTTGTGCAACCATCACCACTGCCCACCTCCAAAACGTTTTTATCTTCCCCACTGGCTCTCTATTGATGAGGGTGAATGAATAAGAAGTTCCCATTAAACAGTGATTCCCCATTCCTCCCTCCCCTAGTCCATGGCAATCACCATCTTATTTTCTGTCTCTGAATTTGACTACTCCAGGTCCCTCATATCAATGGAATCATTCTATATTTGTTGTTTTGTGACTGGATTGTTTCACTTAGCATAAGGTCCTCAAGATTCATTCATGTTGCAGCGGGTGTCAGAATGTCCTACCTTTTTAAGGCTGAATAATACTCCATTGTATGTAGATACCACATTTTGCTTCTCCATTCATCTGTCTATGGATACCTAGGTTGCTACCACCTTTTAGCTGCTGTGAATGCTATGAACATGGGTGTACAAATACCTATTTGAGTTCCTGCTTTCCGTAACAGAGTCATTTTGAGAATCAAGTAAGATAATAAATATTAACAACATTGCAATAGTAGGCTGTCAGTAAATGTTAATTTCTTTCCTGAAAGTGTGTTAAACCCAGGAGCTAATGCCACAGTGGCCTGATGACTTCAGTGAGAGTGATGTCACTTTTGCTAGCAGGCTGCTTCTGTATCCCTGGGACTCGCTGATCTGCCATGTCTGGGAATTCACCCAATTCATTCCAGGGCTTAAAGGAAATGTCTTCAGCATGGAAATGTGCCTCGTGTCTCACCATAAAAACCATGCATGCTTTTACATTTCTCTCACCAGTGGGTGTTCATGTATTTCTAGTTCCAAAATGTAAAAAAAAAAAAAAAAAAAGTGTTAGAGCTGATATATATACTAACTTATCAGTGTTCTATTTTAAGTACACCCTCTGGGAGACCCTGAAGCCAGGGTGGGATCACCCAGGCTGGGAGGTTCTGTGCCGAGTTACTATTTCAGCAGCAGCCTCAGACCGGTTTCCAGTATTACAGAAGAATCTGGGATATGGAATAAAAATACCTGGATCGCAGCCTTGGCTGGTCTCTCAAAAACTGACAAGATGACCATGTCTGTTTCACATGGCTGTGAAGATTAGATGGGAGAGTACCTCGCTGCGCTGATGCAGGAGGCAGAAAGGGACCAGGTCTTTGGGCTGGTCTGCACCCTTCCGGTAGATTCTCTCTGGGTCTAGTTTCATCCAAGAGCCTTCTATAAGGGAGCGCCCCCTTGCTGCTTTGAAGTCCTCCAGGGGTGAGAATTGCAGACCTCGGAACCATCTTTCCCTGGGGGGTCCTCTAGTCTTTCCAGGCGTTGCTGGGGCAGCCCTGGAGCCAGTGCCCCTTTGTACTTAGGAATTTGTGACAGAAGGGAAGGAGGGGCAGGGGCTTTTGCACAGCCTCCTGACCCATGCATGACCTGGCTGCTCCCTACAGCTTACCAATCAGGCCTGTTCTTTATTGATGAGGCCGAAGGGAGGAGGGGAAGCAGGGATTTCACACAGAATCACAGACCTTTCTCTCACTTCTCAGCAGTGGCTGCTGGCAGTGTGGGGTGCGCCTGGGATCTGTCCACCTGTTAAGCAGGAGCCAGGGCAGGCTGAAATCAGGGCTTCCTGAACAGATGTGTTCTTTGTCCCTGGGACAAGAAAGGTCCCTGGGCTACTCACCTATGGGGAGCAGGAACTCAGGACTCCCAGGGAGGGCCTGAATCTTAACCTCTAAGGGGAACTCACCTCTTCTTGAAGCCAGTGAGCCCAGGAAGTTTCTGTGCCTTGGTAAGAGGCTTTGCTTGGCTTCCATAACCCCATACCCCCGGGCTTCCTCCTACTTCTTTGCAATTCCTTCCCAGTCTCCTTCCTGGTCTTGTCTTAATCTTGATGCTCTCCTATGCTGTGGCCTCTCAGGGTCCTATTCCAGAGTGTCTTTTCCTCTTACCCACCCTCTCCTCCTATGTAATCTGTTACTGATGACTCCCATTTACAGCTGCAGCCCAGCCACCTCTGTGCACCTCCCTACTGGACATTGTGCCTTGGATGCCCCAAAGCCTAACCTAACACGGTCCGTGTCCTCCATACAACCCCACTCCTCTTCCAGGGATACGTCCTGCAGGGAATGGTACCCCATCCACCCAAGCCAGGCCTACTTGCTAAAGACCAGGGGACTCCTCAGGGATACAGCCAGAAACCAAATCCAGGTCTGTCAGGCTCCAGAGTTCAGGCTTCTCCCACCATTGCCCTGCCTCCATGGACCATCGGAGAATTGAACTGCATTTCTAACAAACCGAATAATGCAAATGTCGCTCTGAGCTCCAAACCAAACTCAGCATGCCCTGGGACCCCTTCCCATTTTGTGGCTGTGCTGGACTTCTGCCTGGACCCCTTTGTCGGCCATCCCTGACCCCTGGGCTCCCAGCCCCTCAGCTCTTCCAGAGTGCTTTCTGTGCCCCAGCTCCTGGTTCAGAGTGGGCCCATTACAGCAGCATGGTAACTTCAGCCAAGCCCTGTTACTGCCTCTCTGGTTGACTCTGCGGTGCATTTTCCAAATGGTTTTCCTAAGCCTCACCTTGGCTCAGACCAACACTCCTGATTTCCCCCAAAACCTTCCATCTGGGATTTTGGTTTTATTTCCTGTTCTGCTAAGAAGTCTGGGACAAAGGACCTGTGCTTCCTCAGCTCTCCTCCCAGTCTCCTCTGATCACCTCCATCTTTAGCCACCCCTCTCCTGAATGAATGGGAAGAAGGTCCCTCCAGCCTAATAGATGAGAATATGAGCCCTCAGTTTCCTCATCTGAACAATGAGGATAATAATGGCCCCTATTTGGGGGAGAATTAAACTGGCACAGGAAGTGCTTGATGATGTTAATTATTAGCAATTTTCATCAACACTTGAATGTCTCTTAATCAGCTCTATCTCCATGTGTCTAAAAATTCCCTTCCCCCTAAATTTGATTTTCTCTCTCCTGATGCCATTTTTTCAGTCACCCAAGCATAAAACCTCCCCCGTTATTTATTTTCACCTCCTCGTCTGTCATCAAAGCTTGCTGCTTCTTCCAAGAAACATGAATCACATATGTCTCTTCCAACCCAGCCTCCAGTCAGGTCCATCATCCCAACACTGCCCTTGAGCTTGCACACTACAGCCAGAGTAATGTTGCAAAGTCCAGTGTTCATGTTCTTCCTCTGCCCAGAGCCTGCTTGTAGCTGTACGTGGCTTACAGCAGAGATCAAGTGCATCCCAGCTCCCCCGACAGCCTCCCATCCTGGGCCAGACATGTCCAGGGATGGCAGTGTGGCCTGACTCCTCTCTGTAAATGTGCTCCTAAACTTCACACTCCCTAAACTCCCTCACTACCACCACCTCCACCCACACAAGTTGACAAACTGCCGATATGATGGAATCAGATTAATCAAAGTCCCCACAGTTTGGTCCTAATCAGACCTGCCTCAGCCCGAACCTCAGCCTGTTCTCTGTCTTCCAACTGTGCCCCCGACTTTGCTACACCATTTCCTACCTTGGAGCATCCTGGCCTGGTCAAGTCATGCCTATCCACCGCTCACAGCCTTCTTATCCTAACATGACCTTTCCTTCCACTGGGCTGCTTTTGCACTTGCTGCTCTCCATCCGCATCGAGGAATACTATCTCTTGCTGCCTTGTAGTCTCATAGTATTTTGAAGTCATTTCTGTTAAAACTGAACTTTTCTCCTTTCCTGTTTCCCAGCTGGACTCTAAGCTCCTTAAGATGCTTACATTTCTTCTTCTGGAGCATCTGATACACATAATAGAGGGCACATACTGTGTGCATTAGTGCTACCTACAAATTATGTTTCTTGTTCCTCATGAATATTTACTGGGCTCCTACTATGTGCAGGCACTGGGCTAGGTGCCTTATATGCTGTATGTCATTTAATTCTCCTAGTAACTCCATGAGGGAGGTATTACTATCTCCGTTTTACAAATGGAGAAACAGAGCTCAAGGAGATTAAGTAACTTGCTGAAGATCTTACAACTAATAAGTGATGGAGCTGGAATTTAAACGTAGATCTGCCTGCCTGAATGTCTGATTCTTGTCAGGATACGTGAGAGCAAAGTAAGGTCAGGAAGTGGGACCATGCCCTGGATGATGTGGTAAAGGCTGTAGACCCAGAAGGTAAGAGTGGAAAGTAAAAGGAAGTTTAGGAGTGCAATCAATTAAAAATGTGCTATTTAGGGAAAAACCTGTCAGCTTCAGGATGAGCTCAACAGGCTGCAAATTATCAGTCAAGATAAGGCCTGAGGGCTGTTTGTAGCTAGAGGGACAGAGAGTGGGGCCTCGGAGAACAAATCATGCATCTCTCGGATGCCCTGGAAGAGGCTGTTTTCTTAAGGAGTATTTGACAGAAGGTGCTGGGGTTGGGTGTGGGGTTGGGGGGTGGCGCAAAGAGGATGGAGTGGTGGTCAGCATGCAAGCTGCCTGGAAGGGGATCCAGAGAAAGGGTCAAGTGGTCAAGTGTCCTCAGCAACCCCCCACCCATGTGAATTAGCTGAGTTGACAATGAAGCCCAGTGTAAGGCCTGATCCCCCTACATCAGGCCAGCGCAGGTGATAAGCTGTTGGCTGGACTGGCCACATAATTTGCAGGGCCTAGTGCAAAAGGAAAATATGAGACTCCTTGTTTAAAAATTATTAAGAATTTCCAGATGGTGACAGCAGAACATTAAAACAAGCACAGAATGGCCGGGCTCAGTGACTCACGCCTATAATCCCAGCACTTTGAGAGGCCGAGGCAGACGGATCACCTGAGGTCAGGAGTTCGAGACCAGCCTGGCCAACATGGTGAAATCCCGTCTTTACTAAAAATACAAAAAATTAGCCAGGCATGATGGCACACGCCTGTAGTTCCAGCTACTTGGGAGGCTGGGGCACGAGAATCTCTTGAACCTGGGAGGCGGAGGTTTCAGTAGCCAAGATCATGCCACTGCACTCCAGCCTGGGTGACAGAGCAAGAGTCTGTCTCAAAAAAAAAAAAAAAAAAAAAGCAAGCGCAGAGCCCTTCTAAATGTAGGGCCTTGTGCAGCTGCATGGGTGACATGCCCATGGAGCTGGGCCTGGACGGTGGGCTTGTGATTCAGAATGGGAAAGGTGTTTCCTGCGTGCCAGGCATGGTTCCAGGTACCATACATGCATCATCTCACTTGATGAAATGCTTGGACCCTTTTTGGGAGTTGCTCACATCCCATGGTGATGTTCAGAGCTTGCTTTCCAGAGGGCCAATAAGTAGCCAACAGAACGCTGAAGGTGAAGGAGGTTACCATGAGCAATAGAGAAACTACCGAGCTGGTTATTTTTTTTTCTCTGGTACTTCGGGAGGATGTGAATAAAAGATGGAAGATAATTTTAATGTGAAAAGAAAAGGAAGTGGTTAAGCAATTCCAAGAGAGGCAGATCCATCCGAACAAATGATAGCTTTTCCAGCAGCATTAAGAGCTGCAGACATGTTTGCATTGTGCTTACCAGTTTACAGAGCACATCCACTCGTCATTTGATTCTTAGTGCAGTGTTGTTCCCTCTATAAAGATTCAGTTGGCCTTAATCTATATACATACCAGTAATAGTAGATCCTGCTTTTCTGATTCCAGTCACCTCCTCAAACATACACCCCTTTTCCATGCATATTTTCGTATGAAGATATGCTCTAGGAAGTCTCTCCCCTTTCCTCAATGAAAAATTCCATGAATTGGCTGTAGCCCAAGTGCCTTCTCAATAGCAGAGCGCAAAGTTTGTGCCTTGACCAATTGGTTCTTGGCCTTGAAGCAAGAGAACCAAATCTTGTGGGCAGGGTTGCTGGGGAGCAATTGCTGCAGGAAATTCAGCAAAACATATTGGAGCGGCAGGGCAGTCCTGTAGAAGATGGTAAGAGAGTGACTCTTCAAAGGTCTTTGTCCTGATAAAGCTGGAAGTGACCAACGCATTGTTCTCTCCAATGCTGTGATGTCAGCAAATAAATCTTATCTGAAGGGCCACAAGTATCTGAAATGTCTTTCCAACTTGCTGAGCAGGACCCTGGTCAATATGGAGACCCCCATGAGCCCCACGGTGGTCTGATGAACTTCTGAAGTATAAAGATGGTGTTTATAAAAGGTTTAGGCTGAGTTCTAGTACAGGTTCCTGCACCTTGCCAAGTGTATGCCTGGAAACTGTGTCATAAAATGGATTACCATTAAATATACTGAGTTTTCTTAGGGAACAAATGAGCATCAAATAAATCCAGCTTTACCCAGTAGTATGTTATAAATGTCAAAAACAAAATAATAGCGACACTTTGAAATTGTAAAATGATGTTTCGTATTCTTCCAAATAATATATAATGGTGCAGTGTCTGTTGGTTAAACAAATGATCCTAATGTCTCTGTTAATTTAATAGTGAGAGATGTCAGGATAAAAACAAATTTCCACCTATACAATGGGAAATGCTTAGCTGGACAGATTTTTTTAAACGTTTATATTTTTAAAAATAAGGGCTTGGGTTGATAAATGGGCACTTTTGGTCAGCCACCAGGCTCAAGGAGGCTGTTGTGAGATAGGCTGTTCCATGATCAGGTCTGGAATAGTTGCAGATGAGGATGTTCTACAAAGCTGCAATTCTGCTTCCTGGCAGTGTCCACCTAGAATGTGGTCTCTGCTCATATGCGTTCAAGAATGCTCAAGCACTGTGTGAAGTTGTAAATGTCCATGAACTTGGAAATGCATTCATACATGGAGGCATGTTTATACAATGAATCAATTAAAAGGAATGAAATAAATCTACATAAATAAATCTTAAAGATAATATTGAGTACATGAAAGCAAGTTGCAAAAGATTATAGACAGTATGATAGATATTATTTGTATAATTTTTTTAATTGTATAAATTTTGTATAAATTTTTAAATGTTATGTGTTTACATAGTAAAAGCATAAAAACATAGATGAGAGGAATGTATGCCATCTTCAGGGAAGAGAGGGATGGGAATAGGATGGAGGGCTTTAGTTGTATCAGAAATATTTCATTTCTTTTTTTTAAAAAAAAGCATCTGAGGTAAGCATGGCAAAAATGTTAACATCTGTTAAGTTTGAGTAATGGAAATATGGGTATATGTTTTATTATTTTCTGTATTTTACTCTGTTTGAAATATTTCATAACTTTAAAATATTTTAAACACATTAAGAATGGCTAAAATTTTAAATACTGCAGTTTTAACTTCCTCCAAATTTATTCTGAAGTGTACATTGTAAAACTCATATATTCTGTTAAATTTTGGAAAAGTAGAAAAAATAAATTCCTCAGAATCTCATCACTCAAAAATAACCATTGTTGGCCAGGCGTGGTGGCTCACGTCGATAACCGCAGCATTTTGGGAGACTGAGGCAGGCAGATCACTTGAGGTCAAGAGGTCAAGACCAGTCTGGCCAGCATGGTGAAACACCATCTGTACTAAAAATACAAAATTAACCGGGCATTATGGCAGGTGCCTGTAATCTCAGCTACTCAGGAGGCTGAGGCAGGAGAATCACTTGAACTCGGGAGGCAGAGGTTGCAGTGAGCCAAGATTGCACCACTGCACTCCAGCCTGGGCCACAGAGCAAGACTGTGTCTCAAACAAACAAACCATTGTTAATATTTTGGTCTATTTCCTTGCATTTTTATTTCTTGTGTGGGGAGTATGTGTGTTTAAACATGGTTCCGAGAATTTGAATCAAGTCTTTTTCACTCATTACAGTATAAAACTTTTTCCGTGTTATGACAGCCTTCGTGAACATCATTTTTTTTAATATAAAGTTTCACATTTAATTTGGTCATGAATTCATAAATACATAAGTATTTTGTACACAATGTGCTTCCTTGTATTGTTTGTATTATAACACATTTTAAATAGGGACCTTTGACAGGGCAAAAGCATGAAAGGACACCAACCACGAGCAACACACTATACTATGGCTGTCCTGTGTCACATGCTATTTGGCCCGGGGATATAGCAAAACCTAACGTAACTAAACAAAAAAAACCCCAATTATTTCATGTTGTCAGGAAGCTTACTTTAAAAGAATAGCTTGGCCTGGCGTGGTGGCTCACGCCTGTAATCCCAGCACTTTGGGAGGTCGAGGTGGATCACCTGAGGTCAGGAGTTCGAGACCAGCCTGACCAACATGGTGAAACCCCGTCTCTAGTGAACATCATTTTTATTGGCTTCCATTAAAGATCTTCTGCAGCATACTTAACCAACACCATTTTTTGTGTAAAAAGTCATGAGCATTCAGCAATCACATGTTCTTAAACATCATCCTTTTGAAAGCCTCGGGAACACAATTGGGCTGTGCCTTGCTGCCGATTTCTACAAGGCTGTTTTGTGGGGGATGACACTAAAAAGGTCTGTCACATCTGTGATATCACTTTCCTGTGAAAACAGAGCTTGTCAGCATTCATCCTGTGGGTTGGAATGGTACATATTCAAAAAGCCAACTCTGTGTATGTCTTGCCTAAGAGGAAACAAGTGCTTGAACATCAGTGTGTGGTGTGGGCTTGCGAGCCTGCAGCTGGGGGAGAGTTTGCTGATCCAGTGAAACTCTTGTTTCGAGGCCTTGGGGTAACAACGGTAATAATTATTCCAGATACTTATGTGCATGCCCCTCCCAGCTCATAGATGCTCTCACATCCATTGCCACCTGACCCTCTGGGGACCCGAGAAGTAAGGTGCAGGTCAGGGGGCACGTGGCTGCTCCTAGATTACAATCAACATGTGGGAAAGTCAAGACCACCTCCTATGCTTCCAACTCCTTCCTGAACCCTTTTCAGTTCCTGTCCTTAGACCCAGGCAAAAGGGGCCTCTTCCCAGGGCTCTGGACTTTAGGGTCCTCTTCGGGCCCTCCAACAACTTGTACCCCTGCCCCATAGGTCTGGGGATTGTGTCTACCCAGACCCCACTCACCCATTCCTAAACTACACTCTGTGTCCCTGGAATTCCATGAGAAACAGCCCTGAGCATTCCAGAGCCTACAAAACCCCGAATCTCTCCTCCTGGGGGACAGACCACCAATGTGTGCATACCAGGCTCAAGGGCAGCATTTTTGCAGAAGGTGGACAGAGCTTAGGTCTGCAGGCTGCAGGATCAATTCAGGATAGGCGCGTGTGGGCTGCGGGCAGGCACAGAGGCTGAGGCCAACTATCCCTGAAGTGTAGCTCAGAATTTTAAGGAACTCGAGGATTCTAAGGGCCAGGCCCTTTTGGCCTTTATGAAGATGTATTTGACAGAGTAGGAGGATAGAGTATATTCTGTGTAATGGTTTTTTAGCTTGATCTAACTTTTGAGTGTTTAGAGAACCAGCACATGATCCTCCTTTTCTCCTCTTGCCCTGGGACCCACAGTATGAGGACTGGTCCTGACTCTTTTATCTCACTGTGCTGTTTCCAGGTTCCTCTTTTCCTATCCAAGCCTGCAGAGGTACTGTGGGGGTGCAAAGGAAAGCAATCTAGAGCCACAGAAAAATGAAACAATTTAGTGTGTAAAGCTCCAATATACACCCCCACGTGCACGTGTAAAAGCAAGAGATGCATTTCAGGACAAAATAGAGTACAACCACCTGCTGTGAGGATGAATCAGCCTGGCACGATCCAGCAAAATCGGAAATAGAAGCCTGCTAGTAAAGCTACAATCTGCACTGCTCTCCTTCTCCCGGTTCCTCTGCCGCCCCCATCACAGCTCCTGCAGGTGCCACAGAACTACCACCCTCTGTTGGTTGCTTTAAGCTGTGCAAGCAGTCAAACCACTGAGTTCCCCAGGACGACTAGGAACATTCTCGCTGGCCCAGCCTGCATCATGGAACATCAAGGTTGTGAGAGTTTTCATTTTAATTGCTGTTGGGCCACTGAGCTAATTTTTTTTCAGTCCCTTATTCCCCAGCAATATTTTTCATTTGTGATCAAGGATTTAACTGAATAGAGAAGCGTGAAACATTAAGACAATTTCATGGAGCTCTTTTTCTCCCCTACAGAAAACAGATAAACACCTAAATTCTGGCTGGGTGCAGTGGTTCATGCCTGCAGTCCCAGCACTTTGCGAGGCCAAGGTGGGAGGATCACTTGAGCCCAGGAGTTTGAGGCTGCAGTGTGCTATGATTGCACCACTGTACTCCAGCCTGGGCAACAGAGTGAGACCCAGTCTCAAACAAAAACCTAAGTTCTGAGTAACTAAACACACATGTTAGGACAACACTTTACCACATCTGTTCCATAAGCAATGTTTTACTTAACCTTCACAACTACCCAACAAGGAAGCCACCCTATTGTGTAGGTAAAGACTTTGCATCCAGAGAAGTTAAGTAACCTGGCAGAGGTTATTCCAACCACGAGGGAGCAGAGCAGGGACTTGAACGTGGAGCCGTGAAGCACTGTAAGGACTCAAACCATTTTTCACCAGAAAAAGAGTCACTTTGTCTTAGAGCCCTCACAAAGACTCTCATGTTAGGGACTCTCAATTATTTAATTTAATTTATTTATTTATTTTGAGACAGTTTCACCCTTGTTGCCCAGGCTGGAGTGCAATGCCGCAATCTTGGCTCACTGAGACCTCCACCTCCCAGGTTCAAGCGATTCTCCTGCCTCAGCTTCCCAAGTAGTTGTGATTACAGGCACCCACCATCACACCCAGCTAATTTCTGTATTTTTGTAGAGACAGGGCTTCACCATGTTGGCCAGGCTCATCTTGAACTCTTGACCTCAAGTGATCCACCCACCTCAGCCTCCCAAAGTACTAGGATTACAGGTGTGAGCCACTGCACCCACTCTCACTTATTTAAATTCTATTTTAAGTTTTGTTTGGGAACAACACATTAGCCTGAAATAGCCTTTGATCGATGCTAGTTTTGGAAGTTCACAGAAGTCCCCTGATGAAATTCACTTTTAAAAAGTTGAGTGGGGGAATCTCTAATACAGATTTAGTCATTTTTCCTGGGGGTTCACTCTATGATTGCGAGTGAGGCTTTTTAACAATTTCTTTTTAAAGTGGTATCTTGCGGAGTTGTGAATAGGATCAGTTTTCACTAATAAATCACACATGCATCTAAAAAATGCCTGTCTCAAACAAGATAGATGAAAATGAAGCCCCTATGCTTAGAAAAACTGAAGACAAAGACCCTGAGGTTGAAGATGCGTGCAAAATGTTTGAACAAAATTGCTTCATGAAATTTGAGAGCATAAAACAAAACAATGTATCCAAATTAACATTTTATATATCGTGGTTCAAATATACGTGTGTAACTAAGTAAATGATATAAACAGACATTTGATTATGCCATCAATATTATGTTATTATATGATACAACACTATATTATGTTATATATTACATGCAGACATTTGATCATGTTATCTATAGAGTCAATTGGCTAAAAATCGTCTGGGGAGAGAATCTCCTCATTGGGAAGATAGGCCTTAGGTCTGGTGACCCACGATGTGGTTTTTCCAGCGCGCCAAGCTGAAACCCTGGCTGAGGAAGAAGCAGGTTTGGGGACCCGTGGTCATGATGAAGGTCGCGCTGGCTGTTGCACCTCCACATGGCTCTTTACAGTTTCCCAAACCTCGCTGCCCTTGGTCCTCACAGCCTCTTGTGAGGCAGGGCCTGTCTTTGAATGGACCGTGAGGACCATGTCTCACCACATCATTGACTCGGGGGCAGACAGGGCTGTGACGAGACTGCCTTTTCCCATCTTCCCAGGCAGCACTCGTCGGAGGCACCACCATGATCATCGGCCATGTCCTGCCCGACAAGGAGACCTCCCTTGTGGACGCTTATGAGAAGTGCCGGGGTCTGGCCGACCCCAAGGTCTGCTGTGACTACGCCCTCCACGTGGGGATCACCTGGTGGGCACCCAAGGTAACAGTGCTGGTGGGATCCCAGAAGAAGGCACAAGTGGTCTTGTAGGCAGAGGGGCTGGTTGGGGTGCAGTGCCTCCTGCTTGTGTGGGGCACCCCTCCCACTACCATCCTAGCTCCCCACGATGCCAAAAGAAAACACACTTGGGATTCCATAAGGGGAGCGGGTGGGCCTGTGCTGCTTAACTTAATGAGCCATTTTCCGGCAGGCACAGAGAGGCCAAGGCCAGAGCCCAGGACTTGGGGATGCAGTTTCATTGCTCTGACCATGAGGCTCTTACCGTCTCGTGTGAATGTGGGGCACCACTGACAGGTCATGGGCAGTGCTGCTGAGCAGAGGCCTGAGCAGGGCTCAGGTGCAGAGGGTCATATCCCATATCCTATGTGTACTGAGAGTCCACCACACTGCGCTGAGGTCTCCGAACTGAGGCTCCCATCCTGCCTCAGTACTGTCTGGAATGAAAGGAAGGTGGTATGCTTTTTTCCTACTGGGGGCCCAGCTTCTGCTCTGAGAAGCATCGAGGCTGTCCTGGTCTGTGACTGAGGCTGGCGCCCCCTGAGCCTTTCTCAGTTCAGCCTCTGTGCCTCCTTTGTGTCTGTGCCCCTGGCCTCTGGCTTTCCTGTCCTCCCCCTGCCCAGGCCCCAGGGTCAGAGTCCAGACTCCTCTACCCGGATTCCCACTTCCTTGCTCTTCCTAACCTACAGGCATTTCGATTTGGCTTTGTTTCTGGGGTTTTTCTGCTTATTTGCCCAGGGTAGCAGTCTGGATATTCATTCTTTCATCAATTATTTATTAAGCCCCATGTACCAGTACTTTGGTGGGTGCCCCAGAATCATAAAAATAATAAGCATTATTAGTTTTACCAACTTAGGAACTGCCTCTTCATTTTCCGTCAAAAACCCACTTGTAACTGCTGCTAATCAGAGTGTATATTCAGGGCAGCTTGAATCTATGCTCCCAGGTGGCCATCCTCAAGCTTTGAGCTCGAATAAACTCTGTTCTTAATCATAAAAAAAAGAAGAAGTTTTACGAAGTTCTTCAGTTGCAGGCCCTGGTATAAAGGGCCTAACACCCTTCTGAGATGATAATCTAAAGCCTCACTATATTTCTGCCCTCGGGTCTTAGCCTTGAGCTGGGGGCTCACCCGGTTTCTTCATTATTTCTGACCTGGCACTTATAGAACACCTCCTCCCGGTTCTGGGCCAGAGGTGCAGATCATGCTGAATGTCAGCCATTCCTTATCTCAAATGGGGGTCTCCTTTTTGGACACTCTCCTGGGTGAGGAGCCTGTACCTCTAAGCCACTCTCTACTTCCCCTGGAGCTGGCCTAGAATAGAGGGTCTGCTCAGGTTCCCAGCAGCACAGAAGCCAGGCCAACCCTCCCTAATCTCCCGGAGCTTATGGTGACTTTCATGCATCAGGAATTTAAAATTCTGTTTTATAATAATCAAATAAATGTTTCTAATTATAGATGTCAAAAATAGAAAAGAAAGGAAGTACATAATCCAGTAACCCCCAACACCATCCCTGCTGTTAAACTTCTTTCTTTCCCATCTTTTTTCATCCATGCTTTCACAGAGTAGCTATTTTGCATAGGTGTGAGCATTTTCTATTTTGCCATGAAGTTCATGAACCAGCAATATAATGGCCACTTAATATTCTACCAAGTGGATGAACCTGAACTTATTTTCCTGTTATCAGGCCAATGTTGCTTCCATGTTTTTCCTAGTACAAATAATGTTGTTAGGAATATCCTAACTCTCATAACTTTGTTCATGTTTGGCTTTGTTCCTAAATTCGGTTTTCCCAGGACCTCTGGATTTTTAGCATTAGTATGCCTTCTTTGTAATGCCAGGGAACAGCCCACAGAAATTAAAATCATTATTCCTGTGTTTACCATTAAGGCTGGTTTGGAGACAGACATAGGGGACAGGCCTAAGTGATAGGAGAAACGTGCCTATAAGGTAACAATGTGGCTCCTAAACTGTGTCATGTTGACAATTTTCACAGTACTTCCGCATCCATCTACTCAGGTGACCTCACAGCAGCCTGTGGGGTGGGAGGAAAGTGAGAGAGGTGTGGGGGGTCAACCGACAGACTGAGCTGGGGCAGGCCCCACATCTCCCCCATGCTGGGCCGGTGCCTGCCAGTCGGCCTCTTGGGTGTCTGCCCTCACGCAGCATTGCCCTTCTACTTGTTCTCCAGGTGAAAGCAGAAATGGAGACACTGGTGAGGGAGAAGGGTGTCAACTCGTTCCAGATGTTCATGACCTACAAGGACCTGTACATGCTTCGAGACAGTGAGCTGTACCAAGTGTTGCACGCTTGCAAGGACATTGGGGCAATCGCCCGCGTCCATGCTGAAAATGGGGAGCTTGTGGCCGAGGCAAGTCTGCAGCCAAGAATATTGGATGGAGGGACACCAGTGGAGACAGTTCTCAGGGGATTCCTGACCACCTGTCACTGATCCCACAGGATTCAGACAAAATCAGTTGTTAAAGTGTGAGGTGTGGACACCCCGGCTGTCAGATCTTGGTCAGAAAATCCAAACTTTACTACTGTCTGTAAAAAACAAATCTCTTTTTATGGTTCAAAAAGGCTTCTGAGTCTTAGGTGATGATGTCTTAATTCTAATGATATGAGATTTAAATTCCATTATAGCAGAGAATTTGGAGCACCTCTCAGACATATTTTTAATGAGATTTGATATACAGAATAAATAAGAATCCGCTTTCCATTTGGCCTCTTCAGAGGATCTGAGACATTAAAGAGATCTATTCATGGCACCAGGAAGGATAAGCCTCTGGTGCATTCTCCTAGGTCTTGGGGTAAGGGCTAGCCTAGGAGTTGCTGGAAGCTAGAGCTTAGTCTCGATTTCCAGAGAGGGAGTTCTGAGTTTGAAATCAGTAAAGAGTGCTTCTCTTTGGTGTCCCAGGCCTGTTGCTGGTTATAATACTTAACTGTATTTTTAAGAGAACAAGATATGTTCAGTCATTATGAAGTGAGAATCAGGAGAGCCCCACTGCATGGGCGGCCTGTGCATGCTCTGCCTTCTTTAGAAGACGAACACTGCAGAAGTGAGAAAAGAAGCAAGCCTATTGAAACAGGCGGTGTCTAGCATATTTCACTGTCCCTTGGGTTCAGTATTTTCTTACACGGTGTCTCTGTGATTCTATCCATTTTCTTTCTCTTGCTGTTATCCAGGGTGCTAAGGAGGCACTGGATTTGGGGATCACAGGCCCAGAAGGAATCGAGATCAGCCGTCCAGAGGAGGTGAGAAACACTTCCTGTAGCCTTTGTCAGCGTCTCTCATGTAGATTGACAGAATCTTCCAGGATGGAGGAGACATCAAACATACAAATTAGCCAGGCACAAGGGCTCATGTCTGTAATCCCAACATTTGGGAGGCTGAGGTGGGTGGATGGCTTGAACCCAGGAATTTAAGACCAGCCTGGGCAACATGGTGAAACTCCGTCTCTACTAAAAATACAAAAAAAATTAGCTGGGCATAGTGGCGCATGCCTGTAGTCCCAGCTAACTACTTGGGAGGCTGAGGCAGGAGGATCACCTGAGCCCAGGAGGTTGAGGCTGCAGTGAGCCGTGATGATGCCACTGCAATCCAGCCAAGGTGATAGAGTGTGTATATATATATATACATACACACACACACATACATATATATACGCACACACGCACACACACATACGTGTGTGTGTGTGTGTGTGTGTGTGTGTGTGTGTGTGTATAGCATCATTTTCTCCACGGGTGAAATTTCCATTTGATTCTGATTTCAAGGATCTAGGGGAGACAATGTCAGCACACCTGGGGTTGCTGTGCCCAAAACTGAATCAAGAGACAAAAGACAGACTGAAAAGGCCTTCAGGTGTTAGAAGAAATTTCAAACTACAAACTCTGCCTTTGGGGGATGACATTCCTTTGAGCATCTGAGGAATACTTTGGACCAGGGGTCACCAACCCCCAGGTCATGAACCGGTACAGGACCGCAGAGCAGGAGGTGAGCAGCGGGCAAGCTGAGAGCCCCCTGGGCTCCACCTCCTGTCTGATCAGTGGTGGCCTTAGATTCTCATAGAAGTGTGAAGCCTATTGTGAACTGCACATGCGAGGGATCTAGGTTGCACGCTCCTTATGAGAATCTAACTAATGCCTGATGATCCGAGGTGGAACAGTTTCTTTCTTTATTTTATTTTATTTATTTTGAGATGGAGTCTCGCTCTTGTTGCCCAGGCTGTAGTGCAATGGCGCAATCTCGGCTCACTGCAACCTCTGCATCCCGGGTTCAAGCGATTCTCCTGCCTCAGCCTCCCAAGTAGTTGGAATTACAGGCATGCACCGCCACAACCAGCTAATTTTGTATGTTTAGTAGAGACGGGGTTTCACCATGCTGGTCAGGCTGGTTTCGAACTCCTGACCTCAAGTGATCCACCCACCTCAGCCTCCCAAAGTGCTGGGATTACAGGCGTGAGCCACTGTGCCCAGCCCTGAGGTGGAACAGTTTCATCCTGAAACCATCCCTCCCCACTCCCCACTACCACTGCCCCATCCCTGTCCTGGTCTGTGGAAAAATTGTGTTCCAAGAAACCGGTCCCTGGTGCCAAAATGGTTGGGGACTGCCGCTTTGGACCCTTTCCACCAAAAACAGGAGACACATACAAGTCTATGCTCCTCTCCCTCATTACCTGCTGAGATGGTCATTCAAAGCTGTTTTCCGCCTGCCCTCTGGCTTTATCCCTGTGCACAGTTTTGCATGGCATTGACACAAATCCCCTACAGTCCCCCTGCTAAAGAATTCTGCTCTAGAGGGACCACATTAGACGAATAACGCCTTCCTGCCCTATTACCCTGTTTACACATTCTCTACTGTTTTAGAAGAGGGGGAGAAACTTCTCATTTCTTCAAAGCCTAAAAATGCAGATGGGTGGTTGGTTATCCATAAGGGATTGAGGGGGAGGCCTCGAGGGACAAGGAGCGGGACACAGGATGTGGTGGCACTGCCATTACCCAGAAACCAAGTTGGCCCACCAGTGGGTCCGCTGAGGAGTCCCCCCTCACTGCCCTAATCTGTGCCTGTGTTTCAGAGCCCTTGAATATAGGTCCTGTTTGGCACTTCTGAATTGGTAGAGAAACACACACCAGATTCGACTGAAACACAGAGGGTGTGCCTGTGAGAACAGGAGAGAGCAAGGGGTGGACACACACACTAGACTTTCTTTGTTACTTAATACAAGGGAAAGAGCAAGGCTTTGGCTGTGGTCGTAATACCAATAATTATCACTGCCATTATCTATTGGTTAAAGGTGGGAGGGCCCTGGGTCTATGCCAGGGGAGATGTTGCTCCCCAGGGGAAATTTGACAATATCTAGAGATATTTTTGCTTGTCCCAATCTGGGGGGCAGGGCGGATGCTACAGGCATCTAGCGAGCAGAAGCCAGTGATACTGCTAAACATCCTACAATGCGCAGACACCCCCACCATAAAGAATTACGCAACTCGGCTGGGTGCAGTGGCTCACACCTGTAATCCCAGCACTGGGAGGCTGCAGCAGGAGGATTGCTTGAACCCAGGAGTTTATGACCAGCCTGGGCAATAAAGGGAGACCCCCTCCATCTCTGCAAAAACTTTTTAAAAATTAGCCAAGCATGGGCCGGGCATGGTGGCTCACACCTGTAATCCCAGCACTTTGGGAGGCCAAGGCAGGCAGATCACAAGGTCAGGAGATCGAGACCATCCTGGCTAACATGGTGAAATCCTGTCTCTACTAAAAATACAAAAAATTAGTCGGGCATGGTGGTGGGCGCCTGTAGTCCCAGCTACTCGGGAGGCTGGGGCAGGAGAATGGTGTGAACCCAGGAGACGGAGCTTGCGGTGAGCCAAGATTGCGCCACTGCACTCCAGCCTGGGCGACAGAGCAAGACTCCATCTGGGAAAAAAAAAAAAAATTAGCCAAGCATGGTAGCGCATGCCTGTAGTCCCAGCTGCTCAGGAGTCTGAGGTGGGAGGATCGCTTGAGCCCTAGAGGTGGAGGCTGCAGTAGGCAATGATCGTGCCACTGCACTCCAGCCTGGGAGACAGAGTGAGACCCTATCTAAAAAAATATATATATATATATATGTGTGTGTGTGTGTGTGTGTGTGTGTGTGTATATATATATATATGAATTATACAACTCAAATGCCAATAGTACCATGCGCAGAAACCCTAATCTAGGCTAATTTCCGGAGTCAAATCAGCCACTATTTCTCCTTTGCTGCAGTTCTGAGGTGGCTATGGAGAGAATACACCAGAAAACAAGGAGAGACATGACCTTGGGTTTTTATTTACTTTTGTTTCCTTGCCTTTTAATTAAGCCCCAAGTAGCATCCAGCAAGGGCGTGCCTGGTATTGTAAGACCTAGAATTCTCCCTCACTGTGAGCCAAGGTAGTTGGAGGTTAGTGCCTCTGCCCGGGCTTTGCCCCGAGCCAACCCCTGTGGGTGCAGTTGCTCCATGAAGGGGAGAGTATGGTGTGGGTATCCTTGGAGGAGATGGTGAAGTTTGGTTTCCTCCTGTCCTTTGTTTCTAACAGCTGGAAGCTGAAGCCACTCATCGTGTTATCACCATTGCAAACAGGGTAAGTCCCCCAATCTCCACTGTGGGATTAGAAACCAACCTCGGCCAGGCATGGTGGCTGATGCCTGTAATCCCAGCACTTTGGGAGGCTGAGGTGGGTGGATCACCTGAGGTTAAGAGTTTGAGACCAGCCTGGCCAACATGGTGAAACCCCATCGCTACTAAAAATACAAAAATTAGCTGGGCGTGGTGGCGTGCGCCTGTAATCCCAGCTACTCAGGAGGCTGAGGCAGGAGAATTGCTTGAACCCAGGAGGCGGAGGTTGCAGTGAGCCAAGATCGTGCCAACTGCAATCTGTCCTGGGTGACTGAGCGAGACTCTGTCAAAAAAAAAAGAAAGAAAAGAAAGAAAGGAAAAGAAAAAAGAAAAAGAGAAAGAAAGAAAGAAAAGAAAAAAGAAAAAGAAAGAAAGAAAGAAGAAAGAAAGAAAGAAAACCAACCTCTACGATGCAGCCCCATTCTGCTCTGGGTGCCAGCACCATGTATTGCCCACAGGACCCCAGAACTGTTTGCTGACTGAGCACTGTCATGCCCACCATCCTTGCATTCACCCTTCTCACCACCAGCTTTCCATTCCACCCCGCCGAGCCTGCTGAAGCTCAGTTCATTGCTCACATGTAAACTCAGTCCAGCTCCTAAACTCTACATCCTCCTAATGTGATAATCAAAGAGAACAGAATAACATCTGGGGAAACAGAATTTCCCAGTTGCACTTTAGAGCTCTGGCCGCTGGACAAGGACATTGTTTCACTGTCATGACAATAGTTATTTATCAATTACTTCCTGATGGAACTTAACCCAGAATAAGGAAAGACCCAAATAACAAAAAGTCAGTTCCTTGCCTTTTAGCTCAAGCATATGCTCAGAGGAGTTAAGCCATGGACCGTGGTTGCACAGCTCAGTAGAGAAAAAGCTAACCAGTATTACAGTCCACGTGTCCATTCGCAAGGTCAGCCTTCTCTTGCCTAGACTCTGAACCCTAACCCCCTTGTATTTTGTTCATCTCCAGGGTGCATTCTGTCTACTGATAAGCAGCCTTTAGACAGCAGGCATCGTAATTTTAGATACAGAATACACGACTAACTCTAGGTCATCACGTTTATGAACAGGAAATTAAAATAGGAAAAAGAGTTCCCCCCTTTTAAATTACAGTCATGGTTGTCAGATGGGAGAAAATGTGAGGTTCAGACTTGACTGTCTTGAACTTCACAGGCTGGGCTTCCCGGTGGGCTCTGGTGCTGGAGGCTGTTCTCTGCCTCCCCCATCATGCAGTTCCTGCAACCTTGCCCTGACTGCCAGCCCTGCATTCCCCGCTTAAGGACTGTCACCTTGAGGGTGGGGTTGAGTGACGCAGGGGGAGGCGCTGGTGCCAGGGCTGACTTTGCCAGGGTTATTCTGATGCTTGTGAAGTTTATGGGTCAACCCTCCCTACTTCCCACTGTTTCTTGTGTTTAGACTCACTGTCCAATCTACCTGGTCAACGTGTCCAGTATCTCGGCTGGTGACGTTATCGCAGCTGCTAAGATGCAAGGTGAGTCCATAGACTTGGCTGGACAGAGCAGGTCAAGTGGAGGGACTGGAGACGGATGGGGCCCATCAGCCGTGCTCACTCCTGGCCCCGGCTCCTGAAACCAGGACCTGAGCCAGCCCTTCCCTTTCATCTGCCACCGTCTTCCTCAGAGCCGCCCTGTGCTATGCTGGCTTTAGTCTGCTAGAACATGAGCTTTTTCTTCTGCAAATTTGTATGCATAACAGCTTTACGGAAGTGTCTGTCACTTCTCCTGGGTCTGGTAAAATTTTCCAAGTTTTAAACCCACTCATTAATTAGTGTCTTTTTGGCCTCATAGATTTTACTAGCAGTTGCCTTGGCAACTAACATAAAATGCTGGACCAGTTTCAGTGGGCATTTCAGGGGCTGTTTGGGAAGTCCCTAAAGAAAGAACAGTGTGTGGGCCCAGCTTCCTTTTAGCCTCCTGGAACCCTGTGTATGAGTCCGAGGGGCACTTGTATGGCTTCTGTTGCGGATCGCCTGGCAGTACCTAAAGGCTTGCAGATGCTTGGAGTCCAGCCCCGCCCCAGGTGCTGGTGAGGGCCTGGCAGCAGGAGAAACAAAGTCACAGTCACAAGCCTGGGGAGACAGATCAGAAGCAAGGGCATCTCAGCCTTCAACTATAATCGATCAGAAGCAAGGGCATCCCGGCCTTCAACTCTATCGCCCTCTAGATCCCGCCGCCTGCCTCTCCCCTCACTGAAGCCCCTTGGAGGGTCTCGCCTAGACTGTCGTCCCAGCCTGGTGACTGCTCCCACCTCCTGTCTCCCTGTCCTCCAGCCCTGCTACGGCCCTCTCTGTCCTACCTAAACCATTCTCTTGAAGCTGCTCACAGCACCTGCCTGTCCAGAAAACAGTCTAGACTGCTCTTTAGCGTGGCATTCGTGGCCCTGCATGCCTGTTCACCCACCGTCAAGCTCCATCTGCCAACAGCACCCTGCACACACCTGTGCTCTGGCCATCTGGCCAAATCAGACTCCTCAAAGTGCCGCTTGGTCCTGCTGGGCCTCGGTGCCCATGTCCCTCTGTCCTCCTTGCCTAAGTCAGCAGAATAGGGAGGCTCTCTGGGCTTGAACCCAGCTGTGCTCTCAAAAGCCCTGTGAGCTTGGGCAGGTCCCTTCCTGTCTCTGACCTCAGCTCCTTCACCTGTAAAATGAGAGGCACACACCAGCGATCGCTCGGGTTCGGTGGCTTCCTGGTTATGGTTCTGACCTTTCTTCTTCCAGGGAAGGTTGTGCTGGCGGAGACCACCACTGCACATGCCACACTGACAGGCTTACACTACTACCACCAGGACTGGTCCCACGCGGCTGCCTACGTCACGGTGCCTCCCCTGAGACTGGACACCAACACCTCAACCTACCTCATGAGCCTGCTGGCCAAGTAAGGCGTTTCAGCAGCACATTGCAGGGATGTGTACATCTTTAGGAAGACGTCATAGAGGGCCCAGGAAACAAATCTGAGCTAGGTTTGATTTCATTGTGCCCATAGGATGATTGTGCTTTTCTTACCTTCTCTGAGCCCATCAGATAATTGCCATCCTATTGGGATTTTATGACCGCTTGATATGGAGTGAGATCTTCTGAAGTGTAAGAGTGAAGAGCACATATAGAACTGTGAACCGTGGTTATTCGGAATTTCAAAGGACATTGATCTCTTACTCTAAAGCCCAGTGGGGAGCTGCAGAACGTGGCCTGTGACTTATCCTAGAATGTAGGGGTCCTTTCTGTTTCTTTTGTTCACCTCTCCCTCTTCTTGTTGGCTCCCGTGTGCCCCTTGTCTGTACATCCCTCCTTCTGTGGGTTTCTCCTCCTTTCCTTCCCCTTTCCCTTTTTCTTCTGCACTTTCTCCCCCTTTCCTTCCCACACCCTTCCTCCAGATCTCCTTTCTCCAGCTCTTCTATTTCTGACACTGCTTTTTCCCCATGCAATCCCAATCTAAAGGAAATGGTTTGATGAACGGTCTGAATTCAGTGGGACCCAATCATGGAAGGGTTTCTGTTTTATCCCAATAACTGCTTGCAGCTTCTTTCTCTCTCCTATTAACATTTTTGGGGCCAGGTGCAGTGGTTCACACCTGTAATCCCAGCCCTTTGGGAGGCCGAGGTGGGTGGATCACTTGAGATCAGGAGTTCAAGACCAGCCTGGCCAACGTGGTGAAACCCTGTCTGTACTGAAAATACAAAAAATTAGCCAGGCATGGTGGTGTGTGCCTGTAATCCCAGCTACTTGGGAGGCTGAGGCAGGAGAATCACTTGAACCCAGGAGGCAGAGGTTGCAGTGAGCTAGGATCATGCCACTGCACTCCAGCCTGTCCGGCGACGGAGCAAGACTCCATCTCAAAAAAAAAAAAATTGGGGGAGAAGACGTTGCTTTCTCTTCACTTTTGGGTATTAAAGTTCCATCCAGTTTAAGACTTCATCTCCTTCCCTCCTGATCCCCAGCTCAGCTTGGGTTGGGGTAGGAGGACTAGGACAAAAGGCGAGGGGATTCTTCTCCATACCCAAGCATGCATCCCTCCCAGCTTGCAGCACTGGCAATGCCTCTGTGAACAAGGACCTGCACAAGGCAACTTATGCCTGGCCACCTTCTACAGTATCTGAGGCCCAGAGGAAGCCCACACAGCCTTTCTGCTCCCTGTGGCTCAGAGGCAGGTCCATAGCCCACAGCCCAGGCAAGGTGCCCACTGCTCTCAGCTCTGTTCTCCACAAGTGAACCCCTTGAAGTATGCCCTCCTTGTCTTCAGGGTGGACTGGTTAGGAGAGGGTATGGAAGCCCCACTCAACTCAGGAAAGAAGAGGGGAGGGAATGCCAGGACTCTCCATCCTGCCAACCCCTCAGTCTCCCTCCGAGGGTCCCGCTTTCTAGACCTGGGGGATGGGGATTCGCCTCTTCTAAGATGGTGCAGGAGCAGTGGAGGGAAGCGACTGGCCCCACCGAAGATGGCTCTCTTAGATAATAAGGTGCTTGTCTCATCCATATCCTTAGCTTTCAGTTCTGGTTGCCAACCACTGGAAAACTCCCACTCCCATCCTGTTATGTTCACAACCTAAACAGAGTTGGGGGGTGCAGGGCTTAGCCAATGCGAGTGGAGTGCCATCGATAGGGGCGTGGGCGAAGGTGGCCTCTGTGGAGGGCAGTACACACCACGGCATGGGGATGGTCATTGTATTCTGTCCCATAGCCTTGGTGGGTGCCAGGCGGCAGCAGCTCTTACAATATTTGCATATTTACATTATGTAAATAAATACGGAGGGTAAAGATGAAGAGAGAAATGCTAGATCAGCTCTTACTCTTAAAAAATGCTTGTTTTGGCTGGGCATGGTGGCTCGCACCTGTAATCCCAGCACTTTGGGAGGCGGAGGCAGGCAGATTACCTGAGGTCAGGAGTTTGAGACCAGCCTGGCCAACATGGTAAAATCCTGTCTCTACTAAAAATACAAAAATTAGCTGGGCATGGCGGCTCATGCCTATAATCCCAGCTACTCCAGAGGCTGAGGCAGGAGAATCGCTTGAACCCAGGAGGTGGAGGTTGCAGTGAGCCGAGATCGCGCAACTGCACTCCAGCATGGGCAACAAGAGCAAGACTTCATTAAAAAAAAAAAAAAAAAAAAAAAAGCTTGTTTTGAGAAGAATCAACCTCCTTTTCATCATCAGCAATACAATAAAAGAAACAATTACCAAGACTCCACTATAATAATGTGGGCTTGGTTCCAAGGTCAAGAATCTTTTGAAACACCCCTGCTTGCTACAAGCAAATTTACTGAAAGAACAAAAAAGATAATAAGTGCTTCAACCCACCCAAATTACAGCACCCAAACCCACACAAATTCAAATAGACTGGGGGGAATAAGTATCATTGAATAATTTAAGTTTTTATATCTAGCTTACTTTGTCAAATGTATTTTAATTATTTAAATTAATTCTATTTATTTAAGTAGAAATGTACTTTTTGTGTTATGAGAATAGTCTGAATCCCTTTTTAATCAGTGCATATTGTAAATGGGTGCTACTTTATAGGATTTGGAGCATAATTTTAATATTTTAATATTTATAGAAATTTATGATGACTATAATTTTGCTTTTGTAACACATTATTGGTTATAATTTATATGATGCAAGATACTTGATAGAAAATTCAGACACCAATTATCATTCCTATAAGAAAATATGAGCTGTTTCCTAATTATCTACTTTAGGGTATGATTTGTGATTTGTTAGGCCCTACAGGAATAAATAAGTACAATCTATAGATATATATAACTATTTATGCTTTATTCTGGCTTGTTTTTTTTTTTTAGACAGGGTCTGGCTCTGTCACTCAGGCTGGAATGCAGTGGTACAACCTCCTGAGTAGCTGGGGCTACACGTGTGCACCACCATGCCTGGCTAGTTTTTTGTTTGTTTGTTTGTTTGTTTGTTTGTTTGTTGAGCCAGGGTCTCACTCTGTCTCCCAGGCTGGAGTGCAGCCTCCCAAAGTGCTGGGGTTACAGGCGTGAGCCACCCTGCACCACCGTGCCCAGCCTAATTTTTGTATTTTTTGTATTTTTTCATCATGTTGCCCATGCTGGCCTGAAACTCCTGACCTCAACTGATCCACCCGCCTTGGCCTCCCAAAATGCTGGGATTACAGATGTGAGCCACTGCACCTGGCCTAAAATCTGGTTTCTTAAAGGGACAAGAAATTTTTTCATTTGATCATATAAAATGTTACAGTGCTTAGCAAAGCCAGTCATGTTTTAAACTTTAAATGGTTTGGATGGGGGCTTCCTATCTCCCAGATTCAGGGCAGCACTGAGAGAGCTCAGAGGGCCTCCTAGAATGTAACTACCGTCATTCACGGCTGCTTAGTGGGCACCTTTGTGTAGGAGCCTTTTCAGAAAGCTGGGTGCTCAGGAAGACTTGCTGGTTAAAGAGCAGGAGTTGAGCCTGTTGCTCTCAGGGTCCCTGACCTGCCCTTCATGACTGCAGTGGGCATCTTCTGCCCTGAGCCCTGCTCAGGTATCCAGAGGGCCCCTCAGGAGAAAGGAAACCCTAAAGATTCCATTCATCTGTCAGGGCTTCTGCAGGTCCAGAGAGTGTGGGGAGCCTTGGGGCTCTGCGGGAGAATCTCTTGCAAAGAGTCTCTGCAAGGGCCAGAGCAGCCTCTTTGGCCCAGGGAAGGCCCCGCCTACCGCACAGGAAGAGCGATGCATCTTCACCACGGGTTTGGCCAAAGACATTAGTCACTGGGCGGGAGCTGAGACTGATAAGCCCTGCCAGGTCCCCCGTGGAGACAGCCCTATGGAGCTAACTGGCCATCATCTGAGAGCCTTAAGAATATGCTTCCTCACCAGGTCAGATAATGCTTTCTGCACCCACAGTCTCCTGGAGTGGGCATCTTAGATGGCCCACAGGCACTCACAAGGCTCTGGGGCCTCTTACAGAGTACAATGCGACCCCTGCCCCTGACCTTCAGGGCACCCACAGTGTGGTCCCAGCAGTCATCCCCTCCCCCACCTGACCCCCCTGCTCCAGCCAGGCCTTTCTCTGCCCCCGCAAAGCCATTTCCTCTTGAGGCCCTGGCCTGGTTTGCGTGGGCATTCTCTCTCCTCCGCCCCTCACTGCCTCTGAGCCCTTGGCCTGCAGAGATCTCTGAATCCAGGCCACCTGCCTGCCTCCCTCATTGGGCAGAGGATCTGCTGCCATGAGCCCTCTCTCCCTGTTCTTCCCTACGTCTTCTTTGGCCCAGGAGCCCCTCGAGGGCCTGCCTGTGCCTTAGCCACCCACAGCCTTGGATGGAGGATGGCTTTGTTTTTCATCTTTTCAGACACAGTCTCCCTCTGTCCCCCAGGCTGGAGTGCAGTGGGGCGATCTTGGCTCACTGCAGCCTCCGCCTCCTGGGTTCAAGCGATTCTCTCACCTCGGCCTCCGGAGTAGCTGGGATTACAGGCGCCCACCACTATGCTCAGATAATTTTTTTCTATTTTTAGTAGAGACAGGGTTTCACCATGTTGCCAAGGCTGATCTCGAACTCCTGGGCCTCCAGTGATCCACCTGCCTCGGCCTCCCAAAGTGCTGGGATTACAGGCATGAGCACCTGGCCCGAGGACAGCCTTAATATATGTGTGAGGACCGTAGTCATGAACGGCATCGGGGAAGAACTGAGTGGCTTGCATACCACTCTCGGTCTATTAAGTCAGGCTTCTAGCTCATCCCTCCTTCCCCTTCTGGGCCATTAGAATCCCCACATCCAAGGAAGGCTATGAGTCCAAGTTATTCAACAAAACTTAACACTGAACTTGTGAATGCTTGTTGCCAGCAGGTTGGGGTTGGAGAGCTGATGAGAGGGAATTGGTGTACAATTCCATGACAGTAGAACCACCTCCACCATCTCACTTCAGCTAGACTCTAAGTTTGGCTTTTCTCTGCTATCTTCACTCTTAAACATTGCTATCCCAAGGCTCTCACTGAAGTCTCCTGTGACACAGACAGACTGTGCCACACTCATTCTGTAGATGAGTAAACTGAGGTTCACATAGATGCAGTAACTCATGAGAGACCACATGGCCTAAGCGGCAGAGCTGAAATTGGAGTCGGCTTTGCCTGGTTCCCACACGGAGGATTTTCCCTATATCTATCCTCACCCTCTAAGTTCCTCACCTCCCCTCCCCTTACTGGTCACCTCCTTTTCTCTACCCAGTGACACTCTGAACATCGTGGCATCAGATCACCGGCCTTTCACCACAAAGCAGAAAGCTATGGGCAAGGAAGACTTCACCAAGATCCCACATGGAGTGAGTGGCGTGCAGGACCGCATGAGCGTCATCTGGGAGAGAGGAGTGGTACGTTTCCTAGAGCCCCGCCCCGATCTGATCCCTGCTCTAATCCCCGTTTCATCCCCGTTCTAATCCCAATAAGAGTATTCACTCCTCAGATCCTGTCAAAGAATGTTCTTAGAAGGGCTGGTTCAATCCCAGCTTTGTTTCACTCAAAAACAAAACACAAAAGGTCTTTCCCCCGATTAGAAAGGTAGTAAGACCTATTATGGAAATTTGGAAAATACAGAAAAGTATAAGAAAAAAAAACCTTAATTCCATGCCTAGAAATTAAACTACTATTAACATTTTAATGTATTTCTTTCATTTAGTTCTGTGCATGTACTGTACTTTTTTTTTTTTTTTTCCTTTTTTGCTATGTTGTCCAGGCAGGTCTTGAACTCATGGGCTCAAGCTATCCTTCCACCTCTGCCTCCTTAAGTGCTGCGATTATAGGTGTGAGCCACCACACCCAGCTATACATTATTTTAATAACTGGCTTCATATTTTTTTCTTTTACCAACTGCTATACTAACCAGGATTTTTTTTCTTCATATAACACTATACCCTGAGTGTCTCCCTATATCAGTAAAAATTCTTTAAAAACATCTTTTTTCAGAGCTGAATGATATTTTCTCCAATGAAAGTACCATACTTTATTTAATCCTTCCCTGATGTTTGGGACTTTCGGCTGTTTCTAATTTTTGCACTTACAAATAATGCTGCGGAGAACCTCTTTGTTCAGGAGTGTGTGTCAGCATTTCTGATTATTATTATTATTATTTTTTTTTTTTTTGAGATAGAATCTCCCTCTGTCACCCGGGCTGGAGTACAATGGCGCTATCTCAGCTCACTGCAACCTCCACCTCCTGGGTTCAAGCGGTTCTCCTGCCTCAGCCTCCCGAGTAGCTGGGACTACAGGCGTGCGCCACTATGCCCAGCTAATTTTTGTATTTTTTGTAGAGGCGGGTTTTCACCATGTTGGTTGGTCAGATGGTCTCGATCTCTTGACCTCGTGATCCGCCCGTCTCAGCCTCCCAAAGTGCTGGGATTACAGGCATGAGCCACTGCGCCCGGCCTCTGATTATTATTTCTGATTATTTCCTTAAGACAGCATCCTAGAAGTGGATTTTTAGGCCAAGGGATGTGAACATTTTTAAGGCTCTTGATTTGATGTATTTTGTCTAATTGCTTTCAGAAAAGATAAGAACTGGGACTTCATTTGAATACCACCTGTTCTGCACATGAAGAATAAGTATTTTTGGTCTTGATCTATCTCAGATTAGATCCAAAATAGTATGAGCCCCAAAGAGATTTGAAGTTCTCAAGACTAAGCTCATGGAAGGCCAAGGAGATGGCTCAGGAAATCCCCTTGAAGAGAGTCCACAGTACTCTCATGGGTGGGGCAATAAGATGTTTTTCTAGAGCATATATAACCCTTTGAAAATATCACCCTTAGTAGATGAAGGGAGGTTCCTGACTTATCCGTGTGGGCACATGAGCAGAGCTGGTTTTACAAACAGGAGGCAGATTTGCCCCCGGGCAGGAAGCCTGAATGGAACCACGGCCACTCACCATAGTTGCTGGGTGAAGGGAGAAAGGAATAAGTGAGCAACTGGGACCCAGCCAAGCAGGCTGGCTCATCTGAGATGGCGCTCATGGCCTTGTCCCTTTGTGACCACTGTCCTGACCACCTAAGCCCTAAGTCCATGGGCCAGCATCAAAGGTGACCAAGGGTTTGAGACCCACCCCCAGAGCCTGGTTGACTTGACACTTTCTGCAACATTTCAGGTTGGAGGAAAGATGGATGAGAACCGTTTTGTGGCCGTTACCAGTTCCAACGCAGCTAAGCTTCTGAACCTGTATCCCCGCAAGGGCCGCATTATTCCCGGAGCCGATGCTGATGTGGTGGTGTGGGACCCAGAAGCCACAAAGTAAAGTTTGTTGCTCGTCCCCAGGGCTAGAGGGGCTTGGGATTTTGAAGAGGACTTGCATTACAGATCTCCAAAAGCATATAATTTTGCACTATTTCTAGCACAAAATATGGCCCTGGCCTACAGTTGGCCATCTTCTCCCTCCATCTTCACACAGTCTTTCTTCCGTGTCACACATGTCTGGTGTGTCTGTCTCCTCTTCTTATAAGGACACCGATAAGACTGGATTAGGGCCCACCTATATGACCTCACTTTATCTTAATGATTACATTAAAGGCCCTAAATAGTGCCATGTTCTGAGGTTCTGGGTGTTAGAACTTCAGCAGAAGAATTTTGAAGGGAGCCAATTCAACCCATAACAACCAGCCTTTGGGGCTCACCCCTCCCATGGAGCTGTGACATTTTGACCTGTCCTCAGCGCTTTCTCTCCCGCCATTGCCTCCCCACCAGGACCATCTCAGCCAGCACGCAGGTCCAGGGAGGAGACTTCAACCTGTATGAGAACATGCGCTGCCACGGCGTGCCACTGGTCACCATCAGCCGGGGGCGCGTCGTGTATGAGAACGGCGTCTTCATGTGCGCCGAGGGCACCGGCAAGTTCTGTCCCCTGAGGTCCTTCCCAGACACTGTCTACAAGAAGCTGGTCCAGAGAGAGAAGGTGAGGTGGGAGGAGGAAGATGCAGGGGTGTTGGCGCCCCCTGCCGGGGAACATCCTCCATGACTGTTTTAAATCTCAAAGAGATGTTCACTCCAGTTTTCGACCCAATTCCATTGCCCTCTCTCCAGCGTTGAGAGGGGAGTGTGCGGCAGCGCCAGGGAACGCTAGAGTCAGAAAATGCTGATTTCTGTTCCCCGTCTTTGATTACCAGGTGGCATTTTAAGTGGTCAGGCAGCAGGGGTCCTGAGTTGCTGAGGGCACAAGTGGGAAATGTGAGTGTGTGCGACCGCTGAGCTCCTCTGGATACGCAGGCTTGGGGTGGAGGAGGTACTGGGGGCTGGAGATGCTGCTTTGGCTCGGCTCCCTCCCACTCTTGATGAAGCAAGCGGGGGTAGAGCTGGCATTTGCAAAGCATTGTCTGAAGCACAGGAGGAGCAGGCACCTGAACACGGGAGGCCCACACTGCTGGCACACAGAGCACACGAGAGGGCTCAGAGCTTTCAGAGAAACCAAGGACCCTTCTCTCCCAGAGGCCAATGAGTGAAGAAATCCACTGCCAGGTCTGTCGTGGGAGCGCAGGCTTGGGCTGCCTGAATGAAGAAAGTGTGACTTTCGTGATCGCAGGGCTAAATCCAAAAGCAAACTGAGGGTCTCTCACTCATCACACTCAGCTAATGTTTACTTTTTTGTAGAGACGGACGGGGTTTAACCGTGTTGCTCAGGTTGCTTTCAAATTCCTGGGCTCAAGTGATCCGCCTGCCTCGGCCTCCTAAAGTGCTGGGATTACAGGCGTGAGCCACTATGCCCGGCCCAATAACACTTTTTAATACGATGTAGGACCATAAATGACCTCTGCAGTAATAACTGCTCGTACTTCTGTGTTGCCTCTCATGTGCCAGAGCAGTTGGAACAGCTTTACACATATTAATTCGTCTGCTCTCCTGCAACTCTCTGATGTAGGTATAGTATTATGGGCACAGAAAAGTAACTTGCACAAAGCCACACAGTTTACAAGTGACAGAGTTGGGATTGGAACCTAGGCAGTCTGGTTGTAGAATATAGACTCCTAACTCTACTGCCTTTGTGAGTACAGAATTAGCTAGTATTGCTACTGGGGGCCTCTCATCTCCAGATGGGGCTGTGTTTAGCCTCTGTTCCCTCAGAGTTGTCAGACCAGTAAAGGGTGTGGCTTCGTGGGAGCCTAAGGTGGGGAATAACGTTGCGCTGTGTGGGAGGACGCTCTCTAAGGTTGACTTCCGGTTGGGCATGGTGGCTCACGCCTATAATCTCAGCACTTTGGGAGGCCGAGGCGGGTGGATCACGAGGTCAGGAGTTCAAGACCAGCTGGCCAAGATGGTGAAACCCCGTCTCTACTAAAAATACAAAAATTAGTCAGGCACGGTGGCAGGCGCCTGTAATCCTAGCTACTTGGGAGGCTGAAGCAGGAGAATCACTTTGGGGGACGCGGAGGTTGCAGTGAGCCAAGATCGCACCACTGCACTCCAGCATGGGCGACAGAGTGAGACGCTGTCTCAAAAAAAAGAAAAGAAAAGAAATTTGGTTAAAGTTGACTTCCTCAGATGTCTACCTGCTACCTCGGTGAGGCTTCCATCAGTGTTGAGGGGGAGCCAGTATCTCTCCCATACACATGCATGCACACACACATGTGCACTCACATACATGCACGCATGCACACATGTACACATATGCATATGCTCTTTAGGAGGTATGAGAAAACTCCAGCCCCTGGACTCAATGTTTAAGAAGCCTTGGTCACTTGCAGTGATTTGGGTCTTGGGCAGAGTGGCAGTGTCTAATGTCCCACCGGCCCCCAGGGAGGCCATGGTTGGATCACTCAGCTCTGATGGTGTTGTCCTGTTCTTCTGCTCTTCTTCCATCCTTCCCTAGACTTTAAAGGTTAGAGGAGTGGACCGCACTCCCTACCTGGGGGATGTCGCTGTTGTCGTGCACCCTGGGAAAAAAGAGATGGGAACCCCACTCGCAGACACTCCTACCCGGCCTGTCACCCGGCATGGGGGCATGAGGGACCTTCACGAATCCAGCTTCAGCCTCTCTGGTAAGAGTCAGGGGGCCACGGGAGGAGGACGGGGGTCTGGGAGAAGTGGCCCACCCAGGCAGTGGGACTTACGCCTGCTTTTCTTTTGTGTCCTCTCCTCCCTCCCGTTGCCTATTTCCAGGGATGAGTGCTGGTTTGGATATTAGACTCACACAGACATTAGTGGGTACAGGAGGGCTGTCCTGGTCCCTGGGCACAGACGCTCTAATAGGCCATGGCTCTGCTCGGGGTTTCTAAGTTCAGATATTTTTGTCCCTTGAAACATCTTGAGGGCTGTGCACACAGTGGGTGCTCCAGAGATGCCCTGAGCTCAGAAGAGTCAGCCCTGTCTGTGGTTCACGGGACTGCACTGACCAGCCCTTCGCCCACCCCAGCCCATTCCTCACCAGCGTCTCTGCTCCTTCTGCTACCCCCTCTCCTCCTCTGACCTTCCCACACCTTTCCCCGCCTTTGCCTCACCTTCACCTTCTTTTTTTTACCAGGAATTGTATTATATATATTTTATTAACTTTAAGTAAAATATTTTCTCTCGACTTCTGATGCCCAGTTTTTTCTCTTATCTTTCTGTCCTTTGGGTCCTGGCCCCAGTCCTTCTGCGGAATCTCTGGGTTCCTTGGGGGGTCCGATCCCAGTTCTTAAAGCCACGATCTGCAGTTTCCCGCCCCCCCACCCATCACCATGCGAGCCACGGGCTCATAAATGATGATCCTCAGTGGAGAACAAGCAGAGGCTGTAAGATGCCTTGGGCCTCCAGGTGGCTTAGGTGGGAACTGTCACCACCACTTGCAGGGGGCTAGGACCCTGAGTCTCCCTGAGCACAGTTGAGCTGCCTTCAGGATAAGCCCAGAGAGAGACCAAGCACCCACTCAGTAAGGGCTGTGCTGGGATGGGCACAGCGAGAGGCTCAAGACCCTGGTCCTTCCACCCACAGCCTGGAGCTTACTGGGGGAGACAAGCCCCATACACAAACCATCCTGCTGTGAGAGCAGAGGGCTAAACCAGAGGGATGCCAATGGGTCAGCGCCTGCCTGCCCAGGCTCCTGTGTGCCCTGCTTTGGGCCAGGCGCAGCTTGTGGCAGAAGAGATGAGGTCCCTGTTGGAGGTGCTGGTAGCCCATGGGGAGGGGTCCTCTCTCAGGACCAGTCTCATTCCTGAGATGATGGCTCCGCTACTCTGAGGGCCACTGCCACTCCCACCAGTGACGGGCCATGAGTGAAGTCAGAAAGGGACCCTGGCATGGAAGATTTGTTTATGCACACTCAGGTCTTGCCAGTCCCGGAGGCATGGACTCCCACCGCCTTCCTCCTGCAGCCAGACCCACAAGAGGCACCAAGACCCCAGAGCTGCAGGGCCCCTGCTGACCAGCAGCCTCCTCTTCTCCTGCCTGAGAGCCAAGACTGGGTAGAACCCCCGCTCAGACAGCAAACATCAGGCAGCCTGTCCCCTCCTCTCTACCCCAAATCTTGTCTGTTCTAAGCAGGCCAGGCTGAAGAATGTCCCACTGGGCTCTCCGGGGCACTAGACCCTCCTTTTCCCTCCCTTTGTGTTTTGTTTGTTTTTGTTTTTGTTTTTCAATCCTTCTCCTGTATAGACCCTCCCTTTGTAACTAAGTCATGGGATTTCAAGATGCGGGGCCTTTGGGCTGTGGTTCTTTCATTTTCCGAAACAATGGCATACCCTCATTTTTCTCTCTCGCTTACTCACTGAGGCATATGTACAAAGGCCCATGTGCCAACAGGCTGGCCAATGACCTGCATGTACCAGAGACTGTATGCCTAGGCATGGGGCAGTGAAGTTGGCACAGTGGGCAGTTAATAAGCTCGGCTCTGAATCAGGAAAACCTGGGTCCAAGTCCAGGCTCTGCCACTTACACACTGCAACACGGGGCAAGTCACTTAACTTCCCTGAGCCTCGGTCTCCTCATCTATAAGATGGGATGGAGTGGCTGTGAGGATTCACTCAGGCCATGCACACAGTGAGCCTCCAGGAGAGGGTGTCTGTGGTTTGTTAGCAGGCACAAGAGCCCATCTCACCCTCTGTGCTTCCTTCCCTGCAGGCTCTCAGATCGATGACCATGTTCCAAAGCGAGCTTCAGCTCGGATCCTCGCTCCTCCCGGAGGCAGGTCGAGTGGCATTTGGTAAAGGCATTGCCAAGCCCCCCGAGTGAGGATGCACCGCCGCCACCAGCCCGCAACTCTCCGGCCGCAGCTGCAGGGGCAGGGGAGGCTGGGCTGGGCAGCACACCACCCGAGGGGGGCCCCGGGACCCACGGAGCCCTCCCTATGTCTGCAAAGTGATTCACTGTGCTTCGAGCCAACTCTAACAGGCACTTTGAGATGTGTTCCTCCTGCTGTAGTCCTTTCTGCCTTGGCCTCGGCGGGCTTTTCTGGGGCCCAGGAAGCCCACACTATGCACAGAGCCCAATGCATAGAGCCCTGGCCAGCCCTTCCTCTCACTCCTGCCTCTGCTGGCTTTGGGAAAGCCCAGACTTTAGTGCCCTGCCCCCTGGCTGACTGACCAGTTGCCCAGAGCACTTTAGCAGATGTGGTTTCAAAGTAAAGGCCTCCTCCCCCACCCCTTAGGCCCCGTGGTGACATTTCCCAAGTCAGACAGATGTCAGCTTCCCAGCCATGCCCAGGACGTCCTATCTCCCCCAACCCACCTCTGGCCCTGTGTAGGGGCAGGGATGGGGGTGGCTGGGACTCCCAGTGCCCCTCGCCAGCTTCTCCTGCGCCCCGCCCACACCTTTGGGGGGTCACAGGCCCAGAAGGGTAGCTGGGCGGGGCTCAAGGCTGGTGCCAGGCGCGTGTAAATGGTTTTGTTTTGCACGTTTGATTTGCGCAGTAGTTTGGTTTGACTTGTTTGTGCATCCTGTGAAAAATAACGGTGCTTGTGTCACTAGCATAGAATAGCAACAGGAATAGATGTGGTCCTTAGGAGACGCTGCACTCGACACCAACCAGACAGCACAGGGCAGGGGCGGTGGAGGGGGCTGGGCTCACAGGCCTCTCTTTTCCCCGCCTGCGGTCTTCTGGGCTGCGGGAGGCCCTGGCCCTTTCCCCTTCCCCTCCCCTCCTTGTCTAGTTTCCCACATTCCAAAAGGGGGCCTGGGATGCTAGCCCCGGAGATGCAAGCCCTTCAGGAAGCAGGTGTCCTTTCCCCTCTCTGCCCCTGATCACTCCCAGCACTCCCCTTGCCTTCCCCTGTCTTCACCTGCCACCACACACACACACACACACACACACACACACACACACGCACGGCTTCCTATAACTTCTTCCTGCTGGACAGAGACTCAGCGCTCCTCCTGTGTGACTGGCAAGAGGCCTCATGCCTGCTGAGAGAGGAGGAGTGGGAGAGGGGCTTGCCAGACACCAGAGAGGGAGACCCCAGGCCCACAGGACCTGGCTGTCGAACCCGCATTGCTGCTCAGGTGCCGTGATCTCCCGTGGTCGGCACCAGGCCCTCGCCAGCTCATGGCCTCATCTTCTCCCCTGTCCATCCAGGTGGGCCCTCCCTGCTTCTAAAGCCCCACAGAAGTTCCCATGGAAACACTAGAGGCCGGGTGTCTCCTTCCACCTCCAGTGATCTGGGAAGTGACCCAGCCGCCTGCCCTTGTTAAGCCTTGTCTGCCCCGTGGGAAGTGACTTCATGTTGCACATGTGATTTCAGCCCCCGAGGCTTGCGCGAGGCTTCTGGACCCTCAGTTAAAGGTCAGCCCCTGGCCGGGTGCGGTGGCTCACGCCTGTAATCCCAGCACTTTGGGAGGCCGAGGCGGGTGGATCACGGAGTCAGGAGATCGAGACCATCCTGGCTAACACGGTGAAACCCCGTCTCTACTAAAAATACAAAAATTAGCCAGGCGTGGTGGTGGACGCCTGTAGTCCCAGCTACTGAGGAGGCTGAGGCAGGAGAATAGCATGAACCTGGGAGGTGGAGCTTGCAGTGAGCCAAGATCACGCCACTGCACTCCAGCCTGGACGACAGAGTGAGACTCCATCTCAAAAAACAGACAAACAAAAAAGTCAGCCCCTGCACATCTCTGTAGTGCTTTTCATGTATTCAAACCACTTCCGTATATGACCTCTCACTTGGTCCTCATGACAATGGAGCACTTATTATTCTTCCCATTTCACAGATGAGGAAACTAAGACCCAGAAAGTTCAGGTCCTCTGACCCCAGAAGTGTCTGTGACAACCCTCCCAACCTTGGCTATCTACCCCAGCTGTGGAGAGGAGGTCTGGGGTGACATCTATTGTAGATCCCACCTGAGAGTTTAACCAATGAGAAGACTTACTTTCCTGGTAGGCAGCCTGCTTTGTTTTGCACAGGAAGATAGATTTTTTTTCTCATCTTTCTTATAAACAACCTCATGCACATTCTGTGTTTGAGCCAAGACTAGTCACCCATTGGGGGCTAACCGTGCAGTGTGAGCTGCGTCCACACCCTCACTTCTCCCTTCACTCCCCCTTTCCTCACTCAGGGGCTGAGAGGACAGAGGTGGTCAGCCGGGGAGCAGAGGTGGCGAAGGGGCTCATGGCAAGTGGCAGCCATTGGAACAGGGGTGAGGGCCCAGGCCTGGGAAAGCCACCAGGGATGGGGGAAACCATGACGCCGCCTCCTGGTGCAGTGCACACCATCTCTATCCCTGTCAGCCCTCACTGGGTCATGGGCCTTGGGCAGATGCCAAAGAGTCCAGCAGCAGCGGTGGTGGCCAGCTGGGCAGAGCATCCTTGCTTGGGCTAGGAAAGCTTTACCTTCTCTGAGTGCCTCCGCCCGAGAGATGTGTGACCCGTGGCACCGGGGAACCACATCTTGGAGTGGTCCACTGTAGGCCATGCGCTTCATCCACCCCCAGTCCTTACATAGGCCCTACCCTTGCCCGGGAGCTTCTAGATAGAAATCAGAAAGAGATTCAAGGAGCCGAATGAGCAGTCAGCCCCCACCATGCACTCCTTGCCCCGTGCAGAGCTCCAGCCAGCTTCGTCACCAGCCCCACTGGCTCCTGGTTGGAACGAAAGGGTCTCTGGTTGCGCTGAATGCAGCTCTCAAACTGGTCTTGCACTTGCTGAATAAATACTGTTGTTCTTGCCTTAGCTGCTCTCTAGGTTTGTGGGGTTAAGTTGCCAGAAAATTGTGCTACTGTGTGTGCGTGTGCGTGCGTGTGTGTAGTGCTAGGAGTCCACAGTAGGTCTCTGTCAAGCCGATGTCGTGATGAGGGCTTTTCTGATACTGACCCAGAAGCCACAGAACCACAAGGAAACCCAAACCCCCTCCAGCTGCTGAGGCGCAGGCACAGCCTGGGGTCGGGATGGAGCCTCCAGCACCCCAGCACCCAGGTGACTTCCCCACTCCCCTGTAAATGTCATGGTGCTAAGACTGTGTCAACCCCAAGACGACACATGGTCCTGTGCTTTGGCCACCGTTTGAGGCAAAAACTAAACAGCCCGACACCTTGTGTTCTGGTGCAGGTTTGTATTAAACTGTAGCTACTTCTCACTTGGACTCTGTTGTGTTTCTTCAAAGAGGAGGGAGTTTGGCAGAGATCTCTTCTACAGTGGCTGGGCAAGGCTTCAGTTGCTAAGAAAAGGCAGCTTTGATCTGTCTCTCCTATTGGGTGGCAGCTCACTGGGAGGCTTGTGCAGAGACTGGATTTTTTTTTTTTTAATTCTGAGAGACAGGAGCCCCAGTGGTGCCAGATTTCCAGGGACAAGGTTGCCAAATTATCTGAAATAATTAGGAGGAAGAATTAGATGCAAAAGGGAAAAAAACTAGACTCACTCCATCTACCTCTAGTCGCCTATTCTCTTGGCTACCATTTTGGAAGCCCATAGCCACCTCTCCACTCGGCAGAACGCTTGGCTGATGCAACGATGGCCTCATAAAAAAAAAATCACAAGACGAAGAGCTGTCCCAAGGCCAATATGCCTTTGAAGGACCTTCCAGCTGCTCTCCGGCTGTCTAGAACCCTGCTTTTGGAGTTGGCCCTCTGTACTCTCAACCCCATCCATTGCATTGAGACCCCTCTACCTTCCCTCTAGAGCTCAGTCAGATGTTGGGAGGATTATCTGATTAAACTCTTTCACACTAAAGGGTAAAACTGTGGCTTCTAAGGCCGGGTGCTGTGGCTCATGCCTGTAATCCCAGCACTTTGGGAGGCCAAAGCGGGTGGATCACCTAAGGTCAGGAGTTTCAGACCAGCCTGACCAACATGGAGAAACCCCGTCTCTACTAAAAAAAAAAAAACAAAAAATTAGCCAGGTGTGGTGGTGCATGCCTGTAATCCCAAGTACTCAGGAGGCTGAGGCAGGAGAATCGCTTGAACCTGGGAGGCAGAGGTTGCAGTGAGCCAAGATCGCGCCATTGCACTCCAGCCTGGGCAACAAGAGTGAAACTGTCTCAAAAAAAACAAAAATAAAAATAAACTGTGGCTTCTAGTACTATGTGGTCACTGTACTTATTTCTTAACATTAAAATTCGAAGGTTGAGATGGATTTGCCAGCTTGAGATGGATGCCGAGTCCCTGCAATGTATTGGGCCAAAGTGTCTGTTACCCTGTTTTCCCACAACAGGAGAGCACACCAGAATTGGGTTAACTGCCAAAAATCCATTGGGTTTGGATGAAAAAATAATATGACCACACATTTGGCACATGGCGTCTATCAGGCAGTCTACAGGGAAAAAATAAAAGATACCCAGGAAGACATAGGGTGCCTTGTTATGTATGTAGTTGTAGAAAAATCAAAGACCACAGACTCAGACTTTAAAATAAGGCTTGATCATTTATGAGAATCTGGATTTGGAGAAACCACACCAGTCAGCAGCTAGGCAGCCACCAGCCTCTATTTTCTAACTCAGAATTACAGACTGACCTCTGTACACCGGTAGAGACTAACGCTAAGAATTGCATTGTGGTTGGCCAGGCACGGTGGCTCACGCCTGTAATCCTAGCACTTTGGGAGGCCGAGGCGGGAGGATTGCTTGAGCTCAGGAGTTCAAGACCAGCCTGGGCAACACAGTGAAACCCAGTCTCTACTAAAATACAAAAAATTAGCCGAGCGTGGCGGTGGGATCACACCACTGCACTCCAGCCTGGGCGACAAAGCGAGACTGTCTCAAAAAAAAAAAAAAAAAAATTGCTTTTTAGTCAGTGGAAGACACACGGTCTCATGACACCCAGGTGTGAAGAAGAAACCTCATGATATGTAGGGGCTGGTAGACCTTAGAGTCCTAAGTTAATAATGGGCTATTTGACAGTGTTGTAACAACATACATTTGAAAGGGCTCTTAGAGCTTTCCCAGTAGAACAGTAAAGGATCTGGCATTTTGCTGACACTGGGTACTGTCTTATGATGGAAAGTGAGTTCTTTACTTTCCCTTCTGGATTTACAACCATACATTTAGACCTAGAGGGACCAGATGTCTTGGTTTGCTCAGGGCAATCCTGGTTTAAGTCTATTGCCCCAGAATAATTATTAACAGTGTCCACTTTCACTGTCAAACATGTCCTGGTTTGTATAATAAATTACATGGTCACTTTCTGTATACCTATACATTCATTGGGCTATTACTGTGCCTGTCCAGGAGTTAAAAATTTTTCCATTGCTGAAAGACAAGACATGGCATCGTAAGAGATGCGGAAGATGAGTCCTTCCACAGTGGGTGGTGACTTAGGGATTTGCATGACAAGCCCTGCGTCTTCACACAGCTCTTGGAGGCTTGATGAGTCTCAGTAGCCGGGGATGCCACAGGGTGGGGAAGGCCTGCAAATGCTTTTCTAAGCTTTTTGAGTTTGCCTCGTAGACCTCATTGTTCCATTAGAAGCTGTAAGCCTACCAAATTCTATCATTTGCTTTTAAGGTGACTTTGATTCCATTTATGAACTTGAACACCTTACAACATTTTCAACTACATTTAAAATTTGATTTCCCTTTTAAATACCTTTCCTGAGTACCAAATAATTATTACCAATCTAATAAATTAAACTTATAAATATACTGAGTTTCACACTTTATTAGTTGTTTTGATGCTAAGAATAAACAATATTTCAACCTAAAATTAGAAGTTTTAAGTTAACGCTTTTTTTTTTTTTTTTTTTTTGAGACAGAGTCTTGCTCTGTCTGTCATCCAAGCTGGAGTGCAGTGGAGGGATTTCAGCTCACTGCAACCTCCGCCTCCTGGGTTCAAGCAATTCTCCTGCCTCAACCTCCCAAGTAGCTGGGATTACAGGCACCTACCACCACGCCCAGCTAGTTTTTGTATTTTCAGTTGAGATGAGGTTTCACCATGTTGTCCAGGATGGTCTTGAACTCCTGACCGCGTGATCTGCCCGCCTCAGCCTCCCAAAGTGCTGGGATTACAGGTGTGCACCACTGCGCTTGGCCAAGTTACACATTTTAAGTTAATTATGAGATGCTCACTTTAATAGCGCAAAAAGTTCTCATAGAAATGAATAAAATACCAAATATGCCCAGATTTCCTCTCAATACAAAAATTTTGACACTATGGGCTTGGTTCTTTAAAAACTTTTATTAATTCTATACCTCCTGCCAGTTATAAGCTCTCACTGGGCTTTAGCTTTGAGTCTTTTCTTTTTTATTTTATTTATTTATTTTTTGAGACACAGTCTTGCTCTGTCACCCAGACTGGAGTGCAGTGATGCGATTACAGCTCACTGTGGCCTCGACCTCCAGGTTCAGGTGATCCTACCACCTCAGCCTCTAGAGTACCTGGGATCACAGGTGTGCACCACTGTGCCTGGCTAATTTATTTTTTGTAGAGACTGGGTTTCCCTATGTTGCCCAGGCTGGTCTCAAACTCCTGGGCTCAGGCTATCCACCGGTCTCCCAAAGTGCTAGGATTACAGGTGTGACCCACCACGCCTGGCCTCAAGTCTTTTCTTGATGACAAGTCAACTCCTAGAGGGTGCAAGGAAGGTCTGCTTACCAGCTCCACTCCAATCTCAAATTTCCAGTGCACCTAATTTTCACTTTACCACTACCTGGTCATCTACAATAACTGAATGCACAGTTATTAGTGCAATGTGTGTATATATCAGTTCTAGCCAAGTGAGTTCTGCCTCCTTTAAAAATGTTTGAATAAATTAGATCCTTTGTATTTTAAGGTTTCCTTACACTTAAAGCAACACATTCTATCCTTGTGTAGCTTTTTTTAAGTTGACTATTTTTTAGAAAAGTCTGATTTACAGCAGCACAGATAGTGCGGAGTTTCCATCTACTCCACACCCGGCCTCCCCTATTACTAACATCCTACATTAGCATGTTAAAATCAGTGAGCCAACACTGATACATTATCATTAATTAAAGTCCATGCCTATTCAGATTTCCTAAGTTTTTATCTAATGTCCCTTTTCTGATCCAGGATCTCCTCCAGGACACCACATTACATTTAGTTGTCATGTCTCCCGAGGCCCTGTGGACTGTGACAGTTTCTCAGACTTCCCTTGTTTTTGATGACCTTGACAAGTTTTGAGAAATATTGTTCAGAGATTTTATAGAATACTCTCTACTGGAATTTGTCTGTTGTTTTTCTAAATGGTTAGGCTGGTGTTAAGAGTTTTTAAAAGGAAGACCATAAAAGCAAGGTGCCATTTTCCTCACGTCACATCAAGGGTATATCCTATGAAAATGACCTATTACTGATGATGTTGACTTTGATCACCTGGCTAAAGTCGGATCTACCTTTTCAAATTTATATGGTTCCCTTTTATGAGCTAAAAGCTTCTCTTTTTACAGTATGTGACTTCTTTAAGCAACTAAATATGGTTTGTATTGCTATACTAAGTTTTTCCAGTGTTTGCTAGATGATTCTCGCAGTTAGGAATTTTTTGAAATTCAGTATCAGTTGTAAGACTTTTGGCCAGACGTGGTGGCTCACACCTGTAATCCCAGCACTTTGGGAGGCCAAGGTGGGCAGATCACTTGAGGTCAGGAGTTCAAGACCAGCCTGGCTAACATGGTGAAACCCTGTCTCTACTAAAAATACAAAAAAATTATCTGGGTATGGTGGCGCAAACCTGTAATCCCAGCTACCCGGGAGGCTGAGGTGGGAGGATCGCTTGAACCCAGGAGGAAGAGGCTGCAATGAGCGGAGATTGCGCCACTGCACTCCAGCCTGGGTAACAGAGTGAGACTCCGTCTAAAAAAAAAGAAAAAAAAAAGACTATTTGCCTGTGGGGCACAAAGACGCAAAGATAGCAGTAACAAGAAATATTCACATAAATACGAGCTCTTGAGGTTTTATCTGAAATCCTCTTGACTCATGGGTCAAAATTTAAGCTTTAATTTAGGGCTTTACACACACACACACATGCATTTACATGCAGACACACAGAGAGGCTCATTTTAACTACATAACCAACTTTGTGAAGGCTTTGAATAACAAGTGTCCATTACCTTAAAGCTATTTAAGTCCAAACTTCCAAAATCCAATCTGAAATTCTAGGAAAAGAAAAACAGAGACTAACCAGGTAAAATTAATAAGCAACTGTTAAGAAAGTATAATTTATTATTTTAATGCTATCCAGAAAGCTGTTGAAGCTTTCTATTGCTTTATATAACTTCAGATTATGTGAGTTTTATTGAACGAATTGATAAAGCACATATTTTTCCAACTGTGATGCATTTCAGTAGCAATATCCTATACTGCTATCAAAATCCCACATTTGACATCACATTTACAAAAAGCTTTAGCTATTAGCTTTAGTGCAGAAACTCAATTTTTTTTTCCTTTTGGAATATTTCTAGCCATGAAACTCAAATTCTCATTGAAATCATTTATGCAATATCCAAAATTCCTGATTTCACATTCTGCATTAATTTATCACCTCGAGGGGGAAAAAAGATCGCTTCACACTGAAAACAGTTGCTTACAATTATGCATATTTAAATTTCATCATCTGCTCAGTGCCTCTTGCTTTATTGGAATTTTTTTTCTTTTGGATACAGGGTCTGCCACTGTTACCCAGGCTGGAGTGCAGTGGTGCAATCACCTCTCACTGCAGCCCCGACCTTCTGGGCTCAGTCGATCCTCCCGCCTCAGCTTCCAGAGTAGCTGGGACCACAGGCATGCGCCATCACGCCCAGCTAATTTTTCAATTTTATAGTAGAGACAGGGTCTCCCTATGTTGCCCAAGCTGGTCTAGAACTCCCATGCTCAAGCGATCCTCCCGCCTTGGCCTCCCAAAGTGTTGGGATTACAGGCGTGAGCCACTATGCCTCATTTTATTGGAATTCTTGATTTTAAAATATCCTCTGGGCCAGGCGCAGTGGCTCATGCCTGTAATCTCAGCACTTTGGGAGGCTGAGACGGGCGGATCACGAGGTCAGGAGTTCCAGACTAGCCTGGCCAACATAGTGAAACCCCGTCTCTACTAAAAATACAAAAATTAGCCAGCCGTGGTGGCACACGCCTGTAGTCCCAGCTACTCAGGAGGCTGAGGTGGGAGAATCGATGGAACCCAGGAGGCGGAGGTTGCAGTGAGCTGAGACCATGCCATTGCACTCCAGCCTAGTGACAGAGTGAAACACCGTCTCAAAAAAAAAAATCCTCTGAAGTTTTACAGTCTAAATTTACCCTGAAGAGAGTTATTGTCTTTTGATCAGTCCCCAATGATGCCAAGTTTCAAGACACTGCAGGGGTTAATTTCAGTAAAATAGACTGCCCCTGGGGATAGACTTTGATTCCTTTACTGCTGAGGAATCAGAGCTGCTGGAGAACAACTTCTCTTGGGGAGGACGGTGGGCATTTTGAGTCCTAAAGGGAAGGAAACTTCAGTGGCAGTGCTTTGACGGCCCCTTCCCATCTTGCACGCATCTGACAGAAGGGTTCCTGGCGTGCACAGAAGAGGAAAGCTGGAGGCTCCATCACGGGTATTTTAGGACTAGCCACCACATGTGGGAGTTGCTGTGGCTTCTTCAAACTTCAATTTTCCAGCAGCCAGGCTTTCTTTCTTTCTTTCTTTCTTTCTTTCTTTTTTTTTTTTTTTGACGGAGTCTCTCTCTGTCGCCCAGGCTGGAGTGCAGTGGCATGATCTCCGCTCACCGCAACCTCCGCCTCCTGGGTTCAAGCAATTCTCCTGCCTCAGCCTCCTGAGTAGCTGGGACTACAGGCACGTGCCACCTCGCCCGGCTAATTTTTAGTAGAGACGGGGTTTCCCCATGTTAGCCAGGATGGTCTCGAACTCCTGACCTCAAGCAATCCACCTGTCTCGGCCTCCCAAAGTACTGGGATTACAGGCATGAGCCACCACCCCAAGCCAATACATGTCTTTTACCACAATAAAAGAATTACATTATAAAAATTGACCATTTACTAAACCACAAAGCAGGTTTCAAAAAATTCCAAAGTATTAATATTTCACAGACTTTGTTCTCTGCTCGCATTGCAATGAAATTAGACATAAACTACAACATCAAGAAACCATTAAGGAAAAATACAAGTAAATTGTGACGTGTTTATACAAAAGAAATATTTTCATACAAAACATAAAATGTGTGGTATCTAGATAATGTCATTTAGAGTTAAACTTAGAGCTTTATGCACTTTTCAAACAAAACAAATGTAAAATCAATGAGTAGATTAATGGTTATATGTGGCAAATTAACACACCTATTTCTCTATATTCCCTCTCAAATCCTCACCAAAGTGACATTTAAAAAGAAGGGTTAAGCCACATGGGAAAAGATAATGGGAAATGAGATTATGGCTTATGAGGGATATCAACAAAATTTGGAAGTTATAAAATAAATGGATGAGCGGGTACAGCGTGGAGGAAGCTGAAATGACTGCCTGCCATGAAGGCAACCAATGAGAAGCCATTTAGCTCCCCAGAGCCCAATAAAGAATCCCCAGTAGCAGCTCCTGGGATCTCCAAAGGCCAGAGAGTGAAATCAGGATGACGGGCTAAAATTCTCTGAGAGGAGCAGTTAGACCCATAGATCGTCCAGCTCCTGCAAGCAACTGTCCCACTCTCTTTCAGGCTGCCATGGGGAGAAGATGAATTTAGGTGGATTTAGAGAAGGACAGAACACTGAACAGTGACATCAGCCTATTCCCAGCCTCCTTCCCATGCCGTCTACCATAACCAATACAGAGAACTGTATTCCCCCAGGCAAGAAATCTGAGGATCCCTCTCTAGGCAAGCTAACTGGCATGAAGAGAAAATACTTACATTCTGATATTTGAGGGATCCAGTAGTAATTTGGCCAGTTCCCATGCAATCCTTCTATGGTGAGACACCTCAACCCACATGCCCCACGCATGAGTTCCAATCTTTCAGTTAGCCGGTTTGTGTCTTACTCTTAAAGATGAAGAAAACCTCCAAAAAGCTAGACAGTCCAGCCAGCCAGGCGCAATGACTCAGGCCTGTAATCCCAGCACTTTGGGAGGCTGAGGTGGGTGGATTTTGTGAGTCCAGGAGTTTGAGACCAGCCTGGGCAACATGGAAAAACACTGTCTCCATAAATAAATAAATAAAATATTTAAAATTACCCAAGTGTGGTGGCATGTGCCTATAGTCCAAGCTACTCAGGAGGCTAAGGTGGGAGATCACCTAAACCTGGGAGACGGAGGTTGCAGTGAGCCAAGATCATATCACTGCACTCTGGGCAACAGAGTAAGACTCTGTCTCAAAAAAAAAAAAAAAACAACCAAAACAAACATAAGAACAAAGTATCTCAGAGGAAACACGACTCAAGGAGTAAATGAAAATTCTAAAGATAAAGAGAATAGATTCATTAAAAGACAAAAGGAAAACAGGAAAGACAAGAAAATTAGATGATCAGTCTAACAAGAATTCCAGAAATAAGAGCACAGAAAAAACAAAGCAAGGGAGTTTATCAAAGAAATAATAAAAGAAAATTTCCCAAACTAAAAAATATGCATTTCCAGATTGAAGAGACATCATCACGAAATTTCTGAACAACAGAGATAATGCTTCAAGAGCCAGCAAGAGACAAAAATACTAGCTGCATACAAGAATTGGAAATTGAATGTCACTCAATTTGTCAACAGAAATACTAGAGGATGGAAGATCATGGAGCAGATTTTCTAAATTCTGAGAAAAATAATTTCTAACCTAGAATTCTGTACCCAGCCAAACTTTCAACCAACTGTTAAGGTATTATAGAAGAAAGTCATTTTCAGACATGCAAGATTGAAAAGATTGACCTTCCTTGGAACCTATTAGAGAGTCCATTTGAGAGTGTGCTCCACCAAAATGAATAATAAAAAGACATGGGCCAGGCACGGTGGCTCACACCTATAATCCCAACACTTTGGGAGGCCGAGGCAGGTGGGTCACTTGAGGTCAGGAGTTCAAGACCAGCCTGGCCAACATGGTAAAACCCCGTCTCTACTAAAAATACAAAACTTAGCTGGAAGTGGTGGCATGTGCCTGTAGTCCCAGCTACTTGGGAGGCTGAGGCACGAGGATCGCTTGAGCCTGGGAGGCAGAGGCTGCAGTGAGCTGAGATCCTGCCACTCACTCCAGCCTGGGTGACAGAGCGAGACCCTGTCTCAAAAAACAAAAACAAAACAAAACAAAAAAAAACAAGACATGGGATGAAGGAAATAGGACATTCAGCATAAGCAAGAAAATAAGGAAAGTTCCAGAATGGTGGTAGAGGAAGTTGTTCTCTAAGCTGCTGCACAGCTGGTCCAGAATGGAACAGTCCTGAGAAAATCCTGCCCAGCAGGCTAGAATAGCCACCTGCCCTCAGTATTTGCCTGTTTGTAACAAAAAGCTATAAATGCTCAGCTGAAAGAGGTTCTTGGGAATGGCAGAACAACCAAAAGTTTGCCCTGGCTCTTGATAAAGAGCTGAAGAAGAAAAGATTTGCAAGAAGAATGAAATCATGGCTTTTCTGAGTTTGCAGTTTTCTTGCACACATCTAATTAAACCTCTGCAGAAATTTCTACCACATCCCTAACCAATCATCTAACTCAGGACGCAGGATGTTTAGCCCAGTGACGGTGTGCCTTCAGCAGGCATATATCACACTCCCCAAAAGTTCTATTTATTCAGTATCATTTCCTTAACTGAAACTAAATTATCTGTCTTCAGCTTGTGCCCCTTTATCCTAACTCTTCCTATGAAGGCACACAGAACAATCTTATTCATAAACAGCTCTTCCAATTTCACACATTATTGCAGTCTTTACTTCTGCCCACTACATTCATGCTTTCTGGGTTGTTCTCAGAGTTTAGCATGAATCAGAATCACCTGGAGGACTTGTTTAGCCCAGCTTGCTAAGCACCACACCAAAGTTTCTGACTCAGTAGTTTTGATGTGGGGCCTAAGAACTTGCTTTTTTTTTTTTTTTTTTTTTTTTTTGAGATGGAATCTCATTCTGTCCCCCAGGCTGGAGTGCAGTGGCACGATCCGGGCTCACTGCAACCTCCGCCTCCTGGCTTCAAGCGATTCTCCTGCCTCAACCTCCTGAGTAGCTGGGATTACAGGCATCTACCACCGTGCCCAGCTAATTTTTGTGTTTTTAGTAGAGACGAGATTTCACCGTGTTGGCCAGGCTGGTCTCGAACACATGGCTTCAAGTGATCCGCCCACCTCAGCCTCCCAAAGTGCTGGGATTACAGGTGTGAGCCACCGCTCCCAGCCACCATCCTTATCTCAAAATGTGGCACCAACCCTCCAGAATGGAGTTTTCTGACTGAAGGTGCCCAGACAGAGTGCTCACCCATGCAGAGGAAAGGACCAACGGGGCTTTGCAGAAGCAAAGACAATGCCCCGCTAACTCTTGATAACCTGAGCAGCTGATGAACTCAGCATGTGCCCAGGAGTCCCCTCAGGACTTCCGGAGAGCAGATGGGGCACCTTCCCTCCGTAGCACGTTACATCCAGGACAGTCAAGAATCCCAGCCAGCCTGTTAGGTGACCGACGCAGGCCCTCGCTGAGCAGCAAGCAGAACTGCTGCCCTTACCTGGGTTCTCCAAGAGCCTGGGATCCTCCCCGGCCCTCAGACAGCCTCTTCCACCCCCAGAGCAAGGCGTTTCGGGGGCTGTGAGGTGAGGTTCCTGAGAGTGAGTGAAAGGAGCGACTTTGGGGATTAACTGTCTTGGACACATCTTCCCTCCAGACGTCTACTTCCCAACCTCTCAATCTTTTTTGCCTCCCTTCCACACTCATTGGTGCGTCCCTTAAATTTCTTTCATCGTTTTGTTTTTCTGGATTACCTGCCACAGCCTTTCTGTTCATCTCTCCACAGTCAGACCTGGGATCTGAACCCTGAGCTGACAGAGATGCTAAGAATCTGGCCTTCTGCTGCTCCGAAAGGATTGGGGATGTGGCAGGCCATGCCCGCTTGGGAGGTCAGGAGCGACTGTCCTCAGTGCCTGTGCCCCCAGACTGAGGAAGAAGGAGATGCTAAGGGTAGCCTTTCATATCACATACAAAGAGCCTGGGAAGATGAGATGGAGGTGAGGAGGAGAGGCATTCAATCCAGAGAGAAAAGGGAAGTAACGCTTATTAAACGCCTACTGTATGCTAAGTACTTTGCTATACACGTATGGGTTACTGATTTAAGGTTGGAGTGGGGCTGAAATTCCCTGTGTCTATTGGCCCATGGGATTAAAGACTGTTCTGTCTTGGAAGATAATCATGACTGATGAGCCTCTGAGGACGGAGGGTGAAGATTTTTAAAACTACCCTCAAGCATGAGCCCTAATACCCTCAGCCGACCCAGGTCATGGTGCTTCTCCTAAGGCCAAGAATTCCAGCCTGGGGAAGAGCTGGGAACAGCTGGAGAGGCAGAGGATTCCAGGAACGTGAAGCCCTAGCCAGTAACCTCCTGTGGAGAGTGACTTCACCCCCAGGCGGCCAGAGCAGCAGCTGCTGCAAACCGAAAATGCCAGGAAGATCCATCTTCCCCTGCCCCTGGCCACCTCCAGGCTGGCTTCCTCTTCTGCGTGGTCTCTGTCTGGTTTGGCATTTCTCTGCTCCCCAAGTCCTGGATCTTGTGGGATGGCCCGTGGCCACTGTACTACCTGTAAAGGCCTCCAGATGGTGCTTTCAGCTCATCAGTGGTCGCTGCTTTGGCTTACGATGTGAACGGATAAAGCTGAAGGAATGGCAGGTGTGTCCAGGTTACCAGGCCTCAATCCCTGCCCCCAGAGCAGCTCAGGCTCCGTCTGCCTTGAGTGCAGGTGAGTGGCCATAGCAGCCTTCTCCCGTCTGGAGCTCCCTGGAGGAAGCTGCCCCTTTCAAGACCAATCTCAGAATTTAGGATAAGGTTGCCAGATACAGCAAACACAAACACAGAATGCCGGGCCAGGCGCGGTGGCTCACGCCTGTAATCCCAGCACTTTGGGAGGCCGAGGCGGGCGGATCACGAGGTCAGGAGATCGAGACCATCCTGGCTAACACGGTGAAACCCCGTCTCTACTAAAAATACAAAAAATTAGCTGGGCGTGGTGGCGGGCGCCTGTAGTCCCAGCTACTCGGGAGACTGAGGCAGGAGAATGGCGTGAACCCAGGAGGCGGAGCTTGCAGTGAGCCGAGATCGTGCCACTGCACTCCAGCCTGGGCGACTGAGCAAGATTCCATCTCATAAAAAGAAAAAAAACAGAATGCCCAGTTAAATGTAAATTTCAGATAAAAAATAATTTTTTAGTTTATGTCCAAATAATGTCTGTGTCATACTTATGCTAAAAATTATTTTTTGTTTATTTGAAATTCAAATTTAACTAAGGTGTCTTGTCTTTATGTGGCAATTCTAGTTTAGGTTTATTTACAAGAGTTCTCCACCTTCTGTCTAATCCATGCTTATAGAACATCTACCAGGCATGTGTGAGACATGACAACAGGAAGCAAGTGTAGCTCCTGCATTTAGAGGTGAGTTTGAAAAAAGACATGTTGACACACAAGAAAATGTAGGAAGCATGGGATAGTGGAAGAAGTCTGGATTTTGGTGTTGGCTTTAAGTTCAAGCTCCACTTCTGATGTTCACTAGCTGTGTTATCTTAGGTAAGTTATTAACCTCTCTGGGCCTCTGTTGTTTATGTGTGGAAATAAGAATAATACCAACCTCTGGCTGGGCGTGGTGGCTCACACCTGTAATCCCAGCACTTTGGGAGGCCGAGGCAGGTGGATCACCTGAGGTCAGGTGTTCAAGACCAGCCTGGCCAATATGGTGAAACCCCTTCTCTACAAAAAAATACAAAAATTAGCCGGGTGTGGTGGTGGGCGCCTGTAATCCTAGCTACTCGGGAGGTTGAGGCAGGAGAATAGCTTGAACCCAGGAGGCGGAGGTTGCAGTGAGCTGAGATCGCACCACTGCACTCTAGCCTGGGCAACAGAGCAAGACTCCATCTCAAAAAATAAAAAAAGGAAGGAATAATACCAACCTCAGAAGGTGACAAAGGAGGTTATAAGAAATTGTATGTATCTCATGCCTGGCTGCCATAGGATCTGAATATATGCTAGTTTTATAAAATAACTACCAGGCCAGGCATGGTGGCTCACGCCTGTAATCCCACACTTTGAGAGGCCGAGGAGGGCAGATCACCTGAGGCCAGGAGTTCGAGACCAGCCTGACTAACATGGTGAAACCCCGTCTCTACTATTTTTGTAAAAATACAAAAAAGCCGGGTATGGTGTCATGCGCCTGTAATCCCAGCTACTCAGGAGGCTGAGGCAGGAGAATCGCTTGAAGTTAGGAGGCGGAGGTTGCAGTGAGCTAAGATGGTGCCATTGCACTCCAGCCTGAGCGACAGAGTGAGACTCTGTCTCTAATAATAATAATAATAATAATAATATATAATTATAATGAGAAAGAGACAACTAAAAGTGTCAGCCATGGTAACAATTAACTTTACCTCCTTTGGGAGACTGTCTACAACGAATGTAACACTTCACTTTTATTTTATTATATTATTATTATTATTATTATTATTATTATTATTTGAGATGGGGTCTCACTGTGTTGAACAGGTTGATCTTAAACTCCTGACCTCAAGCGATCCTCCAATCTCAGCCTCCCAAAATGCTGGGATTACAGGCGTGAGCTGCTGCACCTGGCCCACACTTCACTTTTAAATAGAAATAATAGCTAATACCATGTATTGAATGCCCACAACATTGTCCTAAGTATCTAATAAACATGATCTCATTTAATCCTTATATTAACTCTCCAAGGTATTTACTATTATTGTCCCCAATTTACAGATGGAGAAACAGAGTTAAATAGCTTGCCACAGAGCAAGTAAGTGGTAGATTTAGTGTGTTCACTCGAGTCCAACTCCCCAACCAATGTTCCTAACCTCTATCTTACACTACCTTTGCATGGATTGGCCCTTGAAATTTGAGTTGGTGACCACTATGAAGAGAAGCACAGATTGTGGCTACAGAGCATCTGGAACAGCAGATGGAGATGCAGAAGCTGGGAGGGGTGAAAGAATAGTTCTGGGGCCTTGAGTTGCTCGGCATTCTGGAAACAGCAGGTCATTAATGTTCACAGGTGTGTCTTAAGACCTTTGCAAGTTCTCAATTTCCACACTAGTTTCTATATAGAAGGTATAACTGGGGCGGAGAGGGGGGATCAAGTAGTGATCCTACTGAATGACCCTTACGAAAGTTTTGTTAGTGTTGATAGTCACCATTTATTGGATATTTATCCATCAGGCAGTGCCAGGCATTTTTCACACATTATCTCATTTAACCATCACAACTACAGATGAGAAAAACCAAGGCCAAGGTCACATAGCTAGGAAGTGTTGGACCCGGTGCTTGTGTAACTCCAGCAGGGAGGAGGGTTGATGCACTCTCTAAATAAGGGCTCATTCACTTCAAGGCATGTAATTAAAATTCATTCCTCAGCAAAATTGTGTATGACTTACATAGGTCTCTTGTAAACATTCAAAACCATGTCAAAGGTTTCCTGTATTGTGGGAATCAGTCTTATTTCAGTGCCCTGTTCCACTTCTAGCTAGTTTCAAATGAATAATGAATGCAGTTGGTAACAATTACCAACTTTATAGCACCTTCCTGTCTCCACCTCACAGCCGGGGCAGGGCAGGCTTGCTTGCTCCAATCTAAACTCTAGCCCCGCAACTCACAGAGTTAATCCACCCTCTTAGACTCCTCTGGTTTGCCCACTCACCTTGGGGAAAGTGCAGAAAGATTAGATTTTTTTCAACTTGCTTGGGTGATTTTACTCCAAGGTGTTAAGAATGCAAAGTACAAGGTGCTAAGAATACAAATGTAGATAAGATATGGTCTTTGAGTGTGAGGCCCTCCTATGGGGAAACATGGGGATAAGCATAATAACTGAAGGCAAAGGGGAACCATAACAAAGAATGGACCCGGTACCAAGGAGAAAGAGCAAGTAGGGGCCGGACGCAGTGGCTCACGCCTGTAATCCCAGCACTTTGGGAGGCTGAGGCAGGAGGATCACGAGGTCAGGAGTTTAAGACCATCCTAACCAATATGGTGAAACCCCATCTCTACCAAAACTATAAAAATTAGCCGGGTGTGGTGGTGCATACCTGTAGTCCCAGCTACTCGGGAGGCTGAAGCAGGAGAATCGCTCGAACCCGGGAGGTGGAGGTTGCAGTGAGCCAAGATTGTGCCACTGCACTCCAGCCTGGGCGACAGAGTGAGACTCTGTCTCAAAAAGAAAAAAAAGAAAGAGCAAGTCGGTTCTCTGGGGGAGGCCCATGACCATGCCACCAAGTTGGTGACACAAAAGCTGGTCTTGGAGAATGAGTCCAAGTTTGCCTGATGAAGGGAAAGGAAGGGTAACCCTGCAAGGCAGGCTCAGCCACAAAACAAAACCACTTGCTTGGCCAACTGCAAGAACTATAAAAGTTGGAGTAGGGGATAGGGTACCAAAGGAGTAGAAGGTGAAGGGGAAATGGTTGGTAGGGGCCAGATTGTAGTAGAGCTTGTCCACCATGTGAAGATGTCTGAAGTTTTATATCCTTTAAGCCAATGTTTCTCAAACTTTTCCACTTAAAGTACCCCAAAGGCAGTGGATAACACAGGCATGGGAATAGAGGGCAGCCCATGTTGAGCTCAAACTCTCTTTAAAGGTCTTGTCTTTGAAATCATGTGATTCTTATATTCTACTCCATCTTATGTCTGTTTGTTTTAATATAAAAATGTTTACCTTAATAAATAAAAATACATTTAAAATTAAAATAAGATAAATATTTTCTGAATCTCTAAATAAAATTTAAAGATTACGTTTAAAGATGTATTTATTATAAATAAAATTCAAGAGGTCAGGCCTGGTGGCTGACACCTGTTATCCAGTGTTTTTTGAGACCCAGACAGGAGGGTCGCTTGAGCCCAGGAGTTCAAGGGTGCAGTGAGCCATGATCACACCACTGCACTCCAGCCTGGGCAACAGAGCAAGACCCTACTTCAAAAAAACAAATGAGGGCCAGGCGCAGTGGCTCGTGCCTGTAATCCCAGCACTTTGGGAGGCCAAGGTGGGAGGATAACTTGAGGTCAGGAATTCGAGACCAGCCTGGCCAACATGGTGAAACCCCATCTCTATCAAAAAATACAAAAATTAGCTGGGCGTGGTGGCTCACACATGTAGTCACAGTTACTTGGGAGGCTGAGGTGGGAAAATTGCTTGAACTCGGGAGGCAGAGGCTGCAGTGAGCCAAGATCGCACCACTGCACGACAGCCTGGGTGACAGAGTGAAATCCTGTCTCAAAAAAAAAAAAAATGAGGAAGATAATCTATTCTATATTTCTTCCGCCCTGTTTCCTTACATGAATCCCCCATCCCGGAAGTTGCTTCAGCAGGTCTGAGGACAGCCATAGGGATTTAAGCAGGATAGTTATGTGATAAGATTTATTTCTAGAAAGAGCCTTCTGACAATGGTATAAAGAATGGATTGGAGATGAGAGAGGCTGAAGGCAGAGAGAGCAGGCGGGAAGCTCTGCAGTAACCCAGGCAAGAGATGGTAAAGGTGAAGCAGATAAAGAAGGGAAGAGTTTTGAGAGGCATTTAAGAAGTGGAGGCCAGGCACGGTGGCTCACGCCTGTAATCCTAGCACTTTGGGAGGCCAAGGTGGGTGGATCACTTGAGCTTGGGAGTTCTAGACCAGCTGGGAAACATGATGAAACCCTGTCTCTACTAAAAACACAAAAATTAGCTGGCATGTGCCACATGCCTATGGTCTCAGCTATGTAGGAGGCTGAGGTGGGAGGATCACTGCAGCTCAGGAAGTCTAGGCTACAGTGAGCTATGATCACACCACTGCACTTTATCCTGGGTGACAGAGCAAGACCCTGTCTCAAAGACAACAACAACAAGTGGAATTAGGGTCAGGCCCTGGGCTTACATCTGTAATCCCAACACTTTGGGAGGCCGAGGCTGGAGGATTGCTTGAGCCCAGGAGTTTGAGACCAGGCTGGGCAGCATAGTGAGACCTCATCTCTACAAAAAAAAAGAATTTAAAAGAAAATTAGCCAGGTGTGGTGGCACACCCCTGTGGTCCCAGCTACTTGGGAAGCTGAGGTGGGAGGATTGTTTGAGCCCAGCATGTCAAGGCTGTAGGTGAGCCGTGATCACGCCACCATACTCCAGCTTGGGCAACAGAGCAAGACCCTGTCTTAAACAAACAAACAAGCTAAAGAAGTGGAATTAACAGTATTAGAAAACTGTCCTGGGGCTGGGTGTGGTGGGTGGCTCAAGCCATTAATCCCAGCACATTGGGAGGCCGAGGCAGGTGGATCACATGAAGTCAGGAGTTTGAGACCAGCCTGGCCAACATGGCGGAATCCTGTCTCTACTAAAAATACAAAAATTAGCCAGGTGTGGTGGTGCATGCCTGTAGTTCCAGCTACTCGGGAGGCTGAGGCGTGAGAATCGTTTGAACTTGGGAGGTGGAAGTTGCAGTGAGCTGAGATCGTGCCACTGCACTCCAGCCTGGGTGACAGGGCAAGACTCTGGCCCAAAATAATAATAACAATAACAATAATAATAATTTGCAAATCATATATTATCTGATAAGGGATTTATATCCAGAATATATAGAGAAATCCTAAAACTCAACAACAATAAACAAACGGTCCGATTCAAAAATGGACAAAGGACTTGACTAGACATTCGTGCAAAGAAATTACACAAATGATCTATAAGCACTAAGACAACATAAAAAGTCGTCCAGCAAGCGCCCTGCTGTTTAAGTTTCAGCCACCTTCTGATTCACACCTTGAGCTAGAACCATCCAACTGCGGGCTTTCTGAATTCCCATCCCACAGAAATAGAGATAACGAAATGGTTGTTGCTTTAAACCACTGAATTGGAGTGATTCATTTTGTAGCAATAGTTAATGGCACATAGTAAAATGTTAATATGTAGAGAATCTGGGTGAAGGGTATAAAGGAACTCTTTGTAGAATGGTCCTCTACCTTGTGTATGACAAAGGGGTGGGGTTACAAGGATCATAGCTTCTTCTCAGGATTACTCAGGACAGTCTACACCACCCAAGTCTATACCTGTAACAATGAAGCTGAGCTGGAACTTCAGAATGGGAAAGCAAGATAAACTGAGCGTGCGACTTCCCTATTGCCTTGGTGACACCCAGATACCCTGCAGATGCAGTTAGAAACAGCTCCAGTTGTCCAACTCTGTGGCTAGAAAAAAGTGTAGCCTGGGTTTTTACTCTCCTAACCCCTTGATTTGTTTTGGGAATTATTGTCTACAAAGAGCTCTCTCCTTTCTGAGAATTGCTTTAGGTGGAAGAAGAGAGGATGTGCTGTGTCCCCTCTCTTTTCTTACTTACTCTATTTGTAACTTTCTTTCTTCTTTTTTCCCCAAGAAAATGGGCTTAGTTGGGGTGCTTTGGCACCAATAGTCCTGCGGTGGAATCTGTGGGAGCTAGACAGGGAGATTTGGAAGAGAATGCTAGGTTGTGAGCTCTTGCTTTTGAGTTGTTTGAAGAGAATGCTGCATCTCTGGCATGTCAACAAGCCCAGCAGAATCCAGTAACGTTCACCAAGAAGGCTTGATTAGAGCTGGTTAGGGGATGATCAGGATGGTTAGGTGTGAAGAGCTTACGCTGATTATGGAGGGTATGGGAGTCACGGGGTTGGTACCCAGTGAGGAAATTTACCTTAGTAGAAACATTTGGGATAGTGTAGAAGAGAGAAGAGCTAGAGGCGAGGATTCAGGAAATAGAGAATGCCAGAGTCTCAATTAACAGGATGGAAAGGTAAGGAGATGAGAGACTTATAATAGTAGCATAGTACTAAAAGACAAACTATGTGTAAAGGTATTAGAAATGGGGACTGGGACTCTGAGGCAGTTAGGCCAGAGAAAAGAAGAAGGAAAAGATTTGTCTTCATTTGATTCAATTACATAAGCATTTCTCAGAATCTGCTATGTGTCACATGCTGTGGTGGATGCTGAGGGAGCTGATGAAAAAGACAGAATTCCTGCCCACCAGGGTCACATAGTCTGATTGGAGACACAGACACGTAAACAAATGACGATAGTGTAAGGTGTGTGTAAGAAAGGAGGAATGTACAGGGTGGGTACAAAGGTGACCTCAAGGCATCCATGGGAATCAGGGCTGAGGGAGGAAGAGCCAGAAGACATCAGCACAAAGAGAACCAAGATGCTGAGGTCACAGGGGGAAAGAACATACTGGAGCCCTGGGCAGAGCAGTGCTGGACAAGGACAGCAAGTGTGGAGAGGAAAGGGGGATCCAGAAGAACCGAGGAGATCCATAACAGCATGCTTGGAGGAGGAAATTCGGGAAAACGAATGGACATGTCAGAGGGAGCTAGTTATGAGGAAGTGGACTGCAAACCAGATAGTGAGCAAGATGAAGAAATGAGGTGTTTATCCTTGCAATGGGAGAGAGACAATAAGGCTGACAAAAACTCAAGTGGTCTGTGGATAGACGATTTCGTTAGCTCGACTTAAGGGTAAAGGGCACACTCTCTGGTAGGAGATGAAAGGGGATGTTTAAAACAGGTAGAAAAAAATTGGGCCGGGCGCGGTGTCTCACGCCTGTAATCCCACCACTTTGGGAAGCCGAGGCAGGTGGATCACCTGAGGTTAGGAGTTCGAGACCAGCCTGGCCGACATGATGAAACCCCTCTCTCTACTAATAATACAAAAACTTTGCCAGGCGTTGTGGCGCACGCCTGTAATCCCAGCTACTCGGGAGGCTGAGGCAGGAGAATTGCTTGAACCCAGGAGGCGGAGGTTGCAGTGAGCCAAAATCGCGCCAGTGCACTCTAGCCTGGGCGACAAGAGTGAAACTCCGTCCCAAAAAAAAAGAAAAAAAATTGAATTTGGGGATTAGAGAAAAAGACTGTGATTGGAACCCACACACCAAGAGAGGAGATAAAACCCAGCCTTAGCTCTTCCATGTCGCTGAAAGAGAAGAAAACGTCTCTTTTTCCTTTTCCGTAGCCATAAAAGATGAAAATCCGTCATCCAGCTACTGAAATCAGGTGCACACGGTTGTTCCTCCTGTGATGAGACAGGGCGGAGGGATTGTTACCCTGTTGCCAGGGAAAAAGGAACGGGCTGTTCCCAGTTGCTATGGTGACGAGGTAGGCGCGTTCCCTCGGTACCGCCGCACACGTCTGAAGCGGTCTCTTCTCCTCGTTGCTACGGCAACGCAGTGGGCCTGTTCCTGTCGCCCCCCGCCTCCCGCCGCAATCGCTAAGGCAAGGTGGAGGTAGGGGCTGTCCTCCCGCCGCTCAGTTGCCTTGGAGACGGCGGGTGCCCTGGCCCCGCCCCGCTCGGACTGACAGCGGCGGCCGCATCGCGCCTGCGCAGTGCCCTCGTCCCCCGCAGTCTCTGTGCGTTGAAGCCGGAGACCGCGGCGGCCTCAGCGAGGACCCTCCGCCCCGGAGCCGCCGGCCGGAGCCGCAGCCTCTGCCGCAGCGCCCCCGCCACCTGTCCCCTCCCCCGCCGCCTCCGCCGGAGCCGCCTCGCGCACTGTGAGTCCGGGTCGAGGCGACGGACGCCGTGGGGCTGAGTCAGCGGGAGGCCAGGGCCCGGGCTGGGGGAGGGGAACCGGGCTCCCCCCGTCCCCGCCTCCCCACCCGCACTCCCGCATCCCGACCGCGCCTTCCCCGCGCCGGTCAACCCCCTCCATCCCTGTCGCCGGGTTCCTCCGGCCTCGGCGGCCCGGCCTCCCCAGCCACTCCCCCTCCCCTTCCCTCCCCTCCCCTTCCCTCCGTCTCTCCGGGTCCACCTTGAGGCTCCTTCCCCACTAGACGTGGCCACTGCACCTCTGCCCTGGGCTGATATTTTCTCCAAACTACCTCCCGTCCGCCCTTATCCCTTCTCCCTCCTCCTCACTCCTCCTAGGCCTGACATCTCCCGGCCTCTCTGGTTCTCCCCAGTGATGTGCCAGAAAAAGAGTGACAGGAGAGCGACGGGAGACTTGGGGGAGGGGGAACATCGGGCCAGGCCCAGCCTGGGGGCCTCGGGTTTCTTCCCCACACGCTCCTGCCTGGCTGGTTTGGGGAAGCAGGTCTGGACAGTTCTCACTGGCTGCTCAGAGCTTGCAGGGCTTTCCGAATAGATTTGGCTGGGAAGGGTTCAGCCCCATCGTGATCATCTAGCGTTTAATGAACGCGGCTAGTTCCTGGTGGCCTTCTAGTGGGCTGAGCTACTGCCCGGCCGGTGTTGCGGAGCGGGGAGTAGAAGTAGTGGAGGGAAGGGAGAAGAGGTTGCGTTTGGGAGCTCCAAGTTCCTGCGCTTCCGGTGTGTTGTTGTGAATAAGCATCTTGCGGTACTCTTTAAAATAATTTTTTTTTTTTAATCGCACTACAACCCTGGTATAATGTGAGGTTTGGAAAAGGCCTGATACCATCCATAGGAAGTGCTTACTGTTTATGTATGAAGGGGCTGTGGCAGGACTTGATCTTGGATTCCTGTAAATTAACTAATTGGATAGTAGTGAGTTTTTAACATAACGTGTGCAGAGTTGAGAGGAAGGAGAAAAATCGAAGCTTCTCCATGGTGTAGGTGTGAGGCCTGTACACTGTGCCTCCTCCAGATGTGTGTCTTTGTGGGGCTGTCACCAGATAGGGATTCTAGCATATTTGGACAATTCCCTGGGTTATGTTTGCTACCCCTCCACCTGCCCATCTTGCAGTCCCTGTTCTTGGAATAGAAGAGGGTCCCAAACAGTTTTCTTTTTCCAGAAGAACTGAGTTGAAGTCAGAGTTAGTGCCCAGAGCCAGAAACTCTTAATAAACATGTCTCAACTTGAGGGCCCCTAACTACTATGTGTGTACCTCATTGTCAGCTTCTTTTTTATTTGGCTTCCAAATTTCAGTGTGCTTTTAGAAAGCACGTGTAAATATAAGCCAGATCTACCGCACAAGAGGCTTTGGGATTTTTACTCCAGATGGTAAAAGGAACGCATGGTCCATTTCTAAAAATCATGGTGAAGGAGCCACTCATTTGGAGTTTCCGGGGTTGCAAACAATGAGAAATAACTATTTCACTCTTTACTTTGCTCAATCATGGCCTATTGGCAGCCTCCTCATAGCCACTCCCTGCCCCCATGCCCATCAGATTAGTTTACAGTAGCCAAGACGGCTGTCGCCCTAGTTTTAAACATAGAGATGAAGTTCAGGAAAACTATAGCCCCCATCCAGCAGGGCAGTTTCTTCTGTTTCGAATGCCAGACTGGGGTTTGGTGGGATGCACCTGCCTGTGGTGCAATGGGAACCGTGGGGCCTGAGAGTGGCATTCCTTCTGTGTGGTCCTGTGTCACATAGCTCACCAAAATACCCGAGCAGGGCAGGAGCAGACAGCTGTGCTGGAGAGCTGCTCCTCCTGGGCGGAGTGTATTTTGGGAATCAGCGATATTACTGGGGTGGAGGGTTGTGAATTAAGGAGGAAGAAAATGTGTCAAGGCTAGATAGATCAGGAGGGTGTAAGTAAAATGTTCCTTTCCAGTTTGCTATGGGATAGTACATTTTCAGAGGATCAGAGTAGTTTTTATATGGATTGATTTGCCTTTGAAATCCATACCAGTGTTTTATGAGATAATGATGGAATGCCTTTTAAACTGCTACTATGAGGAAACAGGACTAATACTTGTCTTATACATTGCCTATCCAGCTGTTGCTGAATGTAATTGTTAAGATCAAGGAGAGGGACATGATTTGAACCAAGTTAGACCTAAATCTATGTAATGGATATTGAGGTTTTGTAGGACTGTATTCTTGATTCTAAGACACACCAGCAATTTACCAATAGCTTTTAGGTAAAATAATCTAATGCTACCAGATCAAAATATATATGTTGATTCCAAGGTGCATCCTCATTTTAGAAACATTAAAACCCTCAGGAAGTGGCAAGACTTGAGGGAGGGATTTGTGAATCTTGGAACTGAGAAAGAATGCTATTGATAGTATTCCTGTGTGATGATGCCGTTTCTGACCTACCGTCCTGAGAGTGCATGCATTGTGAAGTTGAGTTTCTTCTAGTCCTTCCTGCACGCCAGCACACATTGTGGGGTTGTATTTGTAAGATGACTGGCTGGAGTTGGGCATAGTAGGAGGCTATTGAACGGAGGAAAGTTCCCATATGAGAATCCAACCCAAGGTCTTAATGTGGTACTCTCCAGAAACTGAGCCAACTAACTGGCAGCAAACGTCTTATGAGCTATTCCTGAATTTAGCCGAGTAACATTTGTCAGAAGCCGAACAGAAAATATATTTTTTTAAAACAGAATGCATCTGCCCTGATTTGCTTACAGATACATTTGTAAAGGTCCCAAGGCACATGTCTCCCTCGCTTAGGATGTTAGCACTGGAGGTGACCCCAGATGGTATAGTTTAATGCCCTCATTTCTAAAGTTGACACAAGACACCAAGAGTTAAATGACTTATCTAAGGTCACCCAACCCATGCAGAACATATGTAAAAACACTTTGTAAACTGTGTACACTAGGCAGATGAATGTTGGTGGTTATTAGTGGCTGAGTCAGGATTAGATCTCCAGATTTCCAGACTAGAGTTATTCTTCAACACCACATTGCCTCATCCCTCATAATGTTCCAAAGGGTTTTAATAAAAATAATTTAGTAGTCTGTAATTAGCCCTGTAGACAAGGGCTTGTTTTGTCATCTGAGATGTTGCACAGCCAGGCAAAATTTTGTGTCAAACTGTCTAAATAAATATTTATTCTTGCCACCTTAAAAATAATATTTTTTTATCACACATTCTGACTTCAGGAAGGTCTTTCTTTTTTTAACTTGCATCAACTAACAGAAAAGCAAATGTGAAGTTGGGTATTTGAAGTCTTTTCTACTTCTTATCTGTGAGACTGCCGCATTCCAGAAAGCAAGGTGGAGAGGCAGATGGGGCTGAGAGGAGGAGCGTGCACATTGGGCAGCTGCGGGCTTATCTTCCAGCTCTCAGAATGGAACCTTTTGTAGTTTCTGGGAGCCATAAGGACTTCTAAACCCTCTCCTTGGGAAGCGCGGAGGCAGCCTGGCCTCTGGAAGCAGGCAGGCTTGAGTTCAGATCCCCATCCAGCCATCTCCTGGCTGTGTGGCCTTGGGTGAGTTATGTTACCTCTGAATGCCAGTTTCCTCATTTATAACCCTGGAATAATAACTATCTGTTTTACAGGGTTGTTGTGAAGATTAAATGAAAGGGAGTATGTAGAGTGCTTCCTTCATAAGAAATAGCAATGATTATTTTATATTGACTAAAGCATAAAATAGCAAATAATGGTTTCAAAATTGTTTCGTGATTTAGGTCCATCTTGGACTCTCAGTTTTGTAGCCCCCATCTCTCAGCACCCCTCTCGGTATTTGACAGGAACAGAGAAAAGGTTTGTACCGGGAAGACCCGGCACTTGCATTATTATTTCAACTGCCAAAACCAGAGTATATGAAATGTATCTTTGCTCCATGTATTCAGCCAACCTGAAAGACTGGCAGGACAGGAGCATTTGACTTTAGGAGGCACAGATGTGGTGTGCTTGGGTGTGTGGTGGGGGTGGCTAGTTCTCCAGCAGGGAGGCCAGTCTGGGGAGTGGTCTTCATTTGAAATAGAAAAGCTGCTGAGCTCTTGCTTGTGAGGGACACACATGTGGTCTTTATTGACTTCCTCAACTGGTAGAGGCATAGATTTCATCGGTGACTTTGCTAAAATCAGCTTCTGCATCCGTGAGATCCAGGGGGCAAGGGAAAGGAGCTATTCATCTTAAGAGGGAAACCTTGCCAGTGAGCAGAGGTAAAGGGAGGTCATTTTGGATGGAGAGAATTACAGACTGGCTCAAGGCAGAAACTACTGAGTAATTAAAGAACCAGGGCAAGCTGTTCAGATGCAAGAGCAAAAGTGAATTTAAATTCCTAGATAAATTTCAGTAGGGAAGGAAATACCCATGTATAGACATCTAAAGATTGAAAAGAGAAACGCAATAATGTTTACCTCTGGGAGGTGGGATTTGGGTGTGGGGAAGGGAAAAGGAGACTCAAAGGGGAACTTTTACTTTATATGTTTTTGTATTTGACTTGTTATAAGAAGCATGTATGCTTTAGTCATTTAATGAAGACCAAATAGAATGGGTAGTGATTGTTGTTCAGTAAATACATTTTGGTACAAAAGAAGCAGCTGCCTTTACTTGGAGCCTCCCATGCCTGGGGCAAATAGGGTTTGACAGCTTCAAGCAGGCCCAGGCAGTTTGCACCAAATCAAGCTCTTAAGTGAGGGCAGGACCCTCCAAAGTGGCTGCTTCCCGGTCAGCCCAGGGTACTTAACTGACCACCTACCCCATCAACTCTTCCTAGTCTTTTCACTCCCCTCTTGAGAATAGTCCCCTCCATCTGTTGACCAGCTAAAATAATCATAATTATTCTAATAAGCTAATTTTCAGCTATTGATGAAAATGGCATCTGACTATATGACCTTCATGAAAAATTCCTGCCTCTTAGTTAATGTCAAGAGGGCTTGAAGTTTAAAGGGACCCAAGCTGAAATGCTGGCACACTGTGTAGCTAAGTTCTAGGTCAGACCTGCCTGGTACAGCACATCTTTCACATAATGACTTATTAACTGCTTCTGGTAGGAATTACTGGTAAACTCTGATAAAATCCTTAAGGATTGTTGAGCTTTTAATTTTGTCGTAAGTTGGCCAGCTGTATTTTCTAGCCAGATGTCATGTTTATTATAGAAAGATGACACACCTATCATTTGGACATGTGCTTTGGGTTGCTTACCCAGGAGTTAGGATGGGTTATGCTGAGTAATTCACATTCCATCACCCAGTCTTCCCTTTGGCCAAGAGTACAATTTCGTGTGACAGTTAGCCAAGTTTCGTGAAGCATGCTGTGGCCACGGATGGTTTTTCTTGTGCATAGAGTTGACTGGCCAATACTAGCATAAGCCTAGATCTTGCACTCACTAGCACCATGCCCTACCAGCTTTGCTAAACTGACCAGATGTTGTTAGTCAACTTTTTAGCATAACGTCAGTGTTTTAGGCTCTGGATGCTTCATTTGCCTCAAGTAAATAAGGACTTGTCCTATCTAAAATGCTTTAACCCCATGCAAAATGATTTTTTCCCTGAAACTATTTCCTATATATAGGAGATACATACCACTTGTGTGATACATTTAAAATAACTGAGCAAGAAGCATGGCTTCAAATCTGCCTTGTAGCTTGACTATATATAAAAAAGCTTAAAAGGATGTATATCCTTAGACCAGAAAGTGCCATTCTAGCAATATTTAGAAAATCAGAGGTGTGTACAGAAATAATGGTAAAAGATTTATTAATGCAACATTACTAGTAATATCAAACATTGAAAACAACCAAAAATGCCAGCAACTGAGGATTGGTCAGGCTCGCCCAAATAAAATACTGCATGGCATTAAAAACATTTGGAGAAGAATATTAATACCAGAACTTTTAATATCAATGAAAAAAGCAGGATGAAAAATAGTATGTCAAGGAAAAAACCATATTTATAAAGAAAAACATGAAAAACATACTAGAAGAGCATATGCCAAGTCATAAGTGATTGAGTAATGGGATTAAAAACGAATGGCTTTCCTTAGTGCTTGTTGGTGTTTTCTAAGCTTTTCTGCATTAAGCAACTATAACTTAATTATGACATTTTAAAACCAGTGACTTCTAGATTCCATGTAGTAGAGTAATCTTTAGAGTCTTCTTTGCCTCTTCCTTTTACTATTTACATGTATCGGAAGGTTTTAGTAAAACCTTGTATACCACAGGGCTCTGTTTTGGGTGGCCTTCTTTTCCCAGGTGTCTTTTCAGATTCTCTGTATTCCCAGTTCTCCAGTGTTCCAGGGGCCTTTTTTGAGGGTTTTGCTCATTTTTTGGTGTGGATGTGCACCTGTCTGAATTGTCTGTTTCAAAAGACTCTGCCCAGGCCCACTACAGTTGCCTTCCTCCCTTTGCCCTTTGTCACCTTCCGTTCAGCCATGAGCTCAGAGGCCCTTTTTCCTTCCAGGGATAGAGAGGGTTGGGTGCCCACCTGTGGCCACCCGATGGGCAGAGCCCTATGTAGACATAGGCTAGGCCACTCCCCCTGTGCCACACCAGGTCCATGGAGCTGCTGACTGTGTTGGTAGGGCCTGACCGGGCAGCTGTCCTCTGGCCTCATCTTTCCCATCCACACACACACACTGTACACTGCCTAGATGGCCCAGTCCAGTGGACTGATACCTGCCTTCAACCAGTGGTGGAGTCTGCCCAGCTCTGAGCACTGAGAAAGGGGCACTTTGGCCTCCTCCTGAGGATCCGGGACTTCGAGTTGAAGAACATATGGCCTGTCACATAGCTCGACCTGTGCTGTGATAAATGTTTGCTAAGTAGGATCTGCCTCTTCCTCCAAATGGTCTGGCTACCTAAATACTTGTCCCAGATGGGGTGGAGGCCTTCCCTGCTGCCTGGAATTATTAGTGAGCAAGTCTTTGGGTATGGCTGGCTGGAGAGACTCCACCACTCAGAGAGAGTGATTGTGGGACAAACAGTCATCTTATCTTGAGGGCATTGTGGTCCTGGTCACCTTGTAATTTATATGGTGTTCTCTGACTGGTAAGAAATGAAATCTTAACTGCTTCTGAGTCAGCAAGATCATAGTTGGGTCTAAGGTGTGTGTTGCCATGTGAAAGGGGCAGGTCTTAGACCACTAGATGAAATTAGATACCTTTCCCATGTGAGGAGTGTTTCACGCAGGCTTATCTCCAGTGGCATAATGCGTGCTGTGTAGCCAGGCCTTTCCGCAGCACCAGACTCTTGGCAGCCAGCCACCCTGCACCCCCACCCGCTTCCCTGAAGGTTATTGACACTTACCTGGGACTCTGATTTGGTCCTTGATTTGTTCTGATTTTAGATGCGTAGAGCTCATAGCTGAAAGCTCTCAGTTTAGGCATTCTATTAACACTCTTAAGTGACAGGATCACTGCTAAGTACAGAGATGTGTTATGCTGGCCCCAAAATAGCAAGGTACAGTGTCTTGAGACAACTTGATAAGATTTCTATTACCCCAAAAGTATAGTTCCCAGGTTTACAGATTATTCATATAAATTTGCATATCATCTTCACAAGACATGTAAGCATGCTCTCAGCACGTATTCTTCATCAAGCCCTTTCTCTGTGTTGTATTGTTAGTCACTATGGGATATAAAGGAAATGAGACTCAACCCTTGTCCATGAGGAGGCTGTAATGTGTGTGGAAGACAAGATGGATATATGGAATGATTAGTGCATATGACAATATTGCATGTCAGAAACACATCTTTGGTGCCTTATTCTATAAGACACAGTGTCAGCCCTTAAGGAATTCAGCTAATATTCTGGCAAAAGAGTTGGACACAAAACTATATGTCACTGTAACATGAGGGGATGGAACCTTATCAGCTATGGGAAAGGGTGCTTTGGTAAGCCAGAAGGAAGAGTCACCCTGAGCCTGTGAGAACCAGAAAGACTTCAGAGATGAAGACACACTGGAGCTGGGTGTGCAGGTTGATGTGGAGACTCATCAGAGGACAGCTGAGGAAGAGAGGCAAAAGAAATGAAAAGAACAGTGCATTGGGTGTCACTGGTACTACAGAGTCTAAATTCCAAAAGGATGCTGAGAGGAAAATAATCATTGTGAACTGGAGTAATCAGAAAAGACTTCAGTCTAGGTGCAATGGCTCACGCCTGTCATACCAACACTTTGGGAGGCCAAGGGGGAAGGATCACTTGAGGCCAGGAGTTCAAGACCAGCCTCAGCAACATAGCGAGACCCCATCTACAAAAATTGTTTTTAAATTAGCCGGGCATGGTGGCATATACCTATAGTCCCAGCTACTAGGGAAGCCAAGGCAGGAGGATGGCTTGAGCCCAGGAGTTTGAGGCTGCAGTGAACTATGATCATGCCATTGCACTCCAGCCTGGGTGGCAGAGTAAGGGCCAATCTCTATTAAAAAAAGACAAGACTTCACAAAGGAAGCAGAACCTGACCTTGCCTCAAGGATGAGCAGGCTGTGAGTTGACAGAACACCAGAGAGGGCTTTTCATGAGGCAAGGTACAGCATCAGCAAAGGAATGGCCGTGGGAAGGGGTGTGGTGGGGTTTGTAGGCAGGGCAGCCTTACCAGACTGAGGATGTGTGCTGGTTTTGAGTTTGGAGAATGTTGGTGACATTAACCAGAAATTAGGAAGTTTGAAGAGACAGTTTGGAAAGGAGTTGCTTTTTAGACACAGCGAGCTAAAAACAATGTGACTGTGGGTTGCAGGACATCCAAGTGGAGTGATCTCATAGAACCGGAAGCTGAGGGTCAGGTTGTGGATGGAGCTGTAGAGTGGGAGTCAGCAGCACAGAGGAGGGCTGGCTTCCCTCAAAGGAATCTCTCCAGAGGTCTTGCATGCAGAGTACAAAGACCAGAGCCCCAAGTAATAAGCTTTGAGAACTGTCCATAGTTAGGAAAAAAGGAACAAGATGGTGGGAAATTAGGATGATTCAGCAGCAAGGGAAGAGAAAATGTCTGGAAGAGAGTTTCAGTGCTGCTGATTTAACTAGATTTAAGGATTTAACTAGAAGGCAGTCATGATGATTGCTTAGGGTATCCATTCAGTAAAACACTGGAGTGGTTTAAGGGGAAAATTGACAGGGAAAAATAGAAGCAATGGCTGGTCACCAGAGAATGGCAGCAGGGAGGGAAAGAAAGTACTAACCAGAAGAAGCAATCGAATCAAATATTTTATTTTTGTAAAATAATTCTATTCTTTATCAGCAAACATATAAAATTGTATATGTGGTTCTTAAAATATATTTTGTGTATTAAAATGTGCTTCATCTGCAGACTTCTCTATATTGACATAATCCATATATTTGTAACTTCAAATATTTCATTCCTTTGGTGGTATCCCATCATATTGATACCAGTATGCTTAAACTCAATCTGTTGTTGGGCAATTGGAGTATTTTGCAAGTGTAAATATCTCTGATTTGAACATTACTGTACAAGTGACTTTTTTTCTTTTGTGGATTATTTATTCATGGTATATTTCATAAAGTGGAATTACAGAGGTGCAAAGGGTACAATTTTTTTAATAAGCTTTTTATACAACGTTCTTCATGGTGATCTAACCAACTTTCAATTAGAGTAAAAGTTTGGTATTGACGAAGAATCATTTTTTATAAGAAGGAGGTCTGAGCATGTTTAATGGCAGAAGGGAAAAGGAGTTATCCAAAGAAAATAGTACACGGACAAGAGAAAAATAAAGCAAAAAGGAATGATCTTTAGGATCCCAGGGAAAGGTTACTTTGAAGAGAAGAGGGCATAGCTCTTTCTACCCCTGACTTTTAGGGTGAAGTCCAGGATAGATTACTGGGGTTCCTCCTAAGAAAAGACCTTTCTTTCTTTAGTAAAATAGAGCCAAGGCCACTTGCTGAGGTGGGGGAGGGAGAGGGTTGGTGGGGAATTGAGTTCTTGAAGGTCTGAATTACCCACAGTGAGAAATAAGTCTGGGCATATGAGAGATGAATAAAGGTCTTATTGTGAATGCTGCATTGGACCTATGAATTCATAATGGGCTGAGTCTTTAAAGTCCTCTGGCCAGAGAAGCAGCAGTGAGTGGGGACGGGCACCAGGACTGGGTGTTGCTTGGCATGTTCAGGGCAAGGTTTCTGAGGAGTCAAAACTTAAGATGCAGTGAAGTAGCTGGCCCTAAGGCCGGAGGTGGAGGAAGGGCCACAAGTCGAAGACAGGCGCTGGTTGTCAGCCAGAATGAGGAGGCAGAGGAATTACAGGGGCCAGTGGGAACGGAAAACAGGTTTAGAATATGAGGGATGAGCAGTGAGGAGGCCACTGACAGAGGAAGATTTTCATATTAAAATTTGGCAGAGGCTTCTTTTACTTTTGTTCATCTTTGTATAATGTTTACGTTTCTAACACAGACATGTGTAACCACTAACATTTCTTAAAGGAATATTTGAAATCTCAGGAGTCGAGCTGTGCCTTCCGGGTGTGGCTGGATTGCTGAGATGGATGAAGGAGAAATGAAGATGGAGCTGGATCATGGAGCCTACCTTGAAAAGGTGTTGGGCCTCTAAGGAGCCTCCACGTGTCAGCCAGTGGCTTCTGTGGTCTCAGCTTGTCACAAAAGAGTGGCACCCAGCCAGCAGCCCTCCTCCACCTACACTCCAGTAGTGTTCAAAATCCAAGGAGGCCCATCTTCCCAGGCTTGACAGTCGACTCTTAGATGTGCTGTTGCGTGAGTCTGGTGGTTTCCAACTCTCTGAGCAGATCCCTACTGAGCCATGCCTCTCTGGCCTCTGTGAGTGAAGGTTCTTCCTCCAGACAGATAGAGTCCCTTGCTAGGAATGCAGTTTTGTGAGTGGAGCTTGGGTTCTACTCATTTTGTGAGGGTTCCAGCCCTCATCTCCTCCACAAGGTGCTTTGTGCAGTGTACAAAGTGTACAACTGTATATAACAGCCCTGTTTCTCTCTTGCCTATTATGAAACTTGGCCTAAAGTCCTTTCCTCCTCTGACCCCTCTCTTTCTCATGTCCTCCTAGATCATTCACTTTGACTCTGACCCTGTCTGACACCCTGGGTTGTGGTCTTTATTCCACCTGCTGGATTCACATTACTTTCATGCTGCACAACTGAAGCCATTTACACAGCTCACCATGCAAAGCAGCCACAGGGGCTGATAGCAGGGGACTTAACAAGGTGGGAATATGTGGAAAGTCAGGTGCAGGAGTCAACCTGTGGAAACGGAAAAGCTAGGGCTGCTTTCTTTCCAGGGCCTTACACTGACATTACCTTGCCTGGACATTTTGTAGTCCCATTTCATGAAAGCCAGGACCTAAGCAGAAGTATGGCTCCCTGCCAGTCCCTACCAGGAAGGAACAAACAGCTTGCAGTACAGGCCTCAAGCCAGGTGGGGCAGGAGCAAAAGTGCATTGTGTTGCCTGTGGAATTAAATGGACTCTCTGTAAACACAGCCTCCTGCCACTGTTCTTTTCTCTTTCCCCCTAGTCAGCCTACCTGAGAATAATTAGCCCTTGGCCTATAAGTAGGTAGAATGATTATTTTACTACTGTTTATCCATTTCACTAGATAACTAGCTTCATGAGGCAGGGACCATGTGAGACCTAGCAGTATGTGGGGCTCAACAAATAATTGGAGAATGAATGGATTTCTAAGGCATATTTGTTGCTGTCCATCCTTAATGCTATGAAATGGTACCTAGGAGTGAGTACATAGTGACCACAGTAACTAACGAAAAAGCCCTCACATTTGTCCCTAATGGACAAGAGTGCCAGCAAAAGCAATGTTTTGGACTTCTCAAAGTCAAAACTCAAAGACTCTCAAGATTTGGAGTAGCATTGAAAACTAGGAAGGCCCAACCCAGCTCCTGTCAGAGGGAAATGGAAAGACATGAGAGGAAGATCCCACTACCGCTACCACTATCCTGTTCAATAAAGCCTCACTTGGGCAGAGTTAAGCTTCCAGTAAGACAGAGACAGAGATAGACATTCAGAGACGGAACCCACCACATAATCTGTGCTTGCATAAATTAAAAATCAAATGTGTAGTGGAGCCTTTCCCAAGGGTGCATTTCCCACTCTCCTAGGTATGGATGACTAGATCTTCCAGGAGCCCACTGGGTTCCAAGCTTAGGCTCCAGAACTCCTTTTCTCCATGCAGCACCCCCAACCCTGCCTAGCAGCTCTCCCCAAGTACTGCTCTGCTTCCCCTGCGGCTTCTCAGACATGCAAGCCTCTGATTGAACTTCTCCTGGCCTAGAAGGCTGGATTTTTCAGGACCCAGCAAGGCACTGCTCTGGCCTCGTGGCTGTCCCAGGATGTGTTAGGAGGTCATAACACAAGAGGACTCATGCCTCCGAGGCCCTCTCGAAGGGTATTGGGAACTCAGTGATAATGCAGGCCCTGTCAAGGGTACTTAAGAAGATCCCATTTGTACCTTTATCTTTAAAATTCATCATTTGAACTCAGATGGTTCTCCCAGTATCTAGCTGTTCTGTGGAAATTATGTTGCTTGCCACCTAGAGCAGATGACCTCTTTGGGAGGTATTAGGAAATAACTAGTTGTTTTAAAGCTCCCAGAGCTGTTAGCTAAAAGATCTTATATATTCCTTTCAGCTTGGTTTTCTGGAATTGACAGCCTTTTCTAATTCCAAAGAGGCTGCCTATCAGCTTCCTTAAGAAGCTTCCCAAGATACCCATTGAAGGCCCGAGGCAAGCAAAGAGAAACAACTGAGAAGCCTTTGACTTCAGGTGTCCCTGGGTAGCAGCTGCCCCTCACCCCGTCCCTTCCCCTTGTTGGGGATTTGAGGTTTGGAAAGAACTTCCTCAGATGACTGCCAAGTCCACAGTTATTCCTCTGAAGAACACTCGAGAATTTTTGCATCACTTGTCTCACCCTCACCCTAATAATGTTTGTGTCCATGCATTAGCTTTCCCATGAATTTAAATATATTTATATATTATTCTCAAAATCATTACGACCTTGCCCATATTTTCAGAGAAACTTGTAAGAGTGTTATGTGTTTAATGCCTTTAGTGTATAGTCATAATCAAAAACCCCTTGCTGGATGGCAAATATAATTCAAAATTGCTTTTAGAATTAAATATTTATGAATTAAAACATTGCAGAAATGCACAATGCAAAAAGTAGAAGTCCTCCATAACTCTGTCCCCCAAAGAGAATCACTGCCACTATTTTGTTGAATATTCCAACTTTTTTCTACACACATACTAACATATTATTTTTTTTAAACATGGAATCTAACTATTTTTCATTTGTAGAAAAATTGGAAAAGATAGTAAAGAGTAAGTGAGAAAATTAGAACTACTTTTAATTCTACCACTCAGACAGCAGTGGCACCAGGGGGTGGTTTGGGTGGGCTTTAGCACTGCCCTCTTCCTGAAAGCTGCCCCAAGGAAACATATGCTCCAAATACAAATGTGTCCTTCTTCTGCATATGCAGCGTCAAGACTTTCTTCTAGCTCCCTCTTCCCACCAGATTACCAACCCTAAGCCCCTCCATACAGAAAGCTCGTTGCCACCATTGCTTTTCACTGTGGTGAACATATTACTCCATTTTCTTCCAGTTGCACATAAATCTTTTAACTAAGAATCATATTCATTTATAGTTTTTACAGTAGTCATATCAAGTTCCAGTGTAAATTACATGCAGAACGCACTTCCCATTGCCCCAGGTAACATTAGTTTTAATTTTGTCCCCAGTAGCACTATTTCCAAGACATGTCAGGGAACTGTTTTGAACTCACCCCTGGGAGATGCTTTCACTGTGTCAGTGGAGAGCTGAAACATAGGGGCAATGACTTGTTTAAGATCAAAATGAAACTCTGCCTTAGCTAAACTTACCCACAGGTGTCTAAATGCCCAAGATCATTGGCTGAACTGCCTGAGTTTACTGCAGCATTTGGGAAGGAGTAGAAGGGACATCCCTAGGTCCTGAATTCTTCCTTTTTCTTTAGCCTCAATATCATTTGCTTAGTACCGTTTAGGTAGATGGTGCTTCGGCCCTGAGAGAGATTGTTAAGACATGTGCTGTTGAAACTCTTCTTCCCTTTTGGGGAAGGATGTTGGCCTTTCCTCAAGTCAGGCAGAATCCCACCTGGGCCATCTTCCCAGCTCCTGAGATAATTCACAATATTCTCATTCCAAATTCTGTTCTGTACATCTCATTTCTCCATGTGCAAAGACTTAGCCAGAGAGCATTCTGGCAGCATAGATCTGAGTGGGTGAAGCTATTCCTATAGCAGTAATATGGCAGAAGCAGGCCCTGGAGACCCTCCCCACTTGCTCAGGTGTGGCCCAGACCAGTGCTGTACCATACTGCCATGGCCACAGGGCAACCACCATAACTCAGAGCAACCCCTGGAGAATGAGAGAGCAGCCTAGGAAGTCCCAGTGAGAGGAGACCTAATCAGCCAGGTATTCATTTCTTACTGCTGCCTAACAAATTACTGTGAGAGTTCTAATCCCCCAGAACTGGTAAATATTCCTTTATAGGACAAAAGAATAGGTATTACCTTATATGGCAATAAGTGTTAATTAAGTTAAGGATCTTGAGAGAGAGGTTTATCCTGGATTATCTGGGTGGGCCCTAAATGCAATCATATGTATCTTTATAAGCAGGAGGACAGAGGGGTTTTGAGAGAGAAGAGACAGTGTGGCCACAGAAGCAGAGATTGGAGTGACCCGAAGCCACCAGAAGCTAGAAGAGAGGCAGGGAGCAGATTCCCCCAAGAGCCTTCAGAGGGAGGGCAGCCCTACCGATGCTGTGATGCTGGACTTCTGGCCTCCAGACCAGTGAGAGAATGACCTTTGTTGTTTTCAGCCACTCAGTTTGTGGTCATTTGTCACGGTAGGCACAGGAAACTAATCCAGTGTGCCAAAATCAAGGTGTTGGCAAGGCTGTGTTTCTTCTGGAGCCTCCAGGAGAAAATCCACGTCTTTGCCTCCTCCATCCTCTAAAGGCTGCCCACATTCACTGGCTCCTGGCACCGCATCACTCTGCTTCCATCATCACTGTTCTCTGACTGACCCTTCTGCTTCCCCTTATAAGGACCCTGGTGATTACACTGGGCCCACTCAGATAATCCAGGATAATCTTCCCATCACAGAAACCTTAATCACATCTGCAAAGTCCCTTTTGCCATTTAAGATGACATATTTATATGTTCCAGGGATTAGGACACGGACATCTTTGAGAATCTACCGTAGTCTGTAAGCCTAAATGGTATGGGTATGTTCAAATTAGATGCTACTCCCTGAATCTTGAGAAAAGCAGTATCAAAGGAAACACTTCTTTATACAGAAGTGGTATCCATGGAATGTATTACCTGCACAGGTTCTCTCAGGCAGAAAACATGGAAAGCTACGTCAGCTGCAACAGAAAGATGGGGGTATGAATGTGAGCTAGGCAAGATGAGGTTCTCCCTATAAGTTTTCGAGGTGAGAGCGTGGGGGAGGGTCTTCTACAGCACTCACCTTTGGTCCTTCTCAGGCAGACTAAGCTGGATGGGCCTTTGGTTTGGGCCAGTAAGGGCATTCCGTGCAGCCATCAATCATAGCACTGGTGCCTGTGGAGACACCGGCCACTGGAGAAGATCCAGAGGATGAATCACAGCAGTAGACATGGTGTGGGGATTAGAGGTAATGGGGCATGCTTGTTTGAATGGAGAGTGAGAGGGCTGTGGGAGATGCTATGGAAGATGGAAATGGTGCTTGTGGAGTGTTGTTTGGAGGGAGAGTGGGAAGCTGAGGAGCCACTGTGTGAAAGAGTTTCCACCTAGAGGTAAGAACTCAGGAGGGAGTGCCCCGGTAATAGCTACCCTTGAAGTCAGATGGAATTACTTGAAGCGGTTTGGCTTCACATCAAGACCATCAAAAGTCGAGTTCCCATTCTGCTCCTGCCTATCTCTCTAGCTCTGGAAAAAATGATTTCTTCCTCAGAAGTAAATAAAATTTCCTCCTTGTGTATCAGTGTAATGTGGGAATAAAAAAATAAAAAATTTCCTCCTTGAAGAGGATGAAAAAGCATTAATTATTAATGTTTATTTTCATATTTACAGATGAAAGACATGCTGAGTTCAAAGAGGTAGAGTTGGGACTGAGGAAGAGAATTAACTCTCAGCATTAAAATTATCCACTAGAAAATATTTATGCCTGTTTTGAAAAGTCTGGCTGGGCGTGGTGGCTCACGCTTGTAATCCCAGCACTTTGGGAGGCTGAGGCAGGTGGATCACCTGAGGTCAGGAGTTCAAGACCAGCCTGGCCAACATAGTGAGACCCTGTTTCTACTAAAAATACAAAAAAATAGCTGGGCATGGTGGCAGGCACCTGTAATCCCAGCTACTCGGGAGGCTGAGACAGGAGAATTGCTTGAACCTGGGAGGCGGAGGTTGCAGTGAGCCGAGATCGCGCCATTGCACTCCAGCCTGGGCAACAAGAGCAAAACTCCATCTCAAAAAAAAAAAAAAAAGAAAGAAAGAAAAAGTTTCTAGGGGTTGAATATAAAGTTGGAGAATTTCAAAAAGAGATCTGACAATCAATAAAGGGATCAGAGAAGAATCTTATTAGGACAGAAATGTTTGTGTTCCTAACCACCCAGACTCATTTCTAGGACAAGGCATTAGACAAAGGTGTCAGCAAGCAGCCACCTCCTACATGCTTGTGAAACACTATGAGAAATTATGGTGCATGCCTTGGAAACTTGCCAGATAATTAATGGCTTAATTCTGCTTCAGCTCTTCTTTTCATAACACAAAGGTCTGAGACTCCAATTAATGAATTTCACTTTAAAAAGAAGTTTGTTGAATACTTGCTCTAGTTTAAAGCATGAAGTTCAAGGTAGGGGACACAAAAAGAACCCATTCTCCTGGGGCCACCTCTCTAGACAACACTAGCTCCTAAGCAGGCGGGCCTGCTGGAGGCCAGGTTCTAACTGCCAGAGCCATTGCTACATGGTGTGTCCCTTGGCCCACTGTGAGCAGCCACAGCAAAGTGATACCATTGTCTTCATGGGACCAGCATCCTGACCTGGTAGAAGGGGAGGCTCCTCCCTGACAGTTTTTAAATACAAGGACATTCCAGCATCTCATTATTCTGTGATGGTGTGAGGTAATATCTGTCCTAGTCTCTAGCTTGTTTTTTTTCAACTTGTATATCAGAGCATCAAGAACACTGCATACATTTAGCTGCTTTTAAAAATGTTGGCAGAAGAAACCAATTAGCTAAGTGGTCATTAATAGCTGCAACTCATCATTGAAATTTTTCAGCAAATTTCTTTATATTTGTTCCGCAAGTTGTTTTATCTCATCACAACATTCTGGAATCCAACCAGAAAGGAGACTGAAGTTTCTGGAGATGAGGGAAAACTGAAATGTAAAACTCATGCTTTGCCCTGACTCAGCTTAATAGTCAGTCCACTGACTGATTAACAGTGACAAGAGCAGTGCTGGTAAATGGGGAAATCGTGTGTGTGTTCTCTAGAGCGGGGTTCTCAAGTGTAGTCCTGCTGCTGACTCACCAGGAAAGCCAGCGAAAAATGCAGACTCTGAAGCCCCAGCCCACAACTGTCCCTCTCTGAGGGTGGCCCAAGGAATCTGCATTAGTAATAGGCCAGTCACCTATGTGTACCCTAAATTTTGGGAACCTCTTCCCTAGAGGGGGTTTCCTCCTTGAGGTATGTGGAGTTGATCTTGGCTTGAAAACCTTTACCCAAAGCCAAAAGTGGCCCCTGACACTCCTTGGCAGAAAAACTCTCCTGCTTCTCTCTTTGTATCCCCTTGGACCTAGAGAAGAGTTGTGCTCCAGCTCAGCACCTCTGTGTGTAGTGAAGTCCCAGTTTATTATTCATTCTTGCTGCCCTACAGGTAGACAGCATCACCACCTCAGCTTTTTCATAATAGCCATGTAATTCCAGCACCAATGTATCCCACATTGATAAAGAAGCCAAGCCTTGGAATGCCACCATTTCACCTTTCACTGTGTGATAGCATTCTGAAGTTTTTCTTGGCACTCGAAGAAGAAAAGGCTGTGTAGAATTTCTGATGGCTGTTTTGCAGAACATCCAGAAACACCCGCTAGGATCCAAAGCCCTAGGCAGTCCCTGTTTAGTTGTGGTCAGGGAAAGAAATGACTCATCTCTGCATGAGCTGGGTGCTGTGCAGGATGCTTTCCATACACTGCCTCGATTAATAAGAAAGTGATCCGGAGTCCGTGCAATGCAAGGGAAAGGACAATAACAGCAGAAACTGAATGAAAGGCAGGCTTGAATTCTGTTCTGAGCTGTGGTGTGACTCATCAGGGTAGGAAAGTCGGTTCCCCAGTGCCTCTATGTATCCTTCTGTAAAATGAGGTTATTGCTGTTCCCATCGCCCAATCATCAGGTCAGAGTTGGGAATACTTTGAACTTCCCAGATGAAAGGTGATATAAAACTACAAAGTGAAGAGCTGGTGTAGAGGAGGGTGCTACAAAACTAAAAATGAGATGGCTAAGTGACAGCACAATCTAAGGATGTCAGGATGCTCCACTCTGCTGCCAGGAGACTCTCCGGACTTCATTTGCCTTGCTTGTCTTATGAAGGATGGTGTGAATACTCACTATCACATAAGGAGGGGCAGCCTAGTGTGGTGGTTAGGAGAAAAGACTTTGGGGTCACTGACCTGTTGAATCAGAATATTGAGTTAGGAGATGGAGAAGCTGCAGTTTTAAGAAATTTCCAGCTGTGTGTGGTAGCTCAGGCCTGTAATCCTAGCACTTTGAGAGGCCGAGGTAGGACGATTACTTGAGGCCAGGAGCTCAAGACAAGCCTAGACAACATAGTGAGACTCGGTCTCTACAAAAAATCTTAAAATTATCTGGGTACAGTGGTGCGTGCCTGAAGTCCCAGCTACTTGGGGAGCTGAGGTGGGAGGAACGCTGGAGCCCAGGAGTGTGAGGCTGCAGTGAGCCTGAACCATTGCCCTCCAGCCTGGGCGACAAAGCAAGACTGTCTTGAAAACAAACAAAAAATTCCCAAGTGATTTTGATGCAGACCAAAGTTTGAAGAACAGTGTAGCTCCCCTGGACTCCTGATGGTTCCCAAGGAAGCTGTGTATTTCCACACCCCCTCCTATGCGCCCCGTGCTCTCCCCACTCCCTGAGCCGCTTTCCACTCAGTCCTTCCTATGCATGCATCAGAAGCATCATCTTTTGGGTTTGCTTCCACTAAGTGAACTCCCACTCTTCCTTCAAAACCAGGTTACACATCACTTCTTGCCCAAAACTTTTCCTGAACCTTTGCAGAGGAATGAATCCTTCCCAGATACCAAAGAATACCATGCAACCATCAAAGAGAATGAGGGATGGAAAACTAACCATATTTTTAGAGGAGAAAAAAAAACTCACAATATTTCTATTTTGATTCAGTTTTTCTTAAATGACTGTACAAATAGGTATATATAGTTTGAATATGTATATAGAAAGGTCTGAGGAATATACATACCTGGTAACAGGAAACTTTTAAATTTTATGCACCTCTGTGTTTTTTAAATCTACATACTATTTTTATAATTTTTTGAATTTAATAACAATTAGAGTAATTACCAAGAGAGTAATTGCTTAAATAATTACAGGGAAGAATCAACTGCTGTTATAGCCCTAGTATATCATGTTATGGTTGCATGTGTCTCCCTCCACTGTTCAGCTGTGAGCTCCTGAATGGCAAGGCCTTCAGGCTATTCTGCCTGTCACCAGTGCCCAGCATTTCCCTGACACTCAGTGGGTGCGCGCCACGTACTTACTGAACTTAAGAGATCCACGGCCGGGCAGTCTCATGCCTGTAATCCCAGCACTTTGGGAGGCCGAGGCGGGCGGATCACAAGGTCTGCAGATTGAGACCATCCTGGCTATCATGGTGAAACCCCGTCTCTACTAAAAATACAAAAAAATTAGCCAGGCGTGGTGGCGGGCGCCTGTAGTCCCAGCTGCTCTGGAGGCTGAGGCAGGAGAATGGTGTGAACCGGGGAGGCAGAGCTTGCAGTGAGCCGAGTTGGTGCCACTGCACTCCAGCCTGGGCGACAGAGTGAGACTCCATCCCAAAAAAAAAGAGATCCAAACAGATTGTAGGGAAGCTTAGTCAATCAGTCCCAGGGGAGGTCGGGTCTGCCACTGAGGTACAGCCTGTGGTCAGTTGGTATGTCTGGTCCTAGTGGAAAGACAATAGCAGGAAGGAAGTGATAGTGGTGGCTGGACCAATACTGCCTACAGCCTCACCACAAAAGAAACAGTTTGGTGGTGGTGATAGGGAGAAGAGGACTTTGTTGGTGACGATTGGCTACAAATGGTCTGTGGGCCACTGCCGCTTGCTTTCTCAAATCCCTACTCCAGTTCTATCAGCTGTGTCTGCCTGCCCCGAGGTAGCCCCTACTCTTTCTAAACAATAGAATTCCACATTCATTTTATAGAGCCCCACATAAATAAAAGAAATTGGACTATTTTCACACAGTTTATCTCCTTTCTATTTCCATCCCTTCAGAATCCTGTAATCATGAGATTGCCTAAATGGTCTCTCTGGAAGGCCTTGGCAACTTCTAGGCACCCATCCTGTCTTGCATTTGTAGATCAGATTCTCAGACTCCAAATTGGGCCAGATGTAAATGGGTAACAACTGTCTGTGTTCTCTCTATTCCACTAAAAGCATCGGGCATTCCTCTTCTCCTCTTATTGAAATAACTTGCGTAAATCATGCTAGACTTTGCACCTTGACCTCCTTAGGCCACACGTGGAAATCCCTGCCCTTCACCACCACCACCACACACTCATATACTTTGTGCCAGATTCCTAAGAGAGATTGAATGTGTATAATTTTTTAATCTCATGATTTTGGAAAATCAGAAACTGTTACTACTCCATAACTAAGGGAGAAGAATAAAAGAGGTATGTTCATATTTATTATATTTATATCTAAGTGCTATAGCAATACCTTTTGACAAAAATGTAATTTTAAAGTCACATTTTAGGAGAAGCGTAGTACTCATTCTCACTGACTAATGTTACCAGATAATTTTTTTTTTTTTTGAGATGGAGTTTCACTCTTGTTGCCCAGGCTGGAGTGCAGTGGTACGATCTCATCTCACTGCAACCTCCACCTCCCTGGTTCAAGCGATTCTCCTGCCTCAGCCTCCCAAATAGCTGGGTTTACAGGCATGCACCACCACGCCTGGCTAATTTTGTAATTTTAGTAGAGATGGGGTTTCTCCACATTGATCAGGCTGGTCTTGAACTCCCGACCTCAGGTGATCCACCCACCTCAGCCTCCCAAAGTGCTGGGATTACAGGCGTGAACCACTGCACCCGGCCCAGATGATTTTTTTTTTTTTTAAATCCTGACCTATACTAAGAGTTTGGAATGGATATTTGAGGGGAGGAGAAGACAGGTCACTCAGCAAACATGAAGCACCTACTTCAGCCATGCTTTGGAATTTAAAAATGACAAATGTAAGATACTGCCTCATCCCTGCCCTTGAATTCATGTTATAGTTTTAACACACACCACTGCAATCATGAAATGTGGTATACATTCCATAAAACTAGAATCAAATAGGATCAATTGCATCTTACTCATTGATATCCTTGTGAAGACTGTGTAGGCCAGAAGTGAGAAGATGATTTGAAACCCTTCTGTTTCCTACATGGAGTGTTGATTCTGTATAATGTGTTGCTTCTCTCCTGAGAAATCCAGGGTTCTGTTTTATTTCCTATTGCACATGTTGTACTTCCATGCCCTTTTTATATTCTGCTACTTTCCCTAGTTTCAGTTTAGTCATAGGGATTGTATAGCTCCTACTTTTCCTTTCTCTGGAAATACCATGCATGTTTTAACTGGAAGACCCTGATGAGGTAAAATATTAGGACGTTATTAGCCAGGCACGGTGGCTCACCCCTGTAATCCCAGCACTTTGGAAGCCAAGGCGGGCAGATCACCTGAGGTCAGGAGTTTGAGACTAGCCTGGCCAACATGATGAAACCCCATCTCTACTAAAAATACAAAAACTTAGCCGGGAGTGGTGGTACACACCTGTAATCCCAGCTACTCGGGAGGCTGAGGCAGGAGAGTTGCTTGAACCCAGGAGGTGGAGATTGCAGTGAGCCGAGATTGCGCCACCGTACTCCAGCCTGGGCGACAAGAGTGGAACTCATCTCAAAAAAATAAAAAAAATTAGGACATTATTAAAATAAAACCAGAAACTGGTTTGTTAAAGCTCCTTTCTTAACCATCTGTTCTATCATCAGTCACTTCAGGCTGTTTGGTGTCAAAATTACAGAGTCCCCCACCATATTACACCAGTTTCTCTACTTAGAGCTAAGTCCTTCTCCAGGTCACAGAAAGAAGTTGTTCCAGGGATAGAAAAACTTCCTATTGAGGGAAAGTTCTGGGGAGGTCAGGAGGATGTGTAGCTCCTGCCTGATGTCCCTAACACTTCAGGTGGTGACTAAACTCTTGGTATGGATGTGACTCCCTCCCCATGAGATTGCCAGGTTGAAGACCAGCTGAGGAGTCATCTGCCCCCTTCTCAGCCTTACCAACTCGATTTTTGCTGGATTTAGGAAATAGGACAGTTCTGGTTCTTTATCCTACTACTGTAGGCCCTACTTGGCGATGACCATTGATTGTGTCCAAAAGTTCATGCCTGGCAGGAAAGCAAGAACTCATGATGGATGTCTTGAGAACCATGCTTCCTTGAGTAGGAGATGGCGCTCTCCCCCCAGACAGAGACTAATTGAGAAGACTGACATTAAGGAATGCTACCAGAATACCCCAGAATTTGACTTGAGCCCTAATCTTTATGTGTGGGAGCTGTCCAACATTTCAGCATACTTTTGCATTTGCCTACTTTGAAAGAAACATGATAATAATCTGACTGTCTTGACTGTTTTACTGTGTGCCATGTTCTGAGGAAACTGACACAATTCAGGATCTAGCCTCTCAGGTCTTTTGATCTGATAACTTAATTATCAGCTTTTCTTGAGGTCACCAAGCCGTGAGAAAACTGACTTACATTTATTTGCTTAGGCACATTTGTACCAGAAAGTCAATTTAATAAATATACTTCTTCCCTGTATCATGGTGGCTTGAAAATCAGAAAGGTAATCAGAGCTTGATTTATAAGCATGAAATCAGAGCAAATACAGTTGGAAGTTAAGAAATGATGTGTTATCCACACCATGGTTCAAGCTTGATTAATTCTCCTCTCTCTACCAGAGGAGACATCATTCATCCTAGTGACCAGAATACCAATTCTAGCTAAGCAGAGTGGTCCATTGGACAGTGTTACAGTTGCACTAACATAGTTTTCCTTTCTAACCATCTTTTTCTCTAGATTCCATAATAAGCCATCCCCTTTTTATAATTGCCATTACAATCAGCTTCTACATCATGACATCGTTACAGTTTGCCAAGTTTGTAGCTTATTTTGCACTGATAAATTTTAAGTAAGTCCTGCTCTGTGACATCTAGGAAGACATTGTAGTTTTATTTACAATATCTCCAAATCACTCTATTTCTCCTGATAGGTAATCCTGTCTATAACATGTAGATACTTATTAACTCATTAGCAGGGATTGGCAGACATTTTCCTTTCTTCTTCTTCTTTTTTTTTTTTTTTTTTTTGTTTTAAGAGAAGAGTGATGTCTTACTCTGTCTATCACCCAGGCTGGAGTGCAGCAGCAGGATCATGGCTCACTGCAACCTTGAACTCTTGGGCTCAAGTGATCTTCCCGCCTCAGCCTCCCGAGTACCTAGGACTACAGGCACAAGCCACCATGCCCAGCTAATTTTGTTGTTGTTGTTGTTGTTCAAGATGGAATCTCACTATGTTGCCCAAGCTGGCAGACATTTTTTGTAAGGGCCAGATAGTAAATATTGTATGCTTTGCTGGCCATATTGTCTCAAGTCAAAACTACTGTACTCTACTGTTGTAAAGTGAAAGCAGCTATAGACACTAGGTAAATGAATGGGTGTGGTTGTGTTCCAGTAAAACATCTTGACCAAAAGGGAGGCTCTAGCTCATAATTTGCCAGCCCCTGCTTATTAGTCATAATCACAGAGGGGACTCTATTCTTTCCTGGTTTTGCTGCAGTCCTATTTTGTCCTAGATATTAATAGGTTGTTTAAATCTTCAAAAGTAGTTTCCACTCTCCCCTAAAAGAACTCAGAATCCTCAGAGAAATGCCTTGCTTCAAGACCGAGGCAGGGAAACTGCAAGTTGATCCTGGAACAAATTATTCTTCTAGAAAGTAAGGAACTTACCAAAGAATGATGGGATGTGTCAACAAGACTCAAGAGCCAGCTGTAAGGGGCTCCCACTGTGGCCACCAATACTGGGACACTATGAACATCAAAATAAATGATAATAATGTATTATAACCCTTTGAATAAAATAATCATCTATGAGTTTATACTGGCCTAAATAAATAAAAGAAAAAATAAATGGAGGAGAAAGGGATAGCTCTTCCTTTATGATGGAGTTAAAAGTTAAGAACAGTTCTCAAGTAGGTTGGAGGCCAAATCAGAATGGGGACTTTTTCAAATACCTGAGGGTCTTTCTAAGAGAGGTGTGTGTGTGTGTGTGTGTGTGTGTGTGTGTGTGTGTGTGTGTGTGTGTGTGTGTTTTGGAAAAGCTCGCCACAAGATACTAATGGGCCTTTTCTCTTTGGGGACTACTGATATTCCGGCCACAGAAGACAGTGGAAAGATAGCAGAGGGAAGTATGTCTTCAGCTTGCTTGGCCCATTCATACCTGCCTATCGCCTCTATTCCTTGTTATCCTCATCAATCTATTTGGCCATCTTGGAACCTGGTGTGAGTCCAAAAGGAGGAGCTCCTGCCTCTGGGGTTTGTTCTTGGGTACCCATAGAAACAGGTGAGACATTAGAAGATAGGAATTTTATTTTATTTTATTTTATTTATTTTTGAAACAAGGTCTTACTCTGTTGCCCGGGCTGGAGTACAGTGGTGAGATCATAGCTCACTGCAGCCTGGATCTCCCGGGCTCCAGCTTGATCCTCCCCACTCAGCCTCCCGAATAACTGGGAATACAGGTGTGCACCACCTTGCCCCACTAATCTTTTTTATTTTTAGTAGAGATGAAGGCCTCACTATGTTGCCCACACTGGTCTTGAATTCCTGGGCTCAAGCGATATTCCTGCCTCATCTCCCAAAGTGCTGGGATTACAGGTGTGAGCCATCTCACCCAGCCAACAGGAGTTTTCTTAACTAGCAGAGACTAACCCTACAAGGTTTCCTTGTTAAACCCTTCACCAGGGCCAGGCGCGGTGGTTTACGCCTGTAATGCCAGCATTTTGGGAGGCTGAGGCGGGCAGATCATGAGGTCAGGAGATCGAGACCACAGTGAAACCCCGTCTCTACTAAAAATACAAAAAATTAGCCGGGCGCCGTGGTGGGCGCCTGTAGTCCCAGCTACTCAGGAGGCTGAGGCAGGAGAATGGCGTGAACCTGAGAATGGCGTGAACCTGGGAGGCGGAGCTTGCAGTGGGCCAAGATCACACCTCTGCATTCCAACCTGGGCGACAGAGCGAGACTCCATCCCAAAATAAATAAATAAATAAATAAATAAACCCTTCACCTGAGGAACAGAAAAATACCTGGAGGGAAAGTATCTAGTGAAGAAACGGCTCTCACTTTCCAGGGGATCTTCAAGAGAGAAAAGAAGCCCATTAGCAGAGAAATTAAAGTCAAGTTGTGAAGTAAGCATTTAAAATATTTTTATTCTATTTTGAACTAGTGTAGATATCTGGAGACCAAAGTTGTAAAATACATGATATGTGATCCCTGACTTCAAGGCACTTATCTTTTTGGGAAGATATTTGAAAAAAAAATTAAATGGCAATAGTAGAAATTGGCAGTCCCCAACCTTTTTGGCACCAAGGTTTTGTGGAAGACAGTTTTTCCATGGATGGGGTAGAGGGTGGGGGTTGGTTTCAGAATGAAATTTCCACCTCAGATCATCAGGCATTACTTAGATCAAGCTTGTCCAATCCGCAGCCCATGGGTCGCATGCAGCCCAGGACAGCTTTGAATGTGGCCCAACATAAATTTGTAAACTTTCTTAAAACATGGAGTTTTTTTGTGATTTTTTTTTTTTTAGCTCATGAGCTGTCCTTTGTGTTAGCGTATGTTATGTGTGGCCCAAGACAATTCTTCTTCCCGTGTGACCCAGGGAAGCCCAAAGATTGGACAGCCCTGAGTTAGATCCTCATACAGAACACGCAGCCTAGATTCCTCAAATGCACAGTTCACAATAGGGTTTGCGCTTCTGTGAGGATCTGGTGCCGCCACTGATCTGACAGGAGGTGGAGCTCAGGCGGGAATGCTCGCTGTTGCTGTGCAGTCTGGTTCCTAACATGCCACGGACCCGTACTAGTCCGCAGCCTGGGGGTTGGGAATCCCTGGTAGAAAGGATAGTTTGGTAACTTAAATGTTGTGTAGCAGGGTACATATATGCTTAATCCGCAAGTGAATTATGTAAACTCAATATTCACTAAATGTAGAGGAGTAAGGAATTGCTGAAGGCTAGAGAGGTCAACGAAGACAGAATAATAGAATTGTTGCATCTATTAGAAGGGACCTTAAGAAGTCATCTAAACATAAAATCTCAGCTAGTCCAGCCTTCAGTCTGGTTCTTGACCCCGATAGGGCATGCCCACAGGGTGTCATCAGCTTGAAGACCTGCCATGGTGGGACCTCACCCTTTCCTGGGGTAGACATGCTGCCTTTAACCATGTTAAAGCTGTCAGTTAACTGCTTTAACTGAAGCAGTACTGAGAATGTTTGTCTTCAGTGGGTCAACATCTGTTTTTCTGTATCTTCAACACTTTGGTCACAGTTTTACAAACACTGTGGTCACAGAAAATAAGTGTAATCCCTACTCTTCCTCTGGGCCCTTAAGTCATTAAAGGCAGTTCTCATGTCACGCTGAGTTTTTCTTCTGTCTCTAAGCTAACCCCTTAGTTTCTCCACCAGGTCCTCGGCTGACCGAGATTGGAGCATATCCACTCCACTCACTGTCATGGTCTTTCTCTTTAAACAGGCCTGCTTGTGAATGTTATTCTAAAAGTTTGCTGCACAGAACTGAAGTCAGTATTACAGGTGTCATCTGACAAGCCCAGAGGGGAGGAATATTATCACTTTCCTCATTCTAGAAGAAGGACTTTATAACCAGATATCTAGTTTCAAATCAGTTCTGTTCTCACTGGCTGTGTTACCTTGAGCATGTTACCTAAGCTCTCTGAGCCTCAGTTCAGTTCTGCTAATATCTGAGAACATTCTATGTGCTGGACACCATGCCATACAATAGAGCTGAAAAAAATCCCAGCCCTTGGGAAGCTCCTAGTGACGTGGAAGAAATAGACATACTTCTGTGTTAGAAGTATCTCCATACAGTATTACAGAAGTACCCAGAAGGCTAGGCTAACCCAGCCCAGAGGAACAGGCTGGGAGTCAGGAAAAACTTTCCAGGGGAGTTGACACTGGAGAGAGTACATGCCAGTGTAAAATCCTTATGTCTTTTGCACACAGTTTTGCAAACCTTATGTCTTCTGCCAAATATCTTCCATTTGTTTTTTAAGATACAAATGCAGAACCTAATATGTGTTTATTTGGAGTGGTTTAGCTTCTTCCCATAGCCTGTCACAGCACTTTGGAATCCTGATTCTGTCAGCTAGTGCTCACAGAAATGGTGGGACATGAGCTTGGCCTTGAAAGGAGGAGAGCATTCCAGTACAAGCCAAGGCAGGGAGGGATTCAGTATTAGGGAGACTGGCAGGAGGAAGAACAACAGTCTGACTGAAGTGAGGGGCTTGGGGTTGGAGACATCAGAGAAAGGGTTTGGGGAAAAAGGAAGTGGAATTGATCCTACAGATGTTTGGTCTTGATCCTACAGAATAGAGATATAGAGAGCCACTGGTGCTTAGGGGAAGGGGGTAACTAAAGCAGTGTTTTTGGAAAGTTTGTCTTGCAATGAGTAGCAGGAAAAGTTGAAAGAATAGGGACCAGAGGCAGGAATACTATCCAGTCACAAAATGGCAACAACCTGGACAAGGATGATGTCGGTGAGAATGGAAGGGACAAGATGAATGAGAAAAATCAATGACTTGATGACAAGTTGGCCAAAGCAAGAGAGGCAGGATTAGGGTCCAACTACATGCACTTTTTTCTTCTTTCTTTCCTTCTTTCTTTCTTTCTTTTTTTTTTTTTTGAGATGGAGTTTCGCTGTTGTCACCCAGGCTGGAGTGCAGTGCAGTGGTGTGATCTCGGCTCACTGCAAACTCCTCCTCCCGGGTTCAAGCGATTCTCCTGCCTCAGCCTCCCGAGTAGCTGGGATTACAGGCATGTGCCACCACACCCAGCTAATTTTGTATTTTTAGTAGAGACGGGGTTTCTCCATGTTGGTCAGGCTGGTCTCGAACTCCCGACCTCAGATGATCCACCTGCCTTGGCCTCCCAAAGTGCTGGGATTACAGGCGTGAGCTACTGTGCCCAGCCCAACTACATGCACTTTTAATGTGACTGACATCTCATAGATTTTTTTTTGGCAGATTCTTTTAACCACTTTAGTGGATAATACAAATTTGAAATACAAATTAGCTCTAATATTTTACCATAAAACATTTCATTTTTTCCACATTATCATTATTAAGGTTTCCATTTCAATTCTGAATATAGTTCTCAATATTTTACAACTGCAGTAAGGAAGAAAAAATATTGTTTTCAAACTACTTATCTTTCTACCAATTCTCAGTTGTTGGTTCTTAAAAAATGACTTCACAAAAATTTTAAGATGCTAATAACAAATTTCCACTTAAATATATGGATGGCTGATTTTACAAATAAATGTATGGGTTTGTGTTACTATTATGCTTTCCCTAGATAACAAAACAATAAAAGAAATTTTAGTAATATCAAGTAGGTACTGACCAGGTGAGTACTGTGAGACAGTGTCATGAAAAGGTTCTTAGGGGTTGAAAGACATGGTTTCTGCTCAGAGGACTCACCGCGGAGCAAAGGAGAGAGACCCGTGGACAGATAAGTACAAGGCAGGCTCCTGTGAGAAATGACAGAGCTATGAGGCTGTGGAGGCCCAGAATGTTCTCCATTATGACCCGATGAGGAGGGAGGAGGGAAGTGGAAAGAGGAACAAGGGTAGAAGAGAAAGGAGAAAAGTGAAAGACTTAAAAACAAGGAGGGAAAAGAATGAAGAAGAAAGAGTTACAAGGAAAATAACTTGCCATTTTTTACACCTAATAATGTATGAAGTACTTTCAGATTGGTTATTTCATTTGATTCTGCCAAGAAAGCAAGACATGAGAGACAGGAGGAGGAGGAGGGAAGCAAGGCCCATGACCAGGAGAAGGAGCTGCACCACAAAGAGCTCAGAGCCCCTCTGGCCTCCTGGGCCGGTGCAGCTGCCGGTGTCCACTGGTGAAGGTGGACCTCAGTGGCCCTAGTTAGAAGCCAGTGGGACCTTTTAAAACCAGAGCTCCAGCTGGGAAGTCTGAACCTCCTGGACAGAAAGCAACAGAAGCCTTAAAGTAGTTATCTTGGCAACTATTGTCAAGGACTCATTGCTGCCTGACCACAAGATTTATCCAATTATTTATCTACCTTGTTTTATTTTTTAATATTTTGTTTTTTTCTCATCACGAAAGTAAGACATATTCGCTGTAGAAAATTTTGAAAATTCAGATAAACCCAAATATGAAAATAAAATCCCATATAACCGTACCATCAGACAGAACCACAATTATAATTTTAGAATATACTTCACATTTTTCTTCAACAACTGTTGGTATATTTTTGTTCTGTAATACAGTCATACGTTGCTTAATGATGGGATACATTCTGAGAAATGTGTCTTGTGATTTTGTCATTGGGCAAACATCATAGAGTGTACTCACCCAAACCTAGATGGTATTGCCTACTACATACCTAGACTGTATGGCATAGCCTATTGCTCCTAGGCTACAAACTTGTACAGCATGTGACTGCACTGGATACTGTAGGCAATTGGAACATAATGGTTAGTATTTGGGTATCTAAACATATGGTCTGGGCATGGTGGCTCATGCCTGTAATCCCAGCACTTTAGGAGGTTGAAGCGGCAGGATCACTTGAGTCCAGGAGTTAGAGACAGCAGTGAGCCATGATTGCACCACTGAACTCCAGTGTGGGTGAGACAGAGTGAGATCCCATCATTCATAGATAGATAGATAGATAGATAGATAGATAGATAGATAGATAACTGATAGATAGGCATATAATTGATAGATAGGTATGTAGATCTAAACATAGAAAGGGTACGGTGAACTATGATTGCACCACTGCACTCCAGCCTAGGAAACAAATCAAGACCCCTTCATTCATTCATTCATTCACTCATAAATAAATAAATGCATATATACACACATACGTAAATACATGTATACATACATACATAAAACTAAACAGAAAGGGTACAGTAAAAATACAGCATAATCTTATGGAACCACTGTCGTACATGCAGTCTGTTGTTGACGTAAACATTGTGATGCGGTGCGTGACTGTGTTTTCCCCCAGCTTGATGGACTGTAAACATCTTTCCATGTGTTTTATCAGTTGGGATTGTGTTTTGAAACAAGTAACAGCAAACCCTGTCAACAGTGGCTTGAACAAATAATGGGGTATTTTGCTCGTGAGGCAGGAGTCTGAAAGTAGGAGGTCTAGGCTAGTGGAACAGCTCAAGGACGTTGCCAAGGACACTCCTGCTGTCTTAGGCGGCTGTGTTGCTTTACGGTCTCAAGGTGGCTCTTAACTCTCAGGGAGGCTGAGAAAGCAGGCATTTTGTTTTACTGGCCTCTCTATTGGAGACGGGTAAGGAAGAAGGGTGTTGGGATGGGAGCTGAGTCACCCAGCCAGCAGTGCCAGCATCATTACATATTCTAGAACATCCCTCTTTTCAGAGTGGCATTGTTTGGATGTGTCACAATTTATTTAACAATTCATTGTTGGACATTTCGGTGGTTTCCAGTTTTTCATTATTGTAAACATGCTAATATCTAAAGTTTTACACATATCTATAATTAGTGATTCAGTATAAAATTCCTAGAAGTGGAATTAAGGTCAAAGAGTACATAAAATCTAAAGGCTTTTAATCTTTTTTTTTTTTTTTTTTACCAAACTGCTCTCCAAAATGGCTGTACTAAACTATATTCTCACCAATCATGTTTAAAAGAACCCATTTCCCTGTACCCTCAAAACCAGGTTTTTTGTTCTGTCATTAAGCTGTTATACCATGCCCATTAGTGTGGGTTTAACTTTGTATTAGCCCTGACCAGACTCTGAACTGCCCATCTTGGAACCCAGAGCAGTTGCCCCCTTCTGTGTTGCACCTGGGGGTGTTGGTCTGCAGGCTGTCCTGTATGTCCAGGCAGGCTGGTGGGGCCCTTGTGCTGATGGGCACTGCAGAGGACCCATGATGTTTCTTGTGAGCATGCACCTCGCTCATCTATTCTTGTTTTGAAAGTCCTTTCTGCCACTGTGAAGTCATCATTTGTCCCACCTGAGTCCTAATTCAAGGCCATCCTGGCTTGTCTTAGATTGAGATGCACCTGGGAACTGGCCTTTTTCAATACAGTGCACCCCACATCCTCACTCGTTGCTCTTACTGGCCTACCTCAGGTATAATGGCCTTACAGGTCTGAGTCATCATCTGTAACAGAGAAGGCTGAGAAGATGGTGTCAGTAGATTCTGGGGACATTTTAATCTATTAAGCTGCTTTTGAGACGTACTACAGTTTCCTGAGGAGGTGGCCAAAAGAGTGAGTGATCCCTATGCATCAACACTCTATGAAGTAATTACTAACTGGTGAGCAGTTAGCCACTACGTACGGCCCTTCTCATCCAGTGAGGAGTCAGCCATGGATGAGACAGAAGGAGTCCCTGAACTGCAATCCTCTGGCCAGATTCTCTGTATGCACACAGTGGTGTTTCAATATTCATGAGTGTAGGCAGATAGTCACAAGTAAACAAATGAGCAATGAATCCAAATGAGCAAGACAGGCTGAATGCAGAACACAGGCCAAAGCCCCAGACCACATCACTACCCCTCTAAAATCAGAAAAAAAAATCAGAATTCTGATTCCAGGAGGGAAATGATAAGGACTCTATTTCAATGCTCCCTTCAGGACCTTGCCCTGATCTCTTGAGAGGTGACACCCTCAAGAGAGAAGCACCATCTTAGGGAATCAGCTGTCTACGAGCTTTTCTCATAGCCATGGCTTTACGCTTCTCTGTCAGTTACCATCACCACTTGGAAAGGGAAACTACAATTTATGAAGCATCTGTTATCGATCCAGCTAATGCCGGGAAGGTGATACCTGACCAGTCACTACTGTCAAACTTCCAGCTCACGGCTTCTACCCAGATCCCTCACTTTCCCCATGAGAGGGTGCTGCTCAATATGGCATCCACAAAATCAGTCCCTCACACAACTTACTTATTTAACAATATCACAGTCCCCATCCCCTTCTCCTTACCTAATTTCATTGTTACCGGCCCCATGTCAAAGATTATTTAAAACTCCCCGGCTGTCAAAATTCCATTAACAACCTCTGACCTATAACCGTCACTCACTGAATTGACGCGTGTGAGGTTCTGTGCGGATGCTCCACTTGAGTTAGCTTGAACCTTCACAACAGTCCGGCAGCATAGGTATTTTAGAATTATTAGTAATGTTGAGCATGTTTCACATGTTTGTTGGCCATTTACACTTCCCCTTCCATGAGTCATCTGTCGAGAGGCTCTGTGCCCACGAGCCATACACATAATGATGTCCAAAAAGCGCTTCTATTTTACTGTAAGAAACTCAGGCAAAGAGAGGCCGCCTTTGCCCAGAGGATCTCTCATGCCTGTGAGGTCGTGAGAGGCAGAGCTGGAGTTGGGTGCTGTGGAGTCCTTTTCACCACCTTTTTCATGCACCATGCTGCCCGTCCACATAGCTCAATGTGCCTGTTTATTTCTTAGGAAATACACCACAGGGCTACTATTTAGGTAGTGCAATTAAAGTTTACTTTCTGAATTCTCTATTTCCCCTATCTTTAGCAGAAAACTTGGGAAAGCCTAAGTCATTTTCCACTTCTTAGCCCCTTCCTCCTCCCCCTCATTTTCTAGGCAAAAATATGATAAGAGAGTAGCTTGGATAATGTCTAGCTTTGTTTTGGTTCTCTGGTGATGTGAATTTTTCCCATTGTTACCAAACTCCCACTTTTTCCACGTCGAAATACATTTCATGATAGCTGGAGTATGGCAACAGTACTCCTGAGTACAGGCATGCGCCACCATGCCCAGCTAATTTCTATTTTTGTAAAGATAGGGTCTCACTATGTTGCCTAGGCTAAAACCTTCTGATAAGGATATTTTCTAGTATCTCATGTTTAGAGCAAATTACTAGAATATCAAGGATCCAGTAAAAAAAAAAAAAAAGTAAATGCCATGGATATGTCTAGTACAGATTTATCCCAGGTTACTAGGTCTTTAGTAGAAGGTATGAATGGTGAGAATTCCTCAGCAGGATTTCCGGATGTTTGTTAGACATGAGCACACAGATGACTTGTGGGTTCTCAAACTCGACAGCCCAAAACAGTTCACAGAAGAGTAAATATATATGGGTAATAAACATAGAAATATGTTCTCCCTCACTAGTAATCAAAGAAACATTATTTTAAAGATAAAAAAATACTTTTCTTTCAATCAACACACTTTTTAAAATAATAACAATGTTGGTGTTGAAATGAGCACTCATAAACTTCTGGGGAAAAAAAGAAAGGTACAGCCTTTATGGAAGCTGTTAGTCCTTAAAAAATATATCATGCCCTTTGACCCAGTAATTCCCTGCCCAAGGAAGTAGTCACAGATTTAGACAAAAATTGAATGTTCAAATATATTAATTCCAGGACTATCAAAAATCAAAATGCCCAGCAACTAAAGCTAATGTAAGAATAGCATGCAATATTATGCCCCATGGAACATGATGCTTCCTAATATCCTTAATTATTCTTTGAAGTGTCCACAGTATAATCTTAAGTGAGCTCGTGGTCTTCACTGCACTCTCAAACCTGCTCTTCCTGCAGTTTTCTCCATCCTTCCAGTGGCTTGGGCAAGAAACTTTGGGGTCATCTTTGACCTCTCTCACATCTCATAGTGCTCTGCAGCAAATCCTCAGTCCCACATTTTGTAAGATTCTCCCTACTTTCCAGGCCTTCTGCAAAGCATGAACTGCAAAGGCTCGAGGAGGAAAGAAAGCAACACTGAACTCCCTTGAGTGGTTAGGGTTTTGTTTCCTAAATTAAGGCACAGTTTTCCTTTTCCTTGAATTAAGTTATCTAACTCTTCCTCCTAGGGCAGAATCAATGGGCCAAATGGCCTCATTGAGAACATGACATCTAAAGGGAGAGTGGCAGGAGTCAAAGTATTATTATAATGAATAGAAATAGGTGAGGGAGAAAGTAATGGGATTTCATTGGTGGCAATCCTACTTGCTGAGAAATGTTGTATATTTTCAGTGAGCAACAAATATTGTACAGCATGGAGGACCATCAAATTTAAAAGAGACCTTAAAACCAAGAGTGTGTCGGCCTGGCGCGGTGGCTCACGCCTGTAATCCCAGCACTTTGGGAGGCCGAGGTGGGCGGATCACGAGGTCAGGAGATCGAGATCATCCTTGCTAACACGGTGAAACCCCATCTCTACTAAAAATACAAAAAATTAGCCGGGCACAGTGGCGGGCGCCTGTAGTCCCAGCTACTCGGGAGACTGAGGCAGGAGAATAGCGTGAACCCGGGAGGCGTAGCTGGCACTGAGCCAAGATTGCGCCACTGCACCCTAGCCTGGGCGACAGAGCGAGACCCCGTCTCAAAAACAAAAACAAACAAACAAAAAAAAACAAGTGTGTGGAAGACATTAGCTTAGCTGCTGTGGCTATTAGACAAGTAGCCTTTGCCATTGGGTGAAGAGAGACTTAGTAGACTATTGATGTCTGATAATTCCCATTATTGGGGAGGAAATGTAATTTCTTCTCAACCTTCATAAGTTCATAGTTGGGACAGACCCCTGTAACAAAAGACAGATCAGCAAAAGAAAAACAAGCAAAGTTTTTTTATTTTGTTTTTCTCTTCAGAGACAGGGTCTCACTCTGTCACTAAGGCTGGGGTGCCGTGGCATGATCACACCTCATTGAAGCCTTGAACTCCTGGGCTCAAGCAATTCTTCCTCCTCAGCCTCCCAAGTAGCTGGGACTACAGGCATGTGCCACCACGTCCCACTTTTTTTTTTTTTAATTTTTTGTAGAGACGGGGTCATGCTATGTTGCCCAGGCTGGTCTTGAACTCCTGACCTCAAGCAGTCCTCCCGCCCCAGACTCCCAAACCACTGAGATTATAGGCATGAGCCACCATGCCTGGCCAAGCAAGTTTATTAATGTGTGGAGGGCACAGAATGCAGGAGAAACCCCAATGAAAGGCAACTTCAAGGCAGTGGCGTCAAACTCTGGCTTATATGCCATCTTCAGAAAAGAACAATACATTTGTAGAGAAATAACAGGACAGAAGAAAGCAATTTTAGGCTTCCAAAAGGGGGAAACTATGGGAAGTTAGATACATGGGAAGAAACCAATGGTGTAAGGTTTGTTTACAGATTCCTCTGGTGCTGTGTCTGGGCTGATAAGAACTATCTCCAGTAAAGAAGAATTTATATCCTGTCTTTAGGCAGAAAAGCAGGAGAATAGAGCTCATCCTCTATTTGCTGCTCTTTAATTACTTTTAGCTCAAAAATAAGTCAAATAGGCATATTTTAGGGTGACATATTCTGGTTTTCCTTTACCTTGAAGTTGAGTCATAACACCAAAGGTTCGTCTATATCTTGCATGTACAAATAGGTAGAAAGGTTTATGCTAATTAGGTGAGCCCAGATTGGCAGGTTGTTGAAGGGCTAATTTAACTCACAAAAGGCCTCTTCGTGTTTAGAATCCCAAGGAAGAAGTTTGGACTTGGTTAAGTTATCCTGTGATGATTTTAGAAAAGTTGTAAACCTGCTATCCTCATTAGCCAGGATTCTTCTTAATTGTGTCTTAGAAGTAATTGGGAAAGTTTTGAATGGCCTGTGGTCTGTCAGAAGTAAAGGATTTACTGCCCTGGGATAAATTATGTTCTGCATAACGAACTTTATTTTGACAATATTGTAGTTTCCCTTTGAAAACCTTATGCCCTTTCTGAAAGAAAACAGTAGATAGCTGGAACAGTCTTGGAGCTTATCTTTAGAACACAGCAAAAGGTCATCCACATGTCAAACAACAGTAGAATAACAGATATTTAAGGTCCTTGAGGTTGTCATTCAGGACTTGTGAAAAGTACAGAGGGGGCCCCTGTTAATCTTTGGGGCATCACAGTCCAAGTATACTGTTAATGTTCCCAGGAGAAGGCAAACAAATATTGCCTATTTTGATCTAAAGGAATACTAAAAAAAGTAAAATACATATCTACAACCGTAAAATATGCAGCTTCAGGAAGCGCTGGAGATAAAGAAGTATTTGATTCTACTCAGAGAATGACTATTCTATTTATGACCTCAAGGTCCTGAGCAAATCTCTATCCCCACCTATTGAGTTTTTTGACTGGGAGGGTAGGGATGTTACGAGGACTTGTTTAAAATATGATGAGTCCTTTCTCTATCATGCTTTTGACTATCTCAGTCCTTCTTTAGCTCTGGTTTAGAGGGTATTGTGCAAGTTTGGGTAGAAATTTAGATGGATGTTTCTGAATCTTTATGGATTCAGCCCCAATAATCCTACAGACAATTGGATGTTTGAAACTTTGTCCTCTTTCTGTTCTAAAGTGCCTCTCAAACAATTTTGTTCATCAAAGCTTCCTTGACTAGTGACTATAATTCTAAATTATACTTGGTGAAATTATGGCATCTAGAAAAATAAGGCCACAAATTTTAGTGATAGCGTAAATGCATTTAAGAAGCGAGAGTCTTCTGGGCTGGGCACAGTGGCACATGCCTGTAATCCCGGCTACTTGGAAGGCTGAGGAGGAGGATCGCTTGAGCCTAGAAGTTCAAGACCAGACTGGGCAACATAGTGAGACTTCATCTCAAAAATAAATAATTAAAAATTAAAGTTATGAAATTTATTTTAAAAAGAAGAAAAAATCTGAATTTGGATTTTTTGGAGGGAAAAAGAAGCAGGAATCTTATGAAGCAGGAGTACAGGTTTAGGATTAAACTGAGACAAAGCCATAATTCTAGGAACAGTCAGTCCAGAGTAACTCAGGTTTAACTCCTCCTGCCCTAAGCAAATGCCTGGGCCTTCCAACTACAAACTCCAAGCAGATTAACAGTTCCTAGAGGACAGAAAGGTTTGGAGAGGAGAACTCTCCCAGAGCCAGACTTCCATGGACAAAGCAAGAGAAGACTGAGGAAAGTTCTCATAGGGTGTATTTGTAATCACCCAAAACTGGAGACAACCCTGACATCCTCAGTGGGTGAATGAGTAGACTGTGGTACATCCATACGTGTGCCATTGTTTGGAATACTACTCAGCAATAAAGAGGAACCATTAATCCGTGCAACAACTTGGATGGAAGTTAAAGGCGCTATGCTGAGAAGAAAAAAAGCCAGTCTCAAAAGGTTACTGGATGATTTCATGTATATAACGTTGACAAAATGACAAAATTATAGAGTAATGGGGAACAGGTCTGTGGTGGCCAGGGGATAGGGTTGGGGGGAGGGCACAGCTATAAAGGGGTAGCATGAGGGAGTTTCTTTGAGATTATAGAACAGGTCTGTATTCTGGTAGGGTGGTGATTCCATGAATCCATCCATGTGATAAAATTTCATGGAGTATATGCCAAAAAAAAGAGTGCATGTAAAAACTGATGAAATCCAAATAAAGTCTGTAGTTTACTTACAAATGTGCCAATGTGGATTTCCTGGTTTTAATAATTGTTATGTAAGATGTTACTGGGGGAAGCTGGATGAGTAGACATGAAATACATGAGAATTATTTGTTCTGTTTTGCAACTGTGAGTCTAAAATCATTTCAAAGTACAAAAGTTTACAGAAAATTGGAGGGACTCTCTTGGGAATCTCTTCAGCTTTTACTAGAAAAGATAATATAAAATCCTCTGCAGAATTATAAATTGAATGCAGTTTCTAAGCACTGTAATTTCATTTGTTGTAATTTTGATTTGGAAATTATTTTAACTATAGTATTAGCAATATTTTGTATTGTTGACTAAAATACTGTGTACCTGAAAAGAAAATCCTCTGGAGAGTTTCCCTTCTAGATAAAATAACTCCTTAACAATGGCGTACAGAGCTACTGGTGATGTGGCTTTCGTCTGCCTTTTTAGCCACATCACCTTCTGCCCCAACATGACTCTGGGATGAGCTACTTGCAGTCCTTTCCTTCCTCCCCGTGCATTCCCCTTTCCTCTTAGCTCTTACCTGCCTGATGAGTTTCTCTTTCAAGACCCAGTTCAAACCATGTTTCCTTTACAAAGCTTTCCCTGATACAGGAAGCAGAGTTGCTCCAGCAGCTCCTGTATCTGGAGTTGGAGCGTGATGTGTTGCCCTTTGGTTATTTCGTTCAGTTATCTAGCCCTCACCTAAGTTCATTAATTTCTCGAGGGCCCAGAGTGGGTTCATTTCTTCCTATAGGTCCTGTGCTGGCACAGGGGCTGGCACACAGCATTGGGTGCTGAAGCACACATTCCACAAATGGTGATGAGTGACTGACTGAATCTGAGGCTCTGCAATGTCCTTAGAAAGCAATTTTGTCTATTCTTCCTGCCTTAATACAGTAATTTCCCACAAAACCAAACATTAAAAAGGGCTCTGATTAACCACAGTTAAACAAAGTTAATCAATATGTACAACATTATTTTCCAAACATTCAACTTAGTTAAGACTTTATTATATAAACACATTTCTCATCTTGCTTTTCATTTGTGATACAGTGTTGTGAGTAGCTGGAGAAAGATCATGAGTCGCACTCATGGGTCTTCTTGGACAGATAAAATCTAGAACTTGAGGGTAGGATATGGAGTCTGAAGGGGGATGAGTGAGATGTTGAGATAAGGAGCACAAGCCTACTTTTAATCTATATTTCTTTTTTTTTTTTTTTTTTTTTTGAGATGGAGTTTCGCTCTTTGTTGCCCAGGCTGGGGTGCTGTGGTGTGATATTGGCTCACTGCCACCTCCACCTCCCGGGTTCAAGCCATTATCCTATCTCAGCCTCCCAAGAAGCTGAGATTACAGGTGCGTGTCACCACACCCAGCTAATTTTTGTATTTTTAGTAGGGATGGGGTTTTGCCATGTTGGCCAGGCTGGTCTCGAACTCCTGACCTCAGGTGATCCACCTGTCTCGGCCTCCCACAGTGCTGGGATTACAGGCATGAGCCACAGCACCTGGGCCCAATCTATATTTCATTTCAAATTTTAACTGAAAGAACCAAAATGCTCTCCACCCTGCAGGCAGTCACTCACTATCTACCTGAAGTGCTGCAGCAGACACACATGGCTGTGATGACAAATGCCTGATGTCCTTCTCCAGCTTCCTCCTGGGCAAGTGATCAAGGACTCCACAATCATCCGCAGGTCTAGCTGCTGTCCCCACACTCCAACAAAATGACTCAGAGTTTCATCATTTCTTATTGCACAATCTAATGACCATATCGCCACCTCTGGTCTGGTAGCTTCATTAAACAGGGCAGATGACCTCCTCTTTGAAAGTGGGCCCTCCCTTGGCTCCTAAGACATCACCTTCTCTCCACCTCCTCTATTTTCATCGCGTCCCTAACAGTCCTCCAGGACTGAGTCATTGGTCTTATGCTCTTTTTTTTAAATAAAAGTAATAATAAATATGTTTCCCATGTCCAGAATTTCCCATTTTCTCCTCGCTGCTTTCTGGCATCCTGTCATCTTTAAAGGCCCAATTAGGTGCCACCTTCCTCCAGAAACCCTCTAACTGCTGATCCCCCTCTCATCTTTTTCATGTGCCTGGAACACTTAAAAGCCAAAGGTGCTTTCACTATTTAGCACTTCATATATTCTGCTTTGTGGCGTCCCTTGTTATTGTATAAATTACTCTTACCTCTTCAACCAAAGAAAAGCTCCTTAATAAAGACAAGACCCATGCCTTGAAATGATCCCATGTCCTCATGATGCCTCACTGGGTGTTGAGCATTTTGTCAGTGGTCAGTAAGCACTTGCTGGTCGAGATTAAGGCAATGCTAGGCCGGACCTGGTGGCTCATGCCTGTAATCCTAGCACTTTGGGAGGCTGAGGCAGGTGGATCACTTGAGGTCAGGAGTTCAAGACCAGCCTGGCCAATACGGTGAAACCTCATCTCTGCTAAAAATACAAAAATTAGCTGGGTGTGGTGGCACACACCTGTAATCCCAGCTATTCGGGAGGCTGAGGCAGGAGGATTGCTTGAACCAGGGATGTATAGGTTGCAGTGAGCTGAGATCATGCCATTGTACTCCAGCCTGGGCAACAAAGCGAGACTCCATCTCAAAAAAAAAAAAAAAAAAAAGAAAGAGAGAGGTTAAGGCAATGCTGCAATGTCTTGAAAAAATAAGTATAAAGAAGAAAACTGGGCCAGGCACAGTGGCTCCTGCCTGTAATCCCAACACTTTGGGAGGCCGAGGCAGGCAGATCACAAGGTAAAAAGTTTGAGACCAGCCTGGCCAATATGGTGGCCCCGTCTCTACTAAGAATACAAAAATTAGCCAAGCATGGTGATGGATGCCTGTAATCCCAGCTACTCGGGAGGCTGAGGCAGGAGAATTGCTTGAACCTGGGAGGTGGAGGTTGCAGTGAGCCGAGATCATGCCACTGCACTCCAGCCTGGGCGACAGAGCAAGACTCCATCTCAAAAAGAAGAAGAAGAAGAAGAAATCCTCTGAAATTCCCTTTCCCTCCTCCTGATTCTCAAGGGGTGAAGTCTGGGCAAGTCATCCTGCTCTAGAGCTGTGAAAAATCAAATCGTCCTTCCTGCACCAGTGTGGTGGTGTGGAAAGAGCATAGGATTTGTGTTCATTTGGCCAGGTTCAGCTCTGATCTTGCCAGTGGTTGATCTTGAACTTGGAAAAGTCACTGGAATCCTCATCCTTCATTTCCTCATAAGCAAAATTGAGGTAACAACTCAAAGGCTTTCTGGAGCTGGATGCTGTAATCCACAAGAGTGGCATTTCTGGTGGGAATTTCGGGCACTATGGTAGGGCAGGAGAGAAGCTATCTGCAGGCCTTCTGGAAGCTCTCCAGTGCATGTCCCCACTGGGGTGGGGGCTGACTGTCTCCACGTGGGGTTAGTCCTGCAGAACAGGCAGGTAGAGTAGAGTCTGAGGGCATGAGGAAAGGCAGTCTACTGGAGAGGGCACAGAGAGTTCAACAAACACTGAAACTTAAGTTTGTCCTGGACATCTTCAGCATCCGACTTTCTGGTGGAAAGCTTAAAGTATAAATGACTGTGCCCTCCCAAAAGGGCACAGAAGTAAAACCGGGAGGATTTTGGGAGGGGACTGGATGTGGGGTGAAAGGTATGGTGAGAGCAGAGAAGAGGGGCCTGAGCCTGGGGTCAGGGGAAAGTAGGCTAAACAATTCACAGGATGCAGACATTTCAGAGAAGGGTGACACATCACTTGGCCCTGAACAACAACTATAAGCCAGACAGTCCAAAGAGACATAGTTCCAAAGGAACATAAAGTGACATGGCTTGTATGTGTCCCCAGAGACATGGATGTGCTTTTGGAACTTGAAGGATAATTAAGAAAACATCAGACCCACCAGGGCTGCTGCAAACATGACAGTTCCCTTCCCAACACGTCATGGCAGCTGCTGCAGCTCCCTTCCCTCTATCTTGAGGCTAGCCACAGATGGGCCAGCAGCCCACCCCCAGAGCAGACCAAGCAGAGAGGTGCTCCCAGGAGTTACCAGGTTCCACTCTCGGAACCATCTTAAAATCCTGTTCTGGGAAATCCAGCAGCACCATGTTATATGCATTAGAGGGAGACTGTTTAAATCCCTTGCCAAGGTTCCCAAGGCTTCGTGCTGCATCTGTTTGCGTGTAGCCAGGGAGTGCAGCTAGCATTCTCCTCTCCTTGCTTCTCCATGTAGCCAGTGGCACCTCCTCAGGGTCAACAAACAAGAAATGAAAGCAGAAAACCACACTTTCTGAGTCCACCTGCCATCTGAACCCCCCAAACCCTAGTTTAACCTCTCCCATTCATTCATTCATTCGTTCATTCAATAAATATATAGGTACTGAGAAGCTATTGTGCACTGAGCCCTGAGCCAGTACTAATTGAGGGAAGAAATGGGCAACATAGCTCCAAAAGCACAGCTCTGTCCTTCTGCCTGAGGCAGCAGAGAGTGGATACCCAAGGCTGTCCCTACTCTCTCCCTGCTCAGGACCCTGATCAGAGGGTCTGTGGGAATTGGGTCAGGGTGCAGGAAAGAAGATGTTGAGTCAGATATGTCTATGTCAGTGATCTTGCCTATCAATAAAGGTTGCTCAGCCCCCAAAGCAGCGTGATGGTGAACCTTTGGCTCCTGCCAGCGGTACTCATTATCCTCCCAACAGCCCCATGCTCAATCATACCATCATTCTGATGCTTCATGAGAACTGAGGCTTGGATACCTTCGCCTACTTGCTTGTGTCTCACAGGCAGCGAATGGCAAAGCCTGTAGCCAAGTCACACTGTCTGCCTTCTGCTGGGAGCCTTGGATTGATGGGTGACTCCATGGACATTTGTTGACCTAAAAAGTAGGTGTTTGAGGAACTGAAAGATCTCCAGCAAAGAACCTTTAGAAAGAAAATATTGCCTATCTGCCCACCTAGATGAACCCTACTAAAATGGATTGATTTTAGCGATGAGAAATTCTGTTTACTATACTGCAGGGTTTCCATTAACCCTCGAAGTTATGGTCAGATAGGGTGACCTAGCCAGAACCTACCCCAAGGACTTCTTCCCTGGCTAGCAGCTACAGGGATGTGGCACCATTATCCCAACCAGCCTGGGGAGAGCCTTTGTAAGAGTTCAGATCATTATTCAGCAGGACATGTCCAGGATCCCAGTGGCTGGAACTTCAGCAGGGCTCAGGGTCTTAGAGTTGTGACCTAAAAGTGTTGTGAGAACAAAATCCTGGAGGAGTTTCAGTCCCTTCCTGAACCCACAGCCGTCCAGATCCCTGTCCTGGATCTGTGCGAGGGGGCGCATGCTGGGCTCCAGGCCAACCCTGCAAATACTCCACTTGCCCCGTCTCTGCATTGATTAATCCAGCTTTGAGAGGCTGAGCCTCTCAATGAATCAGGTCCTTGCTCAGCCATAAGAAGAAGGTGATTGGCCGGGTCTGCCAGGGCTTTGTGACCCGCTGGCTTGCTCCCCAGCCCCTCAGAACCCCTCAGCCCCACCTGCACATACTGCCTCCATGCAAGCCCAGAATAACCTGGATGTGTGACTCACAGGGGTAGGGGTAGCAATTTTGCAGATTTTCCAAACAGGTGACTTCAGCCCCCTGGGCCTGGGCAGGAAGGGGTAGCCCAGTGACAATGGGCATAGTCCCACTTCAGGAACGGGAAACGTGTTGGCTGGCTCTGTGGAGTTCTCTCTCTTCTGATCCCACAGCATCTGTTCCGGTTGTCTTGGCTGGTAGGATGGCGTCTACAAAGCAGGCTATATGGGAAATCTGGAGCTGGGGAGGGATTGTGGTCAGAGCCCAGCTTTGGAAAGCCCATGTGGCTGTCTCAAGGCAAAGCGGCAGAGAAAAGTTCCGTAGTCTGTCTCCCTTCTGGACTGGCATTTCCATGGTCTGAGAGACCAGAGGCTGGCTGTGTGTCAGGCACCTACTCCTCGAACAAATGCCCTTAGATTCTCACTGTCTGTCCCCGCGATGCTGACAGCACTTGCCAAATACATACTGAATGTCAGGCTCTGTGCTCAGCACTGTGTACACATGGCTCACTTAATCCTCATAACTGTTCTGTGAGGTGGGAGCTGTCACTGTCCTCACTTTATAGATGAGGAAACTGAGACCTAAAGTCAAGTCAGACAGCTAGGACATGGTACAACTAGGATTTGAACCCACATGATGTGCCTGGAGATCTAGTGTTCTTAAGCACTACCTTTCTGGAGCTTGCTGGAGGCATGCTGGCCACCTCCTTCAGGACTGGTAGACCTGGTGTGTCTTTCATAGCCACGCTGGGCAGAGGGTGGAGGCCTGGAAACTGCAGGGGGTTCTTCCAGGGACCAGCCAGAACAGGGCTAAACTTGGGGTAAAAAGAGCTCTAGAGAATTAGAGAAGACTGAGGGCCCCTAAATTACCCTTAAGACATATTTGTGGAGGACAGATTTAAAAACAAAAAGCCAAAATTAGATTTAGGCTGGTGATAAGGTCATTAAATAATAGAATGTGAAATTTCAGTTGTGCAGACTTATTGGCCATCTTTATGATTTAAGAATATAAGTGCCTAGATCTAAGTGCAGTCCTAATCGCCTGGGAAGGAAGCAGATGGTCTCTAGAAACCCTTCTGACCATGGGTTAGTGGGATTTGGTCTTGATGACCATTTTTAAGGCCTCAGTCTGCAGAATGACCAGCAGCTTCCCCTCCCGCAATGAGAGCTGTAATTGCCTTTCCCAGTTGCCTGTGAATGCACCATGAACCTTACAGTCCTAGTATAGGAAATGACTCAGCAAAATCACCAGATTAAACCTCCTCAACTTTTCTTTCCCTTGACTCCATTCCTGATAGCAGGAGTCGAGGCCCTTCAGAGCAGGCTTTCCCCAAAGCCACGTTGTCGGTCTGATCCTCGAATGGGGATCCGCCTGGATGATGACATGCCACAATCCAATCAGGGTCTGTTTCTCCTGACAGTCACATGTGCCAAAGATCATGGTGGAAACATGTGGATGGGGTTGGAAGACACTGCTACTACATCTCTTGGGACAGAGCCTGCCCCCTCCGAGTGGCTACCTACCATCCTCTCCGGGGAGGTGAAGGAGCTCTTGGGAACAAGTGTGTTATTATTAAGAGTTTCGTCAGGTTATGTCTTTTTTTTTTTTTTTAAGATGGAGGGTCGCTCTTTTGCCCAGGCTGGAGTGCAGTGGCGCTATCTTGGCTCACTGCAAGCTCCGCCTCCCGGGTTCACGCCATTCTCCTGCCTCAGCCTCCCGAGTAGCTGGGACTACAAGTGCCCGCCACTGTGCCCGGCTAATTTTTTGTATTTTTAGTAGAGACGGGGTTTCACCGTGTTAGCCAAGATGGTCTGGATCTCCTGACCTCATGATCCACCCACCTCGGCCTCCCAAAGTGCTGGGATTACAGGCGTGAGCCACCGCGCCCGGCAGGTTATGTCTTTGCTGTAATTGGAGGCAGCTGGTCCACTTAGACCCTGATGCTTGGGCAAATACTTTATACACCTCTGCCCCCAGCAGCTGGTCTGGTGTGAGTCCAGGCCCAAGTCAACCCCCAGTGCAAAAGCCAATCAGAAGTTGGACCTCTTTGGTGAGTTCAAACTGTGGTTTTGGGGGATACGGAGGCTGGCTTAGTTCAGTCCAGGATCTTAGAACAGCCCCAATGCTCCAGGCCCCTCAGCCAGCCCAGCTTTTAGAGGCTCCCAATTTGAGCTCTAAACTGAGCTCTGGAAAGGGGGGTTGGGGGGTGGGGGATACATTTAAATAGTTTTTGCTCAGGACTTGGGTGCCACCTGCTGGCCATGTTTAGTTCTACTTACAGAGCCAAAGCTACGAGAGGAAAATTAAAAGGGCATCCTGCCCTCCCCAATGTGATGTTTGCTCAAAGGAAACAAGGAGGCTGTTACTTCATGCTGCCCTAGCAGGTGCAGCAGAGGATTCCTGCAGAGACCCCTGGGTGCCCTGGATGAGTCCTCCTGAGCCAAATGGACCCCCACTAGGGCAGAGTGTAGCACCAGTTGTGAGGACCTGAGCGAGTCCTGAGTAGGGACTGAAGCTGTGTTCCTGCTACTAGCTACCTGCTTCCCCAGAAGCCCCATAGTGGGTAACAGCATGATTCGTTGCTGGGTCCTGAAAGGAGCCATTTTTTCCAGCTTCCTTCGCACAGGCACTGCTGCCACTCATGGGACCCTAGAGTCAGACCGAAGGTATGGAAAATGCACTCCCTTCATCAGGCATTGACAAAACTGGGTCAATGCTGAGAAGACCTGGGCATTTTTCAAGCAGCTATGTGGCTCTTAGTGACTCTTGGGAGCCCTAAAAGCAAGGCCTTTAGTTGTGTTCTAAACTCCAGGGAAACTGGAGATTTTCCCTGTGTGCCAAGGACTGGCTAGTATTTTCCCCCCAGGTAAGTGGCAGAACATCCCAATGTTCCAGCCTTTGCCATTGCAACAAAAGCCAGTAAATCACAGCTAAGTATGCATATCAAATGAAGGCTGTGGTTCTCATACAGGGCTGTGCACTAGAATCATCTGGGCTATTCTTTAAAATTATGTGTGTGTGTGTGTGTGTGTAAAATATGTGCATATAACATATAATGTATATATAATATATCATACACACACACACTTGGGCTGCACTCTAGCCTCTTGAAGTCTCTGCAGGAGAAGCCAGTGGACTCTGCTAGTAAAGAATCTCTGCAATGCATGGAAGAGGCCTGAACCATTAGCAGGTCCAATCCTGTGGAACCAGGAAAGCTGCCCCCAGGCTGGAAGACCCTTGAGGCTCAAATGATTTCAATCAAAAACTGGAGGATATATTTGGACTAAGACCATTGCCTTTCCTTTTCTTCAGTAGTCACCCCTTGAAATTCATACACTTTAAGCAGAACAAAATCCCTAAAGTGGCTCGGAAACTTCCAGGGCCAACCTAAGACTACTCCTTGCCCCCAGAACCACCCCAGACCAGATCAGCCCCTCTGAGGCCTGTCAGCCACAGCTGGCCCAGAATCACTCTGCCCCAGGGGCCTCATAGGGAAATGAGTCTCTGAGCCTGTGGAACACTCCTGCAGAGTCATTCTGGACAGTTCCCAGAATAGCTGGTGCCCTCTGCACCAGCTCCTGGCCGTCCTCTGCACCCTCCCTGGGGACCTGGCAGAGTCTGACCACTGTGGCCCTGGGGTCATTCACATCCATCTCTCTACCTCTGCATGCCCTCTCCTTCCCTATTCTTGTGGCACTTGCTGTTTCTAGCACACTTTGGGGCATTTGGTTATACTGTTCTCATGTGTGCATTACTCTCCCCAATAAGATTATGAACTCCTTGAGGACAGGGACAAATCTTTTCAATTTCTTGCAGTCCACAACTAAATAATACTCATCAAAATCAGATGCCCTTTCCTTGACCCTACCCACTCTGCCCCTTCGGCAAGCTTAGCATCCATCCACCCATCCACTCCTCCTCTTGTTACTTCAGGTGCATCCTGGGAACTCAGAAACACTCCCCTGACTCCAGTCTGCAATTCCACTCCACCAATATGGTTAGGCAGTTATTATCCACCAAGAACTGGTGTAGAACCCGAAAGTGAACGGAACAGAGCCTGACCATTGAAGAGCTTATAGTCAGGTGGAAGGGGCAGGCACACACATTTTTATTTTTTTATTTTTTTTATTTTTATTTTTTGGAGATGGAGTCTGGCTCTGTCACCCAGGCTGGAGTACAGTGGCATGATCTTGGCTCACTGCAACACTCCACCTCTGGGTTCAAGCAATTCTCCTGCCTCAGCCTCCCTAGTAGCTAGGATTACATGCCTGGCTAATTTTAGTAGAGACAGGGTTTTGCCATGTTGGCCAGGCTGGTCTTGAACTCCTGGCTTAGGTGATCGGCACCCCCCTCAGCCTCCCAAAGTGCTGGCATTACAGGCATGAGCCACCGCACCCGCTCTCACACACATGATTTCAAAAGACCATGTGGGATGCCATGAAGAGCCGTGCCCAGGGTGCTGTAGGATCATGGGCACATGTCTCCCACAGAGGGGGTCAGAAAAAGTCCCCTGGAGCTAAAGCAGAGTCCTGAGGCTGAGTGCTGGGGGAGGGAGGATGGCGGGGGGATGGCGGGGGGATGGCAGGGGGATGGCAGGGGGACCCAGGCCAGAAGGTGATGAGACGTGATTCAGAAAGAGGAGAGGACACGAGGCATCACTCAATGGTTCAACGTTACTGAACGTCTTGCCTGTGACAGGCCTGGATACCCCACTCTTGGCTTCAAGGCACTTCCGACATGGGGCACAGGCATTTAAACAAGTCCAATGGTGAGCGCAAGGGCCAAGATGCAGGGCAGTGGGCACAGAGACGTTGTGGAGGAGGAAACTCAAGTGCAGTCAACATTACCCTCGGAAAGCTCTGAAATTGCCAGGTCTTGAGTCTTTAGGCGCTCCCAAGACAATAATTCATTTCTGTTTCTCTTGGCTTTTTGGCCCCGCCTGGCCTCCCTTTGCCTGGGCAATGAAGGACAAGGTTTATTTTTCAAAGGAGGAAGAACTAGGAATAAAGAAGAGGGTTTTCTCTCATGATTTTTCTTCAAAGCATTCATTTAAGTTAAACATGCTCTGTCCTATGTACTTGGGGTCAGGGGTGGGAACGTAAGTGGCACACAGCTCTGCAGATGCCTTGCTGAACCTCCCTGTCTAAAGCAGTACTACTCAAACAGGACTGTGCCTGCAGATCCTCCGGGCATCTTGGTCAAAGGCAGTTTCTCATTTAGTTAGGTCTGGGGGAGGACAAGAGAATTGGAATTTCTAACCAGCTGATCCCCATATAGTCCCAGTGCGCAGGTCTGGGGCCACAATTGAGAACCATGGAACAGAGAATGAATGAACTTTGGGGTGGGGACAGCATTCCAGACAGAGGGTGAGTAGGAAGCTGCCTATAGCTCCTAATTGGGGAATCAAAGTAGGAGATAAGGCTGAAGAGGTGGGGTCCGCTTATGAGTTTGATAAGTGGTCAGGAGGAGTCACATGATAACAGCAGACGCCTGCGACAGGCAGGGAAATATTCTTTCTGTAAGAATATAAGGTGTATAAGATGTATCTTATTTCACAGAGACACTTTACATATTAAACCTGAAGAAATATTCTTCACTCACTCCAGAAACACATGTCCTCACAATTCTCGGAAAACACAGTCCTTTTGACCTATCTTGTTTCTCCATTTCTGATAAAGATGTGGTTACAAGAAATATGTCCTTTTCTTAACAGCGCAAGTCAGTTAGCAGCAGCAGCTGACCCTTGGCCTCTGTGGGGTGGGAAGGAGGCTCACTGCTGGCTCCACTCCAACTGCTGGTTTCAGTGCGGGAGCATAGGGTCAGAGTGGCCAAAAGAAGCCAGAAATCCCAAGTTGTTAAACATCTGAACTTTAAAATATTGGGCACTAATTCAAAACTGTTTCCAACACTATGAGTGCTGAACAGTTTAAGTCTGCAAGGCAAATTCGGCCAAGGAGTGTCTCTTTTATGACTGCTGGCTGAAAGGACTTGAAGTAGGGGAGGGCGGTGGCCAGACCTGCTTTTAGGTAGATTCTGACTACAGCAATGTCAAGGATGGATTAAGAGGAGGGAGAGACTGGAGGCTGGAAGGCCTTTTAGGAGGCTCCTGCTAGCCTGGGCTAGAGAGAAAATACAGTCAGCCCTTCACATCCGTGGGTTCCACATCTGTGGATTCAATCAAATACCGATCAAAAATATTCAGGAAAAAAAAAGGATTGTTGCATTGCTTACAGACTTTTTTTCGTGTCATGATTTCCTAAACAATACAGTATAACAACTATTTACATCGAAGTGACATGGTAGTAGGTATTATAAGTAATCTAGAGATGATTTAAATCATACAGGAGGATGTGTGTAGATTAACTGTAAATACTACATCATTTTATATAAGGGACTTGACTGTGCATTGACTTTGGTATGGGGAGATGTTCTGGAACAAATTCCCTCATGAATACCAAGGGACAACGTTATGCATAAATCCTGAGGGTAAGCAGAACAGGGCGAATTGAGGAAGTCGGGTTCCAGGACTTGAGGAATGACTTGATAGGTGCATGAGGGAGTGTAAGCTGTCTGGGATGACCCCGCAGGTTTCTAAGGTGGTGATTAATTGCTGGTGATGACATTCACTGGGATAATGAATACAGGAGCCAGAAGCATATTCTAAGGAAAGGTTGTGGACAAGCAGAATTTAGATGCCTCTGCATCAGCCACAGGAATGTGGAGTCTGAAGTCGGAGCAGAGGCAAAGGTTAGCTGGCTTTCTAGAACACAAATCTGGTCAGGTTACTGTCGCTTAAAACCCTCTAATGGCTTCCTGTCATCCAAATAGAAAGTCCAGATTCCTCCTTCTGGTAAACAAGGGCCTGGCAACCTGTCCCTGCCAACCTCATTGTGCCACACCCCAACAGAAAAATCTGCTCCCCGGGCCTGCTCCACGACTCAGAATGCCCGGAATAAGCTCTGCCTTTGTTCTTGCTAGTCCCTGTGGCTGAAATGCCTTCCACCCATCCCTTTTTATGTCTGGAAAATTCCTATTCTTCTCAGGCTCCAACATCTCTGCTCTGAAGCCTTCGCTGACCCTGCCCAGCAGATGCGCTCACACCCTTCTTTGTGCTGTCCCTGAACATTTATGTGCCTGTTTCACTGCCCCATCACTCCCTACAGAGGGGATCTGCCTGTCTGTAAATGCCTCAAGGCAGAGGCCATTTCTTAATTAACTTGGAATTACTGGCTCCTGGTGCACGTCTAGCATATAGTAGATGCTCATGAAATGTCTAAGGAATAAAGACCCTCCCTCTGGGGATAAACTGCGAGGCCAATCTGGAGGGAATGTTTCTTACTTCCCAGTATCATACAGCCCCTCTCTCTTGACAGCTAAGGAGCTACATGAGGCCCCAGTGCTGACCTCACCTTTCTTCTTGCTTTCCAGCTGGGGTATGGCCGTCAATGTGTACTCCACATCTGTGACCAGTGAAAATCTGAGTCGCCATGATATGCTTGCATGGGTCAACGACTCCCTGCACCTCAACTATACCAAGATAGAACAGCTTTGTTCAGGTAGGAGGCTGGGAATATGGGAAGTGGCCCTGCTGGAAGGAAAGGAAAGAAAGGTCGGAAGGCAGAGCAGCCACAACAGGGAATATACAGTCATGCATGGCTGAATGACTGATGTGGCCAGAGAAATGCATCCTTAGGCGATGTTGTTGTTGTGTGAATATCACAGAGTGTATTTACACAAACCTGGATGGTGTAGCCTACTACACACCTCGGCTATATGGTATAGCCTACTACTCCTAGGCTAAAAACATGGACAGCATGTTTCTGTACTAAATACTGCAGACAGTTTTAACACATGGTAAGTATTTGCACATCTAAACATACCTAAACATAGAAAAGGTGATAATAAAATAAAAACATGGTAGTATAATCCTATAGGACCACCATCATATATGTGGTTCATCGTTGACCAAACCATCGTTATGCAGCCCATAGCTGTAGCTTGTGATTAGATTAAGGAGGAGAGCTGGAGGCCCTGAACTAGTCAGACTGTCTGGAGCTGAAGTCAAGAAATGGAAGCAGGGAAAGAGAAGAGCAGGAGAGGCACCGTGAAGGACTACAGGGAAAGGAGGAGCGGGGAGCTGAGAGCCAGGATGGCAGCAGAGCCACAGGTCTGACCACACCTCTCTGGGTCCAGCTCTCAGCTCTTCTTCTGGTGGTGCAACCTTGGGCAAGTCACTATACTGCCCTAGGCCTCAGTTTTCTCATCCATAAGATGGAGATAGTATCACCAACTAACTAGAGTTCCTGTTGGGATTGCCCTACCTACATGCAGTGTTTGGTGTGGTGCTGGTACATAATACGCATCAATAAATAGTCATTGCTCTTATTCGTGGAAAGCTGGGGGGATTCTGGCCATGTCTATCCTGAAAGTAGGACTAGCCCCAGGCCCAGAACAAGGAGAGAGAAGAGGAGACGGGGTTTGGGGAAGTGAGAGAGAGCAGCTCACAGAAGGAGAGCAGCAAGACCCCTCAGCCAGCCATCCTTCTCCACAGGGGCAGCCTACTGCCAGTTCATGGACATGCTCTTCCCCGGCTGTGTGCACTTGAGGAAAGTGAAGTTCCAGGCCAAACTAGAGCATGAATACATCCACAACTTCAAGGTGCTGCAAGCAGCTTTCAAGAAGATGGGTGTTGACAAAGTAGGTGCCTGCGCTCCGGGGGGCCCTGAGGAGCAGTGTGACCCTGGGGAAGAAGAGGACCCACCAGCCCAGGCAACTGGGGCTGCTGGGGTCATTCCGGTGCTCGTGCCTCCCTCCACCTCCCGACTCTCCAGAGGGAATTCTCCCCCTGCTCAAGGCACAATGGAAAAGCCCACAACACTTGCCATGCCATCATGACAACATTCCTTTCCCTTCCTCCTCTCTGGACCCTGCCCACCCCAACACTGAGCTCTGTGCACCGCTCCTGTGAAGTTCCACCTCTCTCTGTCTCTGTAGGGCCCAAGAAAGTGTCTCTGCTCACTCTACTGCCTCGGTGGCTGCAGACCCCCAGCCCACACGCAGGCAGTAGAGCCAAGGGACGCCTCCCCACACAGTTCTTCCACACGGTGCCTGTAGAGAAGGGATGCCTCTGGATCTGACACTAGGGCCTACCAGCCTACCTGTCTGCTCTGGTGCCATGGGAGGGGGGCAAGTGGAGAAGGTGGAGGACGCTGCAGCCCAGGGGCTGGCTTTCCTGAGAGCAGTGGCCCTCAGCAGAGGAAGGCGGCCCTACAGCAGCAGGTGGCTAAAGTACTCTGCTTATGTGGTCTATTTCAGATCATTCCTGTAGAGAAATTAGTGAAAGGAAAATTCCAAGATAATTTTGAGTTTATTCAGTGGTTTAAGAAATTCTTTGACGCAAACTATGATGGAAAGGATTACAACCCTCTGCTGGCGCGGCAGGGCCAGGACGTAGCGCCACCTCCTAACCCAGGTGATCAGATCTTCAACAAATCCAAGAAACTCATTGGCACAGCAGGTAACGTGCCCGAGCCGGGGGAGGGAGCGTGGGGGGCCGGGCCGGCAGGCCTCAATAGCCAGGAGTGCCCCCTGGGCCACGGCCCGGCCCTGCCAGCCTGGAGGAGACTTGTTATCACGGAGTTCGGATGACGCCGCCTGCTGGCCAGTTAGACCGGGCGAGTGAAAGTAGTGGGTGAGAGAGCTCCACAAATTGGTCTAAGAAGAGAGCCACCAGCACCAGCCATGGTGGCAACTGGGGTAGGAGGCCCAAGGCACTTTGTTTCATAGCACGAGCTAACTTGTTTGCCTCAAGATGATGGGGCAGCAAGGTGGCTTGGTTTCTCCATCCAGGCGCATCCAGACCAAGAGCCTGGTGCCAGCACCACAGCCCCTTCTTGCCCCCTGCCCCCTGGATGGCCAGGGGCAGGAGTTGCCAAGCTGGATCACACCTTTCCCCACTCCAAAGGCCCAATAGTCCTAAGTCCTCAAAAGATGAGTCTCTAGAAACGAGGCTTTGTCTGGGTCCTGGAGGGGAAGGGAGAAAAGCAATAGGGCCTTTGGGAAGCAGCAGCATTGGGAGGGGAAGGGAGAGGAGCAGCCCCAGCCCGCGTCGGACCCCGTCATAGCAGAGCCACCTCCTCTGTCTGCACTGCTGTTCTGCCTGGGCCTGCCCCACTCGCCCGCCTGCTTGCTTTGCACTAGAAGCAGCCCGCTCTGTCTAGGGAGGTGCAGTCGCTAGTGAGCAAGTCGCCACGGCATGCTGGCTGTGCTGGGGAGGAGCTGGGGTCCCTGATTTGGCCACCACTGTGCAGATACCTGGTCCAGCCCAGCAGAGGGCAAAAGAGCCCATCCTGACACAGGGCCCCTGGAGGGGCAGCCACCCAGGGACGATGGCTTTGGGCTGGGGCTTCTGTTAGGGCAGACCCTGTGCCAGCTGCCTTTCCTCTAGCTATCACTACGAGAGGGTTCCGCACCCTTCCAACTCTACTTCCCCAAATTTGCTGTCCTAATTTCTCTCCTCTATCCCTCAGGCCAGCTCTCTCCCTGCCCCAACACCTCACACCTTGTTTAGTTCCCTATAGTTTCTGCTCTCCTGGGCTCGCCAAAGGGCTGCCCAGCTGCTGGAGTGTCCATGTGGCCAAGACTCGGGGCCTAGCTGTAGATGCCCTTCCTGGGGTGGGGGCAGAGGGGTGAGAGTGCCTGCCTGTCGCATGGGCCTGCCCCCGCAGTCCTCACACCGGGCTGTCTCCTGCCACGTGCGCTGTGGGCTCACGTGGACTTACCTGACTCTTTTCCTCTGGGCAGTTCCACAGAGGACGTCCCCCACAGGCCCAAAAAACATGCAGACCTCTGGCCGGCTGAGCAATGTGGCCCCCCCCTGCATTCTCCGGAAGAATCCTCCATCAGCCCGAAATGGCGGCCATGAGACTGATGCCCAAATTCTTGAACTCAACCAACAGGTGAGTGGGATGGGTAAGGGTAGCTGAGATAGCCCTTTCACCAAAGCCAGGCCCTTGGGGTGTCTGCAGGGACAAGAGGAGGGCAGGCAGGGGAGCCTGAGGTGGGGACCTCTGGCTTGAACATCACTTTGTCCCCAAGCAGCTGGTGGACTTGAAGCTGACAGTGGATGGGCTGGAGAAGGAACGTGACTTCTACTTCAGCAAACTTCGTGACATCGAGCTCATCTGCCAGGAGCATGAAAGTGAAAACAGCCCTGTTATCTCAGGCATCATTGGCATCCTCTATGCCACAGAGGTGAGCACTCCCAGGCCCATTGGGCCCTCCCCAGTCTGGCCTGGCCCTAAGACCAGAAGTGCAATAGGGCCAGAAGGGACCGTGGAGAACATTTACTGATGAGAGAGAGGTGAAGTCACTAGCCCAGGGTCACCCATTAGCAAGGCTCCTGGGCTCCTGACCCCTTGCTCTTCAGCTACTTACAGAACCTGAGAAGCCCTGCCTGGCCTGCCTGGCCCACCACTTTCCTCTCTCTCCCACCCTCCAGGAAGGATTCGCACCCCCTGAGGACGATGAGATTGAAGAGCATCAACAAGAAGACCAGGACGAGTACTGAGGGCGGCCGCAGCCCTGGCTGACTGCACGGCTTCCCCGTGCCTCCCTCCCTGCTCCACTCCCACATTATAGTCCTTTCCTAACACGGTCGGCCGGGTGCTTTGTGTCAGTGCCGCAGCACTGGGGAGCCAGGCGAGCGGGGCTTGGGGGCATGGGGCCGGAAAGCAGGCAGAAGCCCGTCCTGGGTGGCGCTGGCCCAGTTGGCGGGACCCCTGTCCACACCCACCCTATTTATTTCCGTTGTCTCTCTGCTGTGTCGCCCAACACTTCCCAGGGTGCTGCTGCCACCCGCCCCAGCCAGCCACCTGCTCCTGACAGCCAGCAGCTGTGTATTTGACAAAGTCATTGGTATATTTTTACTTACTGGATTCTCCTTGCACTTTACCTGTTCTTTTCCAGAGCTGACAGCACGGGCTCCGGGGCAGTGTGCCTGGCTTGGCTTCCTTTCCCCATGGCTGGGGGCTGGGGTAGGACTCACCCATTCTAATTTATTTTGTCTTTTGGCTTCTCAGTAGCTAAGGGGAAGGCTGATGTCAGGAGAGGGAAAGGGGGCTGAGGAGGTAGTGCTGTAGGCCCAGGGGGTCAGGGAGAGGGAGGGGGGCATGTGAGGGATGGAAATGACCTCCTGGCACCAGGCTCACCCACCCAAGGCCCCCTGCCCCAGCACTGAATCCCAGCGCTGCCCTGAGGCCCCCAGCCACTCCCTCCAGCAGCCTGGTTCACCACACAAACTCTGCCTGGACCCCATTGTCTGTCTGCTTCCCACCTGCCCTCCCCACCCCCTGCCCCTCGGGCACCAGCCTGCATATGTGTTCACTTTTATTTAAATAAACTTGTGTGGTAAAAGTCCATGCCATGTGTCCCTCAACTGAGCCACAGTCCAGGTCCAGTGCTTTCCACTTCCCATGCACCGCTCTCTCCGGAGGTGATAGCGGCAGCACAGCCTCACTGTCACCCTCCCACAGGCCTGGAAACCACCACCAGCTCTGGGCTCAGAGCCCAGCTCCAGCCTAGCCCCAATGCCCAACACTGGTGGTAGGGCTCTGAGGGCAGGTAGGGGCCCCAACACCCCATCACTGAGGAGGAACTAGGTCTGGGCCCGTGGCCATGACAAGGGACAGCCGGTGAAGTGGCTGTGGGGCACCGTGGTGGCCTGACCAAGAGGTGCTTCGTTTCAGTCTCCTTTGGGTCAGGGGGACTGCATGTCATCCCCCCACCTGTTGTCAAAGCTCATACGCCTCATCATAGTGATTCAGCTGGGGACAAGGGCTCACGTGACAGAGAGAGCTGGGATGGCCACAAAGAGCAAGCAGTTCTGAGTGCTGAAGCCCGGGACAGCAACGTCCAAGGGGTTCCTTCTGTAGAGCAGGCTCCAGTGGGAACAGGGAGTCAGGAACCCTTCCACATCACCTGCACAGCCCCAGTCCTGGCATGTGCCTAACAAAAGGCCATACTAACCGATGTCCCGGAAGCCCAGCAGAGACCAAGAGTGCAGAAATGAATGTGAGAGCCTTGGGGTCATCTAGACCAGCCCCCGGTTTACTGATGAGGGGTCAGAGGCCCACGTGCATGACTCACTCACCGTGGCTGAAACCTGGACTAGAACTCACACTTCTTGACTTGAGGTTCAGGGCTCATCCCCAAAGACCACTGAGGTTCCCCCAGCTGCAGGACAGCGCTGGTTTCCTCACCACCCTGAGTATGGTCAACATGCAGATGGGGCCGTGTCTCTTCTGTGGCCCCACCCCATGGCCCCTTTTGAGACCACCACCATTTCTCTCATGACACCAGGTTCAAGCCTTAAATAAGCAATTCATATCTGTTTATTCCTCAATCACCTCCACCACCCCTTTTGACTCCCACCCCCACATACATAGACACTTCTGCCTTATTCTATCTCTGTTCTCCTCCAGCAAGTTCCTTGCCTGCTTTTACTTATCGTGATGATTTTAATTCCCTTGCCTAATTTTTAAAGTCTTTTCCCCATGATTACAGGTAGATACCATGAAAGGATAGGCCAGGCTGAGACCTCACCCTGAAGGTAAAGTGGGCGTGGGAGGCAGAACAGTGCCTCCCCCAATGTCCACGTCACAATCCCCAGAAGCTGTGAATATGTGGGTTACATGGCAAAAGGGAATTAAGGCTGCCTGTGGGCCAGGCGTGGTGGCTCACGCCTGTAATCCCAGCACTTTTGGAGGCCAAAGCGGGAGGATCACTTGAGCCCAGGAGTTCAAGACTTCCCTGAGCAACATAGGGAAACACCATCTCTACAAAAAATAAAATTTGAAGGGCGTTGTGGCACGTGCCTGTAGTCCCAGCTACTCAGGAGGCTGAAGCAGAAGGATCACTTGAGCCCAGTTGTTGTTAAGGCTGCAGTGAGCCATGATTGCTCCACTGTACTCCAGCCTGGGCAACAGAGTGAAACCCTGTCTCAAAGAAAAAAAAAAAGAAAAAAAAGTTGCAGATGGAATTCAGGAAGTTAATCTGCTGACTTTAAAATAGGGAGAGTGTCCTGGTTTATCCAGGTGGGTCCAATGTCATCACAAACGTTTATTATAAGAGTGGAAGCAGGAGGCAGAAAGGGTCAGAGTGGGCAGGGTGTGGTGGCTCATGTCTGTAATCCCAGCATTTTGGGAGGCCAAGGCAGGAGGATCACTTGAGCGCAGGAGTTGGAGACTAGCCTGGACAACAGCGAGACCCCATCTTTACAAAAAACAGAAAAATTAGCCGAGCATGGTACTACATGCCTGTAGTCCCAGCTACTTGGGAGGCTGAGATGGAAGGATCATTTGAGCCCTGGAGGTCAAGGGTGCAGTGAGCCATAATCATGTCACTGCACTTCAGCCTGGGCAACAGAGCAAGATCCTGTCTCAGAAAAATAAAATAAAATAAGAGGTCAAAGTGATAACAATGTGAGAGTGACTCACCCACTGTTGTTGGCTTTGAAGACAGAAGGGAGCCATGAACTCAGGAATGCAGGTGGCCTCTAGAAGCTGGGCAAGGCAAGGAAATGGATGCTCCCCCAAAGCCTCCAGAAAGGAACCCAGCCCTGCTGACACCTCGATTCTAGCCCAGGGAGACCTGAGTTAGACTCCTGCCCTCCAGAACTGGAAGATAACGCCCTTGTTTTAAGCCACTAAGTTTGTGGCAATTTGTTTTAGCAGCAATAGAAACGTAGTACAGTGGGTAAAACAGTGCTTCGGTGAGCTCACCCTTCTGCTTGCTCCCACACTAGACACCCATGTCCTCCTTGACCCAACATCTTTTGGGTCTTCAAACCCCATGGCGGGGCCTACCCAAGCCCACCTCCGTGGCTAGTGTCTAAGGCTGCTCTTCAAACACCCAGAACTTAAGGATGTAAAGCCACTCCCTTCTCCCCACCTCTTCCTGGTACCTCATACTAAGTGCTTCTTTCCTCTGGAACACTAAGATGGTGAACTGTAATTTTCTGTTTATACATTTGTCTCCCACACAGACTTCAAGTTCCTTACAAGCAAGTGAGCTATATCTTCCAGCTCCACCTAGCACAGGGCCTGACACAGAGAAGGTGCTTAGAAAAGGTTGCTGGATAAGTAAATGCATGATTTATATGTCCTAGATGCCAAGTTAGAACTGGTAACTTACTAGACTATTCCAATGAAAGATAGAGTCCCTCTCCCATCCTTCTGTGTGTCTCCACCATGGGGCAGCCCCCTCATTTGCCTCAATGGAAAGCCAGTTCTGTTTCTCTTCCAAAAACATGGTCTCTTCTGTGATCATACATGTGACACAGGAGGGGTCAAACAAAGAGAAGATATTGTTGTTGGTCTCCTGAGTACACCTAAACCAATGATCTGCAAAATGTTGATTAATGATCAGTTCAAATATGGTCCTTGGCAAAGGCACTGTATCTCAGAGCTACCGGATGCAAAGTCAGCCATGGTCAGGCCTAAAGGGGCTGGAGGACAGGTAGAAGGAGGCAGCAAGATATGCTCATCTCCCACCCCCTGCCTTCCCCTACCAACACTTCACACAGCCACATTTACCCTTCCAAAAGAGTGGATTATGCCACCCTCTCACTGGTCTCCCAGGGCCTGAAGGATAAAGTCCAGATTTGGCAGGCAAGTTCCTTAGCATATGGGCTCAGATCCCTTTCCAAACTCATAAGAGGTTATTGTTGCATTGCTATAAAGAAACATCTAGGCTGGGTAATTTATAAGAAAAGAAGTTTAATTGGCTCACAGTTCTGCAGACTGTATAGGAAGCATAATGCTGACATCTGCTTCTAGGAAGCCTCAGGAAGCTTACAATCGTGGCGGAAGGCAAAGGGGGAGCAGGCACATCACATGGTAAAAGCAGGAGCGAGCAAGAGAGAGAGGTGGTGGGGAGGTGCCACACACTTTTAAATGACCAGATCTCATGAGAACTGGGATCCACCATGAGGGATCCACCACCATGATCCGAACACTTCCCACCAGGCCCAACTGCCAGCGCTGGGGATTACAATTCAACATGAGACTTGGGCAGGGACAAAAATCCAAACTATATCAAACCTCATCACCTCCAAAGTCCCATCAAGCACTGTCCCATTGAACTGCTTCCAGTTTACCACCCTCTAGGCCTTTGTTTTACATCAACAGATCCACACAACTGGCATTTTCTCTCCACCCACCCTAACCCTCAGCCAGTGAACATTCAATTTTGTTTTTTGTTGTTGTTGTTGTTTTGGGTTTTTTGAGACAGAGTTTAGCTCTTGTTGCCCAGGTTGGAGTGCAGTGGCACAATCTCGGCTCACTGCAACCTCCGCCTCCAAGGTTCAAGCGATTCTCCTGCCTCAGCCTCCCAAGTAGCTGAGATTATAGGCCTGCGCCATCATACCCGGCTACTTTTCTGTATTTAGTAGAGATGGGGTTTCACCATGTTGGCCTGACTGGTTTCAAACTCCTGACCTCAGGTGATACCCACCTTGGCCTCCCGAAGTGCTGGGATTACAGGCGTGAGCCACGGCGCCCGGGGAACCAATGAAAATGCTATTTCTCAGAACCCATCTCAGCTGCCATCTCCTTCGGGAAGCTAAACTCCTTCCTAAGGAATGCATCGCTCCCTCAGCTGTTCATCCTGTAGGAATTTGGACTCTCTTAGTTCTTACCATAATACCTCAGTATGGCAGGTAGGAATCTCATCCTCACACACAGTTGTACATGAAATAGCACATTTCCTTAATTGTGATAAGTCACTTTGATTTTATCTTCCCTCATTCTCCTCTGCTGGCATGCTTCAAGGTTCTGAAGGCTCCCAGGATACTAACACCCTCCACGCGGATGTCTGAGCAGGAACCTGTCTGCAGATGCCTCAAGTCTGGGGCTCTCCATCGCTTCCCTGACACATCTGGAACTTGGGATTGACTCTTGTGGTGGGAGGCAGAGCCTGTTCTTTCTCATTGCCTGGAAGGGGAAACCCGGCCCTGGCTGTCCCAGACCCCCAGACTTTTCTCAGCCTCCCATGAGAAGAACTCAGAGGCCGGGAGCAGTGGCTCACTCCTGTAATCCCAGCACTTTGGGAGGCTGAAGAGGGTGGATCACTGAGCCCAGGAGTTTGAGATCAGCCTGGGCAACACAGCAAAACCCCGTCTCTACAAAAAATACCAAAGATTAGCCGGGGGTGGTGGTGGGTCAGGTGATCCGTGGTGGGGGATCACCTGAGCCCTAGAAGTTGAGGCTGCAGTGAGTCGTGATCGCGCCACTGAACTCCAGCCTGGGCGACAAAGCAAGATCCTGTCTCAAAAAAAAAAAAAAAATATTCTCCATTCTCCACCTCCTACCCCAGCTCCCCCACACTCTGCCCTTTCCTCAAGCCCCCATCCTCTTCCTTGTTCTTTGGCAATAGATTTGTATAGCCCATTAAACCCGAGGTTTAATCACCAGCAACAGTAAAGCCAGCACTTTCCTAGAAGGAAGGAAGCATTTAATCTTCAAACTCTCCCTAGAGATGAGGAGCACTACTTCCCTTCCATCCTTCCAGCTCTACAAGAAAGGAAAGAAAAACAGTGGCCGGGCGCCGTGGCTCACGCCTGTAATCCCAGCACTTTGGGAGGCTGAGGGGTGGGGGTGGGGTGGGTCATTTTAGGTCAGGAGTTCGAGACCAGCCTAGCCAACATGGCGAAACCCCGTCTCTACTAAAAATACAAAAATTAGCTGGGCTTGGCAGCGGGAGCCTGTAGTCCCAGCTACTCGGGACGCTGAGGCACGAGAGTCGCTTGAACCTGGGTGGCGGAAGTTACAGTGAGCTGAGATCGCGCTACTGCACTCCAGTCTGGGCGACAGAGCGCGGCCCTGTCAATCAATCAATCAATTGATCAATAAAGGAAAGAAAAACAGAAGCAGTTCTACCAAGTCTCTCAATGCCGTGGCCTTCACATCGACGCTCAATGAACGTTCTCAGAAGGGAATCTCCTCTCCTCCCGGCCTCTTCGCCTGGGCGGGGGCCGCAGGCTGCCGCGGAAGCCTCTTCCCGATGCTCTTCGCTCAGGAGAGCCCGGCCCAGGAGAGGGACTACAAGTCCCAGGCTGCCTTGCGGCGGGCGCCGAGCGCCGGGCGCGCGGTCCTGCGAGGAGACGTGGCAGAGTGCGGCGCGCCCGCGCCGGACCGGAAAGCCGGGGAAGTGGCTGAGGAGGGAGGGCTGCGAGCCATGGCGACCAAGACGGCGGGCGTGGGGCGGTGGGAGGTAGTGAAGAAGGGTCGGCGGCCTGGGGCCGGCGCCGGCGCCGGCGGCAGGAACCGCAGGGCGCTCGGGGAAGCAAACGGAGTGTGGAAATACGACCTGACCCGTGAGTACCCGCCCTGTCCCGCCGCCTACCCCAGGCCTGTCCGGCAGGGTCGCAGCGAGCCGCTCCCAGAACCTGGGCGCGAGCTCGCAGGCACATCCCCGAGCGCCACGCTTGCGTTGTCTGTTTGGAGCCTCACGGGAGGCAGACAGCTCCAGGGAAGGTTGCGGTCCTCACCTCCCAGATGAGTAAACTGAGGCCCAGTGAAGTTGGATACCTTGGCCAGGGTCATGTGTCAGAGGGGCTAGGATTCCGGTCCTCAGACGCTCAGTTCACTGCACACACTCTCCCAGCTGCCCAGGGCCCTAGCTGGTCTCTCTGGGCAGGTGTCTGAGCTTTGAAGAGGTACTGTGGATCATTATACACGGTGCCCCCTCTTTAAGTAACCAGGTCATGGAGGAAGGGACAGGAGGCCCAGCAGTGGGAGAAATGACCGCCACACACTCAACACTCACCAGGAATTATAAGTGACACCTGGTTCTTCCACTGAGGAGTGGAGAAAATTGCCACTTGTTGGTTATAGAGTTGTCATGTCGGAACCAAGAGGCGTTAGGGTAGGACCAAGATGGAAAAAGCTTGTCTTCCCAGACTAGTAGCCACTCACTGAATAAGGCAAACCTCTATATCCAACCTCTCTGCTTGTTCCTACATACTCTGATTTGTCTAATGAAGAACTGCCCCATCTTTATGAAAGAGCCCATAGACTCGAGAGCTGTAATGAAAGAAGCTACCAGGAGAACAGCCTGCCCTGCTCCTTAAGCAGTCCAAGAGGAAGGGACTTTGAGACAGGCTCTTCCCTGGAGATGAATTAGGTGGCAGTGTGGGGAAAGGGACCACTGATAGGTGAGGCCTTGGGGACTCAAGGGTGGCCTGCCTTTCTCTACCTATCTTCACCCCAGCTGCAATCCAGACCACAAGCACCCTTTATGAGCGGGGCTTTGAGAATATCATGAAGCGGCAGAATAAGGAGCAGGTCCCACCCCCTGCTGTGGAGCCTAAGAAACCAGGGAACAAGAAGCAGCCAAAGAAGGTGGCAACTCCTCCCAACCAAAACCAGAAGCAGGGCCGCTTCCGCAGCCTGGAGGAAGCACTGAAAGCTGTGAGTGTGCCTAGACATGAGACGCAGAAAGAATGGGGACTTGAGATTTAGAGAAGATGAGAGGAGGGGGAGGTGGATGGGCAGCTGAGATCCTATGGGATTTGAAACACTTTAAGGGTTGAGAGGAGTTCAGGAAAAGATGGAAACCCCAGGGGAACAGAATGCCTGCACTTAGAATAGAAAGGAAATGGAAAATTTATAGGGAAACATGGATTGGTAAGAGGAAAGCCTTGAAGACCCAGGAACACCAGGGAGGAGATGGAGAAACTGGTTATGATTCTCTGTCCTATGGAAATACTGATCTTTCATTTTCTGTCTTGTCCTCTGTTTTCCTCTTTTTTTTTTTTTTTTTTGAGCTAGAGTCTCCCTCTGTCGCCCAGGCTGGTGTGCAGTGGTGTGATCTCAGCTCACTGCAACCTCTGTCTCCTGCCTTAGCCTCCCAAGTAGCTGGGATTACAGGCGTCTGCCACCACGCCTGGCTAATTTTTGTATTTTTAGTAGAGATGGGGTTTCACTATGTTGGCCAGGCTGGTCTTGAACTCCTGACCTCAGGTGATCCGCCCACCTTGGCCTCCCAAAGTGCTGGGATTACAGGTGTGAGCCACCGCGCCTGGCCCTCTGTTTTCCTCTTGAACATGTGGAGGGCCTGAGAGGATAGGGCCTGAGATCAGCATTTTCAGCTGTCCTGTTCCATTCTTAAAGATGTGGGTACAGCAGAATTGCAGCATTCCATGTTCTTATGCTTAAAAATGGAATCCCTTCTTCTACTGCCACCTAGTTCAACCATTTTCCCACCCCTACCCCATTTCTTTACTCCCTCACTCACAACTCGCCATGGTGGGGGGTTGGGGGATTGTCCCTGGCAGCTGGATGTGGCAGACCTGCAGAAGGAACTGGACAAGAGCCAGAGTGTGTTCTCTGGAAACCCATCCATATGGTTGAAGGACCTGGCCAGCTATCTCAACTACAAGCTACAAGCTCCTCTAAGTGAACCCACGCTGAGCCAGCATACTCATGGTAAGTCCTTCCAGCTTCCTCAAGCTCAGACAAGTTCAAATAAATTCAAAAAGGGTGGTATAACAGATCCCAGTGCCCCACACTGTCCTGATTTCCATGGGTGATTTGGGCTGGTCTCAAATCATCGTGACTGTGAATGTTTCTGGGCCTCATTCTGTGATCCTCCCTCTGGGCCTCCTCAGAGGAAGGATCCCAGCCTCAGTGCAGGGGCCTTTGCCTCCACTCACCATTCTCAGGGAGAGCACCACAGTTCTCAGAGCTGATGGGTGTCTGGTCCTAGCACTCACATTGAGGCCTACGGGCCTTAGATTATCCCTACAGCCTGGTGAGCCGGGAGCTGCGTGGGATCATCCGAGGGCTGCTGGCGAAGGCAGCAGGGTCTCTGGAGCTCTTTTTTGACCACTGTCTGTTCACCATGTTGCAAGAGCTGGATAAGACACCAGGTGAAAGGGGCACGGGAGGGATGACCATCTTGGGAGCCTCCTCCTTTTTTTCCTGCTTCCAGTACCACTCAGTGGTTCTGTTTCCAGCAGAGAAATGTGCTAACCTTGACACTTTTTGGAAAGTGTGGAGGAAGTTAGGAGTCAGTGGACCTGGGGCCTGGGCTCACCGCTGACAAATGGGAGATTTCAGGTTTGGGATGCCAAATAATGTGAGTAGGTGTGAGAATGTGTATCTCTCCAGGGGAGTCACTACATGGTTACCGCATCTGTATCCAGGCCATCCTGCAAGACAAGCCCAAGATTGCCACCGCAAACCTAGGCAAGGTGAGCTCTCAGTGATGGTGGGGACGCTAGGAAGCTAGGACTGGGGAGGCTGGGCAGAATCTACGTTGTTGGACTCAGGTTTGGGATAGTGGAAGACCTGTAAGCCTAGTAATAATGGGTAACACTATTAGCACTTATCCTGTGTGTGTGCTCTGGAAACATAGGAGCAAGGTACTGCTATTATTTCCCATTTTTATAGATGAAAAGATTGAGCCACAGAGGAGTTCAGTAACTTTCCTAGGCTCAGTCATCCAGTAAATGGCAGAGTATGGGCGAAGCCCACAAACAGAACCTGCACCACGTGGCCATAGTGCTCCACTCTTGCTCGGCCTGTCCTCCCTCTTCCAGTTGACATCTCCCTTCCCTCCTGGCTTTGGGGGGTGCTCCTGGTGTTTTGTCCTATCCCAATCTGCCTTCCCCACCGGTCTCCTCAGTTCCTGGAACTGCTGAGGTCCCACCAGAGCCGACCAGCAAAGTGTCTGACCATCATGTGGGCCCTGGGTCAAGCAGGTTTTGCCAACCTCACCGAGGGACTGAAAGGTAACAGGGAAATAGGGAAGAAAGAGGGAGGGTCTCGGAGCTGGAAAACTCCTCTTTGATGCCCCCAGTAGGTGCAAGCCTGAGGCCTCCCTCCTGACTTTTACCCCTGCAGTGTGGCTGGGGATCATGCTGCCTGTGCTGGGCATCAAGTCTCTGTCTCCCTTTGCCATCACATACCTGGATCGGCTGCTCCTGTGAGTAATGGGAGGGCAGCAAGGGGAAGGCTCAGGGTGTCCCAAGTGGCTGTTATAGCAAAATGGGAGGCTATGATCTTGGTCTCCATGGATATGAGGAAAATCAGGACCAGCTTCTCCCACCACCTTAGAATGTGATGGTGAGGAAGGAAGAAGAGGGAGCTATTAAGGGCTGGCAGATGGGGTAGAGTTTATACCCTTTTTCCTAGATGTTGGCTTAGCTGGGGTCATGGCCAAAACAGCTGGCATGGGTGGTGGTGTCCAGCAAGCCTGTTTCTTCATCCCCACAGGATGCATCCCAACCTTACCAAGGGCTTCGGCATGATTGGCCCCAAGGACTTCTTCCCACTTCTGGACTTTGCCTATATGCCGAACAACTCCCTGACACCCAGGTAGGACTGCTCTGGGGCACACCTGCTGAGAAGGGACCACAGCACCAGAACCACACTACATATTCCCATCTCTTCTTCCCCAGCCATCCTAGATCTGAGATTTGCAACCTGGAAGTCCAAGAGTAGGTTTCAAGGGAACAGTGACCCCTTGAAATTATATGGACCCTTGAGTGTGATTGGCATATGGGCATTTTCTTAGGGATAGGGTCCATGGCTTTCAACAGATTTCCAAGGAGTCTCTGAGTAAAAAGATTCAGAGCCATTGCAAGGTCCTCAGTGGCTATTCCCCACAGGCAGGCATGGGCTCTGAAGCAAGCAAAAGGTTCATATCATACAGCTCCACTTATAGCTTATGCCTGTCTTTCCTCCCCACCCCACCCAGCCTGCAGGAGCAGCTGTGTCAGCTCTACCCCCGACTGAAAGTGCTGGCATTTGGAGCAAAGCTGGATTCCACCCTGCATACCTACTTCCCTTCTTTCCTGTCCAGAGCCACCCCTAGCTGTCCCCCTGAGATGAAGAAAGAGGTGAGGATATGGTGGGAGGCTTTTTCTCCTTCCCCAGGGGTCAGCTGTAGCGGTCCCTATCTGCTGACAAAGGCCTTGCCTTCACAGAGCCCATTCTGAGGCTTTTCCTTAGCTCCCTGTTGACAGCTGCCTGCCCCGCTCACTCGAGCTTCACCCTCAGAAGATGGATCCCAAGAGACAGCACATTCAGGTCTGGGTGGTTTCTGATGCCCGTCTCTTGCAGATAGTGATCTTTGAGCTCAAAGCTCTAGCTCAGGAGCCCCAGCCTCCTGCTTTACAGCCTCTCAGAGAGCTTTCTGGAGTCTTGACACTGTTTCTCCACCCCTTAGGGTGGATGTGCGGCCTGGATGGCCTCGCTTACGGGAAGGGGATCACCTCTTAGCACTCCCCGCCTCTGCCAGCCCCATGCCCCCAGCAGCCTCTCCCTCTGTCGTGCTGTGCAGCTCCTGAGCAGCCTGACTGAGTGCCTGATGGTGGACCCCCTCAGTGCCAGCGTCTGGAGGCAGCTGTACCCTAAGCACCTGTCACAGTCCAGGCAGGTGGGGTGGGAGGCCAGCCTGTCCCTGTGCTAGAAGCAGAAGGGGAGCCTGGGTCACTGTCCCATGGCCTGACACCTTTCAGGCTGAGTGGGAACATTGCTGGAGCAGCCTCTAGGAAGCTGCTGCTCTGTGGGTGGTAGGTGGAGGGTCTTTCAGCCTGAAGGAGCCAGGGCTAATGGAGGACAGGAGGATGGGTGTGGCTGCGCGAGCCACCTGACTAGGGGGTTGTGCTTTCCCCACAGCCTTCTGCTGGAGCACTTGCTCAGCTCCTGGGAGCAGATTCCCAAGAAGGTGAGGAGCTGGGAGGACGTGGCAGGTTGAGCCCTGTCTGGATTCTAGGTTCTGAGTGGGGGCTCCTCAGCCACTGTCCCTTCCCTGAGAAGGGACCCTGTTGGCATGGAAAATGAAGCAGGATGGAAGCTCTGGATTCCCTCACAGGCCAGACCTTTCTTGTCCATAGGTACAGAAGTCTTTGCAAGAAACCATTCAGTCCCTCAAGCTTACCAACCAGGAGCTGCTGAGGAAGGGTAGCAGTAACAACCAGGATGTCGTCACCTGTGACATGGCCTGCAAGGTGCTGGTACCCGGTCCTCTCCAGCCTACACGCTATCTTACATCTCTGTCTCAGCACACCTGGGTTGGGCCTGTATCACATTCCTGCCCCACCTGTCTGGAGCCCCCCACTGCCTCCAGGATAATGTGAAGGCTTGACGCTCTTTCGGGAAGGCCTGGCCTGAGGTCTGCCCTCAGAGGCAAAGACCAGCCCCTCGCTTCTGACAACTGTCATCTGCTCCCCTCCCACCAGGGCCTGTTGCAGCAGGTTCAGGGTCCTCGGCTGCCCTGGACGCGGCTCCTCCTGTTGCTGCTGGTCTTCGCTGTAGGCTTCCTGTGCCATGACCTCCGGTCACACAGCTCTTTCCAGGGTAAGCAGCAATGGGCAAGCGAGGAGGATGGCGTGGGCGGGGCACAGAGCTACACGTAGCACCACCACCCCGCCCCCAGCAGCACACATCTTTGTCCTGATGAGTTCTCAATCCTGCAGAGTAAACACTTTACAGACAGATTTTTTTGTCCACAGATATGACACTACCATTTCAGATTGGACTAGGACTTCGCAGTATAGAAGTGCTTGCATATTCATAGTATCATTTTAGTAGGTGTTACCTCCTTTTAACTCCTGAGGAAATGGTCTCAGAAAGATGTAGCAATTAGCTTTAGGTCATAGCTAGTAAGTAGAAGGGCAGACCCTCAACCTGAGGCTTCCTGAAGCCTGAGCCTAGGCTCCAACCGGCAGCTGCATTCCTGCACACCTGGCCCAGCAGGAGAAGGGCAGCTCTGCATGCCTCCCTCCACAGCAGCCTGGAGCTGGCTTTGTGGCCCTGTGAGAACACAAAGCTCTGCCCAGCGCCTCGCTGTGCCTGCTCTGGGCCCTGTAGTGTCTGTCTCCCCAGTCCCTGCCCCTCTCACCTCCCAGCTCACCAGAGGCCCCCTTTACTTAGCCTCCCTTACTGGCCGGTTGCTTCGATCATCTGGCTTCTTACCTGCTAGCCAACAAGCGTGTGCCAAGCTCTTCTCCTACAGTCTGCAAGGCTACAGGTGAGCTCCTCCCAGGGAGGGGAGAGGAGAGGCAGAAGAGAGAAGGCCTGGGTGTCAGGGAGGCGACAGTCAGTGGGAAGCGCTTGTGATTCTCCTTTCCCACGGCCTCCCTTTCCCCAGCTGTTTCTTGGGAGCTAAGTGGGCCTGAGGAGACTCAGAGCCCTCTTCCCCCACTTCCATCTTCCACAGCTGGCTGGAGGAGACACTGCCGCTCTGGGGCTCCCACCTGCTCACCGTGGTGCGGCCCAGCTTGCAGCTGGCCTGGGCTCACACCAATGCCACAGTCAGCTTCCTTTCTGCCCACTGTGCCTCTCACCTTGCGTGGTTTGGTGACAGTCTCACCAGTCTCTCTCAGAGGGTAAGTCAGAGACAGGGAGTCAAATAAGGGGCTGGTTTTCCCAGGAGCAGAATCCTGGGAAAGGAGCAGCACTGTGTGGCCTGAGTCTTTAGGGCCAGGATGCAGTTCCCTGGATACTCTGACCCCATCCATTCTCCATGGTCCAGCTACAGATCCAGCTCCCCGATTCTGTGAATCAGCTACTCTGCTATCTGAGAGAGCTGCCCCTGCTTTTCCACCAGAATGTGCTGCTGCCACTGTGGCACCTCTTGCTTGAGGCCCTGGCCCGGGCCCAGGAGCACTGCCATGAGGCATGCAGGTGAGACCTTTGCCCAGGGCTCCGGCAGGATCCCCAGCAGCCCCATTCCCGGGCCCCAGGGACAAGCCATCTCTATCCAGTCTCCCACACTGTCCTGCCCCTCGCTCCCATCCCTGGCCACCCTGGGATGAGGGTTGTGAGTCTAAGCTTTCAGCCCCGAAAGTTGACACAGCTACACACGTGCATACTCAGAAATGTTCCACTTTCCTTCCAGAGGTGAGGTGACCTGGGACTGCATGAAGACACAGCTCAGTGAGGCTGTCCACTGGACCTGGCTTTGCCTACAGGACATTACAGTGGCTTTCTTGGACTGGGCACTTGCCCTGATATCCCAGCAGTAGGCCCTGCCTTCCTGGCCACTGATTTCTGCATGGGTAGACCATCCAAGACTGCAGCGGGTAGAAGGTGGCAGTTCTTCATGGCAGTCTTTTTAACTTGGTGCCTGAGTTCTCTCCTAGGCAAGTGGCCAGTTGCCTCCACCTCAGTTCTTCCATCTTTGGTGGGGACAGGGCCCAGCAGCATCTCAGCCTCCTACCCACAATTCCACTGAAAACTTTTCTGGCCCTACTGCACATGGCCCCCAGCCTCCATCCTTGTGCTGGTAGCCTCTCACAACTCCGCCCTTGCCCTCTGCCTTCCACTTCCTTCCATCTCATTTCTAAACCCCAAACAGCTCATCTCTAAAAAGATAGAACTCCCAGCAGGTGGCTTCTGTGTTCTTCTGACAAATGATTCCTGCTTCTCCAGACTTTAGCAGCCTCCTGTTCCCATTCTTGGTCACAGCTCTAGCCACAGCAGAAGGAAAGGGGCTTCCAGAAGAATATAGCACCGCATTGGGAAACAGCAGCCTCACCTCCACCTGAAGCCTGGGTGTGGCTGTCAGTGGACATGGGGAGCTGGATGGAAATGCCTCTCACTTCAAAATGCCCAGCCTGCCCCAAATGCCTCTAAGCCCCTCCCTGTCCCCTCCCTTGTAGTCCTACTTCTTCCAACTTTCCATTCCCCATCATGCTGGGGGTCTCGGTCACAAGGCTCAGCTTCTCTCCACTGTCCATCCCTCCTATCATCTGTAGAGCAGAGCCCAGGTAGTTGTGTGCCTTGGGCCCAGGGAACCCTCCATCAACCTGAGACAGGACTCAGCATATGGTTCTTGGGTATGCCCTACCAGGTGGAATAAAGGACACAGATTTGATTTCTAGCATTCTTGTCTGCATCCTCATATAGAAATTCCCCTAGTTATGGTTCAGAATAACAAAATCCTGGGCCCTTGCCCTCCTGAAGACTGTAGCCGTGGCTGTAATTAAGCTCCTGGTGGGGGAAGCCCACACACATGGTTCTAAAGTTTGACCTGGTGGGTGTTCTAGACACTTCTCTTGCTACCCTAATTATAGTGTCTGACTTGTCACTGTGATTCACGTCCCAGATTTGCCTTGATAGTTTTACGCTTAGAAAAGCAGGGGGCCGTCTCCTAGGGGAATTCTTGGCCAGTGACCAGGAGGTGTCCTTTCCTTGCCAGGACCTTCATTTTATAGAGCAGTGAGTGAAAGATTTAGAACTCCAAGGGACACATGAGTCCAAGGTTTATCACCGAAGCCCCTTTTTATTTTTGACTTGAGACTATAAGGAGTTAGATAACTGCTGGTTTCTTAGTTCTCAATTTTGTTTCCTTAAATGTTTCAAGTCAGCAGTACTAGAGATACGCTCTAGCAGTTCTCAAAGGCAGATTCAGCTTCCCTCATAAACTCCCATGACACTCAGCAGGTATGATGGCCAGTTATCACTTCCCCTCTCACACGGTGCCCTGAGACACTCCACTTTTTCAGTGGTTCGAATATAAAGTAGCAGATGTAGGAAAGTATCGACCCAAAGTGAGGTCATGAATACAACAGCATCTCGTGTTCGCTACGTTTCCTCTGGAATTAGCCCACAAGCAGACCCCTTGCTCTCCTAGTGGCAATTAACCATGACCATCTTCCTGGAGAAGAGAAACTACCTGGCAAAGGGCCAAAGTCTTAGGACTGCTGGGCAGGAGAACTGGCCTGTGTTCAAGGTGAGTTGGAGAAAGGTGGCAGTTGTGAGAATGGGTCGACAATGGCACAGGGAGGACAAGTTTGGTGATAACTGTTGTAGAAGTCCAAGGCTGCATCCAGCGAACCAAGGATGCCACAAGTGCTGTGTTGGCTTCTAATGTGTGACTATATTTACCTTGCTGGGTTCATTTAACTTCTGACACTAAAATCCTGGGGAGCAACATTTTTCATCAACTTAGATTAATTGTGGTCTCTACTTACAGGAACACTGACAGCTTAATTGACTTTATTCGATAGATACAGTTTTTTGACCCAATGTTGAAATTGTCTGAAATTTTTCCTGTGTGGTGGACTAGTCCAATACTGCACCTGCTCTGCATTAAAGCAAAACCAGATGTCCAGACATTTCATTTTTGCAGAGCTGTCAACAAACAGGAGTCCAAGCAGGGCCAGTAAATTGAACCAGCGTAGGCTAGCAGAGTATATGACAGTGATGCTGACAGGTGGGGCAGTCACACTGTAACTATTGCTGTTATTGGAAGAACCAAAAGGAGCTGACACCTCTGAGAGTCACACATCTGGACAGTAACTCCACACAGCTGAAGTTCAACCGATAACACACCATAAAGCTGAAGGGCAGTTAAGAGTATGGTTATCTCTTACTAACTTTATTACCAGTTCTTTTGTGGACTTGAAAATAATATGCATGACTCACTTTGAAACATCCTTTCATTTTCCTAAGTCTCCAGCAGATTTCTGGATTTCTCTGGTTATTTGTATCCAATCCACACTTCAGTTCTAGAGCAGGGCAGCTTGACGGGTAGCCTGACTTACTACGATGGATGTCACTAGGCAGATAGTGTTGCTGAGCCCATGCCTGCTACATTGCCAGTCCATTCACAAAATGCCACCACCATAAAGAGGGCGGGTTGTTTCCCACAGAGCCAGGCACACCTGCCCTGCCCTGTTACAGAATGACCCAGTGTCAATTACACAGGCATTTGTTTTTTGCTTTAAAGAAACGGGGTCTTGCCCTGTTGCCCAGGCTGGAGTGAAGTGGTTCGTGATCATAGCTCACCGCAGCCTCAAAATCCTGGGCTCAATGATCCTCACACCACAGCCTCCCAAGTATTTGGGCCTACAGGTGCGTGCCACCATGCCCGCCTCCTTTTTTAAAAATTTTTTGTAGAGATGGCTGCTCACTATGTTGCCTAGGCTGGTCCCATTGATTATAGGTTCATTGGTTCATATAATCAGTAAACTCCAGGTCTCTAGTGATCCTCCACCTTGGCTTCCCAAAGTGTTGGGATATTACAGGCATGAGCCGCCGTGCCCGGCCCTATACAGACATTTCAGTGGTTCAATGACCTCTGAGCATTTTGTTGTCTTACCTCACCTAAAGGAGTTTAAATTTAAGTGGACACTTAGAGTGATCTGTTTTTACTACATACCCTTCACAGTTGTTGAGGGGAGAAAGAGCCTTGCTTTTCCCTATGTGTATTCCCTTTATACTGGGCAGTTTTGGTGCTCTACTTGAGGTATAAGAAGGATTTTGGAGGGAGTGTCCACTGTTCAGGGTATGAGTGAATATTTAGTAAATATTGACTATTCTGCCTATTAATACAAATGTTGACTTTGAATGTGTTGTTGGATGTGCCTTGATATAACTTCTTTTTGTGTTAGCACATCACTTACTAATTTTTGAATAGACTTTTGTTTGTTTGTTTGAGACAGAGTTTTGCTCTCGTTCCCCAGGCTGGAGTACAATGGCGTGATCTCGTTTCCCTGCAACCTCCGCTTCCCAGGTTCAAGTGATTCTCCTGCCTCAGCCTCCCAAGTAGCTGGGACCACAGGTGCCCGCCACCATGCCCAGCTAATCTTTTGTATTTTTAGTGGAGAGGGGGTTTCACCATGTTGGCTAGGCTGGTCTCAAACTCCTGACCTCAGGTGATCCACCCGCCTTGCCCTCCCAAAGTGCTGGGATTACAGGCATGAGCCACCATGCCTGGCTTGAATAGACTATTTTTTAGAGCAGTTTTAGGTTCACATCAAAATTGAGTGAGAGTTTCCATACATTTCCTCCCCAACCCGCCCCCACCACAGCCTCCCCCACCATCAACATCCCATACCGCTGTGGTACATTTGTTGTAATCAATGAACCTACATTGACACATCGTCCATAATGTAAGTCCATAGCTTACATTAGGGTTCGCTATCTGCGTTGTACACTCTAGGTTTTGATAACTGTCCAATAGCATGTATACACCATTATACAGAAGAGTTTCACTGCCATGAAAATCTCCTGTGCTCTACCTATTCCTCCCTCCCTTCTTCCCCCAGAGCCCAAGGAACCACTGACCTTTTACTCTCTCCAGTTTTGTCTTTTCCAGAATGCCATATAGTCAAAATCATACTATGTGGCCTTTTCAGATTGGCTTCTTTCATCTGGTAATTTTTTTTTTTTTTTTTTTTTTTTTTTTTTGAGACAGGGTCTTACACTGTCACCCAGGCTGGAGTGCAGTGGTGCAATCTTGACTCACTGCAACCTCTGCCTCCTGGTTTCAAGCGATTCTCCTGCCTCAACCTCCCAAGTAGCTGAGAGTACAGGTGCGTGCCACCAGCCCTGGCTAATTTTTGTATTTTTGCTAGAGACAGGGTGTCACCATGCTGGCCAGGCTGGTCTCAAACTCCTGTACTCAAGTGATCCACCTGTCTCGGCCTCCCAAAGTGCTGGGATTACAGGCATGAGACACCACACCCGGCCATTTGGTAATTTGTCTTTAAGATTCTTCCATGTCTTTTCATGGCGAGATAGCTCATTTCTTCTTAGCACTGTATAATATCCCATTGTCTGGATGTACGACAGTGTATCCATTCACCTACTGAAGGACATCTTGGTTGCTTCCAAGTTTCCCAGTTATGAGTAAAGCTGCTGTAAACCTCTGAGTTTAGGTTTTTGTGTGGGCATAAGTTTTCAAACACATTTAGTTAAATACCAAGGACCACAATTGATCATATGATAAGAGTATGTTTAGTTTTGTAAAAAACATCAAGCTGTCTTCCAAAGTGGCTGTACCATTTTGCATTCTCATCAGTAGTGAATTAGAGTTCCTATTACTATGCATCTTCATTTGGTTTTGTCAGTATTTTGGATTTTCACCATTCTCATAGGTGGATGAAGATATTTAATTTGCAATTCCCTAGTGAAATTGAGCATCTTTTCATATGCTTATTTGCCATTTGTATATCTTCTTTGGTGAGGTGTCCAGATCTTTTCTCCATTTTCTAATTGGGTTGTTCATTTTCTTATTGCTGAGGGTTTTTTGTTTTGTTTTGTTTGTTTTGGTTTTAAGAAACAGGGTCTTGCTCTGTCACGCAGGCTGGAGTGCAATGGTGCAATTATAGCTCACTGCAACCTCAATCCTCCCACCTCAGCTTCCCGAGTAGCTAGGACTACAGGTACACACCACCACGCCAGGCTAATTCAAAAAAATTTTTTTGTAGACATTGCTGTGTCACCCAGGCTGGTTTCAAACTCTCAGCCTCAAGCGATTTTCCTGCCTCTGCCTCCCAAAGTGCTGGGATTATAGGTGTGAACCACTGTGTCTGCCCTTATTGTGGAGTTTTAAGAGTTCTTTGTATATTTTGGATAACAGTCCTTTATTAGATATGCCTTTTGGAAATATTTTCTCCCACTCTGTGGCTTTTACAATTGTTTTAAATAGCTATCTTATACATTATCTACAATAAAACATATTTACACCTTTCATAGTTTATATATTTCCAAATACCCTAGACTTCATCCATAGATATACTCTTCAGATATATGAGTGGGTGCTATTATTAACAGCTCACCTCACTTGGAAGGCCAGGAGATATCCAGTCTGTCCCAGACAGCTCCATGGAAATTACTACACATTTTTTTTTTTTTTTGGAAACGGAGTCTCACTCTGTCACCCAGGCTGGAGTACAGTGGCACGATCTTGGCTCACTGCAACTTCCGCCTCCCGGGTTCAAGCAATTCTCCTGCCTCAGCCTCCCGAGTACCTGGGACTACAGGCATGTGCCACCACGCCCGGCTAATTGTTTGTATTTTTGGTAGAGACAGGGTTTCACTGTGTTAGCCAAGATGGTCTCGATCTCCTGACCTCGTGATCTGCCCGCCTTGGCCTCCCAAAGTACTGGGATTACAGGCATGAGACACCACGCCCAGTCTACTACACATATTTTAAGTTACGATGCCTCCCACCAAAGAGAAAGATTTAGTTTCCAGGTAGTAAATATTTTTCTTATTTTCTTTTTAATTTTATTTTTTATTGTTTTGAGACGGAGTCTCACTCAGTTGCCCAGGCTGGAGTACAGTGGCGCCATCTCGGCTCACTGCAGCCTCCACCTCCTGGGTTCAGGCAATTCTGCCTCAGTCTCCCGAGTAGCTGGGATTACAGATGTAAGCCACCACTTCCTATTAGTAGAGACCAGGGTTTCTCCCTGTTGGCCAGGCTGATCTCAAACTCCTGGCCTCAAGTGATCCTCCCGCCTAGGCCTCCCCCAGTGCTGGAATTACAGACGTGAGTTACCACACCTGGCCTTATTTTATTATTATTATTTTTGAGACAGGGTCTCACTCTGTTACCAAGGCTGCACTGCAGTGGCTTGATCACAGCTCATTGCAGCCTCAACCTCCCTGCACTCAGGTGATCCTCCCACCTCAACCTCCTGAGTAGCTGGAACTACAGGCATACGCCACTATGCCCAGCTAATTTTTGTATTTTTTTTTAAGAAATGGGGTTTCACAATGTTGCCCAGGGTGGTCTTGAACTCTTGAGCTTAAGCCATCTTCCCACCTCAGCCACCCAAAGTGCTGGGATTACAGGCATGTACCACCACGCCCAGAAGTTACATTTTTAATTTTCTTTCAGACTGTTCATTATTGGTGTAAAGAAGCTCAATTTGTTTTTTTGCATGTTGATCTTGTTCTCTGCAACTTTGCTGAATTTTCTCTAATAGTTTTTTTTTTCTTCTAATAGTTTTTTGGTAGATTCTTTGGTATTTTCTATATATAAGACAATATAGTCTGCAAATAGGGATAGTTTTATTTCTTCTTTTCTATGTTGGATGCTTTTTATTTCTTTTTCTTGTTTAGTTGTTCTGGCCAGAAATTCTAGTACAATGTTGAGTAGCAACAGTGAAAGTAGGCATCTTTGTCTTGTTCCTGACCTTAGTGGTTGTTCCTGACCTTCACCGTTGAGTGTTATGTTAGCTGTGGGTTTTTCATAAATATTCTTTATCATGCTGAGGAAGTCCTATTTCTAGTTTTCTGAGTTTCTACTTTTCATGAAAGGGTGATGAATTCTGTCACCCTTTCCTGTATCAATTGAGATAATGTGGTTTTTTTCCTTCATTTTATTAATGTGGTATATTACATTGATTTATTTTTCTTTTTTTCTTTTTTTGAGATGGAGCCTTCCTCTGTCTCCCAAGCTGGAGTGCAGTGGCCGGCTCACTGCAGCCCCTGCCTCCTGGGTTCAAGCGATTCTCCTGCCTCAGCCTCCCGAGTAGCTGGGATTACAGGCGTGCACCACCATGCCCAGCTAATTTTTGTATTTTTAGTAGAGATGAGGTTTCACTGTGTTGGCCAGGCTGGTCTCAAACTCCTGGCCTCAGGTGATCCGCCCACCTGGGCCTCCCAAAGTGCTGGGATTACAGGCGTAAGCCACCAGGCCCGGCCTACATTTATTTATTTTTCTTATGTTGAACACCCTTACATTCCTTCAATAAGTCTAACTTGGTCACGGTTTTCTCCTTTTAATATGCTATTGGATTCAGTTTGCTCGTATTTTGTTGAGGATTTTTGCATCAATATTCATAAGGGATGTTGATCTGCAGTCTTCTTGTGGTCTTTTGGTCTGGCTGTGCCATCAGAATGATGCTGGCCTCATATAATCAATTAAAAAGTGTTCCCTTCTTTTCTATTTTTTCGAACGGTTTGAAAGGATTGGTGTTACCTTCATTTAGTGATCTGAGAGAAAAAAAAGGACTGGTGTTAATTCTTTAAATGTTTGGTAGCATTCACATGGAAGTCTTCTGATCCTGGACTTCTTTCTGTTGAGAGGTTTTTGTTTGTTTGTTTGTTGAGACGGAGTCTCGCTCTGTCGCCCAGGGTGGAGTGCAGTGGCACGATCTCGGCTCACTGCAACCTCCGCCTCCTGGGTTCAAGGGATTCTCCTGCCTCAGCCTCCCAAGTAGCTAGGATTACAGGCATGCGCCACCACGTCCGGCTAATTTTTTATTTTTAGTAGAGAAGGGGTTTCCATGTTGGCCAGGCTGGTGTCGAACTCCTGAACTCAGGTAATTCACCCGCCTCGGCTTCCCGAAATGTTGGGATTACAGGCGTGAGCCACCGCGTGTGGCCTTTTCTTTGAGACAGAGTCTCTCTCTGTCTCCCAGGCTGTTGTGCAGTGGCGCACTCTAGGCCCACTGCAATCCGCCTCCCAAGTTCAAGCGATTCTCCTGCCTCAGGCTCCCGAGTTGCTGGGGATTACCGGAGTGGTAGGCGCTCACTACCACTCCCGGCTGCTTTTTTTTTTTTTTTTTTTTTTTTTTTTTTTTTTTTTTTTGAGACGGAGTTTCGCTCTTGTTGCCTAGGCTGGAGTGGCGCGATCTCGGTTCACTGCAAACTCCGCCTCCCGAGTTCAAGCGATTCTCCCACCTCAGCCTCCGGAGTAGCTGGGATTACAGGCGCGCGCCACCATCCTCTGCTAATTATTTTTGTATGTTAGTAGAGACAGGTTTCACCATGTTGGCCAGGCTGGTCTGCAACTCTTGAACTCCGGGGATCCGCCCACCTCGGCCTTCCAAAGTGCTGGGATTACAGGTGTGAGCCACCGCGCCTGGCCATGAACGTGATTTTTTGATATTGAATAATAAAAGCTATGCAGATCTTCTATATTCTTCTATCTAAATGTTGACACAACTTTATATCTAGAAACTTCGGATTTAAAGCTCAGCCCGAGAGAACCCATCAAATGTTGGAGCTGCAAGGGGCTAGAAAGCATCACCAGACCTGGATTCCCGGGCGATGTTGGCTCAAGGTAGCACAGGACGTTGGCCCAGAGCTGGAAATTGAGGCCAGGTCTTCCGGCACACCCCCACCCCACAGGACGACCAAGCAAGGCTTCACAGAGGAGTTGGGGGTTAGGTTTATTTCTGTTGTTAAAAACCCGGTGAGCAAAAGGTTGTGGAAAAAACACATGCAAAAGACAGGCGAAGGTGTGAGCTGGATAGGGACAAAGATGGGGGAACCCGTGGGGTCACTCCTTGACCCCACCCGGGACACCTAGACATCCACAGTGTCGGGGGAGGGGCCCCAGACCAGGCAGAAGACCCTTCCCCGGCCCTGGGGAACCCAAGATTTCCGAGAGTAAGCGGACCTGTGCAAAGACCCACAAGGGAGGCCAGTGGCCTGTGCTGGGCACTGTACAGCCGCCCCGACCCCGACCTCACGTGGGCCTCGGAGGCTGCAGGGACCCACCCGGCCGCGCGCCGCCCACCATCCCAGGTCTACCGCAGGGGAATCCCCCAGGCTTGCGAGCGCTTCCGAGGGCAGGAAAGCCTGTACTGCAGCCCCGCCGCCCTCTCCTGGCGCGTAGCCCTCTCCCCGAGCCCTCGGGCCACGCCGCCAGGCCCGCGATCCCAGGGCGGCCCAGGGGGTTCGGCACAGCCCGATAACGCGCCGCGCCGAAGCCTGCAGCACCCCGCGGTCGCCGTCTCTCTTGCACTGGTCAGGACGAATAGAGCCTGACAAAACCTGAGTTAATTGGCCGAGCGAATGTCGTTGGCGTCAGGAGAGCACGTCCGGAGAAGCCAAGGGAAATGTGGAGCAGGAGCAGCCAAAGTGGCCCATCGGCTTTCGAGCAGGGTTTGCGCGTCGCGGTCGCAAAGCCCCTGTGAGTGCGGGTACCGCGGCACAAGCGCTGCCCTGGAGCTCCAGGAAGCGGCGGCGGGCTCGGCGTTCGCGGTCCAGGAGAAACCACCGCGGGGTGTTGGGAACATTTTGTTAAAAAGCCGGGAAGCTCAGGGCCGGTGTGGCCTCCGTTCTGGCCTGATAACCCGGACTTTGGGCAGCTTCTTTTCCTTGCCTTTGGGTCTCCGGCTTTCTCAGCTCTGTGAGGTCCCATGGGTCTCCTGCCCTGGCAGGTTCCTTCAGCTGGAGAAAGTGGGGGGGTCATGGCTGGATGAGGTTGCGGTAAGCATTAGAGGGCTATCAGCAGCACCTTATCGCAGCGGAGCCTTCGATAGCTCAGTTGGTAGAGCGGAGGACTGTAGTGGATGGAGTGTGGTAATCCTTAGGTCGCTGGTTCGATTCCGGCTCGAAGGACTTCGTCTGTAATTTTTAACCTCAACTTAATTCAATTATCCCATAAGGGGAAAGGCTTGGAGGCCTCCTATGACTTAGCATTCGTACTGCCGTCAGTCCATAGGGCACACCGTAGTATGTAGTATACGGTAACGCTCTTTCTGCGTTCAATGTACATGTGGTAACGTGTTTTAGAATGTTTTCTGCTTAAGCACACGATTATATGCTTGATTTTTAGAATCTTGCACATGGATGCCACTGTATTGTACTCTGCTAAATAAATGTCCTGAACTGTGGTTGATCCGCTGGTCAGTGAACAGTGCAGTGAACCTGTAAGGCAAAGGGAAGGAATTAAATAGCAGACGGGGGATTAGCTCAAATGGTAGAGCGCTCGCTTAGCATGCGAGAGGTAGCGGGATCGATGCCCGCATCCTCCACTCAGCTTTTTGCGTCCGTCACACTAGAGAACACAAAACGGGAGGGATTCCCGGCGCAGTGGGCTATGTTTTAGAGACACAAGACTGTTAAGCGATAAGGAGTTTCGCACGATGTCTTTTTATTTCGCAGTTGAGTCCCAGTTTCTGCCACTTTATCTTTCCCGCCTCCCGGCAGGCAGGCCGTTAACCGTCTTCCGGAAGACGCTGCTAGAACCCTCCGGCCGCTCCTGCCCGCCATCGTCCCCGAACGACACTCACTCAGGTACCCACTAACGTGCGAGGAACCCTGAGAGCTGACCAATGGTAGCGAGCTTTACTGGGCGGGTCGCCAGCTGCAGCCGCGGCCAATAGGCGAGAGACTTCTTGTTTCCTGGCAGAGCGGGGTCCCGGCACCGCGGCGCTCGGGTTTTTTTGGGGGCCCGGGTGGAGGGCCCGGGTGCCGGGGCCCAAGGTGCGGCCTCGCTAGCGGGAGAGGGAGCGGGATCACCGGCCCGGAGAGAGGTGAGGGGCTCTGCGCGGACTACGGGCCCCGCCAGCCCCGGCCCCGCCAGCCCCGGCCCCGCCCCCTTCTCTCAGCCCCTTGAGCCCGAGCCCCTCGAAGGCCACCCCGCACCCCCCTCCCGACCTGGCTTGCGCGGTCCCGACCCCGCCCAGCTCCGTGGCCTCACCTCTGACTCCTAGGCCCTCCCTGCCTAACCCCCTGCCGCGGGAGTCCGTCTCGACCCCTTCCATGCCTCCCAGTCCCACCCTGCCCAGGGCAAGCCCGCTCGGTGTGACGGTTCCCCGCGAGTCGAGGGTAGAGAAGCCAGCCTCCTGCCCCCGAGTGGGACTCTAGCAGCCCACCTCTTTTAGGGGTGCTGAGAACACCCATTACTCATCCACAGCTACTAGGGTAGCTTTCTCAGGGTGCAGTGCTTACGGGGCGGAGGGGGATGGAAACAGACCCATGCCCTGGCTGGAAGGGAGCTCCAGTCGCTAGGTGAGCGCAGTAGCCTTTGGCTTGGCAGAGGCACCACTGTTATAGTTTTTCTCCATACTAGGCATAAGGTAGGAACAAAAAAGGAAGAACCAGCCCTTCCAGGGCTCAGGGGAGCAACACCAGAATGTCCGCTCAGTACTTGTGAGGACAGAGGCTGGAGAGAGGACTACCCATTTACACTCAGAACCTCGATTCCTCTCTCTGCTCTGTGCTGGAGAGTGCAGAGCCAGAGATCCAGAACGGCCCATCTCTAAAGGTGGCCATGTATGGTGGTGAGTGTATCTTGGCTAGGTTTGGAAAATCTGACCTCTCTGATTATATTCTCTAATCTTTGGGCTGCAAAGCAGCTGAGAGTTTAGTGTTTTTCAACATAGTTAAGCCACTGAGTTTTATTTGGGAACAGCCAAGCTAAAGTAAAATGGGGTCCCTTTAGGTCATTTACAACCCTTAGTGTTGGGGTACAGAATGCTGCTTTCTCTTGGCCTTTGCTGGAAGACCACTTCTGTGTTTTCTAAGAGGGAGAGAGTCTTTTGTTTCATAGGGCACTGCCTAAGAATAGCTCTTATTTATCAAGAGATACCCAGAAAACTCTTCGATTTGTCTTCCCTTTCCTCCTTAACCTAACCCTTGTTTTCCCCCAGCTCTCAGGGCCAGAGCGGGGCAGGAGGATGCTTTCCCAGCCCCACCATGGAGCTGCGCTGTGGGGGATTGCTGTTCAGTTCTCGCTTTGATTCAGGGAATCTAGCCCACGTGGAGAAGGTGGAATCTTTGTCCAGTGATGGGGAAGGGGTAGGAGGTGGGGCGTCAGCCCTGACCAGTGGCATTGCCTCTTCCCCTGACTATGAATTCAACGTGTGGACCCGACCAGACTGTGCTGAAACGGAATTTGAGAATGGGAACAGGTATATGGAACGAAATGGAGGGTGGAAAAAGGCTCCAAACCCATGCTTTAGTTAGCCCTCTGACTTATCTGTTCATACCCAGCATGCTCCCTGTCCTTTTCTGACCCATCGTCCCTCCTTTCTCCTTGCCAAATAGCCCTTTCCCAGTTTGGCTGGCTCCAGCTCTCCCACAGACCATATCTCCAACCCTTCCACACGAAATGACCTCTCTCTTACTCTGGTCCTCAGGTCATGGTTCTACTTCAGCGTCCGGGGAGGAATGCCAGGAAAACTCATCAAGATCAACATTATGAACATGAACAAGCAGAGCAAGCTGTATTCCCAGGGCATGGCCCCCTTTGTGCGCACACTGCCCACCCGGCCACGCTGGGAACGCGTTCGAGACCGGCCCACCTTTGAGGTAAGTTCTCCATGAGGAGGAAAGAAAGACTTGGGTGCTAAAAGTAGAAAGGAAAGTAAAGCGTTTTTTTTTCCTTGATACAAGTATGAAGCAGGTGGGACAACAGGTTTAAGTATCAGCTTTTTCTCCAGTGTTAGCTAGAGTCTAAGATGAGCCCCTGCCTCAGGAAGCCTAGAAGGAGCCACTTTTCATATAGAAAGTGTCAGAGGGAGGGAAGTTGGTAAAGGTGTTAAGGGTGTGAGGTCAGTTCCTGGTGGTCCCAGTAGGAGCTCAGTTCTGACAATGGCATGTTGCCCCTCCCTCTTCCTCCTCTGCTCTTCAGATGACAGAGACGCAGTTTGTGTTATCCTTTGTTCATCGTTTCGTGGAGGGCCGTGGGGCCACCACCTTCTTCGCCTTCTGCTACCCCTTCTCCTACAGTGACTGCCAGGAACTGCTAAACCAGCTAGACCAGCGCTTTCCGGAGAACCACCCTACCCATAGCAGGTGCCAGCCCCATTCTTACTCCTGCCACACAGTCCTGGATCAAACAGCACCTCCACTACTTCTGGAATTTGCTCTTAGAGCTCTGAACCAAACTTTCATCCGTCTTTTTTCTGTACAGAATGTACAGACAGGACTTTGAGTACCTTTCAAAACTATGTTTCTGTATGACCCTGATCTCAGCATATCGACACCTGCCCTCCACTCTTTCACCTGCCCAGTTCAGACCTCTTACTAGCCCAGCTCCCATTAATTATCCAGAGTTTAGCCAGCATTATGTGACTCAGTATACCTTTTTTATCTGCCCCCACGGAGAACAACTCGGACTACATTAAGTAATCTATTCTAGGAAGCCACAAACTGGGGAAAAACAAGTTCACCCTGTCCTGTACTCTTCATTCTGGCAATGTAAACCCACTCAAATCCTTAGCCTCATTTAACATTGTGAGGGACTATAAGGCCCCAAAGGTTAGGGTGAAGGACCAGATTTTACAGATCCTGGGCTGGTGACAAGGCCTACCTCTTACTAGGACTTTAGGGACTTCTCCTGGCTTAATTTTTTTTTTTCCCTGTAGCCCCCTGGATACCATCTATTACCATCGGGAGCTCCTTTGCTATTCTCTGGATGGACTTCGTGTAGATCTGCTGACGATCACTTCCTGCCATGGGCTTCGAGAAGATCGAGAGCCCCGTCTAGAGCAGCTATTTCCTGATACCAGCACCCCTCGACCATTTCGTTTCGCAGGCAAGAGGGTGAGTGGAAATAGCATAAAGGTAGTTCTTTGGCTTTTCTCTAGCACCAGGTACTGTTTATAGCTAAAGACTATGTTATCTCTAGGCATCTTGGACATGGCCTCCGCCCACAGCGTGTGGCAAGGGTGATGGCCCCTGCTCCACTTGCAGATTCAGCCAGCTGGAAATCCAGCGGCTATTCCTGCCTCATCCATGACACCCCCCATATACTGTCAAAGTAGAACTACAGGGTAACTGACTTAATGTCTGCTCTCCTCTCTACCTCAGATATTCTTCTTAAGCAGTAGAGTACACCCAGGGGAGACTCCATCTAGCTTTGTCTTCAATGGCTTTCTGGACTTCATCCTCCGACCTGATGATCCCCGGGCCCAAACCCTCCGTCGCCTCTTCGTCTTTAAGCTGATTCCCATGTTGAACCCCGATGGTGTGGTCCGGGGACACTACCGGTAAGTGGCTTCCCCAGCCTGTCTGGACTGTTCCCATTTCCCCTCATGCCCTGCATCTCAGTGAAATTCTGTCAGCCTTCTGGCTTCTCCTGTGTTCCCAGTCCTCTTGCACCCTAATAAAGGCAAGCCCATCTCATCTTCCTGAGAAAGCATGAGATCATATCTAGTGGCACTCCCAGAAAGGAACCAAACTAGGATGACTGCAGGCCCATCTGGGTGGAGGCAGCTACCCTGAGGAAGCTCCTTAGGGTTCTATGGTAAGGGTGACAGCAGATCAAAGAGAGGCCCTGTCTTCAATTCTTTCTTTCCTAACATAGCTTCAGCCTCTCATTTGATAAGTCAGTCTCCTACGGTCTCCTTTTCATCTACACTAGTGTCTCCTTTCACTGGCCCAGTCCTCTAGAACCTGCTTCAGTCCTTGTTTTCCTACAGCACAGACTCACGTGGAGTGAATCTGAACCGTCAGTACCTGAAGCCTGATGCCATCCTGCACCCGGCCATCTATGGGGCCAAAGCTGTGCTTCTCTACCACCATGTGCACTCTCGTCTGAACTCCCAGAGTTCCTCTGAGCACCAGCCCAGTCCCTGTCTCCCTCCTGATGCTCCTGTTTCTGACCTGGAGAAAGCCAACAATCTCCAAAATGAAGCTCAGTGTGGGCACTCAGCTGACAGGCATAACGCTGAAGCCTGGAAACAAACAGAGCCAGCAGAACAGAAGCTCAACAGTGTGTGGATTATGCCACAACAGTCTGCGGGGCTTGAAGAGCCAGCCCCTGATACCATCCCCCCCAAAGAGAGTGGCGTTGCTTACTATGTGGACCTGCATGGACATGCTTCCAAAAGGGGCTGCTTCATGTACGGAAACAGCTTTAGTGATGAGAGCACCCAGGTGGGAGTCCTAAGAATGTCATGTGAGTGTGAGAAGTGTTGCAGGTTAGGAGATGGGGTTAGGCCATGAACAGAAGGAAGATAGCCTTAGGTAGCCTTCTGGAAGGAAGGCCTGTGTAGACTACCTCTGAAAAAGCTTTGAAGGGCCAAGAAGAGATGGCACAGGGGGATAATGTCTCAATCGTTACATCATGACCTTTTATTAAGGAAAGCTAACTGCATTATAGTCTGCTAGAGTCTGGGAATCCAGAGAAGGAAAATTTTGCATTGTTGGAGGGAGGAAGCTAAAAGCTTAAAAAAAAAAGAATTGCTTCCCAACACCTAGAAGTAATGTCAAACTGAGAATTCAGGCAGCACTGATTACTGTTAATGGTTGTGATGGTATCTGCTGTGTATTAAGTCACATGGTCGCATACTTGCTATCTCTTCCTTGCACCTTGTCCCTTCTGTCTCTCCTGAGTTGACTTTTCTTCCCCAAACAGGTGGAAAACATGCTATATCCAAAGCTCATCTCCTTGAATTCAGCCCACTTCGACTTCCAGGGCTGCAATTTCTCAGAGAAGAATATGTATGCCCGAGACCGTAGAGATGGCCAGTCTAAAGAGGGAAGCGGCCGTGTTGCAATCTACAAAGCCTCAGGGATAATCCACAGGTTGGGTGGAAGCTGAGATATAGTTGATGAAATAGCTTCCCTAAAGAAAACACCGTAGCTGGGTGTGGTGGTGCATGCTTGTAATCCCAGCTACTGAGGAGGCTGAGGCAGGAGAATCGCTTGAACCTGGGAGGCAGAGGTTGTGGCGAGCCGAGATCGCGCCATTGCACTCCAGCCTGGGCAACAAGAGCGAAACTCCGTCTCAAAAAAAAAAACAAAAAACAACACCCAGTTCAGGGTGTTTGAGAGGGAGGGAACCACCTTAGTCTTCTTAAAAGAGAACCTTACAATTAGCATTATTGTCTTTAGTCTAGGACTCTACCTTGGGGGGACTCTCTGGGTATATGGTACAGTACAAAGGTCAGCTGCTAGTTGCTATGGATTATTAGCACTTTCATTTGTGTTCACTTTTTTCCAAGTGATTGCCTCCTTAGACCACCTAAGTTGTCCTCTATGGTTCTGTCCTGATACCTGTTCAGGCGGGACACTGATAAAGGTCTTTATGTCTTAGCTACACACTTGAATGCAACTACAACACTGGACGCTCAGTAAACAGCATCCCTGCTGCCTGCCATGACAATGGGCGTGCCAGCCCCCCTCCCCCGCCGGCTTTCCCCTCCAGATACACTGTGGAACTATTTGAGCAGGTATGAATACATGGTGTAAGTGGGAAAAGGGAGAAACCTTATAGTCTGGAAAGGCCTTCACTCTTAGTGCCTGACTCTAAGGTCCTTTGAAGAGATATTCATCACTATGGCCGTCTCACCACTATGATTATTTTCCTCAGTTAACAGGAGCATAACTACGACTGTAATAGTATTGAAAGGATGAACAGGCACTATATCTGACCCCACATCACAGAGAATCCCCTAGCACCTCTGAGTCAGATTCTTTGCCTCTGGGCTTGTCTTTCTCATTCTATTGGATTTATTAGTTTCTGGGCTCAAAAGCACCCTGACTGTAGTGGTCTTAATGATTCCTATTATCCTAATAGAAAGAGCTGGCCAGGTGCGGTGACTCATGCCTATAATCCCAGCACTTTGGGAGGCCAAGGCAGGCGGATCACCTGAGGTCAGGAGTTCAAGACCAGCCTGGCTAATATGGTGAAACCCCATCTCTACTAAAAATACAAAAATTAACTGGGCATGGTGGCACATGCCTATAGTCCCAGCTGCTTGGGAGGCTGAGGCAGGAGAATCACTTGAACCCGGGAGGCAGAGGTTGCAGTCAGCCGAGATCACACGCCACTGTACTACAGCCTGGGCAATAGATCAAGATGCCGTCTCAAAAAAAAAAAAAAAAAGTAGATCTGTAGGTTACAGAAGGGATTCAAACCCCTTTCCTGCTAGGAGAATTCCTTCATGGCACCAGCCAGAAAGAAAGGACACACCTTGCCCCTCATAATGGAAGAGGGCCCCCAAATTGGCGGTAGTTTAGGGAACAGCTCCAAATCCATTTGCAATAAACAGCCTGGGCACAAAGGTTAGGGCATCCAATGAGCAAATTATAGGTCTGGCCCCTCCTTCCCTTCCACTGTGCTGTGTACCCACCCCAAGGTAGCAGCCTGGATGGGAGGACCAGCATGCTGAGCCAAACTGGACTACCCCACAGGTGGGACGAGCTATGGCCATTGCAGCCCTGGACATGGCGGAATGTAATCCGTGGCCCCGAATTGTACTGTCAGAGCACAGCAGCCTTACTAATCTACGGGCCTGGATGCTGAAACATGTACGCAACAGCCGAGGCCTAAGCAGCACTCTGAATGTGGGTGTCAACAAGAAGAGGGGCCTTCGAACTCCACCCAAAAGTCACAAGTAAGGCCAGCAAAATAGGAGGGAGAAAGGGTAGGACAGTGGGACAGGGCTCTAGAGCTAGGAGTTCCAAGGGATTTATATTCCTTCCATCCTCCTCAAAGTGCCAAATGGCAAATATCTTCAGGGTAAATTAAAATTAGTCAGATTAGTTTATTCTTTTAGAATGGGATCCTCTTCCCTTTTATTCTGAGCTACATACACCTAAGAGATCTGAGTATCAGGCGTGGGATTCACTGCTGCAGAGCCCTGTACAAAATCAAATATAATTGCAGTGGGGCAGGCCTCAGCTTCCAAGGGTTGTGAATGACTGACTGAAGGGAGTTCAAGGGTCAGTGCCAAGGCAGTAGGGGTGAAATTCATTGGGAGATAAAGCTGCTCAGGGATGGCCCTTAAGACATTTTGAGATTAGCTGGTATTCCCCAGGTTAGATACTTCATCCACGGATATGAATTCCTCACTTCTTCCTTGGGATGGGTCCCTGTGCCTTTTTACCCCAGAGGTGAAGCTTTACTGAGCAGCAGATCCTAGGGAAAGCCTTAGGACACAACCTTCCTGGCCCAGGGTTAACTGGCATCTGCTTCTTTGCAGTGGGTTGCCTGTCTCCTGCTCCGAAAACACCTTGAGTCGGGCACGAAGTTTTAGCACCGGCACAAGTGCCGGTGGTAGCAGCAGCAGCCAACAAAATTCTCCACAGATGAAGAATTCCCCCAGCTTTCCTTTTCATGGCAGTCGGCCTGCAGGGCTGCCAGGCCTGGGCTCTAGTACCCAAAAGGTCACCCACCGGGTGCTGGGCCCCGTCAGAGGTAAGCCAGTCTGGGAGCCCCTGCAACATGTGTTCGGTTGTCTGGGGCATTGCTGGGGGAAGTAAGAGCTTGAAGATATACTGTTGGCCCAGGACCAAGGGGTGAATCAATAAAATTAGTTTGTAGCAGAACCTGTGGCCTCTCCTACGACCTTGGTGTTCCCCTGCGGCATGATTCCAGAGCGGTATTGTGTGGCCAGAGGGGGAAGTCTGGGTATCTGGGCTTCAGTGCATGCTAGGAGCCAGGGAAGTTTCCAAGGATGAAACACTAGCTGAAGCAGTGCCAAACAGGACATGGAGCCTCCACGTCACAGACAATGTCAGTCTGTCTTCATGGGGGCAGTTAAGGGAATGTCCTCAGAATCCAAACTGCAGCACTGTAGAATGATGGGGAATCTTATCTGTGGTCTTTATGGGCTGAAATTTTTCCTGGCTTCAGAGCTCATTAAGAAAGTGATACCGGGCTGGGTGCAGTGGCTCATGCTTATAATCCCAGCACTATGGGAGGCTGAGGCAGACAGATCACTTGAGGCCAGGAGTTCAAGAACAGCCTGGCCAACATGGCGAAACCCTGTCTCTATTAAAAATACAAAAATCAGCCAGGCATGGCGGTGCACACCTGTAATCCCAGCTATTCAGGTAACTGAGGCAGGAGAATCGCTTGAACCCAGGAGGCGGAAGTTGCAGTGAGCCAAGATCGTGCCACTGCACTCCAGCCTGGGCAACAGAGCAAGACTCTGCCTCAAAAAAAGAAAAGAAAGTGATATCAGAAGGATTCTAACTCTTCCAAAGAAAAATGGAACAACTGCAGACAATTTCTTTTCTAGGTATAAAATGCAGCAGTCTAGCTCTTTCCAGCAGTGAGCACAGTTGCTTAACTGTGCATTAGTAACCCCCGGGTTTTGCCTGATGAGACCCTGCTGATAAGATTCTGGGTCAAAATTATATACCAGAAACAGATGGGCCTTTAGGGAAAAAGAAGAGAAAATTAACGGGAGTAACCTGGATTGCGGAGGGGGAGAGATTGTTATAGTGCCACTTCTGGAAGTACGCTAAACCACAAATCAATACTGTACTGGCCTCTGCACTACAGAAGTCTTGCCCAGAGTATGGAGGCTTGTCAGCTGGGGCTAAGAGCTTTGCTGGTCTTCCAGCATACTCATCCTTGTTAGCTTTTCCCAGCTTGCACCCTAGCTGTTGGTACAGACCAGACATGTGCTGTGTCAGTGGCTGTGTAAATCTGACTGCTAGTGAGAGAAGCCATGGAGGAGAGGGCAATGGTCCTTACCAGCTGTGACCATTGAGATATTCTATCCCTGACAGGCAACTTGATTATCTGCTTCCAGGCCCCATTGTTTGAGAGTCTATCTTCATCAGGAAAGGACACTTGTGCACTGTGTTTGAAAAATAATAATAATGCCTTATGTTTACATAGCATTTAACAGTGAACAAGATAATATCATATATATAAATTTCATTTAATCCTCACAAAGACGCTATGGGATGGATGGTGTTTCCATTTTTCCAACAAGTAAACTGAGGCTATTTAAGAGTGGTTTCTCCAAGATTGCACAGCTGTTCCAACTTGTATCTTCTCATGCTTCAGTGTGCCTAGTTTCCCATGGTAAATCTGCTTAAAGTTTTTCTTCTATTTCTTTTCCTTTCTTTCTTTTTTTGAGACAGAGTTTCACTCTTTCACCCAGGCCGGAGTGAAGTGGTGTGATCTCATCTCACTGCAACCTTCCACCTCCTGGGTTCAAGCGATTCCCCTGCCTTAGCCTCCCGAGTAGCTGGGATTACAGGTGCATGCCACCACACCCAGCTAATTTTTTTTTTTTTTTTTTTTTTTTTTTTGAGACCGAGTCTTGCTCTGTTGCCCAGGCTGGAGTGCAGTGGTGCGATCTTGGCTCACTGCAACCTCTGCCTCCCAGGTTCAAGTGATTTTCCTGCCTCAGCCTCCGGAATAGCTGGGACTACAGGCGAACGCCACCACGTCTGGCTAATTTTTGTACTTTTAGTAGAGATGGGGTTTCACCACGTTGGTCAGGCTGGTCTTGAACTCCTGACCCTCGTGATCGCCTGCCTCGGCCCCCCAAAGTGTTGGAATTACAGGCGTGAGCCACTGTGCCCGGCCAATTTTTGTATTTTTAGTAGAGACGGGTTTCACCATGTTGGCCAGGCTGGTCCTGAGCTCTTGACCTCAGGTGATCCACCAGCCTCATCCTCCCAAAGTGCTAGGATTACAGGCGTGAGCCATTGCGCCCAACCTCATTCTTTTTTGGTCAGCCTCTTCTAGCTCTTAACTCATAGTTCCTGGGAATTCCTTCATCAGCATCCTAAGTTCTCCTTTCCTGACTACAAAGGGAAATAGTAAAGAGCCTTTTCTAGGTTGTCACTGGAATATTCTAGGCCCCTGTTTTTTTTTTTTTTTATTTGAGATAAGAGTTTCGCTCTTGTTACCTAGGCTGGAGTGCAATGGTGCAGTCTCGGCTCACTGCAGCCTCTGCCTCCTGGGTCCAAGCGATTCTCCTGCCTCAGCCTCCCAAGTAGCTGGGATTACAGGCACCCGCCACCACGCCCAACTAATTTTTTGTATTTTTAGTAGAGACAAGATTTCACTATGTTAGCTAGGCTGGTCTTGAACTCCTGACCTCAGGCGGATCCACCCGCCTCAGCTTCCCAAAGTGCTGGGACTACAGGCATGAACCACTGTGCCCGTCTAGGCTTTTTTTTTTTTTTTGAGACGGAATTTCACTCTTGTTGCCCAGGCTGGAGTGCAATGGCATGATCTTGGCTCACCACAACCACCTCCTCCCAAGTTCAAGTGATTATCCTGCTTCAGCCTCCCAATTAGCTGGGATTACAGGGATGCACCACCACACCCGCTAATTTTTTTTGTATTTTTAGTAGAGACGGGGTTTCTCCATGTTGGTCAGGCTGGTCTTGAACTCCCGACCTCAGGCAATCCACCCGCCTCAGCCTCCCAAAGTGCTGGGATTACAGGCATGAGCCATGGCGTCCGGCTAGGCACTTTTTAATCACTATTTTATTGACATCCTCCCTGCCCCGCTTCCAATGCACAACACTGCATTGAGCCCCCTGAGGTGAAGGACATGTATTCTATTTCTCTGTTACTTCCTCCTACCAATAGAAAATATGCACAGTCAGTACTAAGTAATTCCTGGTTGATTGACTTGAAACTTAATAGGGGAAACAGGACAGTAAATACAACATGAGAGCGCACACACACTGTAAACATCCTGAGGGTTTGGGGAACTACTGTGGTAGATAAACACAAGAGTAATTAGCCAAAGAATGTTCAGTTAAGAAATAATTTGAAAAATAGGTAGGACATAGTTTGACAGAAACATTCCCAAAGTGAGAAATGACAGCCAGGAGCAGGAACAGAGCTGGTGGGTGGAGAGGACAAAAAGCTTGTGTACCTAGGTGGGTATGCAAAAGGCCAAGCCCGTCACCAAGGATATTAGGTGAAGAGAGCAGTAGCTGAAATGTCTTGAGAACAAGGATTATGAGCTTAACTGAGACAATGGCAACAACTGTGTGTTTCTACAAATGGGAATAAACGTAAGACTGTGTAAGACACTGTCTGTGAACTGTACATATTGGACAGGAAACGGGGTGAGATGACCAGAGCCAATACCAGCATCTGGAAAAGAGAGATAAGTATTAGAAAGGGGGGCAGGATTCAGTGATGGTAGAAGACAGAGGAACTAAGAGGGCTTTAAGGCTACTTTTTCCACTGCAAACAAAAGCTTCAGGAAGTGTCTCCTAACACATCTACTTATGCCCTTAGCATCTAGTCCTCTGCCTGCCACTTAGTAAGTGAACAGCAAGTATTTGTTGAATGAATAAAAAGCAAGAAGTTGGGAACCAAATGAATGCTTGTCTCGGCCAGGCGCGGTTGGCTCACGCCTGTAATCCCAGCACTTTGGGAGGCCAAGGCGGGCAGATCACGAGGTCAGGAGATCGAGACCGTCCTGGCTAACATGGTGAAACCCCATCTCTACTAAAAATACAAAAAATTAGCCAGGTGTGGTGGTGGGTGCCTGTAGTCCCAGCTACTCGGGAGGCTGAGGCAGGAGAATGGCGTGAACCCAGGAGGCGGAGCTGGCAGTGAGCCGAGATCGCGCTACTGCACTCCAGCCTGGGTGACAGAGCGAGACTCCGTCTCAAAAAAAAAAAAAAAAGAATGCTTGTCTCACCTTTCTACCCCTCAGAGGGCATAAATCAGGTCTGTGATTGTCCCGGGGATTCACTAAGATCTGGAGTGCTAGGGACGGTTCCAAAGATGTTCAGGGAGGATGACACACAGGACCTTGGCACAAGTCAAGTAACTGCTGCTGTAAACAGTGAGACCTTAGAACACCCATTCTGACTCATTCAAGGGGAGATCAGTCTCCCCTCAGACCTCTTAGACCTTTGCCCAGTACTATCCTACCACCCCCAAAATGGAACATCTGGCTGGTTGCCATAAGATACCATTTCATAACCTCTGGAAGCAGAGCTGATCACATCACTCTTGCACTCTTGCTTGTTCTTTCTCACTTGCTTTTACCCTTTCCTGGGGTAGGGTGAAGGTTTGTCCCTTAATATGGTTTCAGCATGCCTGTGTGTGTAGATATTTCTCAAATTATCTAAACTATTTCCTCTATCAAGTTCATGATTTCTGCCTCCTGTGCACTGTCAGCTGGACATCATCCTGACATCCATTTTAATCACAGAATTACTTGGCTCTGGGCCCTAGACTATCTCTGTCATTGGTGGTAGCTAATGTTTTAGGTTATTTGACTATGGCCACGAGTCTTGACTTCTGTTATCCTATTGGCAACCTGTGCCAACTCTCACTAGCCCCCTAACATCTGGTTGTTTTTGACTCTTTTTGAGACAGTCTCGCTCTGTCACCCAGGCTGGAGTGCAGTGGCATGATCATAGCTCACTCCAACCTTCGTGTCCCTGGCTCAAGTGATCCTCCAGCCTCAGCCTCCCTAGTAGCTGGGCCTACAGGTGCACACCACCACACCTGGCTAATTTTTGTATTTCTTTTTTTAGTAGAGATGGGGTTTCGCCAAGTTGCCCAGCCTAGTCTCAAGCTCCCGGACTCAAGTGATCCAGCCGCCTCAGCCTCCCAAGGCACATGAGCCACCGTGCCTGGCGTTTTTGACTCCTGACCACCATCTTAACCTATAATTGGTACCCAGCATATCTCCTCATAATAGAGTAGCTTCCATCCTGAGATCTCTCCCTTTCTTCTTTATTCATACAAGTATCGATTTTTTTTTTCCATTCAATTTTTTTTTTTTCCATTTTGGTTTGGAACCTTTTTTTTTTTTTTTTTTTTTTTGAGACAGAGTCTCACTCTGTCGCCCAGGCTGGAGTGCAGTGGCCGATCTCGGCTCACTGCAATCTCCGCTTCCCGAGTTCAGGTGATTCTCCTGCCTCAGCCTCTGGAGTAGCTGGGATTACAGGCGCTCACCACCACGCCTGGCTAATTTTTTGTATTTTTAGTAGAAACGGGGTTTCTCCACGTTGGTCAGGCTGGTCTCGAACTCCCAAACTCAGGTGATCCGCCTGCCTCAGCCTCCCAAAGTGGTGGGATTACAGGTGTGAGCCACCGTGCCTGACCTGGTTTGGACCTTTGAAAAGTATTCTTGTCACTGCCTGCTAATTCCCAGTGTGGCTGGGAAGATGAAGTTACTGTCACTTCTTAAGTTAGAGGATTTTCATATCCAACACGTTTATTAATGGTCAGTTGGCATGCTGGCACCTCTGGTGAATTCAGTTCTATGAAAAGTTAATAGCCCATCAGTTTGAGAGCATTTGGCACCTGCTGTTCCTCTGTGATGAGGAAGGACACGCCAAAGCTGCAAGCCTCCCTACCCCATCCATTTACCATCTGTCCCCCTGGGCCCCACCCTTCAGAACTTGTAGTAATAAGTCTCGAGACATGAGTGGACCAGAGACAGCTGCCCCAAAGGATATAACTGTATGCCTTTAGACTCCCACAGATGATTGATCCAGCTCATGGTGTCTGCTGTTCAAGTAAACAAAACATTGATTAAGGTCTCTGGTTTTTCAGGCAGCATTTTACAGGCACTGGGATATATAGTGTTGGAGGCAACAAAGTCCCTACTCCCAAGAAACTCAAGTTCCAGTTAGAAAAAATATTAGCTTATGTTTATTGAGTAGTATGTGCCTTTAAGTACTTTACACATACTAACTTAATTAAACAGAAACCATAAACTACTAGCCACACAAACAAAGGATGAAGGTAATGAGGAGAGAACAATTAATGTTGCCTGTAATGGTCAAGTAAGCTTCAAGTAAGAGAGGTAACATTTGAGATGGGACATGAAAGATGGTCATGGCTTCACTAGAAAAGGAAACAGTTCCAGAGGAACCACACACAACTAGTAGCCATGGGGTGTATAGCAGAGGGTATGAAGGATCAAATCAGCATCCTACTAGGGATGTGCAGACTGGAACTATAGTGGGCAAGGCTTTGAATGTGTAGTGTTCAAAAGTTTAGACTTCATCCTTTAGATCTTCAAGCCCAGTGCAATGGCTCACACCTGTAATCCCAGCACTTTGGGAACTGAAGCAGGAGGATCGCTTGAGCCCATGAGTTCCAGACCACCCTGGGCAACATGGTGAGACTCCATCTCCACAAAAAATTTAAAAATTAGCTGGGCTTGGTGGCGTGTGCCTGTTGTCCCAGCTACTTGGGATGCAGGAGGTCAAGTTTGCAGTGAGCCATGTTCATGCCACTGCACTACAGCCTAGGTGACAGAGTGAGACCCTGTCTCCAAAAAAAAAAAAAAAAAAGAAAAAAAAAAACCTTAGGTGAATGCAGAGATAGAATTGTAGGATTTGATTACACAAATGCAAATCTAAGAGAGGAGCAGTAGAAAGATGAAACAAGGTTTCTAGCAGTTGGGTTTTGCACGAAGACAGGAAGAATGAAAGAAAGGGAGAGAATGAGTTTTGTTTTGTCAAGGGGACTTTCTTGGGAAAAAAATCTCCAGTGGACAATTAGAGCTGGATTTCAGGAGAAAAGGGCTACAGAGTGATTTGGGAGTTTAAGAGTAAGTACAGCAGGAGAGGCCCAAGGACAGAATGGTGGGGAAGACTTGACATTTAAGGGGCAGGAAGAACAGCTGGAAGAGAAGCAATCAGTGGTAAGAGGGGAACCAAGGAAAGCTGTGTTAGCCAAGCTCAGTAACTTCTTTGCCAAAAGAATAAACTGGCCAGGTGCGGTGGCTCATACCTGTAATCCCAACACTTTGGGAGGCGGAGGTGGGTGGCTCTCTTGAGCCTAGGAGTTCAAGACCAGCCTGGGCAACATGGCAAAACCCTGTCTCTACTAAAAATACAAAATTTAGGCTGGGTGCGGTGGCTCACACCTATCTGTAATCCCAGCACTGTGGGAAGCCAAGGCGGGTGGATCAGAAGGTCAGGGGTTCGAGACCACCCTGACCAACATGGTGAAACCCTGTCTCTACTAAAAATACAAAAATTAGCCAGGCATGGTGGCATGCGCCTGTAATCCCAGCTACTCTGGAGGCTGAGGCAGGAGAATCGCTTGAACCCGGGAGGCGGAGGTTGCAGTGAACCAAGATCGCACCACCACACTCCAGCCTGGGCGACAAAGCGAGACTCTGTCTCAAAAACAAAACAAAACAAAAAATTAGCTGAGCATGGTGGCGGGTACCTATAGTGCCAGCTGCTCAGGAGGCTAGGTGGGAGGATCACCTGAGCCTAGGAGGCTGAGGCTCGGTGAGCCATGATCGTGCCATTGTGCACTTCTTCAGCCTGGATGACAGAGTGGAAACCTTTAAAAAAAAAAAAAAAAAAAAAAACTAGCAGGATGAAGGCTGGTGGAGAATGGATAACTGTAATAAATAGTAGGTCTTTCTACCCATCTTATATTAATAGTTACTTCAGGAGAGGGATGTGGGTCTGATGACAAGCTTGAAAACTGGCATCTTTTGACCACAGAAGCCAGCAGGTCAGTGAAGGCTGCCTCATAGTGCCCCACTTATTTGCCCTTTTATCTGCTTGTATCTCTTCCACTCAGAGCCCCGAAGCCAGGACAGGAGACGGCGGCAGCAGCCCCTGAACCATCGTCCTGCAGGCAGCCTCGCTCCATCCCCAGCTCCTACTAGTTCTGGCCCAGCCTCCTCACACAAGCTGGGCTCCTGTCTACTGCCTGATTCATTCAACATACCAGGTCTGTACCTGCTGCCACTGAAATCTGGGTTTGCCAGCCTCCTCCATGGCCAGGCCAGGTTCTTTAAGCCTAGTTGGGAGACCAGGGGCATCACTTATCCTCTTGGTATCCTAAACCTCTAACACTGGTGCCTTTGTATAGGAAGCTGGAATTTATTAATGTGTCTGTATAATAAAACAATAGTTAACATTTACTGAACATTTACTATGTGCCAGGCACTGCTCTGCACACTTAATCTCATTTTATCAGTTGAGGAACCTGAAGACTTTGTCTACCTGCAAAATGCTACTTATACAAATTCCCTGACTCCAGGAGCTGGGCAACACTAGACAAAACAGGAGAATGAAAAAAGCATGACGGGACTTTCTCCTGTCAACACTGCTAAATGCTGTGTGTAGCCGTATCATTCACACAAAGCCATCTCTTCTCCTTTATAGACCCAGCTATATAAAGAAAGGGATGGGAATGATTTTAAGACTCTAGTCCAACATGTTCTACCTCATTCAAAGACCCCCTACTCCCAACCTGTCAACTCTCCTCAATGGGTAGCACTGAACCCACCAGTCCTGGGTAGAGCTGACTTGATCCTCAAATGCTAAACATATGATTGCGGTAGTATAAACTGACACAGGAGTTAAGCTTGGGTGCGTTCCGATTCTAGCCTGGAGTTGCTGCTCCACCCCTTGGACCACCAGACTAGAGCCTCAACCAGGGGTGATTTTGCTGCCAGGTGACATCAGGCAACATCTGGAGACATTTTTGGTTGTTACACTGAGGAGTAGGGAGATGAGGAAACAGCATAAATTGTTTAGAGGCTAGGGATGCTGCAAAACATCCTACAATGCACAAGACTACTCCCCACGATAAAGAATTATCCAACCCAAATTGTCAACGTGCCAAGGTTAAGAAACCCTGATCCTTTGGAAGTTACCTCCTCTTCTCTGTGACCCCTACCCTGATCAGTTTCCTCTGTTCCCTAGGGAGCAGTTGCTCACTCTTGTCCTCTGGAGACAAACCAGAGGCTGTCATGGTAATCGGGAAAGGTCTGCTAGGGACTGGAGCTCGGATGCCCTGCATCAAGACTCGATTGCAGGTAATATTTTTGGGTCTCCAGCATAGCTACTCTGGCAGAACCCAGCAAGGCACTGTTCCTCTGGGTAGTGGGAGGGAAAATGCTCAGCACTGCTTCACTGCATCTACCCTTGGCCACATCAGAGAGCTTCTCTGGTGCCTGAGTGCCTGTCTGTCCAGTCCCCTTCCTGCCTTCCACCATCCCCATCAGCCAGGTCATTTGCTTGCTTTCAACCTGTGTCCCTGCCAGATATACCCCAACCTTAGCCTGCTAGCTTTGGCTTTCCCTGCCCCTGCCCTTAGCTTCTCCTCTCTTTCTGCCCAGACCTGTCCGAGGAGAGTTTCCGCCAGGAGGGGTCCCGGATTCCCCAGGTAACACATTTGGTTGCTGCTGCTAGGAACAGCCCTGCCACCAACTCCGATTCAGTCCAGATCCCCATGCTAGGTAAAGCTGAGTATAGGCAGAGGCTGACTGGATGGGTGAAGTGTACACTGCTCTGGCAGGGGCTAAAGCATAGAGGGCTCTGAGAGAGGTCTACCAACCCTCCACTATCTTTCTACACAGTGTTTCTCTACTCACCCAGACCTTAGTCATGGTGTAGCCATGGCGGTTAAATGCTGGATCCGTTTGCCACCCCTAGTTATAGACTTGGAGTGCATAGTCATGGACTGAATCCAGGACTTCTCTGGCTATTATCTTGCCTCACCCTCTCAGCTAGAATTCAATGTCCCAGTACCTCTACTGATCCCTATACTACAACACTCTTATGCATGGAAACTCTAGAAGCAAACTAAAAGCAAAAAACTCATGGAAGAATCCAGCCTCTTAGCGCAAACCCTGTCCACACAGGCTAGGCCCAGGTTGGGCCAGGGCTCACCGCCGACTCGCAGAGGGATGAAAGGCTCTTCAGGCCCCACATCCCCTACCCCCCGGACCAGGGAGAGCAGTGAGCTGGAGCCGGGATCCTGCTCTGCTACACCAGGGTGAGCACTTGGGTCCAGTCCCTCACACCACCCCTCACTTCTGTCCCCTCATTCCCATTTCTGTCATTCAGAATAATTTTCTGCTTCCCTACTCCTTTTGAGCACAAAGACTAAATGTACTTTCATTAAGAATCTAGTCCCTGATTTTTTTTTCCCCCACCATGGCCAAGTCTTCAATCCAAAGCAAAAGAAAACAACTTTTAGTCAGGGCCTAAGGTCTAGGAGCTGGCTGGTTCCAGCGTCAAACCACTGTGCAGTAACCAACTTGTCCATCCTTACCCATCTTCATCTCGCTCCACTTCTTTCACTTCCCAGCCCCTGGTTAGCAGAACAGAAGAGGAGCAGAGTTTTCACAGCCCTGATTCCTCTCTCTTTTCTGTTGCAGGCTGCCTCAGGCCAGGCCCCCACGGCCCCGCTCTGCCCCTGCCTTTTCTCCTATATCCTGTAGTCTATCTGACTCCCCATCCTGGAATTGTTACAGCAGGGGTCCCTTGGGCCAACCTGAGGTTTGTTTTGTCCCTAAATCTCCCCCACTGACTGTTTCTCCCCGGGTCTGATAATGCCTTTATGTTCAAGCCCAGGATATAGCCCCAAGATGGGGTAACAGTGGGAAATATGCTAGTTCCCCTCCAGGCCGCTGATTCCATGTGACAGCCGTTAAGTCCTTGGAATGCCAGCCACGCTGTCCAAGGCATTACAGAGTATCACCTTGAGACAGAACAAAACAGGGACCTGCCACCCCTTCCCTCCCTCCGCAGCACAAGATTTTGGGACCACAAAAAAAAGTCTATATTTTTATATTGGGGGGAGGGAGTAGAAAAGCAAGCCCCTATACTGGGCCCTATTCAGTGGCAGCTTCTTGTTCCATAGGATTAAGGAAGACTCTGAGGAAATAAAAGTTGTTTGGAAAAATCCAGGTGTAGTTGCTTTGTATGTTGTGATGGGTAGAAGGGATGAAGTGAAGTGTGAAGGCCCCTCATACCCTCCATCTTGCCTCAGACTATGTCCTGGAACCCTAGAAAAGAGGGGGAAAGACCTGAGGTAAGGAAAATGCTGCAGCTTTCCTCTGGGGAATCCTTCAGGAAGTAACGCCCATCCATGTTCCCTTTATACTTGTGACCCACACTTAAGGCTGGCTCCAAAGCCCCCCCTTCCTTCTCTATAGTTTGGGTCAGCAGCCAACCCCTGGCCTCAGAACATGGAAACAGAATTCTACATCTGTCACCCCCCTCACCAAAAAAAATCTGCCCAAATAAGGCCTAAACAACCTGGGGAAAATGAGGGCTATTTAAGAGCCCAAATCCTCATACTTGGATGGTACCCTCGGTACCTTCGTTCCTACCGGTGTCAGTGCCTCCTTACAACTATACTCCCAACTTGGGCATCTACCTACTGGGGACTGTGAGGGTTAGGCAACCCACTCCCATTCTAGCAGGGAACAGGTTACGGGGAGAGGACAGCGCGCTCTCTACTCTGTGCAGATAAAGGGGCCCAGTTCTGGACTGTATCATGCTTGGCCCGACACTTTCTGATTGTAAGTTTCGAACCCTGCTAGCCCTGGCGCGGCCTCGCCACTCAGCTCTGGGGACTGGGCGCTACAGCCCCGGGCCGTTACCTGGGGCGGAGAAAGCGCCACTTTCATTCCTGCTTCTTGGGATTGTTGACGGCCACGTAGTGATAGAGAACGACAAGCAAGAAGAGCGACACGCCCAGCATGTTGGCGAAGATGGCGAGCTGCACGTCCGTGATCATCCTGCGGAGAAGAGAGGGGCTGAGCTGCGGGCTGGCGCACTCCTCGCCCTCGCAAGAACCCGTCCTCGCCCCACGGGCCGGCCACGGCCACGGCGGGGCTGGCCCGTGGGACGGCCCCTGCGTGCCTCTGACCTGACCAGTCCGGCTCGGCTCCGACGCCACCAGCGAACAAGCCCGAAGTCAGAGACCTGGACCGGAACTTCGTAGCGCCAGCTCAGGCCCGAACAAGCCGCTTCCGGCGGGGGGCGCGGTCGGGACGGCCTCTCTAGCCCCGCCGTCTCGTCGGCTCCGCGCGGCGCGCTACGGCCGCGGCTGGGGCGGGGCCTCGGGCGCGGCTGCGGTGGGAGGTCCAGCCGTAGGGGGTGGGGCGGGGCTGCGGACGCGCGCCTGGGCCCGGCACCGCACAGCTGGCTGCAGCTGGCGTGGCTCGGGACGCGGCTAGCGAAGCCGTGGTGGCCGCCTCCCCGGGGCCGAGGAGTGGGCTGGGGCGAGGGTGCAGCGGCGGGGCCGGCGGGATACTCCAACCCCCTTCCGGCCCCGGCCCTCAGTACTGCTGCCCACCCTTCGCTTCCCGGCCCGGCCCAACCAGGTGCTTCCTTTGGGTCCTGCCCTCAGTGCCCTCTCCCTGGCCCGGACGGCGGGGACAGGGGTGGGAGGCGTTGTAGAATGGGGACAGGGCTGGTGCTGCCGGGTGCTCCTTTCTCCGGCGCCATCCTTTGTGACCCACATGCAACCAAGTAGAACCATCCTGCCTTTTGTGATCTGACCAGGTTCTGTCTTAGCCGGGCGCCCTCCCTCCACCCTACCCCCCGGAGGTGGGCGTCGGAAATAGGGCGGACCCTCCCGGAATCAAAACCCAAACCGTAGGACTTCGGCCAAGTGGGAAATCACCCCCCGGATGTGGGGGAGGGAGAAGGGGAGGAATGGAGAAGAGGAGGAAGGACTGGGACAAGCAAGAGGGGTCCTGGGTTCAGGACAGATTAGGTCGCCGAAGAGAACGAAGAGCGGTGGCTGCGGGTACCCGAGGGTCTCTGGCGAGGGGAGAGGCACCCTGGAACTCTCCAAGCCTCTGCCCAGCCAGAGCTTTCTCCCCCCTCACTCCATGCTTTCTCTCAGCTTCACCATAAAAGGGAACGGCACTGAGCCAGGCCGGGGCCGGGGGCTGGGCTGTTGCTCTGGAGCTGTCAGGGGTAATGGAAGCCAGTTGCTTTGCGGTAGAGGGGGGCCAGGGCTCAGGGGAGGCCTCTGCTTGTCGGAGCCAAAGAAAACTCTACAGGAGATGCTATGGGCTTGGGACAGGGGACCAGTTTCCCGCCTGTGTGCACTGAGCTGGGGATGCACTATCCCAAAGTGGCCTTCCCTGGCCTGGGACCATCAACAGTTTGTCACCCAGGGCTTCAGCCCCGTGGCTCCTAAACATAATCCCTGCCTTTAGTAGTCTGTAGTTCCCGTGGCCTCCCCCCACCTCACCACCAGCCCCCACTCAATATTTCCCAGAAGCTTGATATTTAGAAAGCCGAGTCCCCTCCACATAACACTGGTGAAACCCCAGACAGGTACTCCCTTATGCATCCCTCAGTAAGCGGTCTGTTTCCAGCTCCTCTCTGGGAGAGTAAGGGCCTAGGTCTTAAGGATTACACATCATTATGCTTCATGTCTCCTGGAAATTTGAAGCAGATCCAAGTCCAACCAAACACTTAGGTCTACTGTTGAATCAGAACTAGCCCTCCCTTTTAAAAATAAGCTCTACCTTTAGGCCAGCCCTGGAAGTTAAACTTTCTAGACTGAAAATGACAGGAAAGCAAGCCTTGGAAGTGCTTAAAACCAATTGACCCAGGTGCATAGTATCCTAGACTAGCAGAGCCGAAAGGGGCCTTCAAAATCATCTTATGAAGAAAGAAACTGGCCAGGCATGGTGGCTCATACCTGTAATCCTGACATTTTGGGAAGCCAAGGCGGGAGGATCACCTGAGGTCAGGAGTTCGAGACCAGCCTGGCCAATATAGTGAAACCCCGTCTCTACTAAAAATACAAAACTTAGCTGGTGGTGCATGCCTGTAATCCCAGCTACTCAGGAGGCTGAGGCAGGAGACTTGCATGAACCCAGGAGGCGGAGGTTGCAGTGAGCCAAGATTGTACATTGCACTCCAGCCTGGGCAACAGAGAGAGACCCTGTCTCAGGAAAAAAAAAAAAAAAAAATGGAAGGAAACTGAGGCCCAGAGGGTAAAATTTCACCGTTTCTAGAAACTGGTGAAAGAGCAGTGTCACCTCTTCCTCCTACCTCCACTCCATGTTCCAGGTCAAACTGTGGACTCGGTAGGTTGTCCTAGGGTTAGGCACAAGAAGGAAAGGATTTATTTTAGGACCACCCAGAAATTCATTCACCTCGCAGAACTTCCTGTGCCTAGGTCAGTGAGTCTTTATCAGCTTTGGATGGGTCATTTGGCCCAGTGCCTGGAAGAACTGAAACAAAAAACAGTCTATGAGACTGAACTAGACTTAACTAAGAACTGACAAATCTCGAACCAAGCTTGGATAAAAAAACTATGTGGGAAGTGAGACAGGCACAGCCTCGTCCTGGGGGGATTTGGGAGGATGTGGAGGGAAATGACTGGGGGGCACTTGTGGAGCTCAATCTCTGTGATTAGTGTGACATTTTCAAGGAAAGGACATGAGGCCAGGATTAGGCTCAGGAGTGAGAAAGCAACAAGACCTGGGAGAAGGGGAACTGGGTTCAGGGAGGTCGGCTACTAAAGTATTAAACCTGGAGGAAGAGCTGAAAGGAAAAGTAAAGTGCATCTCTTTGGAGAAAAGTGGGCTTTTGCTCAAGACTCCCCACAAACTTGAAGTCCCATGTGGATTGGCATGACCCAAGGCCCAAATCACTTTTTTTTTTTTTTTTTTTTTTGAGATGAGTCTCACTCTATCACCCAGTCTGGAGTGCAGTGATGCGATCTCAGCTCATTGCAACCTCTGCCTCTCAGGTTCAAGCGATTCTCCTGCCTCAGCCTCCTGGGTAGCTGGGATTACAGGAGTGTGCCACCACACCCGGGTAATTTTTGTATTTTTAGTAGAAACAGGATTTCACCATGCTGGCCAGGCTGGTCTCCAACTCCTGACCTCAAGTGATCCGCCTGCCTCGGCCTCCCAAAGTGCCAGGATTACAGGCGTGAGCCACTGCGCCAGGCCCCAAATCATATTATTCCCCCCTTTTCCCTCCCAATATTCAGTCCTCTGACAGAGAGGCTAGACATAAAATGCTCCTTATTGCTGGTGCCCACGGCTGTCCTGACCCTGGTCATGAACTCTTGCTTAGTCAGTGAAGCTGAATGAATGAGTTAATTGCCATGTAGGGCCAATTGGCACTAGATCCTTGGAAATTACCCACCTTGGAGAGGTTGTAAAATAGATCATGTCCTAGTGCCACCAGCAACTTAGCTTTTTGGGGGGTCAGGAACTCTTACCAATTGCTTTGGAAATTTATGGCTGCCTGCCAATACCACCACCAGCATGTCACTGCCACCATCACCACTACCACTGCACTCTAACTTTAGGCTCCATTGCACCCTGCTTGCCCACTCAAGCCAGCAAGGGGAAGCATCCTCCCTGGTGAACTCAGAGCCACTGATATGTTTGTGATTTCACAAACATTCATGACAGCTCCTAGGTCTCGTCTCCTAATTACATAAAGGCAAATGAAATGCAACCTACTGCAACTATATTTCAAAGCCAACATTTTTCACTTGATACACTTAAATTATACAATAGATTTTTGAATTTCAGAGGGTAGGAGAGGGAATGGGTAACAATTGGGCAGTGACAAGATGGCTGGGGTGACTTTTCAGGTTGCCAGAGGCTTCCTAAGGGTGAAGAGAGGGAGAAGAGCAGAGAGAGAAAACCCATAGCAGCAGCTGGGGCAATCTGGAGGGGAAGTGGGTTGGCTTCCTGCCAGGGCCAGAGCCACAGCCTAGAGACCAGGGACAAAGCTGCAACCTTCCACCGAAAACTTCTTTGAAATCGGGATCTCCTGTGAACATTTCCTTCAAATCTCCCTGTGTGCTGATCCCCAGGGCTCTAAGGGGCAACTACAAATTTCCATTTCTGTTTGTTCCAGCATTTACTTTCACCAACCACCTCCCCCCCCCCTTTTTTTTTCTGAATCAGTCTCACTCTGTTGCACAGGCTGGAGTGCAGTGGCGCGATCTTGGCTCACTGCAGCCTCCGCCTCCTGGGCTCAAGTGATTTTCGTGCCTCAGCCTCCTGAGTAGCTGGGATTACAGGCACACACCACCACACTGGCTAATTCTTGTATTTTTAGTAGAGACAGGCTTTCACCATGTTGGCCAGGAACTCTTGACCTTATGGGATCCACCCACCGCAGCCTCCCAAAGTGCTGGGATTACAGGCATGAGCCATCGTGCCTGGCCTAATTTTTGTATTTTTAGTAGAGATGGGGTTTCACCATTTGGCCGGGCTGGTCTCAAACTCCTGATCTCAAGTGCTCTTCCCACCTCAGCCACCCAAAGTGCTAGGATTACAGGCGTGAGGCACCACACCCAGCCTGACCCTGTCTTTTCACAAACATTTCTCTTAGCCATCAAGGTCACATTCTGGGTCATAGGACATCAGAGGCAAGATGGTTCAGAGTTACATTGATGATTTGATGGCATTCATTCTCATGGCTTCCACCTATTGCCCTGCACATGTTGGAAGAATCAGTGGCCCACCATTGCTAACCATCCTGGACACTGGTTTCCACTAGGATGTGTTACTCTCATCTTAAATTCAGTATCTTCAAACTACGATCACTTTTCTTTCCTCCAAACCTGCTCTCTTCCCGACTTCCCCATCCTGGCTCAAATGCTGGAATCTTCCCTCGTGTCTCCTTTCATCTGGTCCCTCATTACTCAGGCAGTCACCAAGCCTCATTACTCAGGCAGTCACAAAGTTCCCTGCCTATCCATGGTCACTGTCACCACCAGAGCCCACGTCTGCATCACTTTGCAATGTAGAATTTGGAAGGGACTTTAGATGACACATAGACTCCCAGTGGTGTCATGGGATTTGCTGGGTCATAGTGATAGGAGGAGCTGGGGCTACATTGCCTGTGTTCTGACACCGTATTCAGCGCTCTCACCCACAATACCTTCTTTCGTGTATGTGTATATGCTTCTACTCAAAAACTTGCAATACAACCTCATAACCAGTCATTTGAGCCTCTCCCTAATTTGTCCACAATCTACCTCTCTGAATTTCGGTCCCATTTTTTCCTGACACACAAAAAAGAGCTAACATTGATTGAGCATTTACCATTTGCCAGACACTGTTCTAGAATGCTTTACATGCATTGACTTACTTAATCCTCACAAAGTGGGATGGAGAGTCCTGCTATTCCTGTGTTACAGCTGAGGAGACTGAGGCAGACCGCTCTTCCTGAGCCTGAAATCTCTCTCCTTGCCTTGTCTCTGTTCTTGACTCCTGCCCCCTACCCCCACCCCCACCCCAATGCTGTTCAGCTTTTGTCTTTTCCAGCCTCTCCTCTGACTGTCTCCAGCAGCCAGGTGTCTTTTCCCTCCTCCTAGCTGGAACACACATCATCCCTCTGTCCTGCCCCTTGGCACTTTTTCTGTCCTGGCTTGTGATGGTTCTCTGTTTGGGGGCTTGTGTCCCATTCTCCAACAACCTCAGTTGCTCCTTAGTGGACAGCGTCTGGGTCTTACCTATGCCTTTGCTACCTGGGCACCTCCGCAGTGCCTGGCACACAGCATTCTCCTGTCTCCTTTCTGTCTAGTGCTTCTGTTTCTTTCTCCCAAGCATCCCACCACCTGGAGACCCCGGTCAAGAGCTGCGGGTCAGATGGTGACGGGGACCAAGCTTTTAGATCAAGATGGCACAGGTGGAACTTTCAGGTCAGGCTGACGGCTCTTTGCCTGTCACTGAGAGCTATCAGACTTGCCTCCAGGCCAGGGACTGACTTCCTTTGGTGCTCTAAAGATAGGTCCCAATTTACCTCACCGCCACCCTCATCCAGTTATGGCCTGACCATCACCAAAACAAGCCCAGGACCCATTTTCATTTATCCCTTTAAGAAAGGTTCTTTCTCTTCCTGCCCACGTGCCCTCTACCGCTTGACAGAAGCCTGCTCCCCATTGCCAGGTGCTTTTCTTCCTCCTCTTGTTCTTTTTTTTTTTTTTTTTTTTTTTTTTGAGACAGAGTCTCGCTCTGCCGCCCAGGCTGGAGTGCGGTGGTGTGATCTTGGCTCACTGCAACCTCCTCCTCCCGGGTTCAAGCGATTATCCTGCCTCAGCCTCCTGAGTAGCTGGGATTACAGGCGTGTGCCAACATGCCTAATTTTTGTATTTTTAGTAGAGATGGGGTTTCACCATGTTGGTCAGGCTGGTCTCGAACTCCTGACCTTGTGATCTGCCCACCTCAGCCTCCCAAAGAGCTGGGATTACAGGCGTGAGCCACCACACCTGGCCCTTTCTTCCTCTTCTGTCATCTGTGGATTTCCCATCTGCCTCAGTGGAGTCCTTGACCTTTTCCTCCCTGGCCCAGCAGCACATTCTCCTCTCCTCCTTTCTCCCAAGTCACTGACCTGGTATTTAGTGTGTGTTCTCAGTCTCACCATTGACTTGCTGTGTTACCTTGGACAAGTCACTCTCCCACTCTGACCTCAATTTTCACATCTCTAAAAGGAGACTGCTAGACTAGATGGTGAGTGAAGTCCTGCTGAGCCCTCCAAGTTCATTCTCCCTTGTCCAGTCAGTCCTTGCCTCCCACCCTCCCCTCTGGGCTCCCTCTCTGGGGCCCTCTCCCCCAGGGGAGGTCTGCTCCAGCCCCAGGGGAGCTGCGGCTCTGGCTCCTGTTTCCAGTCGGAGTGACCAGCCCTGGGCCTCCTTCCCAGCTTCGGCCCTGGCTCCATGTGGCCCATCTGAGAGGCTGGCCTCAAGCCCGGCGGCAACTCCACATTTCTGTTTTTCCTTTTTTTTCCCTCTTTCCCGGAGTTAACAAGAAGCAGATGTGGCGCACGATGGTTGGAGAGGTGGGGGGAGGAAGGGGGAGGCCGGACCGCCAGCCAGACAGGGGGGAAGGGAGGGGAGCCAGCAGGGAGGAGGAGGCCAGGGCCCGCCCCACAGCCACTCTCGCGCCTCCGAACAGCCACAGGGGCAAAGCCCTGTCACCCCCAGGATCCGGTCATCAGGGAAAGAGGACAGGGAGACCAGAAGAGGGCCAGCTGGGACGAGGGGGCAGACGCCCAGGAGGCAACTTCTGAGACGCAGCTCCTGAGAGGGGCAGGGACCAGGCGCGGGAGGCCAGAGGGGGCACAGAGAACAAACCCCCTCAGAAGTGAAGAGGAGAGCGGAAGGAACCGAGAGGGGACGGACAGGAGCTGAGGAGGAAAGAGGAGGGGAGAGGGGTCAGGCCAGGCAGCCAAGGAGAAGACGTGTGGCCGGGGGCTATCAGCAGGAAACTGGGACGGACGGGCCAGGCTCGGGCTGTCCTGTGGAGCAGCAGCATCCCCGGGGCCGGCAGAGGCGCCAGTGGCTGGGCGGGATGAGTCTCTGAGGGCCACTGTGGAGCGCCCCGCCATGGCCCCCCGCACCCTCTGGAGCTGCTACCTCTGCTGCCTGCTGACGGCAGCTGCAGGGGCCGCCAGCTACCCTCCTCGAGGTTTCAGCCTCTACACAGGGTCCAGTGGGGCCCTCAGCCCCGGGGGCCCCCAGGCCCAGGTTGCCCCCCGGCCAGCCAGCCGCCACAGGTAAGAGTCTGGATCCCAGCCCGAGGCTTGGGTGGTGAGGAAGGGGTCAGAATGCCACCTCCGCCTGGCTCTCTGCTGTGTCCGCTAATGCAGGGCAGAGGGGGAGTGAGAAGCCCATCCATCAGGTGGCTCCTCACATGCCCACCTTCCCACGGGGCCTTTTCCAGGACCCCCTGAACACATATGTTCCCTGGGTCACCTAGGGGGTCCGCTCCCACATGCCCCAGGGAAGCTACCCTGAGGGGACCGGGCCAGGCCTTCCTCCCAGCTGCCCTCTGTATCCTAGCCCCAGAGCCTCAGGGAGAACTTTTGTCCCCTTCTAGGGCTCCCTTGGCCCCATCCAGTAATCCATAATTCTGACACCACTCCAGCTCTGTTCCCTCCAGCCCTCCAGCCAGACACAGATCAGAGGCCGGCGTGAATGGGGCCAGGAGTATAGAACTGCAATCCCCAAGAGGGGCAGGCTCATCAATGGCTTATTCTCTACTTAACCCCAAGCTGGCCTGCCCGTCTTCTCCTGGAGGGGTGGGGTGGAAGCCAGTGTTCAGCTCACCCACAGGGCCCGGGCTGGCTATGCACACACAGCATGCCAAACTGGGGACTGAGACAGGCCCAGAAAGGGACACACATGATTGTGTACATTCAGAGGCTCCCCGGGACCCCACCGCCATGAGGATTGACTGCTCTGTGGTTTTCCATTCTGCGCCTCTCCCCATCTTGAAAAGTCTTTATCTGCTTCTGCTACCCAGGAAAGCGTGGGGGATAGGGAGGGTGGCCATGCCAAAGCCCTTGCTCTCACTGATCCCCAAGGGCTCTGCATCTTTGGAGCCTTCTTCAGCCCCTCTGGTAGCCCCTGGGCCCTCCTCCAGGGCGTGGATCTTTGGTCCTTGGACCCAGAGGGGGTTGTACCTACAGGAACTGGTGTGCCTATGTGGTGACCCGGACAGTGAGCTGTGTCCTTGAGGATGGAGTGGAGACATATGTCAAGTACCAGCCTTGTGCCTGGGGCCAGCCCCAGTGTCCCCAAAGCATCATGTGAGTCCCAGGGCTGGGGAACGGGCCCTTGGTGGGAACTGGGTGAGGGCAGATGGTGGGTGGCTGACTCAGGGAGTCTGTATGAAGCAGGGAGCGAGGGCAGGACAGGGGCTAGGGTCACAGCCATTTTGAGGAGATACTGAGACCACAGTTTGGCTGGTGGGAGACTGAGGGCAAACCTGCCTCACGTGCCAGCCCCAGATGCCTTCTCTGGGATGGCTCAGGCTCAAGCAGAGGAGTTCAAGGTTCCAGCACAGGGCAAGGGAAGGAAGAGCAGGGATTTAACCCTTGGCCAAAAAGCTGACAGCTGTCAGCTAAGCAAGGCCACATGTTGGACAGTAAGAGGGACCCAGCCTGAGGGACAGGCCATGCCCACCAGCAGCTGCCCACCCCCGAGGACAGGGACCAGGGTCACTGACAGTACAGGGAGGAATAAAGAGGCCTCCTTCTGCCTCTGCCAGGTACCGCCGCTTCCTCCGCCCTCGCTACCGTGTGGCCTACAAGACAGTGACCGACATGGAGTGGAGGTGCTGTCAGGGTTATGGGGGCGATGACTGTGCTGAGAGTCCTGCTCCAGCGCTGGGGCCTGCGTCTTCCACACCACGGCCCCTGCCCCGGCCTGCCCGCCCCAACCTCTCTGGCTCCAGTGCAGGCAGCCCCCTCAGTGGACTAGGGGGAGAAGGTGAGTGTGGGAGCTGCTGCGAGGGTGGCAAGTTCCAAATGGTGATCCAATGCAATGGGAAATGTGGGGCCAGGCTGCTGGGGGAGTCTTCTCTGGCTCTATGCCAGAGAGAAGAGAGGGGCAGAAGCGTTAGTGAGATCGCAGAGATTCCCTGCCCGTGTGTGTGTGTGTGTGTGTGTGTGTGTGTGTATTTGTGTGTCTGTGTGAGAGAGAGGGAGAGAGCACGCAAAAGATGGAGAGACTGAGAAAAAGAAGGCCAAAAAAGAGAAGGTGCTTGCACATGCCCACATGTGGCCAAGATCCTTCAAACAGCTGCAGGAGAAAGGGGCATTCCTTTGAGAAGCTTGGTCCGTGGGGACAGACAGTTGAGACTACAAATCCTAGCATGCATTGCACCTGACTACAGATCCCAGACCCCTCCGTGGCCTCTGGAGACCGCAGGTCCCAGCATGCAGCAGTTCCCGTGGCTTGCCTTCTCTCCTGCGTGCTGCACACCGGATGTGCTGTTTCCCTGCCCCGAGATAGCCGTACTATAATTATGCAAACAGGAACTCCTGGCCAACTCTCACCATCCACAGAGCCTCTTCTTTGTCTCCGTGGTGTTGCAGGGAAGTGTCACCCAGTGGTAGCTACTGTTGTGGCATCCAGAGTGCCTCCCTACACTCCCATTTCGCCCCTCTTGATGGCCCCATGACAGAAGAGTGTCATTATCCTTTCACAGAAGAGGAAAGAGTTTCCAAGAAGTTAAGAGGCACTCTGGGCAGGTGGAAAGGACATGGACCTGGGGGCTGGATAGATGGTCTGGGTTTGAAACTTAGCACTGTCATTTATTAAACCTGTGATCCATGGCCAGGCACCTAATGTCTCTGGTCGAGTTTCCCAGACCATATGATGGGAAGAGTTCATGGTATCTCCCCAGGGGAGTTATTGAAGAACAGAGCCATGGTTCATATTTGGCCTAGAGGCATTCAGTGAATGGAGTTTCTTCTTTTTTCTCTTGCCAAAATCACCCAAAGGAGAGGCAGAACCAGCCTGGGCATCTGACCCTTGCTGGAGCTGGGGTGAGCAGGGGCCTTGAGCTCTGGGGTCCAGCCCCTCTGCCTTCTGCCTTCCCCTCTCCTCAGGTCCTGGGGAGTCAGAGAAGGTGCAGCAGCTGGAGGAACAGGTGCAGAGCCTGACCAAGGAGCTGCAAGGCCTGCGGGGCGTCCTGCAAGGACTGAGCGGGCGCCTGGCAGAGGATGTGCAGAGGGCTGTGGAGACGGCCTTCAACGGGAGGCAGCAGCCAGCTGACGCGGCTGCCCGCCCTGGGGTGCATGAAACCCTCAATGAGATCCAGCACCAGCTGCAGCTCCTGGACACCCGCGTCTCCACCCACGACCAGGAGCTGGGTCACCTCAACAACCATCATGGCGGCGGCAGCAGCAGTGGGGGCAGCAGGGCCCCAGCCCCAGCCTCAGCCCCTCCGGGCCCCAGTGAGGAGCTGCTGCGGCAGCTGGAGCAGCGGTTGCAGGAGTCCTGCTCCGTGTGCCTGGCCGGGCTAGATGGCTTCCGCCGGCAGCAGCAGGAGGACAGGGAGCGGCTGCGAGCGATGGAGAAGCTGCTGGCCTCGGTGGAGGAGCGGCAACGGCACCTCGCAGGGCTGGCGGTGGGCCGCAGGCCCCCTCAGGAATGCTGCTCTCCAGAGCTGGGCCGGCGACTGGCAGAGCTGGAGCGCAGGCTGGATGTCGTGGCCGGCTCAGTGACAGTGCTGAGTGGGCGGCGAGGCACAGAGCTGGGAGGAGCCGCGGGGCAGGGAGGCCACCCCCCAGGCTACACCAGCTTGGCCTCCCGCCTGTCTCGCCTGGAGGACCGCTTCAACTCCACCCTGGGCCCCTCGGAGGAGCAGGAGGAGAGCTGGCCTGGGGCTCCTGGGGGGCTGAGCCACTGGCTGCCTGCTGCCCGGGGCCGACTAGAGCAGTTGGGGGGGCTGCTGGCCAATGTGAGCGGGGAGCTGGGGGGGCGGTTGGATCTGTTGGAGGAGCAGGTGGCAGGGGCCATGCAGGCATGCGGGCAGCTCTGCTCTGGGGCCCCTGGGGAGCAGGACTCTCAAGTCAGTGAGATCCTCAGTGCCTTGGAACGCAGGGTGCTGGACAGTGAGGGGAAGCTGCGGCTGGTGGGCTCCGGCCTGCACACGGTGGAAGCAGCGGGGGAGGCCCGGCAGGCCACGCTGGAGGGATTACAAGAGGTTGTGAGCCGGCTCCAGGATCGTGTGGATGCCCAGGATGAGACAGCTGCAGAGTTCACACTACGGCTGAATCTCACTGCGGCCCGGCTAGGCCAACTGGAGGGGCTGCTGCAGGCCCATGGGGATGAGGGCTGTGGGGCCTGTGGCGGAGTCCAAGAGGAACTAGGCCGCCTTCGGGATGGTGTGGAGCGCTGCTCCTGCCCCCTGTTGCCTCCTCGGGGTCCTGGGGCTGGTCCAGGTGTTGGGGGCCCAAGCCGTGGGCCCCTGGACGGCTTCAGCGTGTTTGGGGGCAGCTCAGGCTCAGCCCTGCAGGCCCTGCAAGGAGAGCTCTCTGAGGTTATTCTCACCTTCAGCTCCCTCAATGACTCACTGAATGAGCTCCAGACCACTGTGGAGGGCCAGGGCGCTGATCTGGCTGACCTGGGGGCAACCAAGGACCGTATCATTTCTGAGATTAACAGGCTGCAGCAGGAGGCCACAGAGCATGCTACAGAGAGTGAAGAGCGCTTCCGAGGCCTAGAGGAGGGACAAGCACAGGCCGGCCAGTGCCCCAGCTTAGAGGGGCGATTGGGCCGTCTTGAGGGTGTCTGTGAACGGTTGGACACTGTGGCTGGGGGACTGCAGGGCCTGCGCGAGGGCCTTTCCAGACACGTGGCTGGGCTCTGGGCTGGGTTCCGGGAAACCAACACCACCAGCCAGACGCAGGCAGCCCTGCTGGAGAAGCTGGTCGGGGGACAGGCGGGCCTGGGCAGGCGGCTGGGTGCCCTTAACAGCTCCCTGCAGCTCCTGGAGGACCGTCTGCACCAGCTCAGCCTGAAGGACCTCACTGGTGAGGGGACAAAAGGCATGAGGGGACCCCTTTCAAGCCCCTTATTTTTCTTCCCCCTCCCCCAGCCCAGCTTCCAACTCATCTGCTTTCTCCTTGCTTTTCCCAGCATGAATTGCAGCCCCAGCCAGTATTCCAGGTGTTATAGTTTGCCTGCAAGAGATGATGCAAGGTCCTAGCTCCCCGCCCTCCCTCTGGCTGCTCACTAGGCCTGTGGGTGGAGAGAGGATGTTGCTCTGCCAGCCAGGGATCCAGCATATGCAGCAAGGGACCCCATCGCCCCCTCAGCCTGCAAAGCTCCACCTGTTCCATCCATCTTCTCCCTGTTCATGAAGCCACCACCCACCTTCCTTACCCATTGGAAACTCCTTTTATGGCCCTCCTTCAACTCAATTTTGTCACTGTAGGGCCTGCAGGAGAGGCTGGGCCCCCAGGGCCTCCTGGGCTGCAGGGACCCCCAGGCCCTGCTGGATCTCCAGGATCACCAGGCAAGGACGGGCAAGAGGGCCCCATCGGGCCACCAGGTATGTGCACTGAGACCCTTGCTGCAGTCAGGGTTGCCACTGCCCCCTCCAACCCTGACCCCCGCTGGCAGCCCCAGGCTTGACATTCCACTCTGAACTTGACAAGGGGAATTGGGTACTACCTGACTGATAAGGGAAAATCAGAGGAAAGTGAGGAGGAACTGTGATAGTCACTGTGTTTGGTTAATGGGTATTAGGAGGCTAATGGATAATGTTGGCCCCACTGCAGTACTGGAGACTAAAGCTGAGTCTATTATAGCTGTCTGGGGTGTGAAAGGCTGGGATGGCCCAGCAGTTGAACAGAATGGACCCTACCTATTCCTGTTTTTCTTGATACCCCAATTCCTGCTTTGAAGTCCATGTAGCACCCAGCACAACAGGAGAGCCTCAGCAGATGTTTGCTGAGTGACTTAGTGAGAGCTGCTTTATTTCTCACTGCTCCCTTTCCTCTTCTCACAGGTCCTCAAGGTGAACAGGGTGAGTGCCTTTCATTTGATTCTGGAGGGAGAAGTGACTAGGGGTTGGAGGATAGAGGTCCTTGGGCAGCCCTGGGCTGGGGATCCAGCAGGGGAAGGGGGCTGGCACTCTGCCCTGAGCATCCCCTTTAACATCCACCCTTCCCACTCAGGAGTGGAGGGGGCACCAGCAGCCCCTGTGCCCCGAGTGGCATTTTCAGCTGCTCTGAGTTTGCCCCGGTCTGAACCAGGCACGGTCCCCTTCGACAGAGTCCTGCTCAATGATGGAGGCTATTATGATCCAGAGACAGGTAGTCCTGGGAGGGGCTGGGTTGAACGGTTGGAGAAATGGGTGAGGTGTGCAGTGATATCTTCCCATTCTTGCCTTTTCCGACAGTGTGAATCTTCATTGTCTGATTTGGGGAGACCCCGGCTCTTTCTTCATTTATTCATTCTCAGGCAGTGGGGAGAAGAAGTAGTCATTAATTTATTCATTCATTCAGCAGATCTTTACTGGGGCCTGCTCCTGCCCAGGCACTGTTTTAAGTGCTGGGATAGTGAACATAGTGAACAAAGCCCCCAGTTCCCTGCCGCTCACATTCCAGTGAGGTGAAAAGACCCAGCGGGTCCCTCCTCAGTCCAGGAGTTCTGGTGCGCTCCCCGGAGCTTCCCTGGTCCCCCTGACTGCTATCCTTGTCCCCAGGCGTGTTCACAGCGCCACTGGCTGGACGTTACTTGCTGAGCGCGGTGCTGACTGGGCACCGGCACGAGAAAGTGGAGGCCGTGCTGTCCCGCTCCAACCAGGGCGTGGCCCGCGTAGACTCCGGTGGCTACGAGCCTGAGGGCCTGGAGAATAAGCCGGTGGCCGAGAGCCAGCCCAGCCCGGGCACCCTGGGCGTCTTCAGCCTCATCCTGCCGCTGCAGGCCGGGGACACGGTCTGCGTCGACCTGGTCATGGGGCAGCTGGCGCACTCGGAGGAGCCGCTCACCATCTTCAGCGGGGCCCTGCTCTATGGGGACCCAGAGCTTGAACACGCGTAGACTGGGGTCCCGCCCGACGTGTCTATGTCGGCTGAAGAGACAGCGGGGGCGGCGGGCTCCTGGGGTCTCGCCTGAGACGGGGCACCCAGCCCTGGGCGAGCGCCGCACCCGGGCCCGCAGCGGCACCGCGCCCAGAGCGGCCTCTCCCCATGCCCGGGGCGCGCCGGCTCAGGGAGGCTCGGGGCCGCCCATGCAGACTTTTGGCCTGGCGCGATCCCCCAAGAACCCCTCCAGGGCCGGCCTGCGGAGGAGCCGATCCTCGCACCCTCCGCTCCCTCCACTGGCCCTCCAGGTCGATTCCCTGTGCTCCAGGCTCCCCCGCGCGGGCGCCGCCCACCGCCGTACTAAACGATCGAGGAATAAAGACACTTGGTTTTTCTAAAAAAAACTAAACGAACCGTTCTGCTACGGTACGGGGTCGGGGGCTGCCGGGCGTGCACAGGGCACGGGGCGGGAGAGACGACGGCCTCCGGAGAGGACCCCGGGTTCCGCACTGCGCTCGCCGCCTCCGCCCAGCTCGGGGCGGCTCGGGGTTGGCTCAGGCAGCAAGCGGCGCCCGCCCGGCTCCTGCGACGTCTCCCCTGTGTCACGCCCGTTTCGCCGGCGTCCGCCAGGGGGCGCTCTGCGTTCCCGCCACGTGAGGCTGCGGCCCACCCGGCGGGTACCGCTGCTCCGCGGCGGAGGCGTGGCCTCGGCTGGGACTAACCGGGGCGGGGCGGGGCGGGGCGGGGCGGGGCCGCCTCGACCGCGGGCTTCAGGCAGGGCTGCAGATGCGAGGCCCAGCTGTACCTCGCGGGTCCAGGGTCGGGAGTCGGAGACGCAGGTGCAGGAGAGGGCGGGGCAAGTAGCGCATTTTCTCTTTGCATTCTCGAGATCGCTTAGCCGCGCTTTAAAAAGGTTTGCATCAGCTGTGAGTCCATCTGACAAGCGAGGAAACTAAGGCTGAGAAGTGGGAGGCGTTGCCATCTGCAGGCCCAGGCAACCTGCTACGGAAAGACCGGGGACCAAGACCTCTGGGTTGGCTTTCCTAGACCAGCTCGGGTCTTCGGGTGTCGCGAGGAAGGGCCCTGCTCCTTTCGTTCCCTGCACCCCTGGCCGCTGCAGGTGGCTCCCTGGAGGAGGAGCTCCCACGCGGAGGAGGAGCCAGGGCAGCTGGGAGCGGGGACACCATCCTCCTGGATAAGAGGCAGAGGCCGGGAGGAACCCCGTCAGCCGGGCGGGCAGGAAGCTCTGGGAGCAGCCTCATGGAAGAGAAGCAGATCCTGTGCGTGGGGCTAGTGGTGCTGGACGTCATCAGCCTGGTGGACAAGTACCCTAAGGAGGACTCGGAGATAAGGTAGGGGCGCCCAGGTCCCCTAGGGGACCCCAGGGGCTGCTGCAGTCCAGCATTTGTGCCAGCGACCGAGGCTGCAGAGACCCCGCAGTGAGGCCCTGAGAACCCGGCTTCAAGGCCGGACCCGCGCCCTCTACCCGGGAATCCTGGGGGGGCTCCCAGCATGACAGAAGAGAGGAAGGAATTGAGGCCTTTAATAAGAAGACCCAGGATTTAATAGCATCGTGTTAGCCAATTTCCATTTCAACTCAGGCATCAGGTGTCAGGTGTCAGGCATCAGGATCCCCATTTTACTGATAAGCAAGTATAGATTCAGAGACCAAGGAGCTTATCCAGGGGCACACAGCTACCTGCTTCTGCTGTTTCTTTTTAAACCCCAAGCCTATGCACTTGCCTCTCATCAACATTTACTTCTAACTTATTTATCCACATATCTCGCACCTATTTCTGAGAAAGATTTGAGATAGCTTACAGTAAAAAGTATGTACAGTTAAACTGTTGGAGAACATTTAAGACCATGGTATTTGAGCTTCAACTATAGCTCAGGGCTTGCTGGCACTGGAGGCAAACATGAGATGCCATGGGTTATGTATGGATAGAGCTGTTCATGAGCCCTGGCAAGCTTTTTCCTGTTGCTAAATTCCAAGAGAAGTTTACCAGAAGTCCTTTTCACAGAGGTCAATGAACACCGTTTAGTAATGGGAAACATCTTTCTCAGTTGTCTGCTAGAAACTGAAGAGTCAGTTGTTGGTTCTTTTTTTTTTTTTTTTTTTTTTTTTTTTTTTTTTTGAGACAGGGTCTCATTCTGTCGTCCAGGCTGGAGTGCAGTGGTGCAACCATGCTCACTGCAGCCTTGACCTCCAGACTCAAGTGATCCTCCCACCTCAGCCTCCTGAGTAGCTGGGACCACACATGCACGCCACCATCCCAGCTGTATTTTAAATTTTGTATAGGGATGGGTTCTCACTATACTGATCAGAGTGGTCTTGAGCTCCTGGGCTCAAGCAGTCCTCCTGCTTTGGCCTCTCAAAGTGCTGGGATTACAGGCGTGAGCCACCGCACCCAGCCGATTTGTTGGTTCTTTTTCTTTTTGAGACAGAGTCTCACTCTGTTGCCCAGGCTGGAATGCAGTGGCATGATCTTGGCTCACTGCAACCTCCGCCTCCTGGATTCAAGCGATTCTCCTGCCTCAACCTCCTGGGTAGCTGGGATTACAGGCGTACGCCACCATGCCCCACTAATTTTTTTTTTCTTTTGTAGAGACAGGGCTTTTCTTTGTAAAGACATGTTGGCCATGCTGGTCTCAAACTTCTAATCTCAAGTGATCTGCCCATCTCAGTCCCCCAAAGTGCTGGGATTACAGGCATGAGCCACCACACCCGGCTTATTGGTTCTTGTATTTCCTCTTGATAAGGGCTCCACCATTACACTGTAATGCTGTGAAGGCATTTCTGTGGGGCGGGACACTAGCTTTCTCTTGGTGCAGTCAGTGAGTGCTTAGAACACTGAGAATTGCTCCTGGGCTATATCAGTTGTCCCAGCTAAGAACTGGATAAGAGGCAGTTCAAGACTGAACTCTACAAAGACACGACAGTACTGATGGCTGCCAGGCTAACTGAGGTGAGAGACCCCGACACTCCTCAGGCTTTGGGGCCACAAAGCACTATCACATATATTATTTTATACTCTCCTCCCAGCAGCCCATGGGAACTGTGTAAAGATCAGTGAAATCCTTTATATAGATAAGGAAGCTGAAGATTTGGAGATGTTTTTTAAGGCCACGGAGTTAAATGGTGGCACAGCGGCAGCTGCAGCTCGAATCTCCTAGTGTGGAGTCCAGGGTCCCTGCCCTCTGTCATCTCCTGTATACCCTGTCCCTTTGCTGCTGACCATCTCTTGGAGTTGACCCTTTGCTTTGGTTTGCCAGAGGTTAGGGCCCCTTGCCAGGGGTGCAGGGACAGTGGGGAAGGGGCACGGGCATGCCACTGTGTAGACCTAACCCACTGTGCAAGGTCGAGGCAGCCACAGGACATGGCACTCAGTGAGGAGTTGGGTTCATCTCAGGGGAACAGTGCAAATTCCAGGGCCACAGGTTCTCCAAGGACCGTGGAGCGCCTGGGAAAAGACTCAGTGCTTCTTTCTGTCAGAGCTGAAGTCCCATTTCCTCTCAGCTTAATTCTGTCGGGAAGGTAGGAGAAGGAGGTCCTGCTAGCACCCACACTGATGGGGCAGGTTCTGAAGGTGGGCACTGAGCGAGGCACTTCTCTAAAGGGCCCCTTCCCATGTCCATCATGCTTCCTGCACTCCAGGCCATGCCTCCCCCGCAGCCCCATGGCCCTGGTTCCCTGCAGCCTGGCTCCTGAACTGTTGTGCCTCCCAGAGGAGCACATCCGAGTGGGGACCCAGTCCTTCCTGGGTGTCTCAGCCCCACCTGTCCTAGGGTCTCTGTGCTTGACAGGCAGTTGGGGACTCTCGGGAGCCGCCACCTGGAGCTCAGCCAGACCCCTGGGACGTGTCCTTTTTTTTATTTTTTGAGTTGGAGTTTTCCTCTTGTTGCCCAGGCTGGAGTGCAATGGTGCGATCTTGGCTCACTGCAACCTCCGCCTCCAGAGTTCAAGCAATTCTCCTGCCTCAGCATCCCGAGTAGCTGGGATTACAGGCATGTGCCACCACACCCGACTAATTTTGTACTTTCAGTAGAGATGGGGTTTCTCCATGTTGGTCAGGATGGTCTCGAACTCCTGACGTCAGGCGATCCGCCTGCCTCAGCCTCCCAAAGTGCTGGGATTACAGGCGTGAGCCACCGCGCCCGGCCTTTAGCTGAGCATTTCTGCACAGGAAATATCAGTGTGACTTTGAAGGGTTTCCCCGGAGTAAAATTCTATATCCTTTCTTAGAAACCTCAATGCTTGGGCCTAACAACTTTTAGTTTTAAAATACGGAGTAAATAGCAATGGCTTTGGGGTCAGGAAATTGGGTTCCCACATCAGCTTTGTCCTTAACTATTGATCAAGTCAGATCCCTCGAGATTCCTCCTTTTTTTTCATATCTTTTCGTAAAAATTTCTGTAAAGCTGTAAAGCTCAGCTTGAAAATCTTTTTTTTCTTTTTTCTTTCTTTTTTTTTTTTTTTTTGGAGACAAAGTCTTACTCTGTCACCCAGGCTGGAGTGCAGTGGCATGATCTCGGCTCACTGCAACCTCCACCCTCTGGGTTCAAAAGATTCTCCTGCCTCAGCCTCCCGAGTAGCAGGGATTACAGGCACCTGCCACCACACCCGGCTCATTTTTGTATTTTTAGTAGAGACAGGGTTTCAACATCTTGGCCAGGCTGGTCTTGAACTCCTGACCTCGTGATCCACCCGCCTCGGCCTCCCAAAGTGCTGAGATTATGGGCGTGAGCCACTGCACCTGGCCAGCTTGAAAATCTTTGACCAGCTGGGTGCAGTGGCTCATACCTATAATCCCAGCACTTTGGGAGGCCAAGGCAGGAGGATCACTTGAGCCGAGGAGTTCGGGACCAGCCTGGGCAACATAAGAAGATGCCATCTCTATGGAAAAATTTTTTAAATTAGCGGGGCATGGTGATGCACACCTATAATCCCAGCTACTTGGGAGACTAAGGTGGGGGGATCAGTTGAGCTGGGGAAGTTGAGGCTGCAGTGAACCGTGATCATGCCATTGCACTCCAGCCTGGGTGACAGAGTGACTCTGTCTCAAAAAAACAAAAAAATTACTATCCTTTGTCATTGTTGTTATTGTTGTTTTTGAGACAGGATCTCACTCTGCCACCCAGGCTGGAGTGCAGTATCATGGCTCACCCCAGCCTAAACCTCCCGGGCTCATACGCTCCCCCAACTTCAGCCTCCTGAGTAGCTGGGACCATGGGTATGCACCACCATACCTAGCTAATTTTTAATTTTTTTTTTTTTTTTTTAGAGACAAGAGCTCCCTTTGGTTGCCCAGGCTGGTCTCGAACTTCTGGGCTCAAGTGATCCTCCTGCTTTGGCCTCCCAAAGTGCTGGGATTATAGGCATGAGCCACTGTGCCTGTCCTACTATCATTTTTTTTCTAATGACATCATGCTCCCCTTTTCTCAAAACTGAAGTTTCGCGTACAAATATGCTTTGGCCTAAAAATTCTGGTTCAGTTTTTTCTCTTAATTGGTGGTTCTTTGGTACTGTTCCTTTTATTGTAAACTGCCACAATTATTATTATTATTGGAACTGGCACAGTAGAAATAACACCACCATTCTTACCTCAAAGGTAATAACATTCATTAATGATTTCTCATTTGGGCTCCGGTAACACTGTGAGGGGATCAGTGCGTTGACCCTCTATGTGGAAGTTATCATTTTTGCTGCTGATGACAATGAAGCCCTTCAGGTGTGTCTTGTTAGTTTCCTTTTGATTGGTTTTTAGTAAAGATGGAGAAGTGCTCCCTGCTGCCACTTCTTAAACGACCAATGTCCAGGTTTGCTGTCCTGTCTTACTCGTTTGGTTTTATAGCTCTGCAGTTTCTATTGAAGTAGACACTCCTAACACAGGGGTAGGTGTAAATGTGATACCTTTGGGAAGAGGCACTCAGTCCCCGAGGTCCTTGGAGTTGCTCCAGCTCTCAAGGAGGAGGCCAAAGGTGCAGCCTCTGGAGCAGCTCTGACTGAGGTGAAAGGTGAGGAGGAGATGACCTGGAGTTAGCGGGTCTCTCGAATAGTGATGGACCCAAGTGAGTGGTTTCCTGTTGCCCTAGGAACAGATGGAAATATTGAAAGGAACTGCTGTCAGCTTGAATTTAGCCTGGGCTGGGGAGGTAGACACCGCTCTCAGCCAAGCTCCTTCCCTTGGCCGGCCTCGGCTGCCCCGGGTACAAAGTGAGACGTCGGCCTAGATGCTTTCTGAGAGGAGTCCCCAGCTGTTACATTCTGTAGGCCCCTATACAGGAGACTGTGCTTGGGATCAGCCTGCTGGGGCTGCAGGGACCCTCCCTGTGCTTTGCAGGTGTTTGTCCCAGAGATGGCAGCGCGGAGGCAACGCGTCCAACTCCTGCACCGTTCTCTCCCTGCTCGGAGCCCCCTGTGCCTTCATGGGCTCAATGGCTCCTGGCCATGTTGCTGAGTAAGTCCAGGAGGGAGAGCCCACTGGGGAAGGCCTGCCTGCATCGTTGGGGGAGAAGAAGGATGTATACACCCTGGGTGGATGGGGGATTAGAAATGGGTTGTGTCCAGCAGAAACGCAGGGAGGGGGCATGGCGGAGCACCAGACGCCCGGCCCTGCCTTGGCGTGGCCTCTCTGCGGTTCGGGGGCTGATGCTGCCCCTGTGAAGCTTTCCTTGCCACAGCTTGTTTCCTGGACACTCCTGGAGCCTGCTTCAGCCTCTTCCTTTCTCCTTCCTTGCTTCCTGCAGACTCTGCGGTGGATTTGCCTTTGCCTTATCTTAAGTCCCTTATCCTGGCCATGCTTGAGGCAGAAGGCAGCTAGGGACACGTGGTACCCCTCCTCCCCCAGGTCCAGGCCCACAGTTTCTGTCCCAGTTGAGAGGCAGGGCTGGTGCTCATGTCCCTGTTGTTCACTGAAGCAGTGAGAGTACCCTGTTCAAGGACACCCTGAAGCCACATGCTAAAGCTGGGCTCAGAACCCACACCTCCCAGTTCCCCGGCTGTCAGGGCTATAGCCCTAAATGGCTCATGCACGCCCTCCATGTTGGCTGCTGCAGGGACCTCAGAGCCCTTTGACCCCTGGCGCTGCCGACTCAGCAAGCACTTATCGGGAGGTGAGGCCCACACTTTGCACACTGTGGGCACCGGGGCAGGCTGCCAGGTTGCTGGCCTGTGAAGGGCAGCCCTTTGAACCCTGGTTTGAAGGGGGCTGCTGGCAGAGTTCAACCACCTGAGCTACAGCCAAACTCCCTGCCTTGATGAACTGGCAGGAAGAGAATAGAGGGAGAGAATCTGCCCTGTGAGATGGGACAGGACGGCTCAGAGCCAAGGGCTGGTGACTCATTAAACCTCTTTAATAGCTCCTTTCCTCTGAGCTAGAGGCAGGACTGTGGCTCTGGCTTAGGATGGTCGACTCTCCTTTACATAGCAATCAGGCCAATGGGTGGTTTATTCAGAATTCTCCCCATGTGCTCGACAAACATTTAGAGAGCACCTACCATGTCCCAGGCACTGGGGTGCAAAAGTTATTTGGCAAACCAAACCATATTTCCAATGCTTTGGGAAAGCTACTATTTAAAGGAGTTGTAAGTCAAGGGATGATGCCCTGACTTGGTATCTTTATGCAAATCTGTATTATCCAGCTTTGGTGTTGCTGAAAGCGGGCTCTGGCCAGGTGAGAAAAGCCAGGATGGTGGCTGGACTGCTGGGCATAATTGCCAGTTCTTGAGCACAGAACAATGCATGTCCATAGAGGGTGGGAAGGGCTGGGGCTGACCTCCTTGTCCTTGCCCCTGGGCTCACTCTGCATGGAGGGCATTCCAGGAGAGGGTTCTGGACCAGGCCCATACTGAGTGGCATCAGGCACGGGGAGCCAGCTGATTGCCCAGGAGGGTTCACCTGGCTGCAGGAGGACAAAGCAGTGAGCTGGCTCACCAAGGCAGCACCACTTCCAGGCTGGGCCTCCTGGAGGCAGGCAGAGAGTGAGAGGAATCACAGCATTAGGACTGGGAGGGACTGAGAGAGGACAGCACCATGGATGAGCTTGTGGAGGACAGCTGGGGGCAAAGTATTACCTTGGAGATTAATTATTAATCCTGTTTGGGCATTGCAGGAAACAAGCCACGGTGCCCCCACATGCTTGGTTCAAACAGTGTACAGGTTCTAGGGTCCTGTCTAGCTTTATGAACAGGAGCAAATCCTTTCCAGCATGAGTTGGACTGAAAAACAGAGTCAGGATCGGAGCATGCTTCAGCCAAGACCTAAAAGGATGGCCCTTAGTGTTTCTCTCTCTGAGCTCCAGGCTCTGCACTCCTGCATCTCCTGCCCTGTTGCACTGCCTGTGGCAAGACTGTGATTCCCAGTTCTCTCCCAGCCCCCTTTGCTTGCACCCCTGCCTTTCGGGTCCCTAGTGGCCCTGCCAGCTACCCTCCAGTCCCCAAAACCCTTGTCGAACTGCACCCCCTTCGGGTTACTCCGCCCTGGCAGTTTTGTCCTGGATGACCTCCGCCGCTATTCTGTGGACCTACGCTACACAGTCTTTCAGACCACAGGCTCCGTCCCCATCGCCACGGTCATCATCAACGAGGCCAGTGGTAGCCGCACCATCCTATACTATGACAGGTTTGTACAACTGTCTGTGCCTTGCCAGCTGCTGCCGCCGCCACCAAAACTCCCAGAACAGGACTCTTCTTCTCTTAGAGGCTCGTGTGCTCCAGCACCCTCTCCCCACTCCTTTTGGAGGTCCAGACCACTTCCAGGCTCTAATCTGTGTCTCCTTGCCCTTTTCCTGGCCCGGCCTCCACCCTAAGCTTCCTGGTGGCCGACTTCAGGCGGCGGGGCGTGGACGTGTCTCAGGTGGCCTGGCAGAGCAAGGGGGACACCCCCAGCTCCTGCTGCATCATCAACGACTCCAATGGCAACCGTACCATTGTGCTCCATGACACGTAAGGCCCCCGGGCCTCGCCCTGCTACAACCCACCAATCAGTTGGCTCAATCAGTTCCCTCACTCGCCACCATGGGCATCCCAACTGCCCCCCTCTGTGGCTTCTGTGTACCAGAAGTTGCTCCCCTGCCAAAATGTCCAGTGATTTCCTAATTGCTTTCAATTAGGGGAAAAGTGAGGTGGGAAGGGATGGGCTTTGCTGTGCCTGGTGACTTGGCCTTGGTCAACACCAAAGAAGGGCAGGCAGGCCTACATAAACTGTAATTTATTAAGTGATTCCTCCATAATTATTAAATCGTTAATCAGCAGCTTGGCTGTGGGTGCGGGGAAACTGTTCTCAGGACAGAAGGGTGGGAGATGGGATTCAACCCTTCTTAAGAAGGGCTGTGGGGGGGTGCCCACTGGGATTTCCAAAGTCAGCCCCAGAGTTGCCAGCCTGCAGCATGGCACCAAGGAGCTGGGGTTTGGGTGTGTAAAAGAGATCAGCCCCCCAAAGTTTCTAGCATGATGAAGCCAGGCCACACATGCCACACACCATTCACAGCCATTGCTGAAGGAGGGGAAAGGAAACACGGGGTCAGCAGATCAGGGTCATCTAACATGGTGCTGACCTGGGGGAAGGGGCTATCCCTCCCTTCAGGGTCCCAGGCCACTCAAGAGAGGCCCCATGGGCCTAGACACTTCTTATCCCTTGCAGACTCCCTCCTGCAGGATTTTAGAGGTTTAGTGTACTAAGAACCTAGTACGTGCCAGGTACTGTTATGGCTGAGAGGGCCCAAGCCCAGCAGCCCTCAGGTTCAGGCTGTTCCTACGGCCCAGCCTGACTGCCAGACCTGGAGGAGGGGCAGCCATCCCTGGGCTTCATATGTGCAGTGAGTGTGAGTAGGCAGGCATATGTGCTACAGGTGACCTTCGCATTGGGCAATCCTAGTCAAATGCTTGTTAAGCAACAATCCGTAGTAACCCTGATCAAGGACACAACATAGCTATTTACAGGAGAGGAGCTCTGAGGAGAAATGTTTCTTGCCCACTGGCCTCAGTCCAGGCACATTCACACACATTACCTGCAACTGCAGCAGGCTGCAAGGGGGCTGGGGGTTTCAGCCCCATTTATCAATGTGGAAGTTGCCTCCCAAAGGCCCGGGCAGATCACACAGCTATAGTTAAGTGGAAGGACTCGGCTACAGAACGTGGAGCGGGGACGTTGGCTGAGTTGAGGTCTCTGGCTCAGGAGGGTCAAGGCAGACCTCTATCGGGAGTCCCCTTTCCTAAACCAGCCAAACACAAACTCTTCCTCAAGTGCTACCTTGACCTCAGGGTTGCAACGGGGAGCTATTAAACGCAGGACAGGGGTGCCATAGGTAAACCCCAATGCTGGGGCGCCAGAAGTGAGGGGGACCAGACAGCCCAGGCAGGGGGTCGCGGGCTTTATACTTTCCCAGGGCTCTGCCTGTGGGAGCCGCGTGCTGCTGCAAGGGATTCTGGGAAGTGTAGGCTTGGCGCTCTCAGTGCATTCTGGGAGATGCAGTCTCCAAGGCGCACAGACCTTGCCAGTTGACATGTGTTGCTGTTCAGTTTACCGAGATAATTTAATCACAACCTCTAACTCAGGAAAGGGCACCCCAGCAGACTGTAACAGGGACAACCCTGGAGCTGAGCCTGAGAATCCTGTGCTGTGGATCCAGCTTCCTATCATGCTGCCAGCAGTGCAGGCACAGGGTCCACAGCTGCCAGTTAGAGATCCTGGCTCTACCTGACCCCATCATGCTCCTTCTTCTCTGTCTTTTCCATCCTGTGACCTAGGAGCCTGCCAGATGTGTCTGCTACGGACTTTGAGAAGGTTGATCTGACCCAGTTCAAGTGGATCCACATTGAGGTAAGCCCTGCCTTACCTGTGTTTCGAGGGGCTCAACCTGCCAGCCTCCTCCACATGTTCTGCCTCCTTGGTTTCTTTGAATCATGAAGTACCTTAGAGATAAATGAACCCAACCCCCTCATTCTCTCTCCATCCTTCCTTATGTCTTCAGGTGAGGAAACTAAGGCCCAGAAAGATTAGATGACTTACTCAAGGTCACACAGCAGAACGTAAGCACAGCTGGCTCCAGGCAAAGTCCTGTGCTTTCTGTGCTACGGGCTGCCCCATTGCCTCCAACTCTGCCTCTGGCGGATGTCTGACTGCTTAGGGCCTGACCCATTACCCCTGGGGAAGCAGGAAGGACAGGGCCTGACTCAGCTCCCAAATAAAGGGAACTAGAGCCTTTACTCCAAGAGAGGTTTTGGAGTCTGGGTGGAAGGAAATCCTGAGAAGTCCTGAGTTCTAGCTCCATCATTTAACCTATGGTAGGTCTTTCACAGTATCTTTTATTCTTTAGTCTTCTCATCTGTGGAATGGAGTAGCTGGTTGATAAGGTCTTCAAAGTCCACGACAGCTCTGAATTTTGTAATTTAGGATGGGGTTCTAGCCCAGCCTCCCCGAGGCCCTCTCCCTCCTCACCCAGAGTTTCAGCGGGGCAGGAAGAATGAGGCAGGTTGGCCAGGCAGTGCCCAGCGGTCCTGAGCTGCCCTGTCCTGTACCAGGGCCGGAACGCATCGGAGCAGGTGAAGATGCTGCAGCGGATAGACGCACACAACACCAGGCAGCCTCCAGAGCAGAAGATCCGGGTGTCCGTGGAGGTGGAGAAGCCACGAGAGGAGCTCTTCCAGCTGTTTGGCTACGGAGACGTGGTGGGTGCCCCATTCAGCCTCTCTTTGCCACTTCCAGCTAATTTGGTTCTTAAAGGGAGCCAGAATCCTTTTATCCTGCCTACCACAATTGGAATAGTGGTTCCTGGTTTGGTGGTGTTTGAAGATGGGGGATGGGGGTTAAAGCAAAGAAGTAGACCCCTAGCCTTGGGCTCCAGTGCAGGCCTCAGCAGTGAGCAAGGAGTAGAATGTCTCCACCCCAGGTGGATGCATAGGTGTAAGAATGCCCAGAGGGCTTGGGTAGGGCTTAAACAGCCACAGGGCAAGCCTGTGTGGAAGCATCTCCTCTCTGGGGCTCCCCAGTCTTTTCCTCTGCAGAATGAGGGCACACAACTGTTCTCTGAGGTTTCTTCCAACTCAGGGGTGTCTGGCAGGTTGTGGGGGCTGCTGGGGTGAGGGAAGGGTGGGAAGGAGACTTGCATGAGTCTCTTTTTGAAAAGGCTGGATGTAAATGGAATTTGGGAAGTAATCCCAGCATCATAGCAGAAGTTGGTTGGAGACCATCCAGCCAAGGTCCTCAACCTTGTGACTTGTCCTCAACCTTGGCTGCATATTTAAAAAGATGAATGCAGGCCAAGTGTAGTGGCTCACACTTGTAATCCCAGAGCTTTGGGAAGCTGAGGTAGGAGGATTGCTTGATGCCAGGAGTCCAAGACCAGCCTGGACAACATAGCAAGACCCCTGTCTCTATGAAAATAAATTAGGCCAAGAGCAGTGACTCATACCTGTAATCCCAGCACCTTGGGAGGCCAATGCAGGAGGATCACTTCAGCCAGTCATTCAAGATTGCAAGACCCTGTCTCTATACAAAAAAAAAAAAAAAAAATTCCTGGCATGGTGGTGTGCACCCATAGTCCCAGCTACTCAGGAGGCTGAGGCAGGAGGATTGCAGTGCCTGAGCCCCACCATCTTGTTTTTGATTGGCAGGGGTAGAGCCAAGGCTTCGGTGTTTTTTTTGTTTTTACCAAAACTTTCTCTGGAGATTCTAAAGTGTAGGTAGTGTTGAGGGAGCCTCTTTGTTTTCCAGATGAAGAAACCATACCTAGAGGACATAGTTGTGGGCAAAACCAGCAAAACTGCTCCAGGGAGCCAGCATGGCGGTGGTAGATTCCACCCCAAGGTGGCGCTCAAGGCTTTCTGTGGGTTTTCAATCCATTGATCAGAGAACAAACGGACCAGGCCTTTTGTTTTACAATTTACAAGGCTGTATTCTATTATATATAAGCATCAATAAAAATATGCTTCTGGCCAGGTGCAGTGACTCACACCTGTAATCCCAGAAATTTGGGAGGCTGAGGCAGGAAGATCATATGGGGCCAGGAGTTCAAGACCAGCCTCAGGGAGACCGTCTTTACAAAAAATAAAAAAGAAAACCACGTTCCCGTGGGACAGTGAGATGCTACGTTGGGGATCTATGTGGACATGTTGGGGGAGTCGTGTTGTAATGGGGGCAACGCTAGGCTGCTGTTGGTGAATGACGAGTTAGAAGTAACCACCAGCTTCTCTTCCACTGCCCACAGGTGTTTGTCAGCAAAGATGTGGCCAAGCACTTGGGGTTCCAGTCAGCAGAGGAAGCCTTGAGGGGCTTGTATGGTCGTGTGAGGAAAGGGTGAGCCGGGGAAGCCAGGAAGGGGCTCTAGAAGGTACAGGATGAGCCTGGACTCCAGGAGTCCGCCCTGGGGCTGGGGGGATGGCTGGGGGGGACGGGGTGGGCTAACACCCAGCTGAATGGAGCCGTCTTGCAGGGCTGTGCTTGTCTGTGCCTGGGCTGAGGAGGGTGCCGACGCCCTGGGCCCTGATGGCAAATTGCTCCACTCGGATGCTTTCCCGCCACCCCGCGTGGTGGATACACTGGGAGCTGGAGACACCTTCAATGCCTCTGTCATCTTCAGCCTCTCCCAGGGTGAGTATGGCAGCAGGAGGGGAAAAGGACTGGGACCTGTCCCTGCCCCAAACACCTGGCTGACCTAGCTACTTGCCCCTCCTCCAGGGAGGAGCATGCAGGAAGCACTGAGATTCGGGTGCCAGGTGGCCGGCAAGAAGTGTGGCCTGCAGGGCTTTGATGGCATCGTGTGAGAGCAGGTGCCGGCTCCCCACACACCATGGAGACTACCATTGCGGCTGCATCGCCTTCTCCCCTCCATCCAGCCTGGCGTCCAGGTTGCCCTGTTCAGGGGACAGATGCAAGCTGTGGGGAGGACTCTGCCTGTGTCCTGTGTTCCCCACACGCCTCTCCCTGCAGAGCCTCAGAGCAAATAAATCTTCCTCAGAGCCAGCTTCTCCTGGCAGCTTCTGTCCTCAATGTCTGAACTGCTCTGGCTGGGCATTCCTGAGGCTCTGACTCTTTGATCCTCCCTGTGGCCATTCCCCAAATTAACCTCTCCGCCCAGGCCCAGAGGAGGGGCTGCCTGGGCTAGAGCAGCGAGAAGTGCCCTGGGCTTGCCACCAGCTCTGCCCTGGCCGGGGAGGACACTCAGTGCCCCACACCCAGTGAACCTGCCAAAGAAGCCGTGAGAGCTCTGCGGGGCCCTGCGTTGTGCAGACTCTATTCCCACAGCTCAGAAGCTGGGAGTCCACACCGCTGAGCTGAACTGACAGGCGAGTGGGGGGCAGGGGTGCGCCTCCTCTGCCCTGCCCACCAGCCTGTGATTTGATGGGGTCTTCGTTGTCCAGAAATACCTCCTCCCGCTGACTGCCCCAGAGCCTGAAAGTCTCACCCTTGGAGCCCACCTTGGAATTAAGGGCGTGCCTCAGCCACAAATGTGACCCAGGATACAGAGTGTTGCTGTCCTCAGGGAGGTCTGATCTGGAACACATATTGGAATTGGGGCCAACTCCAATATAGGGTGGGTAAGGCCTTATAATGTAAAGAACATATAATGTAAAGGGCTTTAGAGTCAGACAGACCTGGATTCAAATCTGCCATTTAATTAGCTGCATATCACCTTAGGGTACAGCACTTAACGCAATCTGCCTCAATTTCTTCATCTGTCAAATGGAACCAGTTCTGCTTGGCTACAGAATTATTGTGAGGATAAAATCATATATAAAATGCCCAGCATGATGCCTGATGTGTACAAGGCTCTCAAAAAGTTCTAGTGATGATTAATATTACTGGGGATGGGGGTCACCTGCCCTGAGCTGCAGGAGAGCATGGGGTGTCTGAACACCAGGTGAGGGGGAACCGGTGAGGGTTTGGGGCCCAGGGATAGACTGAGCTTTCCTCACTGGGTCCTCTGCAGCTGGCCATGGCTAGCACCATGCGCTCTGCTGCCGGAGCACCGTGAGGCCCAGAAACACTGGGAAGGCAGCATCCCTGTCCTTTTGGTCCCCAACCCCGTTCCTCTGAGAGGGTCTGGGCAGGCTGGACGGGTAGAGAGGTGGCCCGGGGGGATGAATTCATTCAGTTCTTTATTGGTAATCTGCCCCTTAACTTAGGGTCTCCCTGAGCTGCACAGAAAGACCTGATACCTACTGGGACCAGACAGGGGGCACAGAGGTGGTCCTTGTCCCAGCGTACATTGCCCCTGCCCACTTCAGGGCTTATGTTCTGGCACTGAGACTTCGTGGGGTACCTGTATCTTCAAGATCTAGATCTCATCATTCTCCACTTGAACCATGTGCACCTCAAACTCATTTTGGGTGTTCTTAGACTCCAGTGTTTCCCCTGGAAGTTCCTTGGCCTCCTCTCCATTCTCCCTGGCCTCTGCCTGGCCCCCAGCTTCCCCTCTGGGCCCGGGGGCATCTCCTTCAGCCTCTGCCTGGCCCCCAGCTTCCCCTCTGGGCCCGGGGGCATCTCCTTCAGCCTCTGCCTGGACCCCAGCTTCCCCTCTGGGCCCAGGGGCATCTCCTTTAGCCTCTGCCTGGCCCTCAGCTTCCCCTCTGGGCCCTGGAACATCTCCATCAGCCTCTGCCTGGCCCCCAGGCTCCTGGACAGGATCCAAAGACTCCCTTCTGGCCTCTACCTGGCCCTTTGCTTCTTCTCTGGGACCCGGGGCTTCCTGTGTTTCTTGTCTTAATGGGCTTTTAGCTAATAGGGACTGCCTTCCAACAGCTTGTGGCTCCTGAGGAGATGGAGCAAGGGGCTCTCCGGGCTCCAAGTGCCTGGGGGCTACTCCCGGGAAGTTGATGAGCTCAGCAGGGGTCATGAGCCCATCCCCATTCAGGTCCTGGGTCTCGAGCACTTTGTCCACTATCAAGATCACCTGTGGAAGCAGAGTCACTGTGGGGTCTCCAGGGACAGAGATGTTCCCAGGAGTTCTGACCCTCCCTAACACACCCTTGCATCCCTGCCGTGCAAGCTCTGAGCCCTCCTTTTACAGAGGACTCACCAAAAGAGTTATGATGAGAAAGACCAAAGCCCCAAAGTGCTGGGTCTCCTTTATGCGGGGATCTCCATCCAGCAGAGCTTACCGGGTTGGTGGTAGGAGAGTTGGCAACTCCAGGGGCCAGAGCAGCTGTCAACATGGACAGCAGCTCCAGGCCATCCAGCTGTCCACTCTGGTCATAGTCATGGAGGGCAAAGAGGTAGAGGAGAACTAGAGAAGAGAAACTGGATTAGAAGAGGTGCCGGGGGAGGTGGAGAAGGCAGGAGTCAATGGGGCAGCCGAGGTCAGTCCCAGATCTGGCTGCCCAGAGCCTCCCGTCCCTGGCCCCATCAGCCCAGCCCCTCACCCTGCTCCCGGCTCAGATGCTCCAGCTGCACTTCTGTCCTTCCTAGTCCCTTTAGGTAGCTCTGCAGAAGTCTGTCAGAAAAGTGGAGAATCAGCCCGGGAGAGGTGAGTCTGCAGCCCTGGGCCTGGTCTTCTCCCTGAAAGCACCCCCGGCCCACCCTACTCACCCGAGCTGCTCCTGGCCTGGCTGGAAGGGGTTGGGCAGGAGCTGATGCTGCACTTCAGAGTCTGGCCTGGAGGAGGAAGGGGAGGACCAGCCTTGCAGAGAGCCTCCCTCAGGGCCCAGCCTGCCAACCTTCTGCCTCCAATCTCCTGGCAGTTTTCTCCCCAGACCCAAAGGGAGTTGCCCCCAAAATTCCAAAAACCTTGTAGGGAAGAGGCTCTTCTGGTCTCCTTGGAACCAAATCCTTAACTCCCTCAGACTCTGTTTTTGCAGCTGGCTACCTTAGACTTTAAATGAAAACCCAAATAAAACAACTGGTTAGGTAGAGGCCAGATGAGGCCACACCTAGTAGACACAAGTTAGAGATCCAAGAAAACAGCCCAGTGAGTGGCAGGACAACATGGGTCACAGACCCCTCTCCTTCCATGCTGGGAGCCAAGGGACAGGTCTCTGGCTGAGCCCAGTGGCACTGCCCAGTTTTATATAGACCCAGTTTGCTCCATGACATAAAATTGACCTATACTTTTTCCAGGACAGGGTGTATCTGTTGGTTCTGGGGTTTCAAGCTGCTCAGGATCTCGTTGTCAGTCTTTCAAGCTCCAAATGTGCTCCCACTTCTGGACTGGGTTAACTGTTTGCCCAAGTCAATCCAGACCTGTGATGCCAGAGAGCTGGCAGGAGTTGCAGCGACTTTTGTCACAGCTACCAGCCCCTGTGGCTGTTCCTGTGGCTGTTTCCCCTTCTACCCAGCATACCCATTGCACAGTATTTATAAATAAAACCTTCAGAAAGGCATTCAGATAACATAGAAATGACATGCTAATGATCTCTACTTCTTTGGTGTTCCCACCATAAGGTCTTTTTTTTTTTTTCTGAGATGGAGTCTCGCTCTGTCACCCAGGCTGAGTGCAGTGGCTTGATCTCGGCTCACTGCAACTTCCACCTCCAGGGTTCAAGCGATTCTCTTGCCTCAGCCTCCTGAGTAGCTGGGATTACAGGCATGCACCACTATGCCCGGCTAATTGTTTTTTATTTCTGTAGAGATGGGGTTTCACCATGTTGGCCAGGCTGGTCTCGAACTCCTGACCTCAGGTGATCTGTCCACCTCGGCCTCCCAAAGTGCTGGGATTACAGGTGTGAGCCACCACACCCGGCCCACCTCAAGGTCTTGATAACAAAACTGCAGGCCAGGCACGGTGGGTCATGCCTGTAATCCCAGCACTTTGAGAGGCCGATGTGGGCGGATCACAAGGTCAAGAGTTCGAGACCAGCCTGGCCAACATGGTGAAACCCCACCTCTACTAAAAATACAAAAATTAGCCCAGCATGGTGGCGGGCGCCTGTAGTCCCAGCTACTCGGGAGGCTGAGGCAGAAGAATTGCTTGAACCCGGGAGGCGGAGCTCGCAGTGAGCTGAGATCATGCCACTGTACTCCAGCCTGGGCGACAGAGTAAGACTGTCTCAAGAACAAACAAACAAACAATTGCAGCCCCCACTTCTCTGGCGCCACAGCTTCTTCCCTGTTCTTCATGATGCACTGGAGCTGAGTTCCCTGATTCCAAATGGGTCCAGCAAGCATGTACTGAATGCCCACTTTGTGGCACTCTGACAGGCACAAGATGGGAGGCTGATGGCAGGGAGATACAGAGATCGGGGAACCTACACTCCAGTCTCCTGCCTCCCAGAGGGCCCACCACACCCTTGGATTCTCTAGAGACTTTCCCTCCTCCCAGCCCTTGGCCCTGCCCTCATAACCCTGTTACCTTGTGACTCCATCCTTTGGGGCAGCCTGACCCGTGGGGAGCAGCAGCAGGATTAACACTGTCATCATCAAAGGTAACATCCTTCCTGGAACTGGAACAAGGAAGAGAATCAGGGGTCGGGGGAAAGAGGCGTCTGCCACCGTGTCACAGATGGGCTGGGTTAGACACAAGTGCATTTTCTGCCTGTTTCTACCTGCAGCCCCAAATACAGGACTCCTGCTCAGGGAGAACTCACAGACAGACAGCAGGGATCCCATGGAACTATGCTCAAAATAAATGTCACTCCAGCTCTTGTATATAAAGCACATAAAGGCAGGCCTGCTGTGGCGGAAGCAGAGCTGGGGGCGCATCCCCACCCCACGCCCCACTCCCTTGCTCCCCACTAGGTGCCAAGGTGCCCAGAAAAGTACAGCGCAAGCATGTCTGACCTCCTTCAGCCCATTCATCTTACAGATGGAAAGGAGCGCAGAAAGTTTAAGAAAAAGGCCAGGTAAGAAACGCAGGGAGTCACAAAAAGACCAAGACTTAAACACAGGCAAAAAGAGAAATGGACTGTTTGTGTTTATTAAAAACCCACTGAAGAACAAATCAAAAGAGGCGCAGACTTCTTGAAATAGGTCTAAACTCAAGTACAAACTGCAAACACAATAAATCAGGGTCAGACCAACAGTGGCCCCAGGAATTGCTATTTGCTAAATGCAGTTAGGAAAATTAGACCCACTATAAAGGAAAAAACAAAAACTTCCCCTAAGACTGACATGGCTTAGGCCCATTGGCAAAATCAACCACTTGAGTATATGAAAACAGTCAAGGATAGAATGGACCAATCAAACAGAGCCTAAAGCTTTCTGGTGAGTCCCAGGGTATGTACAGGTAGTTTGAGTTCCTGAGGAAGCAGAAGCCCACCAAAGCCAAGGCATGAGACCCCAAGCCCATCTCTAGAAAGAAAAATCGTCAGATGCTTGATGGTCTAGCAGAGATCAGGAACATCCCCATCTGGCTGGCACTGGGTTTTCCTAGAGGAAGGTTCATAGCTTTCAGCAGATCCTCCAAGCAACCCATGACCCTAATAAGGTTCAGAACCACTGCCAGGGTGGACTTCCATTTCCTAAGAGATGAGGGGTAGAGCAGGTAAGCACCTGGCTAATGGGAAGATAAACAAAATTCTGCCTTTTAAAGCTACCTTAAGGGAAAACCAGCTAAACATGGAAGTCCACAAGAAGATGAAGCTACTTAGAGTCACAGAACCTGTCATTTTTTTTTCTTTTCTTTTTTTTTTGAGAAGGAGTCCTGCTCTGTCACCCAAGCTGGAGTGCAGTGGCATGATCTCAGCTCACTGCAACCTCCGCCTCCCTGGTTCAAGTGATTCTCCTGCCTCAGCCTCCCGAGTAGCTGGGATTACAGGCAACTGCCGCCACACCTGGCTAATTTTTGTATTTTTAGTAGAGACGGGGTTTCACCATGTTGGTCAGGCTGGTCTTGAACACCTGACCTCAGGTGATCTGCCCGTCTGGGCCTCCCAAAGTGCTGGGATTACAGGCGTGAGGCACCGCACTTGGCCTGTCTTCATTTTTCTATGCATACAACTGGCCCAACAGATAAATTGAGTATACATAATTTGTTGGTGTCTATAAGCCCCAGTAGCCAAAAAAAAGATGCCGAAGCCACAGCTGCCCTAAAGGTATTCACCAACATCAACTGGCAACATAAATCCTAGGGTTTTAGTCGTTGCACCTGGAAGAGAAGACAAGGTCCTGGGCCCGTTCAAGGTAGGCCATTGGAACTGAGATCTCTGTATCAACATGAAACCCTCATAAGGGTCACAGCCCAGAAAAAGGATGGACTAGAAAAACATTCAGACTTCCACTTCTGGGAGTGTAATAGTAAATGTCCCAATGAAAGTAACCACAAAGCTGGATAAAAATAGAAAGTATCTTTTCAAAAGCACTGGGTTGGCAAGAAATCCTCAACAGTACAAATGTGCAGTGAAAACAGTAATCTGGGGGAAAGTGAGCTTGACATCAGCTTTTGCCTTAGGAGTATCTGCCAAACCAAACCCAGGTGAACTTGAGCTGCCTGTCAGTGTGCTTGTGCTGTAAAGGAGACCAGAGATGATACCTGGGCCCACCTGATATGAAGAGACTAACAGGAGATTCCCCACGTAAAGCTGGGATTCCAAACAGCTACACTCTGAACATGAACAAAAAGTAAATTTGTCATGAAGAAGGGCAGCAAAGAATTTTGCCTTTCTTGATTTTGGTGCTGTGTAGAAGGGAGAAAAAAAAAAAAAAACTCTCCCTGAGACTCTATAACAAGCCTGATCTAATGTGGGTTTTTTGTTTTTGTTTTTTTTGGGATGGAGTCTCTGTCACTCTGTCGCCCAGGCTGGAGTTGCTGTGGCATGATATCAGCTCACTGCAACCTCCACCTCCCGGGCTCAAGCGATTCTCCTGCCTCAGCCTCCTGAGTATCTGGGACTACAGGCATGTGCCACCATGCCCAGCTAATTTTTTGTATTTTTACTAGAGACATGGTTTTGCTGTGTTGGCCAAGCTGGTCTCGAACTCCTGATCTCAGGTGATCCTCCCGCCTCAGCCTCCCAAACTGCTGGGATTACAGGCATGAACCACTGCGCCTGCCCTCTAATGTGGGTTTGAAGCCTGAATTATTAATGCTACCCGTATGGTCAGAACATCTAAAGTAGGTAATGTATTTTGAAGTGCAACCTGGTTGATGGCACCCCCAGATGACTGGCAGAGGAAAACATACATCTCTAGAGCAACTCTAATCCAGGCCTCAAAGAATTTCCATAGGTAAAGTTTCCAGGAATATGAACTCATAGCCAAAACGTTATAAACATACAAAGAAATAAGACACTGAGTAAGGGCCAGCAAAACAATAGCAGGGAAAAGTAGACTTGGAAAAGCTGTGTTGGAATTGTTACACACAGAATATACAGCAGATACAGTTCACATGTTTTTTTTTGTTTTGTTTTGTTTTGTTTGAGAGAGGGTCTCGCTCTGTTGCCCAGGCTGGAGTGCCGTGGTGCAATCTCAGCTCACTGCAATCTCTGCCTCCCGAGTTCAAGCAATTCCCCTGCCTCACCCTCCTAAGTAGCTGGGATTACAGGCGTGTGCCACCACGCCCTGTTAATTTTTGTATTTTTAGTAGAGATGGGGTTTCACCATGTTGATCAGGCTGGTCTCAAACTCCTGACCTCATGATCTGCCCACCTTGGCCTCCCAAAGTGCTGGGATTACAGGCATGAGTCACCGCACCTGGCCAGTTCACATGTTTTAAGAAATTAAAGGGAAGCTTGAAACTATGAGGAAGAAATAAGAGTTTTCCGGCCAGCAACAGTATGTTTAAAAAAAAAAAAAAAAAAAAAAAGAGGCCGGGTGTGGTGGCTCATGCCTGTAGTCCCCGCACTTTAGGAGGCTGAGGCTGGTGGATCACGAGGTCAGGTGATTGAGACCATCCTGGCCAACATGGTGAAACCCCGTCTCTACTAAAAATACAAAAAATTAGCCAGGCGTGGTGGTGGGCACCTGTAATCCCAGCTACTCGGGAGGCTGAGGCAGAAGAATCACTTGAACCTGGGAGGCAGAGGTTGCAGTGAGCTGAGATCATGCCACTGCACTCCAGCCTGGGCCACAGAGCGAGACTCTGTCTCCAAAAAAAAAAAAAAAAAAAAAAGAGAGAAAGAAAGAAATAAGAGCATAAAAATGACCAAGTAGATTTGAAGAGGAAACAAACATAACTTTTAGAAATAAAAGATTGATTTTAAAAATGCAATGGGTGACCAGCCTGGCCAACATGGTGAAACCCTGTCTCTACTAAAAATACACAAGTTAGCTGGGCTTGGTGGCACACGCCTGTAATCCCAGCTACTCGGGAGGCTGAGGCAGGAGAATCGCTTGAACCCAGGAGGCGGAGATTGCAGTGAGCCAAGATCACCCCACTGCGCTCCAGCCTGAGCGACAGAGTGAGACTGTCTTAAAAAAATAAATAAAAAATAAAAATAAAAATGCAACGGGTGAGTTAAATTGATTAGACACAACTGATATGAGAGTTAATGAACTGGAAAATAGATCTGAATAAATTATCCAGAGTGCAGTTCATTGAGTCAAAGACATAGAAAATATAAAACAGAGGTTAAGTGGCAAGGTGGATGGAGAAGATAAGAGATACAACTGGAAAAAAGCAGTATTTGAAGAAATAATAGCTGACATTTTTCCAGTAGGTTGCAAAACACTGGAATATGCCAATCCAGGAAGCCCAACAATTCAATGCAGATTAAATAAACAGAAATTCTCACCTAGACCTATTTTTCTAAAATAGAACACTCAAGAAAAAAAAATTGTAAAAGCAGTCAGAAAGAAAAGACAAATCATCTCATAGGAAAAGTAATTAGACTGATAGCTGATTTCTTGACATCAACAATGATGCCCAAATACAGTAATATAGTATTTTAATGTGTTCAGAGAGGGGAGAAAATTGATATTCTAGAATTCTATTCTCAGCAAAATTATCTTGCAGAATGAGGTGAAGCAAATTTATTTATTTATTTATTTAGAGACAGGGTCTCACTCTGTTGCCCAGGCTGGAACTCCTGGCATGATCATAGCAATTCTCCCACTCCTGCCTCACAAGTAGCTGGGACGACATGAATGTGCCACCATGCCCAGCTTTTTTTTTTGGTAGAGACAGGGTCTCAACTTTGTTGCCCAGGCTGGTCTTGGGTGCAAGCAATCCTCCTACCTTGTAAAAACAATTTTAGGCAAATAACTTAGAGAATTTGCCACTAACATTCCTTCATTAAAGGAAATTCAGCTGGATATGAGTTCGTGCCTGTAATCCCAGCAATTTGGGAGGCTGAGGTGGAAGGATCTCCTGAGCCCAGGAGTTCAAGACCAGCCTGGGCAATATAGTGAGACTCCATTTCTACAAAAAATAGGAAAAAATTAGCTGGGGATGGTGGGGTGTGCCTGTAGTCCCAGCTACTCAGGAAGCTGAGGTGGTAGGATCGCTTGAGCCCAGGAGGTGAAGGAGGCAGTGAGCTCTGATCACACCACTGTAATCTAGCCTGGGCAACAGAGCAAGACCCTGTCTTAAAAAAAAAAAAAAGGGTTTGAAATGCAAGAAAACATGTGGAGCAAAGAAATCACAAAGTATGTGGATAAATCTAAACAGACATAGACTGTTAAACAATGATAATTATGTTAATATATGAGGCAAAAAAGCTGGTCTGAACTACAATATTGGACAATGACATGTAAAGCAAAGATGGCTGTTTGGGAAGAGAGTAGACATATTGATGAACTTTGTTAAATATGCATGTTAAGGCTGGGCGCGGTGGCTCACGCCTATAATCCCAGCACTCTGGGAGGCCGAGGTGGGCGGATCACCTGAGGTTGGGAGTTCAAGACCTGCCTGACCAACATGGAGAAACCCTGTCTCTACTAAAAATACAAAATTAGCTGGGCAAGGTGGTGCATGCCTGTAATCCCAGCTACTTGGGTGGCTGAGGCAGGATAATTGCTTGAACCTGGGAGGCGGAGGTTGTGGTGAGCCGAGATCACACCATTGCACTCCAGCCTGGGCAACAAGAGGAAGACTCCGTCTCAAAAAAAAAAAAAAAAAAGCATGTTAAAATTTTAAGGATAAACATGAAAAAATTAGAACTGGAATGTATAGCCTCAAACCAGTAGAAAAAAATTAATTGAATTTTAAAAACTGAACTAAAAGAAAGGCAGAAAAAGAAGAAATAAAGGCAGGAAAAGACGAAAAAGAAGAAATAAAAAGTAAAGGCTGGGTGTGTGGCTAATGCCTGTAATTCCAGCACTTTGGGAGGCCGAGGTGGGAGGATCACTTGAGCCCAGGAGTTTGAGACCAGCCTGGGCAACATAGTCTCTGTTTGAGCCCAGGAGTTTGAGACCAGCCTGGGCAACACCCTGTCTCTACAGAAAATAATTTTAAAAAAAAATTAGCTGGGTGTGGTGACATACATCTGTAGATCCAGCTACTAGGGAGGCTGAGGTGGGAAGAACATTTGAACGTGGGACATTGAGGCAGTAGTAAGCTGCAATTATACCACTACACTCCAGCCTCGGTGACAGTCAGACTATCTCCAAAAAAATACACACACACACACACAAACCCAAAAATAACAAAAACAGCACTAATAAAAGAGACTACACTTAAAGAAATTAAAATAAATGAAATAATAGCAGAAATTAAAAACACAATAAAGAGAAGCAACAGAGCCAAACAAGGGTGGTTTCTTTAAAAAGACTAGTAAAGTAAAAAATATATATATACAAAGAAACAAATTAAAAGCCTAGTAAAACAGACAAACCTTTGGCAATTTCAATTAGGAACAAAGAGAGCCAGGTGTTGTGGTTCACACCTGTAATCCCAGTGTGTCCGGAATTGGTGGGTTCTTGGTCTCACTCACTTCAAGAATGAAGCCGCGGACCCTCGCGGTTGAGTGTTACAGTTCCTAAAGGCGGCATGTCTGGAGTTTGTTCCTTCTGATGTTCGGATGTGTTCGGAATTTCTTCCTTCTGGTGGGTTTGTGGTCTCACTGGCTCAGGAATGCAGCTGCGGACCTTCGCAGTGAGTGTTACAGCTCTTAAGGCAGTGCGTCTGGAGTTGTTCGTTTCTCCCAGTGGGTTTGTGATCTCGCTGGCTTCAGGAGTGAAGCTGTAGACCTTCGTGGTGAGTGTTACAGCTCATAAAGGCAGTGTGAACCCAAAGAGTGAGCAGCAGCAAGATTTATTGCAAAGAGCGAAAGAACAAAGCTTCCACAGTGTGGAAAACGACCTGAACAGGTTGCCACTACTGGCTCCGGCAGCCTGCTTTTATTCTCTTATCCGGCCCCCGCCCACATCCTGCTGATTGGTCCATTTTACAGAGAGCGGAGTGGTCTGTTTTGACAGGGTGCTGATTGGTGCGTTTACAATCCCTGAGCTAGACACAAAGGTTCTCCACGTCCCCACTAGGTTAGCTAGATACAGAGTGTCAATTGGTGCATTCCCAAACCCTGAGCTAGACACAGGGTGCTGATTGGTGTGTTTACAAACCTTGAGCTAGATACAGAGTGCCAACTGGCGTATTTACAATCCCTTAGCTAGACATAAAGGTTCTCCAAGCCCCCACCAGACTCAAGAGCTCAGCTGGCTTCACCCAGTGGATCCTGCACCGGGGCCGCAGGTGGAGCTGCCTGTCAGTCCCGCACCCTGCGCCCGCACTCCTCAGTCCTTGGGTGGTCGATGGGACTGGGCGCCGTGGAGCAGGGGGCGGCGCTCGTTGGAGGCTCGGGCCGTGCAGGAGCCCACGGCAGTGGGGAGGCTCAGGCATGGCGGGCTGCAGGTCTCGAGCCCTGCCCCGCGGGGAGGCAGCTGAGGCCCGGCGAGAAGTAGAGCACAGCAGCTGCTGGCCCAGGTGCTAAGCCCCTCACTGCCCGGGGCCGGCGGGGCCGGCCGGCAGCTCGGAGTGCTGGGCCCCCGAGCCCACGCCCACCCGGAACTCGCGCTGGCCGGCAAGCGCCGCGCGCAGCCCGGGTTCGCGCTCGCGCCTCTCCCTACACACCTCCCTGCAAGCTGAAGGAGCCGGCTCCGGCCTTGGCCAGTACAGAAAGGGGCTCCCACAGTGCAGCGGTGGGCTGAAGGGCTCCTCAAGCGTGGCCAGAGTGGGCGCCAAGGCCGAGGAGGCGCCGAGAACGAGCGAGGGCACACACTGTCACCTCTCACCAGCACTTTGGGAGGCTGAGGCAGAAGGATTGCTTGAGCCCAGAAGTTGGAGGCCAGCTTGGGCAACATAGTGAGACCCCCATCTCTACAAAAAATTAATTTTAAAAAATTAGCTGGGCGTGGTGGCGCACGCCTGTAGTCCTAGCTACTTGGGAAGCTGAGGTGAAGGATGACTTGAGCCCAGGAGGTTGAGACTGCAGTGAGCTGTGATTGTGCTGCTGTACTCCAGCCTGGGTGACAGAGTGAGACCCCATTTCAGAAAAAAATAAAAACAAACCAAAGACTAAAAGAACAAATAGAAAAGGCACAAACAATATTAAGAAGGAAAATAGGGACATAACTAAAGAAACAGCAGAGATTTGAAAACTTAGAGGATATGGCCAATTTCCTAGAAAAACTTAATAGCAAAACTGATGCAAAAAGAAATAAGCTTTGATAGTCTTACAATCACTAAGGAAACTGAATCAGTGAGTATTAACCTTTACTGCTTCTGGAACTATAAACCTGAAATGTTTTTAGAGAGCAGTCTGGAAATGTGTATTAATTTCCTAAAACTCTGACCCAACAATATCGTCTTGGGGATTACATAAAAGAATATAAATGGAAAAGAAATTACAAAGATATGTATAGCTGTGCTATTAATATTAGTCAAACAAATGTAAGCAACCTGAATGTCTAACATTTAGGCAATGGCTGAACAAACCATATTATGCGATAGAACCATTAAATATAATAAATCAACTCAGAAAGTTTAAAAGGAAAAAATGAGCAGATTTGAGTATATCAAAAGTTTAAACTTCTGTGTCATGAAATATACCACAAATTACGTTCGAGGAGACAAGTGACAGAGAACTGAAGGAATTGCCGCTAGTGTGTGGAGGCTTCCCGGGTCCCCAGCAGGGTGGGGTTCCACCACCTGGGCCTCAGCAGGAAGTAGAAGACAGAAATCTCCCTAGAAACCTATGGGTACTGAATGGAGGTCCAGGAGCTGCAGAGATGAGTGCCTTGTTTCCAGGAAGGTTAGAGAGAAGGCCCTGCCTACAGGGTGCCTGAGAGGTCAGGAAGCAGCAGCTGAAGGAGGGTCTGGGTGAATGGGCAGAGAGAGGGCTGCCTCTCCCAGTTCTTTGTATCTAGAGTGCTGCTGGTTTGAAGAAGGGGGCTGAGGTCAGCTGAGGGTTCCAGTCTCTAAGGTGGAAGGAGGGGTGCCTAATGGCTGAGAGAGCCAGTTGGCCAGGAGAATGCCAGAAGTTCTGGCTCCCTGGCCTGGGTGCCACAGAGAATACCATGGAAAGCACCAACAGCTGCCACATGACAAAGACCAGAGGGCAAGCATCCGTAGGGAAGGCAAGTTAGATATAAGTTTGTACAATAAGGATAAATATTCATTTCTTTAATATTTATTGAACACCTGCCATATGTAAGGCACTCTCTTATCACTAAGCTGATCTCTTAAGGTCGAATTACTTTTTCTTTTTCCCCCTAAAGCTTGCAAATATGTAAGTAGGAAAAGATACAAATGTTAACGCAAGAAAAACACAGAATTGCTATGGAATAGGTGGTACGGCCCAAAGTTGGGGGGTATGGGCCCTGACCTCAGGCTGCCTGTGTTCAAATCTGGGCTCCGCAGCACACTAGCTGTGCGGCTTTTCTGTGCTTCAGGTTCTCCATCTGTAATGCAGGGCTGACAAGAGCACCTCTGGCAGGGCTGTGGTGAGGGTTTAATTAATGAGACAAGATGTGTAAAGTGCAGTGCCTGATCTACAATAAGGCCTTTTTCCTGCCAAGAGTTCATCTGCACGGCCCCACAGTGGCTTCACACACCCCCTTCCCACCTGGCTCCTCTCAAATTGCTTTCTCCACCCTATCTGTTTACTGCTAGGACCCAGGCCGACAGGAGGCACTGGAGTCATTTAAATCCCTCAGAGCTGTCAAAACTCATCATCCAGACTTCACGTGTTCTTACACACTAGCAGGTGCCTTTTTTTTTTTTTTTTTTTTTTTTTTTTTGAGAAAGAGTCTCACTCTGTCACCAGGCTGGAGTGCAGTGGCGTGATCTCGGCTCACTGCAACCTCCGTCTCCCAGGTTCAACCAGTTCTCCTGCCTCAGCCTCCCAAGTAGCTGGGACTACAGGTGCATGCCACCACACCCAGCTAATTTTTGTATTTTCAGTAGAGACGGGGTTTCACCATGTTTGCCAGGATGGTCTCGATCTCTTGACCTCGTGATCCGCCTGCCTCAGCCTCCCAAAGTGCTGGGATTATAGGTGTAAGCCACCACACCCGGCCCTCAGATGCCTTTTAAAGGAGGATGTCTGTGAACTCCAAAGGATGACTCTGGGGGGAGCCGTTCAGGCATAAAGGGGAAGCACCCCTCAGATCCACTCATCCTCTCACTCATTAGGCCACTGTGGTAGCTTTAAAAACCTGTCTACACATTCTTTGACATTCCTTCCCACAAAACTTGGAGTCTAACTCGCCTCCCCTTGTATATGATCTGGACTTAGTGACTGGCTTCTAATGAGTTGCTGAAATGGTGCTTACATGACTTCCAAGTCCAAGTAATAAAAGTGACCTAGCTTATGCCTGGTTCTGGTTCTCCCCTTCACTTGACACACAGATGTGCACCTCTGGAACCTTGAGCCACCATGGAAGGAGCCCGGTCTCCCCGAAACCACCCTACGGAAGAGAGAGTGTGGAGAACCCACCTAGAAACAGATGCCTGAGAAGCCTCCAGCTCAAATCTTCCCAGCCCAACAACCAGACAGGGGAGAGAGCCAAGCTCCAGATAATTCTAACCCCCAGCCTCTGAGCTGCCCCAGCCAACACTGAATGCAGTAGAAATGTGCTTGTCTCCACAGCCTGCACTCATGTGCAAAGTCAACATCAACATTATCTTTTTGTGTGTGTGTGTGTGACAGGGTCTCACATGTTGCCCAGGCTGATTGGAAACACCCAGGCTCAAGCAATCCTCCTGCCTCGGCTTTCCAAAGTGCTGGGATTATAGGCATGAGCTACCATGCTGGGCCCATTATCCTTTTAAGCCATTACATTTTGAGGTGGTTTGTTACACTGCCATAGTAATTGGAAAACCAACCATGTAAGGGCTGGCTTCATGGGTGTGCGTCCTGTGAAGTCACAAGTTCCCCGCTCTCAGAGGGGCCCTGTGCTTAGGCTAATGCTCTGTTGTCACTATCTTGAAACTCTCAATCATTTTTGCACCGAGCCCTGCAAATTATGCACCTGGTCCTGAGTCCTACCCCGTGAATGACTATCACTCTCCTCTTCTTGGTCCTATGTACCCCTCATATATTTAACTCTTCAGTATGTTTAATGGACAGAAAACAGAGCTTTGGAAACAGCCAGACCTACTTTTAAACCCAAGCTCCACCACTGAGTGTCCCTGTGACCTTGGGTAAATTAATTTTTCTCACTAAACTTCAGTTACCTTATCCACATACTGGAGATAATATTTACCTCACAGGGTTACAGTGAACATTAAATGAATAATGAATTACTTCTGGCACAAACTAATATACAAGCCTTTTAGTGTTATCCCTGTCTCTGGTATTTTCTCCACTTAAAGAACCCTCCATACCCACATCAGATAAATCTTCCTTTGCTAGAATTCCACTGCTCTAGAACCTTCAGTGGCTCCCTATTTCGATTACAGTCCAGAATCTTCACCTGGGCATTCAAGGCCTTCTACAATCAGATATCAAGTTACTGTTGACTCATCTTCCAGTGCTGCATTATGATAGCACACTGCTTCAAACAAAGGAGTTATTGGAGTCTCCTAAAATACTTTCCACTTTCACTTTTCAGTGCTTTTGCCCAACCTGTTCCATCCTCAGTCTGGAATGTCCTGGGCCCTCCTGACAACCTTAGCATTCGGTTATAGCCCACCTCAAAAATGCAAGTGATTGGGCTGAGTACAATGGCTCACGCCTGTAATCCCAGTACTTCGCAGGCCAAGGCAAAAGGATTGCTTGAAGCCAGGAGTTCGAGACCAGCCTGGGAAGCAAAATGAGACCCCCCCCCCCATCTCTAAAAAAAACAAACAAACAAAAATTGTTTTTAATTAGACAGCATGGTGGCTCAAATCTATGGTCCCAGCTACTTGGGAGGCTGATGCAGGAGGATCACTTCAGCCCAGGAGTTGAAGGCTGCAGTGAGCTATAATTACACCACTGCACTCCAGCCTGGATGACAGCAAGATGCCATCAAAAAAAAAAAAAAAAAAGGCCGGGCATGGTGGCTTACACCTGTAATCCCAGCACTTTAGGAGGCCAAGGTGGAAGGATCACCTGAGGTCAGGAGTTTGAGACCAGCCTGGCCAACGTGGTGAAACCCCATCTCTACTAAAAATACAAAAATTAGCCAGGCACAGTGGCACGTGCCTGTAATCCCAGCTACTTCGGAGGCTGAGACACGAGAATTGCTTGAACCCAGGAGGCAGAGGTTGCAATGAGCCAAGATTGTGCCATTGCACTCCAGCTGGGGTCACAGAGCAAGACTATCTCAAAAAAAGAGAGAGAGAAAAAAAGTAAATGAAGTGGACTTTCAGTATAATTTTTTTATTTTGAGATGGAGTCTCACTCTGCTGCCCAGGCTGGAGTGCAATGGCGCGATCTCAGCTCACCACAACCTCCACCTCCCGAGTTCAAGCAATTCTCCTGCCTCAGCCTCCCAAGTAGCTGGGATTACAGGCATGTGCCACCATGACCTGCTAATTTTGTATTTTTAGTAGAGATGGGGTTTCGGCATCTTGGCCAGGCTGGTCTTGAACTCCTGACCTCAGGTGATCCACCCACCTTGGCCTCCCAAAGTGCTGGGATTACAGGGATGAGCCACCAGGCCAGGCCTATTCTCTCTCTCTCTCTTTTTTTTTTTTGAAATGGAGTCTCGCTCTGTCACCCAGGCTGGAGTGCAGTGGCGCAAAATCTACTCACCATAGTCTCCACTTCCCAGGCTCAAGCGATTCTCCTGCCTCAGCCTCCCAAGTAGCTGGGATTACAGGTGTGCACCACTACACCTGGCTAATTTTTGTATTTTTAGTAGAGACGGGGTTTCACCACGTTGGACAGGCTGTTCTCGAACCCCTGACCTCAAGTGATCTACCCACCTTGGCATCCCAAAGTGCTGGGATTACAGGCATGAGCCACTGCACCTGGCCAATATTCTAAGTAATGCTTCCAACTGTGACATTTTAGTGCAAGTAACCCACCTCAGTGGTTTAAGGAAAGGCTAAGGCACCTCATGTAATGTGTAATGAGGTTAGTGCGATGTGTTGACACTTAGACATTTCTAAACATTAACAAAAGCTTTTGTAAGTGAGAGAAATAAAATAGCTATTGAACCACTGCCTGTCCAATAAAAATGTCCCTAACCATTTTCTATAACTATAATGTGCATGAACATAATTACCCTAATAAACACATGAAAGCCACCATAACTGTTAACAGTTGCCATGTAATTTAATAAAGTTATGTCACACACGTGCACTCACACATTCACAATGACCCTCCGGCCCCAGTGTTCTTCAAGCCTTTGCACCAGTGCATGGGAGGAGAGCACACTCTACAGGTTAGACTTCTGATCAAATCCTGCCTCTGATACTACTCACTGTGGGACCTAGGCAGGTGTCTTAACCTCTCTGAGCCCTGGGATCTGAATTTTTTTTTTTTTTTTTTTGAGGCGGAGTCTCGCTCTGTCGCCCAGGCTGGAGTGCAGTGGCACGATCTCGGCTCACTGCAAGCTCTACTCCCGGGTTCACGCCATTCTGCATTCTCCTGCCTCAGCCTCCCGAGTAGCTGGGACTACAGGCGCCTGCTACCACGCCTGGCTAAATTTTTTTGTATTTTTAGCAGAGACGGGGTTTCACCGTGTTAACCAGGATGGTATCGATCTCCTGACCTCGTGTTCTGCCCATCTCGGCCTCCCAAAGTGCTGGGATTACAGGCGTGAGCCACTGCTCCTGGTCGGGATCTGCATTTTAAAAATGAGGATAACAGTATCTGTCTCCTAAAGGTTTGGGGAGGCTGCAATGAGAAAACTTAGGGTAGGTGCCTGGCACCAAGCAGGTGCTGCTTGGGTATTTCAGAGCCTCTGGGCTGTGGCAGGGGCCTTGCAGGGTTATCCTGGGTAACTTGCCATCCAATGCAAAAATTTCTTCCTCAGCAACCCTGTCAAATGGCCTCTGCTTGAATCATTCCAGGACAGGAACCTAGCACCTCACAGGCCGGCAGTTCCATCTCCTGTAGAGTCGAACTGTTGGGAAGCTAAAATTTTGAGTGGAATCCTCTCCCTTAATTCTTAATTTATCCCTCTGGTGCCCTTGTGCCTCCCAGCACCCATCCCCCAAGAAAGGAGACAGCGGCTACAGGGCTAGAGGAGCCCACACCCGGGAGCTGGTCCCTCGGCCACTTCCAAGCGGACGACAGCCTCGGGCCCTCCCCAGCGCTCCATTTCTTCCCCGTCGGATGAGGGGGAAAGCTCCCGCCAGCTGCCCCTCCCCCAGGACTGCTGGAACACGGAATGCGGGGCTGGGGGAAGCGCCTGGGGAACTGCGAAGCCCCAAATTCACACCAAGGAGCCTCAGGCTCGCTCTCCAGTCCCTTCCTCCACCTGCCCTCAGGGTACACAGGGGCAAGGGCCACTGCTCCCGCCGCGTCTGAGCCGCAGGGGATGCAGAGGGACTGCGCTCTCGGGATCTGGACCAGAGGCTGGAGGCCACCTACCCCGCGCGGCCCTGGCTGGCTGACGGTGATGGGCTCGGGTCTCCGGCCGGCCGGGGCGGGGTGTCACCCACCTGCTGCGGCGCCGCGAGGCTCTGGGGGTCCAGCTCCGTGGGCGCTCCTGGCTGCTGCGCCGCCCGCGCCTCGCCTCCCGCCGCCAGCCTCCCCCGGGCCGCTCCACGTGGCCGCTCCACGTCGCCCTCCCGGCTGGAGCCGCCGCCCTGGACGGGCAGAGTCCGGAGCCAGTGCCAGCCGCCGCCCCGCCCGCCGGACCTGGCCCTTCGCAGCTCCACCAGCGCCCCCGCTGCGCCCGCGGCCGGAGGGGCTGCGCGCGCCCGTGTGAGTGTGCGCGTGTGTGCGTGCGTGAGTGCGCATGTGCGCGTGTGCGAGTCCGCGTGTGCTCGTGAGTGCGCTCGTGTGCTTGTGCGGGTGTGCACATGCGTGTGACATTGTGAGCGTGCGTGTGAGCATGTGTAAGGATGCACGTGTGTGAGCGTGCATGTGTGCGCGGATGTGTGCGTGTGCCTGTATGCACACATGTGAGTACAGAGAGACCAAGAGACAGTGAGGCCAGTGTGCATCAGAAGTATGTTTAACTGTGCTCATGCTTTGGTTGCCACTTTCTCTGCCTGAGGGACCCAGATGTATGTGACAAAATGGAACCTAACTTACTGTTAGCATGTGCGGTTGTGGCTGGCATGTGTGGCTCTGTGTATGAGGAATTTGTGACACGGTAGGGGGTATTTTGTGTGACTGTGCATCGTGTGATAGTGTGGGCTTCAGGGGCCGGGCGTGGTGGCTCACACCTGTAATCCCACCACTTTGGGAGGCCAAGGCGGGTGGATCACGAGGTCAGGAGATGGAGACCATCCTGGTTAACACAGTGAAACCCCGTCTCTACTGAAAATACAAAAACATTAGCCAGGCATGGTGACGGGCGCCTGTAGTGTCAGCTACTCGGGAGGCTGAGGCAGGAGGATGGCATGAACCTGGGTGGTGGAGCTTGCAGTGAGCCGAGATCACGCCACTGCACTCCAGCCTGGGTGACAAAGCGAGACTGAGACTCCGTCTCAATAAATAAATAAATAAATTAAAAATAAATGATAGTGTGGGCTTCAGGGTATGGCCAATGTGTCACTGACTGCCCAGGGGTGTGGCGGTGCAGAGTGTTAGAGGCATATGTATTGGGGTGTCAGGGTGAACTCTTCCTGAGTTGTTTGTGACACTCCATCACAGCGACACTGTCATCACAGCGACAAGCCCACTCTCATCCTGTCCTCCTCCCAGTGATGAACACTGCTTGTCACTGCCTTTTTAGATCACGGATTCTGCTGGTTTTGGCAATACCTCTCCTACCTCTGGTCATTTCAAAAAGGTCTCCATTTTCTTCACCGTCAGAGTTCCTCAGGGCCCTCTCCTCACTTTCCATCTGCTCATGTGCTCATCTGCTCACCTAGCTCCCATCACTGTTATGCATTGACTCGTGTCCTTCACAAAGTTATATGTTGAAGTCTTAACCTCCAATACCTCAGACTGTGACCTTATTTGGAAATAGGGTCATTGCCGATGTAATTCATTAAGATGAGGTCATACTGGAGTAGGGTGGGCCCCTAATCAATATGACTGGTGTTCATCTCAAAAGAGGAAATGTGGACACAGACACACACATAGGAAGAACATTGCTATGGCCTGAATATCCCACCAAATTCATGTGCTGAAACTTAGTCCCCATTGTGGTGATATTAAGAGGAGGAAGCCGGGCACAGTGGCTCACACCTGTAATCCCAGCACTTTGGGAGGCCGAAGTGTGAGGATCTCTTGAGGCCAGGAGTTTTCGACCAGTCTGGGCAACATAGTGAGACCGTGTCTCTACAATAAATAAATAAATAAAAATTAGGCATGGTGGTGCACGCCTGTAGACCCAGCTATTTGGGAAGCTGAGGCAGGCAGATCCCTTGAGTCCAGGAATTTGAGGTTACAGTGAGCTGTGATCCTGCCACTGCACTCCAACCTTGGTGACAGAGCGACATCCTGCCTCTGAAAAAAACCAAAAAGGAGTAGGGCCTTTTGGGACATGATGAAACCATGAGGGCTCTCCCCTCATGAAGGGATTAATGACCTTATGAAAGAGGTTTCTGAGAGAGTTCACCCCTCTTGCTCTCTTGCCTTTCTGTCCCTTCCATCACATGAGGAAACCCAGACGCACCAACTCTGAGGAATGGACCTTCACAGACACCGAACCTGCCAGTGCCTGGATCTTGGACTTCCCAGTCTCCAGAACTGTGAGGAATAAATTTCTGTTGTTTGTAAATTACTCAGTCTGTGGCATTTTGTTATAGCAGCACAAACTCACTAAGATGTTTGTGAAGATGAAGACAGAGATCAGGGTGATGCTTCTACCAGTCAGGGAGTGCCAAAGATTTCCAGCAAAATGCCAGAAGCCAGGGGAGAGTCATGGAATAGATTATTCCTCACAGTTCCCAGAATGAACCCACCCTACTGATATTTCAATCTTGACTTCTAGTCTCCAGAAGTGTGAGACAATAAATCTCTGTTGTTTAAGACAGTTCCCAACCTTTTTGGCACCAGGGACCAGTTTCAGAGAAGACAATCTTTTTTTTTTTTTTTTTTGTATTTTTTTAGTAGGGACGAGGTTTCACCATGTTGGCCAGCCTGGTCTCGAACTCCTGACCTCAGGTGATCCGCCTGCCTTGAACTCTCAAAGCATTGGGTGTTACAGGAGTGAGCCACCGTGCCCAGCCTCAGAGAAGACAATCTTTCCACAGATCAGAAGGGTTGGGGGTGAGGGGGATGGTTTTGGGATGAAACTTCCACCTCAGATCAACAGGCATTAGATTCTAATAAGGAGCACGCAACCTAGATCCTTCTTGTGTGCAGTTCACACTAGGGTTTGCGCTCCTATGAGAATCTAATTCCACTGCTGATCTCAGGCAGTAATGCTTGCTCATCCTGCTCACCTTCTGCTATGCCACCTGGTTCCTAACAGGTCATGGACCAGTACCAATTTGCAGCCCAGGGGGTTGGGGACCCCTGGTTTAAGACACCCAGTTTGTAGTGCTTTCTTACAGCAAACTGCCAACTAAGACACCACCTAAATGCTGATGATTGCCAATTCTCCACCTCCAATCTCTAAGCCCCAGGCCACTTCAGGCATTGAATATCCTACTAATTTGTGCCTGAGTTTTAATTTATAAAGGTGGCTGAGTGAGGACATGAAGAGGTCACTGCTATTGAAAGAAAAGCTTAATGTTATTCGCAGTTCCCCTAGAAACAAAAGGCACGGTCACAGGGGGAGGTGCCAGTGTCACTCAGGAGGCAGAAAGAAGCGAGGGGAAGGTACAGGCCTTTATTGGGGTTTACTTCTCCCAGTAAGGCAGGAGAAGCAGTTTGGGACTGGCTAGTTTGAATAATTCCAGAGTGCTCTGGGGCACAGGGACAGGTCCTGGTTACCTGGTCCTGGGTTGATTTAGGGCAGGGGAGATACTGGCTTGGAATGTGAAAGTTAGAGAAAGGAAGTGCTCAGAGTATGAGCTCTGTATTGTAGGGGAGATGTAAACAACCTTGGCCATTAGGTTGGCCCTGTGATTTATGGATGCCAAATAGACAAATACAGAACCTAAGGAAACACAGTTAAAACACCTACCAGCACCCCAACTTCTACATGTCTGTGTCTAAATGCATCATCTTCCTCTTCAAACCTTCCTCTCCTCTGTTTCCCTGTCCCAGGGATGGACACTTTATATCTGTGCAGTCAGAAACCTGGAGGTCATCCATGTTCCTCCTTCTTCCCCTGCCTCCAATCTACTACCAGGTCCTATCAATTCTGCCACTGATCTTGAAGATCTTCACTCCTCTCCTGGGTATCCTCCAGTCCAGGCATCTTTTGAGCCTGGCGTTCTGTTAGCAGCCTCCCCGTGGCCTCTCTGCTTCTACTTTCCTCCTCCTCCAATCTATTCTCCAAGCAACTGAATGATTCTCCTAAAACATAACTCATGTCACCCTTCCCTTCTTAAAACCCTTGGATGGCTTTCCTCTGACCCTAGGATAAACTGCAGCAATTATGTGGTCCTTGACCACCCACATGCTCCAGCCACACCAACTTTCTTTGTTCCCTTAAGACATCCTTCACCTCCAGGCTTTTGCCTTTGCTGCCCCCTCTGCTAGAACACCCTCGCGTGAAGTCCGGGCACCTCCGCAGTGCTCCCATGGCAGCTGGTACTTCTCTTGTGTGGACCATGTTAAGCCCTGATGACTCGTGGACCTCCTAGAAGCTTTACGGTATATTGATACCTAGGCTCCTCTCCAGACCAACTGTATCGGGGGTAGGGCCTGGGCACTGGTAGTTTTAAAAATCCTAGATGATTCCGATCTGCAGTCAAGGTTGAAAGCCACTACTCTTAGTAGATGACCTCCTATATTTCAATGAAGACACGGACAGTAACATGGGGGGTCTGTATCAAGTGCCTGGTACAGGGCGGGTGGTGAGCAAATTATCTACTGTACGAGGACTGTGTGGCAGGGACTGTATGAGACAATGCAGAGTGACACTGCAGGAAGGTGCATGTGTTGCAATGCCACCACTGAGCAGCTGAAAGCTTTGTGACAGTGTGGGGTGTCACAGTCGGACAGTGACTGGTGAGGGTCACTGTGAATGGCTGTAGTGTGTGACAGAGGAGAATGTCACTGCAGCAGTAGCTGTGTCCTGTGTGTGACTGACTGCGAGCGCCTAAGGGACTCTGGCCAGGCTGCTGCACTCGGGGCGTCGCCGGGGAAGAGTTTAAGGGAGCTGGAGATGCCCCGCACCAAGATGGCAGCTGGGGGAGGCCGCTTGTCTCGGGCTGCACAGCCAAGAACCGCGGAGGGGAAGAAGGCAGGGGAGGGCGGGAGGCCATTCGCAGGTCACTCGGGTTAGATCCGCGCGAGGCACTAGGCGACCAGCCACCCAGCCCCGCGACCAACTAGCGCCGCCTCTCGCCGCCCAGCCCGGGGCACCGGCGGTGGGCGGGGCCAGCAGCGCAAACTGCCTGCAGCGGGGACCGGACCTGCACAGGCCGCCTATGGCGGGCGGCGGGTGGGACCGCGAGTTACAGCCGGCCAACTGGGGCCAGCCAGGAGCCTGAGGGTCGGAAGCCCCCAACACAAGATGCTGAGCTCCTTCCTGAGCCCCCAGAATGGCACCTGGGCAGACACCTTCTCTCTGCTCTTGGCTCTTGCCGTTGCCCTCTACTTGGGCTACTACTGGGCACGTGTGCTTCAGGTGGGTGCGGGTCCACCGCTCTGGCCAGCGGGTTTGGGTGTAGCGGGCAGCTTCCAGACACGGGCTTGAGTCCTTGGTGGGAACTGGGATGGTTGGGCTTCCCCACAGGTGAAATTTGCTACCACCGAATGGGGAGTCGGCTCTGCCTCCCTAGTGCCTCTGCATCCCATGTGATCCCCACGCCAGCTGGGCCTTTTGGGTACCGGAGGGTGCTGCTCCCTATAATGTGGACAAGCATTTGGGGAAAGGTGGGGTGGAAGGCATCCTGAGGTATCAGAGATGTGCACACTTTGCGTTCCTTTTTAGGTGGTTTAGCTGAGTCAGCTGCACTGAAGGAAGGAACCAGAGGTCTGTGGGTCACGGCTAACTCCCAATACCACCCACCCCCCAAATAGCTTAGTAGGACCTCCCTTCCCTTAAGGGCTGGCTGAGGTCAGAACTGGCCTAGCTCAGAACTGATGGATGACCCTAACTGTCCTTGCTCATTCAGCCGTTTTATGTTCCAGGCTCTCCATACAGTGTGATGAGAAAGTTTGAAGAGGTTGATTTTGATGAATTTGGAGATTTTTCTCACTGAAATTTAGATATATACATAATTTACATATCCAGGAAAAGCCAAATCTCTTCATCTTCATTAAACTCTGTTCTAGGTAGCTGAGTCTAACAAGACACCTACTGGTTCGAGTCCTTTAAAAAGGTCTATAGGAGACTTTAGTGTTACCTAGACTTTTCCATATTTTCAGAGCTTTCTACATTAGCATATATTGTTTACTAAATGTCTTCCTTAGGGCCGGGTGTGGTGGCTCACGCCTGTAATCCCAACACTTTGGGAGGCAGAGGCGGGAGGATCGCCTGAGATCGGGAGTTCGAGAGCAGCCTGACCAACATGAAGAAACCCCGTCTCTACTAAAAATACAAAAATTAGCCAGGCATGGTGGCACATGCCTATAATCCCAGCTACTCGGGAGCCCGAGGCAGGAGAATCACTTGAACCTGGGAGGCGGAGGTTGCAATGAGCCTCGTGCCATTGCACTCCAGCCTGGGCAACAAGAGTGAAACTCCGTCTCAAAAAAAAAAAAAAAAAGTCTTCCTTAATAAAACAGTTAAAAACTCCAAGCCTCACAATACTCTGTAGGCCTCACTTTATACATCAGATTTGGAAGGTCACTTCAGAACAAAACTGCCCCTAAGGAAACACTTTCCTTTACTTGCAACTAGCTGCACAGAAATCTGGGCCCCTGCTGCTTTATAGACTAAACCCTTTATAAGCTAACGAATACTGGTTAAAATGCAGGAAAAGTGCCATTCTGGAGGCCCTCTAGATATGGTGTTTGGATTGGCCAGCACTGTAATGGATCTATACTGATTTAAGCATAGCAACCAGTGCCATATTGTAATACTAATTCATTCTCAGGAGGGAGTCAAGAAACATTTTCTTGAGTTAAAATCAAATTAACCCACATAAATCAAACCTGTGAACAAATTTATAAGACTTGTTCCACACTACTGGGCCGTTTGACCAAGGAATTAATAAACTGATAGTAACTCAGCCGAGCACAGTGGCTCATGCCTGTAATCCCAGCATTTTGGAGGCTGAGGCGGGCGGATCACTTGATGTCAGGAGTTCGAGACCCGCCTGGCCAACATGGTGAAACCCCTATCTCTACTAAAAATACAAAAATTAGTTGGGTGTGGTGACGCAAGCCTGTCATCCCAGCTACTCAGGAGGCTGAGGCAGGAGAATCGCTTGAACCCAGGAGGCGGAGGTTGCGGTGAGCTGAGATGGCACCACTGCACTCCAGCCTGGGTGTCAGAGCAAAACTCCGTCTCAAAAAAAAAAAAAAAAAAAAAAGGATAGCAACTCAAAATCTTGGCAATTAGGAGGCAATACCCGACAGTGACTAGACAGCGCAGGCTCTAGAGTCAGACAGACCTGGGTTTGAATCTCCTGCTCTGCCACTAACTAGCTCTGGCAAGCTTCTGGCCCTTGACAAGTTATTCAGCATTCAAATCCGTTCACATAGGGGGATCACAGAACCTATTTCATGGAACTGTTATGAAAATCACAAGACAAAATTTGTGTGAAGTGCTTAGCAGAATGCCTGGAGCTTAATGAGAACTCAACAAATCTTACCTACAAGTACTGGTGGTAATGTCATAGTTAATAATTTTGTTTTGCCTCTTGCTTGCTGTGTAACTGGACAAACCACTTAATCTCTGTCAGTCATAACTTCTTCACTTATAAAATATCTCATAAGTTTGGGCTTAGCCCAGTGCCTGCACACGACTGACAGCTATCATAATTCCAGGGCTTAAGGACTAGGGTCCAAAGTCACATCTCCCAACAGTTGCACTATCAACTTGGCCTCTCTACCATTTGCCCCTGTAGACCATAGGAACTGTACTGGAGATAGAAATCTGGTCCTCATGTTCCTTAGGGCCCACTGCGGATATGCAGTTTCTATTCTTGAACCTATGGCATACTCCTCCTTCACATGCCTTCCACGTGGCTAGGCTCTCTCATTCACTTGATGTCTGTCCAGAACACAGCAGAGAAGCTGAAAGTCAGGGCTCAGTGCCCACTGACCTCATCTGTCCCTGTTATTTCATCCTTGTCACCTTCCCCCTAGCTGGCATGAAGGAAGAAAAAAATCGATTCACATTAGGGCTGTTCTTCCTTTAGAGCACAATCTAACAGCAGGGGCCCCACAAGTAAGAGAAGATAAGGTCCCCGGTAGAAAGAAGCCCCTTAGGCCAGACGCAGTGGCTTACACCTGTAATCCCAGCACTTTGGGAGGCCGAGGCGGGCGGATCACGAGGTCAGGAGATCGAGACCATCCTGGCTAACACGGTGAAACCCCATCTTTACTAAAAATACAAAAAAAAAAAAAAAAATTAGCCAGGTGTGGTGGCGGGCACATGTAGTCCCAGCTACTCGGGAGGCTGAGGCAGGAGAATCGTGTGAACCCGGGAGGCGGAGATCTTGCAGTGAGCCGAGATCACGCCACTGCACTCTAGCCTGGGCAACAGAGTGAAACTGTGTCTCAAAAAAACCCCTTGGCAGTGAGCAAGAACATTAGAGAACAGGAATATGCAGATGAAGTGGTGCTAAAATCAGGAGCCAGAGTGGCCAGAGTCAGTCTTAGGAAGAAGACAGTGTAGCTTCATCTTTTTTTTTTTTTTTTTTTAAGATGGTGTTGCTGGGCACAGTGGCTCACGCCTGTAATCCCAGCACTTTGGGAGGCCGAGGCGGGTGGATCATGAGGTCAGGAGATTGAGACCATCCTGGCTAACACAGTGAAACCCCGTCTCTACTGAAAGTACAAAAAATTAGCCAGGCGTGGTGGTGGGCGCCTGTAGTCCCAGCTACTCGGGAGGCTGAGGCAGGAGAATGGCGTGAACCCGGGAGGTGGAGCTTGCAGTGAGCCGAGATTGCGCCACTGCACTCCAGCCTGGGCAACAGAGCGAGACTCTGTCTCAAAAAAAAAAAAAAAGAAAAAAAAAAGATGGTGTCTCGCTCTATCACCAGGCTGGAGTGCAGCAGCACGACCTCGGCTCACTGCAACCTCTGCCTCCTGGGTTCAAGTTATTCTCCTGCCTCAGCCTCCCGAGTAACTGAGACTACAGGCGCTCACCACCATGCCTGGCTAATTTTTGTACTTTTAGTAGAATCGGGGTTTCACCATGTTGGCCAGGATGGTCTCCATCTCTTGACCTTGTGATCCACCCACCTCGGCCTCCCAAAGTGCTGGGATTACAGGCATGAGCCACTGCGCCTGGCCGGCTTCATTTTCAACTGCAAAGTAAAGGCTGAAGATTGAATGGTGCTGCATTTCTTCAGCCCCTGCCCAGAACCCCGACTTTTTCTGCAGGGGATCAGCTGGGCACTTATTTATTGACAGGGTCTCACTGTCGCCCAGGCTAGAGTACAGTGGTGCTATCATAGCTCACTGCAGCCTTGAACTCCTGGGCTCAAGTGATCCTCCCACCTCAGCCTCCCAAGTGGCTGGGACCACAGGCGCACACCACTGAGCGTGGCTGTTTACATCACCTGCTCTCTCCAAAATGGGTTTGGGGCATGGATAGGCTGAGCAGGAAAGTCAGCACTCAGTCAACTCAGCAGCTCCCAGTTCAGGGTCAATTCTGGGCAGTGACACTCCAGGACTGGGTTTTTTAGGGGCTCTAGCTGGAGTGTATTATCAGACTTGGCCATTCAACTGAGCTGTGCTGAGTATCTCACGTGCAGACAAAGCAGGGTCCTCCAGGCTGGGCTCTGGAGAGGGGGCCCCCTCACCCTCTGGTGTTGGGTGCCTCACTAGCTTGGTGCAAAAGTCAGGGAAGTGGGGCAGACTGCTGTGTGATTACAGAGGCCTCGGCTGGTGGCTGGGCCGCAGTTTCTGGCCTTCCTGGAGCAACACTGTTCCATCACCACCGAGACTTTCTACCCAACGCTGTGGTGTTTTGAGGGGCGACTACAAAGCATCTTCCAAGTCCTCCTGCAGTCTCAGCCCCTAGTCCTTTATCAGAGGTAAGAAGGGACAGAACAGGGTGAACATGAAACCCCAGGTATCTAGGGAAAAACCTATCTACCGCTTTTAAAATGTAGGTAATCTGCCTCATCTACATCCCTGTGTTGAGGGTTCAATGACAATGGATGTTATATGGAAGGGCTATATAATTGCACGGCCACCAGGTCATCTTTTATGTCCCCATCACACATTGTCAAGCCTTACTGTTTTACATGAAGAACACCCTCAGATGATGCTGATGGGAAGTGATAAGACTTGTTTGTGGGTGGGGCAGGGGGCAAAGCTTTTGAATTACATTAAGTTCTTAATAGTATCTTTGTGTGCCTCTTCCTCCAAAACCAGTGACATCCTCCAAACACCAGATGGAGGCCAGCTCCTGCTAGACTGGGCCAAGCAGCCTGACAGCAGCCAAGACCCTGATCCTACTACCCAGCCCATTGTGCTGCTGCTTCCTGGCATCACTGGCAGTAGCCAGGAGACATACGTCTTGCACCTAGTTAACCAAGCTCTGAGGGATGGCTACCAGTAAGGATGGGTGCAGCCCCAGAGTGGGGTGGCATCTGAGAACGTGTATTAGGGAGAAGTCAATCCGGACACTGATAGATAAGAAGAATGCTACACGGAGTCTTTGGACAGGGGTCTTTCTGAATACTGAAAGGGGAGAGGGGCTAAGAAGGGTCTGGCTAAGATGTACCTGTGTGTACCACAGGGCTGTCGTGTTTAACAACCGGGGCTGCCGTGGGGAGGAACTGCGGGTGAGTAGCTGCCTTCCTCATAGCAGCCCTTCACCCACTCCCTTTAGAGATCCTTGGCCCTGGGGCTCACCTCCTACCTATCCTTCCTCAGTTTCCCCTCCACCTTCTGGCCACGGTCTCCCTCCCTACCCAATGATCTGGTTTGCCCTCAGACCCACAGGGCTTTTTGTGCCAGCAATACTGAAGATCTAGAGACAGTCGTGAACCACATAAAGCATCGTTATCCCCAAGCTCCACTGCTGGCCGTGGGCATCTCTTTTGGAGGGTAAAGATTGGCTGGGCTTAGCCCAGAGGCCCAGTCTTCCTTTCTTTCCTCCTCCATGTCCCCTTCCTCTGTCCCAACTCACATTAATGCAAACCCTTCTTTCATGGTCCCTTGTCCAATTCCACAGGATACTGGTGCTGAATCACCTGGCACAGGCCGGGCAGGCTGCAGGGCTGGTGGCAGCACTGACTCTGTCTGCATGCTGGGATTCCTTTGAGACCACTCGCTCCCTGGAAACCCCACTCAACTCACTGCTCTTCAATCAGCCCCTCACTGCTGGGCTCTGCCAACTTGTGGAACGGTAGGGTCGTGACAAGTGGGAGGAGGCAGTAGACAGAGTAGGATGGCAGACACTCCAGGCTCTCCTAGTGCTTGGTCAGTTCTCTCTGGGCTTCCTCACACGAGATAGTAAGACAGGGCCTGGGGGTGGGGGATCAGATCCAGGTGTCAAGCCAAACTCTTATGTACTTTTGCAGAAACAGAAAGGTGATTGAAAAGGTGGTGGACATAGACTTTGTACTACAGGTATAATACTCAGCCATGCCCCTGGTTCCCCCAAATGAGTCTTCCACTACCTTCCTATTCTTTATCATCTTAGCCTATCCTATGGTAACACCTGCAGGCCCGTACAATCCGCCAGTTTGATGAGCGCTACACATCTGTGGCCTTTGGATATCAAGACTGTGTTACCTACTACAAAGCAGCAAGCCCTAGAACCAAGATAGATGCCATCCGGATCCCTGTGCTCTGTCTCAATGCAGCAGATGACCCCTTCTCCCCCATCTGTGGTGAGTACTCTGATTCAAGACACTTTGGCCCCAAGGAAAATGGGCCATGAGGGATGCAACAGACAGCCTGGGCTCCCAGTGAAGGCCAGTGTTTCTAACCTCTGACCCTCTCCTAGCCCTTCCCATACAGGCCGCCCAACACTCCCCCTACGTTGCGCTGCTCATCACAGCCCGGGGTGGCCACATCGGCTTCCTGGAAGGGCTGCTCCCGTGGCAGCACTGCTACATGAGCCGCCTCTTGCATCAGTACGCCAAAGCCATCTTCCAGGACCCAGAGGGGCTGCCTGACCTCAGGGCTCTCTTACCTTCTGACGACAGAAACAGCTGACAAGAGTACCATTTGGGGTCTCAGTTCACTCTTTCCTTGTTTATTAAATATCAACTTTTCCTGCCTAATGGGCTGAGGTTCATTTTCCCATTCCTCAAGGTAAGGGTAGACTACCTAGGAACTTATTGCATCTTTAGGCCAGCTGGCTTAGTGCTACCCATCTGAACCCCCAGATTACTACCCAAGTCTTCCTTTTGCCCCTTCCTGCCCTAACAGCAAGTACCAGGCCAGTCCCTTCCCCAGCAAATGCCAGGGGCTTCATGTGAAGAGGAACTGGCCACAAGGCTGAGGGGAGGAGGAGAAACTGTTTCTGCAGGAAGGACAGCAGTGCCTCCAGGCTCTTGGGCATCTTCACATGTTTCTAGATAAAGGACAAGCTCAACTCTGGAGCCTCTGGTAGGCAGAAGAAAGGAGGCAGGGAGTATGGCCTGGGCTTCAGATACCGCTGTTCTGGATGGATCCACAGATGATGAAGGCAAGGTTCCTGGGACCTGGAGTCACGCAGGGCCATAACCAAGCCTTTTCACTAGAAGGGCAGGCAGTGCCCATTCATCTTGTCAGAGGCAACCTCAGCTGTGGACCCGAATGGAGTGAGCAAAGGGAGTCCAGGCCTCCACTCTGCTCTAGAGATGGCAGTGTCCAGGCTCCTGATTCCCAGGAAGCAGGGAAGCTAAAGGAAACCTGGAAAGGCACTCTGGAGCAGCAGGATGGTCACAATAATAAGCCCGACACACAGCAGGAGCAGGAGCCACACAGGAACACTCCCTGCAGGAGGGAAAGGGAGGAGGTCAGCGGGCAAAGGGGCTTCCCAGCCTGAAAACCAGAACCCTTCAAAGGAGGAGTGGCACAAAGAGCCCAGCCTCCGGGGGGCACGTTTCTGGTCGTTAAACGTGGGGTGGTGCCTGCCTGCCCTGCCCCAATGACTCACGCCGTGAGGGCAACAGATGCAGCTGGCAACGACTGTCCACAGCCACAGAGAACAGGGCAGTTTCATGGGACCCAAGGAGCTCTGGACCACGACCCTTCTCAGGTAGAAAGGCCACATCCGTCACCACAATGCCATGGGCCTCCCTCACGTAGTAGAGGCACTGTGGGCAGAAGGAATACCAGTGAGGAAAGGCCTAGCTGGGAACTCTCTTTCTGGAAAGCATGTTCCCCACCCCCAGGATTTCCCTCGATAGAATGGGCCAGACTCCTTCCTGCAAACTCAGGGTAGAGACAGGCCTACAGTCCACCCACAGGGCCATGCCAACCTCCACCCATTACCTGGAGAGAGAAAGCTATGTAGATGGCAACAGAGCCAGTGACTGTGCCCAGGCCTAGGAAGGTGCCGGATTCACTGCAACAAACAATAAAGAGCTCATTGTCCTGGAGGCTTGTGCAGCAACCCTCATACCCCAATACCGGTCCGTAGGGACCCAGGCAGGACTCCTTTCCAAGCTCCCTCAGGGACCCCCTACCTAGCCAAGGCAGCAATGTCTCACACCTGACATCGAGGCAGGAGACGACTTCATGGCCACAGGACTTGGTCCGAAGGGGCAAGAAGTTGGAGCCATCCCAGGCTGTGAGGTAGCAGGGAGGGGGCTGGCGCAGGCGCTTGTGGGGAATTTGCACTGTGAAGAGTCGCAGGCCAGCAGGCTGGTCTGGAACCTGCCCAAACCTGGGGGCCGGATGAGGGGCTATTCAGCTCCTGGGGCCTGCCCAACCCTCCTCAGAGGTTTGTGCACCACCTGCACCCTGGTCAGACCTGGGGTAACACTCAACAAGTTCCTCCCCAGCTCTCCCATCCCCAGTCTTTTCCCTCTCCCCCACCACAGCTGGGCTATGCCTCTTTCAGCCACCCCCCAAAGTCTTCACACCTGCAGGCCTGGTAGCGGTAAGGTGTGCTGGAAAAGGTGGGTCCATTTTCTTGCCAGTGCAGCTGTGTCACCAGCTGATCCTTCTGCCACACAGAGGCCTTAAGGTCCCGGCCCACGGTTACCAACTAGTTAGGAATAAAGATTCCAAGGATGGACAGTTAGGGGATCCACTTATTGGGCAAGCAGCATAAGCACCTCCTCTCTCCTTTCTCCATCCTCCTCCCACCCCCAGCCCCTCACCTTGCCATCAGGCCCTAAAGCCAGGTCTTCAATCTCCCCTTCGTGGGCTTTGAACTCCAGAACCTTCTCCAGGCTGGGCACCTGTAGCCAAACAACCACCATGGTTAACTCAGGTGTCCAGCAAGTACACTGTGACTGATCCCCACGCCACCCCTTCTAATGGCCCCTCAATGCAAGCTTCATTCACAAGTTTCCCAGATGCCACGTTCAACTTCTCACAATTTTGATCTTGTTGCTACTGACATTCACCCTCCCTAACCCTGCAAACCCACACCTTCCAGACACGGACGTAGCCATCTGTCCCTCCAGTGGCAAGCAGGGTAGTATCGTGGTTGAAGCACACAACTTTCTGCAGTGGATCGGAGCTAAAGTCTGTCTGCACCGCCTGCAAATTCTCTACCCTGAGTTCTAGCCCCTCGTGCTGGGTTTCCGCTCCACATTTCTTCTCTGCTGGGGCTGCTCCCTTCCTTTGTCGAGGCCCCTGCTCCTTGGAACCTGTAACACAAACACTTGGCCAGGTTCCAGGCTTCTACAGTAAGGAGTACTGGCCCCTCTCTCCATGGCAGGTGCCCATACAACTTCTAGCTTGCTACCAAAACCCTACTTCCAGACCCACTTCTTTAGAGACACCAAGAGTGACCTTACTCGTTCAACCCTTTCCCCAAGGGGGTAGAGAGGGAGCTCCTCACCGGCCTTCTCTGCCTTGTTGCCCTGCTGTTGATGTGCCTGGAAGCGCAGGAGCTGACAGTGGGCATCCTGCCCTGCAGCAAGGATGTCACCAGCCAGTGCCAAGTTCATGGTGGCCCGTGTCTCTGTGTCATGGGAGTGCAGCAAGGAGGCACTCAAGCGCCCATTAATCCGCTCTAGCTGCAGAAAGTGCTGTGGGAGGGGGAACCCGGATGAGCAAGTTCAGGGGTGCCCAGAGAGCACGTTTAGGGAAGAGTCTGATGTCTTACCCCTTTGCTTTCTGCACGTTCTAGTTCACAAGGGTTTCTCCAGTCTTTTTTCTCTCATTTGGGCCTCACAAATCTACACAGTGAGCAGGACTGGGATTATTACCTCTATTTTACAGAACAGGGTGAAGCTCAGGAGAGGGAAGGAACTTAGCCTAAACCCAAATGCACCACTCTCGCCGCTGCTAGAGGGCAGGCAAGACCTCCCGGAAAAGGCCAGTATAAGACCCCTGGAGCTGCTCTGAGGCGGAGCTGAAGCGTTCCTGGCGACTCTGCAGCTGTGTGCAGTTTTCACTTTACCTTAAAAGCCTCTCCTCCGCCCGCTGAGTTCTCGACTGAAATTCGCGCCTGGGCGTCAGGCAAGCGGTCTTCCCAACAGAAGTGGGCAGGGCCCGAAGCTGGAGTGTGGCCCGCCCCGCGACCCCCCGGCCACCCTGGAATCGCCGCCAGCCCGCAGCAAGACCCAGCCCCAGTGGCCCTGCGCTCTCACCACGCCATTCTTTATGCCTGTCTTGGCGGCGCCTCCTCCGCCCGCAGCGATGAGCAGCCCAGTGCTGGGGTCGACCTGAAGCGCGTACAACGGGAACGGAGCCCGGTACAGCTCTGGCGCCCGGCGCCGGCCCATCCCGCCCGGCGCGCGTTCACTGCCCGCACCGCGGCACCCAGGACATGCCGCGCCGGGCCTTCGACTACTGCCCCGGCCGCTGGTGAACTCGGCCCCGTCGCCGCCGGGAGCACTCCCTACCCCTCTCACACCGGGGAGTTGCCAAAACCCTGACCACCAGCAGGAAGCCGAGCCTCAGCTCGGCTCCGTCCAAGTCGGTCTCGCAGACGCGCACTGCGCATGCGCACCCGTCTCGCGGCTCCCTCCGCGCAGGCGCAGGAGCGCCGACACGCGTCAGCACTAGCCGGCCGCGGGGCCGCGTTTCCCGGGGCGGGGCTTCGGTTCTCCACCCCTGGCGCGGAGGCAGAGTCGCCAGCACCGACTTCGCCATTTTTGTGCGGGGCGCGGGGCGCGGGCGGAGGAGGTGGAGCCAATGGAGGTTGATGAAGGTCAACCTTTAATAAAGAAATGCGACTCGCGCCTGTAATCCCAGCACTTTGTGAGGACTAGGCGGGCGGATCAGGAGTTCGAGACCAGCCTGACCAACATGGAGAAACCCCGTCTCTACCAAAAATACAAAGGGCGTGGTGGCGTGCGCCTGTAATCCCAGCTACTCGGGAGCCTGAGGCAGGAGAATCACTTGAACCTGGGAAGTAGAGGTTGCAGTGAGCCGAGATCGCGCCATTGCCATTGCTCTTCAGCCTGGGCAACCAGCAACAAGAGTGAAACTCCGTCTCAAAAAAAAAAAAATCCTCTGCCAGGCACGGTGGTTCATGCCTGTAATCCTCCTGTAATCCCAACACTTTCGGAAAGTCCGAGAGAGGAGGATGGCTTGAGCCCAGGCTTTCGAGACAGCCTGGGCAACATGGGGATCCGTCCCTACGAAATATTTAAAAATTAGCCAAACATCGTGGCACCTGTGGGCCCAGCTGCCCAGGAGGCTCAGGCGGGAGGATCACTTGAGACTGGGAGGTCGAGGCTGCAGTGAGCTCGACCACTGTGCTGGACCACCAGTGATGTCACCACTGCACTCCAGCCCCTGGGCAACAGAGCTAGACCCTGTCTCTCACACACATAAAATCCTCAAATAAGGACTGTTCCCATCTGAGCAGTGATATGCCAACTCCTAGGAGCACAGGCCTTTGCATCTTACCCCAGAGAGGAAGTGATTTGCCCGAGGGCACACACCAGAAACCACCGGAGTCTCTTGCTTCTTAACGGAGGCAGCATGAACTTAAAAATAAACCTGACTTCAAATGCTGAATCCATTGCTTCCTCGTATGAGGACACCTCTGTCATCCTTAACGCCTATCACCCACTTTTGGCAGGGGTGGTGTCTGCCATTCCCTTTCTCAAGGCTTCACACTCCTGGGCTGGTGGCTTGGCGGGTGGCCAGCTGCTTTGCTGGCCTCAGAGGGGGCAGTTTGGCTCCTGGGCAGGTATCTTCTGTGCCTGACACTCCATTCTCCCTTGGGTTTCTGATCTGATGAGGACCTTTGTGCACTCCTGAGAGCGAGCACAAGGGATGTCCTTCCCTGCAAAGAGACACCTCTCCTGCATTCTCATTAACCTAAGGTGCACCCAGAGGAATAGTGCAGTGGCTTCATCTTTGGGGATGCCAATATCTGTCCCACAGAGTTGAATTAGATGTGTGAAGGGCCTGGCCAAGCTCTCTGCATATCTCAAGTCCCCAGGCCTTGTGGGTCCCTTGTCCTCCTTGGATACATGGCACCTGCTCTTTCTGGCCTCTCCGTTTCCTTTGACACCACCCTCCAGGGTCTTTTTTATTTTTTGAGACGGAGTCTCGCTCTGTTGCCCAGTCTGGAGTGCAGTGGCCTGATCTCAGCTCACTGCACCCTCCACCTCCCAGGTTGAAGTGATTCTCCTGCCTCAGCCTCCTGAGTAGCTGGAACTACAGGCACCCGCCACCACACCCAGCTAATTTTTGTATTTTTAGTAGAGATGGAGTTTCACCATGTTGGCCAGGCTGGTCTCGTAACTCCTGACCTTAAATGATATGCCCACCTTGGCCTCCCAAAGTGCTGGGATTATAGGCATGAGCAACCACACCGTGCCCTCTTTTTTTTTTTTTTTTTTTTTTGAGATAGGGTCTCTGTCACCCAGGCTGGAGTGCAATGGCATGATATAGCTCATTGCAACCTTGAACTCCTGGACTCAAGTGATCCTCCCACTTTAGCCTCTTGAGTAGCTGGTAGTACAGGCACGCCCCACCATACTCAGCTAATTTTTTTATATTTTTGTTTTTGGAGAGACAGGGTCTTGCTATGTTGCCCAGGCTGGTCTCAAACTCCTGGCTTCAAGTGATCCTCCTACCTCAGCCTTCCAGTGTGTTGGGATTATAGGCATGAACCACCCTCTCCCCGCCACCAAGGGTCTTGTTAGGGACTGGCACCCCTATAGTTACAGCCACCTATTCTGTGGACTCAGCAGGACACAAACACAAGTTTCACAGGGTCAGACTTTATTAGATACACGGAGGGCTGAATGGGGCCTTGGTGCCCTTGGTCCTCTTCAGCCTGGAGACAGCAGACTCCACAAGGGGCTCCCAGGGTTCAGAGCAGGAGAACACATCTGACCTCCGGCCAGCCAGCCCTTCAGGGTGTCTCGGGGACTCCCCGAGATCTGGGGCCTGGTTGGGAGGGTTGGGTTTGGAGGGGGTGTTCCAGGGGGCCTCCGTGGCTCTGGAACTAGACTGATGACTTTTGGAGAATGAGCTCCAGAGAAACTGGCCTCTTTGGGCCAGGGCAAGGCCTGGGCTTCAGGGAGGTAGTGACCTGTTTTGGTGCCCGAGGTGGAGGCCCGGAGAAACATCGTGGGGAGTTTGGTGATTGAAGGCCTGCAGACCTGAAGCTCCTGGTCTGGGAGGGTGTGCCTGGGACTGGGTCGGCCCGGGCCTGAGCTGCTGGAGGCTGAGATGCTGGCGATTGATGCCCACAGGCCTGAGTAGCCTTGCCCCGAGGCCCTACTTCCTTCGGCCTTTTCTCGGGCAGCAGATGCAAGGCCCTGGCCTGGCCCTGAGGCAGGCGGAGGCCGAAGCCGATGCCTATCCGGAGTGGCCCAGATTCCTGGCCCTGCACACAGGGCAGTAGTTGAGGGAAAGCAAGCAGCCGGGGTCCAGTCCTGTACCTGGGGAGGGGGCAGGAGGGGCTGCGGGGCCGGAGGCACACCAGGCATATAGGATACTCCACGACTGGGGCCTGGCCGGTTCTGCCTAGCCACAGGTGCTGCAAAAGCAGTAGCCGCAGGTCGTGTGCGATGCGGCGGTGCCCCAGCTGGACCACCAGGGCCTGGGCCAGGGCCCCTGGGTCCCTGAACTGTGCAGGATCCTTCTCGCTTGGCACGCATCTCTCCACCACTCCAGGGGACCCGGACCCGGTGTCCCTGTACTGATGCCAGCGCCATGTCTGCCTGTTAGAGTGGAGCCTATGAGAAGGTGGGCTGGGGCCTGGGGAAGTGAGTGTGGAGCTATGCAGTTCCTCGGGGTGGGAAGGGGACTGGCAAGGTGAGTGGGGAAGGGAGGAGTTCTGAGGCTGGGAGGGAGAAAAGGAAGGGGTCAAAGGGGGAGAGGGGTACAGCCAGTGGTTGGAGGGAGAGGATGCACGTGGACGGGGGAGAGAGAGGTAGTTCTGGTGAAAGAAAGTAGGGGAACTTGGGAGAGAGGGAGAATAGGGATGTGGAGCAAAGTCAGAATTTGAGTCACAAGAGCCGAATTGGAAGCCAGGAGAGGGGGATGCTGGTGGAGGGGAGGAGGGACGACGGGACTGAGTGGAAGAGAACGGTGGTTGAGAGGGAGGGAGGCCCTGATGGGGAGAGAGAGGCTGTAGGTTGTGAGGAGAGGAGTCCACAAGTTGTGAGAAGCCCCAAGTGGGGCGCCCAGGGAGCACTGAGGTCTGTGGCAGCACCTGGTCCTTGTTTTGAGGCAACATCGCCTTGAATCCAGAAGGAACTGGGGCAACAAGACTAGGGATGAGAGACCTGGCAGAGTCAGGACCAGTATCTCTGAGGTCAGCGGTGCCTGAGAAATCAAGGCCACCTTCTGTGCGCAGAGTGTGGCTCCAGCCTGGTGTGGGTGCAGGTGCTGGTGGCAGGCCAAGGGGATACCCAGCCCTCCAGCACCAGGCTCTCAGGGTGTTCAGGCATGAGCATGAATCTAAGCTTGGCTTCTCACTTCTTTGCAGTCAACCATTGATGAGGGATGTGTGGGGATGGAGAATCACAGCTGCATCTTGGGAGTGGAGGGGCAGCGGCGATTATCTGGGCAGGGCAGAGAGGAAGACAAAGCCCACAGGACCTGGAGAGAAAAGAGAGAACCCAAGACATTGGGAGAATTGGTCCATTTCTGGCTCTGCCTCATATCCCCAGTTCCAAGCTGAACTCACCAAGACTTTAAATCCATGTCACCTTCGGGATCAAAAGAACTGGCAAAATGCTCCAGGGAAGGTGAGAAGTGGGGAGGAGAGGAATAAGGAGGAAGGGAGGGTAGGATGGAGTTGGAGGAGGGGTTCAGGGGATAAGGGCTGAGATGGGAACAGGAATTGAGGATGTTCTGGTGCTGAGCGCTCTTACCAATGAGAATTATTCCTCTGGGCTGTGTTTCACAGGCACTTCAGCATTGAGAGGACCTGGGAGAGAGGAGCAGGTTCACCAAATGGTGGATACACCTTTCTGTGTCCCCAGCGTCTAACACTAAATGCACTCTGACCCGGGTTTCTGTCTGAGCCCTGAGTTTTGCCCTCAGTCCTCCTTTAGCCAGGCGGAGGCCTGTGGTACAGGTTTTTATTCTCCTAATCCTGATTCGGGGGTTCTGCAAGCATCCCAGTGTCCTGCCACTCTGGTTCCTCTGACCCCTTATTGCCCCTAGTGCTGATGTCCTCTAGCTCACCCTGGCCCAGACAGAGATACCTTATTATACCCAGCAGCAGAAGGAATGGGGCCAGCTGGTAAAAGCCTCTGGGAGACTGGGACTTTGTCTAAGGGGTGGCACCAGGTTTGCCGCCCCCAATGGGAGCTGGGGGCCCCATTCCCTGAGTTCAGTTCTCCCTGGCAGCATGTGCCTATGTCACAAAGGTCAGGTGCTGATGTCATAGAATCTCCTCCTCGAGGCTCTGGGACCTTCTTCAAGAGACCATCCAAAGGCTGGCCCTTGATAACGCTGTGAAGCAGGCAGAATTCTTCAGTGCACTCAGTTTCTCCTTCAAGACCCAGCCCCCACCTCTACTCTTGGCCTATACACTTTACAGCTCCAACCACCTCCTTCATCCATTGCTCTCCCCACTAACACAGCCTGTCTGGGCTGAGTTCATGCACCACAACTTTCTCCCCCTTGGGATATACCTATTATATGTTTTAATAACTATTTTCTTAACTGCTTTATTGGGATATAATTCACATACCATACAATCTACCCATTTAAAGTGTACCATTTGATGTCTTCTAGTATATTCACAGGGTTGTAGAACCATCTCCACAATCTAGTTTTAGAACATTTTTGTCCCCCCAAAAATAAATCCTGTACCCATTAGCAGTTGGTCCCCACTCTTCCCCCAGCCTCTGGAAACCACCAGTCTACTCTGTTTCTATAGGTTTGCATATTCTAGACATTTCATATAAGTGGAATTATACAATATATGGTCTTTTGTATCTGACTTCTTTTACTTCGCATGTTTGCAAGGTTCATTCATGTTGTAGCATGTGTCATTGCTTTATTCCTTTTTATTGCCAGATAATATTCCTTTGTGTGGATATGCCATATTTTGTTTATCCATTCATTAATTGATGGACATTTTGGTTCTTTCTACTTTTTTTTTTTTTTTGAGATGAATTCTCACTCTGTTGCTCAAGCTGGGGTGCAGTGGCACAATCTTGGCTTACTGCAACCTCCACCTCCCGGGTTCAAGCAGTTCTCCTGCCTCAGCCTCCTGAGTAGCTGGGACTACAGGCGCGGGCCACTATGCCTGGCTAATTTTTGTATTTTTAGTAGAGATAGGGTTTCGCCATGTTGGCCAGGCTGGTCTCGAACTCCCAACCTCAGGTGATCCGCCCACCTCGGCCTCCCAAAGTGCTGGCATTACAGGCGTGAGCCACCGCGCCTGGCATGGTTCTTTCTACTTTTTAGCAATTATGAATAGTGCTATGAACATTCTTGTACAAGTTTTATGTGAACATATGGTTTCATTTATCTTTAGATACATAGAAGCAGACTTGCTGGGTTACACGGTGAATCTATATTTAACATTTTGAGTAACTACCAAACTGTCTTCCAAGTTGGCTGTACCAATTTTCAATCCCATCAGCGAGGTATAAGGGTTCCAATGTTTCTTTATCCTTACCAACACATGTTGTTGCCTGTCTTTTTTATTTTAGCAATCCTAGTGGGTGTGAAATGGTATGATATTGTGGTTTTTATTTACATTTTCCTAATGACTAATGATGTTGAGCATCTTTTCATGTGCTAAGGGATATTTGTTTATCTTCTTTGAAGAATTGTATATTCAAATCCTTAGCCTATCTTTTTAAAAGCCAGTCAAATTTAGCAGTGGGGTGTTGTATACCAACTTTAGTGACCTTTTTTTTTTGAGGGGCTGATGGAATCTCGCCCTGTCGCCCAGGCTGGAGTGCAGTGGCGCGATCTCGGCTCACTGCAACCTCTACCTCCTGGGTTCAAGCAATTCTCCTGCCTCAGCCTCCCGAGTAGCTGGGATTACAGGCGTGCACCACCATGCCCAGCTAATTTTTTTGTATTTTTAGTAGAGATGGGGTTTCACCATATTGGCCAGGCTGGTCTCAAACTCCTGACCTTGTGATCCACCCGCCTCAGCCTCCCAAAGTGCTGGGATTACAGGCATGAACCACCACGCCCGGCCGGCTGTGGGTTTTCTATTCTTTTTCTTTTTCTTTTTTTTTTTTTGAGACAGGATCTCACTCTATTGCCCAGGCTGGAGTGCAGTGGCACAATCAAGGCTCACTGCAGTCTTGACCTCCTAGGATCAAGCCGTCCTCCCACCTCAGCCCCACCAGATAGCTGGGACCACAGGCACACGCCACCATGCCTGGCTAATTTTTGTATTTTTTTGTAGAGACAGGGTCTTGCCATGCTGCCCAGGCTGGTCTTGAACTTCTGAGCTCAAGTGATCTGCCTGCCTTGGCCTCCCAAAGTGCTGGAATTACAGGGACAAGCCACCATGCTCGGCTGGCTTTTTCATACATGCTTTTTTTTTTTCTTTTTGGAGACGGAGTGTCACTCTGTCACTCAGGCTGGAGTGCAGTGGCACTATCTCAGCTCACTGCAGCCTCAGCCTCCTGGGTTCAAGCGATTCTCCTGCCTGAGCCTCCCGAGTAGCTGGGAACTGCATCGGGCAAACCTTCTTCCCATTTTATTCCTAAATAAGATAGCTACAACGATTTTGAAAAAGTGGCCAGGCGCGGTGGCTCACAGCTATAATCCCGGCACTTTGGGAGGCTGAGGCAGGTGGATCACTTGAGTCCAGGAGTTTGAGATCAGCCTGGCCAACATGGTAAAACCCCATCTCTAATAAAAAAAAATACAAAAATTAGCCGGGCATGGTGTTTTGAGCCTGTAATTCCAGCTACTCGGGAGGCTGAGGCAGGAGAATCACTTGAACCTGGGAGGCGGAGGTTGCAGTGAGCCGAGAACGCGCCACTGCACTCCAAGCTGGGCAACAGAGCAAGACTGCATCTCAAAAAGAAAAAGATTTTGTAAAAAGCTACATACCTCCTTCACAGTTTGCCCACAAGGAAATTCCTTGTGGGCCAAACAGTTCTGTTGAATTTCACCTTGGCAATGTAAATTGATAGCTTATCTTCACAGGTGCAGGCTAAAGGACAGAACTCAAAGTCATCATCTCTCTGCTCACCTGACACTAATGCATATCTGATTTGCTTCCTCTGTCCTACTGTCTATGTAAAAATGCAGATTCACTGAGCCAGACTAAGGGTTAAGTGACTGTTCCTTTAGCCCCCTCTCACATGTAAATTGTATATTCAGTGAAAGGCTGATCAAAGATTCAAAAGTGGCCGGACATGGGTGCTCACGCCTATACTCCTAGCACTTTGGGAGGCCAAGACAGGCAGACTGCTGGAGCTCGAGACCAACCTGGCCAACGTGGTGAAACCCCGTCTTTACAAAAAAAGTAGCCGGGCATGGTGGCACACATCTGTAGTCCCAGCTACTTGGGGGGCTGAGGCAGGAGGCTCGCTTGAACCCGGGAGGTGGAGGCTGCAGTGAGCCAAGATTGAGCCACTGTGCTTCAGCCTGGGTGACAAAGTGATACCCTGTCTAAAAAAAAGAAAGCGACTCAAAAGAATGCAACTGTTTGTCTCATCCACCTATGACCTGAAAGCCCCCGCTTCAAGTTGTCTCGCCTTTCTGGAGTAAACCAATATGCATCTTACACGTATTGATTGATGTCTCATGTCTTCCTAATATGTATAAAACCAAGCTGTACTCCAACCACCTTGGGCACATGTCATTAGGACCTCCTAGGCTGTGTCATAAGCATGTCCTTAACCTTTGGCAAAATAAACTTTCTAAATTGATTGAGACCTGTCTCAGATACTTTTGGGCTCACTTCAAATTGAGGAAGTTCTCTTCTGTTCCTAGTTTGCTGAATGATTGTATCATTAAGGGGTATTGGATTTTGTCAAACAGCTTTTTTGCGTCTGTTTAGATAACTATGTAGTTGTTGTCCTTTATTCTAGCAATATAATGTATAACATTAGTTGATTTTTGGGTGTTAAGCCAACCCTGCATTCCTGGTATAAGTCCCACTCAGACATGGTGTATAGTTCTTTTGATATGTTGCTGTATTCTGTTTGTTAGTGTTTTGTTTAGGATTTTTGTGTATACGTTCATAAGGGATATTGGTCTGTAGTTTTCTTGTGAGGTCTTTGGTTTTGGTGTCAGGGTAAAACTGACATTATTGTGGGGACAAGAGTGACTTTATTTTAAATGCTAATCTGTCATGTAACTTCTGACTAACCCTGAGTCTGGGAATGACTCCAAAATGTCTAGTTGATGTATTACTCTTTAGGTAGGAACACCTATTCATTGTAAATTTTGCCTTTCCTCCAAAACAGCCCTTGATGCTGTGGCATCCATTATAGGGTGTGATACCTGCAGCCTTTTCTCAGCCACCTACACATTCCTTCCAGACCATGTGTGTATTTTTCCCCATGAGATAAGCCCTGGGTCTGCGGGGTTGAGGTTCAGAGATCTACCTGTCTTGCAGCCACCCAAGACCACGCTTCCATCTGTAAGTTCCTCCTAATTAATCACCCTATACTGACAAACTGGATTTGTCTGCCTTCTTTGGCTTCTCGGCTCCTTCAGCATTTGGAGGTCATTTTACATATACAATTTTTTCAGGGAACAATTATAGAATGAGTTGGAAGTGTTCTCTCCTATTTGTTGGAAGAGTTTGTGAAGGGTTGGTATTAATTCTTTATTATTTCAATATTTGGTAGAATTCACCAGTGAAGCCATTTGGTTCTGGGCTTTTCCTTGTGGGGAATTTTAAAGTTACTAATTTGATCTCATTTTATTTCTTTTCAAATTTTTTATATCTTCTTGAGTCAGTTTTGGTACTTTATGTCTTTCTAGGAAATTGTTTCATCTAAATTATCTATCTGTTGGCATACTGTTGTTCATAGTATTTGCTTGAAATCCTTTTCATTTATGTATGGTCAGTAGTGATTTCCCCTCTTTCATTTCTTATTTTAATAATTTAAGTCCCCTCTCCTTTATTCCTTGTCAATCTAGCTAAAGTTTTATCAATTCTGTTGATTTTTCCAAAGAACCAATTTGTGGTTTTGCTAATTTTCTCTATTGTTTTTCTATTTTCTTTCTTTCTTTCTTTCTTTCTTTTGAGATGAAGTCTCACTCTTGTCCCCCAGGCTGGAGTGCAATTGTGCGATCTCAGCTCACTGCAACCTCCGCCTTCCAGGTTCAAGCAATTCTCCTGCTTCAGCCTCCTGAGTAGCTGGGATTACAGGCGCCTGCCACCACGCCTGGCTAATTTTTGTATTATTAGTAGAGACGGGGGTTCACCATGTTGACCAGGCTGGTCTCGAACTCCTGACCTCAGGTGATCCACCCGCCTCGGCCTCCCAAAGTGCTGGGATTACAGGCTTGAGCCACTGCGCCCAGCCTGTTTTTCTATTTTCTATTTCATTTATTTCTGCTCTAATCATCATTATTTCCTTCCTTTTGCTTACTTTGAGTTTAGTTTGCTCTTCTGTTTCTAGTTTCCTAAGGAGGTTAGTTACTGATTTGAAATTTTTTCTCTTTTTCAAATTTTTTTAACTTTTTTTTTTTTTTTTCTGAGACAGAGATTTGCTCTTGTTGTCCAGGCTGGAGTGCAACAGTGCTATTTCCACTCACTGCAACCTCCGCCTCCCGGGTTCAAGCGATTCTCCTGCCTCAGCCTCCCGAGTAGCTGAGATTACAGGCGCCTGCCACCATGCCCGGCTAATTTTTTTGTATTTTTAGTAGAGACGGGGTTTTGCCATGTTGGGCAGGCTGGTCTCAAACTCCTGACCTCAGGTGATCTGCCCGCCTCAGCCTCCCAAAGCTCTGGGACTACAGGCGTGAGCCACTGCGCCCGGCCATTTTTTTTTTTTTTTAATATAAACATTTACAGCTATAAATTTTCCTTCTTTTTCACTGCTTTAGCTGGATCTCATAATTTTGGTATGTTGTGTTTTTGTTTACATTCATCTCAAAGTATTTTCTAATTTTCCTTGCAGTATCTTCTTTAACTTACTGATTATTTAAGGATGTGTTGTTTAATTTCTCTATGTTTGTGAATTTTCAAAAGTTAGCTCTGTTATTGATTTCTAATTTAATTATATTGTGGTTAGAGAATATTATTTGTATGCCTTCAGTCCTTTTAAATCTACTGAGGCTTGTTTTATTTATTTTATTTTATTTTGAGGTGGAGTTTCGCTCTTATTGCCCAGGCTGGAGTGCAATGGAGCGATCTCGGCTCACTGCAACCTCCACCTCCCAGGTACAAGCGATTCTCCTGCCTCAGCCTCCCGAGTAGCTGGGATTAAAGGCATGTGCCACCACGCCCGGCTAATTTTGTATTTTTACTAGAGATGGGGTTTCTACATGTTGGTCAGGCTGGTCTTGAACTCCCAACCTCAGGTGATCCGCATGCCTCGGCCTCCCAAAGTGCTGGGATTACAGGCGTGAGCCACTGCGCCTGTTGAGGCTTGTTTTATGATCCATTCTGGAGACTCTAACATATGATCCATTCTGGTGAATCTTCCATGTGCAATTTAGAAGAATGTGTAGCATTATGTTGTTGAGTGTTATTTGATGTCTGTTAGGTTTAGTAGGTTTATAGTGTTTCCCAAGTCGTCTATATCCTTATTGATTTTCTGCCTAATTGCTTGAAACCTGTAATTTTGAGGATTGCTTGAGTCAGATTCTATCTCTGTTGCCCAGGGTGGAGTGCAGTGGCGCAATCATAGCTCACTGTAACCTGGAACTCCTGGGCTCAAGTGATCTTCCCCTCTGCCCCAACAGCCTCCTGAGAAGCTAGGATTACAGGCATGCACCACTGCACCTGGCTAATACAATTATCATTTGTGTAAATTTAAAATTTATTCATACAACAATGCACAGGCTTCAGTAACACATGCTACATTAGTTATCTATAGCTGCTTCCAAATTACCCCCAAACTTAAGCAGCAATAAACATTTATTATCTTCTATGGCTTCTATAAGTCAGGAATTCTACGGGCGAGAGCAATTTAGCTGGGTGATCTTGGCTCGGGGTCTCTCATGGGTTGCACTCAAACCGACAGCCAGGGCTGCAGTCATCTGGAGGTCCAACTGGAGCTGGAGGATCCATTTCTGAGGTGGCTCACTCCCACGGTTGGCAAGTCGTGGTGGCTGTCAGTGAGAGGCCTCAGTTCCTCACAACATGGGCCTCTCCACAGGGCTGCTTGGATATCCTCAAGATAGCAGCTGGCTTCCCCCAGAGTGAGCGATCCAAGAGGGAGCAAGGGGGTAGCTGCACTGTTTTTATTTTTTATTTTTTTTTGAGACAGTCTCACTTTGTCGCCCAGGCAGGAGTGCAGTGGCACGATCTCGGCCTACTGCAACCTCTACCTCCTGGGTTCAAGCGACTCCTGCCTCAACCTCCCGAGTATCTGGGACTATAGGCATGCATCACCATGCCCGGATAATTTCTGGGGTTTTTGTTGTTGTTGTTTGTTTTTTAAGATGGAGTTTCGCTCTTCTGCCCAGTCTGGAGTGAAGTGGCGTGATCTCAGCTCATTGCAACCTCCGCCCCCGGGTTCAAGCAATTCTTCTGCCTCAGCCTCCCACGTAACTGGGATTATAGGCACCTGCCACCACACCTGGCTAATTTTTGTATTTTTAGTTGAGACAGGGTTTCGCCATGTTGGCCAGGCTAGTTTCGAACTCCTGACCTCAGGTGATCCACCCACCTCGGCCTCCCAAAGAGCTGGGATTACAGGCATGAGCCACCGCGCCCGGCCTGATGCATATCTTTTCCATCTCCTTTCTATATGTTCACATAAGCACATAAAACTTTACATTTCTATTTTTTATTTTTTGGTGTATTTTTTTACGTGGCTGGGGTCTTACTATATATATTGATCTACAACTAGCTTTTTTCACAACTGTATGTTTTGAAGAGTTTTTCATGTCATTTAACAAAGGGCTGTCATTATTTTTATTACTGTACATTATTTCATAGTATGGAGATGCCAAAATTTATTTAACGACTTCCCTACTGATGGACATGCAGGTTGTTTCTACTAACCTACCTACCTTTCTTTCTTTCTTTCCTTCCTTCCTTCCTTCCTTCCTTCCTTCCTTCCTTCCTTCCTTCCTTCCTTCCTTCCTTCCTTCCTTCTTTTTTCAAGACCGTGTCTCGCTCTGTCGCCCAGGCTGGAGTGCAGTGGCACGATCTTGGCTCACTACAAGCTCCACCTCCCAGGTTCACGCCATTGTCCTGCCTCAGCCTCCTGAGTAGCTGGGACCACAGGCACCCACCACCACGCCCGGCTAATTTTTTTGTATTTTTAGTAGAGATGGGGTTTCACCCATCTTAGCCAGGATGGTCTCAATCTCCTGACCTCGTGATCTGCCCATCTCAGCCTCCCAAAGTGCTGGGATTACAGGTGTGAGCCACTGCACCCGGCCCTTCCTTCCTTCCTTCCTTTCCTTTCCTTTTTTTTTTTTTTTTTTTTTGAGATGGAGTCTTGCTCTGTCGCCCAGGCTGGAGTCCAGGCAATCTCGGCTCACTGCAACCTCTGCCTCCCGGGTTCAAGCAATTCTCCTGCCTCAGCCTCCCGTGTAGCTGGGACTACAGGCACGTGGCACCACACCCAGCTAAATTTTTGTATTTTTAGTAGAGACGGGGTTTCACCAAGTTGGCCAGGATGGTCTCCGTCTCTTGACCTCATGATCTACCTGCCTCTGCCTCCCAAAGTGCTGGGATTACAGGCGTGAGCCACCGCGCCCGGCCTCTTTTTCCCTTTCTCTGTGGTGGGCTGCATATCTTTCTCACTGTACATCCACCTTTTTACTTTCTCCTTACTTATTTGGTCTCCCCTGAGGTTCGAGAATGGGGGACAAGGGACATCAGGCTGGATTCTGCTACAGGCAGAGGTCCCTGGAAGACAGCAGGGGCTGCTGTGGCAGATTCGTGATTCCTTCAGCCCGCCTTCTCCTAACTAGCTCTTGGAGGGTGTGATGCAACTCAGGAACACCATGGTCCTTGCCTTCAGAGACCTCATGTCTAGCATGGGGACAGACGTGTGAGTAACCCATGGGAGGCAGGCTAGCGTCAGGTGAGGGGTAGCCTTCGAAGTCCAACTGACAGCTTGGATTTTCATCCCACCCCACCACTTAACGGATGTTTGACATTGGGCAAGTTATTTCACCTCCCAGTATACCAGTTCCCACACGTCTAAACTGAGTCTCTTTTTTTCTTAAAAGGTTGCTCTGAGAAATAAATAAGATGCTTAGCACAGTGCCTGGCACACAGTAATCTATGAATATCGAACTTTCGGGAAAGTAGCCAGGCTGTGGTTGTACCAATCAAACAGGGACCCATGGGCTCTGGGCCTGTGGGATTTGAAGTCTTCACGAATGAAAGGCGGAGACCTGAAGGATGGGCAGTACCTCCTGGCAGAGCTGGAGGAAGCTATTCTGGAGCGTGGAAGGGTAAACTTAAACGCACAGTGGAAATCGGAGGCATATTTGGGGCATGGCAAATCGCGCCCTGTGGCTGGAAGGTCACGTTCATTGGCAAGGGGAGGAAAGGCCTTTCAGGGATGTATGCAGGCAGCCTTCTGGCACAGACGAAGGAGGTTCAAGTCCTCTCCATGGACGTGAGCTCCAAAGCGGAAGTCACAGGTCCACCATAGGACCACTGTTGAGGTTAGGCATGGCCGGAAAGGAGCTCCCTTCCCCACTATCCTCCTGCCTTCTTCAGCATGGGCCTCCTCCCAAGGCTTGGCCACTCCCAGCATCCAGCACCCCCACCTCTCAGCTGGGTTAGGAGGCAGGCGGAGGCTTTTCGCGGGGGCTGTGCCTGGTGGGCGGTTTTCCCAGAGCAGGGAGCAAACAGGACTGAGTTGGCGCCAGCTTCCTCGGATGTAGACATTGCTGGCTGGATGACCAGCCACAGCCAGCTAGCTTGAGTCCAAGGCCTCCTCAGGCACTGTGTTTCTGCTCTGTGGGCTGCAGCCCCAGTGGGGTGGCATGTCACAGAGGAAGGCCAGAGGGCCACCAGCCATGCCAGGGGTGGGGCATAGCCAGACTCAGGCCAAAGCACGGTTGCTGCCAGGCGCTGACAGGAAGAGGAGCCGCCTCAGCAGGACAAGGCAGGACCCGTGGGAAGAAAGAAGCTGGAGCAACCAGAGATGGAGCAGAGCTACCCCTGGCCCTCGAGGGACCAGGGCTGGGGGCCTGGCTCTTGGCAGGGTAAGGAAATCCTGCACCTGCAGAGGGGTCCAGGGGAGGAAGGGGTTGGAAGGTGGGGAGATGTCACCTCTGATGGTACAGCCTCACTCAGTATTACCATTCCTGCCCAAGAGAGGGGACACTGGCCCCTTAGACTCCAAGGCATCATGCTTTGGGTAGATGGGATAGATCAGAGCTGGTCTTAACCAGAGTGCAGCTCAGAGAGCTGCACTAACTCACTTCTCTTGAGGAAACTGAGGCCGGGAAGAGGGATGTGAATTTCCCAAGGTCACTGAGCAGCAGCCAGTGGTAGGACTGGGACTTCAGCCTGTGTGCTTTGACCCCTGGTTCTGTGTCTTTCCTCTTTCCCACAGCAGCCTCGTCGTCTCAGGACCTGGCTAGGTCAAGGTCAGCCCTCCCAAACAGGGTGTAGCTCTGAACTCCCCCTGGCCCCAGCACACCCTGATAAGCAGGATTCAGATTGGGCATGGGACAGGACAAAGGCTCTGAGGAGGCATGAGTGGAGTAGTAGAGAGAACACAGGACTCTGGGTTCTGAGCCAAGCTCTGCCATCCTGCAGCCATCTGACCCCTGGCCAGGCCTTCCCCCAACTTCCTCAGCTGTGAAACGCGGCAGGGCTAAAGATGACATAGGTGGGCAGAGGCCCTCTGGTGCCTACTGCTAGACACCCTTCTACTCTGGTGGGAGACCTTGTGCTCAAACGCTCTCAGAAGTCAGGGCAGTTGGGAGTCCAGGTCACACGCACTCACTGGGGCCCTCTGTGCAGAGCGAGGCCAGTCCTGAGAATGCCGCGCGGGAGCGGAGCCGGGTCAGGACGCTGCGCCAGGCCTTCTTGGCCTTGCAGGCTGCTCTGCCTGCCGTGCCGCCCGACACCAAGCTCTCCAAGTTGGACGTGCTGGTGCTCGCCGCCAGCTACATAGCCCACCTCACCCGCACACTCGGCCACGAGTTGCCTGGCCCTGCCTGGCCGCCCTTCCTGCGTGGACTCCGCTACTTGCACCCTCTCAAGGTAAGTCACAAGCCCTGGGACTTGAGAGGCGGATCTTAATGCCCAGGGCCTTGGAGAAAGGGATTGGAATGAGGGGGACATTGGACTTGGGCCCCCTGCCCTGTGCAGAACTGACATCGGGGCCAATTTCTCCTGCTGTCTCAGAGGGAGAGGAGCCAAGGCTGGCCCTTGGGGCTGCGCTGACCCTGGGTTTGTCATGGGAGTGTGGCTGGAAATGGCTTCATGGGAATGCACCTCCTTGAAGAGGAGGGAAAGACTCTGGGGTTCTTAGAGTCACAGGGAAAAAAGGAGCAGTTTCCAAGTCTGGGGCCTGGGAAAGGAAATTGTACCAAGGAGAGTCCTAGATCCCCATGCAGCTTCAGCCCATTGTGCCTGCCTTGGTGCTTTCTAGGCTTCTGTTGCAAGAGAGGTCTGTCCTCCAGGAGAACAACGGTCTGAGGGACCGTCATTCTAGAAGCAACCAAGCTGGGGGAGTTAGCAGGCAGCAGTACAGGGAAGGCGCGCACCACTTGCCAGACTGCAATCTAGCTTTTCTCAACCTCAGTTTTATTACACGTAAAATAGAAGCTAACATGAGCCTTACTTCTCTTCCAGAGTACAAAATGGAAAGTCTAATGAACATTAATCATCTTTGCAATAACAGCTAACAGTTGAGTGCTAAAGATAGGCCAGGAGCTGGGTTAAGTACGTTAGTGTATTTTTGTCTTTTAATCCATGCAAAAACCAAATGAGGATTACTTTACAGATGAGGAAACTGAAGCTTAGGCAGGTTATGAGGCTGAAAGTGGTTTGAACTCAGGGGTGTCTGACTTCAGACCCTAAGCTCATAGCCACTAAACAGACTCCAGGGACAGCGCCATAAGGAGCTGGTTGAAGAGTGCACTGTGTTAAAAAGGAAGGGTCATCTTTGCCCTCTGAGGATAACATTGCAGTGGTATCAACTTTTTTATTTTATTATTTATTTATATATGTACTATTATTTTTTTGAGACAGAGTTTCACTCTGTCGCCCAGGCTGGAGTGCAGTGGCGCAATCTTGGCTCACTGCAACCTCCACCTCCCGGTTCAAGTGATTCTCCTCCCTCAGCCTCCCGAGTAGGTGGGATTATAGGCGTGCACCACCATGCCCGGCTAATTTTTCTATTTTTAGTAGAGATAGGGTTTCACCACTTTGGCCAGGTTGGTCTCAAACTCCCGACCTCAGGTGATCCACCCACTACGGCCTCCCAAAGTGCTGGGATTACAGGTGTGAGCCACCACACCCAATTATTTATTTATTTACTTATTGTTGAGACAGGTTCTCACTGTCGCCCATGCTGGAGTGCAGTAGCACAATCATAGCTTACTGTACCCTCAAACTCCTGGGCTCAAGGAATCCTCCCACCTCAGCTTCCCCAGTAGCTGGGACTACAGCCTTATGCCACCACACCTGGCCTTTTTTTTTTCTTTTTTTTTTTGTAGAGATGGGGTCTCACTTTGTTCCACAGGCTTGTCTCAAACTCTAAGCTCAAGTGATCCTCTCACCTCTCAACTTTATTTTTATGATACTTTTCACCACCTCTTTCCCCTAAATGTCATAGTTCTGAAATGTCTTAAAACTTGGTTTTTTTCTTCAATGCAAATGTAGCTAAAATGTATAAATTTGAGACTAAGTGGGGAACTCTGAAATGTCAGTGGTGGTGCAGGGTCCTGGGATGATATAGTAGTTTCCTTCGCTGTAAAATAGTGACCAAGGCAAGGCCCTTGCTTGTAGTAGGTGATCAACAGCTATCCTGAAGAATGAACCAATGAGGGCCCGGTTAGGTCCAGCACTCCAGCACATCCACAGGGTGGGGCAGTTGGCCAGGAAGCAGCTCCCTCAGCCCCCAGGTGGAGAGGTTGTGAACAGGAGGGCGACCTCAGGGCAGTCAACCTGGTGTATTCTGGGACTGCTCATGCTCCTGCTGGAAAGATGGGCAATCCTTGGAGGACCCAGCTTGGAGTTTTTCCTGGCTGTGCTGCTCTGCCCATTGCTCAGCCTCTGGCTGTTGCCAGCTCTGCCCAGGCCAGCTGATCTTCTGTCCACCTCCCTCCCAACAGAGCACTGCTCTTCTTGGGGTCCTCTCCCTCCTCAGATGGCTCCTCCTGTGTCTCTCATCCAGGCTCTGGGTGATCAGGAGAATGTGTGGGGCTGTACATGATGATGACCCTGATCAGAGCAGTGATGGCTGGGGAAGGTGTCAGGGAGGGATGCTGGAGAAGGCTGGGTTTTGGGTGTCAAGGATCCTGGACCACGAAGGGCTGCAATAGCAGCATTTCTCACTTCCCAATCTGTGTCTTGCAGAAGTGGCCGATGCGATCCCGTCTCTATGCTGGAGGCCTGGGGTACTCCGATCTTGACTCCACCACAGCCAGCACCCCCAGCCAAAGAACAAGAGATGCAGAGGTGGGGTCCCAAGTCCCTGGAGAGGCAGATGCTCTCCTTTCCACCACACCACTCTCACCAGCTCTTGGTGACAAATAATTATCACACTCGCCCTTTTCTCCTAGACTGTGACTCATGCTTAGGGACCTGGATTTTCTACCAGCCCCCAGATTCTCAGCCATCAGACTTGACTCAGACTCAGCTCCCAAGTTCCAGCATGCAGACCAAGAGAAGCAGTAGCACTTCTGTGACGGACAGTACCCAGAGGGGCACAGGTTGGAGAGCCTCCTCCTTGGTCCCCAGGAGGGGACTTCCCCATGGCTCTTCTGTGACAGCTACTGGGAAGCGGGAGAGAAAGAGGTATAATTGGGCTCAAAGTTGAGCTAGGGAACCACCCTAGCTTTCTTCCCCTAAGGTTTCTACAAACCCTCTGCAGATAGCAAAAAGGCAGATGCAGAGGGAGGGGCCTGGGATGGCACCAGCCCCAGGTGCTGATGGGAAAGCCAGGTGGCCGGATAGGCTCCTGGTAGCTCCAAGTGTAAACAGATCTGGGCTGGGTCACACAGCCAGAGGGGAAACTGAAGAAGGAAATGTGCTTTCTAACTGCATCATGAGATGCTTACCTGATGTTAGAGAGATAGTGAGGAACTCAGGATTCCTCCCTCTGTAGTATGGGCCTTTCCAGAAGCTGCCCCTCACCACTACATTTTCTCTCTCAGCTCCTGCACTCTTCCACTCTTTTCTTTTCTTTTCTTTTCTTTTCTTCTTCTTTTTATGTAGAGATGGGGGTCTTGATATGTTGCCCAGGCTGGCCTCGAACCCCTGGCCTCAAGTGATCCTCCCACCTCAGCCTCCTAAAGTGCTGGGATTACAGGCATGAGCCACCATGCCCAACCCCACTGTTTTCTTGACATGAGTTATATCTACAGGTTAAGCCATACATCTTGCATTGCTTACATTCCAGTTTCCAGAGAAACTTTTAGATAGTCCCAGATGCCTAGTTTGAGATCTTAACCAGAAGCAATTCTACCTTAATTGAACCAAGCAGCAACTTATGGCCTTAAATATGAAGGATATTGACAGAATCAATTACATCCTTGAAGGACCTTAAGAGAAGATCAGGTATATAGGGGGTGATCATTACAGTCTTCTCTTTCCATTATGTTAGAAACCTGCCCTCAAGCAAAAACAAGATAGGCCTGCCTTCAACTGCTCAACCACTCAATTGGCTCCTTGTAAAATTTGTGTTCGAGGCTTCCCTGGCTCTGGAGTTATTTCTATAGTCTATTAGCTCCCTAGGGCCAGCTCCGCCTCATGGAGATCGTCCTTGGGGGCTTTCTCTAAGTCCTGCCATGGGGTGCCAGAAATGTGATATAGCTTCGGTGAAACTCATCTCTGGCCCTAAAGAAATAACTTGAGAACTAATCATAGAATCTACACACACTGAAAATAACTTTCCAGATCGGATGTAGCCTCAAACCTGGCACCTGAAGTCCAGATGGAACAAATTACCTTTCGGTTAAATTTCAGCCCTTCAGAGTGGGAGGGGACGGGCATGACCAACTAGAGTCCCAACAAGGTTATCCTTAGACACACACCATTGTTGTTATCATGAATGTAAGTGAGCTCTGGGCAGGCTGGGAATGGTTGGGGTCTGGGTTCTGGCATGACAGGACCCTGTACCTCCACAGGGCTGGCCAGGGCAGAGCTGAAATAGGGCTGGGGGTGCGACTGAGCCAGTTGTGGTAGAGGTAGAAAAAGAGACACAGAACATCCCAGCCCCGAGCTGCCTGGGATGTGGGAGAACAGCTGGAATGTGGCTGGGAGCCATGGGGAGAAGGCCTCGGCCAAGGCTGAACTCGTAAATCTGCCTTGAACCACGTCTCTGCAGAGGGACCCTGAAGAGCTTGTGCAGAGCTGATGTGGGCAGCTGGACAGGGCCAGGCAGGGGCAGAGGCCAGGTGTGGGAGGGCATGAGCACAGTGTTCTTCACAAGACCATAAAAGTCCAGCTAGAATGTACTATTTTTAAAGCCAAACAGCAGTATCTTCCTGGTTGAGTTCACGGGAGTGGTAGGAAGAGAAGCAGATACATTTCCTCCTCAGTTGGTGGCACACTTTCCTGGGGATGAAGGGAAATTGGCTTGGGGTGTGTGTCGGGGTCCTCTGGATAGCATGGAGCTTCTCCTGATAATAGAGTAGACTTTGGGTTGGAGCTTGCCCCACCCTGTCCTGCTCAGACTCAGGCCTTTGCCTAGTAACATTAGAGCCCTCAGGGGTGACCGCATGGCCCTGGTGTAGACAAGGAGGGCACAGGAAGGATGACGCAGGTGGAGGGCACAGGAAGGATGACGCAGGTGGAGGGCTGCAGGAGGCAGGTCCCATCACTACAAGTTTCTCAGGGTGTCTTGGGCCCTTTCCAGGCAAAGCTGTTCTCCTTTGTGCCCAGGACAGTCGAGGGGGGCGGGGCAGAGGCCATCTCCTCCAGCCACAGAGACCCAGCCCTGTCAGGCCAGCAAGCAAAGGGGCCTGGCAGGGGGCAGGGTGAGCCAAGGGAAGGCCTAGGGGATGGATGGGAATAACCAGAGGATGGACTGGGCCCTCCCTCCCTGACAAGCACAGTAATGCCCTTGAGACATGTCAGGACTTGGATGCGTGAATGAACCAGAAGTAACCCCCTTTGTCTCTGCAATGAGAAAGAAAAACACAGCCAGGCTCAGTGGCTCATGCCTGTAATCCCAGCACTTTGGGGGGTCGAGGCGGGCGGATCATGAGGTCAGGAGTTCGAGACCAGCCTCGCCAACATGATGAAACCCCTTCTTTACTAAAAATACAAAAATTAGCCAGATGTCGTAGTGGGCACCTGTAATCCTAGCTACTTGGGAGGCTGAGGCAGGAGAATTGCTTGAACCTAGGAGGCGGAGGTTGCAGTGAGCCAAGATCACGCCACTGCACTCCAGCCTGGGCGACAGAGCAAGACCCCATCTCGGGGAAAAAAAATGAAAGAAAAAAAAAAAGAAAAGAAAAGAAATAAAAGAAAATACGGATGAAAACATTTGAGCATGGATGACAAATGACACTAGGGTGGCCTGGCTCAGGAGTTGGAGGCTCAGCTGCTCCATAGGGGACTGGCCTGGCCCACCTGGTCTTCCTGCACCACCTGCCCCATCCCCAGGACTTGGGATTGGGATGGAGGTGGAGGTGGGGAACAAGACTTCCCTGCTGGCTCCCTCCACAGAGCATGTGCTTTCTGAGGAACAGGATGGCAGGGTGGAGGCTTAGATGGGGCTGTGGGGCTGGGTGTGGTGGCTGATGCCTGTAATCCCAGCACTTTGGGAGGCCGGGGTTGGGGGTGGATCATCTGAGGTCAGGAGTTCAAGACCAGCCTGACCAACATGGTGAAACCCTGTCTCTACTAAAAATACGAAATTAGCTGGGCGTGGTGGCACATGCCTATAACCCCAGCTACTTGGGAGGCTGAGGCAGGAGAATTGCTTGATCCCAGGAGGTGGAGTTTGCAGTGAGCTGAGATTGTGCCATTGCACTCCAGCCTGGGCAACAAGAGTAAAACTCTGTCTAAAAAAAAAAAAAAAAAAAAATGGGGCTGTGGGAGAAGCAGAGCTGGCCCAGTGATTTCTTTTTTTTTGTTTTTTGAGACAGAGTCTCACTCTGTCACCGAGGCTGGAGTGCAGTGGCGTGATCTCGGCTCACTGCAAGCTCCGCCTCCTGGGTTCACGCGATTCTCCTGCCTCAGCCTCCTGAGCAGCTGGGACTACAGGCACCCGCCAACACGCCCGGCTAATTTTTTTTTTTTTTTTTGTATTTTTAGTAGAGACGGGGTTTCACCATGTTAGCCAGGATGGTCTCGATCTCCTGACCTCGTGATCCGCCCGCCTCGGCTTCCCAAAGTGCTGGGATTACAGGCATGAGCCACCGCACCCGGCTGGCCCAGTGATTTCTAAGTAATACAGTGGACACTGGATTTTACCAAATTGGGAACTAGAGAAGTAGAGGATCTAGCCTTCTCTGAGACTCCTTTTCTCTTCCTCTGGGAGGAGCCTGGCTAGGGTGAGTCAGATGGCACTGTCCTCTCCCTTTTGTGGCAGGAGCCCTAACCCAGGGCCCCTAAAAGCTTATTCTATTCTAGATCAAGGTAGGCAAACTATGGCCAGTGGGCCAAACCCAGCCCCCCATGTATTTTTGTAAATAAAGTTTTATTGGAACACATCCACACCCATGTGTTTACATGTTATTTATGGCTGCCTTCCTGATAGCATTGCAGAGTCAAATAGCTGCACTAGAGACTGAAAAGCCTAAAATATTTACTCTGTGGTCCTTAACAGAAGTTTGCTAACTCCTGCTCCAGCTCAGAGGTATTCAAAGTATGGTCTAGGAACCCTGGGGGTCTCCGAGGCCCTTAAGGTGGTTTAAGTAGCCAAAACTACTTTGATAGTTTTATATTTTTAGGCCACACATGGTGGCTCGCACCTGTAATCCAGCACTTCGGAAGGTGGAGGCAGGTGGATCTCTTGAGACCAGGAGTTGAAAACCAGCCTGGGCAACGTGGCAAAACCCCGTCTCTACTAAAAATACAAAAATTGGCCAGGTGTGGTGGCAGCTGTAATCCCAGCTACTTGGGAGGGTGAGGCATGAGAATCGCTTGAACCTGGGAGGCAGAGGTTACAGTGAGCCAAGATGGCACCACTGCACTCTAGCCTGGGTGACAGAGTGAGACTCTGTCCCAAAAAAACAAAACAAGGTGGACATGGTGGCTCACGCCTGTAATCCCAGCACTTTGGGAGGCTGAGGAGGGTGGATCATTTGAGGTCAGGAGTTTGAGCCCAGCCTGGGCAATAGGTGAATCCCCATCTCTACCAAAAATACAGAAAAATTAGCTGGGTGTGGTGGCAGGCGTCTGTAGTTCCAGCTACTCAGGAGGCTGAAGCAGGAGAATCGCTTGAACCCCGGAGGTGAAGGTTGCAGTGAGCCGAGATCATACCACTGTACTCCAGCCTAGGCGATAGAGCAAGACTCCATCTCAAAAAAATAAAAACAAAACAAAACAAAAAATTAGCCGGGCTTGGATGTGTACACATGTAGCCCCAGCTACTCGAGAAGCTGAGATGGGAGAATCACTTGAGCCTGGGAAGTGGAGGCTGTAGTGAACTGTGTTCTTACCACTTCTCACCACTGCACTCCAGCTTGGGCAACAGGAGTGAGACCCTGTCTCAAACAAACAAACAAACAAACAAAAAAGAAGTTGTCTATATTTTTTACTCTTACTCTTTCAAGAGTGTAGTGGAATTTTCCAGGAGCCACATGACATGTGATATTGCAACAAATGGAATGAAGAAGCAGATAAGAGACTCCAGCTGTCTATTACAACAGATATTAAAGATATTTTCAAAAAATGTAAAGCACTGCTATTCTCACTAAATATTTTCTTCTTATATGGAAAATAATAATATTGCATAAAAATGTTATGTATGATTCAGAGAAGGACTGTGTGGTAGATAGAGCTCCCTCTCCCCTCTCCCCTCTCCCCTCCCCCCTCCCCCCTCTCCCCTCTCCCCTCTCCCCTCTTTCCACGGTCTCCCTCTGATGCCGAGCCGAAGCTGGACGGTACTGCTGCCATCTCAGCTCACTGCAACCTCCCTGCCCGATTCTCCTGCCTCAGCCTGCCGAGTGCCTGCGATTGCAGGCGTGCGCCGCCACGCCTGACTGGTTTTCGTATTTTTTTGGTGGAGACGGGGTTTCGATGTGTCGGCTGGGCTGGTCTCCAGCTCCTAACCGCGAGTGATCCGCCAGCCTCGGCCTCCCGAGGTGCCGGGATTGCAGACGGAGTCTCGTTAACTCAGTGCTCAATGGCGCCCAGGCTGGAGTGCAGTGGCGTGATCTCGGCTCGCTACAACCACCTCCCAGCCGCCTGCCTTGGCCTCCCTAAGTGCCGAGATTGCAGCCTCTGCCTGGCAGCCACCCCGTCTGGGAAGTGAGGAGCGTCTCCGCCTGACTGCCCATCGTCTGGGATGTGAGGAGCCCCTCTGCCTGGCTGCCCAGTCTGGAAAGTGAGGAGCGTCTCTGCCCGGCCGCCATCCCATCTAGGAAGTGAGGAGCGCCTCTTCCCGGCCGCCATCACATCTGGGAAGTGAAGAGCGTCTCTGCCCGGCCGCCCATCGTCTGAGATGTGGGGAGCACCTCTGCCCTGCCGCCCCGTCCGGGATGTGAGGAGTGTCTCTGCCCGGCCGCCCTGTCTGAGAAGTGAGGAGACCCTCTGCCTGGTAACCGCCCCGTCTGAGAAGTGAGGAGCCCCTCCGCCCGGCAGCCACCCCGTCTGAGAAGTGAGGAGCGTCCTCCCTCCTCGTCTGGGAGGGAGGTGGGGGGGTCAGCCCCCCACCCGGCCAGCCGCCCCGTCCGGGAGATGAGGGGCACCTCTGCCCGGCCGCCGCTACCGGGAAGTGAGGAGCCCCTCTGCCCAGCCAGCCGCCTCGTCCGGGAGGGAGGTGGGGGGGTCAGCCCCCCGCCTGGCCAGCCGCCCCATCCGGGAGGCGAGGGGTGCCTCTGCCCGGCCGCCCCTACTGGGAAGTGAGGAGCCCCTCTGCCCGGCCAGCCGCCCCGTCCGGGAGGGAGGTGGGGGGCTCAGCCCCCCTCCCGGCCAGCCGCCCCATCCGGGAGGGAGGTGGGGGGGTCAGCCCCCCGCCTGGCCAGCCGCCCCGTCCGGGAGGGAGGTGGGGGGATCAGCCCCCCGCCTGGCCAGCCGCCCCGTCCGGGAGGGAGGTGGGGGGATCAGCCCCCTGCCCAGCCAGCCGCCCTGTCCAGGAGGTCGGGGGGGCGCCTCTGCCCAGCCGCCCCTACTGGGAAGTGAGGAGCCCCTCTGCCCGGCCAGCCGCTCTGTCTGGGAGGGAGGTGGGGGGGTCAGCCCCCGGCCCGGCCAGCCGCCCCGTCCGGGAGGGAGGTGGGGGGGTTAGCCCCCCGCCTGGCCAGCCGCCCCATCCGGGAGGTGAGGGGCGCCTCTGCCCGGCCGCCCCTTCTGGGAAGTGAGGAGCCCCTCTGCCCGGCCAGCCGCCCCGTCCGGGAGGGAGGTGGGGGGGTCAGCCCCCCGCCCGGCCAGCCGCCCCGTCCGGGAGGGAGGTGGGGGGCTCAGCCCTCCGCCCGGCCAGCCGCCCCGTCCGGGAGGTGAGGGGCGCTTCTGCCCGGCCGCCCCTACTGGGAAGTGAGGAGCTCCTCTGCCTGGCCACCACCCCATCTGGGAGGTGTACTCAACAGCTCATTGAGAACGGGCCATGAAGACAATGGCGGTTTTGTGGAATAGAAAGGGGGGAAAGGTGGGGAAAAGATTGAGAAATCGGATGGTTGCTGTGTCTGTGTAGAAAGAGGTAGACATGGGAGACTTTTCATTTTGTTCTGTACTAAGAAAAATTCTTCTGCCTTGGGATCCTGTTGATCTGTGACCTTACCCCCAACCCTGTGCTCTCTGAAACATGTGCTGTATCCACTCAGGGTTGAATGGATTAAGGGCGGTGCAAGATGTGCTTTGTTAAACAGATGCTTGAAGGCAGCATGTTCGTTAAGAGTCATCACCACTCCTTAATCTCAAGTACCCAGGGACACAAACACTGCGGAAGGCCGCAGGGTCCTCTGCCTATGAAAACCAGAGAACTTTGTTCACTTGTTTATCTGCTGACCTTCCCTCCACTATTGTCCTGTGACCCTGCCAAATCCCCCTCTGCGAGAAACACCCAAGAATGATCAATAAAAAAGAAAAAAAAAAAAAAAAAAAAAAAAGTTATGTATGTTCACATAAAATGGGTTAATCAATTAGTGTTATTTTAAAATAAATATATTTTTTAAATTCTCTATTTTAATTTATAATGTGATGTTTATGGATAGATATAACCCACATAAGCAAAAACTCTTCGGGGTCCTACTTTTTTTAAGAATGTAAAGGGTTCCTGAGAACAAAAATTACGAGAACATCAACTCTAGAATAGCTTGTCGAGGAAAGCCCCTGGCCTGCCCGCCGGCTCATCCCTGTACTGAGGCAGCTCTACTCCACCCAGAGACAGAGGACTTGGGTTGAGGGGGAGCGTCTGGCACAGTGAAGACAGAGGTGGGGTCCTGAGTCAATATCACAGGAAGGTCTCCTGGAGGACACAGGTGGGGCTGCTTCCCTGATGAGCTGTGCGGGCCAGAGTCATGGCCTCCTTGTCTCTGCTGTACCCCAGCACACATTCCTCAGCTTCTCAGGAGACAAGCCAGTGATCAGAGGTGGTCCTGCAAACACAGAGCTGGTGAAGGTAAACGACAGGTGGTGATGGGATTCATGCTGAAAAGTTCCCCACTAGAAGGGAGCCCAGCAAGGCTGGGTTTGGGAGGGAGAGCAGGGGGAAGAGGGTGAGAGCACAGCACAGTGGGGAGCACAGGGTGGGCTGGGGAGGGGAGCTGACCGGCCCAGGCCGGGGCTGAGCTCCTCTGAGCCCTGAGATCCTTCTGCCCACCAAGCCAGTGCAGTCCTGTGGGTAGAACCTGAGACAGCCGTGTGGGACACATGCTTAGCTGATCCTGAGAGAGAGGGGCACTGGTGGAAGGGGGAGAGAAAAGGAGTAGAAGGGAACCTGAAGAGTCAGTGGCATCTGTGGAGAACCGCAGGGAGGGGCCCCTTGGACAGCAGGTACTACCTGACCGTAGCTCCTGCAGTGGAGCCGCTTCTGACAGGACAACGGAAGGAGGGACAGGAGCTTCAGCAACACTGGGTAAATCGTCGCAGGGTTCAGGGACCGGCCTCACAGTCCCCCAAAGGCAGAGTTGCTTCTGAGTCTCTGGGTGGAACCATCCACAGCAGCAGGCCCCATGTCCTCCCTTGGGCCCCAGAGTCCCCAGCCCCCGCCCACCTCCTACATCCCAGCAGAAAAGCCTGACAGCTACAGACACCCAAGAGCTCAGAGGGCAGGAGCCTTTCCCCCCAGGCGATAGAGTCCCTTAGGGCCCTCTTCCAGCCCCTCGGTGGTCATCTGCACTGCAATCCCACACCCTCACCCACACCCTCATTGGTGAGCTGATTCCAGGTCCTCCGACCCCCACAGGGCTGCCTGTCAGCTGCAGCTCCACAGGCCCTGGCTGGCAAGTGGCCTCCAAAAAACTGCCACCTTCCCAGCTTTGTGGATGGTCAGCCCCAAGGTGAGTATCTCTGGCCTCTTGGTAAACTCTGGGTTTCTTACTTTCCCTACTTCCCCCACCTCTGTGCTCCAGGCTGCCTTGGGAATGTGGTAGGCGCCTCCCCTCTCCCGGGTTCTACCTCCCACACTTTGCCATAGGAGAGAAAGTTTGATCCCCAACACAGCAAGAGGGTCAGCTGCTGAGCAGCAAAACAGAGGGCAAGGGCCCACTCCAGGGTTCAGAGTAACCCCAGGAGATACTCAAAAGAGGTAGGAACTGAGCACTAAGATGTTGGGGAGAGAAGAGGGAACTAAGATCCTCTGCCATTAAATACGCCAGAAGTTACGTAGGGCCAAAGACAATTGCTTTTTCTTTAACCTCGGAAAAGTTACCAAAAAGTATGATCCAGTAATCAGAATAGAAACAACCCTCCACATTGATGATGGTGGAAGCAGAAAAACAAGTTGAGTAAATCGAGTCGGCCTAAATCACTTGACAGTTGTATCATGCTTTAGCGCCTCAGCAGCTCTGGGTCCAGGCCCAGTTGGATGAAAATGGATTGTATTAGTCTGTACTCATGCTGCTAATAAAGACATACCCGAGACTGGGTAATTTAATAAGGAAAGAGGTTTAATTGACTCACAGTTCCACAGGGCCGGGGAGGCCTCGGGAAACTTACAATCATGTCGGAAGGGGAAGCAAACACGTCCTTCTTCACATGGTGGCAACAAGGAAAATTGCAGAGCAAAAGTGGGAAAGCCCCTTATAAAACCATCAGCTCTCAGGAGAACTCACTCACTATCACAAGAACAGCCTGAGGGTAAACACCTCCATGATTAAATTACCTCCTGCTGGGTCCCTCCCATGACACGAAGGGATTATGGGAACTACAATTGAGGATGATATTTGGGTGGGGACACAGCAAAACCACGTCACAGATTCTGTGTCACATATCAGCTAACTGCATGATGCTGGCTGGGCCCCTGGAGCTCCGGGGTCCTTGAGAAGGAACAGGTACATTCTTTTTTTTTTTTTTTGAGATGGTGTTTCTCTCTTGTCGCCCAGGCTGGACTGCAATGGCGCAATCTCGGCTCACTGCAACCTCTGCCTCCCAGGTTCCAGCAATTCTCCTGCCTTAACCTCCTGAGTAGCTGGGATTACAGGTGCCCACCACCATGCCTGGCTAATTTTTTTCTTTTTTTTTTTTTTCAAGATGGAGTTTTGCTCTTGTTGCCCAGGCACAATCTCGGCTCACCACAACCTCTGCCTCACAGGTTCAAGCGATTCTCCTACCTCAGCCTCTGAGTAGCTGGGATTACAGAGATGAGCCACCACGCCTGGCTAACTTTTTGTATTTTTAGTAGAGACAGGGTTTTACCATGTTGGCCAAGCTGGTCTTGAGCTCCTGACCTCAGGTGGCCCACCTGCCTCAGCCTCCCAAAGTGCTGGGATTACAGGTGTGAGCCACTGCGCCAGGCCAAATTTTTGTATTTTTGGTAGAGACAGGGTTTCACCATGTTGGCCAGGCTGGTCTCAAACTCCTGACCTCATGATCCGCCCCTCTCAGCCTCCCAGAGTGCTGGGATTACAGGCGTGAGCCACTGCACCCGGCCCTTTTTTTCTTTTTTCTTTTTTTTTTTAAGAGATGGGGGTCTCACTATGTTGCCCAGGCTAGCTTAAAACTCCTAGGCTCAAGCAATTCTCCTGCCTTCCAAAAACAGAGTAGCTGAGACTATAGGCCTGTGCCACCATGCTTGGCTTAATGTTGAAATATCCTCTTTGGCTTCTTTATGAGAACCTTTTCTGCTTAAATTTACATCCCAAGGCATGGAGATCATCTAGTCTGAAGGAACTCATAGCTCTTCCTAAATTGCAACATTGTGAAAAAAAAGTCTTAATAGAAGAGTATTGGTAAGGTTACTCAGTTCTCTCAAAGCCTTTATTTTTCCCAATTTGACATAGTTCTGGGCGATGGTCGCATCACCTAATGCAATAATTGCCATTCTTTCTGTGGAGCTTTCATTCAATTTGTGCTCAGTTATGGCAACCATGAAATCTATAGGTGTTTCCCCAGAGACAGTCTAAGCAGACATGAAGAAACAGCAGGAAAGAGAACACTCAGGGTTTGTAAAGCATACTTGACCAACTGCTGGAGTAAAAATGACTTTTGCACAAATGACATTTCATTTTTGTGTGTGTTTTTATTTTTATTTTTTGTTTGTTTTGAGACATGGTCTCCCTTTGCTGCCCAGGCTGGAGTGGAGTGGCATTATCTCAGCCCACTGCAGCCTTGACCTCCCAGGCTCAAGTGATACTCCCACTTCCTCAGCCTCCTTAGTAGCTGGGACTACAGGTGTGTGCCACCACTCCTGCCTATTTTTTTTTTTCAATTTTTTGTAGAAACGGGGTCTAACTATGTTGCCTAGGCTGGTCTCAAACTCCAAGACTCAAGTGATCCTCCCTCCTCAGCTCCCAAAGTGCTGAGATTACAGGCGTGAGCCACCACTCCTGGCCTACAAATGACATTTTTTTTTTTTTGAAATATTGAGGAAAAAATTGAGGCAAAATTAATACAAGTAGAAAGTTTATTTGGGCCAAGTTTGAGGACTGCAACCTGGGACATTGGATTCAAATTGTCCTGAATATACACTCCCGGGTTGCCTTCCTCAAACTTGGGCCCACAAAACTCTCTACTTACGTAATTTTGCCTCCATTTTTTTCCTTTGGATCAACATATCTGACATAGCAGGATTTGGAGTGACTCAGCCCTGACCACCCGGTGTTTCTCTCTGGAAGTAGTGCTCAGCACCTGCACAAATCCACTGTGTCCTCTGTCTTCAGAAGTCCTATCCGGCGTTGCAGGTGAGTTCTGAATCTGGACCTCCCTTTCTTTGGTTAAGGTCCAGATTTTAATTTGGGCTGTTTCTCTTTTGACTCTCTCAGAATGAAGGTCTCTGTCTCTGACTTTCCTATTGAAGTCAGGGGATCAAGATTTTGTTTTCTGCCAACACAGAGAACTGCGGTTTGCTTTCGTTTTCAGCTGAGGTCTTGTTGCATTGTGACCTTTCATTCTGGAAATCAGACTTGTTTCACCTATAACCAACCTCTCTTGAAGTTATTTTTCCTAATTAATGAGAGTGAATGGATTCTTCACTCTAAAGATGAAAGGCTCTTGCTCCCTCTGACCTGTTAGAGTGCTCTAAATAATTAGAGACATGGTGGAGGTGTTGGACCCTTGTCCATGATATCCAGTGGCCTTACAGGGTTTCCTCTCTCAGAGGAACATCTGCAATCTCTTGCTCTGCCAGCAAATGCACGTGAAGCCTGGTCACCTAGCACTAGTGAACCCTCTGTGACCCTCCAGGGACTCCGAGTTTCTGAGACACATAAAAGAGTGGACCCAACTCATTGGTGACATATTGAGGAACTACACTCACAAGCAGCACATTTTGAACCACAACATTCCCCAGAGCTTAGTCCTGAGTGATTCAGGTGTCTAAATTATGGGTGTTAAAGCAAACTAAATATGGCCTGAGAAGGACTCCATACTTCTATATTTGAGTCCTTGTGGACGAACTGTAACCTAGTAATAGGCAGACAGGGCGGTTAACGGTGGCTCACACCTGTAATCCCAGCACTTTGGGAGGCCAAGGCGGGTGGATCATTTGAGGTCAGGAGTTTGAGACCAGCGTGGCCAACACGGTGAGACCCCATATCTACTAAAAGTACAAAAATTAGCCAGGCGTGGTGGTGCACACCTGTAATCCCAGCTACTTGGGAGGCTGAGGCAGGAGAATCGCTTGAGCCTGGGAGGCGGAAGTTGTGGTGAGCCACGATCATGTCACTGCACTCCAGTCTGGGTGACAGAGTGAGACCCTGTCTCAAAAAAAAAAAAAAAAAATGCAGACAAGATTGAAAATCTGATTTAGGAGTATGCACCTGTAACAATAGCTGAGTCTTGGCCAATCCCAGCAGCCATACTTCAACCACTCATAGATTGCTAAGTGTTCAAACTGTGTTCAAATAAGGTAAACACCAACCTGCAACCAATCCAGCTGTTTCTGTACCTCACTGCCGATTTCTGTATGCCACTTCCCTTTTTTTGTCTATAAATTTGTTCTGGCCACGAGGCATCCCTGGAGTCTCTCTGAATCTGCTGTGATTCTGGGGTCTGCCTGATTCACAAATCGTTCCTTGCTCAATTAATCTCCTTTAAATTTAATTCGGCTGAAGTTTTTTTTTTTAACACGGGTAACAAATCATCCAACTCCAAAGACTCTCTAAGGAGGCAGCCTTTCTTGGAGACACCAACTGGGTTTATGTACAACACATAATGGAGTGTCCTGTTGTAAATATCTAGGAAAATGGACCCGCATAACCCAGAATAGTCATAAGCAACAGTGGTCAAAATGGGGGTCCTTTGAAATGCCTAAAATAATTCATTTGCATGCACTATTGGAAAAAACTGGTTTTAAAACCATGCAAATTGAATGAGAGACCTACTTTCTCTTTATCCTGGATGAAATCTAACAATAATAGATTTGAAAAAAAAGTTTCAAGAGCTCTGTGGTCAGAAGTCAGCCTAACTAGAAGTTTGTGAACGAAAAATAAAATCCTAAGTCCCCCAACCGACTGAACAGACCCCCTATTGGCCAAGGGGACCCCAGAGAAACCTGAAAAACTGAATTCCCAGCCACAAAGGTGTTGAGGAATAGAGTCAAACTCTGTAAAATATTTGAAGAGATTTATTCTGAGCCAAATATGAGTGACCAATGGCCTGTGACACAGCCCTCAGGAGATCCTCAGAATATGGTGGTTGGGCCACAGCTTGGCTTTATACATTTTAGGGAGACATAAGACATCACTTGGCCGGGCACGGTGGCTCACACCTGTAATCTCAGCACTTTGGGAGGCCGAGATGGGTGGATCACGAGGTCAGGAGATCGAGACCATCCTGGCTGACACGGTGAAACCCCGTCTCTACTAAAAAATACAAAAAATTAACCAGGCATGATGGCGGGCACCTGTAGTCCCAGCTACTCGGGAGGCTGAGGCAGGAGAATGGCGTGAACCCAGGAGGTGGAGGTTGCAGTGAGCCGAGATAGCACCACTGCACTCCAGCCTGGGCGACAGAGCGAGACTCTGCCTCAAAAAAAAAAAAAAAAAAAAAGACATCACTCAATACATGTAAGATGTACATTGGTTCAGTCCAGAAAGGCAGGGCAACTAGAAGCTGGTGGAGGGCTTCTAGGTCTTAGGTAGATTTAAAGATTTTCTGATTGGCAATTGGTTGAAAGAGTTAAGTTACTGTCTAAAGACAGAAATGTCCAGGTTAAGATAAGGGGTTGTAGAGACCAAGGTTTTATGATACAGGTGAAGCCTCCAGGTCTCAGGCTTCAGAGAGAATAGATTGTAAATGTTCTTATCAGACTTAAAGAGTCTGTTCTATCAGTAAATCCAAAAGGGAGGAGGGTATCATGAGGCATGTCTGAACCCCCTTCCCATCATGGCCTGAACTAGTGTTTCAGGTTAACTTTGGAATGCCCTTTAGGGACAGGAGGAGTCCATTCAGATGACTGGGGGTTTAGACTTTTATTTTTGGTTTACAGTGGGAAGTGAGGTCCGACATGTCTTGTTATACCCCCCCTCCCTTTTGGTGTTTAGGCACAACTGACAAGCACTGTGGTTAAAACAGGGATTATAAGACTGGCAAAAGAGAGTATTTGTGGCAATAAGATACCAAATTTTGAACAAGAATCTGTTAGGCACAAACAGTTTCTCTTCAAAGGTTTCAGTTCCTGGTTCTTTGTTCTATTCTGAAAGTAATGTTACCTGTCCATCTATCAGCCCTCCCTATCTCTGTTGCACCCAAACACGTCCAAGCATGTCCCGTCACCTATGTGCCCGTCCTTCCCGTCAAGTGCCCACCCTTGCCTCCTTCGATGATGTCAATACTAGCCAATCGGGATTAGCTTAGATCGTGCGGTCTGACTCCGGCCAACCAGGGGAGGACCCAGGAACAGGGTCTGCGTTAGGGATAAAAATGCCTGCTCTCCTTTGTTCAGTGTGCTCCCTTGCCTCTGCCTTGCATGCAGGTAGCACCCTTCTATAGAAGTAAAATTTTGCCTTGCAGAGAAGTTATCTGAGTGCTCATTTCCTTTGCGAGCTTTATTTCCTGAGCTTTATTTCCAACAAATCTAATAACCAGGCAGAATTGGGGGAAAAATAGAATTTTCAGAAATTAAAAATATGATATTTTAATTAAAGACTCAGTGAATGATTAGAAACTGCTAGAGGCCATGAAAGGCAAGGGTTAAATCATACCCAACAAACCATAACATCTCATTAACTGGGTTTTTAAAATTAACGCAATATACTGTGGCTTACTTTCCAACCTGACTGTAGCTTAGCACCACATGGCAGATTACAGGCCCTGAAGGAAATAAAAATATTTTACTCCAAAATGTATTTGTTTGGCATATTTTGAAATGGTCCTGCAAAGCTGTCTTTTGTGGGGAAAGTTTGTATCTGCAGAGAATCTCCATCACTGCAACCAGGTCTTCCTTTCTAGGCCTTTCCAAGATCTAGGAGAGATTAAATGAGAGGCTGACACTTTAAAAAATCTGAAAAGAGACATTTACCATCTATTCTTTCTGAGGGCTGGTCCCTGTGAGGCTTCATCTCCATAATAAGGGCCTTGGCACCCGTGACTCCCTTTTTTATTTGTCGTTTTTGTTGTTGTTGTTTTTAGACAGAGTCTCACTCTGTTGCCCAAGCTAGAGTACAGCGGCATGATCTTGGCTCACTGCAAACTCCACCTTTCAGGTTCAAGGGATTCTTGTGCCTCAGCCTCCCAAGTAGCTGGGATTACAGGCGTGCACCACCAGGCCTGGCTAATTTTTGTATTTTTAGTAGAGAGGGGGTTTCACCGTGTTGGCGAAGCTGGTCTTGAACTCCTGACCTCAAATGATCCACCCACGTCAACCTCCAAAAGTGCTGGGATTACAGGTGTGAGCCACCATGCTGCCCTGACCCTCTTACCTTAACACAAGCATTCTTTTCTACTGAATTCAAGTCTTTAAGCAATAGCTTAACTCTCTCAACCATCAACTAAAGAATTTCTAAAACCCACCCATGACTTGCAAGCTCCCACTTCAAGATGTCCCAACTTTTCAGGCCAAACCAATGTATACCTTTTATGTATTGATTTATATCTTTGCCTGTAACTCCTGTCCCTCTAAAATGTGTAAAAGCAAAGTGTAACCTGACTCCTCAGGCACACTTTCTCAGGACCTCTTGAGACTATTCCCCTGGCCATGGTCACTCATATGGGCTCAGAATAAACTTCTTTAATATATTTCACAGAGTTTGGTTTTTCTGTTTACAAGCCAATACCCAGGCTATATTTGAGTCTGGGGGCTCTTTGCTTTTTCTCTTTTGGATTCTGTTTCTGGGAATTTTTTTTAGTTGATTGACACCTCTTACAAAAAAAAAAGTTTGATCCCTCTGTTTGCTTTCTGGTTGGCATGATTTTGCTGATGAAAATGTAAAACTTAATTGGCTTTTTAGAAAGCTTAAAACCTCCCCAAATTGGCTCCTCTAAGATTTGTTCTTCCATTTCCTGCCACTTCTGGTCCTCTATAACCCACACTCTATAGCTCAACACTGTACAGCCAATCATTAATCAATGTTATTTCTGTAAACCAATGAGAATTCCTGACAAACAACTTTGTATCAGCCCACTCCTTGTCCCATTTTTTGCCTTTAAAAACCTGCTTGTAACAAAGGCCCAAGCCTCCACCCATTTCTGACACTATGGTAGACGAGATGTTCAGAGAAACTCTCCTGGTACAGAACACTCAAAATGATGGCTAAAATTGTAAAAACATATTCTTAAATGTATTGCTTGCCTGGCAGAAAAGTAAGGGAAAAGAATAAGAGAAAGAATAAGGAAGAATGTAGCCAAAAATTGTAAGCCAGCACTCAAGTCAGTGCTGCCTTTGCAATATCTGCAAATTCCTGGTGCCCAAGGCCTGGGTCTTACAGGCCACACCTGGGGACAGGAGACAACACCTAGGGCCCATTCAAAATGGGAAGTTGGATCAGAGACTCTGTCACAAAGTTGGGATCCTCAAAAGGCTACACCCTCAGTAAGGAAAAGAGGGATGGGGATAATTGCTCAGAGAGGTCTTCTCTCTGGGTAGGGAGGAGAAAAGTCTCCAAACCTTAAATGTTTTGTTGTGGGGGAGGCCAAAAATTTAAAGTGGTCACGATTTAGTAGTGTTTCCTGGCACAAGCAGGTGCAAACCTTCTCTGGAGGAACACGTTTTAAATTCATGCAGTGGCCAGGCACGGCCACTCACACCTGTAATTCCAGCACTTTGGGAGGCTGAAACAGACTGATGGCTTGAGCCCAGGAGTCTAAGACCAGCCTGGGCAACATGGTGAAACCCCACCTCTACAAGAAATACAAAAATTAGCTGGGTGTGGTGGCACATGCCTGTAGTCCCAGCTACCCAGGGGGCTGAGGTGGGATGACTGCTTGAGCCCCGGGGGTTGAGACTGCAGTGACCCATGATCAGGCCGCTGCACTCCAGTCTGGGTGATAGAGCGAGACCTTGGCTCAATAAAAATAAGTAATAAATAAATCCATGCTTTGAAGGATTCCCATGGATACAATTCCAACAACCTTGAGCTTACAACAAACAATTTTAAAAGTCAGAAGGAGGCATGTCACTCTAAATGAGCAATAGCTGTACCATTGAACTCTAGAATCACACTTGAGAGGATTGCAAATCATGTAATGTTTAGGCATAGAATATACAGTAAAGATGTTTAATAGGTTTAAGGAAAGAAAGGGAATTCTGAAAATACAATGCAGGATTAAGAGGCTGTCAAAAATAACCAGGCAGAATTGGGAAAAAATAGAATTTCTAGAAATTAAAAATATGATATTTTAATTAGAGACTCAGTGGATGATTAGAAACTGCTAGAAATAGATCTAGCAGCCTGGGCACAGTGCCTCATGCCTATAATCCCAGCACTTTGGGAGGCTGAGGAGGGCGGGTCAGTTGAGGTCAGGAATTCGAGCCCAGCCTGGGCAATATAGTGAAACCCCATCTCTACCAAAAATACAAAAAAATTAGCCGGGCATAGTGGCACACGCCTGTAGTCCCAGCTATTCTGGAGGCTCAGGCAGGAGAATCACTTGAGCCTAGGAAACGGAAGTTGCAGTTAGCCAAGATCATGCCACTGCACTCCAGCCTGGGCGACAGAGGGAGACTCCGTCTCAAAAAAAAAAAAAAAAAGAAAAAGAAAAAGAAATAGATCTAGCAAATCAGAAGACGGATCTTTAGAAATTAACCAGATTTCAATTCATAGGGAGAAAGAGATGGAAAATATAAAAAGAAGAATAGATTATAAGAGAAGACCTTCATGTCCTTAGAATAGGGAAATTTTTTTTTAGAGAAGACACAAAAAGCATTAACTCTAAAGGAAAAGAGTGATAAATTATACTACATAAAGTTAGGAGCACCTATTCATCACAAGATACCATTGAGAGAGTGAAAAAGACAAGTTCACAGACTGGGAGAAGATACTATTTGCCATATAACTCACATATTTAAAAGGGCTTCTATCAAGAATGTATTAAAATCCCCACAGAGCAATAAGACAGAGACTGATAATTCAGGAGTAAATGGCTAAATGGGTTAGAAACACAGTTTTTTTGTTTTTGTTTTTTTAAAGAGACAGAGTCTCTCTGCGTCACTCAGGTTGGAGTGCAGTGGCACCATCATAGGTCACTGCAACCTCGACCTCCTGGGCTCAAGGGATCCTCCTGCCTCAGTCTCCCAAAGTGCAGGGATTACAGGCGGGAGCCACCTCATCTGGCCTTGGTCAGGCACCTTTCTAAAGAGGATATCCAAATGGCTGAACATGCTCAACTTCATTAGTTATTAGAAAAATGCAAATTGAAATCTTGAGATACTACAACACACCCACCAGAGTGGTTAATATCTGTATCTGTTAAATCCAGGGTATAAACACACCTAAGGTTGGGCGCTTTGGCTCACGCCTGTAATCTCAGCATTTTGGGAGGCCTAGGCGGGCGGATCACCTGAGGTCAGAAGTTCTAGATCAGCCTGGCCAACATGGAGAAACCCCGTCTCTACTAAAAATACAAAAAAATAAGCCGGGCGTGGTGGTGCACGCCTGTAGTCCCAGCTACTCAGGAGGTTGAGGCAGGAGAATCGCTTGAGCCTGGGAGGCAGAGGTTGCAGTGAGCTGAGATCGCGCCACTGCACTCCAACCTGGGCGACAGAGTGAGACTCCGTCTCAAAAAAAAAAAAAAAAAGATATGCATGAGAGCGCTCATAACAGCGTTATTTGTAATAGCCCCAAGCTGGAACCCTGCTTTTGTTTCCTATGGCGCTGGGGCTGAGGTTCTGCAAACCACTTTCTGCTTTGCCAGCTGGCACTTCGCTGGGCTCCACCAATAGAGGGTGCTAGAGGAAGCCCGCAAGACGGGAGGAGGGAGCGGGGATTTGCTTCTTGCAGTTTGCTTCTTGCGCCCCCCTATCAAGGTGGCAACAGCTCTTTAACCCGGCAGCCCCACTTGGTTTAAGTTTCCAACTTTTTCCCCATTCTCAGAACCACCCTTGGCTGGGCGCGGTGGCTCGCGCCTGTAATCCCGGCACTTTGGGAGGCTGAGGCGAGTGGATCACTTGAAGTCAGGAGTTGGAGACCAGCCTGGAGACCACAACGAAACCCTGTCTCTACTAAAAATACAAAAATAAGCAGGACGTGGTGGTACGTGCCTGTAATCCCAGCTACTCAGGAAACTGAGGCAGGAGAATCGCTTGAACCTGGGAGGCAGAGGTCGCAGTGAGCCAAGATTGTACCAAATACTCCAACCTGGGCAACAGAGCGAAACTCCATCTCAATTTAAAAAAAAAAAAAAAAAGTACAAGCCTTTAGTCTGCCCCCTCAAAGATGCCAGCACCAGTTATACAGCACTCTGTGCTCTGAAGCCTGAGTTCCACCTCGGCAGGGCTCCTCCAAGCTTCTAGGTTCCAGTAACTCCCACCTTTTTCTTTCATTAACTCCACCGCTCTACGTCCTTCAGTTGCCACCTCTCTGTTCCTTGGAATTTGTCTTTTGCCTTTGCAGTCCTTATCATTAAATTCCCTCTGTTATAATAACTGGTGTGGTTTTTATGTTCCTAATTGGACCCTGACTCATACAACAGCCCAGATAAGATTCTTTTGGCGTCTGACCTGCTTCTGGACTAGATACAGTATTACTTCCCTTTTCTTATTTTTATTTTTATTTTGAGAGGGGGGTCTCGCTCTGTCACCCAGGCTGGAGTGTAGTGGCACAATCAGCTCACTGCAGCCTCAAACTCCTAAACTCAAGGGATCCTCCCACCTCAGCCTCCCAAGTAGCTGGTACTACAGGCGCGTGCCACCGTGCCCAGTTATTTCCCTTTTAAGTAGGGAATCTGAGGGCTGCAATAGTTTGCAGATCCTCACAGCCTTGCTTGGTTGATTGTCCTTGGCATCTTGGCATGGTTACAGAAACAAATCAGAGCCAAAGAGAGCTGAGAGTCTTGGGTGTGACTGTTTGCCATGGGACAGCTAGGGTCAGGCCAATCTTTATGAACACGGTACTTGCTGGACTTTTTTTTCTCTCCTGTGAATGTGCATGGGAACAGTAGTGTCTTTCCTATAGTCTTCATGACCCTCCCCAGTTGCTGGAGCAACTGAACTTGAAAATTTCCAGCTCCAGAGGCACTTTTTTTTTTTTTTTTTTGAGACAAGGTGTTGCTCTGTTGCCCCCAAGGCACAATCACAGCTCATTGCGGACTCAACCTCCCAGGCTCAAGTGATCCTCCCACGTTAGTCTCCTGAGTAGCTGGAACTACAGAGGCACCACCATGCCCAGTTGATTTTTTATTTTTTAATTTTTTTGTAGAGACGGAATCTCACTATGTTGCTTAGGCTGGTCTCGAACTCCTAGGCTCAAGGGATCCTCCCTCCTCGGTCTCCCAAAGTGTTGGGACTACAGGCGTGAGCCACTGCACCTGGCTCAGAGGCACCTTGTTGTTACTATGGCACCATTGTGTATGTGTGCGTTTAATGACATCATTGCAAGGGCTGATTCTTTAACCAGATTGTAAACATGTGTGCAAAAGTTTCCCAGCAAATTAACAGGAAAGTTGTGCAATTTGCAAGCAGAGCAGCATGACCTAAGGCCTTGATGGGCCATGATCTTTCAGTGTCCTTCCCCTGGCAGGTGGGTAGCAAACATTATGAATTATCATAAACCCAGGCCATCCTCCCCACCCCAAAAAAACGCCTCGTGATATATAATTTTCCTAACTGGGTTAAGTACATGATTCCTACCATTTAAATCTATGTCTAAATAAAGCAGAAGAACACAAACTGCTTATTTTTAAATCTATTTTTATTTATTCTTAGAGCCAGAATATTTTCTTGAGATTTTCATACTGTATAAATTCTAGATTTTGCCAGGCTTTTGGTTCTGCCCAGAGGCACTAGATTGGGCAGAAATGGATAGAAATTTCTTCTGTCTCCACTCAGATGCATGTTTTTGTCACCCCAGTTGTATTCAGTGAGCTTGTTTTCTGATTTATTTTTTTAAGTGGGACCCATTCATTTCCATTAAGGCCCTCATGAATACTATCCAGGCTGGGGCTTGGCTGTGCCTATCTTGGGGCAGAGTAGTCTCTATTAACCAGAAGAGCTCCTGGCTTGATGTCTTCTCTTTGCATTGTCAAATGTATTCAGCAGGCATTCATGTTATACCTGCGACAGCGGTACATCATGTCACCTCCAGATCTGGACCAGATATCTCCTGGGATCCTGATTGTGTAGCCTGGCTATCATATCTCCCTCAGGAAAAACTAGTGTTATCAGCTCCCTTTCTTGCTTCTTTTAAGGAGCTACACGGATTTTTCTGAAGTGCCACTGGACAATGCTTCCTCTTTCCAATACCTGTTAGATCTGAAAGGGGAACTGAGTCTCCCGTGGGTGCTGGGGTATGGCTGAGGGGTAGGTGTGGTCTGCAGGGCACCACCTGCAGCTTGTCTGTAGGCTCCATTAAAGACCAGTCAGGGCTGAGCACAGTGGCTCACGACTGTAATCCCAGCACTTTGGGAGGCCGAGGCGGGCAGATCGGCGGGCAGATCACAAGATCAGGCATTCGAGACCAGCCTGGCCAACATGGTGAAATGTCGTCTCTACTAAAAATACAAAAATTAGCCAAGCGTGGTGGCACGTGCCTGTAGCCCCAGCTATTCGGGAAGCTGAGGCAGGAGAATCACTTGAAACTGGAAGGCAGAAGTTGCAGTGAGCCAAGATCACGCCACTGCACTCCAGCCTGGGTGAAAGAGTGAAACTTCAACTCAGAAAAAAAAAAAAACCAGTCAGATGTGCAGGGATGGGAAGATGCTGGCCTGCATGTACTCTTCATCCCCTACCTTTCCTGACGTCCTCACAGGAGCCATGGAACAGCCAAAGTGAACATTCTAGCGGTGCCTCAGGCCACGCCTTCTCTCAAGATCCATATGCCACTTTCTTTTTTATGCCCCTGAGCATGAACGCAAGGATCACAGTGGAGACAACTTTTCCTCTGCTGGAAGTCTGGGACAAAGGCTGCAAGCCTCAGGTTCCCTGAGGGAACTCACCTGGCAGGCCTCCGTGGATTCCCCTGAGAGGGAACTCCAAGGGTCTGCCCCACCACTCGCTGTATCTTGGGGGAGTCCTCCATGCTGCCACATAGACAAGAGGAGGGACTGCTCTGACTGATTCATGAGCTCCCCAATGCATCCACTCAGGGAGAACCCTTCCCCAGACAGTGGAGGGTCATGACGGGGCAGCTTTTTAGCTGCGTCCCACCAGGATGAAACATTCATCTTCCAATTCCTGGTGTTTCACCCCGGTCCAAGAGACCCTGGCTGCCTGTTCTGAATGGGAATATCCCATCATTAGTAAGTTAGAGAAAACTACAATCCATTTAAATGACTCAATAATCTGCAGAAGGAAAACTAAACCGAACAACTCAAACAAGTGGTTTTTAATGAGACCGAACCAAAAGAAGTAACGGAAATGTTTTTTAGCATCGACACAAAACTGTACAAGAAATTAACACACTATAAGATTTTCCTCCCCTTCTAGCAATAATATCTCAATGTCCTCTCCCAGCTAAGTCTGTGTGGTTTGAGAGGGACGAACTGCACCCCAGATCTTGATTTAGACACGACCCCATTTATGCCAAGGAGAGTCAAACCCAGGATTTTGTGGGCATGGAAGTAAGTGTCCATCCGACTCCTCGTTGCTGCTTTTCAATGATTTCTTCTCCCTTCTATTTCAAAAACACCAGGGGCTTTAGAGTTTGTACCCTCTGGTTTGTCCCCCAATATCCTTTGTTGGTGGCAACTTCTACTAAATTCTGAGTCATTCCCTGTCTTTCATTGAAGATTTTATCATCTGACTGTCTTTCTCTCTATCCTATTCTTGTCATCATTTTTTGGTTTCAACACCCAAATGGATGATTTATCCAACATCTTGGCATCTTAGATTCTGACCTCCTCAAATGCAATTTTCTATTTTCTCTCTTCAGCCACCCATTTCTATGGTCATGCCCTTAACCTTGTCAAAACCAATAATACACCATTTTCAGAATCTCTATTTTAAGCATTCTGATTGGATATTGTGATCCCTATCTCTTATCCTTCCATCTCAGTCTCATGTCTGCAGTCCAGTATTTCTTCAGTCTTCTTGAGACCTTTAATTCATTTGCTTCCTTCTGTCTTACTAACCATCTTCCCTCGTGTCCTTACTTCCTCTTCATTCATCCCAGATTCTATGTTCATTGTTGTAATTGCTCCTTTGCAAATATCCTTATCCCTTACCCCTCCTCTCCCACTGTTTTTGCGTTGCAACATCCCGACCCTGCACGGTCTTCCCACTCTACACTTCATCTGAACACTGCTGGAAATGAATACACGATTGTGTTCACTGGCCTGCCTCAAAATTCTCAACCAAAAATCTCAAATAGGCACTCAACACTCTGTGGCAATCTTCCCTGATATGTTTTCTTTCTTACATTCTAACACATTTATTTCTCGCCTTCTTTTTTCTCCTCAGAACCTCTCAGCTTGCCATCACCACGTACTTCATGACAAACACAAGAGCAATCAGGCAGTAATCCCCTGTTTTCAGACAGGCTGCAGTGAGCTGTGGTCGCACAAGGCTGCAGTGAGCTATGGTGGCGCCAGGCTGCAGTGAGCTATGATTTCACCAAGGTGCAATGTGGCTGTTACCACAGCTACCCATTTCCCAGCTGGCGTGTCCAGGCTCACCATGCGTGATGCACCCCTTCCCACCAGAGGCCTGTTCTTTTCTGGGGCCAGAATCCCACGCCCTCTTGCTCTTCCAAAGGTCCTCACTCCTAAAATTATTCCCTCTGCCTTCTGTATCCTCAGCTTCTCGCCCTCCAGTGGATCATTTCTCTCACGTATATTAGCATGCAAACACTCTCTAGCATGGTATCTCCCATTAAACAAACTCCTGACCCCGCTTACCCATCTTAACTACCACCACATTTCCCTGGCCTGCTGCATAGCAAAAAAATTTAAGTGCTCTCTATTGTTGCTGTCTCCATTGTCTCTCCTCACTCACGCACTCCAATCAAGAGCCCATCTCCAGCTCACTCCTACAACAGCACTGGTAAGGTTATTGGTGGCCTCCCTTTTGCCAAAGCTGATGTCGATTTCTGTGGTCTTGTGTCACTATGTTTTTGTGTTTTGGGCATCATTTGATTTGACTACTCCATCTTTTCTCTTCTTTCCTTTTTTTTTTTTTCTTTTGAGAGACAGGACCTCACTCTGTCGCCCAGGCTGGAGTGCAGTGGTGTGATCATAGCTCAGTACAGCCTGGCAGCTCACTCCTGGCCTCAAGCAATCCTTCCACTTTGGCCTCTGGCATTACTCCCAGCTCCATCCTTCTTGAAACACTTCTCTAGGTTTCCTAATCAACTCAGTCTTCTTCCTGGCTCCTTCTCCCCGTTCTACTTCTTTTTTTTGTTTGTCTTTGTTTTGAGATAGAGTTTCGCTCTTGTTGCCCAGGCTGGAGTGCAATGGTGCGATCTCAGCTCACTGAAACGTCCGCCTTCCGGGTTCAAGGGATTCTCCTGCCTCAGCGTCCCAGGTAGCTGGGATTACAAGCGTGTGCCCCCACGCCCGACTAATTTTGTGTTTTTAATAGAGACGGGGTTTCTCCATGTTGGTCAGGCTGGTCTTGAACTCCCGACCTCAGGTGATCCACCCGCCTTGGCCTCCAAAAGTGTTGTGACTACAGGCGTGAGCCACCACACCCAGCCCTCCCTGTTCTACTTCTAAACCTAAAAATAGTGTGAAGAAAATCAGCAAGGCAAAAATCACTATCAGCATAATCAAAAGGCAAGTGTCAGACTGGACAACAGTATTTGAGCTCAGGTCGTAAACATAGGGATAATCTCCCTAATATTTAAAGAGCTCCTAGAAATCATTAAGAAAAAGACCAAAACCCCATAGAAAAATGGAGAAAGAATATAAACAGACAGATCTCAGGAAGGGAATACAAATGGCCAGTTAGCAACACAAGGAGAGAGGCCAGCACATTAATAATAAAGGGAAGTGTAGATTAAAGCTACACTGAAATACCGTCTCATAGCCAGGCGCAGTGGCTCACACCTGTAATTCTCAGCACATTTGGAGGCTGAGACGGGTGGATCACTTGAGGTCAGGAGTTCAAGACCAGCCTGGCGACCACGATGAAACCCTGTCTTTACTAAAAATACAAAAATTAGCTGGGCACAGTGGCGCGCGCCTGCAGCCCCAGCTACTTGGGAGGCTGAGGCAGGAGAATCACTTGAACCTGGGAGGTGGAGGTTGCAGTGAGTCGTGATCACGCCACTGCACTCCAGCCTGGGCAACAGAGTGAGACTCCTTCTAAAAAAAAAAAAAAAAAAACCATCTCACCTATCATATGGATAAAAACTCAAAGTTTGACAACATGCTCTATGGGAAACAGTTCTTTCTCATATTTTGCTGTGACAGTAATGTGAAAAGAGATTTTAAATGGATAAGAAGAAAAGTACAAAGCAGTGTGTATTTTATGCTACCAGATCATACGTCATTTCTGTTTTATTTGCATAAGATACACACACACACAAAAAAAACAATAAAAAGCAGTTACTTGTTCTAGTGGAAACTGGAGCAGATGGGGGATAAGGTGAAAGTGAGTCTTGTTTTTTTTTTTTTTGAGATGGGGTCTTACTATGTTGCCCAGGCTAGAGTGTAGTGGCATTATCACAGCTCACTGCAGCCTTGAACTCCTGGGCTCAAGCAGTCCTTCTGTCTCAGCCTCCCAAGTAGCTGGGACTACAGGCGCCACACACCACCAAGAGAGTGAATCTTTCAAGTGTATGCCTTTTTAGGTTATTTGACTTGTAAACTATATGAAATGTATAATTTTTTTTAGATTTTTAATTTTTTTTTTTTTTTTTTTTTTGAGACAGAGTCTCATCCTGTCACCCAGGCTGGAGTGCAGTGATGCAATCTCGGCTCACTGCAACCTCTGCGTCTCAGGTTCAAGCGATTCTCCTGACTCAGCCTCTTGAGTAGCTGGGACTACAGGCATGCACCACCATGCCCGGCTAATTTTTGTATTTTTAGTAGAGAGAGGGGTTCACCACGTTGGCCAGGCTGGTCTCAAACTCCTGACCTCAGGCGATCTGCCCACATCAGCCTTCCAAAGTGGTAGGATTACAGACATGAGCCACCATGCCTGGCCAGTTTTTAAATTTTTTATCTTTATGAGACAGTCTCACTCTGTTGCACAGGCTGGAGTACAGTGGTGTGATCGCGGCTCACTGCAACCTCTGGCTCCTGGGCTCAAGTGATCCTCTCACCTCAGCCTCCTGTAGCCTCCCTCCTGTACCTGGGACTACAGGCACATGCCACCACACGCGGCTAATTTTTGTATTTTTTAGTAGAAACAGTGTTTCATCATGTTGCCCAGGCTGGCCTTGAACTCCTGGGCTCAGCAATCCGCCCACCTCAGCTGCCCAAAGTGCTGAGATTACAGGCATGAACAACCGCACCCAGCCAATTTTTTTTTGTTGTTTTGTTTAATGAGAAACAAACAAATATGAGTTCAAAGAGTTTCCTGGGGAAGTTTTTCTGTACAATAGTTCAAAGAACACAGAGAAATGCGTTTCATCTTCAAAGGAAGTTAGGGCATTATTATAAGCAGGGTGTGTAGATCCTGAGTTGGACTTTAGTCCTGTACCATTCGGAGGTGATCATGATGGCCTGGATGGATGTTTATGATGACAGGCACCAGCATCACCAAGCATGCATTGATCTATTTGAATACTTTCCACCAGATCCGTGACTTGGCTATGTACTGATTCCGATTTTATCAGCATGTCAGCTAACACCGTTATCTGCTTTAATCGCAACTTTTACCAGAAGCATTGGCATCAGTTGGACGCTTCTAGCTGCTAGGCAGAACATACTCAAACCAAATAGCTTACACAATAAGGACAGCCATCATTTCACATAAGATGATGTCTGGAGGCCAGGTGGTCCACGATTGGCTCAGAGCCTTGATGAAGTCGTCACAGATCCAGGTCCACCGATGAGTTTGTCTTTCTGCCTTGCTATCCTCAGCAGGTTGATGATGCTTTCACTTTGGGTTTCAAAATAGCTGTAGCAATTCCAGACAATATGTGAAGATATGACTTGATCCAGCAAAGAAGAACAGGAGAAAAGGGGGTGCTTCTTCTCATGCATCTGTTTTTATTGGAATAATATAGAAATAAAAACTTCCTGACGTAATTTTAAGACAAAAATATGCTATATAAGTAACTGTATTACAAATTTTTTTCTTCTTTTTTTGTTTTTTGAGAGAGGGTATCCCTCTGTCACCCAGGTTGGAATGCAATAGTGTGATCTCAGCTCACTGCAGCCTCCACCTCCTGGGCTCAAGCAATCCTCCCATCTCAGCCTCCAGAGTAGCTGGGATTACAGGTGTGTGTCACTATCCCCAGCTAATTTTCAAATTTTTTTTGTAGAAATGGAGTCTTGCCTGTTGCCCAGGCTGGTCTCAAACTCTTGATCTCAAGTTATCCACCCATCTCCACCTCTCAAAGTTCTGGGATTACAGGTGTGAGCTACCTGCCCGGCCTGTTTCTTAGTTCTAATAGTATTTTTGGTGTATTCTTTGGGATTTTCTATATACAAAATCATGTTGTATGCAAATGCAGGTGGTTTTACTTCTTCCTTTCCAATTTGGATGACTTCTATATATATTTTTCTTGCCTAATTGTTCTGGCTAGAACTGCCAGTACAAGGTTGAATAAAAGTGACAGCAATAGGCATCTTTGTTTTATTCCTGATCTTAGGCAGAAAACTTCAGTCTTTCATCATTAATTATAATAGTATTAACTGTGAGTTTTTCATAAGTGCCTTTCATCAGGTTGAGGAATGTCCCTTCTATTCTTAGTTTGTTGAGTGTTTTTATCATGAAAGGGTGTTGGATTTTGTAAAATGCTTTATCTGCATCTATTAAGATGATCATATGGTTTCACCCCTTCATTTCATTAATGTGGCATAGCACATTAATTGATTTTCATATGCTGAACCACAGTTGCAATCCTGGGATAAATCCCACTCAGTCATGGTGTAAAACCCTTTTTGTGTGCTGCTAGTGTTTTTTTGTTGTTTTTTGTTTTGTTTTGTTTGTTTTTAGAACCTGTGTTCAGCCAAGCTGCTAGTTTTTGTTTACTAATATTTTTGAATATTTTTGCACTGTATTCATAGGGGATGATGTTCTGTAGATTTCTTTTCTTGTGATGTCTTTGTCTGATTTGGGGCAGGGGGCAGGGAACTCACAAACTGCCAAAAGGGGAACACCTTCAGATTTGTTTCTGTTGCCCTAAGTCATAGAAGAATGAATTACAGCTGGTAAGAGTGTGATCAATATACAGGAATTCTTTTTTTGGTTTCATTTTTTTCTTTTTTCTTTGTTTTGTTTTGTTTCGTTTTTGTTTTTTCGAGACAGAATCTCGCTCTGTCACCCAGGCTGGAGTGTAGTGGTGTAATCATGGTTCACTGCAGCCTTGACCTCTTCTGTCCTAGCCTGGATAATTTTTTTGTTTAATTTCTAGTAGAGATGAGGTCTCACTATGTTGTCCAGGCAGGTCTCAAACTCCTGGGCTCAAGCAAACCTCCCACCTCGACCTCACAAAGTGCTGGGATTACAGGCATGAGCCACTTTACCCAGTCAGTACAAGGATTCTTATTTGAATGTTGGATATGACATCAAATGTCAATCTGGACAGCTTGAAAGACCCACAATTAACCACTGCTCAGTTTGAGAAGCTGAACCAACAAAGATAGTTATGCACAAAGGAACATTACATATGAAAAGAGGCAAAGTAGCTAAAAAAACAGAGTACTGTTTTTAAAAAGTATCCAAAAGTTTTGAAATGCACCCTTATGGCTACTGAGTCCTTGTATGTTCAATTGCAGCAATATTTTGTGTGTGTCCATATCCTGGCATGACTGTCAATTTTGGAGAAAAACTAATTTGAAGAGAATTTTTTTTTTACATTGGAAAGGTGATTAAAGAGTATCTAGGCTGGGCTTCGTGGCTCACCCCTATAATCCCAGCCCTTTGGGAGGCCCAGGCAGGTGAATGACCCGAGGTCAGGCATTCAAGACCAGCCTGCCCAACATGGTGAAACCCCATCTCTATTAAAAATATAAAATTTAACCAGGCATGGTGGCAGGTGCCTGTAATCCCAGCTACTTGGGAGGCTGAGGCAGGAGAATCACTTGAACCCGGGAAATGGAGGTTGCAGTGAGCCGAGATCACACCAGTGCACTCCAGCCTGGGCGACAGTGATACTCTGTCTCAAAAAAAAAAAAAAGTATCTAAAGTGCCAGAAAAAATAATCGGGCGCAATGGTTGTTTGGCAACCCTCATTCAGGATGTTACGACACATTTCCCAAATATTTTGCTAATGGGAATCTTCCTGGCAACACAGACAATGAGTTTGTCTCATGCAAAATGTATGAACATGGTGGATGAACTGCGAGGCACAGAAGGGAATGGAGGTGAAAGAAAAATGCTCTCACTAAACATTTCCAGCATCAGAATTTAGTATCCTTTCTATCACTCAAAACATGTTCTGACCAAGCAAGTGACACCACATGATCAATGAAGGAATCCCAAATACGTGGCTTGCAAAATCAAAACAAGACCTTTAGACCAACCACAGTTAACTCTCTGATTTGTCTTTTGTACCCCCTGGACCAATCTGCAGATGCATTTCTAGTTTTCCATGATGCCTGAAAGAACCTAAAGACGCTAGTGGGCAGACATGAACTTGGCCACATCTGATGGCCACTCCCCAAGAACCATTTTTCCTACTTGGAAGAGCCAACTGTCTTTGCCTCAAGAACAGGCTTCTGTCAGGAAGTCATCCTGTGGGACACTGACTTTTTTTTTTTTTTTTTTTTTTTTGAGACAGAGTCTTGCTCTTTCGCCCAGTCTGGAGTGCAGAGGTGTGATCTCAGCTCACAGCAACCTCCACCTCCCAGGTTCAAGCAATTCTCCTGCCTCAGCCTCCCAAGTAGCTGGGATTACAGGCATGTTCCACCATGCCCAGCTAATCTGTATATTTCCAGTAGAGATGAGATTTCACTACGCTGACCAGGCTGGTCTCAGACTCCTGACCTCAGATGATCTGCCCACCTCAGCCTCCCAAAGTGCTGGGATTACAGGCATGAGCCACCATGCCCGGCCTGACACTGACTTCTAATGGTGCTAAAAACTTGTCCCTATGTGTCCTAGGAACTTTGAATTGTTGCAACTGCTTGTCCGGTCCAGCCTTGCGAAAAGAAAGAGCTCGTGGCAACCTCATCTCCACAAGTGTGGAGCTTCATGCATGCCCCCGACCTTTAAAGAGTAATATACCTCTCCTGTCACAAAGATCCCTGTCTTCAAAAGATGTTTCAAGACCAGCACAGTGGCCGAGCATGGTGGCTAATGCCTATAATCTCAACACTTTGGGAGGCCAAGGTAGACGGATCACCTGAGGTCAGGACTTCGAGAACAGCCTGACCAACATGGTGAAACCCTGTCCCTACTAAAAATACAAAAATTAACCAGGCATGGTGGTGGGCACGTGTAATCCCAGCTCTCCAGAGGCTGAAGCAGGAGAATCATTTGAACTCAGGAGGCAGAGGTTGCAGTGAGCCGAGATCACGCCCTTGCACTCCAGTCTGGGTGACAGAATGAGACCCTCAAAAAAATACATATATTTTTCCCATTAAGCATTATTTTGTTTATCTATTTGCTTTGTTTCCAGCCTTGGCATGAATTTAAGTGCTACCTTGTCAGATACTCATTCTCTCTCCATGTTTACATCTGTTTCTGGACTTTCCCGTGTGCTACTCATCTATCTGTTCTACCATATAGTAAGGCAAAGACCACCTCACTATTCTTCTATAATATGTGTCCATCTATTCTCAGACTTATTCTTCCATATAAGTCTTCAAAACATTTAGTTCAGTTCTCTCTCCCTCTCCCCAAAACCTTTTGGGTATTATTTGAAATGTTATTCTATTCATTTGTTTATTTGTGATGTGGAAATCCCTGAGACGAGACAGCTGGAGAAGAATATCTCAAATTCTGTGTAAAAACTAATCTAAGTTCCAAGGTTCACCCCTAAACTATGCATGTGCAGAACACGCCCAAAGATGCATAGCAAAGGCTCTGAGAATGAAACTAAAAATGTAAATATAAATCAACATCCAAGTCCCAGACCAACCCCTGAGTGGTACATGAAGGAACAGACCCAAACAGCAGAGCAAAGTCTTCCAAAACTGAACTGACTGATGTGGGAATCCATAGAAGATGAGACAGAACTTGTGGTCTGAATCTCGCTGAGTGGGTGGCCTGTTAAAACAAAGAAACAAACGAAAATCAACATTAACCAGCTCATCGCTGTGGCTCACGCCTGTAATCCCAACATTTTGGGACACCAATGTGGGTGGATGGCTTAGGCCCAGGAGTTAGAGACCAGCTTGGGCAACAAAGTGAGACCTCCATCTCTACCAAAACATAAAAAATAAAAAAAATTAGCCAGGCATGGTGGCTTGCACCTGTGGTCCCAGCTACTCAGGAGGCTGAGGAGGGAGAACTTTTGTAGTCAAGGAGGCAGAGGTTGCAGTGAGCCAAGATCTTGCCACTGCTCTCTAGCTCTGACAACAGAGCTAGACCCTGTGTAAGAAAAAAAAAAACAGAAAACAAAAAAAAAGAAAGAAAAAGAAAAGAAAAAAAGAAAATCAACAATATCCAGAAGATATAACAGAACTCAGAGCCTCAGAACAAAATATTCAGAATATAAAGAACCAGGAAAATCTGATCAGTTCTATCAGTTCTCAAGGGGAAAGACAATCAACAGATGCCAGCCCCAATGTTGGGATTACCAAAGACTTTAAAGCTGCTATTATAATCATTCTCCAAGGAGAAAAGGTGAACATTCTTGAGAGAAAGGTAGACATTTAAAAGATGATTAGGTCATGATGGTCTGCCCTCATGAATAGATTAATGTCACTATCATGGGAGTGGGTTCATTATCTCAAGAGTGGATTTGTTATAAAAGTGAGTTCAGGGCTGGGTGTGGTGGCTCATGCCTGTAATCCCAGCACTTTGGGAGGCCGAGGTCATGGAGGATCACCTGAGATCAGGAGTTTGAGACCAGCCTGGCCAACATGGAAAAACCTCGTCTCTACTAAAAGTACAAAATTAGCCAGGTGTGATGGTGCACGCCTGTAATCCCAGCTACTCAGGAGGCTGAGGCACAAGAATTGCTTGAGCCTGGGAGGCAGAGGTTGCAGTGAGCCGATATCGCACCACAGCATTCCAGCCTGGGTGACAGGGTGAGACTCTGTCTCAAAAAAAAAAAAAAAAAAAAAATGAGATCAACGAGTTCAGCCCTCTCTTGGCTCCTCCTCTCCCTCCCCAACCACGCACAAACATGCAACCACAGACTCTCCTGCCCTTCTGCCTTCCACCAGAGGAATGACAAAGCCAAAAAAAGAGAAGGCCTTTACCAGAGGTGGCCCCTCAATCTTGGACTTCCCAGCCTCCAGAACCACAAGCCAAATAAATTTCTTCTTTTGATAAATCACGCAGTCACTGGTATTCTGTTATAGTAATACAAAACAGACTAAGACAGCCCATATGCTTTCATTTTCCAAAATTGTGTTGACATATTTTGACTTCTGTCATATTTTTCCCTTCTCTTTAACCCTGTGAGTTTATGGTCCTTTTATTTCTTTACTGTTATTACAGTGGGGATTTGGGAGGGAACAGATAAATGCATATTCAGTCTTTTGTGTTTACTTACACAAGCTCTTCTTTAATCAAGTCTACAACATAAATGTAGTTTAGCAAACGAATACTACTTTCTCATGAATGCATATAAGTTTATCTCTGGGGCCAGGTTCTCTGACAGAAAATATAGGTGTTTACCAGTCATGTTCCCAATAATTGTCTCCATGAAAGCCATTGGATTTTTCTGTTCCAAGGGAGACACACTTAAAAGGATTGCCACATGGTTTCCAGTCCGGCTGCCAGAATTGCCAGTGCTACTTGGGCTGTGATGAAACAGAGTTCACACAGTCTGACAGACAAGTGGTTTTACACGGGGGCTGTGAGAGCTGGGGCAGCCCACTGACAGTGGTAAGCTAGCAAGCTGGCAAAAGAGTTGCGGGTTTCTGTATGTCTATGAGTAGCATCCCAGTATTCACACATATAATCAGCACCCAAAAATGCCTTTTCATTACCTACATCGTAATCACCCCCTTATAGAAACTCATAAAAATAGTGTTGAAATAGCATTGACTCCCATAGGAAACATTCTCTTTCCCCCTGATCATTTCTACAGCACCTTGATCTTCAATCCCAAGGGGTCTTTGAAAAGGCAGTCATACTCAATTAAGTGTCTTCCAAACAGAGATAACTCCAGGGTCTCAGGAAGCAGCTGGCCTGTGTTTCACTCTCCTTTGAGTGCTGCAGCCAAGCTAAAGAACATTATTAGGTGGTGGTTTTTAAAATTTTGGATGGCACAAATGTAAACTGGTAACATGCCCTACACACATCTTAGTTTTAAAAACGTTGTCCCTGTTCATCTTAGCCAGCTGACTCTGAGAATTTTTATTTTATTCTGTAATATTATAAAACTATGATCTTGGATCTCCCCCCACTGCCTCCCTCCCAACCCCACCCCCAACCACTGCCTCCAAAACACACACACACACACACACACACACACACACACACGACACTAGCCACCCTTAGGCTCATGTGAAAATGCTGGGCTGTGTAAACTGGAACTGCCTTGAAAAGATGGAGGTGCATCCCCCAATAGGGTTGGCCAGATTTAGCAATAAAAATACAGGATGCCCAATTAAAACTGAATTTCAGATAAACAATGAATAGGCAACCCCAGGCACTGAGGATGAGCTTCGATTAAGCCAAGTGGTAATCCTCTCCTCCTTGCTAGTGATTAGTTTGGGAGTGGGCTTATAACACAGTTCTGACCAATTGGAGCAGAGGAGAAATCTTCCAGGGGCTTCTGGGAAAGATTTTCTTCCCTGATTAAAAACAGAGAGAGTGTGTGGAAAGTTCCTTATGCATCCTGCCTTCAATGATCATCATGTGAAGATATGGTGCTGGGAACAGCAGAGATCATCTTATCACTGGGAAGGGAAAGTCACGAGAAAGTCAGAGAGACTGAGCCAGAACTCTGACATTGTGGAACTTCTGAATTAGGCAGCTCTGGAATTCTCTTTTCCAGGCCTTTTATGGGAAATAACGAATGTCCTCACTGTTTGAGTCACTTTTACTTGGGTGTTCTGTTTGTGCTGCTGAAAGCACCCTCAATGATTTAGCTGAAAGTTTTTGAAGCTCACTCAACAAGTATTAAATTGCTGTGGTTAGTAGATCCAGAACTCGGCTAAAGAAACTTATCTCACTCAAATAAACAAAATTATTTTATTATGAGATCCACTGGCCCAAAAGTGTTGCACGAGTCTTTCTCAACTTCTCACGGTTTAGGAATCACAGAAACCCTCCCACAGACTTTGAGAAGTGGGCAGGAGACAGGATGGATTGGCTGTTCTTGTTAACAGTTCTCAGTGTCCTCGCTGTCATTGACAGCTTCAGAGATCTGAACTGGCTTCATGAGGAAGTGCTAGCCAGGCAGGCCGATTCTGTGGGACAGATGGCTGCTGTTTCACAATTGTAGACATGAGAAGGGCAACCTTTAGCCCAGAAGCTGGGGTTGGTGATCCTGAGATATCATTAGCATCTATGGCATCTGTGCTGTCACTTTTGATCACAGTGTGGATAGTACTCACTGTTCATTTGTTTTATTTCTAAACATTCTAAAATGAATGCGATTTATCAAATGTTTAACAGCACAATTCTGACATATGGCAAACTTTTTTTTTTTTTTTTTTTTTTTTGAGAAGGATTTTTTGCTTTGTTGCTCAGGCTGAAGTGGAATGGTGCCATCTTGGCTCACTGCAATCTCTGCCTACTGGGTTCAAGCGATTCACCTGCCTCAGCCTCCCAAATAGCTGGGATTACAGGCGCCCATCACCATGCCCAGCTAATTTTTGTATTTTTAGTAGAGATGAGGTTTCACCATATTGGACAGGCTGGTCTCCAACTCTTGACCTCAGGTGATCCACCCACCTTGGCCTCCCAAAGTGCTAGGATTACAGGTGTGAGCCACCACCAAGCCTGGCCACAAACATTTTATTTTAAAAAATTTTGCATAGATTATACATATACACAGCATATATAGAATTCACACCAGTAAGTCTCCCTTCCCTTCTAGGCTCCCTTTTCTCTTCTCTAGAAACAACCATTATTATCAGATTCTTGCATATCCTTCTAGGGTTTTGTATATGTGGACAACCATATAAATATGTATAGCTCCCTTTTTAATACCAATGGTAGAATATAATACACATTGGCCAACTTGGAGATTCTCACACATCATCACTTTTAAAACTATCTCATTCTGTTCAAGGGCTGCCTGGGGTTCTGATGCATGGATGTGCCACAAGGTATTAGCCAATATCCTATTGATAGACAGTGTGATGGACATGCGTCATGTTTCTTGCCTCACCAGCTCCTTTGGAATGCTTCTAATGTTTTTAGAAAAAGTCACTCTCCAGTCTCCTTTGAAGCTCCCCAGATCTGTCCAGTTGCACCTTTGCCAGTCTCCAAATCAGAAGTGGTCCCTAGGAGGAAATGGGCCGTGGGCAGGGCATCCATTTTGCTGGCAAGGGTGCACCACAAGCTATAGCCTTGAGAGCAGTAGGGGCTACAAAGCAAGTTCCTGCTGCAGAAGGGACATTGGTGGCACCGGCATGAGTTACAGTTGTGGCTACAGTCAAGTTCTTGACAGCAGTCCAAATTGCAGCTTAGAGTTCTTGGTGGCAGCTCAACATTCCGGGTGTTTTCTTCATCTGGCTATTTCTATATGTGGTTCATGGCTTTATTTCTTGAGGTTTAGCATCAAGTCCATGCTCCATCCCTCTCAACACCTGTCTCTATAGTAAGTCACTTTCAGCTCACCAACCAGAGTCACGTCTGCCACTTGCAACCAAGAATACAGTCTGAGACAGACATGTCATTTTACTTCTAATTTGTTATTTTTTTTTTTAGGACAAAAAGAACCTTGTAATAATTACCCTTCCATATACACCTTTGTGCCTGTGTGTGGGCAAATCTGTGGCATAAAAATGCTAAAAACAGAATTGCTGCATCTGAAGTACTGGGATATTGGGCCAGGTGTGGTGGCTCATGCCTGTAATCCCAGCACTCTGGGAGGCCAAGGCAGGCGGATCACCTGAGGTCAGGAGTTCAAGACCACCCTGGCCAACATGGTGAAACCCTGTCTCTACTAAAAATAGAAAAATTCGCTGGGCGTGGTGGTGCCCACCTATAATCCCAGCTACTTGGGAGGCTGCAGCAGAAGAATTGCTTGAACTTGGGAGGCCGAAGTTGCAGTGATTTGAGATTGTGCCACTGCACTCCAGCCTGGGTGACAGAGTGAGACTCTGTCTCAAAAAAAATAAAAGAAAATAAAATACTGGGATGTTGATGGCTACTGCCAAAATGACCTCAATGCAATTTTACCAATTTGCACTACTGCCAAAAATGCATTGCCACACCCTGGTCAGCGGTGTATTATCAAAATTTTTTTAACTTTGCCATTCTGAGAGGTGAAAGGAATATCTCACAGTAGTATGCTTTTCACTTGTCTTACTAGAGGATAAAGTTTTTATATACTAAAAGACATTTGTATTTTCTTTTCTGTGAACTGTCTACATTTTTGCCTATTATTTTATTGACTATAGGCCTTTTACTTGCTGATTTGTTCGAATTCTTTATCTACTAAAAGAATTAGTCTGATGTTTAATTTTTATATAGTGAAATTTAGAAATCACTTATTTTATGACTTCTGAGCTTTAAGCTGAGAAAGGACTTCCTGGCTGGTTGCAGTAGCTCACACCTATAATCCCAGCACTTTGGGAGGCTGAGGCCATGGGATGGCTTGAGCCCAGGAGTTTGAGCCCAGAAGTTTGAGGCAGAGGTTGCAGTGAGCCGAGATCGCGTCATTGCACACCAGCCCGGGCAACAGTGTGAGACTCTGTCTCAAAAAAAAAAAAAAAAAAGACACAAGATTTAAATTTAAGGACAAAGTGGAATAAAACAGGGCCGGGGGTGGTGGCTCATGCCTGTAATCCTAGCATTTTGGGAGGCCGAGGCGGGCAGATCACAAGGTCAAGAGTTTGAGACCAGCCTGACCAACATGGAGAAACCCCGTCTCTACTAAAAGTACAAAACTAGTCGGGCATGGTGGCGCATGCCTGTAATCCCAGTTACTCGGGAGGCTGAGGCAGGAGAGTCTCTTGAACCTGGGAGGTGGAGGTTGCAGTGAGCCAAGATCGTGCCATTGCACTCCAGCCTGAGCAACAAGAGAGAAAACTCTGTCTCAAAAAAAAAAGAAGTTAGAAAAACATACCAAGTAAACAACTAACCAAAGAGAAACATGTTATGTTGATATTCCAAAATAAATCTTATCATCCCCTTTTCCTTTCTACCATAGAATAGAATTGAAAGTTCAGAAAGCAGCCTTTTTGTGTGCGGTCTACTGATTTTCAGTGAGGGTGCCAAGACATTGAATGGGGAAAAATGGTCCCTTCAACAAATTGTTTTGGGACTACTGGATACATGCTTGCCAAAAAATGAAGTTAGGTGACTACCTCACACCATATACCAAAATTAATTCAAAACAGACTACAGGTGAGGGGATCGCTTGAATCCAGAAGTTTGAGACCAGCCTAGGCAACATGGTGAACTCCTATCTTCACAAAAAATTTAAAAATTAGCCAGGCATGGTGGCTTGCATCTGTGATCCCCACTACTCAGGAAGCTGAGGTGGGAAGATCACCTGAGCCCAGGAGGTTGAGGCTGCAGTGAGCCATGATCACTTCACTGTACCCCAGCCTGAGCAACAGAGTGAAACCCTGTCAAAAAAAAGAAAAAAGGGCCAGGCCCGGTGGCTCATGCCTGTAATCCTAGCACGTTGGGAGGCTGAGGTGGGAGGATCACGAGTTCAGGAGATTGAGACCAGCCTGACCAACATGGTGAAACCCCGTCTCTAATAAAAATACAAAAATTAGCCAGGCGTGGTGGCACACGCCTGTAATCCCAGCTACTTGGGAGGCTGAGGCAGGAGAATCGCTTGAACCCGTGAGGTGGAGGTTGCAGTGAGCTGAGATCACGCCACTGCACTCCAGCCTGGGCGACAGAGTGAGACTCCATCTCGAAAAAAAAAAGAAAAAAAAACAGTAAGGGAAATTGTGTGCCCAGGGAGAGAAGGTATATGGGAACTCCCTGTACTCTCCTATCAATTAAAAAAACAAAAACAAAAACAAAAAAACTAAAACTGCTCTAAAAATAAGAATAAAATACAAGAAAGAAAACCCCTACAATGAGAACCACTTCATACCTACTAAGATAAAAAAAAAGATGGACACTAACAAGAGTTGACAAGAATTTGGAGAAATAGAAACTTTGTTTGTTTGTTTGTTTGTTTTTTGAGACAGTCTCGCTTTGTCGCCCAGGCTGGAGCGCAGTGGCGGGATCTTGGCTCATTGCAAGCTCCGCCTCCCAGGTTCAGGCCATTCTCCTGCCTCAGCCTCCCAAGTAGCTGGGACTACAAGCGCCCACCACAACGCCCGGCTAATTGTTTGTATTTTTAGTAGAGGCAGGGTTTCACTGTGTTAGCAAGTATGGTCTCATCTCCCGACCTCGTGATCCGCCTGCCTTGGCCTCCCAAAGGAAATAGGAACTCTTATAAGTTTGCTGCTGGGAATGTAAAGTTTGCAACCACTCTGGAAAACAGTCTGCTAATTCCTCAAAAGGCTAAACGTAATTACCACATGACCCAGCAATTCCACTCCTAGGTATATAACTAAGAGAAATGAAAACGTGTCCACACAAAAACCTGTACATGAATGTTCATTGCAGCATTATTCATAATAACCAAAAATGGAAACAACCCAAATGTCCATGAACTGATGAATGGATAAACAAAATGTAGTACACATCCATGCAATGGAAAATTATCAGCCGGGTGCAGTGGCTCACGCCTGTAATCCCAACACTTTGGGAGGCCAAGGTGGGTGGATCATGAGGTCAAGAGATTGAGACCATCCTGGCCAACATGGTGAAACCCTGTCCCTACAAAAAATACAAACATTAGCCAGGCGTGGTGGCGCATGCCTGTAGTCCCAGCTACTCAGGAGGCTGAGGCAGGAGAATCACTTGAACTCGGGAAGCAGAGGTTGCAGTGAGCTGAGATCACGCCACTGCACTCCAGCCTGGGTGACAGTGAGACTCCATCTCAAAAAAAAAACAAACACAAAACAAAGAAAATTATCAAAATATAGTACACCTTTTTTTTTTTTTTGAGACGGAGTCTCACTCTTGTCGCCCAGGCTGGAGTGCAGTGGCGCACTCTCGGCTCACTGCAACCTCTGCCTCCCAGGTTCAAGTGATTCTCCTGCCCCAGCTTCCTGAGTAGCTGGGATTACAGGCGCCCACCACCACCCCTGGCTAATTTTTTGTATTTTTAGTAGAGACAGGGTTTCACCATGTTGGTCAGGCTGGTCTTGAACTCCTGACCTCAGGTGATCCACCTGCCTCGGCCTCCCAAAGTGCTGGGATTACAGGCGTGAGCCACCACACCTGGCCCAAAATGTAGTACATCTACAATGTAAAGGAATGAAGTCCTGATGTATGCTACAACATGGATAAACCTTGAAAACATTATGGTAAGTGAAGAAGTCAGGCACAAAAGGCCACATATGTTATGATTCCATTTACATAAAGGGTTCAGAATAGAAATCCGTAGCATCAGAAAGTCCCACACCCACAGTGTCACTGGAGACCACGTAGGAAGCACTCCTCCCCAGCCACGGTGTGTCAGCAGAGGCTAGTGGGGAGCCTGAACTTAACACCCCTGCCCAAACGTAATGAGGTGCTCCTCCCAGGGTGTTAATGGGGGCTCTGTGAGGAACCTGGCCTTCTGCTCCCACCTGATAACAACAAGGTGATTAGAATACCTGTACAATCAGCAAACACAGATTTGAGAAAAAAACACAACTGATTCTTGGCAACCCAGTGGGAGAGTCACGTGTGTGCGATTGCTTCAGAGTAGCCACTAGCTGTGGGATTTCAGTGGGCTTTGCCCACTGGTCAGTATGTTTTGCAGAGTAAATGGAAAGCTTCTTTCAATCTGTCGAGGTGATTAAACTAGGTTGGTTAGGATCACTACTGCATTTCTACATGCAAATAATGCAAGTTAATTGAGCCTTAATAATCAGCCTGCTTGCCATTTTGAAATAACAGTGCCTATGCAAAGACTGAGAGGGGAGCTCACTATAAGCACCATCCATACTTTGGATATTGGGGACCCCTTGTGGACAATTCAGACAGAGCGAGGGCTCTCTGAGATTGCCTGTCAAAAGCAAGTAACCAAAATTCACACATGAAAAACTGAATGGAAAGCCACACAGATGTGGCACTCACATCGTTCAGGAAAAGCAGTTTCTCTGCTGTTGTCATGTGAGACAATCAAATTAGTCTATAAGTTTAATACAATCCTAATAAAATCTTAATAGGGTTTTAAAATTGGAATTGGAGAATTCTGATTCTCTTTTGGAAGAGAAATGTTCAATAACAGCCAAAAAAAAAAAATCTTTAAAAAGATTATGAGTGGGAATTTTCCCTGCCATATATGAAAATGTAGATCTAAATATACAGAAAGTTTATAAATATAAATCGATTTTGCAATATAAATGTAGCTTATGATAGTGGTGGCATTTAAAGTCTTGAAGGAAGAGTGGCTTTTTCAATAAATTGTATGAAATAATTGGCTATCCACTGAAGGGAAAAATAACATTAGATTGAATCTTCTACCCCATCACATCAAACACAGGTGGTAAAACGATTAAATATTTAGAGAGAAAAGTTGAAATATTAAATATTTAAACTATATTTTATTAATATTGGGGTAGTAAATGCCTTCCTCAACAAAATACAAAACCCAGGAGCTGGGTCGGGCGCGGTGGCTGGGCCAGGGACGGTGGCTTACGCCTGTAATCCCAGCACTTTGGGAGGCCGAGGTGGGTGGATCACGAGGTCAGGAGATGGAGACCTCCTGACCAACATGGTGAAACCCCGTCTCTACTAAAAATACAAAAAAAATTAGCCGAGCATGGTGGCAGGCGCCTGCAGTCTCAGCTACTCGGGAGGCTGAGGCAGGAGAATGGCCTGAACTCGGGAGGCGGAGCTTGCAGTGAGCCAAGATCGCGCCACTGCACTCCAGCCTGGGCGACAGAGTGAGACTCCGTCTCAAAAAAAAAAAAAAAAAAAAAAAAAAAAAAAAAAAAAAATTAGCCAGGCATGGTGGTGTGCGCCTGTAATCCCAGCTACTCCAGAGGTTGAGGCAGGAGAATCACTTGATCCCGGGAGGCAGAGGTTGCAGTGAGTCGAGATCGCTCCACTGCACTCCAGCCTGGGCAATAGAGCAAGACTCCATCTCAAAAACAAACAAACAATGGGAGCTATAAAAGACTGAGAGATTTGCGTTCATAAAATTTAAAACTTGAGTTAAAAGAAATACTAAAATAATCAAATTTAAAGGAAAAGGGAGTGAGGGGAAAAAACTGTTGCACGAAATTACTATTCAGAACATATACAGAGTTCTGACAATGTTTTAAATTGACAAAGGATGTGACCAGGAAGTTCACAGAAAAATCTAAATCAAAAAAGAAGAAAAAGGAGGAGGAGAAAAGAAAGAGAAAAAAAGAGAAAGGTGCTCAAACTCAATACTAATCAAACAAAGCAAATTAAATGAGATTTTCTTTTTTGCCCATCAGATTATTCAACATTTAAGATAGCCCATCTAAAGCCACAGTTTTTGCTATGTGATGCTCTAGCTGCAGTACATTTTTAAAGGATTTATAATTTCCAGTGTGATTTTCTCTTTAATGCAGATGTTATTCAGGAGTATTTTTAAACTTCCAGATGTATAGGGCTTTAAGAAATACTTTGGCCGGGTGCAATGACTCACACCTGTAATCCTAGCACTTTGGGAGGCCAAGGTGGGCAGATTGTTTGAGCCTAGAAGTCTGAGACCAGCCTGGGCAATATGGTAAGATAAGACCTGCATCTCTGCAAAGAAAATTCAAAAGTATTAGCCAAGAGTGGTGGTGTGCACCTGTAGTCCCAGGTACTCAGGAGGCTGAGGTAGGAGGACCACTGGAGCCCAGGAGGTTAAGGCTGCAGTGAGCCATGATTGCACCATTGCACTCCAGTCTGGGCAACACAGTGAGACCCTGTCTCAAGAAAAAGGAAGGAAAGAAGGAAGGAAGGAAGGAAGGAAGGAAGGAAGGAAGGAAGGAAGGAAGGAAGGAATTGATTTTAGTATTAGTAATACAGGAATTGTTCTTGTATTACTAATACTAAAATATTATCCTTTATAAATTGTATAAAAAGGCATAGAAATTCTGTGATAGCCATGTCTAAATCAAAAAGAATTAAAAAAAAAAAAAGCATACAGAGATAAGAGATCAGGCCCCTCTTACCCCTGTCTCCCTTCCTGCTGGCCCCTCTCTCAGCCAGTGATCATTGTTAGTTTCTTCTATAGTACTCTAGAGATAGTTTATGCATATGCAAACAAGTACTGACATATTTTTTTTTTTTTTGAGATGGAGTCACGCTCTGTTGCCCAGGCTGGAGTGCAGTGGTGCAATCTTGGCTCACTGCAAGCTCCGCCTCGCAGGTTCACGCCATTCTCCTGCCTCAGCCCCCCAAGTAGCTGGGACTACAGCCACCTGCAACCATGCCCGGCTAATTTTTTGTATTTTTAGTAGACACAGGGTTTCACCGTGTTAGCCAGGATGGTCTCGATCTCCTGACCTCGTGATCTGCCTGCCTCGGCCTCGCAAAGTGCTGGGATTACAGGCGTGAGCCACTGCGGCCAGCCAAGTACTGACATATTCTTTTGCTCATCATTTTTACTAGAAATGGTAGCATATTATATGTTATTCTGCATCTTGCTTTTTCTCCTTAATAATATATTGAAAATAGATAGCAATGCCAATGATCATCATGTGATATCAATTGATTTAAAATATTTACCGTGAGATACACACATTTAATACATACATATTTGTAATGTTTAAAGTGAACATCTAGGCTGGGCTCAGTGGCTCACACCTGTAATCCCAGCACTTTGGGAGGCCAAGGCAGATGGATCACCTGAGGTCAGGAGTTCGAGACCAGCCTGGACAATGTGGTGAAACCCTGTCTCTACCAAAAATACAAAAATTAGCCTGGCATGGTGGCAGGCACCTGTAATCCCAGCTACTCGGGAGGCTGAGGCAGAAGAATTGCTTGAACCTGGGAGGCTGAGGCAGAAGAATTGCTTGAACCCGTGCTGGCTAGTTTGTTAAAGTGAGCTGAGGTTGCATCATTGCACTCCAGCCTGGGTGACAAGAGTGAAACTCCGTCTCAAAGAGAAAATAAATAAATAAATAAAGTGAACCTCTATGATGTCCGCTACAACAGTGCTGGTACTTTTAAAGCTCATCCCTGACCACATCATCCACCCTCTTCCCTCAAGGAGCCACTATCCTGACCCTGGGGTTAATCATTGCCTTGCCTTTTTTTCATGGTTTTACCACCTTCTTATGGGGCCAAGAACAATAGAGCTTAATTTTTTCCATGTTGAACTTTAACAAAGAGAATCATAGTGTTTCCTTCTGTGACTGCTCTCTTTTGATCAACATTGTTCTGTCAACGTGTGTGATTGTGGTTAATTTGTTTGCCATTGCTACATAGCACCCCTGTAAGCACGTAACACTAGATTGTATGGACTTTTGGGTTGTCTCCAGATTGGGGTTATGTTTTTGTTTGTTTTGTTTTGTTTTGTTTTGTTTTGTTTGGCAGAGTCTTGCTCTGTTGCTCAGGCTAGAGTGCAGTGGCGCGATCTCAGCTCACGCTGGGCTCACAGACGTGCACGACCACGTATAGCTAATTTTTTCGTTTATTTTTATTTTTATTTTTTAGTAGAAATGGGGTTTCTCCATGTTGGCCAGGCTAGTCTTGAACTCTTGAGCTCAAGTGATCTGCCCGCCTTGGCCTCTCGAAGTGCTAGGATTATAGACGTGAGCCATGGCGCCTGGCCTGAGGTTAGTGTGTTATTATGATAGTTCTTGTATGTCTCCTGGTTTAGGGCAACAGTTCCCAAAGTGTGGTCCACGAAACCCTAGGGGTCCCTGAGATCACATCAAGGGGTCACTAAAGTTAAAACTGTTTTTTTTTTATTTTATTTTATTATTATACTTTAAGTTTTAGGGTACATGTGCACAATGTGGCAGTTAGTTACATATGTATACATGTGCCACGCTGGTGTGCTGCACCCATTAACTCATGATTTAGCATTAGGTATATCTCCTAATGCTATCCCTCCCCCCTCCCCCCGCCCCACAACAGTCCCCAAAGGACTATAAATCATGCTGCTAGAAAGACACATGCACACGTATGTTTATTGCGGCACTATTCACAATAGCAAAGACTTGGAACCAACCCAAATGTCCAACAATGATAGACTGGATTAAGAAAATGTGGCACATATACACCATGGAATACTATGCAGCCATAAAAAATGATGAGTTCATGTCCTTTGTAGGGACATGGATGAAATTGGAAAACTGTTTTCTTATACAGTAATACTAAAATGTAATTTGCTGTTTTCACTCTATGGATATTTGCACTGATATTGTAAAAGCAATCTGGGTAAAACTGCAGCCATCTTAGCATGAATCAAGTCAATGGCTCCAAACTACCTTGTTTGTAATTGATGTGAGTTCTTCACATCATGTTATGGGTTGTTCCCTGGCTAACTACTTCCCCATGTAGCCCTGGCTGAGGTGAGAGGATTGCTCAAGTTGAGCCTGGGAGACAGAGGTTATGGTGAGCCAAGATGGTGACACTGCACTCCAGCCTAGGAAACAGAGCAAGGCCCTGTCTCAAAAAAAAGAAACAAACATATATGTAATTTATGTGTGTGTTGGATCATGACGTAAAATATATTTCTTACTGTGGGTCTCAGTCAAAAAAGTTTTCAAGCCACTGCTCCAGAAAGATTCTAGAATGATATAGTACCATCGCCACCAACTTAGCACCTCATTGTACTAGGGACTGATGTCCCAGAAAACACTCTGTGAACACAGGTAACAATATCCTACCCAAAAGGACATTGTTTTCATGACAACACAAATACAACTTGGTGGGCTCCTGGGAGTCACAGACCCTCATTTTAGCTCTGCCTCAAGCACTTACCAGTCAAGCAATCCAGTTACTTTATATATTAAAAACGCAGATGATATGGGAAGTATTTCTTTCCCAAGGAATAATATCAGGTAGTATATGAAAAGTGCTTTGAAAACTACAATGAATAATTATTACAATAACTGATATTTAAGGAACGCATATATACATATATGTACATATATGCACGCAACATAGTTTTGAGTCCTTAACCCTGTGAATTTCACATTTAACAGATGAAGAAACTGAAGCTTAAGGTTAAATGCATGCACCAGTATTTGAACCCAAGCCTTAGACTACACCCTCGTAACCATCAAACAGTACTTTTTAAATGCTGCACGAAGAAAAAGGTTTACTATGTTAGAAATGAAAGAGCATCTTTGCCCTCTGTTATAAGGTTTGAAAGTTGTACGAATTGGATCTTTTTGCCACTTGCCCTTAAATATCATAACTCTTGAAAGTTTTTAATCCTGTGGCATTCTTATTTCCTCTTCTATGCAAATATAGTTAAAATGCAAGAATTTCAGATTGACACCTGGTAGAGTCCTGGGGTGGCATAGCAGTTTCTTTAGCTGTATAAAAGGTGAGGCCTGGCCAGGTGCAGTGGCTCATACCTGTAATCCCAGCACTTTGGGAGGCCAAGGCAGGTGGACCACGAGGTCAGGAGTTCAAGACCAGCCTGGCCAAGATGGTGAAACCCCGTCTCTACTAAAAATACAAAAAATTAGCTGGGCATGGTGGCGGGTGCCTGTAATCCCAGCTACTCAGGAGGCTGAGGCAGAGAATTGCTTGAACTCAGGAGGCGGAGGTTACAGTGAGCTGAGATTGCGCCACTGCACTCCAGCAAGATTCTGTCTCAAAAAAAAAAAAAAAAAGTGAGGCCCTTGAATGTAGTAGGTGATTGATAAATATACTGAACAAATGAGGTCCCACTTAGGTCTACAATTTTGTCAGATTGGTAGGGTAAGGTAGTTAACCAAGGAACAGTGCCCTTGGGTCCCAGGAGGAGGGACTACGGAGAAGAGGGCAGACCTCGGGGCAGAGTCAACCTGGCATGTTCGGGGACTGTCCTCACTTCTACTGGAAGGATGCACAGTTCTTGGAGGACTTACAGAGTGCAGTTCTGGGCATTACTCACTTTACAATCCCAATGTTTGCAGATATGACCAATGTGGTATTTTTTATGTAAAGCCCTGGACCAAGGGCAGCAGTGAGGGGCATCCTGCTCTCAACTCTCCTACAGACACTGGCTTGGCCAGAAAATGGGTTTAGAGATCAGGCCCTAAGAATCCAGAGATGATCCCATTCCCTCAACAGTTCTTGGTGACAATCACCAGTCTCTCCTTCTTGTAGGGCTTGAGATATAAATCGTCCACTTCTAGTTTTTACAGACATTCTCAGTTTCTATTGCCTCCGTTGGTAAGACCTTGTCCTAGAAGCAGCTCTACCAGGACACCTGAAACAGGAAACAAATAAGGCTTGAATTTGGGAGTCTGGCATGATAGATTCGATTGCATTCCCCAAAAACAATCTATGAAGGAAAAGGGATTTTGTTGTGTTTTGTTTTCTTTTAGATACAAGGTCTTGCTCTGTTGCCCAGGCTGGAGTGCAGTGGTACAATCTTGGCTCACTGCAACCTCAGCCTCCTGGGCTCAAGCAATCCTCCCACCTCAGCCTCCCAAGTGGCTGGAACTACAGGCTCATGCCACCATGCTGGCTAGTTTGTTTTTGTAGAGACAGGATCTGGTTATGTTGCCCAGTCTGGTCTGGAACTCCTGGCCTCAAGCAACCCTCTTGCCTCGGTCTCCCAAAGGAATCTTTTCTAAATAATAATTATAGGCTTATCTTCCCATCATTGAAGTTTTAATTCACAGGACAAAACAAAATAGGCCTGAGTCCAAGGGCCCCTCGTAACATGTTTCCATGTCCTCTTACATAGACTCACTTCCACCCTACCTAATTCAGCAAATTAAACCCTGGGGATCATTCTCCCCAGTTCTCCCTGGAGTACCACTCAGGCATGTCTGAAATATGGTAGATTAAGTGGACACACCTTTGGCCTGTCAAAGTACCTTCCCAGACTGAGAATAGATCATGACCAGACACCTAAAGTCCATACTGGAAGGAATGTTTATGTTCAAGACCAGAGCCTTGTGGAATGGAAAAAAAAATCCAGGGCAACAGGTTTAAGACCCATTAGGAGACAATATTATCGTCATGAATATAAATGAGGCCTAGGCAGGTTGGGAGTAGCTAGTGTCTTGGCTCTGGCACAACCAGGCCCTGTTCCTCCACAGGGCTGGCCAGGGCAGAGGTGAAAGGGGCTGGGGTGTGACCGAGTGAGCTGGAGTAGAGGTAGAAAAAGGGACACAGAACATCCCAGGCCTAAGCTACATGGAGTATGAGAGAACAGCTGGAATGTGCTCTAGAAGCCCTGGGAGAAGGCCTCAGTTGAGGCTGAATTCAGATATGCCTGGGACCCGGTCTCTGTTAAGAGACCCCGGAGAGCTGGTGCAGAGCTGATGTGGGCAGCTGAACAGGGCCAGGCAGGGGCAGAGGCCAGGTGTGGGAGGGCGTGAGCACAGTGTTCTTCACAAGACCATAAAAGTCCAGCTAGAATGTTCCGTTTCTAAAATCAGATGGGAACATTCTTCCTCCAGTTCCAAAAGTAAAAATCTGAGAGCAAAAGGTTCTGGCAAAGGGAAAGTGGGGCCGGAGAAGGGACAGACTAAGTAAGCCCCAGGGGATGAGAAGCCCTAGGAGAGGGTGTGCATCTTCCACCATGGTGAGCACAACGCTGTCCCCTGCAGACACAGGGACAGCAGGGACTTGAAGCCACAGCCCCCCTCCTCAGCACAGGAAGGTGACCTGTACATAGGATAGGACTCCTTATCCTCACCAGAGGATGCAGTAGGGTGGACAAGAGCAGGTGAAGACAGTACAGGAGCCCAAATTCTAGGTCCAATGGTAGTTTTTATTCCCCAGGAACAAAGATAATGTGGAGAAGAAACTCCAAAAGGAAACAGAGCACGGATGACAGAAATGACACCACGGCAGCCTGGCTCAGGAGTCGGGTAGATAGATGGCTGCTCCACAGTGGACCCGGTCATGGCCCTGGTTTCTTGGATCCACATTTGCCCCGTCTCTTAAGTGTCCATCTCAGAGGTGGAGGATGGAGACAGTGAGGCGGAAAACGTGCTTGCTCTAAACAAAGGAGACAAATGGACCTTCTATTCCCAGAGGCCCAGGGACACCAAAACCTCCCTCTTCAGAATGGAGGTAGACAGATAAAAATGAGAGGGGCTTGAGTGTCACAGACAATCTGAAAGTAATAATAGGGGCTCACTGTGGCTGGCAGAACTGGTACTGAAATGGGGACTACAGGGGAAGCAGCTTCCAGTTTTATGGTGGAGAGTCAGTCCTGAATCAGGCCCTGGGGCAACTATAACCAGAGTGCTGTTTCTAGCCACTTACTTCAAAGGACTCTGGCTATGTTGAATCAGAAGCCATTATCTTTTTCCCAGAGGATGCACTTCCATCCCTATTTCTTGCATGATCCTGCTCCCTACAAGCCTGATCCTTTAAAAAACAGATTGGCAAGCGACGAGAAAAACGGTGCCTCACATGCTTGAGATGTGACAGCTTCTCCTGCAGGCAAGAACCTCTCAGAACAAGGTCCTTTGGTATGAGCTAGATCATCCAGGCCTGTCCCTGCAGAACACACCAAGACTCATCCCTGTACTACAGGGTGGCCTCTGGCTATGGCCTGGCACAGTGAGGACAGAGGCGGGGTCCTGAGTCAACATCACAGGGAGGTCTCCTGGAGGATGCAGGTGGAGCTGCTCCCCTGATAGGCTGTGCCATCCAGGGCCATGGCCTCCTTGTCTCTGCTGTCCCCCAGCACACCATTCCTCGGCTTCTCAGGAAACAGGCCAGTGTCCATGAGGTGGTCCTGCAAACACAGAGCCAAAGGGGTGGAACTGGTGAAGACAGATGATGGGTGCTTGACAGGATTCACACAAAAAAGGTCCCCGCCAGAAGGGAGCCCAGCAAGGCTGGGTTCGGGAGGGAGAGCAGGGGGAAAAGAGGGAGGGCACAGCACAGCAGGGAGCACAGGGTGGGCTGGGGAGGGGAGCTGACTGGCCCAGGCCGGGCTGGGGAGGGGAGCTGACTGGCCCAGGCTGGGGCTGAGCTCCTCTGAGCCCTGAGATCCTTCTGCCCACCAAGCCAGTGCAGTCCTGTGGGTAGAACCTGAGACAGCCGTGCGGGACAGCCTAGGCTTAGCTGATCCTGAGAGGGGCACCCGGGGCAGGGGGAGAGAAAAGGGGTAGAAGGGAACCTGAAGAGTCAGTGGCATCTGTGGAGAAGGGCAGGGAGGGGTCACTTGGACAGCAGGTACTACCTGGCCATAGCTCCTGCAGTGGAGCCGCTTCTGCCAGGACAACGGAAGGAGGGACAGGAGCTTTGGCAACACTGGGTAAATGGTTGCAGGGTTCAGGGACCGGCCTCGCATTCTCCCTGAATGGAAATGTGCTTCTGAGTCTCTGGGTGGAACCATCCACAGCAGCGGGCCCCATGTCCTCCCTTGGCCCCCAGAGACCCCAGCCCCCACCCACCTCCTACATCCCAGCAGAAAAGCCTGACAGCTACGGACACCCAAGAGCTCAGAGGGCAGGAGCCTTTCTCCCGAGAGTCCCTTAGGGCCCTCTGTTAACCCCTCGGTGCTCATCTGCACTGCGATCCCACATCCTTACCAGTGAGTAGACTGACAATCAGGCCCACCACAATCACTGTGGTGGAGTTGTGAGCACTGTACCATAAGTAAGACAAGGAATAGAACCGCCGCAGCCCTGTGGGCCTGGGAAGAGCAGAGGTGAGAACAATAAGCAATTCGTTGGCAGGGCATTCTTTGGGCACCAATCTCTACTTGCCTGCATGGTCCCAGGGTCTTGGGACCCAATACCCAACACTTCCCTGGGGCCTCTGGTGGCCCATCCCTTAGCAAGACCCCTGTGAAAGCCCTCAAAGGAGGGCTTTGAGAAAACAAGAAGATAGCAAGCCCCGCCTTACTTGGAGAAGGTAGTCAAGGGCATCAGTGTGGTCACAGTGGCAACGGTTAGATTGGTGGGCAGGGAGAAGCTGGACCCATTAGAGGGAGAGGGTGGCATGCTGGAGCCCATGCTGGTCACGATGCTCCCGATGCCAATCCAGAAGGCCATGACGAGCCCAGCCAACAGGCCCACAATAGCACCCTGCCGAGACACAGTGCAGGCCTGTCACAAGGCCAGTCCTGCCAGCCCTCACGGCAGTCCTCAGCTCTCCTGGTGACAGCCCTGCCAACCCCCAGGTCCATCCTGCTACACATGACTGTGGATCCAGATGCATCACTCACAGGAGGGTTAGCACATGGAAAGAACATTCCAAGGCAGAAGAGTCCCAGCAGCGGTCCCCCAACCATGCCAAAGATGCTGATTGCTGCCTAGGAGGACAGGGTGAGAAGAAAAGGAAAAAGAACACAGACTCAGAGATGCCCAGACCCACCATAAAGCATAGCCACCAGCCATGACCTTGGAGCCCCACTTGTCAGATCTGTCTCTTCTGTGGGAACAATCAGAACTCCAGAGGTGGCCGAGCGGTGGCTCATGCCTGTAATTCCAGCAGTTTGGGAGGCCGAGGCGGGAGGATCACCTGAGGTCAGGAGCTCCAGACTAGCCTGGCCAACATGGTAAAACCCCGTCTCTACTACAAATACAAAAATTAGCCAGACACGGTGGCACATGCCTGTAGTCCCTCAGCTACTTAGGAGGCTGAGACAGGAGAATCACTTGAACGTGGGAGGTGGAGGTTGCAGTCAACTGAGATCGCGCCACTGCACTCCAGCCTGAGCAACAGAATGAGACTCTGTCTCAAAAAAAAAAAAAAAAAAAAGAACTCCAGAGGGCAGGAAAGGCTGCTAGGGGGCTGATGGAGAGGGATGTGTTTTGAGTTCTCTGAGGCTGATCCTTAGCTCTCTCTCAGCCTACAACATCCCAGGAATGACCCTGCGTCCTCTGGCTGCTTGCAAGTCTGTTCACAGTAAAGACGGTCCATCAAAGGGGAATCTCTTACGCCTGCCCCCCGGTCATTCCCCTCAATATAGCTGCCCTTCTCAACTTCCTGTTTCAATCAATTCCTTCTCTCCCTTAAAATTGCTTCCTACCCTCTATAGTTATTACCTGCAGCACAGGTCCCATCTGGGAGGAAATATAGGCCATTCCTAGACAAAGCAGCCCATAGCCAAAGGCTGGGGGAAAAGGACAGGAGAGGAAACAAGAAGGTGTGAGTTAACACAAGCAATGGGGTAAAGCAAGGCTCCCTGCCCAGCCAAACTACCACCTCTGTCTCTCTGGAAACAAAAGGCATATTACATCATGCCCCAGCTTCCTCCCACCAAGTCCTCACTCCTATGTGACTCAGAGACCTCCCTAGGACATGCCCTGAGATGTAAACAACCATGCATGCAGGGAAGGTTGTGTGCTTCATTAGGCAAGTGCTGAGCCCCGGATAAAGTGGGTGTTTTACAGCAAACTGATGACAATGGTCAGGATGAAGCTTAGAAAGACCCAGACTGAAGAGATGAGGAAGCATAACCCCACCAAGGCCTCTGGAAAGCATGATGGCCCGGGCTTCAGAGAACTCAGGGAACCAAGGTCGAATCAGGTCTTCCATCGTAACAGTTGCCAATGAATTAAAAGCAGAGGATATAGTGCTGAAAAAGAGGAAGAGGATGAGGAGTTGAGCGAGGCAAAATTGTCAGCTCTATGGGACTCTATGGAGGAAATGGTGTCCTAAAGCGGGGAGATGACAGGTACCACCAAGAAACCTCCTCATAGTTGGACTTGATGCCACCTCAGAGCGGGCCTGGAAGGCAAGGACACAGTCCTTTTTTGAATGTGGATATGGGTTTCATTTGAGTAGATCAATTTCTGGTACCATAAAAGAACTCTTAACCAAAACAGGGGTATCTCTGTTGTGCTGTGGCCTACAAAGATGAGCTATCCCTTGTCATCCACACAGATGGGGTAGGCACAGTGAGAAACTTAGAGGGATTCCCCACCCACTACCACCCCGCTCCACCCATCACCTTGTACCAAATAGGGGTCAGGTGCACCAGGCCTGAGGGAAATCGTCAAAGTGGGTACCTGAGAGAGCCGCTGAAGAGGCAGGCAATGAAGAGCCCTGGCAGGCCCGGCAGGCCCTTCAGGAGATCCATCACAAAGTACAGGACGAACTGCAAGTAGAGCGGAGGTGCACAGCAGTCCTCAGAGAGGGGCCTTCCCAGGGCCGGCTCTGCAGGGAAGCTCCCTTTACATGTGCCCCAGCGAGTCTACCGAGACTGGGTGCATTACAAGGGAAGCCAGGGCCTGGGGCATCTCTGCTGACCCAAGTGTCTACACACTAAGTGGAGAGAAAATGAGCTCTACAGAGGGAATGACACAATTCGCCCGCAGCTCTGTTTCTGGCTACTAGTGTGACTTCTGCTTACTGGCTACCTCATTGAGTCTGTTTTCTCCTCTGTGAAATGAGGCTGTTAGAGGCTTAGGTGAGACCAGGTATGTGATAGCTCCCAGCAGAGCACATGGAGCCCAATGGGGAGTCAGTAAGGGTAGGTCCTCACCCCAGTAGGATGAGCACTGTGGTTAGGTGATGCTAGGGACCGCAATCCTCACATGCTAGATTCCTAGCATCTCAGAGTGGGAAAGGATTTTACAACCGTCTCCCACCCAGGGTGGGAGTCCTTTCTGCAGTCAGTCCTTTCCTACCTAGACACTCCTGTTGTGGGGCCAGGCCTGCCCTCACGGGAACAGAACAGTGCCTTCTCACCTGGTCTGGGGCTGCCTGAGCCTGCTGAATGCTCATGGGATACTCCTGGTAATACGCGAACATGACCAGGCCAATGAGGCAGCCCACGCAGAGGGACACCTGCTGGAAGGGGAACACTGCATAACAGGAGCTGCAAAAGAGGTCAGTGCCAGGAGGAGAGCCGGCGTTAACAGACACCCTCAGGTGTGTGCCCCTGACCTCCAGAAAGGAGACCCACATCCTGACCACAGTGGATGTGTATGCACTCTGGCATCCTGCCCCACCCCAATTATCTCTGGGGAACCCCTTCCCCTAGACCTTGCTCCACTCCCTTCCTGTCCCTGCACTCACAGCACAGCAGCCTTCTCCGTGCGGGAACTGAGGTACCGCTGCACCTGAGCCTGGTTCACCCCGTATAAGGAGAGCATCATGAAGACACCCCCGAAGGCCAAGGTCCAGAAGGTGTGCCGCACAAAGGGGTCTGGATCCAGCCTGTAACAGACACCACCCAGTCATTGTGCAAAGCCTGAGAGACACAGCCTTCCTGCCCTCTTGGCAACAGGAGTCAGTGGACAGGAAAGGAGAGACACCACTGCTAGGGCCAAGGGGGGGACTGAAAGCAAGAAGCTGGGTGCACTTGAGAGACAGCACAGCCAGTTAGAGGGAGGCTCCATTCTTCCACCCCAGGCTCATTCCAGGTACTCATCCCAGGTAATGTCCTGACTCTCTATAAACACTAGCCGGGCACCTGTAATCACCCTCCATCTCTGCAGGACCAGTTTCCCACTGTCTGCTGTTACACCTCAGGCTTCCCAGTTTACCTTCTGCTTACTATAGCCGAGACCAGCCTCTAGGATGGGCTCAGTGCCCAGGCACTGCAGACCCCAGCCAGGAGTAGGGGTATACTTACTCAAACCCAGAGATGCGCCCGTGCTGGGAAGCCACGGCCCACACACGCCCCAAGCCGCCCACCTTGGCTGACCCCACGATGATAACTGCCAGCTGCCCGAGGAACATGACCAGTGTCTGGAACACATCTGTCCAGATGACGGCCTTCAGCCCACCCTGCAAGGAAAGCACAGCAAACCTGCCACAGAGGCCTTCTAAACCCAGCTTGTCCAACCTGCCTTATTTTGTTGTTGTTCCATTTTGTTTTGTTTTGTTTTAGGCTTTTTGCAGCCTGAAGCCAGTTTTTAGTTTCTGTCTCTGGTGATATGTATAAAAGAGGGATGACGAAGGGGCTTTACTGACCCAACCAGAAACAGAAACTAAGAACCCATGACTATATTCTCTCCCTTGGACACTCCTGAAACCATCCACCCTAAGAACATAATACCAGTGAGGGGACTCTCCTGCCATTAGGCATGTAATTGCTGTGACCCTGTTGACATCATTCCCATCCCATCCTCTACCTTCATATACCATCCCCACTGCTAAATCCTATCATAAATCTTACCACCCCAGAATTTCACCTATATTCTCCTCACCTATATTCTCAGCTTATCTCTTCTTTTCCTTCTCTTCCCATGTCCCCTCCTTACTTCATCCCTTCCCCTCCCCACACCAGGGCTTACTGCACTTACCAGAGCTGTATAGACGGTACAGACAATGCCTAGGGCCAGCACGGACAGCCACAGATCAAAGCCAGTCACTGTAAGCATAGAAGCCACATTCTTATCCCTGGAAAAGGGTTCCCCAGGGGAGAAGCCCTGGTAGGGCAATCACGTCATGCCACAGAGATAAAGCATTGGTCATTAACAATGAAATAAATCATTCACCACAACGGAGAAAAATGTTTGCAGAGCTCCACCAAAAGGTATTGACTAACCAGTTCAGATAGGGCATGGTAACATGTTACTAGCTGTCAATTGAGGTGGACCAAGCCTTCCTCTGGTAGAGACCCACCCAAGGGCCCAAGCGGTGAATTAATTCCCCATTCAAGGTCAGGTTCTTTTCCACATACGCTCCTCCATCTGCCTCTCCCAAAGGTGCTTTCCTAACCTACCATGGCTGAAAGCCAGGGGCTGTGTGACTCCTCACCTGCATTGAGAGCCAATGATGGAGCATAGAGCACAACTCCCATGTAGATCACCTGTTGCATGTGGAAAAAATGTGATGGGGGCCGGAGAATGGTGGGAAGAGAGAGGAAGAAAGATGGGCCTCAGCGCCAATATGCCCATGGCTTCCCCTCACCTAGGCTCACTTCCCTCTTCCTTCTCCTCTCAAATTCTGGCTTGCTGCCACCACAGTATCTGTGCTGGAATTGGAAGGCATGGGCAGCAGGATGCCTCTGGGGTCCTCACAGATGCTGACCTCTAGCAGGAATTTCAATCCTGCCAATCTGAGAGCAGGGGAGACTCCAATTCCCTCAGCATGCTTGCGTTCAGGTCCCCCAACATCCCCCAGGCTCGGTTTCTATCCTCATTCTGCTTACCATCTGAAAGATGAAGGTCACAGTTCCACACACTCGCACAGTTTTATTGAATCGAAGCTCCAGGTACTGGGTATACAGAAAAAAAGATTTTTCTCCTGACTTCACCCCGACAACTCACACACAAATTCCCTCAAGATGCTCAGGAACATGAGGGAATATCCAACCCATACCCACTCTGAGTCCTACTCGGCATAGCACCCTCCTCTCCAATCCTGCCCCTATACCTAACATCACTGAGAAAGAATTATAAACACACAATGAGTTTTCTGTCCCTCTCATTAGGTGGAGGAGGTCTAGGGTCCCAGGTCCTTCCTATGTGCCTGTCCCTCCTCTCCACCCCAACCCCAGTGTCCCACGCACTTCTCCCTTCCATCCCTACTCACCTCATAGGCACTGGTGAGATGCAGGCGGTAGAAAACGGGGATGAAGATGTGTGCAGGTATCAGCAGCCCCAGAAAGTAGCAGCAGCCCAGGAACCAATATTGGGTCCCAAATCGGTAGATCTCTGACGGCACACCCAGGATGGCCACGGCTGACTGGAAGGTGGCCAGCAGGGACAGCGCCACCGGAAGGCAGCCCATTTTGCGGTCCGCCATCAGCAGCTCACCAACAGTATGCCGGCCCCAGCCACGACAAGCATGGTAGAGCCCAATGGCAAGAGAGAGAACCAGCAGCAGGACGAACACCACATAGTCCACGATGGAGAAGGTGGACATGCCCACGCTTGTGCCCGAGGTTGGGGAAAGAGGGGCTGAGGTGCTCACCCCTACACTCATATCCTCACTGTGTCTGTGATCTGCAGCCAGTTGCTGCTTCAGGGCTCTGGGGTAGGGCAGGGGCGGATGTGTGGCTACAATCTGGCTTCCAGCCACAGTCTCACAGTCTTCCTCCACGGAGTGATACTGTCCAGGGTGAGCTGCAAAGGAATTAGCTCTTAGTGAGGCCTATCTGGCCTTGGTAGCCATTCACCCTTGGGCCTTGTACATCGCATGCCATCAGAAGTGGACCAGCCAGCATAGTGGTAGCCCTTCAAGGTCTAGAGGCCCTGGTATGGGTTTGGTAGGGGACATAAGTGAGGGAGAAGCATCAGAGTGCAACAGCCAGGAGACAATATAACTTGGCCAGGACCTTTGAGTATGCACAGCTGTGAAATTCAACAACCTTCTTAGGTCTCCACCCGAGTACCAAAAGAAAAATAAACTCTAGCCTAAGTTTCTTTGCAGAATTTCCCGGCCCCACTTGAAGGCACAGACCCAGTCACTACAATACACTAAGCCAGCAGAGCCCAGCCTGGCGCCACAGCCCAGCAGGAAACACAGCATGGAGACTAATGGCAGCAGGGCTTCCCCTACTGCCCCTGGCCTCGGCCCTCGCCTCCTGTGATCCCCAGTGTCACCCTTCTAACTGATCATCAGTGAGACTGCCTCTGTGGCAGCCACAGACTCCATTTCAGGTATCCCCAGGCCAACCCCTTTCTTAAGGTTCTCCCTAACACCACTAGATAAGTGCTGCCACCCACCTCTCAGCCCCTCTACCTGCAACATCACAGTCAACAGCAGACGCAGGAAGAGCGGCAGGATTCAAAAGTGAGAGGGGAAAGGTGAGAGGGCACCATGCTGGAGTCAGGGTTTCAGAATGACGATTCTCCATTCTGGAGAGAAGCAACCCAGCCACGGAGCTGAGAGGCAAAGGGACCAGCCAAAGAGAGTGGTCGTATCCTGCTGGGGACAGACACCTACCTGGAGAAGCAATCCCTGTTCTGAGGCAGAGTTGCCTGGAGCTGCAGAGCTGAGGATCTGGCTCTATGAGTAGCTGAGGTGAGAGATCAGGAATTGGGGGTGGGGTGAAGCTCAGCAGTCATTTGTTCTGGCCCCTTCAGGGAACCAATGGCTGTGTTCCAAATGGCCCTATCACCCTATGGCCCCCAAACTCCAACTCAGCCCTAGAGGCTCCAGAACAGGGAAGAGGGAGCTCATATTCAACAGCATTCCTAGATGGATTAGGCTTTCAGCCTAAAGTACTCTTGGCACTCTGTGCGGGAGGGAGTTGGAAAGAAGGAACTGAAAACATGGGAAAGTTGAAAGTTGATTTTCTAACTCCTGCACAAGAAATGTTAATCCCCCAAGAATACACCACAATCCTCAGAGAAAGAGGGAAGGGATCGTAATATTTAAAATCTTAAATCTTTGGACACCACTATTACAACCAACCCCCCACCACTGACAATTTCACAGATAAACACGCTAAGGCTCAGATAGTTCAAGTGACCTTTCCAAAAGCACAGAGCCGACTATTGTCAGAGCATAAATTAGAACCCAGGTCTAGGGATTCACCATCCACCCTGTCTGTTCTCCAAGCATATCATATTGTCTTCAAAGGCAATCCTCTGGGGTACTTATTGGTATGGGGAAAAAACACCAGAGAATGCCATGTAGTTAGACAGCCTAACATGACGACAGTTAACATTTGCTGAACACCTGCTATGTAACCCAGCAGTGTGTGAGGTGCTTTATGAACATTAGTAATAATACATAATGAAGCTAACATTTTCAAAACAGCATGTCTCAAATTAAGACACGAATACTCTCCAGTTAACACAAGAAAACTGAGAGATTAAATAACTTGCTCAAGGTTATGCAGCATGATACAAAACAAGAGAGAAAGAAACAGTGCTGTCTGCAGCTATGACAGGTGTTCACCAAGGGCCCTGTCCTCACTATTCCCAGAACCAGGGCAGGAGCAGAGTGTTGCAGTCAGTCATTCACAAGACATAGTTTAGATTTCAACTAATCAAGAGACAGACTAACATAAACTATGTCTTCTGCTTTTGCCCACTAGGAGAAAGATTAGGCTGTCTTTCCGCTCTCCCGCAGTGTGTTCTTGGGCAGACACTGGCTGGCTGGCAAGATATGGCCTCATGCAGACTAAACCTGAACTCTGAACCTCTTGGGGCCAATAAAGAGGGAAAATCAGGGCTGGCAACTCTTGGATCACATGTTCTACAAGATTCCCAACAGGCTTAAACTCTGGTTTAACCTAAACGTGCCCTGGGCCTTTGCACATTGCAACACCCTGAGTTTTCTCATTCGTCTTTGGCAAGTTTTTACTGCTATGATAGAGATGATGGGAACTACTGGGGAGTAAGAGGAAAGAAGAGGTCTCCTGTGTGCAAAGAACACAGAACAAAGAACTAACTATAGGGTTAGTGGTTTAGAGAGGTAGGTGGCCAGAGACAGGAAGGAAGGTCCCAGTATGGGACACGGAGGTACAGAAATAAAGACACTCTGCTGATGGGACTTCCTGATAAAATTCTATTTGCGTGATGTATGGAGAATTCCCCTGGATGGCCTGAGAGAGCCCCAGGGAAGACAGGAAAAACCTGACCTAGCAACAGACCAGATTCTGAGAACAGATCTGTGGTTTTCTAAACACCCTACATTGATCCAAACGCTATGGTCTTGCATCTCTCCAGAAAGAGGGCGGCCAAAAGCAAGAGCTAGCTGTTGTTTCACTACAACTATAACACGCCAAGGCACAAACAGCAGATTGTGGGACCCCCCCCCTTTTTTTTTTTTGGAGACGGAGTCTCGCTCTGTCGCCCAGGCTGGAGTGCAGTGACACGATCTCGGCTCACTGCAACCTCCACCTCCTGGGTTCAAGTGATTCTTCTGCCTCAGCCTCCTGAGTAGCTGGGACTACAGGCATGTGCTACCGCGCCCAGCTAATTTTTTTTTTTTTTTTTTGTATTTTTAGTAGAGACGAGATTTCACCATATTGGCCAGGCTGGTCTCAAAACTCCTGACCTGACGATCCGCCTGCCTCAGCCTCCCAAAGTGCTGGGATTACAGGCAGTGATGTGGGACCCCTTTTAAAAACCTGAACTTGGCCTGGCACGGTGGCTCATGCCTGTAATCGCGGCACTTTGGGAGGCCGAGGCGGGCAGATTACGAGGTCAGGAGATCGAGACCATCCCGGCTAACACGGTGAAACCCCGTCTCTACTAAAAAATACAAAAAATTAGCCAGGCGTGGTGGCAGGCGCCTGTAGTCCCAGCTACTCGGGAGGTTGAGGCAGGAGAATGGCGTGAACCTGCGAGGCGGAGCTTGCAGTGAGCCGAGATCGCGCCACTGCACTCCAGCCTGGGCGACAGAGCGAGACTCCGTCTCAAAATAAAAATAAAAATAAAAATAAAAACCTGAACTCACTTTGGTCACACACTGCAGTGGATCGCATTGACTCCTACAAAAGGCAATGAGACCACTGCAGGACTAACTGTTCCAAAAAGATTCCCTCAAAATCTGTCCTGTGGCCTATAATTCCTCAAGGTGTGAAAGGCTTTGGGGGCCCTCCTTAAAATGCTAATAGCTACTAACACCTTAGAAAATTTGCCAGCCAGCTAAACGTAAACCTTTCAGGAACTTCCAGGCAGACACCATGGGGGTAATGTGGAAGGGAAGCCTGGCTCGGCTACTCGAGATGATCACTTGGGTCGGCTTTAAGGAGCTTTCTGGCTGGCCCTAACCAACACTGTCGCGCCGGGAGCAGGGATCCCCTGGCGCCCTTCAGTCAGGGCGCTGGCCCACCCTGGGGCAGCAACGCACTCCCTTACCTCCGTGGTTCAGTCAGAGCTAGGAAGGTCCCTTTGTGCTTCCTGAGATCAACATCGCTCCCTTTTCCTGGGAAGGCAAAGAAAATGAGTTAGGGAAGCGTCTATCCCGCTCCTACCTCCTCGCCAGGCTCCCGGACGCTATGCGCTATCAGGATTGAGGTGAAGAGGACTAGGTGCCCGGGGCGATCCAGGCTCGTGTCCTCCCGCTGGAGTTTGAGGTTTGCCCTTCCCTCATCACCCTCACCCTCGTTCTTTCCCGGTTTCCCGCTTCCCTCTACGCGGCGGAGACCACCACCTTACCGCTCGCACTTAAGATCTTCTCAGACCCACGCCGGAGGCCTGCTCGCTCCGCCCCTCCCCGCCCCCTTGTCCCCGCCCCGGCTCAGACGCCGCTCCCCGGTGCCTCTCGGCACCGGCTCACGCTCTCCAGGCCCACCTGCCCGGTCTCCACACGTGGGTAGCCAGAGCCCGGCCGGGAGCCCGCGGGGGCCCCGCCCCCTGCCCGCCCCGCTCGCCGTGCCGCCATGTTTACTGAGGGCGGATGGAGGGGCCCGAGTTTCTGCGAAGCCGCGACCTCGGCGTCCGGACGCGGGGAACACCGGGCTGAGGGAGTCTGCAGTCGGCTCCGGGAAGCCGCGCGGCGACGGGGGAGGCCTTCACTAAAGGGGAAAAGGAAGAGGGGGTCGGCCAGTGTCCCCGAAAGAGAGCTGGGGCGCATGAAGACCAGCGCAGAGCTCCACGAGCAGGAAAAGCCCCCAAGCAGCCCCAGGGCGACTGGACCGGGCCGCTTAGGCCACGCCCGGGGAAGAGGGCCTGACGCGCTGCGGGGCGGGGCCGCGGGGCCGGGTCGCGCGAGCAGCGGAGCACCAAGGGAACGGAAAATGGCGCCTCACGGCCCGGGTAGTCTTACGACCCTGGTGCCCTGGGCTGCCGCCCTGCTCCTCGCTCTGGGCGTGGAAAGGGCTCTGGCGCTACCCGAGGTACAGAAGCAAGTTTGAGGTCGGGCTGAAGCAGGGTCGCTGGCCAGCCGTGCGTCGCGCTCGCCAGCGGCTCCCCCTTCTCCTCGGCGGGCCTGCGGCTCTGATTTCGTCCCTGACGCTTCCCGACCCTGCCCAGCCAGGTCCTGTTCCCAAGTACTCACGCCGTGCAGGCCTTCGGCGCCCCAGTCCTGCCGACTTTCAAAGACCTGTGAAACTTGATTTCGCCCCTTAATTTTAGAATAACTTTAAGTTCTTTCTACGGACGGGTCCTCTGGCTCTTGTGTAATCTCTCTACGCACGAACGCCATATATCGTGCGGTGGTAGGGCTGTACTTTTCTTTTGTAATGCTTGATGAGTTCTTTACGTACCTGCGGTCCTTTTACACCGCGCCAAACTAGGGCTGTCAGATTGAGAAGTCTCTGCAGAAAGCATAATAAATATGTTCGAATAGTGATCTTCAGAGATGAGGACCTTCCCTGTGCGATATCTGGTACTGAAAGTGTCGGGAGCTGATTCGGCGCAGGACTCTGGAGGAAGAAATGGCATCTCCTAGCCTAGCCTGTTACAAGGGTGGGACACGAGCCGTTTATCCATTTATCGGCCCCGTGTTAGAGGAATTCTGGAAACGTGTACTGGCAGTTAATTCTTGATCGCCGTTTGTTCTTTTCTTGGCTTTTCTTTCTGGAGTTCTAATGTTTCTTTCTCTTCTGCAGATATGCACCCAATGTCCAGGGAGCGTGCAAAATTTGTCAAAAGTGGCCCTTTATTGTAAAACGACACGAGAGCTAATGCTGCATGCCCGTTGCTGCCTGAATCAGAAGGGCACCATCTTGGGGTGAGGGGAAGACATCCCTAGATGCTGGATACAGGCCATTCCTTAGCCTGGCTGCTTTTATACCCTTATATTATTTAAAGAATCCACCTATTATGGTTTCAGCTGTAGTCATCACGCAGATGTCTACCAAAACTAGATCTCTTTAGTGTCTTTTTTAACCTTTCCACACTCCAGGTACATACGGGTACCTCTAGCTTCCTATTAAGCATTTCCTACTGAGTGCACCCTAACTTCAAACTCAGAATGTTACGTTTTGCTTCCATTCTCTTCTTTCCTTCATCTACCTAAATACTTCTCTGTATTAAGCTTTTAGAAAACCAACATTTTCCATTATCACTCTCCTGCTTTAATACTATATTTAGTAACTGTCTGTTGCTCTCAGGACAAAATTCAAACCATTAAGTACCATACTAGTCCCAACCCACTTTTCCAACATTATTTCCAATTGTCCACTCAAACCTCCATAATGGTCTGCACCAGCCAGATTTGCCTGCCCTCAAAGGTATTCCACCTTTGTTCAGGCCTCTCTCCATACCTGAAATTGCCTTCCTCTACCAAATTAGGAAATATCCATCCTTCAATTCCAACATCTTTTGTGAATATTTACTACTACTAAGTTCCAGAGTAATACCTTTTTTAAATTATTATTTATTTATTTTTTTGAGACGGAGTTTCACTCTTGTTGCCCAGGCTGGAATGCAATGGCATGATCTCGGCTCACCGCGCCCTCCACCTCCTGGGTTCAAGCGATTCAGTAATACCTTTTTTAAAAACTTTCTGTAATCTTTAGTGTCCACTCAAATATATTTATACACCGTCCTGTGGTTTCTTTTATATTGTAATTTAATGTTTACAGTGCTTTTATTTTTGGGCAGTGCTCTTGTTCCTCTAACTACATTGTAAGCCACTCAAAGGCCAAAATACTGTGTTACATATTTTTAACATTCTCCCAGTGTTTGCAGTTTGTAGGGACTCAGTAAATATTTGTAGAATAAAGGAATGGATAGCAGTAGATATTGAAGAAAAAAATAACGTGGCATGATCCTTAATGTCCAGCAGTTTACAACCAATCTATGGTAGAAAATACATGTGGAAAAAAACTTTGATTTATGTGACTTGCTTTTTTTTTTTTTTAATTTAAAGGCCCTCCGTGGATCTGAAAATCATAATATGAGATTCACTAATGTAGACAAGAAACACAGATTTCTCCCGATAGATGCATAACCGATTAGAACAGTGCTGGCGGATAGAACTTTCTGTGATTATGAAAATGTTCCAAGCCAGGCGTGGTGGCTCATGCCTGTAATCCCAGCACTTTGGGAGGCCCAGATGGGCGGATCACGAGGTCAAGAGTTCAAGACCAGCCTGACCAACATGGTGAAACCCCGTCTCTACTAAAAATACAAAAATTAGCCAGGCGTGGTGGCATGTGCCTATAATCTCAGCTACTCAGGAGGCTGAGGCAGGAGAATTGCTTGAACCCGGGAGACGGAGGTTGCAGTGAGCCGAGATCGTGCCACTGCACTCCAACTTGGGCAACAGAGTAAGACTCTGTCTCAAAAAAGGAAAATGTTCCGTATCTGTACTAACCAGTACAGTAGCTACTAACATGTGGTTATTCCATTTGCACTTGAAATATGGCTAGTGCAAATGAGACACTGAATTTTTAGGTTAAATTAATTTTTCTCTATAGAGTCAGGGTCTCATTCATATTGCCCAGGCTGGTCTCGAATTCCTAGGTTCAAGTGATCCTCCCCCGCTTGGCCTCCTAAAGTGCTGGGATTACAGGAGTGAGTCACTACACCCAGCCTAAGGTACATTAATTTAAATTTAAGTAGTTACATGTGGCAAGTGGCGATTCTATTGGATAATGCAGAATTAAAATGTCTACCACAGCTCCTAGTGTGTGACTCTGAACACAGCTGTGTTCAATTATTAGCTGAAAAGGGGGTTGTGTAGTCAAATACAAACTGTGCCGTGGCTGAAGAAAAAGAGGAACACACAGTTATATTGATTACTTTATTTCCTCAGGCTGGATCTCCAGAACTGTTCTCTGGAGGACCCTGGTCCAAACTTTCATCAGGCACATACCACTGTCATCATGTAAGTAGTTAGGTACCTCCCACCCAAAAGGCTAATATAATGTAGGTTGATGCGAAAGTGCTAACATTGTGTACTTTGCAGAGACCTGCAAGCAAACCCCCTCAAAGGTGACTTGGCCAACACCTTCCGTGGCTTTACTCAGCTCCAGACTCTGTGAGTAAGGGTATGGGAAGAGAATCAAAGAGGGATGATGCTGTGAGTTTAGCAACTTTGCATGTTATGACCACATTTCTCTTTAGGATACTGCCACAAGATGTCAACTGTCCTGGAGGAATTAATGCCTGGAATACTATCACCTCTTATATAGACAACCAAATCTGTCAAGGGCAAAAGAACCTTTGCAATAACACTGGGGACCCAGGTATGCTGTCTTACCTCCAAACTTCTGGGAATTGTCTTTTCTCCCTTGTATTTTCCACTTTAGATCAGAAAGACAAAGTTGCTTAAGTGCCTTTCATTCAGAGTTCTGGGGCTATAACCCCTTTGAAAGAAAAGATCTTAAGATATACTCTATTATTTGTCTCACGTGTGTCCGTGTAAAGAGACCACCAAACAGGCTTTGTGTGAGCAACAAGGCTGTTTATTTCACCTGGGTGCAGGTGGGCTGAGTCCAAAAAGAGAGTCAGCAAAGGGTGGTGGGATTATCATTAGTTCTTACAGGTTTTGGGATAGGCAGTGGAGTTAGGAGCGCTGTTTTGCGGGCAGGGGGTGGATCTTACAAAGTACATTCTCAAGGGTGGGGAGAATTACAAAGAACCTTCTTAAGCGTGGGAGAGATTACAAGGAACCTTCTTAAGGGTAAGGGAGATTACAAAGTATATTGATCAGTTAGGGTGGGGCAGAAACAAATCACAATGGTGGAATGTCATCAGTTAAGGCTATTTTCATTTCTTTTGTGGATCTTCAGTTGCTTCAGACCATCTGGATGTATACGTGCAGGTCACAGGGGATATGATAGCTTAGCTTGGGCTCAGAGGCCTGACATTATTGTTACTGTTTTTATCTGTAATTTTCTTTCTTCTTCCTTTATCCTAGCAATGATTGAGAGAATCTAAGTTGAAACAGATAATTTGAGAAATATGCCTAATGAAATGGATAAAGTGATGTTCTCTATTTCTCTCTGGCCTCCAGAAATGTGTCCTGAGAATGGATCTTGTGTACCTGATGGTCCAGGTCTTTTGCAGTGTGTTTGTGCTGATGGTTTCCATGGATACAAGTGTATGCGCCAGGTGAGGAATTAGGCCGTCTAACTAGGGATACAAGGAATGCATAGAGCAAGTCTTCTCAGAAAGGAGAGCCACAAGACCAGGAGTTGATACAAATTTCCTATAGGTGGAAAACTATAGAATTGCCCTAGACAAAGTGATAGGTATATTAGGAAAGAACTAGGTGTTAGGATGTGGCCCTCCATGTAACGTTGTATGGGGATGTTTTTTGGTCTGTTGTTCACAGGGCTCGTTCTCACTGCTTATGTTCTTCGGGATTCTGGGATCCACCACTCTATCCGTCTCCATTCTGCTTTGGGCGACCCAGCGCCGAAAAGCCAAGACTTCATGAACTACATAGGTCTTACCATTGACCTAAGATCAATCTGAACTATCTTAGCCCAGTCAGGGAGCTCTGCTTCCTAGAAAGGCATCTTTCGCCAGTGGATTCGCCTCAAGGTTGAGGCCGCCATTGGAAGATGAAAAATTGCACTCCCTTGGTGTAGACAAATACCAGTTCCCATTGGTGTTGCCTATAATAAACACTTTTTTCTTTTTTTTTTCTCTCTCTTTCTTTTTAAGGAAGGGCGCCCTGCCTTTACGTGTTTCTTGCTTGGGGTGGGAGGGACTGCTTTAGGGCAGCCGCTTTTTTCAGGTTTCCCCCGGTTTTGCAGTGCGGAGACCACGGGGGCCCACTCCCCGTGGCTCCGCGGACCCCGCCCCTTACGTGCCCGGCCCCGCCCCTCACGCCGCCTGTGTCCGCGCCGCCGCAGTCTCTGCTGCTGCCGCCAAGCGCGCCGGAGGCTCCTACGCTGCCGCGCCCGGCTTCTCTCCAGCGCCCCGCGCCGTTAGCCACGTGGACCGACTCCGGCGCGCCGTCCTCACGTGGTTCCAGTGGAGTTTGCAGTCCTTCCCGCTTCTCCGTACTCGCCCCCGCCTCTGAGCTCCCTTCCCATGGCGGCCCTAGTGTTGGAGGACGGGTCGGTCCTGCGGGGCCAGCCCTTTGGGGCCGCCGTGTCGACTGCCGGGGAAGTGGGTAAGCAAGCCCGGTTAGGCTGCAGACCTTATCCCACTCTGTGATGCGCCTCTCCTCCCAACCTTCCCCGTCCAGACCCCGCCATTTTCCCGCCAGCGTACCCCCTTCCCCCATTCGGTGCCCATGGGCCCCAGCGCCATAAACCCCTCGCGACCAAGGCAGCCTCCACTGGGGCGTGCTCATCGCGCGGGGAGTGTTCTGAAGGGTGCCCTACCGGAGCCCAGCCCTGCTTCTTTCTTGCAGTGTTTCAAACCGGCATGGTCGGCTACCCCGAGGCCCTCACTGATCCCTCCTACAAGGCACAGATCTTAGTGCTCACCTATCCTCTGATCGGCAACTATGGCATCCCACCAGATGAAATGGATGAGTTCGGTCTCTGCAAGGTAGCCACACCCAGTGCTTTCTCTACATTCCTTTTCAAGTCAGTAATTGTTAACTATTAGTGAAGTAGGAGACGTTGACACCCTGCTGGGCATCCTGCAGAAAACATACCCACTGAAGTGATAAAGTCAAGGACTAAGATCACTAGTAACTGTAGTTAGGGGTTGTTAAGTGCCTTGGGAGGCACAGAGTGTTGGAGGCCTCAGGAAAAAGCTACCGCCTTTGTTAAGGGCATCAAGGCTCCAGTATAGCTGAAAGCATTCTGTATGTAGTGAAGGCATGGATCAAGGAGAAGTAAAAGAGGTGTAAGGGAACAGCCTTGTCCAACTTGTTAGGCATGCAGAAGTCATGAGAAAAAAGCCTGCAGATAAGTTAAATCCGGTGGGCATGGAGGGACCTGAAGCCAAAGCAGAGTCAGCTTAGTTTGGTAAAGGATCCATTGAAGGTTTTTTTTTAGCAGCAGAGTCAGATGGGAGCAGTGCTTTTTAGGACTACATAAATTAGTGGAAAGAGACTGGAAACTAGGGTCACATACTTCTCTGTGACAGTGAGTGCCAATTTACCTACAAAACCAGTGACATTATCTTCTAGACCTACTGACATGGCCTCGTCTGATTTTCTGCTTTTCAGTTGTGTTCTTACCTCTAGGTGAGAAAACTGAGTTTCTTCCTACAGTGAGGTTTCCCCTATTCCTTCACCTCTGAAATTTGGAAACTAAGTTGCCCTCTGACAGTTCAAGCATTAAAAAAAACCCAACATAGAGTAATTAAGGTAATAGAGGAAGTCAATCTGGCCTAGAGTAGTATCTCTCAAAATTTGTTTGGCCTCACTGCAGGTGTAAGCCTTTAATTCTTAATTTGCCTTCCCAGCCACCCTGACGCTGGGGAGAGCGAGCTCCGGATAGAGGACGTGCATGTTGTTCGTCCTGGAAAAGAATTTCTAGGTTCATCACAAACCTATAAATACACTGCATTCTAGTTGATAGTGAATTCTTGTGAATTTGGTTAACCTTTGTCAGTCATCACCTTTGTCAACTCTAGGCACACTGACAAAATTGAGTTTATAAAACTACAAAATTGAGGCCTGATTAGGATCAGGGTGGGAAAGGCCTCTTGGAGCCACTCGCACATATAAATGGATTACTCCACCTGGCCAGGGAGGGTTCTGCCAAACTATCCTTCAGATCCCTGGACAATCTCAGAATGCAGGTTCCTTAAACTGTTCATCACCCAGCTGAATGCAGTTTAAATATGCTGATCCCTCCTACATAAACTTTCTGTTTCTGTGTAGCTATTAAACGCTTATCTATTGAGTAACAAGTTTATGGTTTTTTTTGGGGGGGGGACAAGGTCTCACTTTGTCACCCAGGCTGGAGTGCAGTGGCATAATCATGGCTCACTGCAGCCTCTGCTGCCTGAGCTCAAGTAGTCCTCCCACCTCAACCCCCAAGTAGCTGGGACTACAGGCACCTGCCACCATGCCTGGCTACTTTTTTTGTATTTTTTGTAGAGACCGGGTATTGTCACATTGCCCAGGCTGGTATGTTATCTTTTTTTATTTAATTTTTTTAAATTTTTATTTTGCTTTGAGGTAGAGTTTCTTTCTTGTTGCTCAGGTTGGAGTGCAATGGCGCAACCTTGGCTCACTGCAACCTCCGCCTCCCGGGTTCAAGCTATTCTCCCACCTCAGCCTCCCGAGTAGCTGGGATTACATGCATGGGCTACCATTCCCAGCTAATTTTGTATTTTTAGTAGAGACAGGGTTTCTCCATGTTGGTCAGGCTGGTTTTGAACTCCCGATCACAGGTGATCTGCCCACCTCGGCCTCCCAAAGCGCTGGGATTACAGGCGTGAGCCACCGTGCCTGGCCTTTTCTTTTTTAAATAATCCCAAATGAAGTTTGGGAGGCATGCTTAGTATTGTGCCCTGAACCTTTGTTTTTTATTTGGTAATGTATTTTGTACCTCCGTATCTTACTCAGTTTTTAATCACACTCTATAATTAATATTTATATGGGTGTTATCTTGTTTTCTAGCTCCCTAAGTCAGAAATAAACATCATGAAGACAGGAACCTCATCTTTTTTTGCTCATTGCTCTTTTCTCAGCATCTTTTGCAATGCCTGCACCTCAATAAATGTCTGACTGACACCATGTGCCTTGCTCTTGAGTTCTCTGTTTCGTGACAAAGACACAAATACATATTCATCATATGACGTAAATAGCAAGAGAGGAAATAAAGTATTAAAACAGCTCTAAGATGGAGGCACAAGCTGTATTGGGTGAGTGGGAGGGGCTTCACAGAGAAGGGATTTGTGATTTCAGTTTTAGATAAAGGAAGAAAGAGGCGGGGCGCGGTAGCTCATGACTTGTAATCCCAGCACTTTGGAAGGCTGAGGTGGGGGGATCGCTTGAGCCCAGGAAGTTTGAGAGCAGCCTGGCAACATGGTGAGACCCTGTCACTACAAAAAATTCAAAAAATTAGCCAGGTGTGATGATCCACACCTGTGGTCCCAACTACTCAGGAGTCTGAGGTGGGAGAATCACTTGAGCCCAGGAGATTGAGGCTGTAGTGAACCGTGTATTTGCGCCACTGCACTCTGCACTCCAGCCTGGATAACAGCAAGACCCTGTCTCAAAAAAAAAAAAAGGAATGGCTAGGTGCGATGGCTCACTCCTGTAATCCCAGCACTTTGGGAGGCTGAGGTGGGCAGATCACAAGGTCAGGAGATCTGAGACCATCCTGGCTAACATGGTGAAACCCCGTCTCTACTAAAAACACAAAAAATTAGCCGGGTGTGGTGGCGGGCGCCTGTAGTCCCAGCTACTCGGGAGGCTAAAGCAAGAGAATTGCTTGAATCCGGGAGGCAGAGGTTGCAGTGAGCTTAGATGTCGCCACTGCATTGCAGCCTGGGTGACAGAGTGAGACTCTGTCTCAAAAAAAATAATAATAAATAAATAAAAAGGAAAATGTCATTTTCAGTGATCATCGGGGCACCCTGGGCCTGTGGGTTGTGTTTCGTATAGGAGAGAGCATTGTTGGTAAATGGAAATATCTATGCAAAAGCACCAAAAGTTTGGTATATTGAAGGCCATTCAATGTGGCTGAATATAGGGTCTGTGGCCACACAATCGGGAAAATGCTGCAAAGAAATAACTTGGCCTGAGGCTTCTCACAATCTCTTTCCATCTACAGTGGTTTGAATCCTCGGGCATCCACGTAGCAGCACTGGTAGTGGGAGAGTGCTGTCCTACTCCCAGCCACTGGAGTGCCACCCGCACTCTGCATGAGTGGCTGCAGCAGCATGGCATCCCTGGCTTGCAAGGTATGGTGGCAAGCAGGGGCATATTTGGGCAGAGCACAGCATGCCTGGATGGAAAGAATCAAGGTTTCTGTAATCTGCTGGGACCTGACTCTAAGATTGTGATAGTTGGAAGGTTTAGATTGGAGTTGGGCTGGGAGAAAGAATTGAACTATCACTCAGAAAATTTCCAACACAGGAAGGAACTCCCACCTTCCATAATCATCAGCTTAGGGCTAATCTTGTTTCATCACCACCACTGAATTATTTTGATGCAAATCTCAGACATCATATCATTTCATCTACAAATAGTTCAATATCTATGCAAAAGGAATCTTTAAAAAACATGATCATAATAACATCATACACTAAAAAAATTAATAATTCCCTAATACAAGTGTCCAGGCAATGTTTAAAATTTCCCAATTTTTTTTTTTTTTTTTTTTTTTTTTTTTTTTACTGTTCACTTGAATCTCGCTCTAAACAGGGTTCATGCATTGCATTTGGTTGATAAGTCTCTTAATCTGTGGACCTTGTAACCTATTTGAAAACAGGTCATTTTTCCCGTTTCTAGTATCCCATAGTCTGCACTTACTTGGTTACACTCCCGTAGTGTTACTTAGCGTATTCTTTTTTTCCCTTTATATTATTTTCTATAAATGGATAGATTTAGAGTTGTTCAATTCAGATGTGATATTTTTGGCAGGAATACTTCATGGTAGTATACTTCTGTCACAATGGCCCAGGATTTTGATGCACATAGAACAGCTGTGTGTGACTGGGGCTCTGGAATGGAAGTGCTTCTGGAAGTCTAACCTCACAGATGACTGAGTTGTGGGAATGTGATCCCTAAGACTGTGCTATTTTGACAGGAGTAGACACTCGGGAGCTGACCAAGAAGTTGCGGGAACAGGGGTCTCTGCTGGGGAAGCTGGTCCAGAATGGAACAGAACCTTCATCCCTGCCATTCTTGGACCCCAATGCCCGCCCCCTGGTACCAGAGGTCTCCATTAAGGTACAGAGGTAGAGTGGGAGAGTGTTGCAAGCTCTAGCACAGTAGTTATATTCTGCCCACAATTGGGGGGTGAACACAGGAGAGAATCAAAGGAGGCTTTGAAGGTAGGAGTTGGTGCAGGTATATCTTATACCCACTGAGCACAGCTGCCAACTGTTGCCCTTTATTCGTCTATTTCTCAGACTCCACGGGTATTCAATACAGGGGGTGCCCCTCGGATCCTTGCTTTGGACTGTGGCCTCAAGTATAATCAGATCCGATGCCTCTGCCAGCGTGGGGCTGAGGTCACTGTGGTACCCTGGGACCATGCACTAGACAGCCAAGGTGAGTAGCTGGGGCCTGTTCAGGGCCTCAGACAAGCAGCTTGGGTGGAAGATCTATCCCTTGGTCCAATTGCTAAAAGTCAGTAGGAGTTGCAGTGAAGAAGATAGACATTGGGACTTAACACTCTCATGGGCTGGGGGGCTGCAGGTGTGTCTTCTGTAATTGAAATACTGATTTTGATGTCATCTTTTCTGCCCACTCTAGAGTATGAGGGTCTCTTCTTAAGTAATGGGCCTGGTGACCCTGCCTCCTATCCCAGTGTCGTATCCACACTGAGCCGTGTTTTATCTGAGCCTAATCCCCGACCTGTCTTTGGGATCTGCCTGGGACACCAGCTATTGGCCTTAGCCATTGGGGCCAAGACTTACAAGATGAGGTGGGACTTGTGGGGAGCAGAAGGGGCCCATACTTGTGGCATGAGGGGTGGGGTGTCTCAGGAATGAGAAGAGAGTTGGTGTTTATTTGTGTTGAAATAGGAGCGGGGGGTTGCAGGTGAGGTGGCTCCCACCTGTAATCCCAGCACTTTGGGAGGCCAAGGTGGGCGGATCACTGGAGGTCAGGAGTTCGAGACCAGCCTGGCCAACATGGTGAAACCCTGTCTCTACTAAAAATACAAAAGTTGGCCAGCCATGGTGGTGTGCGCCTGTAATCCCAGCTACTCCGGAGGCTGAGGCAGGAGAATCGCTTGAACCTGGGAGGCGGAGGTTGCAGTGAGCGGAGATCGTGCCATTGCCCTCCAGCCCGGGAAACAGAGGGAGACTCCGTCTCAAAAAAAAAAAAAAACAAAAAGGAAACAGGAGCGAGGCTACTGAGAACAGGAGATCAGTGAGAGCTGGGGTAGGTTCAGTAGTGAAGAGAGGGTGAGCAGGGCCTGTGACTCGGCATGCTTCTACCTCCAGATATGGGAACCGAGGCCATAACCAGCCCTGCTTGTTGGTGGGCTCTGGGCGCTGCTTTCTGACATCCCAGAACCATGGGTTTGCTGTGGAGACAGACTCACTGCCAGCAGACTGGGCTCCTCTCTTCACCAACGCCAATGATGGTTCCAATGAAGGCATTGTGCACAACAGCTTGCCTTTCTTCAGGTGAGCCTGGTTGACTGGGTCTGTGAAACTTTGAAGCCCTGTGGGCCTTGATGATGGAAAAGTAAAGCACGGCAGTGGATCCAAGTCCCCTGTCCCACTACCCACCTCGAGGCTGCCAGTGTCATGCCAGGGACCATGATGGTTTTCATGATGCAATCTCTTCAATAGTGTCCAGTTTCACCCAGAGCACCAAGCTGGCCCTTCAGATATGGAACAGCTTTTCGATATCTTTCTGGAAACTGTGAAAGAGGCCACAGCTGGGAACCCTGGGGGCCAGACAGGTAAGATCCTGAGTAGAACTGGGTTGTGGACCTAAGAACAGGGTTGGCTCCAGGATGGGCATAAGGTGGACATGCCCTGGGCAACTCCTAGATGTCTAGGAGGTTAAGGGGATTGGGGATGGGTGGCAACCAACCCAAGATACCGTTTAAGCTTCTGTTGAAAGGAACTCCAGGGTCCTGGGTTCTGGTCCTCTCTCTGCTCCTCCTGAGGTGCATAATTTGCTCTGGACTCTTCTGAAAGCGAGGGAGCTAATCCAGTTGACCTCTTGGGTCCAGCTCAGCTCTAACATTCTACGACCTTCTTTGCTTCCACAGTTAGAGAGCGGCTGACTGAGCGCCTCTGTCCCCCTGGGATTCCCACTCCCGGCTCTGGACTTCCACCACCACGAAAGGTTCTGATCCTGGGCTCAGGGGGCCTCTCCATTGGCCAAGCTGGAGAATTTGACTACTCGGGCTCTCAGGTGAGGCATGTTCCTCCCCACCCTTCTGGGCGTGTGACCCTCAAGAATGGAAAGGGTCTTAAGGAGAAGGGCTAAGGTTGCAGGGAGGAAATGAACCAGATTTGGGGAATGTAGAGAAAGATGTAGTAAGAAATAGAAGTCAATTATTAGGGGCCAAGAGTACAGGGAGGGAAAGAAGAGGAGAATGCTACTCTAAGGCTGTTTGCAATTTTGCTTCTTCAGCAGAGGCTGAGATGCCATTCTTGTCCTTTTAGGCAATTAAGGCCCTGAAGGAGGAAAACATCCAGACGTTGCTGATCAACCCCAATATTGCCACAGTGCAGACCTCCCAGGGGCTGGCCGACAAGGTCTATTTTCTTCCCATAACACCTCATTATGTAACCCAGGTATGACTGGGGCAAGGCTGGAATGAAAAGAGGACTGGGCAGGGGGGCCCAGTGGTCACTCTGGGTTATTAAACTTTGATTGCCTCTCTACCCACAAGGTTCTGATGCCTGTAACTCCCCTCTCCATCCTCAGGTGATACGCAATGAACGCCCCGATGGTGTGTTACTGACTTTTGGGGGCCAGACTGCTCTGAACTGTGGTGTGGAGCTGACCAAGGCCGGGGTGCTGGCTCGGTATGGGGTCCGGGTCCTGGGCACACCAGTGGAGACCATTGAGCTGACCGAGGATCGACGAGCCTTTGCTGCCAGAATGGCAGAGATCGGAGAGCATGTGGCCCCGAGCGAGGCAGCAAATTCTCTTGAACAGGTTGGAGGGGTGTTTGAGTAAAGGAAGAATGGTGGTGTTTTTTTTGGTAGTGTTATTTTCTTTCTTTTTTTTTTTTTTTTTTTTAATTTTCTTTCCTTTTTTTTTTTTTTTTTTTTTTTGAGACGGAGTTTCGCTCTTGTTGCGCAGGCTGGAGTACAGTGGCGTGATCTCGGCTCATCATAACCTCCACCTCCCAGATTCAAGCGACTCTCCTGCCTCAGCTTCCTGAGTAGCTGGGATTACTGGCATGCGCCACCATGCCCAGCTAATTTTGTATTTTTAGTAGAGATGGGGTTTCTCCATGTTGGTCAGGCTGATCTCGAACTCCTGACCTCAGGTGATCCACCCCCCCCTCGGCCTCCCAAATTGCTGGGGTTACAGGCGTGAGCCACTATGCCCAGCCATGTTATTTTCTTTATATCTTTTTTTATGTGGGTCAGGCACGCCTTGGACAGCAGGAAATAACCTGTTTGTTCATCTCTTCCACTCATTGCAGGCCCAGGCAGCCGCTGAACGGCTGGGGTACCCTGTGCTAGTGCGTGCAGCCTTTGCCCTGGGTGGCCTGGGCTCTGGCTTTGCCTCTAACAGGGAGGAGCTCTCTGCTCTCGTGGCCCCAGCTTTTGCCCATACCAGCCAAGTGCTAGTAGACAAGTCTCTGAAGGGATGGAAGGAGATTGAGTACGAGGTGGTGAGAGACGCCTATGGCAACTGTGTCACGGTGAGTGAATGGGGGAAGGGTGGGAGTCGTGTCAGGCAGGATGAGCTTTTGGAAGAGCAGAGGCCCAGGCCAAGGTCTTTGCGAGTTGTATGTCCCTCAGACCCAGGTTAGGTGCAGCCCCAGAGGTAACAGGACCCTGGGGTGCAGCCTTCTGCCTCTCCTGACTCTGCTTGGCAGTGACCTCCATGGCACCCCCCTTCACAGGTGTGTAACATGGAGAACTTGGACCCACTGGGCATCCACACTGGTGAGTCCATAGTGGTGGCCCCTAGCCAGACACTGAATGACAGGGAGTATCAGCTCCTGAGGCAGACAGCTATCAAGGTGACCCAGCACCTGGGAATTGTTGGGGAGTGCAATGTGCAGTATGCCTTGAACCCTGAGTCTGAGCAGGTAAGCTCTAGGCCCTGGAACTGATAGTCTAGTTGTTACCCCCTCTTCTTGCATAATTTTTGGCCCTTGAGGTTGAGGTCTTTTGGGCTTACAGTCCCTGGAGTAGAAGCTGGAATCTTCTTTACTAGGGTTGGGCCTTAGAGAGGGCCCTTTTGCTAGCCATCCTATGGGGAGGGCTTATTTTCTCTCCTTTCTGAGACCTCTCCTAGACAGGGTCTTCTAGGCCAGTGACTTTATTCTCCTTCTTTGCAGTATTACATCATTGAAGTGAATGCCAGGCTCTCTCGCAGCTCTGCCCTGGCCAGTAAGGCCACAGGTTATCCACTGGCTTATGTGGCAGCCAAGCTAGCATTGGGCATCCCTTTGCCTGAGCTCAGGTACGAGGATGAGGGAGATACCACAGTGGGGAAGTGGGTCGGGGGCTGAGGAAAATATTGATGGGACAGGGAATATGAAAAGGACATTGGCCTGGATTTGTGGGAATGGAAAGAGCTATCCGGAAGCTCACCCTTTATGCTTCCTTCACTGTCCTTCTGGCATCCCACCTGCTGGACCCCAGGAACTCTGTGACAGGGGGTACAGCAGCCTTTGAACCCAGCCTGGATTATTGTGTGGTGAAGATTCCTCGATGGGACCTTAGCAAGTTCCTGCGAGTCAGCACAAAGATTGGGAGCTGCATGAAGAGCGTTGGTGAGACTCATGCCCTGGGCACCCCCATGGGGCCCCACCATGACCAAGAATCTTAAATGTCAAGAGTTCCCTGGCATGGCCTTTTACGTCCTATGGGAGCAGGTGCTTGAGACATTTCAAACTTAGATTATAGTCCTTGTCAGGAGTTGGGGAGGCATCTGGAAATCTGTGTTGGAATACAGAATCTCTGGGATAGGTGCAAGCCATCAGACTATCTCATCTCATTTTTGCAGTATCTCCTCCTCTGGCACTTTGTGCTTTGGTCACTAAATGACCTTTTTTTTTAGTATGATGTTTACATCAGAGCAGGGCATCATAAACCTTTTTGGTAACAAGGAAATTTATTAGTGAATGATGAATGGCCGTAACATTACCCAGCAGTGGCAGAGCATGTTAGAATTGAGTTAGTATGTTTCTTTGTGGTATCCCTTTAGTTGCGGAAGACCGTCCTCTAACACATTTCAACCAAAACAAAAATATACGTGTACCAGACACAGCGCCACCAGCCTGATGGATAAGAGCATTTTGTGGTGCTCCAGATTTCCATTTAGAGCAGTAGTGGCCTTTAAACAAAGTCTAAGCTCAGATATTATTTCAGAATTTTTAGAAATTCTGCAAGACTGCCAATTTTTTCCTTCTGGAGATGAATCTCTGTTATATGAAAATTAGAATAAACATGGGAATGAAGCCATAATTAAATTGTGGCAAAAAGAAGTGGATTGAAAATAGGCCAATGAAAGATTGGTTCCTAGATGAGACATTTAATTGTTTTACATCTGTTCAAGTATTCTTGGAATGTGGTCTTCTTTGGTAACTTTTTGTAACTTTTATTATACAAGTAAGAAACATGAATCATGGAAAACGAGGAAAGACAGTTTAACCAAAGAACAATAGTCACCTGTAATCTTGCCTTACAGAGATTGATTAATTTGACCGTGTATCTGCGACTGCATAATTCAGCCGTGTATCTACGACTGCATACATTTCTAGGCATATGTGTATGCCTAGAAAAAAGGCTTCTCCTTTTTTAACAAATCTCAAAATAAAAAGTCTTACAACCACAGTTACAAAGAAATTGAACAAAATCAGTCACACTACTGTTAACATCGTAGTGTTTTTAAAACTTTTTTAAAGAAATGTAAATGTTAGGATTGTAAATAGAAAAATACACTTGGTAAGAAATACTTAAGCCCCTAGAGTAAATAGTCAGAGGAGATGAACAAAACTTTACAGAAGAAGAAATCAATAAGCAAACCTAGAGAAAAGACGGTTCCTCTCATTAGTAAATAGAAATCTAGTTAAATGAGACACTGTTTATGCCCACTTCAGAAGGTTGCTTAAACTTTGTATTATGAAGCACAGACTTCTATAAAGTTATTCGTACTCATCAAGGGCTATAAAATTTGTGTTACCTATTGCCTCTACATATCTGGAAATTTATCCTAAGGAGATTATCCAAAACAGAAAACATCATATCCAGTCCAGGCACGGTGGTTGTAATTAATCCCAGCACTTTGGAAAGCTCAGGTGGGAGGATCGCTTGAGCCCACGAGTTCAAGGTTGCAGTGAGCTGTGATTGTACCACTGCATTCCAGCCTGGGTGCCAGGCTAAGACCCTGTCTTTTTTGTTTGTTTGTTTGTTTGTTTGCTTGTTTGAGACGGATTTTCATTCTTGTTGCCCAGGCTGGAGTGCAATGGTGTGATCTCGGCTCACCACAATCTCTGCCTCCTGGGTTCAAGTGATTCTCCTGTCTCAGCCTCCAGAGTAACTGGGATTACAGGCATGTGCCATCACGCCTGGCTAATTTTGTATTTTAATAGAGACAGGGTTTCTCCCTGTTGGTCAGGCTGGTCTTGAACGCCCGTGCTCAGGTGATCCACCCACCTTGGCCTCCCAAAGTGCTGGGATTACAGGCCACTGTGCCTGGCCGAGACCCTGTCTCTTTTTTCTTTTCTTTTTTTTTTTTTCTTTTTTTTTTTCTTTTTTTTTTTTTGAGGCAGAGTCTTCCTCTGTCGCCAGGCTGGAGTGCAGTGGTGCTATCTCGGCTCACTGCAACCTCTGCCTCCCAGGTTCAAGCGATTCGCCTGCCTCAGCCTCCTGAGTAGCTGGGACTACAGGTGCGCACAACCACGCCCAGCTAATTTTTGTATTTTTAGTAGAGACGGGGGTTTCATCATATTGCTCAGGATGGTCTCGATCTCTTAACCTCGTGATCCGCCTGCCTCGGCCTCCCAAAGTGCTGGGATTACAGGCATGAGTCACCATGCCCGGCCGACTCTGTCTCGTTAAAAAAGAAAGAAAACATCACAGCCTCACTTATAATTATGAAAACTTTTTTTTTAATACGGAGTTTTATTCTGTTACCCAGGGTGGAGTGCAATGGTGTGACTTAGCTCACTGCAGCTTGGATCTCCTAGGCTTAAGTAATCTCCCACCCCATCCTTCTGAGGAGTGAGAATACAGGTGTACACCACCACACCTTGCTAATTTTTTTTTTTTAATTATTTTTTGTAGAGAGGGAGGTCTCGCTATGTTGTGCAGGCTGGTCTCAATCTGCCTTAGGTGATCCTTCTGCCTCAGCCTTCCAAAGTGTTGGATTACAGGTGAGAGCCACCGGGACTGCCTAATTGTAAACACTTAAAAGTGAAATGGGCCGGGCGCGGTGGCTCATGCCTGTAATCCCAGCACTTTGGGAGGGTGAGGTGGGCATATCATGAGGTCAGGAGTTTGAGACTAGCCTGGCCAATATGGTGAAACCCCATCTCTAGAAAATATACAAAAATTAGCTAGGCATGGTGGCACGCACCTGTAGTCCCAGCTACTGAGGAGGCTGAGGCAGGAGAATCGCTTGACCTCAGGAAGCAGAGGTTGCAGTGAGCTGAGATTGCACCACTGACTCCAGCCTGGGCAACACAGTGAGACTACATCTCAGGAAAAAAAAAAAAAAAAAAAGCTAAATGTCCTTCAGTTAGCAGTTAAATTATGGCAGATCATACTAAAATACAAAAATTACCCAGGCATGGTGGCAGGTGCCTGTAATCCCAGCTACTTGGGAGGCTGAGGCAGGAGAATCACTTGAACCCAGGAGGCACAGGTTACACTGAGCTGAGATCATGCCATTGCAGTCCAGCCTGGGTGATGAGAGAAACTCCGTCTCAAGAAAGAATTAAGTTGGTGTTGATGAGGCCACGTGGCAATGTGGGAAAATGTATGATGAGGAAAAAACACAGGACGGAAATTATATGTATGCTGTGATCATATGTAAAACATACCTATGAAGGGCCCGGCACGGTGGCTCACGCCTGTAACCCCAGCACTTTGGGAGGCCGAGGCGGGTGGATCATGGGGTCAGGAGTTTGAGACCAGCTTGGCCAACATGGTGAAATCCCGTCTCTAATTAGCCAGACATGGTGACACGCACCTGTAATCACAGCTACTCAGGAGGCTGAGGCAGGAGAATCTCTTGAACCCAGGAAGCAGAGGTTGCAGTGAGTCGAGACCATGCCATTGCATTCCAGCCTGGGCAACAAGAGCGAAAGTCCATCTAAAAAAAAAAAAAAAAAAACCTATGAACCTATGAAGAAAAGTCCAGAAAGAGAAACTCTAAAATGATTGTTGTAAATGTGATTTGCTCTGCATGGATGAGTAGTAGGGATCATCTTCCTATTATCTACACTTTTTAAAAAAGTTTTAAAGAATTCCAGTTGGTGTTATGATTATGTGAATAAATCAAACCCAATAACTGGACAGCCATCAGTGGTTTGGGCCACTGTGATAAACTTCCAGTATCCAGTGTATGGGGATATATTCCAGTATCCCCATGCCCGTTTTAGGCATATTGATTCCATATTCATTAATAAGCACAAAGCCTGAGCTTATCCATGAAAATAGCAGGGAAAAGAGCTATAAGTTAAGATTTCTTTTTGTTTGTTTGTTTGTTTGTTTTGTTTTGTTTGAGACGGAGTCTCGCTTTGTTCCCCGGGCTGGAGTGCAATGGTGCGATCGCTGCTCACTGCAAGCTCCACCTCCCGGGTTCACGCCATTTTCCTGCCTCAGCCTCTGGAGTAGCTGGGGCTACAGGCGCCCGCCACCACTCCCGGCTAATTTTTTTGTATTTTTAGTAGAGACGGGGTTTCACCATGTTAGCCAGGATGGTCTCGATCTCCTGACCTCGTGATCCTTCCGCCTCAGCCTCCCAAAGTGCTGGGATTACACGCGTGAGCCACTGCACCCGGCCATTAAGATTTCTTAGTTGTGAAACACCGTGAATCCCACCATCATGTGACTTGCCTTGAGAATCTCCCAGAGTCTTGACTATAAACCATAAGCATTATGGGCAGTGCCTTCTTCCCACCCCTTCCACCTCCACACCTTCATTCCTTCCATTCTGTTCTTCCAGGTGAAGTCATGGGCATTGGGCGTTCATTTGAGGAGGCCTTCCAGAAGGCCCTGCGCATGGTGGATGAGAACTGTGTGGGCTTTGATCACACAGTGAAACCAGTCAGTGATATGGTAAGTAGCTCCCCTCCCCTGGCAATACCCCTAAAATAGACCCTGCTTCTCATCGCCCCCAGACCATGAGCTTGTTACCAGTAACAGTAGCAGCAGTCATCATTGGACATTTGCTTTGTTTCCACTTTGCTGAGAATTTTGAGATGTCTCATTAGCACGCAAGGGTGTATTACTAGACTTGTTTTTACAGATGAGGAAACTGAGACATAGGTTATAGAAATTACTCAAAGCCACATAGCCAATGAGAGGTAGACCCAGGATTGGTATCCAGGTTTTTGCAGTTACACAGCCTGTGCTCTGGTGTAGTTTCCCCTTCCTGAGACAAGGGCAGCTACTTAATGCTCAGGCTTTTAGATGGGCTGGCAGTAGCTTCCGTCTGTCTACCCCCTTTCTATCAGGAGTTGGAGACTCCAACAGATAAGCGGATTTTTGTGGTGGCAGCTGCTTTGTGGGCTGGTTATTCAGTGGACCGCCTGTATGAGCTCACACGCATCGACCGCTGGTTCCTGCACCGAATGAAGCGTATCATCGCACATGCCCAGCTGCTAGAACAACACCGTGGACAGCCTTTGCCGCCAGACCTGCTGCAACAGGCCAAGTGTCTTGGCTTCTCAGACAAACAGATTGCCCTTGCAGTTCTGAGGTCAGAGGTGGCAATGAGAGCTTCTGGCTGGGAAATGTGGGGCAGAACCTTTGTATCAGTGAGGGACCCTTGGGAGGGAGGAAGGAGAGTGTGGGAGAGCTTTAGAGGCTTCTGACCTTGGTTCCAAGGATATTTCCTCTCATCTGTGCCCTGGGGTCTCAACCCTCTATCAGTCTGTACCCTACTCTCTGGGCCTGTGTTTCAGACCCTTTTTCTATTTTAGCACAGAGCTGGCTGTTCGCAAGCTGCGTCAGGAACTGGGGATCTGTCCAGCAGTGAAACAGATTGACACAGTTGCAGCTGAGTGGCCAGCCCAGACAAATTACCTATACCTAACGTATTGGGGCACCACCCATGACCTCACCTTTCGAACACCTCATGTCCTAGTCCTTGGCTCTGGCGTCTACCGTATTGGCTCTAGCGTTGAATTTGACTGGTGTGCTGTAGGCTGCATCCAGCAGCTCCGAAAGGTCAGAGAGTTCATTTTCTTTCCAGTTTCCTTGCTATTCTGTTCATCTCTAGCAATTGCTTGGCACTAATCCTGGCATTTCCTATTAATTGCCATCCCTTACTTTGGTCATAGAGCTTTGGGGTGGGGGTCCTTTTAGGCCATCTCTCATGCCCCACACGGTACATGAATCTCTTCCCCAACACTTTGTACCTCCTTCCCTCCCAAGGCAGGGGTCCTGTACAGCTCTTTCAGAGGAAGCTGTGCTGGCAGTCTCTGAAGTAGGGGCTTTGGCTTAGTTTCTCCACGATTTTCTCCACGATTTTCCTCCCACCTGACTGCTAAGTACCCTTCCCCTCCCTCTTGCAGATGGGATATAAGACCATCATGGTGAACTATAACCCAGAGACAGTCAGCACCGACTATGACATGTGTGATCGACTCTACTTTGATGAGATCTCTTTTGAGGTGAGGGAGATGGAGGCTTCCTGGTAGCTTGGGTGGCCAGGGTCGAGTAGAACAGCTGGCTGACCTAAGATTCTTTGAAACTTGGTGGCGGCTGAGGGAAGCAGTGAGCAGGAAGGCTCAGATTCCTGCCCTCTTTTGCTGCCACCACTTTTTTCTCCCCCTGCAACGTAGGTGGTGATGGACATCTATGAGCTCGAGAACCCTGAAGGTGTGATCCTATCCATGGGTGGACAGCTGCCCAACAACATGGCCATGGCGTTGCATCGGCAGCAGTGCCGGGTGCTGGGCACCTCCCCTGAAGCCATTGACTCGGCTGAGAACCGTTTCAAGTTTTCCCGGCTCCTTGACACCATTGGTATCAGCCAGCCTCAGTGGAGGGAGCTCAGTGACCTCGAGGTGGGCTGGGACCTGGTGGGTTACCCGGAGGCTGGATGATGCTTGGGGGTAAGTGTGAACAACTCAGCTAAGCTCCCTGCCTCCTGTAGTCTGCTCGCCAATTCTGCCAGACCGTGGGGTACCCCTGTGTGGTGCGCCCCTCCTATGTGCTGAGCGGTGCTGCTATGAATGTGGCCTACACGGATGGAGACCTGGAGCGCTTCCTGAGCAGCGCAGCAGCCGTCTCCAAAGAGCATCCCGTGGTCATCTCCAAGTTCATCCAGGAGGCTAAGGTGGGAGGCTGCAGACAGTGAAGTCTCTGAGGGCATGCTGCCAGCCCTGGAGGAGACTTCCTTCTGTGGTCCAGCAGAATCATAGGCACCAGGGCTGGGAACAGTGGGCTATGTGGGGCTCGTTGAAGGAAGAGACAATCCTAGAGTAGGTGAGAGAAGAAAGTGGCCCTATGTCCCACTGTCTGTGTCCCCCCGCTAGGAGATTGACGTGGATGCCGTGGCCTCTGATGGTGTGGTGGCAGCCATCGCCATCTCTGAGCATGTGGAGAATGCAGGTGTGCATTCAGGTGATGCGACGCTGGTGACCCCCCCACAAGATATCACTGCCAAAACCCTGGAGCGGATCAAAGCCATTGTGCATGCTGTGGGCCAGGAGCTACAGGTCACAGGACCTTTCAATCTGCAGCTCATTGCCAAGGTAATAAGGCTAAAGGAAAGAACTAAAGGGCCACAGCTCTTGCATGTTCTGTGCTGGCCACAGTGCCATGAAGCCCTGCACTGTCTCCTGCCTTCATCCAAGTAGGCAGGGAAGCTGGAGGGAAAGGGCTGTAGCTAGAGCTCATGGTGTTGGGGCTTATGACAGTCAGTCACCCTGAACCCTGCTCAGTCTGATCCCCCAGAGCTGAGGACTGAGAGGAAGAGTCTAGGCCTATAGATAGTGTCAGCAAGGCCAACCTGCAGAAGGCCTGACCAGTCTTCTCTGCCCCAGGATGACCAGCTGAAAGTTATTGAATGCAACGTACGTGTCTCTCGCTCCTTCCCCTTCGTTTCCAAGACACTGGGTGTGGACCTAGTAGCCTTGGCCACGCGGGTCATCATGGGGGAAGAAGTGGAACCTGTGGGGCTAATGACTGGTTCTGGCGTCGTGGGAGTAAAGGTAAGGAATATCGAAACCCTTGGGGTTAGCAGAAAAATAGCAGGAGAGAGTTCACTCACCACACAGAGTTGTCAGTCAGCATGTAAACCAGGCACTGACTGCAAGGCATTGCCGGATCGTGGGGGTAATGAGGTGGTCATTGTCCCTTAAGAGCTTACTTGATGGTAATGGGAGGGAAGAGAAGTTGGATCCCCAAAAAAGCTTTGGTATAGAACAGTCCGTGGTAAAACTACATATTCGACCTGTAAACAGAATGCTGCAGGAGTTCAAGAGACAGGAGGTGCTGCTTCCAAAAGGGGTGATCTGGGAAGGCTTGAGCGAAGGGGTGCTATTTGAATTGAGTTTTGAAGGATGGTTAAGGTTTTTTATTTGCAAGGGCACATCCTAAGCAGAAGCTGAGGGATGACCCCAAGTACGTTTGGAAAGCAGGAGGGCACACAGAGAGGGCAGGCTGACCCTGCCATTCAGATGGGATCAAGAACAGGGTACTGTGTCCGTCTGCTGGTGAGGGAGGAGGTCCTCTCACACCTTGGCCCTCTCTCTTCCCTCCCGCCCCTTTAGGTGCCTCAGTTCTCCTTCTCCCGCTTGGCGGGTGCTGACGTGGTGTTGGGTGTGGAAATGACCAGTACTGGGGAGGTGGCCGGCTTTGGGGAGAGCCGCTGTGAGGCATACCTCAAGGCCATGCTAAGCACTGGCTTTAAGATCCCCAAGAAGAATATCCTGCTGACCATTGGCAGCTATAAGGTATCAGAATCCAGGAGGGCTTCCCGAGGGCCGTGGCTCCCTGGGCCAGGGCTGACCTTGAAATGGAAGACAGGAAGAAAACAATTTCATCCTTCTGTTTGGTTTCAGAACAAAAGTGAGCTGCTCCCAACTGTGCGGCTACTGGAGAGCCTGGGCTACAGTCTCTATGCCAGTCTCGGCACAGCTGACTTCTACACTGAGCATGGCGTCAAGGTGCAGGAACTCTGGCAACCTACCCCACTGCTGCCCTTCCCCAAGGGGGTGAAAATACTGCACCAAAGAATTATCTGGGCTGGGCACGGTGGCATATGCCTGTAGTCCCAGATACTCAGGAGGCTAAGGCAGGAGAATCTCTTGAGCCCACGAGGTAGAGGCTGCAGTGAGCTGCGAGTGTGCAGTGAGTGCACCATTGCACTCCAGCTTGGGAAACAGTGAGATGCTGTCTCAAAAAAAAAAAAAAAACAAAGAATTATCTCCTATTCCCCTGCTTTTATTATTACTGTTATACTAGTAAGCTATATTCCATGCAGAAAGCAGAATACACAGGAAGCAAAGAGAAAAGTCTCTTAAAATCTCTGTACCACTGTTCTTATATTTTTCCTTCCAGGATTTTCTCTGTGTACATGTGTGTGAGCTCATACTGCACCTAGTCCTTGGTAACCCATCTTACTTAGTGTAGATATCTTTCCTGCCAAGAAATACACTTTGCCAGTATCAAATAGAGGCAGCCCTCGGTGCCCACCCTATGGGTCCTCAGTCTCCTCATCATGGGCTCCTGGGCCAGCTCCTCTCCCTTAAGGCTAGCCTTCCTGACCGCTGCCAGACTCAGCTTGGCCCTGACCTTGACTCCGGGTTGGCAGGTAACAGCTGTGGACTGGCACTTTGAGGAGGCTGTGGATGGTGAGTGCCCACCACAGCGGAGCATCCTGGAGCAGCTAGCTGAGAAAAACTTTGAGCTGGTGATTAACCTGTCAATGCGTGGAGCTGGGGGCCGGCGTCTCTCTTCCTTTGTCACCAAGGGCTACCGCACCCGACGCTTGGCCGCTGACTTCTCCGTGCCCCTAATCATCGATATCAAGTGCACCAAACTCTTTGTGGAGGTAACTGAGACCCATGTGCTGGGAGGGAGACTGCCAGTGTTGATGGGAAGAAGAAAGAGGGAGGAGTGAGTATGGAACAGCCATGCTAGTAATAAAGCTTTGTGGCTACAGAGGGAGAGATGGTGGGTATAGAGTGTGCAGAGCCTGGTTTATGGGAAAACCACATCTCTCCCTACAACTCCCAGGATCACCCTTCCCTTAAAGCTGACTGCTTTCCACTTGCAGGCCCTAGGCCAGATCGGGCCAGCCCCTCCTTTGAAGGTGCATGTTGACTGTATGACCTCCCAAAAGCTTGTGCGACTGCCGGGTAAGTCTTTGGGGAGAACTTGGCTTCTGAACACTGGCAGCCCCTGGCATAGAGACCTGCAGTGTGGTGAAGGATGGCTGGGGGGCCCACTCTTTGTCCTGGACTGCACAGACTGTGAAGACCCCAGAATGTTTCTCACTCTTTCATTCCTTAATCCACAGTGTCCACAGTGGCCTTGTCTGAGAAATTTTTTTTTTTTTTTTGAGACAGAGTCTTACTCCATCGCCCAGGTTGGAGTGCAGTGGTGTGATATCGGCTCACTGCAACCTCCGCCTCCCAGGTTCAAGCGATTTTCCTGCCTCAGCCTCCCAAGTAGCTAGGATTACAGGCGTGTGCTACCACACCAGGCTAATTTTTGTGTTTTTAGTAGAGACGGGGTTTCACCATGTTGGTCAGGTTGGTCTCGAACTCCTGATCTCAGGTGATCTGCCCACCTCGGCTTCCCAAAGTGCTAGGATTACAGGCGTGAGCCACCATGTCCAGCTCACCCTTCCTATTTCTGAATCTTCCTGTAATCTTGCTGCTTCCATTTTCTCCCAGGATTGATTGATGTCCATGTGCACCTGCGGGAACCAGGTGGGACACATAAGGAGGACTTTGCTTCAGGCACAGCCGCTGCCCTGGCTGGGGGTATCACCATGGTGTGTGCCATGCCTAATACCCGGCCCCCCATCATTGACGCCCCTGCTCTGGCCCTGGCCCAGAAGGTGAGCCACTGCACTCTTCCTGGTATTGGAGACCCATATGCCCCCACCAGCCACCCTTGCTTCCCTGAGCCCTTTTCCTTCTGCCCCGCCCTATGGGCCCAGGCCACTGGTGCCAGGCTAGCCTGTGTGGGCATGGGTGCCAGTGAGCCTTACCTCTGTGTATCCTCTCCAGCTGGCAGAGGCTGGCGCCCGGTGCGACTTTGCGCTATTCCTTGGGGCCTCGTCTGAAAATGCAGGAACCTTGGGCACCGTGGCCGGGTCTGCAGCCGGGCTGAAGCTTTACCTCAATGAGACCTTCTCTGAGCTGCGGCTGGACAGCGTGGTCCAGTGGATGGAGGTAGGGAGTGTGAATGTGGCAGGAGGCCACCACCCAGTGTCTCCTGGCTTGTGGGCCCCTGCCTAAGTGGGCTGGTAGCAGTGAGGATTCAGGGGAGCTCCTGGGGACTCTGGGCTCTGATGAGCACAGTCAGAGATTCTGCACACTCCTTCATCAGTTCTTTCTGCTCCCAGCATTTCGAGACATGGCCCTCCCACCTCCCCATTGTGGCACACGCGGAGCAGCAAACCATGGCTGCTGTCCTCATGGTGGCTCAGCTCACTCAGCGCTCAGTGCACATATGTCACGTGGCACGGAAGGAGGAGGTAAGAGTACACCTGAGATCCTGCTGTCCCTGTTGCTTTCCCAGTAACACCAAAGGTCAGGGTAGTCCTTAGGGGCAGGAGACAGCAGGAGGAGAGTCTGGAGACAGCGGGAGGAGGGTCTCGAGCCAGCACCCTTGCAGGTCTACATCATCATTTTTTGAGCAGGGATGTTGGCCAATGGGACTTTGTGTAGGGCAAGGCATATGGGTGGTGCCTCTTCTGGATCTTCCCATTGTTCCCCAGATCCTGCTAATTAAAGCTGCAAAGGCACGGGGCTTGCCAGTGACCTGCGAGGTGGCTCCCCACCACCTGTTCCTAAGCCATGATGACCTGGAGCGCCTGGGGCCTGGGAAGGGGGAGGTCCGGCCTGAGCTTGGCTCCCGCCAGGATGTGGAAGCCCTGTGGGAGAACATGGCTGTCATCGACTGCTTTGCCTCAGACCATGGTGAGAGAATCCAGCATGTACCTCCTCTGCCCAGTGGGGCTTGTGGGACAGCCCTAGCAAGAAAATGGGAAGCAGGCCAGGCCTCAGGACTCTACTAGGACAGGGTCTTGATCCGTATGGGACCCTAGCCTCTAGGGTACCTGGTCTGTGATAGGTGCCTGATAAATACTTGTTGAAAGAATGAATGAGCCAGTGAGTAGAACTGCAAATGAAAGAATACATGGGTAAAAGTGTGGGCTCCAGAAGATGGCAGCAGTCCTGTTGCCCTTGTTTCTAGTTCCCAGAAAAAATGAGCACTGGGAGTGGTAGTGAGCATAAGGAGGTTGTTGGAAGTGCAGTCCTGGGGTGTGAGTGACTTCCTAGACATGGAGGTGATTGGTCCTGAGGGTAATGGCTTTCTTTCTCCCAGCTCCCCATACCTTGGAGGAGAAGTGTGGGTCCAGGCCCCCACCTGGGTTCCCAGGGTTAGAGACCATGCTGCCACTACTCCTGACGGCTGTAAGCGAGGGCCGGCTCAGCCTGGACGACCTGCTGCAGCGATTGCACCACAATCCTCGGCGCATCTTTCACCTGCCCCCGCAGGAGGACACCTATGTGGAGGTGTGGGGATGAGGCCCAGAGCAGGAGGGGGGCTCTCCAGCCCTAGGATATGTTCTCTGGGGATCCTTTCCCTAGCATAACCCATGTCCTCTGGGCAGGTGGATCTGGAGCATGAGTGGACAATCCCCAGCCACATGCCCTTCTCCAAGGCCCACTGGACACCTTTTGAAGGGCAGAAAGTGAAGGGCACCATCCGCCGTGTGGTCCTGCGAGGGGAGGTTGCCTATATCGATGGGCAGGTACGCAAGTAGCCCCTGCCTGATCTCAGTAGTGCCCTCTTCTGCACCACGTTCATTTCTTCCCTACCCAGCACATCTACACTGTCCCACTATGTGCACCACTGCCCTGGACCAGGGGTTGGGGGCACAGCTCCCCCAAGGTGCTTTTTGTCCTTGCTGACATCTACCCCTTTAGGACCTGAGTTCTCTCTGCTCCCTCCTGAGTGCCCTGCCTTCTGCCTGCAGGTTCTGGTACCCCCGGGCTATGGACAGGATGTACGGAAGTGGCCACAGGGGGCTGTTCCTCAGCTCCCACCCTCAGCCCCTGCCACCAGTGAGATGACCACGGTATCCACACTACTGGGCTAGGGGGCTGGGAGGTGTTAGTCTCAGGGCAGGATGAACAGCTTGAACATTTTCATTGGTGGTTCAGGAACAATTGGGGTTTTCTTGAGGGACTGAATTTGAAGTGGGGTTGGGTCAATTATTTTTTTAAAATGCTGGGCCAGGCCAGATGTGGTGGCTCACGCTTGTAATCCCAGTACTTTGGGAGGCCAAGGCAGGCGGATCATCTGAGGTCAGGAGTTTAAGACCAGCCTAGCCAACATGGTGAAACCCCATCTCTACTAAAAATAAAAAAATTAGCCAGGCGTGGTGGTGCACATCTGTAGTCCCAGCTACTTGGGAGGCTGAGGCAGGAGAATTGCTTGAACCCAGAAGGTCACGCCACTGCACTCCAGCCTGAGCGACAGAACAAGACTCCATCTCAGAAGAAAAAAAAAAAAAACTCTGGGCTAACGTTATCCCTCCAGACACCTGAAAGACCCCGCCGTGGCATCCCAGGGCTTCCTGATGGCCGCTTCCATCTGCCGCCCCGAATCCATCGAGCCTCCGACCCAGGTTTGCCAGGTAAGAGTGGGGTTCCTGTGACTCAGAGACTTGTGTAGGGACAGGATCCACTTCTTCCCAGTGCCTCGCCTTTCTCTACTTACATGTCCTCCTCTCCATCCCTTTATCCTCGTCTGATCTGCCGTGCCACCCTTTGCCTAAACAAGTCTCCCCAGTGTGAGTAGACATCTCACAGCTTCTCACATGCCCTTTTTTGTTGTGGGCAGCTGTGTTCCTCCGCCCAGGAGCTGGGATCCCACGGGGCAGCAGAGCGTGGGGTAAATCCAGGTTGTTGGTTGGTGTGAGTCTGGCCGTTCCTCTTGCCTAGGATGCCTTTGCCAACTGGGAGAGCCCCGGGAGGGCACCACTGCTCCCATACAACACAGCCCCATGGGAAGCCACCTGTCTGTCCCCAGAGCTGCTGCAGTCCCCTGCCCTCCCCTAACCTGCTATATTACTGTGTTGTGAATTGGTTTAACACATACACTGTGATTCAGAGTTCCTGGGAATATGGGGTTTCTTTCCAAACCTCAGCCATAAATGTATATCTGTCCTCTTGTCCTGTTTGCAGCTGAGGAGCCAAAGGAGAAGTCCTCTCGGAAGGTAGCCGAGCCAGGTGAGACTCCACCCTGACACACACTCACCTCGGGGACCTCTGATCTGGCCTTGGTAGGAGGAACCCTCTGACCAGCCTTTTCTGCCCCATCCCTCACTGCAGAGCTGATGGGAACCCCTGATGGCACCTGCTACCCTCCACCACCAGTACCTAGACAGGCATCTCCCCAGAACCTGGGGACCCCTGGCTTGCTGCACCCCCAGACCTCACCCCTGCTGCACTCATTAGTGGGCCAACATATCCTGTCCGTCCAGCAGTTCACCAAGGATCAGGTGCCTGGGGCAGGGAGGATGGGACCACCCAGAGCTTTGAGGATTTGGAAAGCTGGGGCTAGGACCTTTCTAGCTAACTTGGGCTCTTTCTTAGATGTCTCACCTGTTCAATGTGGCACACACACTGCGTATGATGGTGCAGAAGGAGCGGAGCCTCGACATCCTGAAGGTCAGGATCAGGGCCGGGGGTAGGGTCCAGGCCATCGCCTGCCCTTGGGCCACATCAGTGCAGGGCCGCGCAGTGGTCAGAGTGGGTCTTCCTCTCGCTGCCATCCCGTCCCCTTATGCTAGTCCATCCCTCTGCTGCTGTAGATCTTCCCCCACGTTTTCCCTCCCCAAAGCAGGATTTAGCTGGCTGGGGAGGCCCTGAGCATGAGACCATCGCCCCACTAGTGGGGTCTTCTGGTCTGGGCTGCTGCAATCATGGGAGAGAGCTAGGGTGTGTCCTCCTTTCCCAGCTCGTTCAGACACTTAATGATGGGTGGTTTTCTGGAGGCAGAGCCTTTAGCTCAGAGTGACACCAGTGGTGGAAACGTCAAGGCTCTGACAGGTCACAGGGGAGGTTTGGGTGCAGAAGGGTCCTCACAGCACCCCTCAAGTGTCAGTTGGGGTGGTGGTGCCTACCTGGGGTTTCCTCAGGGTGGACACGCATACGTACACCTTCCACCTTGCTCTTTCCCTAGGGGAAGGTCATGGCCTCCATGTTCTATGAAGTGAGCACACGGACCAGCAGCTCCTTTGCAGCAGCCATGGCCCGGCTGGGAGGTGCTGTGCTCAGCTTCTCGGAAGCCACATCGTCCGTCCAGAAGGGCGAATCCCTGGCTGACTCCGTGCAGACCATGAGCTGCTATGCCGACGTCGTCGTGCTCCGGCACCCCCAGCCTGGAGCAGTGGAGGTGAGGCCAGCCTGGGTACTGAGATGGGGTTAAGAAGGCTGGACCCAGGGGCATGAGAACCCTTCTGCCCACGTTTTCTGTGTTTTGGGCCAGATGAGTGAGGGGACCCCAGAAGAGGGGGACTGGCAGTTGGGGGGCCTCTGAGCTGCAAAAGACAGGATTTTCCCCTTTTTTCCAGCTGGCCGCCAAGCACTGCCGGAGGCCAGTGATCAATGCTGGGGATGGGGTCGGAGAGCACCCCACCCAGGCCCTGCTGGACATCTTCACCATCCGTGAGGAGCTGGGAACTGTCAATGGCATGACGGTGAGGGTGGTGGCAGGGGTTGGATCCCTGCCAGGGGACGATCTAGAGAGGGAGGCAGGAAGTGGTTACCCCGGTCCAGGACAGCTGCATCAAGGAGGCCTTCATTCTGCTCCAGAGGCTTTTAAAAGCTTGGAAATGATGTCGGGGGGCACTCAGTCTGGGATCCCTGTGGTGACTGGGTTCCTCCCCTAGATCACGATGGTGGGTGACCTGAAGCACGGACGCACAGTACATTCCCTGGCCTGCCTGCTCACCCAGTATCGTGTCAGCCTGCGCTATGTGGCACCTCCCAGCCTGCGCATGCCACCCACTGTGCGGGCCTTTGTGGCCTCCCGCGGCACCAAGCAGGTGAGACCCTCACAGCCCAGCCTGGAAGCCATGGAGATGTGGGTTGGGCAGTCAGAGCCCAGCACTGCATCCACCATGGCTCTCCTCAACCTCCAGGAGGAGTTCGAGAGCATTGAGGAGGCGCTACCTGACACCGATGTGCTCTACATGACTCGAATCCAGAAGGAACGATTTGGCTCTACCCAGGAGTACGAAGCTGTGAGTGCTGGGCTTGAGGAAGAAGCCAGGGCTGCTGCCGTAGGGCATCAGATATGAGGACAGAAAGGCTGGGCTGAGGGCTGCTGGGTCAGAGCTATTAAACTTCACATCTGTCAATTGCCATAGCTGCATGTGGGTGTGGAGGGGACCCCAGTGGAGCCCAGACTTGTGTCCTCTGTAGCCACTCCTACCCCAAGGCACTAATGGGGACCCCATCTGCCTTGCAGTGCTTTGGTCAGTTCATCCTCACTCCCCACATCATGACCCGGGCCAAGAAGAAGATGGTGGTGATGCACCCGATGCCCCGTGTCAACGAGATAAGGTGGTGCAGCATCAGAGTCAGAGACTGCCTCGGGGCTGGTGGAGGGGAGGAGACTTAGTCCTGGACAAGTCATCCATGGGCTGCACGATAACACTTCCTTTTTTTTTTTTTTTTTGCAGCGTGGAAGTGGACTCGGATCCCCGCGCAGCCTACTTCCGCCAGGCTGAGAACGGCATGTACATCCGCATGGCTCTGTTAGCCACCGTGCTGGGCCGTTTCTAGGGCCTGGCTTCCTCAGCCTCTTCTCTTTAGGCCCAGCTGCTGGGCAAGGAATTCCAGTGCCTCCTACGGGGGCAGCACACTTAGATATTCCTGGACATCCAGATAGCTCACATGTGCTGACCACACTTCAGGCTCTGGACTGGAGCTCTCTGGCATGGGGGTGGGGCCTCAGATGCTGGGGCCCAGTCTGCCCCATCTTCATTCCTGCACCTTAAACCTGTACAGTCATTTTTCTACTGACTTAATAAACAGCCGAGCTGTCCCTTGATGGTGAGTGTAGTAGAACAGAGCTTTCTTTTAGAAAATTGAGCAGATTCCCAAATTATAAGAGCAGCCTCACCAGGCAGGGCTCTGGCTAGGGCTGCGTGCCCACACTCGGTATTTTCACACTCGTGACTCTTTGGGACTCGGCAGGAGCGTGTTAACTCTGTGCTCTCTGAGTCCTGTGTCGTGCTGATGCCAGCGCTTACCTGGGGGCTCTGGCTGGTGTCCAGCCCTCCTTCCTCAATTCAGTTGACTCAAAGACCTGACAGAGAGTTCTGCCCTCTTCCTGACACTGGGAGAACACTCATCAGGGTAAAAGGAAGGCTGAGCACTGCGGCCTGTCTGAGGCCGGGCCTTGACTCTTCCTCACTCTTTGTGGTTAGTCCTCCTCCAGTGGCTAAGGCTGCCATTGCATTCTCAAAACCACCCTGGAGTTCTTCAGCCACTGTCACTATTAGGAGCCCCTCCTATTTCCCATCCCTGGGAGCCTCTGCCTGACATTGGACAGAGGGGCAGATGCCATGGAGGGCTGAGGAGCACTTTGGCTTGGAGACCCCAGGGCAGGAGCCTAAGGGCAGTAGCTTATGTGTCTGTGGGTGAGGGCTTCTGAGGAGCAGCTGTGCCCTCCGGTGAACTTGAGTAGCATTGGAGAAATCTCATTTCTTGTTCCAACAAAACTTAGCACTCTGTGAGTACAAAGCACCATGTGCAGTGGGAGTACGAGGAAGAACAAGGCAATTCTCACCCTCAGTTTTCAGCCTCGGGTCATAAGGCTTCCAGTGGCTTCTACAGATTAAACTGCTGCACACTGGCACATGATAGTGCAAACTGCTCTGACACCATTCAGGAATCACCTACTTCATCCAGAGAGTAACAGCGTATTCTAGAGATGAGAAAAGGAGAAGGACCTCGTTTTTTGAAAACTTAGTGTGAACAGGAACTTGATGCGTATTCTCATTTCTCACACCAGCCTTCCACCCATTTCACAGATGTGGACACTGGCTCAGAGAAGTGGTGGGGGCCAGTGGCTCACGCCTGTAATCTCAGCATTTTGGGAGGCTGAGGCAGGCGGATCACCTGAGGTCAGGAGTTTGAGACCAGCCTGGCCAACATGGTGAAAGAAACCCTGTCGACTAAAAATATAAAAAGCAGCTGTGTTTGGTGGTGCGCGCCTGTAATCCCAGCTACTTGGGAGGCTGAGGCAGGAGAATCGCTTGAACCCAGGAGGAGGTTGCAGTGAGGCGAGATGGCACCATTACACTCCAGCCTGGGCAACAGTGACACTCTTAAAAAAAAAAAAATGGTAGCTTGCTGGGCCACTCACCTTGAGACTCATACACAGGACTTCTTGACTTAATAACCCACCTTTCTGTTAAAAGGAAAGGTCATTTCTGGCTTTAAGGGCATCCAAAAACCAGTGGGAAAGACAAGCCACAAATCTAAGCAGTCCTGTAGGGAACCAGTTTTCAGAAGAGGTCAGCACAGATACGGAGTCGGAGAACCCTGTGCCGTGGGGTGTGAGCTGTGTCGTGAGGAAGGACGAAGAGTCTCCTTTACAGTACAGTTCGAGAGGAATGGAAATTGTGTCTGCGGTACAGTGAGGAGACACTGAACGCAGCAGGAGATTCCTACTGAGTATTGTGAGGGTTGAGAGTCTGACGAACCAGACCAGGGGGCTTGGATGTCAATTCCAACAGAAATATTAATTTACAACCACAGGTACTATGTGAAGGAGGGTATTAAGTATAATGCTAAGTCCTAGAGTGTGGAGGCCTCCAGTCCTGCTAATGTTAACCCTTTCCAGTCTTTCCAAACCCAGATTCCTGCCTGACAAGGTCTCCCTCAGGTACCTGGAGGACTTTATTGGTTGGAAAATAGAGTGTCATTTCCAGAACTCTTCTTTTTCTTTCTAGAGACTCCATTTCCTTGCTTAAACTCTTAGAACAAGTCAGAGATTATTTTCCCAATTGTACTCATGAGTACTTGGGACTCACACACAGATTTCCACAGAACTTGGATAGCCTCACCCTCAAGTAGAAGCAGTGTTTTCTGCCAAGTAGCGGACGCATTTTACTTAGTTGCTAAGTAGTGGGAGATGTTCCTGTCCTGAGCCTTTCTTTGGCTCTCCTAATCATAGCTCAGCTCTGAGTTGAATAAAGTTTTTTCCCGTATGACCAGAAAGTAGATCTCATTATATTGGGAAACAAAATGAAAAAACTTAGCAGCAAAAACCAAAATTAGCCCTTTATTTTTTAAAATTTTTATCGTTTTGAGATGGCATCTCGCTCTGTTGCCCAGGCTGGAGTGCAGTGGTGCAATCTTGGCTCACTGCAACCTCCGCCTCCCAGGTTCAAGTGATTCTCCTGCCTCAGTCTCCCGAGTAACTGGGACTACAGACATGTGCTACCACACCCAGCTAACTTTTTGTATTTTTAGTAGAGATGGGGTTTTGCCATGTTGGCTAGGCTGGTGTTGAACTCCTGACCTCAAGTGATCTGCCTGCCTCAGCCTCCCAAAGTGCTAGGATTACAGGCATGAGCCACCGCACCCAGCCAAAATTAGCCCTTTAATACAATACCTTTGGGCCTGTTCCACATCCACTGAGAAACAACTTCATATCTGCCATGTAATTGTCATGAAGCATAAAAAGTTAGTTTGCTTCCTGAGGTACTTAGGAGGTTTCATCTATTTCTTCTATAAGAAACATTTATATGCCAAGCACTGTTCTAAGCGCTTTACAGATACATCCCTTTGACACTTGGATGAATCCTTTGACTCTATCCCCCACCTTGAAAGAAGTCTGGCTAACGTTGGGTTGCTATTACAGCCATTTTCTCCCACCTCTTCACTGTCCACCCTAGTGAAGGAGACATCCCCCTCAACATAGGTAGTCCACCTGGAGCTTTGTCAGCTGCACTCTAGTCCTGGCCCTTACAACTAACTACCTGCAACCATGGCAAGTCAGTATGCCTGTGGGCTTTTATTTTTTATACTAAAATTTTGTTTTTGAGACAGGGTCTCATTCTGTCACCCAGGCTGGAGTGCAGTGGCACGATCTCAGCTCACTGCAGCCTTGACCTCATGGGCTCAAGTGATCCTCCCACTTAAGCCTCCCAAGGAGGTGGGACCACCATGGCCATACCACCATGCCCAGCTAATTTTTTGTGTTTTTTTTATAGAGATGGGGTTTTGCCATGTCGTCCAGGCTGGTCTCAAACTCCTGGAGTCAAGTTATCCTCCCCACTCAGCCTCCAGAATAGCTGGGACCACAGGCACATGCCACCACACCTGGCTAATTTTTGTTCTTGTTTTGTTTTATAGAGATGGGGATTCGCCATGTTGCCCAGGCTGGTCTATTACTTTTTTTTTTTTTTTTTTGAGATGGAGTCTTGCTCTGTTGCCCAGGCTGGAGTGCAGTGGCGCGATCTCGGCTCACCGCAAGCTCCGCCTCCCGGGTTCACGCCATTCTCCTGCCTCAGCCTCTCCGAGTAGCTGGGACTACAGGCGCCTGCCACCACGCCCGGCTAATTTTTTGTATTTTTAGTAGAGATGGGGTTTCACCGTGGTCTCGATCTCCTGACCTCGTGATCCGCCCGCCTCAGCTTCCCAAAGTGCTGGGATTACAAGCATGAGCCACCGCGCCTGGCCAGGCTGGTCTATTCCTGGGCTCAAGTGATCCTCCTGCATCAGCCTCCTAAAGTGCTGGGATTACAGCCATGAGCCACCATGCCCAACCCACCTATAGGCTTTAAAAGGGTAGTTGGCAATTCCCAGTGTAAAATTGCAAAGTGTCTGTAGTTCTGCAGTAATATCCCCAGGGACAATGAGGGGGCATTGGCTGGTGGAGGAGAGGAGCAGAGAATGAGGGCCAGGATGGGATGAGTGCTTATGGAAGACTCATCTGGCAACAGTGCCTAGAAGAGGGAAAGGAGCCATTTCACCATCAGGACGCCAATTAGGAAGTTGTTGCAGTAAACACAGATCATGGGTGAAGAGGTTCTGGATTCAGAGATAGGAATAGATATTATAACACTGAGGAGAGAGGAGAGTGAAGAATGACTGCACAGTGTGGGACCTCAAGACTGGAAGAAAGAAGACTGATGAAGGTAGACCAGATAGCCAGTTTGGGGTAGGGGAGGGCTGATTCCATTTGGGCATGATACCTAGCTGCCGTGGGCCATCTATATGGAGATGTCATGGAGGTAATGGAGCTGGGGAGTTGGAGCAAGCACAATAGAGACAGGTGGCATTTATAAGTGACAACACAAGTGCCATGGGAGCAGGGACTTTACTCACTGATGTATCCCAAACACCAGAACAGGGTTGAGCACATAGTAGGTGCTCAGTAAATGTGTTGACTGAAGCATCAACATAAAGGTAATTGAAGCTTTTAAAATATGCATATTTGTTCACCAAGAGAATAGCGGCAAGCCTCAATTTCAGCAAGGGCCGCAGGAGAACTCAGGAGAAAGCCCTCAAGAGGCCCAGAATTCCAAGTGTGTGAGGGACGGGAGACGTATTGGCAGATTCAAATCCCGTAGCAGGCCAAAGAGAAGGAAATTTGAGGCAAGGACCTTGTCACAATAGTTGTTAGGCTGATGCTTTGTGGTGGTAACCAGGTTTCACAAGGTTACTGAGGGACTGGTTTAGAAGCTGAGGTCATTTACCAAGTGGCAAGGAAAAAAATGGGTGTTGAGATTGGGAGCTCAAAGGCTTTAGAGAAGGTCAGGGAAGCTGTGATGAATCCGCAGGAGATTAATAGAGTCACAAGCAGGACTCAAGGGGAAGCTAAACACTGAATTTGTGGTGGGGCTGAGGGAAGCCATGTCCAGGGCAGGGGCGTGGAAGGGCTTGCACTCCCTGGAGGACCCAAGAAATAAAAATGAGCTGGCCGGGCGCGGTGGCTCACGCCTGTAATCCCAGCACTTTGGGAGGCCGAGGCGGGCGGATCACGAGGTCAGGGGATCGAGACCATCCTGGCTAACACAGTGAAACCCCATCTCTACTAAAAATGCAAAAAAAATTAGCCGGGTGTGGTGGCAGGCACCTGTAGTCCCAGCTACTCAGGAGGCTGAGGCAGGAGAATGGTGTGAATCCGGGAGGCGGAGCTTGCAGTGAGCCAAGATCACGCCACTGCACGCCAGCCTGGGCGACAGAGCGAGACTCCATCTCAAAAAAAAAAAAAAGAAAGAAATAGAAGTGACTGCCTGCTTGAGAGCACCTGAATTGCTACCATCAAATGCTACCATCAGATACAGATTTATACCTTGGGAATCAGCATGTATGAAACCTGCTTGTTGGCCCATTGATAGGAGCTGGGGATTAGAGGATATTTTATGGACTTTGCATTGGCCTGACGTTTATCTGTTCACCATCCTTCCACCCATTCCTTCCATCACCAGCAGTCATACTGAGCATGTACTTGGTGTCTGGCTGTGAGCTAAGTGCTGGGGGAGCATGCCTTCCTTCAAGGAGTGTGCAGTCAGTAGGCCACTCACCGTTTTACTGTGTCTCCCAGCAGTCCTGTGTGACCACGTCCTGGTCCAGCAGGATGGGGGAAAGCAGGGAGGCCATGCTTGGGCAGACTCCGTGGTCAGGAAAAAGCAAGTTTGTTGTTGTAGGGTCTGAACCCTGCTTATTTTGGTAAGCTTTCTTATCTTTTTAATATTCTGGGTTCAGTTCCCTTCTATTTCTCCCCAGGCTTTTGGCTACAGTCCTTTAAAAATTTATAGCCATCGTTGTTGAGCCAAAGCAAACAAAAGAATGGAATCGGAGGTTAAGGCTGTTTGGGTCATGTCCTCTGAGTGAGCTTCTCCAGGTCTGGGCTTCTTCCTGTCTCCAGGATGCTGTAGCCAGAGAGCAGATGAGGGGGTCTGGGGTACCGCACGGGGAATGGCAAGAGCAGAGAGAGGCTAGGACCAGGGCTGAAGGAGGGAGGCACAGGCTCTGGCAACCCAGGCCTTCCTGCCTACCCACTCTCCCCACGTTCTTTCTCTTGCCAGTTAAGGAAACAGGGCCTGCTTTGTGTATGGGATTGCTGGTGATCACAGCTGCATCTGGGGGTGTGGTGGTATACACGTGGAGTCCCAGCTGCTCAGGAAGCCGAGGCAGGAGGATTGCTTGAGCCCAGGAGTTTGAGGCTAGCCTGGGCAGCATAGCAAGACCCCATCTCAAAAAAGGAAAAAGCCCCCACACAGCTGCATCTGGGGCCTCAGGCTTTGCCCTGTTGGGGCCTGGGAACTGCCCCTCCAAGCACCCCTTGGAAGGTACTGACCAGGTACTGACGAGGTGTCCCTGGGACTTAAGCCAGGGACAGGGAGGCCCTGGGAACTGCCAGAGTTGGGGGAAGGGAGGTTGGAGAGTTAAGAGAGAAGAGTACTCCAACTATAAAAGGAACACCCTGACTACAGTTCTCCACAGTGAGGGTCTCTGCCTGGCGGAGGGGAAAAGGGTCTTCCCGTCCTGACCCCAGTCCTGAGACTCCCTGCAAAGACTTCCGGCTGCCTCTGCCGCTGCGGTGGCGCATGCCCCAGTGGGGGGCGCTGCTCCCCAGCCAGCCGGGCTCTAGGAAGCGGGAGGGCCAAATGCCTCCTTTAAGCCGGCCGCACCGGGGCCCTGACCGGGCGGGAGGGCTGCTGGAGGGTGGTGCTTATCACCCGGGCTTCCTCTTGACCCTGCCGGCTGGGCCCTGGGCCTTGGCCTTCGCCTCTTAAACGTGGTGCAGGACTCACCCTGGGCCACCCCCAGGTGGGCAGCCTTGGGAGAAGGGCAGGACCTGCCCATGTGCCCATGCTCCTCCGCCCAGTCACTGCAGCACGAAGCCTCTCAGGTCCGCACCCTGCATTCTGGCCGTTTGATCTCCAGTTTCTCCTTTGAATAGCCCTGCAGCTCTCAGCAGGGAAACCCGGCCTGCCTCTCTCTCCCTCCACTCTCCATTTCACCCCTTTCCTGGCTGTCCCTCTTCTCTGGTTCCTCTCTGACCCGAAAGCCCACCCCTCCCCTAGTTAATCAGCTGTGTAAAGAGCTGGGGCTGGGCTGAGGGATGGGCCCTCCCCCACCTGCGTTGCTCTCCCCTGCCTTCCCCTCACCCCTCCCAGGCCCAGTCCCTTCCCCTCGACTCTCCCTCCTCCATCTATCATCAAGGAAGGGCACCCAGGGGAAAGGGACTTCTGGATAAGCGAGTGGAGAAGGGGGATAGGAGGATAATGGAGGAGTGCAGGCAGCTCTGCAGATAAGGATTTCCTGGGCTCCCGGGGATGGTGGCCCAGTGTGAAGGTGGGAGAATGCTCCAGAGACCTGTCTCCTCATCCTCCCGATGCCCGAAGGTGAGTGGAAAGGCATGATGGCATAGAGAAAGGGCTGGGGACGTCCAGGGGCCAGAACTCAGAACCGAGTGGAACCAGCTGCACGACCATGGGCAGGTGAGCCTGCTTCTCCGTCTGTCAGGTGCACAGGATACTGTCTGCACCACAGTGCCTTGCACATAATAAGCTCAATGACTGCTGCTTCCTGTCCCTGCTGTCAGGGTGCCGGGCCACTCTCTTCTCCTGAAATCTCTCCCCTGCATCCTCGGTTCAACCCAAAAGCTAACTCTTATATACACCTTCTATATACCAGGCACATTCACACCCATGATATCATGTAATCACTATTTTATAATTGAGAAAGCTGAGACGCAGAGAGGTTAACTGTGACTAGAATAATAGTAAAGGCAGAGCAGAACCAGAGGGTCTGACCCCAGAGCCCCAGGACGGGAGTGCCAGCGGCAGCAGGCTGCTGGAGGAGCTGAGGAAAGGTTTGCTGAGAAACTCAACTAGGCAAGAGCTTCAAAGGGGCCTGGAGTGGGAATGAGAGCCTGGGCATGTGCTGGCTGACCCTGGGGAAGTCTTTTTCCCTCCCTGAGTCTCCTTCCCTCCCTGAGTCTCCTCCTTCTATGGGCAGAAGATGGACTGGATGCTTGGTGAGGCATTCACCTGCCCTGAGCATTCCCCTGCAAAGGGACCCGGCATCGCACAGATAGGACAGGCTGTGGCTTAAAGCATTTCATAGGGTGAAAATCAAGTCCTCCTCTTCCCCACCTTCCTTCCCTCTCCTCGATTTCCTCACTCTTCCCCACCCCCATCCTGTCACTTGGGGCCTATAATCAATGAGACGTAAAATGAGAAAGTATCAGGAACCAGCAAAGCATGGCGAGCAGCTGGGGCGGCCTTGCCGCCGGGCGTGATGGACTGCCAGCCCTTCGCTTCGCCAGCCTCCCACGCCCTGACGTGGGCAGTGGCGTCTCACCCAGCCTGGGCTAAGGCTCCCAGCTGGACATCAGGGAGGGGGCTACCTCTGATGAGTCCAAAAGCCTCACCTTTAAAAAGGAATGAAATCTATGGTCTTGACATGGAAAGATGAATCTAGGCTGCATGGTTGAGTCATAAACACAGGTAACACGATCTCACCTATAAGATGACCCCATTTTTATTATTATGTAGAAATACTGACCCCATACTAGGATTAGCAGTTTTCTCGGAAAGTAAGATTACAGGGGCAACATTCACTTTCTACTTTATATACTTTTCCTTTGTTGTACCCTTAAAACAAGTATATATTGCTTTTATAATAAAAATAATCTGATAATAAAGATATTTCTATTATGAGGAAGGCTCACAGAAATATGCATGGGCTACTGAAAATGCTCAATGTCCTTGCTTTGGGCTGGGATTTTATCAACATGGTGGGAAGGCCTGAAGCACTAGATCTAAAATCAAAGCACAGAGTCTAATTTTTTTTTTTTTTTTTAAGACAGAGTCTCCCTCTGTCGCCCAGGCTGGAGTGCGGTGGCGCAATCTCAGCTCACTGCAACCTCTGCCTCCCGGGTTCAAGCGATTCTCCCTGCCTCAACCTCCCGAGTAGCCAGGATTACAGGTGCCCACCACCATGCCCAGCTAATTTTTTTTTTTTTTTTGAGACAGAGTTTCACTCTTGTTGCCCAGGCTGGAGTGCAATGATGCAATCTCGGCTCACCGCAACCTCTGCCTCCTGGGTTCAAGCAATTCTTCTGCCTCAGCCTCCTGAGTAGCTGGGATTACAGGCATGTGCCACCACACCCGGCTAATTTTGTATTTTTAGTAGAGACGGGGTTTCTCCATGTTGGTCAGGCTGGTCTCGAACTCCTGACCTCAGGTGATCCACCCACCTCGGCCTCCTGAAGTGCTGGGATTACAGGCATGAACCACTGTGCCTGGCCAAATTTTTGTATTTTTTAGTAGAGACAGGGTTTGACCATGTTTGAGACACAGTCTCACTGTGTTGCCCAGACTGGAGTGCAGTGGCACAATCATGGCTCACTGCAGCCTTGACAACCTGGGCTCAAGTGATTCTCCCCACTTAGCCTCTCAAGTAACTGGGACTACAGGTATACACTACCATGCCCAGCTAATTTTTGTATTTCTTGTACAGACAGGGTTTCACCATGTTGCCCAGGCTGATCTTGAACTCCTGGGGTCAAGTGATCTGTCTGCCTCAGCCTCCCAAAGTGCTGGAATTACAGGCGTGAGCCATCTTGCTTAGCTGATTTTTCTTTCTTTCTTTTTTTTTTTTTTTGATGGAGTCTCGCTCTGTCACTCAGGCTGGAGTGCAGTTGCATGATCATAGTTCATTGCAGCCTCAACCTCCTGGGCTCAAGTGATCCTCCCACCTCAGCCTCCTGAGTAGCTGGAACCACAGACATACACCACCACACGTAGCTAATTTATTTTTATTTTTAATTTTTTTTGTAGAGACAGGGTGTCACTATGTTGACCAGGCTGGTCTTGAACTCCTGGCCTCAAGCGATCCTCCTGCCTCAGCCTCTCAAAGTGCTGGGATGACAGACATGAGCCACCAAACCCAGTGAGTTTGATTTTTTTTTTTTTTTTTGAGACAAGGTCTTGCTCTGTTGCCCAGGCTGAAGTGCAGTGGCATGATCATGGCTGACTGCCGCCTTGACCTCCTGGGCTCAGGCAATCCTCCTGCCTCAGCCTCCTGAATAGCTGGGACTACAGGTATGCACCACCACACCCAGCTAATTTTAAAATTATTTGTAGAGACAGGGGTTTCCCTAGGTTGCCCAGGCTGGTCTTGAACTCCTGGGCTCAAACAATCCTCCTGCCTCAGCCTCCAAAGGGCTGAGATTACAGGCACAGGCCACTATGTCCAGCTTGAGTTTGATTTTTTTTAAAGAGAAAATCAACAATCCCTTAATGAGCCTGATTTTAAGACTTAATGTGTCAAAATATGCAGTTCTTAAGACAAAGGGGGAATAGGTGTAAAAGAGGTCCTTGGTGTTCACAGCCTAAACCTGGACTCAGGGTTGGCTGCTATCAGGGTTGAGGGGTCCCTACCGCTGGACACCTTAGATGGCCTGAGAACCAAGCCCACATCAGTGCTATGGTCTAGCCATTCTCCCTCAAAGGGACCCAGCCTCCCTCCAGCCAGCCTGAGGCCCACTGGCATGCAGGGACCTCTGAGAACGACTGACTCCCAGGGATTCCTTGGCTCCTTACCTTCCAGCATTCTCCTGCAACCAAGCCCAGGGCACATGGGACTGTCCCTGAGCCAAGGACCCAGGCATGCTGTGAGCCAGGGGAAGGGGAGTAAAGAGACTGGTGGCTTTTACCCTCCATCTGAGGGTGGAGGGGCTGGGAAGGGACAGGAGGTCTGTGGGAGGTCACTCCAGAGGCTGGGAAGGGACAGGAGGGATTCTGTTGTTCTCAAATGACCTATTTGATTTCCCCCTCCTGAGGAGTCAGCACACAGGCTGAAAGATGCAGTGAGACACAAGTTTATTGGTGGAGCTGCAGCGGAGTCCTCCCTCTTTCAGGGATAGCCAAGGGCACAGCACCAACAGAGGGATGGAGAGATAGACCCCCAAACAGACACATGGATGGAGCAGACTCATAGAAACCATAGCACAGCCACATAGGCACAGAGACACACAGGCCACAGCACCAAGAACACACACACACACACACACACACAGAGACAAAACCACAGGGCTAAGACACACGGACAAAGTGCGGGCTTTGGGGCCCCTGCATAGACAGAGCGAGGGCCATGTGGGGAGGGGGCCCCTACTGACCTCCCCCAGGCATAGGCACACCAACAGCACATAGACAGGCAGATGCCCCCAGCCAGCCAGCCTGCCACACAGACAAATGGACTGCAGGGAAAGGATGTTCGTGGCTCCACATGAACCATGGGGAGATGGCACCACAGGCCTTCAACACACCCTGCCACACTGAGGCCTGGGAGTCCCCGCCCCTGAACTAGTCACATCTATTCCCCTGACTCCCACCCCACTCCCCGCCACACTTTGGTCTTGCCCACTGGGGCTGGGGCTGGGGCTGAGGCTGGGGAAACTGGCAGGTGGTAGGAGGGAGAGAGGAAGGGGTATGGACCTGGCTCGGTCCCGTCTCTGTGATCAGGGCAGCAGATGCTGAGAGTCCGGGGCTGAGCCTCGGCCTGGCAGTGGGGTGAGGGCAGGGCCATGGCTCAGGCTTGGGGGGGTTCCTGGCAGCGCAGGCACTGGGCCATCTCCGGCTGGTACTGCTCGACCTGCAGGGTGCAGCTGGAGAATCCAAACCGGGAGTAGAGCCGGGATGAGGCTTCAGCCAGGACGGCTTCAGGGTCAGCGGTGGAGTCTGTGGGAGAGTGATAAGAGGCGGCATCCATCCCGGGGGAGAAAGAACAGGCAGGGACTGAGATAAGGACAGGGAAAGGGGCTGCACAGCATTAAAGCCAGGCGTGAATGGGAGCCTGCTTTTCTTTCTGTATTGTATGAACAGCATAAAAGTGTCAAATCAAATGTTGGAGAGACTCACCCCAATCAACCGTGCTAACACACTAAACTCTTTCCAGTCTCCTATTCTCTCCTGTCATTAAGTGTCAACATACAGCTCAACGTTTCAGCAGCCATACCACCCGATTTCCCAGGACAATCCAGTTGTTAAATATCTGTCTCATTGTCCCTCTAGAGTTTCCATCAAATATCCCACAAATTATAATATTTTTGGCATACAAATTGCATGACTCTGATTGCTTCTTGCATCTGGAAGAAACTCAAAAATCCTTTGTCAGCTCATGACTCACCATATATATTTTTAATAGTTGAATCATAATGTAGATGCAATTTTATATTCAGCTTTTTTCTCAGCATTATACCATAAACATTTTTCCTAGTTGCTGTACAGTCTTCATAAGCATCATTTTTAACAGTTATGTGATACCTCAGGGTGGAGGTGCTGTAATTTAACTAACTGTGCCCCATCACTAGACCTGTAGGTACTAATGATCTTTTAAAGGGTTGTTGGTTCCCTGTGCTACTTCAAAGAGGGTGAAACTGCCCCCAGAACACTGCATCCAGTGGATGGAGACTCCTTGTCTCCAACATGCATGAGCGCACGTGCATGTGTGTGTGTGTATGTGTCTATGTGAGAGAGAGACACAGAGAAACAGAGACAGATCAAAAAAGACTGAAACAATTCCAGAAACTCAAGCTATGGTCCCATGTTTGGGGTGGGGTATGTTCCAGGTAGTAACTAGCTGGGGCCAGTGGGACTCACCGATGGCCAGGTGTGCAGAGGCAGCATGGTAAGTGAGCGTAAGGGCCCACAGGTGCAGCTCATGGGTTGCCCGGACTCCTGGCACCGACAACAGCGTATCCCGCACAGGTTCGAACCCCACATTGCGGGGGGTACCTGCAACCAGCACCAGTCATGCCTTACTGCTAGGGCTACTCCTGCCCAGAAGCAGCACCCCCACCACTGGATTCCACCTCCCCTATCCTGTATCCATTCTCCTTTTGACCCCTACAATTCACCCTATGCCCAAATCCTTGTTCCAGCAGCAGACCCCATGAGCCAAGCCTTCTTCCCGTACTATCTTCAAAGAAAAAAGTGATGGCCCACTGCGAGAGTAAAGTCAGAGAGGGCCACAGGGATGGGGAGCTGTGGTGCCCGACTCACCTTCCATGAGGATTCGAAGAACGTCTCGGAGGGTGGGAGCCGTGGATCCAAGGGCACAGATGGAGAAGAGGAAGGTGCTGATGGGGTCGGCTGCCTTGTATTGAGGCTGCAGAGAAAGAGACCCCTAAGCCCAACAACCAGGGACCTTTCAGAGGAAGATCTAGGGGTATCTTGAACAAACATGACCTGAGAGGCCCCTCAAAACCCTGAAGAGGGGACAGGGAACATGACTCATGTCTGGGAGAGTCCTGGGAGGTGGGAGGGAGGAGCTGGAGGGAGGGGGAAGGAAGCTTTGGGACCTGGGAAGGAGTGGGCTGGGATGCGGTTGTGGGGAGGAAGGCTGGGGCAGGTCTCCAATGATGGTACCTTGAAGTAGATGAGGATGGAGGCAGCCAGTACCCCAAAGCTCTGCAGGAGGTCCCCCAGCACGTGCACAAATGCCGCCCGGACGCTGGTGTTCCCCAGGGGCAGGGGCTCTTCAGGCCCCTCCTCCAGCGGTGCATACTCTGCTCCCCTAGACCCGTGGCTGTGGGGGGGCCCAGCCTGGTGCAGCACAAAGGCCATTCTGAGGGGGAAGCAGAGCACCTCAGCCTAGGGCCCTGCTCCTGGCCTCCTATGCCCCCATCTCCATGTCTCACCTCCCCAGTAGCCCTTTCCCAGCCCCTGGAAGAAAACAGCATTTTGCAAGAGAGATAAACAATGCAGCCTGGGGGAAAGAATACCAGACTTGGTGCCACACATGTGGATTCGGAAGCTGGCCCTGTTACTTAAATAGATATGTGACTTGGGCAAGTCACCTGTTGGGATTGACTGCATTAATGGTAAACTAGGGGTAATGCTACCTACCTCATGGGGTGGCTGTGAGGTTTAAATGCAATCATGTTGATGAAAGCCCTCATCAGAGTGGCTGGCCCATGGCAGGCCCTTGACAGAGATCTGCTGACTGAATTTTAGGTCTCTATCCCAGACCCTTCTCAGGCACACCCAGGGCAGCCCATGGAGAGCTGTGTGTGCATGTCTGTGTGTCTGGTGGGGAGAAGAGAGCCAGCTCTCCCATCCTGGAGGAAGACCCCTCGCCCTGGGCCCCACAAGGTGCCTGCTCCATACTGGGACGTACAACAGGTTGGCACAGACTGCGATGCTGGCGGTCAGCAGCATGGCACCCCCCTCGATGTGGTAGTCGCTGTGCAGCAGGCGGACGAAGGCCAGGTACAGGAGGATGCCAGTGACCATCCAGAGGGAGACCACAGAGGCCAAAGCCCCCAGAGTCTCTGCGGGTGGGGGGGAGACAAGCTGTCAGAGACCTGCTTGGGACCCTGACGGGTGCCCTCTGGCAAGATTGGAGAGTCACTGGGCCATGCAGGGGCCTTACCTGAACGGTGCCAGCCAAAGGTCATGGTGCGGGTGGCTGGACGGGTAGAGAGCCAGAGGGAGAAGAGGCTGCCCATCATGCTGCCCACATCCGCCAGCAAGTGGGCTGCATCGGTCATGATGGCCAGGCTGTGTGCCAGATACCCGCCTGCCAGGGTGAAATGATGGAGTCTGCTTCCATTTAGAAAATATCATGTAGTGTGTATAGGCATGGAAAATAAATTGGGGGATATACACCAAAAATGTGATTTGGGGTTTTCTCAGGTGATGGGACTACAGGTATAATTAACTACTGTTATGTTATTTTTTTCATTCATCTGTATTTTCTTTTCTACAATGATTTATTTTAATAACAAGAAAATAGGGTTTTTAAAAGAAGTCAGCCCTGACCTACTGGCCCCGGACCTCGGCTGGAATTCCCTTTGTTGCTCTGTCCCTTACCCCTCCTACTTCCTGAGTCCTGGGCACCCAGCTCCCCTATCCCAGCCATCCCCATCTCTGCATCTGCACCCAGGAACATTCCTGGGACTCTGGGTGGAGAGTGGCTTGGGCAGGTATTTGGAGGATGGGGTTTAAGGGCTGCTCCCCAACTTACCGACCACCTCCCCAGCCATGAAGACAAAGCACACGGCACAGGCAGCATATAGCTGCCTCCGTGCATGCAGCCTCTCAGGGGTGAGGCCCGGCGGCGGAAGGGGGTCCCTGTGGCAGTGGTGGAAGGGCATCTCCACAGGTTTGGACTCCTCAGGGAGGGGCTCTGAGGGCTCTGTGAAGAGACTGAGGCAAGCAACATGGTTCAACCTGGGCCTGGCCCACAGGCTGGCCTGCTCACTCCACGTCCTTAGTCCCCAGTGCTGGCCTCATCAGACCATCTCCTTCCCCAGGCCTGGTCGTATCTGGGAGCTGCGTCGGCAGAGGGCCACATGAGAGACCGGGGCTAAATGAACAGGTCAGAGCCCAGCCTCCCTTTTCCTTCCATACACAGAGCCATAGAATTTCACAGCTGGAAAGCACCTTACAGACGGTCTAGTCTAACTTTTTTAAGAGATGGGGTTGGCCGGGAGCGGTGGCTCACACCTGTAATCCCAGCACTTTGGGAGGCCAAGGCAGGCAGATCACAAGGTCAGGAGATCGAGACCATCCTGGCCAACACGGTGAAACCCCATCTCTACTAAAAATGCAAAAATTAGCTGGGTGTGGTGGCACGTGCCTGTAATCCCAGCTACTTGGGAGGCTGAGGCAGGATAATCGCTTGAACCAGGGAGTTGGAGGTTGCAGTGAGCCAAGATCGTGCCACTGCACTCCAGCCTGGCAACAGAGTGAGAGACTGTCTCAAAAAAAAAAAAAAGAGATGGGGTCTTGCTCTGTTGCCCAGGCTGGAGTGCAGTGGTGTGATCAGAGCTCACTGCACACTTGAGTTCCTGGCCTCAAGCGATCCTCCCACCTCAGCCCACTGAGTTGCTGGGATTATAGGTGTGAGCCACCGCACCCAGCTCTCGTCTAACATTTTATTAAATAAATTAGAGGCATGAGGCTCACAGAGTTGGGGGACACATGGAGGCCAACCCAGCTAGTTGCTAGAGCTGAGACTAGACCCCAACCAAATCAATTTCTTATGCTAGGCACCCCAAAATGAGCAGGATTCCTACTGATCTCTGAGAGCTTTTGGTGAACAGGGCAAGCATGTACCTACACAATGATATAGAGCGAAGGTGGCCACTGTCATTAGGGCAGTTAGAGTGCTATCAGGGTTCTGAGGATGGAGGGCCAGACTAATTATAACGAGGAAATCAGGGAAACAGCTGTAAGAGGTAACATGAGAAGGGCCTTGAAGAATGGGAAGGATTTTGATAAAGACAGGTGAATGCTATGCCAGGCACGCCAAGGCAGTATGAAGGGAAGGTGGAGTGAAGTGTGGAGTGGGAGTCAGCATGTGTTCCTGGCCTTGGTGTGCCTCCTTTCCAGGCCCACCTCCCAGAACCTCCACTCCTGGATCCTGCCCCCGCCCTCTCTAGACATGCAGCTGAAGTGTGGCCCTTTAAGAGACGAGCGGGACGTTGCGGCCAAAAAGTCTGATTCCTGGCACAGAGAACTGATGGCTAGATTGCAGAGCTGGGGTTGTCATGGGAGGAAGGGGTGCAGCCTGCTATGGCTGAGGATGGCAGTGGGAGGAGCATGTTAATTGGACTTCAGTCCGACTATAAGCACCCAGCAGAGCCCACCTTAACTGCATGGTACCATAAGTCTCCCTTGACAAATGAATGGGGCTTGGGACCTCACCTGGGGATGCCAGAGGCTGAGTGAGGTCAGGCTGAGTGCTAAGTCCATTCTGGTCCAATTCTCACCCCCACCACTACCCAACCTGAACCCAGCAAGGACAGAATTTTCCACAGAATTCAGGACCTAAATAGAAAATACAGTACTAGAAATACTCATGGAGGTGCGACAAGAATACCCACAAGTAAAAACGATGGCTCCAGATAGAAACGTGATCATAGCAGCAAAGTGGGGCGGGATGTCTGGGGCCTTCTGGCTAAAGACAATTCTGCCAAGTGGGTGAACTGAGTTTTGAGGGAGGTAGGGGGAACATTTGGTGCTTGTACAGAGAACTGAAATACTGGTAGATTAATTTCTTGAATTTCCAAAGCCCCATCCAAGACTTAGAATCTGGGCGTGTATGATTCTGGATGTGTTTCCAGAGGAGATGGCGTGGTGAAGGAGGCTGTGAAACCGATCCTCATTCATTCAATGAGGTGCACCAGGCAGAGCACACATAATGAAGCCTGGTCTGGTGGGAAAGACAGATTGTAACAAATGGCTTACTACATAAGGACAGGTTGATGCTAGGAGGGTTATGAACAAAGCACTTTGGGGTGCAGGGAAGAGAGCACTCCCTCACAGCGGGCTCGGAGAACTTCACAGAGAAAGGTATGTTTAAGGAGATGAGACCTAGTTGGAGAAGGGTGTTCCAGACATGTAGAATGACGAAGACGAGGTTTGTGGCTTGGAGTCTAAGCGTGAAGTGTCAGGGGAGGGCTGAGGAGGAAAGTGATGGGCTCAAAGGAACATAAAGGGAGATACACTGACTGCTTGAACAAATATCTCCTGAGCACTGAGATGACCTTGCTGATGGGAGGAAGAGAGGAGAGGAGAGGAAATGGAGGGGTCTAGAACAAACCAGGCCAGAGCTTCCCTGGAGGGGCAGGTAGGTTAGGAAACGCCTTTCAGAAAATGCTGCAGGATTCGGTGACTAATGGTCATATGAGTGAAGATGGACTGGAGTTGGAGATGCGAGTCTGAAGCGCAGAGGCTGGGTGGCTTTGGGGGCAGTGGGCAACATTCATTCCCTGGCCTTGTAAGGCACAGCACAGCCAGTCATCAAGGTGGCCACCCATCAACAGGCTGCTCCCTTTTGTTCTGCATAAATTGGGCACTAAGGAAGCCTGGCTGTTGGTGTGTGGGGGTGTGGGCATGTGGGGTGGCTACATGCTGTTTAGAGACGAGGAAAGGCTGTTTCCTCTCCCTGGCCCTCCGAAACCCCCAACAAACAACCGATATTGAGTGGGGAAGAGGGGTGACGTAGCAGGGGCTGAACCAAAGTCAAAAGGACACCTGAAGAGATGCCAGGCCTACGGCAGAGCCCCCACCGCGTCTCTGCAGGCCCCTGCAGGAAGGGGTCCAGCTCTCTTCTGCTCACCCCCTCCCCCAACCCAGCTTGAAGGCCCCCACCCAAAGAAAGAGCGAGAAGCACACAGAAGCACCACGTCAGAGACAAAGGGAAAGGGACTAGGAGAGAAACAGAAAGATTGAGAGAGGTGGGGGAAGAGAAAAAGCCAGAGACCCTGCCAAATTCCAGAGACAAACGGACGGTCAGCCGACAGACAAGATGGCCCACGGGGGTGGGCAGGAAGGCCGGACGGCCGCTCAGAGGGGCAGGTGGACGGTGGCGGCAGGCGCGGGGGCCGGCGGGGCGCGTTGGCGGTTCTCCTGCCACCCCCGGCCCGCTGTCCCGGCCGCTCGGCGCGCCTCATTTCACACCTCGCCGCCCCCGGCCCCGTCTGTGCGGAGCTGGGAATACCCCCGCTGCCCAGACCGCACCTGCTCCTTCCTCGCCGCCCCCTCGCTTCCCGGCAGCCGCCCGCCCCCCAGGGGCCCGCAAGACCCGCGCGGAGCCCAGCCCATCCTCGGGCCCCGGCGCCCACAGCTGGCCGCGGCTGGAGGGGGCGCGCGGAGGGGAGCCCCCGGGGCCTACAGAGGGAGCTCTGAAGCCTGGGCAGCGAGGCGCTCCCGCCCTGGGCCCGGGGCAATGCGGACCTTGGCGCACCGGGCGAGGGCTCCGGCCCGACGGAGCGGCAGCTGCTCCCAGGGAAGGCAGGCGCCGCGGGGGCGGCGGAGGGGTCCGGCGGCCTGGGACGCCGGCCGGAGGGGAGTGAGAGGCCGCTTCACCCGAGGAAATCAGGCGGCCGGGAGGAGGCGTAGCCGGCTGTGTAGGGCTGGGCGCTCCGTGTGGCCAGAGGGGATGAAGCGGGGTGCAGCGGAGCGAGGGACCCGCGGTGCGCCGGGGCGGCCGCCGGGGCCCGCACCGAGAGAGACAACGAAATGGACGGAGGGTAGTAGGGTGGCGCCCCCGGGCCGAGGGCCAGCCCAGGTCTGTCCTACCTCTTCAAACGCAGGCTGCCGCCGGCGCCACCGCGGTCCCGGGGGCTCACCAGGCGAGTGGTCTCCAAGCCCCCAGCGGCTGGAGAGGGCTCCATGTTCCCGGTGCCCCGACCGTCTAGGCCCCACCGAGGAAGGGAGAGGCCGGGCCGGCCCCGCGCCAAGTCCGAGCAGCCCGCCGACCCCCGGGATCCCCGCAGGGCGGCGGGGCCACCAGAGTGGAGCGAACTGCAGCGACTGTGGCGCGCGGAGTCCGAACTGCAGATCCCGCTGCCGCCGGAGCCCCGCCCCGCGTGGGGCGAGCTCCCCAAGCTCCGCCTCCAGGTTCCCCGGCCTCTCCCCACCCTTAAGCCCCGCCCCCACTGCCAAAGCCCCATTTCCCCGCGCCAGAGCCCGGGAGCGCCCCGCCACCCGAGTTCTGGAGAACTCCTCATCTCCACAGCCCCGTCCCCCAGGCGAGCTAGCCCCACCTCTGCACACAGTCCCGCCCACCGGTTCCAAGCCTCGCTCCTGAAGACCAAGGACCTCACGACCAACCTTCGCCCAACGACCACCACTCTGTGCATGCCTGCGCGGGGGTGTCGCCCACCACGCCGTCACCCTGTGGCCGCAACCCTCACGCGGAGGCAGAAACAGGAGCGGACCCATTACCTATCTCCAGAGAACCAGAAAGAACATGAGGTGAGCGGTGACACAGGGAGATTCCAGGGACTCCAGAAACCCCTTTAAGGAGAATCTGGGGTCGGAATTCACGAGCCCAGTCTGCTGCCAATCACTGTACCGCGAATGATCATTTATTTTTATACAGAAACATTGGGTGACAAGCTTCCTGCTCTCTTTCAACCCACTGTTATCCCTGCTTTTCAAATGAGTAAACTGAGACCCAGAGGAAGAAGAGTCCAAGGTCATGCAGGCTGTGAATAAAGGGCCCGGCCTGGACCCCCATCCTCTTTCCCTCCCCGGCTCTGGACGCCGCACTGGCAACTGGAGAGCGCTCACAGTTCTCTTACCGGCTGGGGGGCCAGTGGAGTCGAGCCGCCTATCTGGTGTCACGGCCACTGTTTATGGAGAGGGGCTGAGGGGCAGCGGGGCAGCGTGTCAGCTAGTGATTCCCATCCTCCACACCTGCAGCGCCCTCCTGGACATTACCGCATTCTGCCTCATTTGGGGGAAACTAAAACCCAGGGGAGGGAGCGACTTACAGCAAAGTCGGTGGCCGAGCCTCAAGTCGAAGCTTCAAATGCTCAATGTTCTCTCCCCTCGCACCTGCCGCCACTGTAGAATGGGAGGGGGTGGGAAGAGGATTGTGCACTCGAAGCTGTGACAGTCTGTGAAGAGGAGGGTCCGTAGGAGGAGGGGAGCGAGTGAGCAGGGATGGGGAAGCGTGGAGGGTGGGAATGGTTAGTGAGCCCAGGCAAGAAACTCATCAGCCGCATCCTTCAGAACACACTGGGCGTCCTGAACTTAGGCTTCTGGGGACAGACACCTACCCTCGATATTGTTATTCCAACGAGCCCAAGAGTGCACTTGCAAAAAAACAAAACAAAACAAAAACGGGAGCACGTGCCAGATACAGTGGTTGGAAGTGATGGGGTTAACCCGGGAGAGCTTCGCGGAGGAGGTGAGGCTTAAACGGATTAGGAAAGCTGGGCGGCGGGCTGGCTGTTCCGGCGGGGGAGAGTGTGGCTTGGCCCGTGCCAAGGTGTGCGGGCGGCGCGTGCGAAGGGACTGTCCTGCGCCGCGGCTGCAGAGCGGCACGGGAGAGCTACAGGGGCTGCGCGCGCCCTCCGCGCCGTCCCCGCCCCCGGCTGCGCCAGCCTCTCCTCCGCGCCAGCCCCCAGCCTCCCCAGTCCAAAGCCCATGAGGGGTGAGGAGGTAAGGGAGCGAGGGGGTCGTTCTCCCTCTAACCTCCCTTTAAGGCGCGGGACTTGACGGACCTCTGTTTCTCCTCGGGTCACAGGGAAGCAAATTGAGGCGGCGAGAGCAGGAAACCACCGGCCAAGGTCACCTTTTCGGGCTACTTATCAGAGCCAAAGTGGAACCCAAGTCCCTGCTTAGCTATGCCAGGGCTCTGGGTACGTCGGGCCCGGCGCCGTCGGTTTTCTAAGCGTCGCACCCATCCTAGGGCTCTCCCCAGTTCTGAGAACCCTGGAGCTGGGATGCGCAGCGGCCACCGCGCACTCCGCGGCTGGGATGCGGCAGCCTGGCCCGTAGTGACCCTGGCGGGTGAGCTCGAGAATGGGGAGAAACTGCGGGGTCCTATGCGAGGAAAGGGATTCTTGGCACGGCTCAGCCGATGACGACAACAGGGGACATAACAACAATGGCTTCCTCCGGGATTTCCCTTCCCGGGCAGCCCGCGCGGCCAGCAGCACCGAGTGCCAGGAGGGGGCGCAGACGCCCTCACGTGCCCTGCCCGCCCCTGCCGGGAGCCACCAGGCGGGGAAGGCAGAGGCGCCTCGCAGCGCGTGGCCAAACGTGCCGCCTCCAGAAACCGAGGGCGCCGGCGGTGGGAATACCAACCTTCACTTGAAAATTTATGTAAGGAAAGCTTGGCAGCGAAACAGGATGCTTCCACCTGTTCCTCAAAGAGCTATCAAATGGCCCTGTGAACATCTTTGCAAAGGGTCCTCGCGAATGCCAGGCCTCAAGTGCGATTCTCTGCACTGAGGTCAGGATTTAATCTGGGCTGGAGATTTCAAGCAAATTTTGAAATGTAAGCATGTGGACAAGAGTTAACACCTGACAAGTCCAAGCCAAGCTGAAGAGCATGGACAGAGGAGGCAACCTGGAGGTCCAACTTCTACTCCATGCTCCACTCAGATGTCACCTCCAGGAAGCCTTTCCTGACTTCGCCCAGACTGGGTATGTGTCCCTCCCTGCTTCTCTCAAGGTTCACACTGTGCTTATCTGATCCCAGCACTCACCTCATGGTGATGAAGTCCTTTGCTTGTCTGTCTCCCTGCTACAGGGCAAGCTCCCTGAAGGCAGGAATTGTTTCTTTCTCATCTGTGTCCCCAAACCCCACTAATGGCTGCCACACTGTCCTCAATTAAGCCATCCCAGAAAGGAGGAGCTAGTTGAGTGGAAGCAGGATGGAGGAGGTAGGATTTTAGCTGGTCATAGGGAGAATGAGGGAGGGCAACAGCTTAAATGTCACTGCCTCGGGGAGGCCTTCTCTGGCCCCCACACTAAGTTAATTCTCATGTCATACACTCTCATCGCACAATACTTTTTCTGTTTTGTTCTTTTTTTTTCTTTTTGGAAACAGGATCTCACTCTGTTGCTCAGGCTGGAGTGCAGTGGTACAAACATGGCTCACCACAGCCTCAACCTCCTGGACTCAAGTGATCCTCCTGCCTCAGCCTCCCAAAGTGCTGGGACTACAGGTGTGAGCCACCATGCTGGGTCAACACACTGTTTATTTCTTTCAGCACTGATCATACTGTAACTAAATTGTTACTTGGGAATTATTTGTTTCATCATTTGGCTTCCAGGCTACCATAATCTGGTTTTCCTCCTACTTCACTGGCTGTTTATTTTCAGTCCCCTTTGCTGGTTCCTCCCCACCTTCTCAATCTTTTCTTGCTGAATTAGCCTAGGCCTTGGTCACTCTCTTCTCTTTTCTTTCCACACTCACTCCCATGGAGCTATCATCCAGTTTCTGGTCTTTAAATACTATCCAATAACAGCAGAAAGTAATGATTGTTGAAGCTAGATTCTGGGTACATAGAGAGTCACTGTACCATTCTCTCTATTTTTGTATGGGTTTGAATTTTTCTATTAAAAAGGATTAAAAATAGCCTGGCTGGTGGCTCACACCTATAATTCCAGCACTTTGGGAGGCCGAGGCAGGCAGATCACTTGAGGTCAGGAGTTTGAGACCATCCTGGCCAACATGGTGAAACCCCATCTCTACTAAAAAATACAAAAATTAGCTGGGTGTGGTGGCATGCACCTATAGTCCCACCTACTTGGGAGGCTGAGGCAGGAGAATCACTTGAATTCGGGAGGCAGAGGTTGCAGTGAGCTGAGATTATGCCACTACACTCCAGCCTGGATGACAGGTGAGACTCCATCTCATAAATAAATAAATAATAAATGGCATGTGTTTGGTGGTGATTCTCAGATCTCTCACTTGGACTCCAAACTCATATATCCACATGTCAGCTTGACATCCCTTCCTTATTGTCTGGTAGGCAGGCCCATCAAGCTCCATAAGTCTAAAACTGAGCCCCTGATTGTCACCCCATCCTGAACCTTCTCTTTCTGCAGTCTTCCCATGTCAGAATATGGTAACTCCATCCTCCCATCTGCTCAGGCCAGACATCCTAGGGTCATCCTCGACTCCTCTATTTTCACTCTACATCCAAGCTGTCAGCAAATCCTGATCCCGCCCTTGTCCAAACCACTATCATCTGTCTTCTTGATTACTGCAGTAGCCTCCTCCATGGTCTCCATGCTTCCATCCTTACTGCCTTACAGTCTATTCTCAACCAAGCAGTTAGGTAAACATAGATCAGATTTGTCACTCCCCATCACACTCAAGAGTACCAGCCAGAGTCCTTCTAATGGCCTGCAAGGGGTCCTACGGAATTTAGCTCCTCTGATCTCATTTCACACTTCTCCCACCTCACTCCCCAGCCATCCTGGCCTTCTTGTGAGTCCTACAACACACCAGGTATGCTCCCACCCCAGGGCCTTCACATTTGCTTATATCACCAGCTGTAATGCACTCTGCCAGATGTGCTCATGACCTACCTCCTCACATGCTTCAGGTCTTGACTCAAATATCACCTGGCCAGGCCCTCTCTGCTTGTCCGTTTAAAAACGGCAACCTGACTGGATGCGGTGGCTCACGCCTGTAATCCCAGCACTTTGGGAGGCCAAGGTGGGTGGATCACCTGAGGTCAGGAGTTCGAGACCAGCCTGGCCAATATGGGGAAACCCCGTCTCTACTAAAAATACAAAAATAAGCCAGGCGTGGTGACATGTGCCTGTAATCCCAGCTACTCTGGAGGCTGAGGCAGGAGAATCACTCAAACCTGGAAGGCGGAGGTTGCAGTGAGCCGAGATCTTGCCACTGCACTCCAGCCTGGGCAACAAACAAGACTCCATCTCAAAAAAAAAAAAAAACCCAAAAAACAAAAAAACACTGAAACCTCTCCCTAGACATTCTCTATTTCTATTCCTTGTTTTATTTTTCTCCATAGCCATCATTACCATCTAACATACTGCATATTTTACTGATTTAGTTTACTGTCTGCCCCTCTCGCCAGAATGTAAGCTCCATGATGGCAGAAATTCTGTCTGTTTTACATGCTGCTATATCCCCAGAACAGGGATACTGTTCTGTACTGTACAGTACTGTACTGTACATAATAGTACCCAGTAAATATTTGTTGAAGGTCTTAATGAACTCTGTCTCCCATATTAGGCTCTAATCTATGAGGGAAGAAAAAGAGTTTGACCACTTATCATTGTATCCAAGGTACTAGGCATATATCAGTGCTTGGTTGATATTTGTTGAGTAAGTGAATTGATTAAGGAAAAGAACAGTTTATGGGGAGAAATGGTGTGACAGCAATGGTACAGAGGTGAAGAAAAACAGAAATATTTAGTGAGGAGACCCGTTTGATTGCTGTGAAAGGTTCACTTTAGGCCGGGCGCGGTGGCTCACGCCTATAATCCCAGCACTTTGGGAGGCCGAGGTGGGCGGATCACAAGGTCAGGAGATCGAGACCATCCTGGCTAACACAGTGAAACCCCGTCTCTACTAAAAACACAAAAAATTAGCCAAGCGTGGTGGCGGGCGCCTGTGGTCCCAGCTCCTCCGGAGGCTGAGGCAGGAGAATGGCGTGAACTTGTGCCACTGCACTCCAGCCTGGGTGACAGAGCGAGACTCTGTCTCAAAAAAAAAAAAAAAAAGAAAGGTTCACTTTAGGACAATAGTAGACAATGAGTTTGAAGGGGTAAATTGGCATAAGGTCAGAGTTCACTGCCAGATTTCAAAGGTGGTTTTGCATCCTGTGTGATGCTGTGAGCAAAGTAGTAAGATGGAAGCATGCTTTAAGAACAGTGATCTGGGAGCAGTATCCAGGATGAGGCCAGCAACGGGGAGAAAAGTTAGGAGACTAGGACACCAGCCAGTGTGATATGGAAATCCTTTAACTGGGGTGCATCAAGGCTGTGGGAGCTGAGAAGAAGAGACAAATGAAAGAGAGATTTTGAAAAAAAATTATCAAGTTTTTTTTAACCTAAATTTGGGGAAAAGAATGAGTCTACAGTCTTACAAATAGTCGTAACATTAACAGAAATGGAGAAACAAACAAAAAAAATAGTCTGGGGGCAAATGATGAATTCAGATTTTAGCGTGTGTTTTTTTTTTTCTTTTTCTTTTTCTTTCTTTTTTTTTTTTTTTTTTGGAGACAGAGTCTTGCTCTGTTGCGAGGCTGGAGTGCAGTGGCACGATCTCGGCTCACTGCAACCTCAACCTCCCGGGTTCAAGTGATGCTCCTGCCTTAGCCTCCCGAGTAGCTGGGACTACAGGTATGTGCCACCACACGCAGCTAATTTTTTTTTGTATTTTTAGTAGAGACGGGGTTTCACTGTGTTAGCCAGGATGGTCTCGATCTCCTGACCTCGTGATCCGCCTGCCTCAGCCTTCCAAAGTGCTGGGCTTACAGGTGTGAGCCACCACACCTGGCCTTTCTTTTCTTTTTTTACAAACCCTGCATGTGGCATCCAATGGAGTGTGGTTTTGAGGCAATGGAACACTGGCATGTGGATGACACCAAAGCACAGTTGTGACAGCAGAAGCCATGGGTGTAGACTGACTCTCTAAAGAAGAGAAGAAAGAGCACAAGCAGAAGCTTAAGGACCAAACTGCAGAGAACATTCACAGTCAGAATTAGCCAGGCATGGTGGTGCACACCTGTAATCCCAGCTACTCAGGAGGCTGAGGCAGAAGAATTGCTTGAACCCAGGAGGCAGAGGTTGCAGTGAGCCGAGACCGTGCCACTCTACTCCAGCCTGGGTGACAGAGCAAGACTGTCTCAAAAACAAAAAATAAAAAAGAAGAAGAAGAAGAAAAGAAAATCCAGTCAGGACATAAGAGAAGGAAGAGGACCCAGTAAGGGAAACAGCAAATGTATCAGAGATGTAGGAAGAGAACCAGAGAAATGTGCAGAGCTCAATAAATGAGAAGATAGTTGGTGGGTTAAACAGAAAGAAGTGATTTAAGGGCCAAAGTCTCTTCCCAAAACATAACCTGATGTTTTTCACTCCATTTAGTCATTCTGCCTGAAATTTTATCTGTTATTCCTTTTGCATTAATGACAATTAATAACAATTAAGAGGGTGAGGTATTAACTATCTTTTCACTATAATCTAAATTACAGTGTTTTAATAAGATTGCTTTCTATCTACCCTGAGGGATGAGATCATTCTATGAAAGCAATAGTTTTTATTAGAAGTATTAAAACAGAGGAAATGAGAGTGGTAATTTTGGAGTTCTGGCTGCTTGGGAGGACTGGGGGCGGTGTTTTGGATAGCCAGAGGGCAGCATGACGGCACTGGGTAGGAGAACAAGAAAATGGGGCTCTAAGAGGCTGAGGAGAAGGATGTAGAAGCATGGAAAGACACCAGTAACAATTTGCAAATCTTAGGGAAGGGGAAGGACCCTGATTTTTCCTTTCTTCCCAGCGACAAAATGAAATGCAACCTCTCTCCTTATAAAATCAGGAGATAGGATAGAAATAGCTAGTATAAAAACAATAGTAATAATAATAAAGCATGTGCCTCGTGCTTTATTCAAATTTAATCCTCATAACAACCCGAAGAGACAGACACTATTATCTCCAGTTTACAGGTAAGACAGGTGCTGTTAGCCTAGTGTTGGGTCTGCAAAGTTTGGGGTTGCAGGTCAGAGAGGACAGGGACATGAAGCAGTCTCCTTTCTAGCTGAAAGCCTTCCACCTCCCATCCTGAGATGTCTGGCCTGGGAAGCAGAGGCAAACACAATTGGGTGGGTGGTGGTGGTTTTGGTCACATGTAGTATACATGCCTTCTGCTGGGGGAGGGGAAAGAGGAACATTACCTGACATCACCCATGAGAGGATGTGAATATCCCCCACAGCTTTGGTCTGTCTGTAGATTTGGATTTTAAAGTAGGAAGGAACAGTCACGGTGTAGATACTGAACTTGGAGTCAGAAAACTCAGGTCAGATCTCACTGGATAACCTTAAGCAGGTCAATCCGCCTTTCCGGGCTGCACTTTCTTCAATTATAAAATGAAGGCGTTGGATTCAAGTTAAATCTCTGAGGTCCCTTCCAGCTCAAAAACTGTACAATTTGAGAACCTGGTGGTTGAATGTGACAAATTGTGATCTCTCTCTCTCCCACTGCATATGTTCCAGAGCGTGGTATTTTGGGTATAAATATGCCAATGTCTGCTGTCTGTATGTGTGTGTATTCCAGCTATATGACTAAAACTTTAGTTGTTTGTGGGTAAACAAGGGATGCTTCTTCGTTTTCTCCATGAGAGACCAAATGGCTCTGAGTGGTAGTAAACAAAAAGATCACTGACTCAAGGTATGATGGGAGGGCAAATGATCCAAGAAATGGTTTTAGTCTGTAATCATTCTTTGGCAGTTATTTTTGGTTTTTTACTTTCATTCTTTTTAAAACCAAATCCAATTAAGTCTTGACATCAACCCTGTGAAATGGCACAGGTTTTTATAGAAGAGGAAAAATAGACTCAGAGATGAAATGATTTGTCTAAGATCACACAGCCTGTGAGGGCCAGAGCCAGAGCTAAGATCTAGGGCTTCTGACCCCTGGCTTGTGTGTTCTTCCTAGGACTGAGCTGGGTGTGAGAAGAGCCCAGGCATAGAACACTCAGTCAAAGAGGCTCTGGTTTCTAGGTAAAGGCAAAGAGGAGAGCCACTGGCCAAAGGAGGCCAGGCCGACTGGGCCGTGCTACTCCCACCTCTGCAGCTTCCTGGCTGAAGTGACATTCTATTCAGAGCAGAGCCTCGCAAGACTTACAGATAACGGCTATTTCAAGAGCTATGAACTGTGATTAGTTAGAATGTCAGAGGGCCATGATAAGAAGTGAAAACATTCTGCAGCCTCTGTCAAGATGCGAAAGGTGTTTACTAACTCTTCTCAGAACCGAATTTGCCTTCTTTCTCAGGGCTCACTTCTATGAAGCAGGGATGCAATCGCCTCTCGGGTTGTTGTGAGGATCCAAAGAGATAATTAGGTAGGAGTGTCTCGGAAAAGCCTCACACTTTTGCTTGTTCATTCAACCAACCAACATTTACTGAACACAGGAAGTGTGTTAGGAACTGGAGGGAATACTAAGGCAAATAAGAAACGGGGAGTTCAGGATCACGTTATTATCTCCCCTCTCACCTTTCTGTATCATGGTTTCTTCTTGTCTAGGACCATATGAGGGAAGATGGGCCCTGTAGTCTTGTCCAATTCCCTAGCTAAGTGCTTCTGTCCCAGGGAATTCTGAGCCCAACCTCCAGGTTACATTGGATCAGCAGAGGGCCCTCAGCTATAGCTCATTCAAGAAATCATTCATTCACTCACGTGAGCCAGGCATGGCTCTAGGTGCTGGGGATACAATGGTCAACAAACAAACAAGGTCCTTGCCCTCGTGGAGCTGTCACCTGGGGAAGGCAGCTTTTTTTTTTTTTTTTTTTTGAGACGGAGTCTCACTCTATTGCCTAGGCTGGAGTGTAATGGCACGATCTCGGCTCACTGCAACCTCCGCCACACCCAGCTAATTTTTTTATTTTTAGTAGAGACAGGATTTTACTATGTTGGCCAGACTGGTCTTGAACTCCTGACCTCGTGATCGACCCGCCTCGGCCTCCCAAAGTGCTGAGATTACAGGCATGAGCCACTGCGCCTGGCCAACAGCAGCTTTTAAATCAATATGCAAATAAACATATGTTCACCAGCTGGGCGTGGTGGCTCACGCCTGTAATCCCTGCACTTTTGGAGGCTGAGGCGGGCAGATCACTTGAGCTCAGGAGTTCAAGACCAGCCTGGGCAACATGATGAAACCCTGCCTCTACCAAAATTATGAAAATTAGCTGGGCATGCTGGTGCATGCCTTTAGTCCCAGCTACTTGGGAGGCTGAGGTGGGAGGATGGCTTGAGCCCAGGAAGTTGTGGCTGCTGAGCTGTGATTGTGTCACTGCACTCCAGACTAAGACCTTGTCTCAAAAAAAATATATATATATATGTATATGGATAGATATAGATACATATACACTGTGTGTGTGTGTGTGTGTGTGTGTGTGTGTGTATTTGCAGGCTGTTATGAGGAGAGACGAGTAGAACCCAGTTTAGAAGGCCTCTCTGAGGAGGCCTGAACCCTGAAGGATGAGAGGTCAAGCCCTCCAGGCAGAGGGAACAACATGGTCAAAGACTCTTGAAATGGGAGGGAACACGATGTTTTCAAACAACTAACAGGAAAGAGGAAAGCGGTGGAGCAGAGCCCAGAGCAAGCAGGACAGTGGTTCCAGAAAAGATTGGAGAGGGAGGGGCAGGACCACGCTGGGTCTTACAGACTGAGGCAAGGAATTCGCTACAAGTGCACCTCTAATGCCTTCTGCTCTCTCTACCCAGTGCTGGGGAAGAAATGAGCTGGTTTGTTCTGCTAGTTCTGTCCTCCCATGATAGTCATGAAAGCTTGGGGGTTAAAGAAATCTGGCATGAGACAAACCACCATAAAAAAATTATCAGCTTCAGCTTCTTTTTAAGTGAGTGACCTCTAAACTCATCTGACCCAGAGACTATGGACCAGGTGGATAATGCAAAGGTCTTCATCCCCTCTCCCTGCACTGATCACAGGCCTACAGAAATAAATTCATTAATTCAGCAGTCATCATCATGTCTGCTACAGATGGACTCCTTAGTTCGTTTGCTTAGATGGTTCTTGAGGTGGAATACTGATTTACAAGTGCACCTCTAATGCCTTCTGCTCTCTCTACCCAGTGCTGGGGAAGAAATGAGCTGGTTTGTTCTGCTAGTTCTGTCCTCCCACGAGTCATGAAAGCTTGGGGGTTAAAGAAATTTGGCATGAGACAAACCACCAAAAAACATTATCAGCTTCAGCGTCTTTTCAGGTGAGTGACCTTCGAGGGGGCTGGCGCAATGGGGGTTGGCGCAATGGCTTCAAGGAGGCTGGCACAATGGCTCACGCCTTCAAGGGGGCTGGCGCAATGGCTCACGCCTGTAATCCCAGCACTTTTGGAGGCTGAGGCGGGTAGATCACTGAGGTCAGGAGTTCGAAACCACCCTGGCCAACATGGTGAAACCCCGTCTCTACTAAAAATACAAAAAAAATTAGCCAGGCATGGTGGCAGGCACCTGTAATCCCAGCTACTTGGAAGGCTGAAGCAGGAGAATCACTTGAACCCGGAAGGCAGAGGTTCCAGTGAGCAGACATTGTGCCACTGCACTCCAGCCTGTGTGACAGAGTGAGACTCCACCTCAAAACACAACAAAACAAACAAACAAAAAAAACCTACAAGGTGAGGAAAATGTGCACAAATAACTGTAATAAAAGGAAGAGAGTGATAAAAGCTACAAAAAGGTTAACAGATAAGCATTTTCCAAGTAACAAAGCTTTTTCTACTACATGTTACAGGAGCCATTGAGTGCTCTTGTAAAGAAAACCAGCACTACAAAGTAGTAAATTATAAGTGATGCAAACACTACCTCCTATAGAAACTCGCAGGAAGGGAAGCCAGGTAGAGGCATGCTCCCATGCCAGCAGGTGGGGATACAAATCCTCCTTCTGCTACCTTTCCAGAAGAAAGTTAGCAATAGAGATCAAGAGCGTAAAAAAAAAAAAAAAAAAAGAAAAGAAAAGAAAATCATTTCGACCCAATAATTCCACTTCTAAGAATGTATCCTTAGGAAAAAAAATTAGACATTTGTTCAAGGATTTCTGTTGAATTTTCCTTATAAGGTTATTATATTATCAAATAGAAACAACTGAAACAGCCAAGTTGGGTTACATTATGGGACATGCTCATGATGGCATCATATTTAAGTGACGTTTTTGAAGCACGGTAGTGACTTTTGGAAAAGGCTCAATACATCATTTTAATGAGACGTGCAAACTCATCATTACGATATACTAGGAGAAATGCTTTGACAGACGAAGTGGGAACAACTGGGAGAGTGAATGATGGAGTGTCAGGAACAGGGGCATATGAGTTGGGTCTTCCAGGTTGTGGAGGTGTTTCCGGGTGGAAGAGAAGGAGGGACCAAGCGGAGAGCCCTAAGTCCTGAAGACAACTGGTAAGGTAACACACCTCTTAAGAAGGGCATGCAGCAGCCATACCTCTCATCCGCCACGGTCAGCAAACCCATTGTGTTTCCTGGAGTGAGTTGGGCCATCAAGATGGGTGGTGCCCTCCTGCTGGAGAAGAGGGGCTCGGTGGGAATCCCTGCCCCAAGGCCTGGCAGCAACGCTCCTCCGCTGCCCTGGGCCGCAGGCCTGCTAAGCCTTCCGCTCTCGCTTCCCTGCGCGCGAAATAAGTCCCAGGGCCAATGTGGCCTCCCCACCCAGTGCTTCCGGGGGCGCCAAAAAACGACCCGCCCAGACCCTCAGCGTCGACGCTGCGCGCAAGCGCAGTCAACTGCTGGACCCGGCCGGTGTGAAGTTTCACACCCAAAAGGATGAAGGGCACCCACCTGGCTTAAGAGAACGACTCCCAGGTAAAGGGCCAGACCCAGGTGAGGAGTCGGCACAGGGCCAGAGGTGCCCTGCACACTCAGAGCTCTCCCTTTGAGCTCCTTGCCTTGCTCGGTTCTCCTGGGCCGCAGGCGTCTACCCTGCTCTCTGGGGTTCTGCTGCCTTTTCCTTGCCAGGTCTTTCCCACAGCAACGCCTTTTCTCTTCCTTCTCCAGCCTCTGAGTCCTCTTCCTCCTCTCCCCACTGTCCCACCTCTGAGGGACAGAAGTGGGGTGGTTTGAGAGCAGGAGACTGGAGGGAAGAAGCAAGTCCGGGCCTAGCTGCAAGCACTCCCCACCCCCGCCCCCGCCCCCGCCAGGCTCTAGGACACTTGACTTCTGTTAGGCCTCACACGGTTTGGTCTGAAGTGTTTCTCTCTTAATAGTTGTGGATCGGCGAGGCTCAATGGCTCACGCCTGTAATCTCAGGACTTTGGGAGGCCGAGGTGGATGGATCACCTGAGGTCAGGAGTTCAAGAACAGCGTGACCAACATGGTGAAACTCTGTCTCTACTAAAAACACAGAAAATTAGCCGGGCGTGGTGGCGTGCACCTGTAATCTCAGCTACTCGGGAGGCTGAGGCAGGAGAATGGCTTGCACCCAGGAGGTGGAGGTTGCAGTGAGCCGAGATCGCGCCATTACACTTCAGCCTGGGCAACAAGAGCAAAAAACTCCGTCAAAAAAAAAGAAGTTGTGGAGCTGTCTGATTCCTGATCCTGTCCGTTCAGGCTGGGGCCGCCCTGGTCTTTCAAACCCAGCAGTGAGCTTGGACAGACCCAGAGGTGTTTACTCCAGGTAATAGGAGCTCTAGACAAAATCAGGCTCTTTTCCTGGCTTAGACCTCTCCTTGCTTACAACACCTCTAGGATGTGGGATATCTAGAGGTCTGTGTAGCTGGAGGATGCTGGGAAATGTGAGGAGAAGATGTTTCCTCCTTAAAATTGGAATCTTTCTGATCACCTGAATTCTCCTGCTAGCCACAAATCCCACTCACTCTTATCTTATCCTTGTCCTTCTGTCATCGTTTACCTGCCTAATCCCTGAAGGTAGTGAGTTTCCTGTCACTGGAAGTGCACTTCTCGGTACCCTTACTTGTAGAAGTTCTCACAGATGCTGCTTCTCCTCTGGCTCAGATCATGTCTACTGTGAAGGAAGCAGCACACTGGCTGTCCAAAAGTGAGATGAGCGTCTATGCAGTGCTGGATCTTAAGAAGGGCGCCTCACCTGAAGACATCAAAAAATCCTACAGGTTCAGACCTCAGCCCTTTATTGATCCTTGGAATTTCCCCCTTAAACCTTTTTCTTTCTGTATCTCTTTTGCTATCTGACTCTTCTTCTTTTTTTTTTTTTGAGAGAAAGTCTCGTCCTGTCACAGCAGAGACAGAGACTATTGAGAGTGCAGTGGCACGATCTTGGCTTACTGCAACCTCTGCCTCCCAGGTTCAAGCAATTCTCTCACCTCAGCCTCCTGAGAAGCTGGGACTACAGGCGTGCACCACCACGCCTGGCTAATTTTTGTATTTTTAGTAGAGACAGGGTTTCGCCATGTTGGCCAGGCTGGTCTCAAACTCCTGACCTCAGGTGATCTACCTGCCTCGGCCTCCCAAAGTGCTGGGATTACAGGTGTGAACCACTGTGCCTGGCCTACAACCCGTTTGTTTGTTTGTTTGTTTGTTTTGAGACAGTCTCGCTCTGTTGCCCAAGCTGTAGTGCAGTGGTGCAGTCTCAGCTCACTGCAACCTCCACCTTCCGGGTTCAAGTGATTCTCCTGCCTCAGCCTCCCGAGTAGCTGGGATTACAGGTGCCTGCCACTATGCCCAGCTAATCTTTTGTATTTTTGGTAGAGGCAGGGTTTCACCATGTTGGCCAAGCTGGTCTCAAACTCCTGACCTCATGATCCGCCCACCTCGGCCTCCCAAAGCGCTGGGATTACAGGTGTGAGCCAGTGCTCCCAGCCCTATGACCCATTTTTAAGTTCCAACAAGCCCTCACTTTGGGGCCAAATGGCACCATCACCCTCTTCATTATAGTATGGGAAGGAGTTTAGACCTTGGATGCTTGCCTCCATCCTTTGTACCACATCTCATGCATTCCTTCTGCACTCTCTAGAGACTAATCCATGTCATTCATCGTAAGTCTCCTTCCCCAGCCATTCCGCATTGCTTCCCCACCCTCCTTTTGGGTATCGCCTGGGTAGGAAACTGGCCTTGCGGTATCATCCCGACAAGAATCCAGGGAATGCTCAAGCAGCAGAAATATTCAAAGAGATCAACGCAGCTCATGCCATACTGAGCGACTCTAAGAAGCGGAAAATTTACGACCAGCATGGCTCATTGGGAATATATCTGTATGATCACTTTGGTGAAGAAGGCGTCAGATACTATTTTATTCTGAATAGTTGTTGGTTCAAGGTACACAATTCTCCAGGTCCTTTAAGAATAAGGAAAGAAGGGTGACCTTCCTTTCCTTATGACAAATGCTTCTGTTGTCTCATTTTCTGGGTGCCAGGAGGATTGAGGGAGGGAAGCTTGAGCAGTCATATAGAAAACTGCTGGACTGAGGCCATTCTCGCCTACCTTTTAGACACTTGTCATCCTGTGTACCCTGCTCACTTGTTGCTGTTTCTGTTGTTGCTGCTATTTTTGCTGTGGAGCACTTAAACCACCACCTGAGCAGGATAGTGGGAGGAAATATCAGCAGAATGTCCAGAGTCAGCCTCCAAGGTCAGGTAAGAACTGCAAGCAGGGACTGTGAGGTAAGAAATGTCTGGATTGGGAATGAAAGAAATGATTGGGGTTGGGCACAATGGCTCATGCCTGTAATCCCAGCACTTTGGGAGGGTGAGGCGGATGGATCACTTGAGGTCAGGAGTTGGAGACAAGCCTGGCCAACATGGTAAAACCCTGTCTCTACTAAAAATACAAAAATTAGCTGGGCATGGTGGCACCCACCTCTAGTCCCAGCTACTTGGGAGGCTGAGGAGGCAGAAGAATCGCTTGAACCCGGAAGGCAGAGGTTGCAGTGAGCTGAGATCGCGCCACTGCACTCCAGCCTGGGAGGCAGAGCAAGACTCCATCTCAAAAAAAAAAAAAAAAGAAAAGAAAAGAAAAGAAAGAGGCTGGGCATGGTGGCTCAAACCTGTAATCCCAGCACTTTGGGAGGCCGAGGCGGGCGGATCATGAGGTCAGGAGTTTGAGACCAGCCTGACCAACATGGTGAAACCCTGTCTCTACTAAAAATACAAAAATTAGCCAGGTGTGGTGGCGGGCGCCTGTAACCCCAGCTACTTAGGAGGCTGAGGCAGGAGAATTGCTTGAACCCAGGAGACGGAAGTTGCCATGAGCCAAGATCATGCCACTGCACTCCAGCTTGGGCAACAGAGTGAGACTCCATCTCAAAAAAAAAAAAAAAAAGAAAGAAAGAAATGATTAGGGGTGAGAAAGACCTGTGAAAATGGCAGGTTAATCCCTAAATATGACAATTTCAAGTCTTCAAGTCTGGCACTGGGACAAAGTGAAGAAAAAAAAAAAGATCAATATGTTTCTGTGCATCACACGACAAACTGACAGTTTGAAGGTAGTAGTGTCAGCTCCTGTTAAGCTAAGGAATGGGGTGGGAGAGTATGTCTAGAGAGGACAGTTAAGACAGATTTGAGGATGCAATTTTTGTTGTTGTTGTTTTGTTGTTGTTGGTGGTGGTGGTGTTGAGATGTAGTCTCAGTCTGTCACCCAGGCTGGAGTGCAGTGGTGCGATCTCAGCTCATTGCAACCTCTGCCTCCCGGGTTCAAGCGATTCTACTGCCTCAGCCTCCTGAGTAGCTGGGATTACTAAAAAATTAGCTGGCTAATTTTTTATTTTTAGTAGAGACAGGGTTTCGCCATGTTGGCCAGTCTGGTCTCCAACTCCTGACCTCAAGTGATCCACCTGCCTTGGCCTCCCAAAGTGTTGGGTTTATAGGCGTGAGCCACTGTGCCTGGCGGGATGCAATTTTTTCCATCTACTCAAAGGAAAGGGCCAGTTGCAGTGGCTTGTGCCTGTAATCCCAGCACTTTGGGGAGCCAAGGTGGGCAGATCACTTGAGCTCAGGAGTTTGAGACCAGCCTCAGCAACATCATGAAACCCAGTATCTACAAAAAAAAAAAAAAAAAAAAAAATACAGAAGTCAGCCGGTCATGGCAGTGCACACCTGTAGTCTCAGCTACAGGGGAGGCTGAGGTGGGAGGATTACTTGAGTCTGGGAGGTTGAGGTTACAGTGAGCTGTGATCATGCCACTGCACTCCAGCCTGGGTGACAGAGTGAGACCCTGTATCAAAAAAGAAGAAGAAGAAGGAAAGGAGGAGGAGGGGGAGGGGAAGGGAAAAGGGAGGAGGAAGAAGAACATAGAAGAGGAGGAGGAGGAGGGGAAGAGGAAGAGGAAGAAAAGGAAAGTCTGAGATCATTCCCATCCCAAATGAACTTTTATAAGCTGATTGAACTTGACACCAGCGCCACCTGGTGATGCTAATGAGTAACTGCAAGGTAATGGTTTTCTCATCAGTACACTACGAAAAGTTACTAAACTTTTGTATATGTAAACATATATATAATTCCATAATAGGAGCCAAACGTGACTTTAGAAGCGAGGAAAATAGCGAAGATGATTTTTAAGAGATGAAGAAGGATGAGGTATGTAAACGGAAAGTCAGCAGTAGTTATCAGATAAGAAAAGCATGTAAGCTAATGTCAGATGAGTCATTAGTAGAAGGTTTACATCCTTATAGTATGGACTATGTGTTTATATCCTTACATGTAGGGGTTTGCTTTAAGTTCTAGGTAATTATTCCTTCTGATTAATAAAGCGCCACCTTCTTCCGCCACTAGGTGCTGACCCAGTGAGGGTGCCTTCTGCTGCCCAGTCCCCTGGACACATTGAAGAGAGGAGCAAGTAGCCCTGTCCTGACATTGACCCTGATTTGACCCCTCTTCTTATAAGAATCTCAAGAATCTCTTCAGAAGCACTGATGACGTTGATCCCAGTAAGGACATCACCTCTACCCTTGGTACCACAACTCTGTATGGGGTTGCCCAGCTACTCTTCCTTTTAGTTGCAGTCCCAATTTTACTCCATCAGAAAGCAGCCCTCCCCTCCTTTCCCTTATGAGGTCTCAGGCAGTGGTGGCAGATTTTTCCTGAAGAGTCTTTTTCCTGTGTCTGCCTTGTTATTGGAACCAATGCCAGCTGGTAGGATCCCTGAGCCCCTTGGAATATCACCACCAAGAGCCTGATAACTGAGCAGGGTGGATCCTATCCCTGGAGCTGCTGCACCCGTTAATTCTCCCTTGTTGCAACTCTGTGTACCAAGAACCCCTAGCATCAGCCTCATTCCTAAGCCAATAACGCCTGTATGGAGTTGGTCTCACCTTCTGGTGCCCACGGCCATTGGCATTGCCAGCCTCATTCCATGCCACTATGAGTCAACTCAGGAAAACTGCGAGTGCATTTGAGGCTTAGGGGTAGTCATTCCATCTTTAGATTATCCTTGGACTTCAGCTACCACCACAGCATGCATTAGCCTTGGTCCTGTAGGTTAACTGAAGTTCAAACATCAGTGCCAGCTTGCCTCCATCCTTTTCACATATTATGCAGGCCAATTGACATATAATTTGTTCTTAAAAATAGGGGCATGAAATATGTGATCTGGAAAAGATTGTACTTTCTGGACTCTTTTCCCACTCTTGCCTCTTTGTGCTGCTGTTTCGTATCCTCCTCACACCATGTATTTCCCACCCACTCAGGGTCACAGCCTACTAATTCCTCAAACTTCTCTCCCTGGACTAGGAGAAAGGCTAAAGAATGTCAGTAAATAAAAGAGCTTTCATCCAATCGCAAGGCATATGTTACGCCCAAAAAAGACAAATTGTGTCTGGGGTAGAGAAAAAAGGCCTAAAGAAATTACTTCTTGGCCTTTTGGCTAAGATCAAGTGGAGAAAAAGACTTGTAGGAGAAAAAGAAGACCAGTGCTCACAAGTGGGGCAAGCCTGGCTTGGAGAGTAGGAGTCCTGGACAACTGTGGAGCTGGGTCAGAGGCTTCCCGGAGCCTTGTGATTATGACTTTGTCAGTGCTCTAAAATTTCCCTGGAGATTGATTCCCTGGGTGCCCAAAATAGGTCCCTGGCATTCAGGTCCTTTCTGCCCAGCTCACCTTCTCCCAATTTCCTAACAAATTTGAGTCCTTGGAGTGGCTCCAGGGATGTGTTCACGGACCAGAATCCCACATTTCCTCGGGGGCATGCTCATAGGTAGGTCCAGGCCTTGGCACAACAGTCATTTCTAGCCTCTTGAGCTTCTTTTCCTAGGGTGATATAAGAAAAGGCCAGGGAAGAACAAAAATGAGCCAGAGGTGTTGGACAAGAGGCTTGATGTAGTCTCTGGAGCTGCTGTTCTGAATCACACAGTCTTGAGGAGGAGGACCAGGGTCACTGGCTGAGCCTGTGGAGGAGGCAACCGCTACTGACTCTAAGTCTGGCAAGATCTTTCCTCCCACCCCGAGCTATGTATGGGTGCCTCTCACACAGGCAGATTTAGATTCTGTGTCACTGTCCTGGAAGAAGGGCCCAAGCCAGAACAGGGGTCCCGGGCTGAGAAGAGCCTTCAGAGTGAGAGGGCAGCACCTTTGCTGACCCACCTTTCACTGTAAGCAGTGGCACTCACCCCTGCCCTTGCTCAAGGGAGTCACCCATTCCTGAGTGAGTCAGGGTCACTCACTCCGTGACAGCTGTGGCTCGCCTTACATGAGCTAAATTGGGAATTGGAATGTCATGCAGATGCCCCTTGTCTCCCCACCCCCACAGTAAAATTAATCTGCTCTCTGGGGAGTAAGGGACAAACAGTGCTACCCACAGAGTGAACAAGAGAGAGTCATTTGGGAAACAAAAGGAGAATTTTACAGAGAGAGAGGGATAGCTAAAACTACGTGAGCCTGGTGAGGGTGCAGAGCAGAAAGTAGAGACTGTCCGAAGACTGCTATCTGGGACGAGACAAGTTGTTAAAGGGACAGGAGAGAAAGCAGAGCTATTTCAAGAGTGAGCCACAGAAGGGAATCCAGAGGCCATCTAAGCGAGGAAGGGTCTACAGGCAGTGAGTGAAGGCCAGGAGCAGGGCCCAGGCCAGGCACGACCACCGAGGGGATGAACTTCACAGTGGGTTTCAAGCCGCTGCTAGGGGATGCACACAGCATGGACAACCTGGAGAAGCAGCTCATCTGCCCCATCTGCCTGGAGATGTTCTCCAAACCAGTGGTGATCCTGCCCTGCCAACACAACCTGTGCCGCAAGTGTGCCAACGACGTCTTCCAGGTGGGTGCCAGGGACGGGGCAGGGCCAGGTAAAGCAATGCAGACCTGTGGGGGACTGATCAGGTCAGAGCTGAGACCCCAGAAGGTGATGGATAGAGTGCTCTCTGAGGTGGGTGGTGGCTGTTGTGGCTGGAGAGCAGAAGGGCTGGGGTCCAAGCAAATCCCAGAGCAAGCATGAGTCAGCAGCTGCCCTGCAGGCTGGCAGGTACAGCCTGTGCATAGACGGCAGCTGGAGTGCTGGGATCTACCAAGGAAAGGAGACCCTGTGGAAACTGGGAGGGAGGGGATCCTACACCGGGCTTTATAAGAGCCTGTGCCAGACTCTGCATTCCAGTTTGGAGTTTCAGACTTTGAGAGCATTGTGGAAAATATGGAGAAAAGATTAATGAGATAATGAAACGTTAAAAAACAAACAAACAAAACCCGACCCTGTGAGAAAGCTCCATAATGGCAGTAAAACTATTTGTATTTAAGGAAAGTTCAAGGCATCCATTGTGGGTGACAGAGTTAGACATAGTGGGCAGGAGACTGGGAACTCTCCCCAACTTGAGTTCATACCTGTTACCCTCCAGATTGTTCAGTAAAGAGGCCTACTGGTTAAAAGCTATTGAGGTCACTTGACAAGCAGGGAGAAGGCAAAGAAATTTACTTCTCAGAAGTCTAGCCAGTTTTGTTTTATTTGTGGTCATGGGGCCAAGCAGAGCTAATCAAATTCACAGATACTATTATAGCCACTGGTTTAGAAATAAAAGCAGCATATACCAGAATGGATTATAAGTGGGCTTTTTTTTTTTTCCTGTGCTACTGGGGAGGTTCTAGTAGGCTATGAAATGGAACAGAGATCAGGGAGAGTGAGGGGCAAAGGCACACACACACACACACACACACACACACGCACGGCCTTGCCGTTAAGTAAAAGCCCTGAATATGGCCAGGCGCAGTGGCTCACGCCTGTAATCCCAACACTTTGGGAAGCTGAGGCCAGCAGATCACGAGGTCAGGAGTTCAAGACCAGCCTGGCCAATATGGTAAAACCCCATCTCTACCAAAAATACAAAAATTAGCCGGGCGTGGTTGCAGGCACCTGTAGTCCCAGCTACTCAGGAGTCTGAGGCAGGAGAATCACTTGAACCCAGGAGGTGGAGGTTGCCTTGAGCCGAGATCATGCCACTGTACTCTGACCTGGGCGACAGCAAGACTCCATCTCAAAAAAACAAAAACAAAAACAAACCCTTAATAGACCAGAGCTGGCTGGTTTAGTATGTGTGTCAGTGACATGGAACATCCCAAACAGGTATTCTTCATCTGTGTCAGAAATGATGAGGAAATGTGTTAAACACAAGTGATTTTTAACCTAACCAAGAAAATACTTCCCTTTTAAGTTCCTTGGGGCAGCTTGTTTGGGAAAGGAATGGGCTGGCTAGGTCAGGCCATCCCACAATGTACCCTGTGACCCACACCTTGTGTGTCTGCTCTGTGCCACCTTCACTGAAGACCAGCACTCTGTGGTCTCTCCTGCCATCTTCCCATTGAGACCCATTCCCTCTCCTATTCTTTATGTGTCCAAACCTGCCATTATTCAGCTCCAGAGTATCTCAGAGCCAGTAGATTTTCCCTCTCGGGGGGCCTAGACCAAATGCTATGCCTCCTCGTCCTGGGCATGAAGTCCTACATGAGAGGCAATGCTTTGCCCACCATCTTGGTTTTTCCTTGGTCTAAGTAACTCTGAACATCCTTCAGGCTGAGATGCCTAGGAGGGAAATGGCGGAAAGATTTTGCCATCCTTTCTCATGAACTTACAGTGAAACATCCTCTCACTGGAACTTGAAATGTGTGAAAGCAAAGAGAAGTTTTGAAAGCTAAGGTGACGTGTCCTGTAGAAAAGTGGTCAGAAGGTCCAAGTGCATTCCTGGGTCCCTCTGTCGTCTGGCAGAGGAATAGGCCCCATACATGGAGGCTAGAATGTGTTTAAGTGACCTGCTTATTTAAGTCAACTCTCTCTATCCAAGCACACTGTTTCAGTTCCAGAAAGCTCTAGAATACTGATCTGGGCTCAGAGAGACCTTGGAATGGCTTGGGGCAAACCCTGTACAGAATATTTGGAGATAACATGATACCCAGGGCTTTGGGGTGGCTCTGTGGATCTGGAGTGGTGTATCTTTTGAGGTGCAAAGCACCCTTGGGCCCTCCAAGGAGGAAGAGTGAACAGCTCATCCCTTGCTGCTTATTTGGGAGGGCCTGGTGGGAGGCTGACCCAGTTCTTCAGCTGCACTTAGATCTGTGTATCTCAATATATCTCAGTAGATCTCCCTCTGAAAGATGAGCATATTTAGTTTTTTCGCACATTGCCTCCACATTTTGACAACTGTAGGCATAATCAGATTGTCTGTTTTCTAAGTATGGGGCAAGAATAGGACTTTTGGAAAGAATAGGACTTTTCCTCTATCTTCAAACCACTTAGGAAGAATACCCTTAGAGCATTGCCTAGAAAGTTAACGGTTATCAAAGTGATACCAGTGTATCATTTAGAATTTGTAACATGTAAACATACTGTTTTCAAGCAGTATAGGAGTTCATATCATGAAAAGCAAATCTGCTATTCACCTCAGACCCTCAGTTGTCTCACCAGATAGAAGTAACTATTACCAACTTTCTTGGGAATACTTCCAGAAAATTTCCACAAATCGGCACATTTGCACGTATATGTGTTCTCAGGCGAGACCCATCGCCCCCCACCTGCCTTTGTTCACTTACTCGCTGTGGGTGATTGTTCCATATCCACCATTCAGATTTATGTCTTCATTTTTAAATAGCTGTGTAGTTTTCATTGTTATGACTGGACCACAGTCTATTTAAATAATCTGTCCTCTAAAACATTTAGATGGTTTCCTGTGTTTTGTTGTCCTAAAAACTGCCGTGATGGACAACAAACAAGAGTTTTTGGGAATTGCGATTTTATAAGACCAAGTTAACTAGACAGCCAGGAAGCAAAATTTGAAAACAATTTATTTAAAAATACTGGCTACGTAAGGTGGCTCATGCCTGTAATCCCAACACTTTGGGAGGCTGAGACAGGAGGATCACTTGAGCCCAGGAATTTAAGACCAGCCTGGGCAACATAGTGAGACCTCATCTCTACAAAAAAGAAAATACTGTTAGTTGAACAGTATTAAGGGGTTGGGAGGAAATCATCCATAATCTTACCTCCCCAACACAGTTATTTTTATTTTTGCATATCATTTTTTTTTTTTGAGATGGTGTCACATTATGTTACCCAGGCTGATCTTGAACTCCTGGGCTCAAGTTATCTTCCTGCCTCAGCCTCTGGAGTGCACACCACCAAGCCCAGCAATTTTTGCATATTACATTCAAGCCCATGTCCGCAAACATTTTTACATAGTGGCCATCTTAATGTAATTCTTTTTAGAGCTGTAACAACTCTTTCTCTCTGAATTGAAACAGAATGAAACACCAAGACACCACATTAACCCCCTCTAATTTCTTCCTCCTTCTTTCCCCACACTTGCACCCACTCAGCTACCAAGAACTTCCACTAAAGGAAAGCTGTTGGTGTGGGAATTTGACACAAACATCTTCCCATGTGTTTCTGTATTTGTAAATTCTATTCACTCCTAAATGGCTTTAAAGCAAGCCTTCAGTTTATTTTTATACCTGCCTCCACTTCACTGTGGGCACTTGTTTTTGAGCCTGCAACCTGTTGTAATTTAACAGACAACCAAAAGGCCTTGTAAGAAGGTTGTTCTGGAACAGCTTTTCTGGAGGAGGTCTGTCTACAGAGGGACTTGCAGAGGGGGGATTGTCAAGAAAGAAGCCTCCTTCTCTAACAAGGGGCAGTCTGAGAGAGATGACTTTTGTTTCGCGCCACCCAAATTCCATTTCTTTATCCTTTAGTTGTTAGGACCAGGTGTCATCAGGTACAGGCCTGCCAGAGAAGATCCTACCCAGCCTGCCTCCTCAACCACTTCTACCCATTCTGAAGGCACCAGGATTTCTTCAGTCCAACTTTGGGCAGGTCTCCCTGATGCAAAATTGGTTCACTAAAATTTTGTGAATTGCATTAAATTTGTAGCAGAGTTAGGGCTCTTACTTCTGTAGGGAAGATCTTGATTTAGTGAGAACGAAAACCTAGACTAAGGCTTAGCACTCCTGGATTCTCCTCTGACGGGTTTCTTTGTTAATTTGCCACACAATGCATATCAGGCTGTTTCACCACTTCAAGCCTGTTTACATAACTATAAATGAAAAGGGTGTTTTCTTTCTTTCTTTATTTTTGAGACAGGGTCTCATTCTATCACCCAGGTTAAGTGCAGTGGCGTGATGATGGCTCACTGCAGCCTCGACTTCCCAGGCTCTAGCCATCCCTCCTACCTCAGCCCCCTGAGTAGCTGGGACCACAGGTGTGCACCACTATGCCTGGCTAATTTTTTTGTAATTTTTTGTAGAGACAAGGGTCTCTCTATGTTGCCCACGTTGTTCTCCAACTCCTGGACTCAAAGGATCCTCCCACCTCAGCCTCCCAAAATGCCAGGATTACAGGCATGAGCCACTGTTCCTGACCGAAAAGGGTGTTTTAAACTGATTTTTTTTCCCCCAGAGACAGGGTCTCACTCTGTCACCCAGGCTGGAGTGCAGTGGCACGATCATAGTCCACTGTAACCTTGAACTCCTGGGCTCAAACAGTCCTCCTGCCTCAGCCTTTCGTGTAGCTAGGATTACAGGCATGTACCACCACACTCAGCTAATTAAAAAAAAAAATGTTTTTGTAGAGACAAAGTCTTACTATGTTGCCCAGGCTGGTCTCAAACTCCTGGCCTCAAGCGATCCTCTCAGTTCAGCCTCCAAAAGCTCTGGGGTTATAGGCGTGAGCCACTGCACCTGGCCTTAAACTGACCTTTAACATCTCTTGCAATTCTAACGATTTGGTTTCACAAAGTTGAAAAATATTTTTGTGGATTTCCATTTTTTGAGGGCTTTCCATTCTGTGACCAGTGTCCTAATTTGGCCCACTCTTCTGCTTATCACTCCTCCTTTCAAGCAGTAGGGCTTGGTTTACCAGCCCCTTGGGCCAAGCTCTTCCCTAGGTTCTACCGCCCATAGCTAGCCCTCTGTTTACAGTCCCTCTTATACCTGCAGCTCAGCTTTTACCAAAACCTGGATTCTTCTCAGGCGCTTCGGCTTTTCTCCAAATGTCTGGTCTTCTGCCCACCGTTTTCCCAAGGTTTTTCCAGCATATTCTGAGTGTCTGGCTCACAGAACTTGGATGGTCCATCATTCATCACTGGCCAGGCCTTCAGGTTGAGGGAAATAGCCTCCAAAAAGCCCCATTGCATCCAGAGCCTGTGTCCCAAATTAGCACCTCTCTGGATAGCCAGGGAAGAGGGAAAACATTCTGACATAAGTATGGATTTGCTAGACTAGCTGCATTTACAGAGCATCTTTCTAGATGGAACATTTCTATTAGATGCTATGGAACATTACAAAGGAAATAGAAGGCACCGTAAAGCCTAAAAGAGAGAGAGCTCATGGCATATATTCCACACAACAGCCTTGAACATAGCCTAGAATTAAATTCCATTTATTTGTTCCATTCCATCTTATCCTTCACAGTGGAGAAAGAACAGTCATTTCGTACCCTGTGGTTCTGTGTGGTCATTTATTTTTAAGGTCTAGATTAGGATTGTTAACAGTCCTCTGTGTTTGTGCAGTGCCTTATAATTTATAGAATACATTCACAAACATGATTCCATTTGAGTTAGATCGAATGGATGTTATCTCCGTTTTACAGAAGAGAACATAGGAAACAGGTCACAGTCACACAAACAAAGGGATAGACTAAGGACATAAATCTAGGTGTTCTGTTATGTTTCCTAGAGTGATGGAATTTCCTCTACACATCACATCATTGGCATGTGAAATTTTACTTTATGGGGCTGGCTTCCTTGCATAAATGTAAGATTTAAGGAAAGAACAAGACATTTATGTGTATAATAGAACCAATCAGTTATCTCTTAGTCTTGAAATGGAAAGATAAACAGAAGCAGAAGATAGGATTTTTCTAACTGGATATTAGTCAGCTGAAAGATCTTTAGCCTAATGTAGAGACTGTCAGCTATGAAGATGTATTAAGGAAGTTGTCATGTATCCCTTAGAGTATAAAATCGTTATTTGTGATGAGAAAATTGAGGGACTTAAAATCAGGGTAGGGAGTAATTTTTTGTGTGTGCTGTGGACCAATGTCAGTGTGTGAAACCTGTGGATCCTTTCTAATAACAATATTTCTAAATGCATGCAATATAATACATATGGTTATAAAGGAAACTGATGGCGTTAGAATACAGCATGTATTCTTAATGGGAGTGATATTGCTCTCAAGGGGAAAAAATTAATTCTTGGAAGGGGGCTCTTGTTGCCCAGGCTGGAGTGCAATGGCGTGATCTCAGCTCACCACAACCTCTGCCTCCCGGGTTCAAGCAATTCTCCTGCCTCAGCCTCCCAGGTCACTGGGATGACAGACACGTGCCACCACACCTGGCTAATTTTGTATTTTTAGTAGAGACAGGGTTTCTCCATGTTGGTCAGGCTGGTCTCAAAACTCCCGACCTCAGGTGATCTGCCCGCCTCGGCCTCCCAGAGTGCTGGGATTACAGGCATGAGCCACTGCACATGGCCAGATTTTACTCTTTTTATGTGTAAAGGATAGATAAGCATGCGGTACATAAACAGATACATCTATGATATTAATATTTAATGAGGGGAATGGGAGCTATTGGGGGAAATGTCTAAAAAGGATCCTGAGCAGTGGCGCACACCTGCAGTCCGAGGCACTCAGGAGGCTGAAGCAGGAGGATCGCTTGAGCCTAGGAGTTTGAGGCCAGCCTGAGCAACATAGTGAGACACTATCTCTCTCTTTCTCTCTTTTTTTTTTTTTTTTTTGAGACAGAGTCTCGCTCAGTAGCCCAGGCTGGAGTGCGGTGACTTGATTTCGGCTCACTGCAACCTCCACCTCCCAGGTTCAAGTGATTCTCATGCCTCAGCTTCCCGAGTAGCTGGGATTACAGGTGCGAGCTACCATGCCTGGCTAATTTTTGTATTTTTAGTAGAGACAGGGTCTCATCATGTTGGCCAGGCTGGTCTCAAACTCCTGACCTCAAGTGATCCACCCACCTCGGCCTTCCAAAGTTCTAGAATTACAGGTGTGAGCCACCGTGCTATCTTTTTAAGAGACACTATCTCTTAAAAAAAATTTTTTTTAATTAAAAAGTCTCCCAGAGGGGACAATAATGAAGAAAGCTTTGGAAACACTGGAATATAATCACCAAAATATTTAAAGCACATTTGATGGAGTAATACATGTGCTTCTTAACTAACACATTAAAGAATGAGGTCTAGCAGTGAGTCTGAACTGCTGTAATTTAGAAGTAGTGATAAGCAGCCGGGCCCAGTGGCTCATGCCTGTAATCCCAGCACTATGGGAGGGAGAGGCGGGCAGATCACGAGGTCAGGAGATGGAGACCATCCTGGCTAACACGGTGAAACCCCGTCTCTACTAAAAATAAAAAAATTAGCCGGGCATGGTGGCGGGCGCCTAGCTGAGGCAAGAGAATCACTTGAACCCAGGAGGTAGAAGTTGCAGTGAGCCGAGATTGTGCCACTGCATCCTAGCCTGGGTGACAGAGCAAGACTCCGTCTAAAAATAAATAAATAAAGAAGTAATGATAAGCATACATTATTTTTTGAAATTTTAGCAACAACTGTAATGCGATATGAAAACAGCTGTGATTTCCGTTGGTGACAAAGTCATGGGCTGCTAAAACTGCTGTGGTTTTGTGCTGCTTCCCCTATATTGTGCTCCATTAAATGCTTCTGTTAAAAACCAGAGATGTTACCTATAAGGGGCAACAATTTGACCCATATAGCCAGTACAGAAGACTTTCTCAAAGTAGCCACTCAACATTTGCAAAAGGTTTGAAACACAAGTCAGACAAATTTTGGTAGAGAAAGTCAGGAAATGGTTAGCAAATTTCATTCTTATTTCACCTTCCTGATTTTTGCCATAGCTGTGTACCACCTGTACTATAATTTAATAGTTCTATTTTAAAACACTGACTTTTAGGCTGGGTGCACTGGCTCACACCTATAATCCCAGAACTTTGGGAGGCCAAGGTAGGCAGATCACTTGAGTTCAGGAGTTTGAGAGCAGCCTGGCCAAAATGGTGAAACCCTGTCTCTACTAAAATATAAAGAAATTAGCTGGGCATGGTGGTGAACGCCTATAGTCCCAGCTACTCGGGAGGCTGAGGCTGGAGAATCACTTGAGCCCGGGAAGCAGATGTTGCAGTGAGCCGAGATCGTGCCACTGCATTCTAGCCTGGGCTACAGGAGTGAAACCCTGTCACAAAACAAAAACAAACAAACAAAAAATGACTTTTAAACCTTAAATATTTACTTTATCCTTATTCTATACAATGTAATCCATGAAAAATTGTCAGTTTTGTGGACTGTTTTTTTCCTAATATGCATTAGAATTAACACATAAAAAATCTTGAACATCCATCCCCATACCACCTCCAATCTTCATGCTTGTCATCAGTATTATACCATATTTTGGGAAACACAATGAGGGCCTCTAAGCAATATGAGCCAGAGGCCCTGGAAAGTCTGAAAGATAAATTTTACTATTTAATTACAAGTCAAATGTAGTCTTAATGCCAAAAAGCACATGTATGTAAATATTGGCCAGAAAGACTAGCAAAGGAAGTGGGGTTAGGATTTGGCTGGGGGCTAGCATTGCTGAAGCAATCACAGAAGGGAAGGGCTGCCCTGGAGGTTAAGATGAAAGCCAGCCAGGCCCGACGGAGATATGGCAGGAGAAATTGGACTTGTGAATCAGGAGGGGACTCTGGGACTGGGGGATGAAAGCTACACGCAAAATACGGGACTGTGGTGTCAGCAGCAGGGAGCAGCACCAGCCCTGAGCAAGACGGTGGGAAAGCAGAGGTGCAGCCTCTCCCCACCGCCCTGCACCCTGAGCTCACACACTCCCGATTTCTCTCTCCCAAGACAGGAACTCTTCAAAGGACTTGGGTTGGACTGCCTGAGTACTGATGCCTCTTAGCCTTCTGGGCTCCAGAATAAATGCAATGACTAACCAACCAATGAGATGAGCTGCTAAAGAAATCGCTTTGGCAGGTGGGAGGGTGTTGAAGAGGTGGTGTTAGTGTGCCTCCCTCAGGTCAAGTCCTGAAGTCAGTTCTGGCTGTGGGGAGTTTGAAGGAAGACATTGGCCGAGATAGCCCAAGTCCTGATTACTTTTTTCTTTCTAAAAATTGTAAGCCTGGCATGGGGTCTCACCCCTGAAATTCCAGCACTTTGGGAGGCTGAGGTAGGAGGATCGCTTGAGGCCAGGAGTTTGACATCAGTCTGGGCAACTAGCAAGACCCTATCTCTGCAGAAACTTTTTTTAAAAATTAGCTGGGCATGGTGGCACACCTGCAGTCCCAGCTACTTGGGAGGATGAGGTGAGAGGATCCCTCGATCCCAGGAAGTTGAGATGACAGAGAGAGAGATCTTGTCTCAAAAATTTTTTTTTAATTTTTGTAAAATGCACATAACATGAAATGTACCACCTTAACCTTTTAAATGTACAGTTCAATGGCATTACATACATTTACATTGTTGTGAAACTGTCACCACTATCCATCTCCAGAACTTTATCACCACCCCAAACTGAAACCCCACACCCCTTAAACAATACCTCCCTACTCCCCCTCCTTCCAGCAACTGGCAACCACCATCCATCCTATGCCAGGTACCTCATTTAAGAGGAATCATACAATATTTGTCCTTTTGTGTCTGGCTTATTTTGCTTAGCATAATGTCTTCAAGGTTTATCCATGTTACAGACTGCAGACCTGGTTACTTTTAGCTGATAATTTCTATTGCAATCTATGTGACTTTTATCAGCATCATCCATTCTCCTGTCAAATGTGGATTTTTTTTCTGTGTTGATATTTACTTGATTTCTTTCCTTAATTCTGCTAGCTCTCTTTTCTTCTCCAGTTTTGATCACTTATATCTCTTTGTTTTTGTTATTTCTTTTAAAATGGTATATCGAAATGGTATTGATTCTTGGAGTATCTGTCCCTTGTTTGTCAAGCTTTCTTTTTTCTTTTCTTTTTGTATTATCTGGTTTGCATCTTTTGTTGGATTCTGTCTGCTTATCACTCCCCTTTTATCAGGGTACTTTTATCTGGAGCTGAAGGTGAATTCCTGACTCAACCCACTGTGTTTATCTTGGCTTTCTTTCACTGTCCTCTTAAATATAAGCTGCCTGGTTGGATGTTGTCATTGGTTTTGCAATCTCTCTTTAGTTCTGTGCCTTCTTTGGTGAATAGAGGGGTATGACCTGAATTAATAGGTAGTTGAGTGTCTCAATTTGGTTGTGTTGTCTTGGAGTATTTTTCACGCAGAATCCCGTGATTTATCTACCATAGAGGCCCACACAGGTCCATGGGAGGAGGTCTCCCCTGAGATTTGAGCTATTTCCTCTCCATTTCACAGACAAACAGGTCATTCTGGTTGAAAGCAGGGCCCTTATAGAGCTCCATGGCACACAGGGTTTTAATTTGATGAGTCATCTTTTGTTGATCTTTGCTTAAATAGCTTTAGTCCACAGTTGCATAGTTGATTTTCAGGCTGTAGTTTCTTTCCTCTGTGAAGGTTTGAGGTTTGTTCCTTTATTACCCTTTTACTTTTTTTACTTAAAAAACAAAAACAAAAAACGGCCAGGTGAGGTGGCTCACACCTGTAATCCCAGCACTTTGGGAGGCCGAGGCGGGTGGATCACCTGAGGTCAGGAGTTCAAGACCAGCCTGGCCAACATGGGGAAACCCCATCTCTACTAAAAATGCAAAAAATTAGCCGGGCATGGTGGCACGTGCCTGTACTCCCAGCTACTCAGGAGGCTGAGGCAGGAGAATCGCTTGAACCCGGGAGGTGGAGGTGGCAGTGAGCCAAGATCCTGCCACTGCACTCCAGCCCGACGACAGAGTGAGACTCTGTCTCAAAAACAACAACAACAATAACAACAACAACAACAACAGTAAAAGAAACTGCCTCTGCCTGAGACTCAGAGAAATGAATATTAGCTCTAAGGGTTTTTTTGTTTTTTGTTTGTTTGTTTGTTTTGTTTTTGAGACAGGTCTCACTCTGTCACCCATGCTGTAGTGCAGTGGCATGATCACAGCTCACTGCAGCCTTGACTTCCTGGGCTCAAGTGATCCTCCCACCTCAGCCTCCCAAATACCTGGGACTAAAGGCATAAGCCACCTTGCTTTTTCTTCTTTTTGTAGAGACGTGGTTTCACTGTACTGCCCAGGCTGGTCTTGAACTCCTGCACTCAAGCCATCCTGCTGCCTTGACCTCCCAAAGTGTTGGGATTACAGTCATGAGCCACCGTGCACAGCCTGGCCTAAGTTTTATTGTGTCTGACAGTGGAACACAATGATTATTAGGACAGGCTCTGGAGTCAGAGTGCCTAAGTTCCAGTACTGGCTTTGCCACCTATTAGCTCATGACCGTGTACAATTTATTTAATTTCACTGAGACACAATTTCCTCATCCTTGAAATGGGGCTAAGACTATTACCTACTTCAGGGCCAGGCATGGTGGCTCACACCTGTAATCCCAGCACTTTGGGAGGCTGAGGTGGGCGGATCACGAGGTCAGGAGATTGAGACCATCTGGCCAACATGGTGAAACCCTGTCTCTACTAAAATACAAAAAAATTAGCCGGACATAGTGGCAGGCGCCTGTAGTCCCAGCTGCTTGGGAGGCTGAGGCAGGGGAGTCGCTTGAACCCGGGAGATGGAGGTTGCAGTGAGCTGAGATTGCACCACTGCACTCCGGCCTGGGCGACAGAGCAAGACTCCATCTCAAAAAAAAAAAAAAAAAAAAAAAAAAAAAAGAGTATTACCTACTTCAGGGTTGATATGAGGATTAAGTGAATTAATACAAATGAAAGACTTAGAGCAAATCCTGGCTCAGTAGATGTTAGCCATTATTATTCTATTTCTTGTAGACTAAGTTAGGAGTGATTGTTCACCTCCTCGACCATCTTTTTTTGTTTGTTTGTTTTTTGAGACAGAGTCCTGCTCTGTCGCCCAGGTTGGAGTGCAATGGCGCAATCTCGGCTCATTGCAACCTCGGCCTCCTGGGTTCGACTCCAGGGTTTGAGTGATTCTTGTGCCTCAGCCTCCCGAGTAGCTGGGATCCTCAACCATCTTTACAAGAAGTTCTTGAGGAATAAATACAACAATGTCTGGAAAACCCATGACACGATGCTTGACACATGATAAGCCCTCAAAACATATTTTTTTTGAGACGGAGTTTCACTCTTGTCTCCCAGGCTGGAGTGCAATGGTATGATCTTGGCTCACTGCAGCCTCCACCTCCTGGGTTCAAGCAATTCTCTTGCCTCAGCCTCCCAAAGTATCTGGGATAACAGGCGCCTGCCACCGCACCCAGCTAATTTTTGTATTTTTAGTAGAGACGGGATTTCACCATGTTGGCCAGGCTGGTCTCGAACTCTTGACCTCATGATCCACCCACCTCAGCCTCCCAAAGTGCTGGGATTATGGGCATGAGCCAGCGCGCCTGGTCTCAAAACATTTGTTGAATGTTAAGTAATGAGTATCCCTGCCTTTGTGGCTCAGGAAGAGGAAGGGTGCAGTGAGGGATGGAGGTTGGGGAGAGCGGCTGCCCAAGAGTTTATCTTTGCTGTGGGATATAGGTCCCCCTTCCTCCCATTCAAATATCTCTATATGCTTGCCATCAGCAAATCAAAGATAAGAAAGACAGGAGACTGCAGCCTTACAGTTCTCCCAACACCTCTTTCCTCACTTGGGTTCTAAATATTGAAAAGTAATTGTATTAAGCAAACAAAAGGCAAGTGATTATACACTTTAACGCATTCCCTAAACTAAACTCAACAATATTCATACATTTCTAGCTACTGAGAAGGCAGATGTACAAACATGCCTTGAATTATCTCAAACTAATCTGCCCCAGGTTTATGATGGGCTTAAGGGTTAACACGATTCTCAAGAAATCCCAAGAAAGATGTGATATTTATGGCACACACCAGTTACTCTCCCCAAGATAAGCTGCTCACTTCACAGTGGGTCCACGTTTCCTGCCTTGCCTACAGCCCTTGCTACCAAAGGATCAAACAAGACCCTTGACTTGGCTGCACTCTGTGCACGATGGGGTGTTGCTGCACACACGCAAGGGGCCTTCCAAACTGTCTTCTGGTTTGTGTATGGTGTAAGGGTTTGGAGAATTTCATGCATCCCAGTTGTAGGAAGTGCATCTCACTGTGCTAGCTCATAGGTGACCACTGTCTCCATTACTCTCTAGGAATGCATAATCTTCCAGCCAGTTAGGATTAGGTTCTGTTCTAAGTGGCAGAAACCCCAGAATAACAGTGGCTTAAAGAGGGTAAAAATTTGCTTTATTCTCAAGTGAAAGTATGGGTGGACAGTGCAGGACTGCCTCATCAGAGACCTCCTTTCATCTCGTTACCATTCTCAACATGTGGCTGCCACTTCATGGCTCAAGACGGCTGCTTCAACTTGAGCCATCCCGTCTTCTTTCCAGCCAGCAGGCAGGAGAAAAGGGGAGGAGCAGGGCATGCCCCTCCCATGAAAGACGGTTTGTGCAATTTCCTACAAATTACACAAAACATTTGCATCTACATCCCAGAGCACAGCTAATTGGCCACACCCAGCTGGAAGGGAGGCTTAGATTCATGGGTTTTTTGGTTTGTTTTTTTGAGATGGAGTTTCCCTCTGTTGCCCAGGCTGGAGTGCAGTGGTACTATCTCAGCTCACTGCAGCCTCCGTCTCCTGGTTTCAAGCAATTCTCCTGCCTCAGCCTCCCAAGTGGCTGGGACTACAGGTGTGCGCCACCATGCCCAGCTAATTTTTTTATTTTTAGTAGAGATGAGTTCTTGCTATGTTGCCCAGGCTGGTCTCAAACTCCTGAGCTCAAGTGATCTGCCCACCTCGGCCTCCCAAAGTGCTGGGATTACAGGCATGAGCCACCACACCCAGCCCTTTATACCATGTGTCTTGTTAAAAGTCAGGGCACTTATTATTAAAGAAGAAAAGGTGGTGAACGTCAGGGTACAATAAGCAGTGTCTGCCAGTCTTTCATCTCTGCATCTCCCCACACATAGACTCTTTTCTCTGTAGACCAGCCTTCTCTGTTCAGTTTCTGACCCCTTACACTTTCCAGGGTGGCCGTGATGTCAGCTCTTAGCCCAATTCCACAGGTCTATTCAATTCCTAAGCAGCACATGGCATAGCCAGCTAAGCCCCTGAGTCTCAAGTCCAAATTCTTAGGAGAGAATATTTGATTGGTTCTGCTTGGATCAGGTGATCACCTCCTTAGCTCTGAATCAATCATCTGTGGCAGGGATCTCCCTTCTAGGATAGGATGGAGCAACTACTCTAGGCAAGAGATGTAAGCCGGAGGAAGTGATGGGTGTCTGTGAAGTCCTCCTTCTGAGCCTACCCCTATCACAACACCCATCCTGCTGGATGCAGTTGTCAGGTGCTTGTCCTTAGGACAGGATGCATTTTCTTTGTATCTTTAACTCAGAGTCCAGCAACTACCTGGCACACTATAAATGAATAATTTTATCCTCAGCTTTACAGAGGTTGAATACCTGCCTAAATTTATATACTTAAGAGGTTGGGCATGGTGGCTTACGCCTATAATCCCAGCAATTTGGGAGGCCGAGGTGGGAGGGTCACTTGAGGTCAGGAGTTTAAGACCAGCCTGGGCAACATAGTGATACTTCATCTCTACTAAAAATAAAAAAAATTATCTGGGCATGGTGGCACACACCTGTAGTCCCAGCTACTCAGAAGACTGAGATGGGAGGATTGCTTGAGCCCAGGAGGTCGAGGCTGCGGTGAGCTGTGATCCCACTACTGCACTCCAGCCTGGGCATCAGAGAAAGAACCTGTCTCAAAAAAAAAAAAAAGACCGGGGGAGGGCATCAGAGATAGCACAAGAACCCAGGACTCCTGACTTCCAGTTCCTGGAGTAATTTTCTAGAATTACCTGGCTAGTTACAGTTTGTGAACCCCATTGTTGAGCACTTGTGTCTGCTTGTACCCCTGCCCAGGACTGCAGAGAATCTCCTCCAGTTGTGGCCCAAGAGGGCCCCAGACTGGAAGACATTGGTCGCACCACTCAGAGTTCATTTCCTGCCTCAGCCTTATTGCCAAGGCCAGTGTCTCCCCACGGCTCCAAGCTGGACCCCTTTGGAGAGATCCCATCCTGACTGTGCCTTGACCAAAGCTGAGCTCTGGATGCAGGGGCACTCTAGGAGGTGGGCTGAATAATGAGGCAAAGGTGGGAAGCAGGGTCTCCATGGCCGTCCACTGTGCGCTGCTCTCAGAGGTGGATCCAGCCACAGAGAAGAGCTGACATCTTCCCCTCCATCAAGTTCCTACTCCCTAGCCCCCAAGCCCTTTCCCCCTGCCTCCTCCGAGTCCCTTCATGCCTCCCTGTGCCTGTTCTCTCAAGCCATCTGTCCCTGCAGGCCTCGAATCCTCTATGGCAGTCCCGGGGCTCCACCACTGTGTCTTCAGGAGGCCGTTTCCGCTGCCCATCGTGCAGGCATGAGGTTGTCCTGGACAGACACGGTGTCTACGGCCTGCAGCGAAACCTGCTAGTGGAGAACATTATCGACATTTACAAGCAGGAGTCGTCCAGGTGAGCCACCAGAGTCTCTTGCCTCTCTAATGGCAGGGCTTGGGACACAGCCAAGGAACCCATCAGAGCCAAAAGGGAGAGATTGAAACGGTCAACCTGCCTATTCTGTCTAGAGACCATAGGACTGGATCCAGAGAGGGACGTGCCTCAGGCCTCCCAGAGAGGGCAGTCTCTGATTCCCTAGCCAGTACTTCACTGCTACCCTCTCCTCCTGGGAGAGGCTGGCAGTCCACCAGCAAGATCCTCGCTAACCTTCCAAGACTTCCTGTCCTGTGGGACTTCCCTGCCCCCTGTAATACAGACTGTTCTCGGATCCAGGCCTCCTCTAACTCTTAGCTCCTTCTGTTCCCCAAATTCAGAGCTCTGTGGAAGTACTCACCAGTTCAGCCACAGCACTAGCTGCAGGGGCGGAGAAGGTGGTGGCAGTTGGTGGAGGCTGAAGAGAAGGTATTCCTAGGACCCTTCATGCTTAAGGTCCACCTCCCCCTGCCCACTCCTCTCTAGGCCGCTGCACTCCAAGGCTGAGCAGCACCTCATGTGCGAGGAGCATGAAGAAGAGAAGATCAATATTTACTGCCTGAGCTGTGAGGTGCCCACCTGCTCTCTCTGCAAGGTCTTCGGTGCCCACAAGGACTGTGAGGTGGCCCCACTGCCCACCATTTACAAACGCCAGAAGGTATCAAATGGGAGGGAGTAGATGTGTGAGAGATAGGGGCTTAGGACAGGGTCTCAGTGTCAGCCTCTTACTCCACTTATCTTTTGTTTACTTATTTCTTTATTTATTTAGAAACAGGATCTCACTCTGTTGCCCAGGCTGGAGTGCAGTGGCACAAACACAACTTACTGCAGCCTTGATCTCCCGAGCTCAAGTGATCCTCCCATCTTAGCCTCGCAGAACACTAAGATTATAGATGTGAGCCACCGCACTCAGCCCTATCTATCTATCTATCTATCTATCTATCTATCTATCTATCATATTTTGAGATGGAGTCTCGCTCTGTCACCCAGGCTGGAGTGCAGTGGTACAGTCTTGGCTCACAGCAACCTCAGCCTCCCGGGTTCAAGCCGTTCTTATGCCTCAGCCTTCCAAGTACCTGGGATTAGAGGCATGTGCCACCACACCCAGCTTTTTTGTTTTTTGGTTTTTTTTTGACTCCTGGCCTCATGTGATCCATCCACCTTGGCCTCCCAGAGTGCTGGAATTACAGGTGTGAGCCACTGTGCCCAGCTCCATTTGTTTATTTTTTAAGAGATGTGGGGATCTCTGTCGCGCAGGCTGGAATGCCCTGGTATGATTGTGATTCACTGCAGCAGCCTTGAACTCCTGGGCTCAAGTGATCCCTACCACCTCAATCTCCCAAGTAGCTGGAACTACAGGCATGTGCCACCATGACCAGCTAATTTTTAAATTTTATTTATTTATTTGTTTATTTATTTATTTATTTTGAGATGGAGTTTTGCTCTTGTTGCCCAGGCTGGAGTGCAATGGCACGATCTCGGCTCACTGTAACCTCTGCCTCGCAGGTTCAAGCAATTCTCCTGCCTCAGCCTCCAGAGTAGCTGGGATTATAGGCGCCTACCACCATGTCCAGCTAATTTTTTGTATTTTTAGTAGAGACGGGGCTTCACCATGTTGGCCAGGCTGGTCTGGAACTCCTGACCTCAGGTGATCCACCCACCTTGGCCTCCCAAATGCTGGGATTACAGGCGTGAGCCCCTGTGCCCAAACCTAATTTGTTATTTTTACATAGAGACAGGGTCTCAGGCAGGGCACAGTGACTCACACTTGTAATCCTTTGGGAGGATACTATTAATAATAATATTTATTAGTAGTAGTAGTACTAATAATACTTTAGAAGATCGAGGCAGGGGGATTGTTTGAGTCCAGGAATTTGAGACCAGCCTGAGCTGTGTGACATAGTGAGACCCTTGTCTCTACAAAAAATTAGCTGGGCATGGTGGCATGCCTGTAGTCCCAGCTACTCGGGAGGCTGAGGTGGGAGGATCACTTGAGCCCGGGAGGTTGAGGCTGCAGTGAGCCATGATTGCACCACGGCACTCCAGCCTGGGTGATAGAGTGAGACCTTGTCTCAAAAACAAACATACAATATTAAAAAGAGACAAGATCTCACTGTGTTGCCCAGGCTTGTTTTGAATTCCTGGGCTCAAGCCATCCTCCTGCCTCTGTTAGAGGAAAGAGGTCTTGACACAGACCCCAAGACAGGGTTATTGGATCTCGCGCAAGAAAGAATTCAGGGCTAGTCCATAGAGTAAAGTGAAAGCAAGTTTATTAGGAAAGTGAAGGAATAAGACAATTGCCACTCCATAGACAGAGCAGCCCCTAGGGCTGCTGGTTGCCCTCTTTTTTTTTTTTAGATGGAGTTTCGCTCTTGTCGCCCAGGCTGGAATGCAATGGCGCGATCTCAGCTCACTACAACCCCTGCCTCCCAGATTCAAGTGATTCTCCTGCCACAGCCTCCCAAGTATCTGGGATTACAGGCATCCGCCACCATGACTGGCTAATTTTTGTATTTTTAATAGAGACAGGGTTTCACCGTGTTGGCCAGGCTGGTCTCAAACTCCTGAACTCAGGTGATCCACTCTCCTTGGCCTCCCAAAGTGCTGGGATTATAGGCGTGAGCTACCGGGTCCAGCCTGGTTGCCCATTTTTGTGGTTATTTCTTGATGATATGCTAAATAAGAGGTAGATTATTCATGCCTTCCCTTTTTAGAACATATACGGTCACTTGCTGACATTGCCATGGCATTAGTAAACTGTCATGGAGCTAATGGGAGTGTAGCAGTGAGGACCACCAGAGGTCACTCTCATTGGCGTCTTGGTTTTGGTGGGTTTTGGCCGGCTTCCTTACTGCAACCTGTTTTATCAGCAAGGTCTGTATGACCTGTATCTTGCGCCGACCTCCTATCTCATCCTATGACTTAGAATGCCTTAACCATCTGGGAATGCAGCCCAGTAGGTCTCAGCCTCATTTTACCCAGCCCCTATTCAAGATGGAGTTGCTCTGGTTCAAACGCCCCTGACACCTCAGCCTCCCAAAGCGTTACTCCACTTAGTTTTAAAGTCAAGCAGGCCGGGCGGTGGCTCACACCTGTAATCATAGCACTTTAAGAGGCCGAGGCGGGCGGATCACCTGCAATCAGGAGTTCGAGACCAGCCTGACCAATATGATGAAACCCTGTCTCTACTAAAAATACAAAAATTAGCCAGGTGTGGTGGCATGTGCCTGTAATCCCAGCTACTTGGGAGGCTGAGACAGGAGAATCGCTTGAACCCGGGAGGCGGAGGTTGCAGTGAGCTGAGATTGCGCTATTGCATTCCAGCCTGGGCAACAAGAGCAAAACTCCATCCAAAAATAAATAAATAGGCCAGGCGCAGTGGCTCACGCCTGTAATCCCAGTACTTTGGGAGGCCAAAGTGGGTGGATCACGAGGTCAGGAGATCGGGACCATCCTGGCTAACACGGTGAAACCCCATTTCTACTAAAAATACAAAAAAATTAGCCGGGCGTGGTGGCAGGCGCCTGTAGTCCCAGCTACTCGGGAGGCTGAGGCAGAATTGTTTACCTGGGAGGCAGAGCTTGCAGTGAGCCGAGATCGCGCCGCTGCACTCCAGCCTGGGCGACAGAGCGAGACTCCGTCTAAAAATAATAATAATAATAATACCTAAAATAAAATAAATAAATAAAAATAAAATCAAGCAGATTAAGCCAGGCGTGGTGGCTCATGCCTCTAATCCCAGCACTTTGGGAGGCCAAGGTGAATGGATCACTTAAGGTCAGGAGTTCCAAACCAGCCTGGCCAACATGGTGAAACCCTTTCTCTACTAAAAATACAAAATTAGCTGGGCATGGTGGCAGTCACCTGTAATCCCAGCTACTCGGGAGGCTGAGGCAGGAGAATCACTTGAACTGCGGAGGCGGAGGTTACAGTGAGCTGAGATTGCGCCATTGCACTCCAGCCTGGGCAAAAAGAGTGAAACTCTGTCTCGAAAATAAAATAAAAGTCAAGCAGATTGGAGTCAAAGTCCTAGCTCTGTGCTTGACTCGGTATGTCACCTAGGTATGTTACTGGACCTTTGTGGCCCTCACTTTCCTCATGTGTAAAATTAGGGTGAAAATGCCTACTTGTGAAAGTAGCTATAAGGATAAAATTCGATAATGGATGAAAGCAGAGACTTCAGTATGGTGGGTGAGATACTTGCAGGGTCCTCTCTATCACACAACTAGATTCTGTGTAAAACAGAATTTTCAGATTATATTGCTTGGTACATAGAAACAAAGGAAATCAGTGGGGGTGGGGAGGGGCGAAGAGAAAAGGCGGAGCTGAAAGCAGAACCCTGAGTGGCAAGCACAGAAAAGGCAGCATTTCGCAGAGGACCAGTGCTGGCAATGTCACTGAGCTAGAGAGACCAGACTATTCCTCCAAACCCCTAAAAGGAGGGGTACCTGCAGCTAAGATTCCAGAGACCCGGCTGGGCGCAGTGGCTCACGCCTGTAATCTCAACACTTTGGGAGGCCGAGGCGGGCAGATCACTAGGTCAAGAGTTCGAGACCTGGCCAACATGGTGAAATCCCGTCTCTACTAAAGATACAAAAAATTAGCCGGGCGTGGTTGCAGGCCCTGTAATCCCAGCTACTCGGGAAGCTGAGGCAGGAGAATCGCTTGAACCCAGGAGGCGGAGGTTGCAGTGAGCTGAGATCACGTCATTGCACTCCAGCCTGGGCAACAGGGAGAGACTCCGTCTAAAAAAAAAAAAAAGTTTCCGGAGACCGTAGGTTAAACTAGGATCCTAGGAGCTAAAGCAGTAAATTGCGCCACCTGGCTTTCAACAGAGGCAAATGCAAATACTGCCTAGAGGAAAATATGCACAATTTAGGCCCGTAGGTATTCCCTAGATTAATTAATATCAATAAAATATTAGATCACAATCGAAGGTGCACAGAGAAACGTAATCCATGAGTGAAGTCAGCAGAAACAAAAAATACAGATTTAGGACCCCCCACAAAAGGAACTGAGATATTGGAATTATTAAATAATTGGAAGTCACTGTAAATCAAATGCTTTTTAAAAAAAGATGAAAAAATTTAAAAACCAAACAATAATAGAATATCAAAAACCAACCATGTAGCTGGGTGTGGTGGCTCACGCCAGTAATTCCGACACTTTGGGAGGCTGAGGTGGGAGGATCACTTGAGTCCAGGAGTTGGAGATCAACCTGGGGAAATGTTGAAACCCCGTCTACAAAAAAATATAAAAAATTAGCCTGACGTGGTGTCATGCGCCTGGAGTCCCAGCTACCTGGGAGGCTGAGGTGGGAGGATCACCTGAGTCTGGAAGGTCGAGGCTGCAGTGAACTAAGATCGAGCCACTGCACTCCAGCCTTGGCGACAGAGTGAGACCTTGTCTCAAATATATATAGATAGATAGATAGATAGATAGATAGATAGATATAGATATACAGATATATATATATAGATATATAGATATAAAACATTCAACAGATGGCTGGGCATGGTGGCTGGAACCTGTAAACCCAGTGACTAGGGAGGCTGAGGCAGGAGGACAAGGCCTGGAGTTCGAGACCAGCCTGGGCGACAGAGCGAGACCTCCATCTCTAAAAAAAAATTTTTTTTTTTTTGAGATGGAGGTCTCGCTCTGTCGCCCAGGCTGGAGTGCAGCGTAGTGATCTCGGCTCACTGCAAGCTCCACCTCCTGGGTTCACGCCATTGTCCTGCCTCAGCCTCCTGAGTAGCTGGAACTACAGGCGCCCACCACCACGCCTGGCTAATTTTTTGTATTTTTAGTAGAGACGGGGTTTCACCGTGTTAGCCAGGATGGTCTTGATCTCCTGACCTCGTGATCCGCCCGCTTCCGCCTCCCAAAGTACTGGGATTACAGGCGTGAGCCACCGCGCCCGGACTAAAACAATTTTTTTGTTTTAATTAGTTGGGAGTGGTGGCATGTGCCTGTAATCCCAGCTACTAGGGAGGCTGAAGCAGGAGGATCACCTGAGTGCAGGAGTTTGAGGATCCAGTGAACAATGATCATACCACTGCACTCCAGCCTGAGTGACAGAGTGAGACTGTCTCTTAAAAAAAAAAATCGGCCCCATGCAGTGGCTTATGTCTGTAATCCCAGCACTTTGGGAGGCCGAGGCAGGCGGATCACAAGGTCAAGACCATCCTGGCTAACACGGTGAAACCCCCATCTCTACTAAAAATACAAAAAATTAGCTGGGCGTGGTGGTGGGCGCCTGTAGTCCCAGCTACTCGGAGAATGGCATGAACCCGGGAGGCGGAGCTTGCAGTGAGCCGAGATCACGCCACTGCACTCCAGCCTGGGTGACAGAGCAAGACTCCGTCTCAAAAAAAATTAAAAAAAAAAATCAACGAATGAATTAAATGATAGATTTGTCTGAAAACAGAACTAGTGACCAGTATGAGAGGACTGAAAGAAAAACAGAATGTGCAGTTCTGGGAGATGATGAGAAGGCTGAGAGTGAGAAGGTCTAACAGGTCTAATCAGATTCCCAGAATGAGAGGATAAAGAGAATAGAGAAGAGGCAATATTATGCCAATGGATAATCTTGAAGACTTTCTCAGAATCGATGCAAGAAATGAATCTACAGATAAAGTATCTAGCCCAGTGTCTGGTATCTGGTGGATGGTTGGAGACTGTCTGTTCCTTCCCCACTTAGTGGTGGAGGGCTTCTCTCCACCTCCTTCCAGAATCACTAGAATGTGCTTCCGTACCTCTTGATGGTTCAAGCCTTCTAGATTGCTGTAGATGCCCTTATGGGGGGTGAGGTGGAAGGGCCAGCCCTCTCCTAGGCAACCCTGGCTGGGGTGAGGGGTGTAGCTCTAGGCCAGGTCCCAGCTCTGAGTGCTGACCTGTGTGTGTATCAGAGTGAGCTCAGCGATGGCATCGCGATGCTGGTGGCAGGCAATGACCGTGTGCAAGCAGTGATCACGCAGATGGAGGAGGTGTGCCAGACTATTGAGGTGAGCCTGGGCTGGAGGGAGGGAGGAACAGCAACTGGCTAGCCTGCGGACCCCGGGCTCCCAAGAGAACTGCTCCTCTCTGACCTCTGGCCAAACTGGTCTGAAAGTTTCTGGGGTCCTGGGAGTGGTGGGAGGTGCTTTTGCCAAGCTGCTGGGTGTGCATTCCAGCTTTGCCGCAAAACTTTAATCCAGTTATTTAACTTCTCTGTGCTTTGGTTTTGTTTAACCTCATAAAACAGTGATGATGATAATGATACACCAGCTACCTCATGGGTTCTTTTTGAGAATTAAATGGAATAATGCAAATAAAAACCAGGGCTAGGGATATAGACAGCAATCAGTGAAGCTACTTTAAAGCATTGTGTTTTTATTATGGAAAAGATCTGGGCTGGATTCTGGCTCAGCCACTAACTCACAGTGTCACTACGGATGGGTCACTTTCTGTGTTGGTTCTCTGTGAGTACCCTGTGCTTTCCCAGCCACCGGGTCTCAGCCACCACGCCTTCCCTCATCCTTGCTCCCCATCTTTTAGGACAATAGCCGGAGGCAGAAGCAGTTGTTAAACCAGAGGTTTGAGAGCCTGTGCGCAGTGCTGGAGGAGCGCAAGGGTGAGCTGCTGCAGGCGCTGGCCCGGGAGCAAGAGGAGAAGCTGCAGCGCGTCCGCGGCCTCATCCGTCAGTATGGCGACCACCTGGAGGCCTCCTCTAAGCTGGTGGAGTCTGCCATCCAGTCCATGGAAGAGCCACAAATGGCGCTGTATCTCCAGGTGGGCCCTGGGGGGGGGTGGGTGGCAGCGCTGCACAGTGGCTGGAGTCAGGGCCTTGGTACCTGGAGTCCCGGGTTCAAGTCTTGTCTCTTGCACCTGCTTGCCCCTACGACCTTGGGCAAGTCACCCCCTCTGAGTTCGTTTTCTGCTTAACGAATTGGGATGTGCCTTCCCACCTACCCCGCAGGACTGTGGTGAGATTCAGAAATGGGACTTTGCCCAGGTTGGCCCAGTGCTTACTCTCACCCTCCTTTTCTTCCCTGCAGCAGGCCAAGGAGCTGATCAATAAGTGAGTAGGCATAGCGGGAAGGGAAAGGAGGGGGCTGCACTGCTCCACTGGCTGGGGTGGGGCTTGAGAGTGCTGGGGCATTGCCAGCTGAGTCCGTGTGGCCACTGCAGGGTCGGGGCCATGTCGAAGGTGGAGCTGGCAGGGCGGCCGGAGCCAGGCTATGAGAGCATGGAGCAATTCACTGTAAGGGTGGAGCACGTGGCGGAAATGCTGCGGACCATCGACTTCCAGCCAGGTGAAGGAGGTGGCCGAGGGCCGCTGAGATGGGTTCGGACCCTCTGTGTGGGGGGTGCGGCGGGCACGATGGCCGGAAAGGCAGGGACTCCACCTCACCAGGCCTTCCTTGGGCTCAGGCGCTTCCGGGGAGGAAGAGGAGGTGGCCCCAGACGGAGAGGAGGGCAGCGCGGGGCCGGAGGAAGAGCGGCCGGATGGGCCTTAAGGTGAGAGCCGCCCGATGGGCCTTAAGGTGAGAGCGGCCTGAGGGGCTTGGGGTGGGGCCTGGCTGGTGGGCTCGCGTCCCCTCCCCCAGTGATTGCCCTCCCTGCGGGTAGCATGGAGCCCCCACTCCTCGGTGCAACCCAACCCCGGAGCCACAAAGGCGCGCCCCCTAGGGCGGAAAAGTACACTTTCCTCCTCACCCGCTGTTCCTCTGGGGTGCTGGGAGGGCAGGCAAGGCAGGCTGAGTAGAGGAGAAACCCACGTGGCGGGGGACGGAGTGAGCGGGGCTCGAGCTGCCTCGTGCCTTCGCAGCACCCGCCCACCGAGCCTTCTTTCCCGGGCACAGGCCTGCGCCGACCCGACCCTGCTCGAGAGCCCGCGCTAGAGTCGGGGAGGATCTGCGCAGAGACCGCGGCATCACCCAAATCGGCGCCGGCCCCAGGAGGATCTCAATAAAGAACTCAAGCGTCCCAGACCCGTATCTCCTTTCGCTGCCCAACCCCGCAGCCTCGGCTTCGGAGGCGACCCGCCCACCATCCTGCCCTTCCCAGAACCTGAGACCGTCTGGGGGGCGGAAGCCAAATGAACCCCTATTGGGCACCTCTGTGATGCCAGGAGCGAACTGGTGAGCCCAGCGCCCTGGGAAGAGGGCCGAGGGCGGGGCGGTGGTGCCGGGACCTCTGAGGTCCTGGGGATTTGGGGACCCCTGGGGTCCACATGCACCTGGCTGACCTGGCTGAAAGCTGCTGTCTCGGAGCCCCCCACAGCATTTTGTTCCCCTCCCGCTGGCCCGGGGGCCCCACCTTCCCACGGGTTCCCACGCTGCTGTGACTGCCCTGCCTCTACGACAAAAGCCAACGGGTCTTCAGTACTTTTATTAAAAAATAGTCACGCAGACAGTGCCCTGGTGGCTCTGCCCCGCATCCCAGCCCTGGGGTGGGGGAAAGGGGTCAACGTTTTCGCAGCTCCAAACCGGGCCATCACTTGCCCACTGAGTCGAATATGATGCGGTTCTGCTCGGCGCGCTCCCGTTGGCTCTGCGTCCGCGCCAGCTCCAGCAGGGTCCGCAGTAGGTGAAAGGTGAGGTCAATGGACAGAGAAGGGTTGTCCCGCCGCGGCCGCTCGCCTGCCGTCCCGAGTCCCAATCGGCCGGGCCCCGCGCGGCGCGGGAAGCGCTCCGCCAGCAGCAAGAGGAGTGCGCGGGCCCCGCCACCCTGGTTCCGTGCCCCGGGGCTCCAGCGCAGACTCGGGTCCTGGACCCCAGCCGCCTCGGGGCTCCTCTGGCTGCTCCCAGGGCACAGCTGTACCAGGAACAGCAGCGCGGCCAGCAGCGCTGCGCGTCCCGCCTGCCTCATGGTGCCGCCGGCCCTGGACACACAGGGGCAGCGCAGGGTGAGGTGCGCCTGGGACAGCTGCAGGCCGCCGCTCCCCTCCCCGCGCTCGCCCGGCGACCCCTCCGGCCGCCGCCCAATGCCCGCAGCCTGCCCTCCAGCCCCAGCCACTGCGCCAGTGCTGTTCCATCCCTTCCACCCAGCCTCCCTCCCCGGAGGAGCGTGGTGGCTGAGCTGAGCGGAGTCCTGGTGCTGGGGGAGGCTGGGCGGACGCTCTGAGCCACTCACAGGTTGTCGGCGAGCGTCTGTACGGTCCAAGATTGAGCTCCAGTCTCTGTCCCTCGGGGCAGGCTGAAGGCGCCTTGGGGAACACAGGGTCTGTCCCGGGGCTGTCGCCAGCCTTATATAGTGCCAGGACAGCTCCGACTGACGTCAGCGAAGAACATGCACTGATTGTAGAAGCAATGACAGCCACAGCTTCGAATCTGACGGCTGGCGGGCCCCCGGAGGGGCGCACCTCCCTACACCAGCCTTCGTGCCCCTGGGGCTAGCGCTGGAAGCAGCACTGGACGCAGGAAAGCGAGAAGCCGGCTGGGGCGTAAAGACTGCTCTGGGACCCACGGGAGTCCCTCGCCCCGCTTAGAACAGCCAGCAATGACTAGGGCCGTCCCCAGACCAGACTAGTCCGGGTCGCGTGTTCTGACACACGAAAGGGAGGCGGGACCGTGAGGCTGTCCATGGTGCTGACCCCGTCCTCTGCCTCTAGAAGTGGCCAGAAATGTGAGAACGCTGTGCCGCTGGAACCCACTGCCTCCCTGCAGCTATCAGTTCTGCAAATGCAGGCATCAGGAGTCCACCGCTGGCACTCAGCCAACACAGTGGGACCCACTGAGAGGCAGTCTGCCACAACCAAAGTCTCCCAGCATTCTTATCTTTTTCCAGCCCCAGGATCCAAATTGTAGGGCTGTCTGACAGGCACCATGTAACAGAGGGTCTCTAGCATCCGAGTGCTTTCAGACCACAAATGGCTGGTCCATCTGCTTTTGAGTTTGCCAAAGTAGTTTAGCAAAATTCAGTTTCTCTCCTGGGAATCATAGCAGCAGTGTAACTCTGCCCATGAGCAGCAAAGAAATATGGGTTCAAGTTTCTGCTAACTCCTGGTGTGGACAGGTCACCTCCCTTCTACCAACCTCAGGGTACTCATTTGTAAGACTGGGCTTGGCCAGGCGCGGTGGCTCCCGCCTGTAATCCCAACACTTTGGGAGGCCGAGGCAGGGGGATCACGAGGTCAGTAGTTTGAAACCAGCCTGGCCAATATGGCGAAACCCCATCTCTACTAAAAATACAAAAATTAGCCGGGCGTGGCGGTATGCGCCTGTGGTCCCAGCTACTCAGGAGGCTGAGGCAGGAGAACTGCTTAAACCCAGGAGGCGGAAGCTGCAGTGAGGCAAGATCGCGCCACTGCACTCCAGCCTGGGAGACAGAGCGAGACCCTGTCTCAAAAAAAAAAAAAAAAAAAAATTGGGCTTGGTGGTCTCTTGGCTTCTTTCCAGCTCTAGAAATGACTCCCCAATAGTTTTCTGCTTAAAAACTTACTCATTACCACTGCAGATTCCGGATTACATATTTAATAACATATTTACTGAGGCACCATATAAAGGGTTCCGGGAGTCTCTAAAGAGCTGGAGCTACAAGAAGCCTAGGCAGGGTTAGAGTAACAAATGTGTCTATGAAGAGTGGGGATGAGTGGCATTTGCTGGGATATGGGTGTAAAGTTGATAAGGTCATGAAGGTTCAACAGATATTTATGGAGTGCCTAGTATGTGGTGGGAATAAGACTATTATCAAGGGCTCTAAAGCAGTCAGTGTACATTTTAGAGTGAAGAGGGGCATTGCAGGGTGCTAGTCCTCTTAAGCTCTGACCGGCAACCCAACCCCGTGGAAACTGGTATGCCCACTTTGAGGAGGTTGTCTGACCGTTCCAGGGTCAAGCTGCATCACTGCAAGGTGGAAACAATGGAGTGAGGCAGGCTTAGAGCCGATGTGCCTTCCAGGACAGGTAGGAGTTCCAGATAACAGCAACACATTGGACAACGGCCAACCTAAGGAACAGGAATAACACGATGAAGAGGAGGAAGGCTAAGCAGTGAGCAAGGGCTGGAGATGGGAGCATGAAATGGCAAAGGAGGGATCATGACAAAGGATTGGCAGGTTTAGGTCTCTTTCCTTCAGCACCTTTTTTTTGAGATGGAGTCTCCTCTGTCGCCCAGGCTGGAGTGCAGTAGCACGAACTTGGCTCACTGCCTCCCGGGTTCAATCGATTCTCGTGCCTCAGCCTCCCAAGTAGCTGGGACTACAGGTGTGCTCCACCACACCTGGCTAATTTTTGTATTTTTAGGAGAGACAGGGTTTCACCATGTTGGCCAGGCTGGTCTCGAACTCCTGACCTCAAGTGAGCCACCCACCTCAGCCTCCCAAAGTGCTGGGATTACAGGTGTGAGCCACCACACCCAGCCCTTTCAGCACCCTATGAAGGGCCTGTGTGGCTTGCACTAAAGGACAACTGGCTCAAATTCTAGTGCCATCCCAGAGCTGTTTCCTGGCTGAGAGCCTCAAAGGCTAAATATTCAGCGGCTCTCTTGCCATGCATAGCTCTGTTAATCACAGAAAGGGCCCCTATCTGGGCCCCTTCTAAGTTCATTGATCTGTCTTGTACCAGCTGAGATTTCATCTTCCAAAATGTATGGACTACCATATAAAGTAGCATCTTTCTGTTTTAAATTAACCTTGCTCTGGTTTCAAAGAGTGTTGCAAAGGACCCTAATGTTTAGGATTTGGTTCATAAATCTGTATTCCTTTTTTGTTTTTTCGGTTTTTTTTTGAGACGGAGGTCTCGCTCTGTTGCCCAGGCTGGAGTGCGGTGGCAAGATCTTGGCTCACTGCAACCTCCGCCTCCCAGGTTCAAGCGATTCTCCTCCCTCAGCCTCCCGAGTAGCTGGGACTACAGGCACCTGCCACCACACCCAGCTAATTTTTGTATTTTTAGTAGAGACAGGGTTTCAACATACTGGCCAGGCTGGTCTCGAATTCCTGACCTTGTGATCCACCTGCCTCAGCCTCCCAAAGTGTTGGGATTACAGGCGTGAGCCACTGTGTCCAGCCATTTTTTTTTTTTTTTTGGAGACAGGGTCTCACTCTGTCAGCAGGCTGAAATGCAGTGGCACAATCTCAGTTCACAGCAACCTCCATCTCACAGGCTCAAGTGATCCTCCCACCTCAGCCTCCCGAGTAGCTGGGACTACAGGCACATGTTACCATGTGCCTGGCTAATTTTTTGTATTTTCTGTAGAGATGAGGTCTCACTATATTGCCCAGGCTGGTGTCAAACTCCTGGACTCAAGCAAACCTCTTGCCTCAGCCTCCCAAAGTGCTAGAATTACAGGTGTGAGCCACCGTGCCCAGCCAGTCTGTATTCGTTTTAGCTATGCTATTCACGTACATTTTGGCCCTGTTCCCTCTGTAGCGTTCCATATTTTCCCGTTCCCACGACCCTTCACCTTCAAGCATTTGAACCACACATCTTCAGTTCCACTATCTTTTTGGGTGCAGTTCAGCAACTGTCTTTATCGTGAGTGTCTGACCAGGCTCCTACTTGGCCTTCTGGTCTACCTCTCTGTCTAACCTAGGCTGCAGCACCCCAGCCACTGTCCCTCCAGATATGCCATCAAAGACGGAGCTCAGGTGGGATGGAGACAAGGGTGGTAGAAGCAGGATCCTCCCTAGGGAGATGAAGAAGGTCAGTGGGCAGACACTCTGGGACAGTTTGTGGAAATGGCAAGACATTCTGAATAACACGCTTGGGAATCTGAGGAACTCTGATCACGGCTCAGTGTTCCGTTTGGGGGTCTAAGGTAGCTCAAGGTTGAAATGAGAATCATTTTGTCTCCAACTGTTGGTAACGTGGGTCTTCCTTGATGGGTGGGGTAGGGGTGCAACATACCTGTAATGAAGGGGGACCAGGTAGAAGTTGGCTAACTGCACAGCAGGCCATAGCTGCAAGAGAGAATGTAAAGGTTGGATGGCTGCCCCACCACCTGACCCCAGACTCACTGTCTTGCCTGGCCCTACCCCAACTTCTGCACACAAGAAAAAGGTGAACAGTTGGGTGATAGCTTCCCTATTTATGGTGCCCATCCTGGGAATGAAAGAGTAATCCCAACGGAAGGGTTTCCCATGTCAGGAGGACCCCCCAATCCCAGGACAGTTCTAGACTTAAGGAAGCAGGAGAACAAGCAGTTGAGGTGTCAGCTCTTACATAGTAGTTGGTGATAAGGGCATCAGGATAATCCTGGGGAGACAGAGAAGGAACAAATTAACACTTGCGCCCCCAAGCAGCTCCCACTTCCCAGTGTGAATGTCACACACAGACTTGGGTTCAAAGAGCACATTCCTGCACCATAACCCTCAGCTCCTCTCCTCCATGGCCTGGGGCTCTACCTGCACTTACCCCCTTTTTTATCCCTGTAAAACCTGTCTTCTTCCCCTGGGCTGTCAGCCCGCCAGCCAGAGACATTCTCCACACCTGCCCAGCTCACCCGCTGTAGTTTGGCCCAGTTGTCCTGGGCTGGCAGTCCATTAAGTGCCCCTACCAGTGGGAGAAAGCAGCCTAGAAAACACGGGGCAAAGCCCCCCTAGGGAAGAGAAATTAAAGTCCTATGAGTGCTGAAATCCCCACCTACCCCCAACATAGCTCACCCTCCCCACTCCGTTCTCCTGCTCACCTGATCCAACAACATCTTCTTCAGTGCATCCACTTTGGTGGTGCCAGGGATGAACCGATCCAAAACCTTGTACCAGCCTCCTACCACAGGGCCCTGGAAGTAAACCCCAGATAGCAGCAGGCTGCAGTGAGGGAGCCCTAGGCCTCTACCTCACTAAGCTCCCTGCCCCAAGTATCAGAATAGGGGAAGTGGACACTAAGAAAAAAGAGGGCGGCAGGTTGGCTTAGGTGTGAGAGTCCAAGGGAAGCCAAAGGATGGCAAAGAACTAAGACCACTGTTGAGTCCACTGAAGCCCTGTTGAGGGGAGAACTTACCACAAAGCCACAGCCCAGGGACACCATGGTCAGAGTCCGGCCTCTCTGGTGTTCCTGCAGACCCCGCCTCTCCACCAGCTGCTGTGAGATAATGTCACCCAGGCCCATCAGGGACCCTATGCAGGGTACACAGGTGTTGTCAGGACATCTCCTGGGATGGGCTGCCATTCCAAGGAGGGAGGGACATCTGCTGACCTCCACTGAGGCTCTGGTACTCTGAACCCCAGGGCTTCATTCTGGAAACAAATGACTAGTCCCTTCCTGCTGCCTCAAAGCCCTCACCTCCCCAATGATGGTGACACCTCATGTGTATTCTGTCAGAAACTGGGATGAGCAGACCCAGGTCCAGGAACTTTGCATTGAGCAGTAAAGGGAAGTCAGAGTCAGAAAGTATAGAGAGAGGAAGGAGAATTTAAGGCCACAGGGCTGAGAACCACAGACTGTCAGAATCAAAAGGGGCTTTAAGATAATTTAATGCAAACCACTTATTTTAGAGGTATGGAAATGAAGTCCAGGGTCCCACATAACCAGTAAGTGCAGGGCCAATGCAACAACCAGGTGGCTGGATTCCTAGACACTGTTCTTTCCAGGACTCAGCACAATGAATAAATCATGTGTAGAATGGTAGGAAACCCTGTTTTCTCCCCCAAGCCCAATGCAAGACCCTGCCAACAGCTTTCACCTTGGTCTAGGGGATCTCTATTTGTAGAGAACAGCAAGAATAACTTTTTTTTTAAAAGACTGAGTCTCACTCTGTTGTCCAGGCTAGAGTGCAGTGGCATGATCTTGGCTCACTGCAACCTCTGCCTCCCGATTCAAGCGATTCCCCTGCCTCAGCCTCTCAAGTAGCTGGGACTACAGGCACCCACCACCATGCCTGGCTATTTTTTGTATTTTTAGTAGAGATGGGGTTTTGCCATGTTAGCCAGGCTGATCTTGAACCCCTGACCTCAGGTGATCTGCTCACCTCGGCTTCTCAAAGTGCTGAGATTACAGGCATAAGCCACTGTGCCTGGCCAGAATAAATCTTTTTCTAAAACAAGAGTGCCGGCCTGGAATGGTGGCTCACACCTGTAATCCCGGCACTCTGGGAGGCTGAGGCAGGAGGATTGCTTGAGCCCAAGAGTTTGAGTCCAGCCTGGGCAATATAGCAAGACCCGACTTCTACAAAAAATTTTTTTAAACAATTAGTTGGGCACGGTGGCACGTGCCTGTAGTCCCAGCTACTCAGGAGGCTGAAGTGGGAGGACTGTTTGAGCCCAGGAGGTCCAGGCTGCAGTGATCACGCCATTACACTGCTGCCTGGGCGACAGAGCAAGACCCTATCTCAAAAAGAAAAAAAAGTAATAAAACAAGAGTGCTCAAATGGTCATAAGCAGGAAGATGACTGGTTGAGCTGATAAGAGTCCCCACAAAAAAGAGTCTTGGCCACCTCTTAGCACAATCAGCTAAACCAAGATTTCCCCCATTCACAACCTTAGATTGAGTTGGCAATGGATATAGTGGTCATTTCCCTTCCAGGACTCTGCACCTGCTTCCCTTGCCCCAACTGCACAGATACCCAGCTCCAAGCAGCCCTATTTAGACACCCACACCCAGAAACTATGACAGAAATCATCACTGTTTACAGAGCCCCCAGTCCATTATGGTGGTGTGATGGTTTCTAGCAAATACACACTTACCAGGCCACTTGGGAGTGACCGTGTGATTTCCAGCTCACCTGTCTATCTCACCGAGTAATGAGAGCCCCCCTCCAGACCCACAGTCACACTGTCCCTGTGCCCTCAATTAGCACTGGACAAACACATCCTTCTGCCCCATTCCTTGGCCCGGAACTGGCTCTGACGTCCATGCTGGCTGCACACTCACTGCTGCGCTCTTCCTCCACACCCTCTGCCGGCCGGCCCTGCCCCTGAGCAGCCTAGTCAGTGGCAGCTGGGTATGGCTGAGAGCTGGGGTTGGGGATGGACACCCGTGGCTCACCTGGGCTACTGGCCATGGAGCAGCTCTGGGCACCCCCAGTCCTGCCTCGTCTCTCCCTGAAACTCCCAAAGTGGTGGGGGTCTTCCCAGAACACTGCGAGGCATGACCTCCCAGGGCCAAGGATAGAATCCTAGATACCTTTGTTATCCCATCCCCTCACCATACAGCTAAGCAAGCTACTGGTAGGTGCTCAGAAAATAAAGGGAAAACGTCAAATGTACTGTCCCAAACAGCAGGACGACTCTGAGAAAGGGTCTGAAGAATTCTTAAGTTGCCCAAAGGTCCAAGTCGGGTAGAAGGTGCGAGGACGTCGGGGGAACTGCAGGTTTGCTCCCACCCGCACCCGGTTCCCTATCCCTCCAGTCAGGGATGAGAGGGAGCTGCTGCAGCCCTGCAGAAAGGGAAGAGTGCTGCCAAGAAGGCCAGGGGATGGTGAGGCAGAAAAGGCAGTCCTTTCTCAAATGAAGGGACCAACAGTGTAATGGTCTACTTTGGTAAGGTGTTTACAAAAGACTCTTATACATTTAATCCTCACAAAAGATCTGGGAGGTAGGTGGTCACACCTCCATTCATCCATTCATTCATTCACTCATTTATTTTTGAGATGGAGTCTCATTCTGTCGCCCAGGCTGGAGTGCAGTGGTGCGATCTCCGCTCACTGCAACCTCTGCCTTCCGGGTTCAAGCGATTCTCCTGCCTCAGCCTCCTGAGTAGCTGGGATTGCAGGTGCCCACCACCACACCTGGCTGATTTTTGTATTTTTAGTAGAGATGGGGTTTCACCATGTTAGCCAGGCTGGTCTCAAACTCCTGACCCCAGGTGATCCACCTGCCTTGGCCGCCCAAAGTGTCGGGATTATAGGTGTGAGCCACGGCACCCAGCCTACACCCCCATTTAATGACGAGTCTTTGAGAGATGAGATGACTTGGTAAGGAGTGCAGTTGGAACTGAACCCAGGCCTTCTCTCAAGGAGGACCAAGGAGGCCAGGGTATTCCTGGCATGGGCTGAGATGGGCTCAGAGGTCGGCGGCACCAGGAGGCACCTGTGGCTGCTCCCCTGCTGGGTGTTCCTGCCCAAGTGAGGCCCCAAAGGGCCTGCATATCAAAGGACATTCCCTAGACTAATGCACTTCCTCTCTGTCTTTACTCCCCCAAATTCCATCATTCTGCTCCTTGTCACCTCGTGGGGATGGCAGACAGCAATATTCCTGGGAAAGAAACAGAGAAGTGTGTGTTTTCACTCTTCATGACTTGCCAACAGTCACACAACAAGCTAGAGGCAGAGCTGGAATGAAAAGCCAAGTCCCTGACTTCTAGCCCCATAGTTCTGGAAGCCTGCAGCCTTGGAGAAAGATGGATTCAAGTCCCCCAGACTGTGCCCATCAAGCCTGAGGGACTACCAAGTGACAGGGCAGCAGTAGGGGTGAGTAGGTGGTATGTAGATCTGCAGTCCCTGACGGTTCATTTCAGAAGAGCGGTGCCCAGGGATTCCTTTGCCCACAGATGATCAGGCCCCCTGTGCCTGCAGCAACTCCAAGGTGGTATAAGGCTTTGGAGCAAGCATAGAGCAAGCCTGCTTTTCCAGCCCAAGTGACCCTTTGGGCAGGAAGGACCCAGACATTCAGATTCCTCATCCCACATTTCCCAACCCAGAGCCCAAATAGACCCAAACCACCCCAGCCTCTGGGAGATCTCCTGGATATATTTGGTTGGTCTGGACTCTCCAGTGCTCTGGGCCCCCTCCCCTTGGACTTGTTTCTAGGGAGTTGGGACTGAAGGCCTGCAGACACATAATGGCCAGAGGCCTGATGGGGCAGGGCTAGGGGCTGCTGGGCAGTGATGCCCAATGACAGGCTGGGCGTGGAGCCCAGCGAGCAGATGCTGGCGCAGGTGTGACATCATGCCCCTGGGTAGGTGCCAGTTCTCATGCCGTCACTCCCGAACAGATCCAGCGGCCAGGGGGAAGGGAGCCTGCCTCTGAGCAGATCGATTTGGGACCACTTCCTGCCCACTAGTGGAAAAGCCCCAACTTCCACACCCTCTTCCCGGGCACGAGCGGGGTAAATTCCCTACTTCTCCTATTTTGTTCCTCTACTTACTTTTGTGGCTTTTGAGTTTCATGCGCAGAAGGCAGAGGGGCAAGAAGTGGCTTCTTGGAGTGAGGAGCAGGAAGCATGTCCTTCAGTCCAGGAGGCCTGGGTCGGCAGGTATAGCTACTGGCATGGGGCCAGCAGTGCTGCCTTCCTCCCCAGAAGTCTGCAAACATTAGTTAGCTGCCTAGGATAGGGGCTCAGTCTGGCACAGAGCCCAGAGGGAGTGGAAGCCCAGCAGCGGGAGGGGAGTGGATCCTCTGGGATTATTCTGAATGCTCTCCCATTTCTGACCTGAACCCATCCTACTGCTAGAAAATGAGACAAAACGGGTAGTTTTGCAGCTTGTTACGTATCTAAGCTCAGATCAGCTGGGGTTGCACTCAGTATCTGGAGGCTCCAGTAGTCTCAAGTGCAAGGCAGTATGGTGGGCAGTGCCCTAGGTTATAACGCCAGCTCAGCCACTGACTATCTGAGACCTCAGTGCATGACACTCCCACTCCTGCCTCAGTTTCCTTCTCTGCAGTCTCTTGGGCTGGACAGGATTGTCTGTAAGGCCTATGAGCTCTCATACCCTGGCTTAATTCAGACTCCAGGGAAACCAGTATTTGTAAGAGCTCAGCTGCTCCCACAGCAGGACCGAGTAGACTAAGATGGATGAAGCTCGGCCCTGGGCCCACTGGAGAGTGGAAGGGCCCTCAAAGAAGGAAGGGATAAGGCTGACTCACACTCCATAGAACATACAGCAAACCTTTCCCCAGGCTACCTTGTTCTGGACTCTGGCTTGGCCAAAACTGGTATACTAGACATTTCTTTTGAATCATTTCAAATGTTCTTGATTCACTATCTCTTACTCCAGCCATTACTGCAGTTCCACTGGATAGATTCTTGCTTCAGGCCTGTGCCACACCTGGGCCTTTGCTATTGATGGCTGCAGTGACTATGCATGTGCGAACTAGTAGCGGAGCGGAGTTATCCCATGAGGTCAATCTTTCTTTTCTTTTTTTTTTTTTTTTGAGACAGAGTCTTGCTTTGTCACCCAGGCTAGAGTGCAGTGGCACAATCTCAGCTCACTGCAACCTCTGCCTCACAGGTTCAAGCAATTCTCCTGTCTCGGCCTCCCAAGTAGCTGGGACTATAGGCACCTGCCACCACACCCAGCTAATTTTTGTATTTTTAGCAGAGATGGGGTTTCACCTTGTTGGTCAGGCTGGTCTCGAACTCCTGACCTCAGGTTATCCACCCACCTCGGCCTCCCAAAGCGCAGGGATTACAGGCGTGAGCCACTGCGCCCGGCCTTTTTTTTTTCAGATGGAGTCTCGCTCTGTCGTCCAGGCTGGAGTGCAGTGGCAGGATCTTGGTTCATTGCAACCTCTACTTCCTGGGTTCAAGCAATTCTCCTGCCTCAGCCTCCTGAGTAGCTGGGATTACAGGCATGCGCCACCATGCCCGGCTAATTTTTGTATTTTTAGTAGAGACGGGACTTCACCATGTTGGCCAGGCTGGTCTCGAACTCCTTACCTCAAGTGATCTGCCCGCCTCGGCCTCCCAAAGTGCTGGTGAGCCACCATACCCAGCCTGGGGTAAGTGTTTGGAATCTTTGACCAATGTGGGATGGGAGTGGCAGATAAAGGTTTCTTCTTTTCTCTAGAAAATAGCTATTCATCCAGACAGTCCTAAAGAGTATTTCTTTTCTTTTCTTTTCTTTTTTTTTTGGAGATGGAGTCTCGCTCTGTCGCCCAGGCTGGAGTGCTGTAGCGCAATCTCAGCTCACTGCAACCTCCGCCTCCCAGGCTCAAGCAATTTTCCTGCCTCAGTCTCCCGAGTAGCTGGGATTACAGGCACCCGCCACCATGCCCAGCTAATTTTTGTATTTCTAGTGGAGACGGGGTTTCACCATGTTGGCCAGGCTGGTCTCAAACTTCTGACCTCAGGTGATCCGCCCACCTCAGCCTCCCAAAGTGCTGGGATTACAGGCATGAGCCACCACGCCCAGCCACTTTAAGGAGTATTTCAAAAAGTTTCTCAGTTCCAAGGGACTGAGCAACAGCTGCCCTTAGCAGTGGCTAATTCAATAATGCATCCTTAGAGTGGCTCTCCCTCTTTCCCTCCATGGGATCACTCCCTACTACCTAACAAGGTATCTGCACATAAGCTTCAGGCTCTGCTTTCCGGAACCCAAGGCTAAGATAGTGATCCATGTTCAAATTATGGCAAGTGGAACAAACCTAACCCAAACGCCACTATAAAAAGAATAAAGCTTGGGCAATATGGCAAAACCCCATCTCTACCAAAAAACAAAAGAAATTAGCTGGGCATGGTGGTGCAAGCCCGCGGTCCCAACCACTCGGGAGGCTAAGGCAGAGGATCCTCTGTTGCCCAGGCTGGAGTGCAGTGGCATAGTCACAGTTCAGGATGGGATCATGCCACTGCACTCCAGCCTGGGCAAAAGAGCAAGACCCCGTCTCAAATAATAATAATAATAATAATAATAATAATAATAATAAAAAAATAGTTTATTGTGCCTGTGTTGCCAACACTCATAGAAAGAACCAACCTGTTGAGTCTTTAAGTTCACTGAGCATTTAAAAACATTTCCAGGTGGGGCGTACTGGATCACACCTGTAATCCTAGTACTCTGGGAGGCTGAGGTGGGCGGATCACTTGAGGTCAGGAGTTCAAGACTAGCCTGGCCAACATGGAGAAAGCCCATCTCTACTAAAAATACAAAAAAGTAGCCTCGTGTGGTGCTGTGCACTTGTAGTCCCAGCTACTCAGGAGGCTGACGCATGAGAATTGCTTGAACCCAGGAGGCGGAGGTTGCAGTGAGCTGATATAGCACCACCACTCTCCAGCCTGGGTAACAGGGTGACACCTTATCTCAAAAAAAAAAAAAAAAAAAGAAAAAGAAAAAGAAAAAAAGGCTGAGCTCAGTGGCTCACGCCTGTAATCCCAGCACTTTAGGAGGCCGAGGCAGGTGAATCACGAGGTCAAGTGTCCAAGACCAGCCTGGCCAACATGGTGAAATCCCGTCTCTACTAAAAATAGAAAAAATTAGCTGGGCGTGGTGGCGCATGCCTATAATCCCAGCTGCTGAGGAGGCTGAGGCAGGAGAATCACTTGAACCCGGGAGGCGGAGGTTGCAGTGAGTCGAGATCACGCCACCACACTCCAGCCCGGGCAACAGTGCAAGACTCCATCTCGAAGAAAAAAAAAAAAGAAAAAAAAATGTCCAAAACCTTTTCACAGTGATACTCCTATACTGACCCTATGAGGTCATATAACTAAACTCAAGATTTTTTTTTGTTGATTTTTTTTTTTGAGATGGAGTTTCGCTCTTGTTGCCCAGGCTGGAGTGCAATGGCACAATCTTGGCTCACCGCAACCTCTGCCTCATGGGTTCAAGTGATTCTCCTGCCTCAGCCTCCCAAGTAGCTGGGATTACAGGCATGCGCCACCATACCCGGCTAATTTTGTATTTTTAGTAGAGACAGGGTTTCACCGTGTTAGCCAGGTTGGTCTCGATCTCCTGACCTCGTGATCTGCCCACCTCGGCGTCCCAAAGTGCTGGGATTACAGGTGTGAGCCACCGCGCCCAGTCCCTAAACTCAAGTTTTAAAAGAGGAAACTAAGTCTCAAAGAAGCTTACTGACTTGTCCTGATTAATGCACCTACTAGGTGCTATGGTTTTAAGATTCAAATCCTGGTCTTCTAAGTCTGAAATCTCTGTACTGTTCTCCAGTGTGATGAGCTATCCCATGGGACCTTAGGAACTACTGTGCTGGGGTCCAAAAATGGCTCAGTGAACTAAAGCCACTTCCACCTTTTATTTGTAGTTTGATCCAAATACAGTGAACAGCAGGAAAGGAAAAGTCTGGATGGTCTGAAAAAGTCTGGGAAAAGTGCTGCGAGGCTACATTTTGCTTCAGGGCTGAGCTGGGACGTCAGCATAGCCTCAGGAAGACTGAGGCTGTGGAGCTGAAGGGCTCCAGCACCAAGAGCCCAGAACTCCAGCCACATGTCGGCACCTAGACCTCCTTGGAGCTCTAGCTCCTGCCCTTGTCAGCTGCAGATGCCTCAGGTAGGGAAATATAAGGACTCTTTCCCTCCCTATTCTTGATGACCACAAGGGGGAATCTTCCATCTGGCAGTTATGGGCCCTGAGGGAATGTGAGCCTGGGCAAAGGGCCCAGCGTGTCAGTTCCCATCATAGCCACACTGTCCAGCATGAGTCACCACACACGTAGCCAGGTGAGTCATACAGGCTGACGGACGCTGAGGACAGGACAAGAGGTGGTTGGGTACCGGAGACTGGAGAGGGGCCCAGGGAAGGGCCAAAGAATCCATCTCCTGGCCATTCATGCAGTTAAGTTTCTGTGCCGATGTAGGGCTGTTCTGGTCACAGGATCCCTGTTCCACTCTGGCCTTCAGTAGCCCCCAATCCCTTCCAATAGTCCTCTTCTCAGAAGGCCAGTCATCACTAGAATCCTGTTCCCCTTCTCTAAACATGGGCAAGACCTCATCTTAATGTGATCACTCTTTGCACCCCAATGTTCTAAGGCCTTCTGACATTCCCCCTCTAAGACTTACTTATCTTCATGCCATCCTCTTACATTAGCTAACTTGCAAAATGAAGATGGTAACAAATGCAGGTAGGTCACTGCATTACCTCTGTGAGGTTAGTACTCAATCACTGCATTTGGAGTGACTGGTATCTGATCACTCCAAATGGATCAGGATGGAGTGATCAGATACCAATATACTAACTTTGGAGATACATATTTAGGCAGTAAATGATAACAAAAGCAAATGAATGATATAAACAAAACTCAGGAAATTTTGGGTGAATTACGGAGAGGCACTCAAGAGGTCTCAAAGCTGATTACTGACACAGGAGTGTTCAGTTTTAATGCCATTTAAACTGTACATACACATCTTAATCATTCTTTTGTATGTTTCACAATAAAAAATACCAAGAAAAACTGGGGTAAGAGTCTTGATTCAGCACTTATTAGGTGTGATCTAATGTGGACTCAAGTAACCCTCCTAGCTCACACACCTTTGTGGGGGCCCTATGCCATAACGTATATGAAAGTGCTTTGCATACGGTAAAATGTTTTCCAAGTTGAGGCCTCCTGGGGCAATGCCTTTATCCTTCAGGGCTGACTGTTCAGCTTTTTGAGGACTTTGAAATCCTAAAACCCTACTGCACAGCTTGGCCAACTACGCATACCCCTTAAAAACAACCTTGGGGACCACCCTCCAAAACAGACTGGGGACAGTGTAGGATGAAAGACAGCCAACCCTTCAAGAGAGCTGAATAGAAACAGGAAGTGAGGGTGGTGCAGTGGGGCAAGCCTCTGGCTTCCAAATCAGTCTGCCCTGGTCCCACTCAAGTCCTAGAGGGACACTCACCAGCTGTCAGGACCTGTACTTTCCACGGGTGAGCAGCCAGGGCCCGCTGGTATGCCCGCCAGAGTGCCATGCTTCCTGTCAAGCCAAGAGGAGAGGGGGTCACCCCCACCGTCCCTCTCCACGACTAAGAAGCCGCCTGACATTCCCTTGTGCCCACTCCCTTCCCCTTCCCACTTCCAATGTGACTTAAAGGGGCAGAGGCCACATGAAGGATGCTTCCCAGACAGCTTCCTGTCGCAGGAGTCGCCTTAGACAATTGGGGAAGAGAGAAAGGCTGTGGGAAGCTATGGACTCCTGGTAGCAGCCACCAGCCACCCCAACCTCAGTCCTGAAGCCAGACCACCTGGAGGCCTCCGTTCCCGACGGAGACACTCATGAGGACAGCTTTGCTCTGGCTTCCACCCAGAGCTTGGGTGCCTCAAAAGATAGCTTGGTCCGCCTCCAGATTCAGACTTGGTTGGAACCAGTTTGTAACCTTCCTGAGTCCAGCTCCAAACCGAAAATAGGGCCCGTCACTGCCCGGATATAGGATGACCACACACCTTGTGGGCACTCATGGCTTGCGACGCTTTAAGCCAGAGACCGCAGACCACCCGCCACTCACCTGAGCTCCGAGCCTCCCTCCCACGTGACAGGCTGGCCTAGGAACTTCCGCCACAAGTCCCGCCCCTTCCTCCCAGCGCCCTTCGGATTACGCAGCCAGGACAGGAATGGGGGTGGACCGAGCCATGAATACCCGTGGAGAGCGGCCTAACTCGGCCACCCACTCTGTGAGAGACCCCTTTTCCAGCTGGACTGTGCCGGACCCTGGTGTGGGGCCCGCCAGCCATATTTCTCACCTAAGTTCGACCCTCTGCCTCCTCCTGCCCCTTCTCTCCGCGCGAGACCCGGGCCTCTCTCAATCCGGTAGTCTCATTGTTCAGCCCACCCTCCCCGCATAACTGGCCATAACTACGATCCTTGTCTCAGCAATCGTAGTTAGGGAACTGTAAGTTATAGTTAAGTGCGTGTTTTGTCTCTAGGTTCTTCACTGGCCTCAACTGTGAGCTCATGAGTGGGTAAAACTGGGGTCGTTCATGTTTGTCGTCCTCATAGCAACTATTTCAGTGCTTTGCCGCAAACAGCCACTTAAGAAATACTGCGTATGTATGATTCTTCCACAGAAAGCATTGGAATTAGAACCTCAGAAGACATTAGGTATTGGCTCCCAAACTAACGGGCTGTGCAGCCTTGGTCATGACTAGACTTGATGCTAAGGCTCTGCATCTGTAAAATGAGGGAGGTTACACTATTGGCTTTCCAAACTCGGCTCCTCAGTTCTAGGGATTTTTCAGATGTTTGTGTGTGGGGATGAGAGGGGCAGCATTACTACAGCTGCTTCTCCAACTTTTTTTTCCAAGTATATACTTCTCAAAAGACCCATTTTTAACGGGGCCCACAACTGCATGTTTGAAAACCAGTAAGCTAGGTGATTTCTTAATCCCCTTCCAGCTCTAACATTCTAAGAGTCTGTGAATATAGAGCAATATCCTTTCTAGAGCGTTGGAAATGTCTACAATATCCCTGGCAATGGACTTGTCAGGCTGGCAGGCTTTACTTATCTCCAGGGAGCCCACACGTCAGGAGGCACACTCTTTCAGGCTCTCCACCTGCCCAGCTCCACCCCCAATTTACTCAATTCCTTTATGATTAAGGCAGGGAGACTCCTGCCACAAATCCTGGAGAAACAGAGTAAGGAAGCAAGAGAAGTCAATGTCACAAACATTTAACTAAAATGCTATTTGCAAAACAGCATGCTAGAGGAGTGAACTGACAAAAGTAAATGTAATAGGAGACCAAATGTGGTAGGCTGTAAAGTTATATTCTGAAGTTAGACTGAGTTCAAATCCCCAGCACCACCACTTACTAGTTATATGACCTTGACCTTTTACAGACAGCTTACCCTCTCCAACTTTTATCATTAAGTAAAATGGCAATACCTACCTCATACAAGTGACACATGCGAAGTGCCTAAAATGGATTAAGTGCTTAATGCTTGTTTATCCTTTTTCCTTCCTTCCCCCTTGGGAACACAAGGGAGGGAAACTATTTTTTACTGGAGAAAACTGGGAAGCTCTTTGGTGAAGGTGGAATTTGAGCTGGGACCTTGAAGGATGAATTGAACTCAGGTGAAGATGGTGGAAAAAGACACTCTGGCGAAGGGAGGAATATGAGAAGAGGAATAAAGGTAGAGAAGTGTATGAACAATGGATAGTATGAAGTGGGTATATTGGGAGGGAGGGTTAGAAAGAGAAAAGGCTTCTGGTAGAGAAAAAGAACAAGGTCAAGACTAGGGCTGAGACTCAGTTGCAGAAGCAGGGCTGCCAGCACCAATCTACAGCCTCAAGTGTGGATCCCCAGGTCTCATCTTTTCTACCACTGAAAATAGGAAGGGGGCTGCCCTGTAGAACTGAGTAAAGCTTCTCTTCGACAGAAGGCACTTGGGTAACAGCTCAAAAAACAAAACTGGCTCAATGTGAGCTGGATCCCAATAGGGTAGTGCAACACTTGGCTTCTTTGCACTGACATGGGTTATGGTCTCTGCTGTTGATAGACTTGGGTTTCCTCCAGGTCTATTTTCTCATCTGTACAGGATAGGGGCTGAACTCTTTTTGAGACGGAGTCTCGCTCCGTCACCCAGGCTGGAGTGCAGTGGCAGGATCTCGGCTCACTGCAACCTCTGCCTCCCAGGTTCAAATGATTCTTCTGCCTCAGCCTCCCGAGTAGCTGGGATTGCAGGTGTGTGCCATCACACCTGGCTAATTTTTTTACATTTTTGGTAGAGACGGGGTTTCACCATACATTGGCCAGGCTGGTCTCGAACTTCTGACCTCAAGTAATCCGCCTGCCTTGGCCTCCCAAAGTGTTGGGATTACAGGCGTGAGCCACCACACCTGGCCAGGACTAAACTTCTTGATCGCTTCTTCTTAAAGGAGATTTTCTGATAGATGATAAAGTCCCTACGCTACATATTCGGCCAGTCTAGAATGCCAGAGGGTTTTGTTCCAGGTAGGCACTGATCTCATCTCCACTCTCTCCAAAAAGCAGCTGCCTGTTTTTTTCTATTTCCTGAGGTCATCCAACTATTTCCCTCCAAACCCCAGCCTATACTCCTAGGCATTTCAAGACCATGGTTTGCCTATTTCTCATCACTGGGGTGTGTCCTTGCTTAGGAGGCAGTATCATAGTCACTGTGAGTCTGCAGCATCCCACAAGAGGACTCTAACAAGATGAGATATAACAATACATTACAGTACTTGGGTTCTAAACACCTCCTATACATAGAAGTGAAGTAGGTAAACATTCTAATGAGTTAACAATGTGACAGTATCATGAAGGATCAAAAATCATGACGTGTAAAAGAATGGTTGAAGTAACTGAAGATATTTAATCTAGAGAAGATTTGGGAAACACATGATAGCTATGGTTAAATACTTAACAGGGCAATCACAGGGAAGATGACTAGATTTCCTAACATCCATGAGTGAAATTTATAGAAGTATACTCTCTGACTTGATATAAAGGAAGATTTTTAAAAACATGACTGTTCAGGAGTGTTCAAGTAGGGTCAGATGACCAGTGATTGGGAATACTTCGTAAGCAGGAGCAAGTAAGATCTGAGCCACTGTTCTATCGGTAGGGTGTCTGTGGTATTCCTTGGTCAAAGAAGTACTCTAAGCAACTTCAGTCTCACGAATTACTATCACCCTCGTGGGCATACATGATGGTTACCCTAAAGAGGAAGTTTCAGAAGGCAGTAATATTGGATCCTGGAATAGTCAGACAGGAGCCTTCATGCAGATACCCTTTTCAGTTCTCCATACACCCATTCACAAGTGGTCGCAAAAACACCCAGTACCTTTACTTGGCTTTACCCACTTAACAATATGCTCAATATGAGCAGTTTGACTCCCAAGCCTAGGTCAGGCCTGAGTGTTTCTCATGAGCCATAGTCTTAGGCTGAGGAGCCTTGAGAGTTGGTGGAGGGAGAGCCCCCCTGCCCGCAGGGGGCTGTGATCACAGAAGTCTGTAGAAAGAGTGGGATCTAAGGAGTCCTGGGGAGGCAGGCCTAAAGGTCCAGGCCTGGCATGATCACTGTCCAGGGAAGGCCCCCAGTTCCTATGGCTCTGTGCATAGGGGCCATTTGTTCTTGACCGACTTCACTCCAAGGATCTGGTGTGGGCCAAGGCTAGGGAGTGGGCAGAAGGCGATGGCTGGTTGGAGAGAAGCCAGGCCGTCTAGTGGGGGAGGATGGTTGGAACATAGCATTGAAGTGGGCTCGGCTTTCAAGCTGCATACGGTGGCCCAGTGGGGAGGCGAGTCCACGGACAAAATGGATTCGAACCAGCCCTGACTGCCCCCCAGATACCAGCCATCCATAGGAGTCCAGGTTTGGGCTGAAACGTACCTGTGAAGAGAACAGAAAACAAGAGAGAGATGCTCATGGGTGGTGCTTTAGGGTGACTCCTAGCTGTATGAACAAAAAAAAAATGAGCCACAATCTGAAAGGACAGGACCATGAGGGGTGACAGAGGTAAGAATGAAAAGCCAGTGAATGAGGTACGTCTGTCATGCTCTGGAGGAGGAGGAGGTTGTCATCTGTGTAACCTTTTCATCTACCATTTCATCAGCCCCAGGCCCAGAACTGGGGGGAAATGAGAGTGGAGGGTGGAGAGGATGAGAGACTACCTTATGAATAGCCTCCAGCTGCAGCCTGTCCAGGCAGAGTTGAGAATGCCCCTCTCCCTCCTGCATGCGCAGCATTGGTTCTCTACGGAGCAGATCATGGAATGAACCCTGGGGAAGGGAAATGGAATAGGAGAGAGAAAGTGAGACGCTCGTTTGTTTTTTTTAAGACGGAGTCTCGCTCTGTCACCCAGGCTGGAGTGCAGTGGCGCGATCTTGGCAGCTCACTACAACCTGTGCTTCCCAGGTTCAAGTGATTCTCCGCCTCAGCCTCCTGAGTAGCTGGGATTACAGGCGCCCGCCATCACGCCCGGCAGATTTTTTGTATTTTTAGTAGAGACAGGGTTTCACCATGTTGGTCAGGCTGGTCTTGAACTCCTGACCTCAGGTGATCCGCCCGCCTCAGCCTCCCAAAGTGCTAGGATTACAGGTGTGAGCCACTACGCCTGGCCCCCTTTTTTTTTTTTTTTTTTTTTTTTTAGACGGAGTCTTGCTGCGTTGCCAGGCTGGAGTGCAGTGGTGTGACCTTGGCTCACTGCAATCTCCACCTCCTGGGTTCAAGTGATTCTCCTGCCTCAGCCTCCTGAATAGCTGGGACTACAGGCATGCGCCACCACGCCCAGCTAATTTTTGTATTTTTAGTAGAGACGGAGTTTCACCATGTTGGCCAGGATGGTCTCGATCTCTTGACCTTGTGATCTGCCCGCCTAATCCCCCCAAACTGCTGGGATTACAGGCATGAGCCACTGCACCTGGCCGAGGCTCCTTCGTTTTACATCTTTGTGCTGAACTCAGGCTTGCGTACTATACAAAGACTAAAGTTTTCTACCTTTTCTAATACCACACCCATTCTCCTGGCCTCAGCTTACCAAATCTGTGTCCTGAAAGAGCAAGTAGTGATGGTTGACAGTTTCAGTGTAAGTTCGAGCCTTGGGAGGGTTGGGGACCCCAGATGAAGCAGAAGAATGGTCTGGACCTTCAGGACTGTCCTGATACGGTATCAGATCTGCTTTATATATAGGCTGGAAAGGAGACCATGAAATTAGCTTCTATAATACTCAAGACAGAATAAAAGCAGAGGAAAGTGGTTTGGGCAGGAAAGGCTTAAAGATGGAAAAAAGTAGTATCTTTAAATATATGCTCAGATGCAGTACGGTAGGGAAGATTATATACCACTCTGTGCTAAGATTTTCTGGGATATCAGGGCCGGGAGACCTGACACTAGTTTGTACTCTACCAGAATTTGGGAGGGCATGTGGGTTAGGATCCAACAGCTGCTGTTAGATGTTCATATACGTACAAATCTTCGCTCTACAGGTCGCTTGACATTTATTGGATTCAGTGCCATATCTGGTAATATAGCAGCAATGAGCTCCCCGGATATATCTCCTGCAGCTATTGTCCCAAGCCAGTCGGATCCTGAAAGACTCTAATAGAAAGAGACAGATTTCATTCATTCATTCATATATTCATTCAGAGCTATGAACTGGTAACAGCTGCACAGTCTGAGAGACAGACACACAAACAAAAATGAGTTTACCATAACCGACAGCCCTGATGATAGAGTTACAACATCCCTATCTTCTCCTTCTACCCAAAACTACTGCCTCTTTCTGACTACTAATAGTGCATAAATGAGCCATTTTCCTTTGTAATGAAGACTGCAAAAGAAAGGGGGGCTCACCCAAACGGTGCCTTTTCGAGGAGCAGTGAAGTAGGCCTTGAAACCAAGGTAACCAGCGTCAATATAATGAATCCCACAGAGTCCATAACTGTTAAAAGAGAAATAAATTTAAACCTTCCTTTTCTTTAGATTCATTTTTTCTTCTTAACCTCTTCCAGAATTTAAACCACCTCAGTGAACCAACTCTCTACCCTCCTCTCCCCACAACAATCTGGCATGCTTTGCATTCCAACCCTTAGGGCCTGTCCCTAGAGGTCCTATCTCCATCTTGCCGTACGAGGCATAGCAGTTGTCCTGAGCCACAGTGACACCATTGTAGGGAAGCAGCCAGGCCAGTTCTGTACTCAAGAAGCGCTTGATAGAGTTTATGGGTTCGTAAGGTCGTCGAAGGTCCCAGAATTTGATTTTCCGGTCACTCCCCGCAGAGACAAGGAAATGGCTGTAAAAAGACGGGAGAAGGTCAAATCCAAACAAATCTGGAAGTCAGCCTGTCCCAGTCTTCACCTTCCCCCTCCACATACCTCCTATTCCATACCTGTTAGCTTTGCACCATTGAAGGGTACGCACAGCCTGGTCATGGGCTAGGAAACACTGGAAGGGGTAGAGCTTTAAGGAGCCATCAGAGAGCCGTATCCGCTGCAGGGGTGAGTTAGTGGGAAGGTTCCAGAAAACCACCATGCCTGAAATAAGGACAGAATGTGTGAACATTAAAAGCATGTTCTCTCTTCCTTGCTCTAATTTCTTTCTCTGGGCTCCTAGGACCTTTGTCTTCTACCCTCAGATCCAAACCACTATGAAAGGATGTGGGGATCCTGATTAGCTATCCAACACTCCCTCCAGGGCTTAAAGACTCAACCTGATATTTTAACCCTAATTCTCATCAACAAAAAAGTAATAGCTTTGTCTGGAATCTACAGTTGAAAAATGATAGGGTGAACACACCTAGTGCAGAGAGTAGAATGCACCTCTCTCTACTCCCTATAAATAAAAGTCAAGGGACTTTTAAAAAGCATAGGTGGGGCACACGGTGGCTCATGCCTGTAATCTCAACACTGTGGGAGGGCCAATGCAGGTGGTGGATCACCTGAGGTCAGGAGTTTGAGACCAGCCTGATCAACATGGTGAAACCCCGTCTCTACTAAAAATACAAAAAATTGGCCAGATGTGGTGGTGGGTGTCTGTAATCCCAGCTACTCGGGAGGCTGAAGCAGCAGAATCGCTTGAACCCAGGAGGCGGAGCTTGCAGTGAGATTGTGCCACTGCACTCCAGCCTGAGTGACAAGAGCAGACTCCGTCTCAAAAAAAAAAAAAAGAGAAAGAAAAAAAAAAAGCATAAAAACTCTAGGAAGCCAGGCGCAGTGGCTCACACTTGTAATCTCAACACTTTGGGAGGCCAATGCGGGTGGATCACTTGAGGTCAGGGGTTCAAGACCAGCCTGGCCAACATGGTAAAACCCCCATCTCTACTAAAAATACAAAAAAAATTAGCCAGTGTGGTGGTGTACACCTGTAATCCCAGCTACTTGGGAGGGTGAGACATGAGAATCACTTGAACCCAGGAAGCAGAGGTTGCAGTAAGCCGAGATCACGCCAGTGCACTCCAGCCTGGGAGACAGAACGAGACTCCACCTCAAAAAAAAAGAAAAAAAAAAAGAAAATGTTCGCTAACTCTGCCCCAAGACAAAGAGAACAGGCAAAAAGTCAAAAGCAACACAATGTTGCTAGGTGCAGTGGCTCATGCCTGTAATCCTAGCACTTTGGGAGGTAAAGGCAGGAAGAACACTTGCACCCAAGAGTTTGAGACCAGCCTGGGCAATATAGTGAGACCCCACCTCTAAAAAATAAAAAAAGGCCAGGCACGATGGCTCATGCCTGTAATCTCAGCACTTTAGGAGGCCAGGGTGGACATATCACCTGAGGTCCGGAGTTTGAGACCAGCCTGAACAATATGGTGAAATCTCATCTCTACTAAAAATACAAAAATTAGTTGGCCTTTGGTGGTATGCGCCTGTAATCCCTGCTACTCAGGAGGCTGAGGTGGGAGAACTGCTTGAACTCGGGAGATAGAGGTTGCAGTGAGCCGAGATCATGCCACTGCACTCCAGCCTGGACCCCACAGACCCTGTCTCAAAAAAAATAAAATAGCCTGGTGTGGTGGCGCATGCCTGTAGTCTCAGCTACTCAGAAGGCTGAGCCACTCAGGGAATGAATGCAGCACCTATGAACCTTTCTTGAAAAAGTTTGTTGACGATGAATTATAGCCATGCAATATAAATAATTCAGCAATTGGAGGGGAGACTAAGATAAATGGACTGGTAGAGGCACTCAATCAAGTTTAGGAATTAAGAAAGCAGAACAGCATCAAGAATCATGTACCTTGACAATGTAAGAATAATACCACCAAAAGAAAAAACATGGCGAAAGGGATGATAAAAAGACGTGTAAGAGTGCTAATTTCCTTATCTTCCTAGCAGAAAGTCTACTTATATCTAAAAACAACACTGTCATTTTGTTTTTGAAACGGAGTCTCACTCTGTTGCCAGGCTGGAGTGCAGTGGCACGATCTTGGCTCACTGTAACGTCTGCCTTCCAGTTCAAGCGATTCTCCTGCCTCAGCCTCCTGAGTAGCTGGGACTACAGGCACGCGCCATCCTGCCCAGCTAATTTTTGTATTTTTTAGTAGAGACAGGGTTTCACCATGTTGGCCAGGATGGTCTCGATCTCTTGACCTCGTGATCTGCCCGCCTCGGCCTTCCAAAGTGCTGGGATTACCGACATGAGCCACCACACTTGGCCAATAACACTGTCATTTAAAAATAACAATCTAGGCCAGGCATGGTAGCTCTCATTTGTAATCCCAGCACTTTAGGAGGCTGAGGCAGGCAGATCACTTTGAGCTCAGGAGGTGAAGACCAGCCTGGGCAACATGGCGAAACCCCGTCTCTACAAAAAATACAAAAATTAGCCAGGCATTGTGGCTCGTTCCTGTAGTCCCAACTACTCCAGAGGCTGAGGCTGGGGCATTGCTTGAGCCCAGGAAGTCCAGGACGCAATGAGCCAAGATCTTGCCACTGCACTCCAGCCTGGGTGACAGAGTGAGACCCTATCTGAAAATAAAACAAAACAAAACCTAATAACTCCAACTACTTAATATTATTTGTAATTTATTTATAGTCTTTTTAATTCTAAAAGTATCTGGGAGGAACTAGTGTCGCTTATAGTGAAGGAACATTCATCAGGAGCTTAGCCAATATTTCAGTCTGACTTTAGTGTCTTTTTCTTCTATAAAATTAAGATATAATTAAATTTAATACATTTTTAGAATACTTTACACAGTATGATCCCAATTTTACTCATTTATTTAGTTAGTTAGCTAGTTAGTTAAAGATGGGGTTTCACCATGTTGCCCAGTCTCCAACTCCTGGGCTGCGATCCTCCTGCCTCAGCCTCCCAAAGTGCTGGGATTACAGGTGTGAGCCACCATGCCTGGCTGATCCCATTTTTATAAAACTCTTTCCTCTAATCTTTCTATTTTTATATATAAAGAACTGCATGAAATGATGTTCCTCACTTTTTAATTTTTTAAAAATTTTATTATTTTTAGTTTTTTTTTTGAGACGGAGTCTCGCTCTGTCCTCCAGGCTAGAGTACAGTGGCACCATCTCGGCTCACTGCAAGCTCCGCCTCCCGGGTTCACGCCATTCTCCTGACCCAGCCTCCCGGGTAGCTGGGACTACAGGAGCCCGCCACCACGCCCGGGGAATTTTTTGTATTTTTAGTAGAGATGGGGTTTCACCGTGTTAGCCAGGATGGTCTCGATATCCTGACCTCGTGATCTGCCTGCCTCGGCCTCCCAGAGTGCTGGGATTACAGGCGTGAGCCACCGTGCCCGGCCTAAAAATTTTATTATTGTTTTTTTTGAGATGGAGTCTCCCTCTGTTGCCAGGCTGGAGTGCAGTGGCATGATCTTGGCTCACTGCAACCTCCGTCTCCCAGGTTCAAGCGATTCTCCTGCCTCAGCCTCCCCAGTAGTTGGGACTACAGGTGCAATCTATGACACCCAGCTAATTTTTGTATTTTTAGTAGAGACAGGGTTTCACCATGTTGGCCAGGATGGTCTCCATCTCTTGACCTCATGATCCACCTGCCTCAGCCTCCCAAAGTGCTGGGATTACAGGTGTGAGCCACTGTACCCGGCAAAATTTTATTATTTTTAATGATGAGGTCTCACTAGGTTGCCCAGCTGGTCTTGAACTCCCAGTCTCAAGTGCTTCCCTCCCTTGGCCACCCAAAGTACTGGAATTATAGGCATGAGCCACCACACCTGGCCGGCATCTACTCTTTTTTTTTTTTTTTTTTTTTTTCCAGACAGGATCTCAGTCTGTTGCCCAGGCTGGAGTGCAGGGGTGTGATCTTGGCTCACTGAAACCTCTGCTTCCTGGGTTCTCAGGCCTCAGCCTCCCAAGTAGCTAGGACTCCAGGCATGTGCCACCATCCTGAGCTAATTTTTTGTATTTTTTTGGTAGAGATAGGGTTTCGCTGTGTTGGCCAGGCTGGTCTCGAACTCCTGACCTCAAGTGATCTGCCTGCCTCAGCCTCTCAATAGGCTGGGATTATAGGCGTGAGCTACCGCGCCTGGCCCAGCATCTATGTACTCTTAATTTTTTTCTGAGTAGAAATAGTCTAGTGACTTATTTCTTTCTATTTTTTTTTTACATTGCTTGAATATTTCTAACTATATGTCCAGTATTGAACCACCAAAGAAAGAACCAAAAAACAAGCATATATAAAAAATTTAAAGAGCAATAGTTCCTTATGTTTTATTTTGGTTTTTTTACCATTATAATATCCAGCAGCTAGGTGTTGGTGGGGCCTGGTAGGCATCCAGGCCAGGCTAAGGCACTGACCACACTCAGAGGGGTCTGTAGCTTGCATAGACCCCACCTGCAGAGTTGCCACACATTGTACCTGCAGGGAAAGAAGAGATGGGACTAGGGTTAGGGACACCTACACTGTTCGGAACGAAAGCTCAAATCAATGTTTAATCCAGCAGGATGAGGGTATTTTTCAGAAGTATAAGGAGACTCACTGTGGAATCAGCAAGGTGAGGCTCTAAGAAGATGGAGCCTCAGCTAAGGTAGCAGGTTCCTCACTCACCTTATATATGGCAGGCTTCACTGCATCTGTGAGGGAAAAAGAGCAGGAACTAACTCTATGGATCCCAAGGACTCAGCAGGTCTTACTCTGTCACCCAGGCCCGAGTGCAGTGGCATGATCATGGCTCACTGCAGCCTCCAACTCCTGGGCTCAAGCAATCCTCCTGCCTCAGCCTCCCAAAATGCTGGGATTATAAGTGTGAGCCACCATGCCTAGCCAGGCCTTGCCTTTTTTTTTTTTCCTTTAGACCTCCTCTGCGGACACAGGCCTTGCTCTTCAATCAGCAACCAATCCTTTGAATAATGACATTCCCTTATCCTTTATTGATAAAGTCCTTATCTTTTCATCACCAAATTTATGAACCTACCTCTATCTGCTCCCATCTTCTTTCCTTCTGTTACACCTGATAGTATCCTTCCTCCTATCAGAAGAGCAATCCCTTCACTCTACTCTCTTCTCATCCTCTAGCACCTTTTCCAGAACACTGCTCATTCTGTTATCCTCCTTCCTCCTGTGTCATCCACTTGTTCCCTCCCTAGTCTAGGTCACTCCCATATTGCCATGTGAACATGCCCTAATGTCTCCTATCCAAATAAAGGGACAAAACCTTCCTTTATTGACCACACTTAGGCAATCCACCACCCTCAATTACTGGTTCCCCTTCAGAGCGAAATTTTTTTTTTTTTTCAGACAGCATCTCACTAAGCCGCCCAGGCTACAGTGCAGTGGCACAATCTCAGTTCACTGCAGCCTCAACCTCCTGGGCATAAGTGATCCTCCCACCTCAGCCTCCCAAGTAGCTGGGACTACAGGCATGCACCACTATGTTCGGCTACTTTTAAAAATTTTTTTGCCGAGACGATATCTCATTATATTGCCCCAGCTGGTCTCAAACTCCTAGGCTCAAGCAATCCTCCCACCTAGGCCTCGCAAAGTACTGGAATTAAGGCATGGACCACCATGCCCAGCCCCACAGCCAAACTTCTTGAAAGAATGGTCTATATTTACTATCTTTACTTTCTGACCTTCTATTACCTCCTCAACCCACTCCACCAGACCACCACATATGGGACTTCCCAGGGCTCCAGCCTGGGTGCCCTCTTCTTTAAATACTCCGTACTAATGAAAAATAAATTCAACATATAGGAGCTGCCTTTTCCTGACTCCTCCCTCCTTTTGCTCATCTTCAGCTCTCTATTCCATCCCTCTCTTCAGAACAAGAGATTGTGTTTGTGTGGTGGTGAGGGCAGGAGAGGCTAAGAACAGGATTGGGGGAACAAGAGTATAGCAGGGGAGATGGGCCCTATCTATCAGCCCAAGCCCTCAGCAGCTCTTTACACAGCCAGTTACCTGTGGCAGCAAGAGGGGGAAAGTCTTGAGAGCACGAAGAGGGAAGAAGGGGGAGATAAAAGGAAATGTGCTGAAAGAGTACAGCTGTAAGACTGCAAAAGAGAGAGGGCTCGAGAACAAACTTGAGTCACAATGCAGGGTGTGTGTGTGGCTGAGTAAGGCTTTGTGCTAAGAGAGACTGGCCCAGAGGAGTTTCCAGGGAGACAGACAGGCCCTGCTATGCTGTGACCACCACTACAGCAGCCCCATTCTCCTTGCTGTGCTACTCACCTGGGGGTTGCTGAGCCAGCAGGGCCTCCGGATGGGGTAGACTGAATAGCAGTACTTTCCCGTCTGAGCAGGCCAGAGCCAAGAGACCCAACCGGGGCAGGAGAGGAGCCTAAAGGGTAAAAGGTATGCTGAGGCTTGCTGCCTTCAGTTGACTCACAGAAAACCTTTGAGGTTCTAGTCCCTGAAATACTGTATGAAGTTGCTGGAAAAACTCCATCCACTACACTCCAATCTTCGTTCCTTCAACTCTAAGAATTCCCAGGGCCTCTTTGTCCTGGCTTTGAGTCCTAGGGCCATCCCACAGTTGACTGGGAAGTACCTTCCGAGGGGTGCCTGGAAGTTCCCATGCTCCACTGGGGCAGAACTTGAGGTCCCAGATGCAGCCGTTGTCACAAGCAATCCCATAGACAAAGTGGGCCCTGTTGCCAGGACTGGAGAGAGAGAGCATGTGGGGATGGTGGGTAGGAAGAAGGGACGTAGGGCTGCCAGAGGTAAGCTCCCCTTGTCTCAGCCCAATCCAAGCCCTTCCCCCTATCCTGTCCAGACCCCATCCTGCTGTCCTCAACCACCCTCCCATGGCAGTGTCCAACCCCACCTCACCAGCTTTCTTGCTGCAAGGTCCCAAGGCCCCAGAGCTGGAGCAGCCCAGGACCCGAATGAAGCTGGCTCAGTGGGTGTGTCTCATTCATGTCAGGGCTGGAGAAAAGAGCCACATATTGCGAGGCTCCTGCCCCCTCTGGCACTGGGCACCAGTCCAGAGCCCAGAGCGGTCCCCCCGTGAAGAAGGACACATCCCAGCGCTCTGGATGTGCTGTGATCGAGCTAAATCTAGAGAAAAATCAAAGATGGGATGAAGAAAGGAATTAATGAAAGGTAATGAGGACTGAATGGGAGCTCCACCCAGAGCCAGTATGAACTGGCTCAAGCAAGAGCCTGAATATCAAAAACAGTTTACAAGTGAGAACAGTCCTTGGCTTCCACTTGTATCTTCCTCCTTTCCTTCCCAAAGTCTGTCTTATATTATTATTATTTGAGATGGGGTCTGTCACCCAGGATGGAGTGCAGTGGCATGATCGACGGTTCACTGCAGCCGTGACCTCCCAGGCTCAAGTGGTTATCCCACCTCAGCCTCTGGAGTAGCTGGGACTACAGGCATATGCCACCATACCCCACTAATTTTTAAATTCTTTGTAGAGATAGGGGTCTTGCTATGTTTCCTAGGCTGGTCTTGAACTCGTGGGCTCAAGTAATCCTCCCTTTTTGGCCTCCCAAAGTGCTGAGATTACAGGCGTGAGCCACCACACCCGGCCTCCAAAGTCTGTCTAACTCCAGCTCATCTTCAGGGCTGTTCATTCTGGAATACTATAGTATTCTCCCTAAGGCTAGTCTGCCCAGGTCTATCTGAGTAGATGTAACCTTGTGAACTGCTTTGGCCCCTAAATCTCTCTAGCTTCCCTCAGCCTGCCAGTAATGAACACTACAAATCAGAGAGGACTGACCAGCTCTAGTCAGCACTCTTATTCTTGGGACCAACTGAACCAGCATCAGGGGAAGGACAGGACTTATCTGTCATCTCTTTCAACATTCATTTTTCTTGTTTCTGGCTCCTAGAATCAGAAAAAAGGGCGGATGTGCAATCTTCACCTGTTTATTCGGTAGAGGGTGCCATCTTCAGGTAGCCCTTCACGTTGTACAGAAAACAATGGAGACTTCTCCTCCTGGGGCAAGTAGGGAGCGGCCTCACTGGGGGAAGACAAAGGGAACAGTCTAAATTTGGAAGTGTTTCACCCATCTCAGGGTTCCCATTATAGAGCCTCTGTCACCCTTTCGTCTCCAGTGGTGTCACCCTTCCTAAGCTACAGAGATGTTGCTTCAACTTACAGCTCAGATAACAAGTGCCACTTCCAGGCTAAAGGAATCCATTCAGCAAACTCCCAGTATGAATGTTTCTGCTCTCGGCTGGAGAAACAGAAGAAGCATTAATGAAGGAGAGGGATTCTACAGCAGCACAGTCCAATAAAACTTTCTGTGGAAATGGAAATGATCCATTATCTGTGCTCCCCAATATGCCAGTTGCTAGTTGCAATTAGCTACCGAGCACCTAAAATGTGGCTAGCGCAGCTGAGAAACAGAGCCTTTCATTTTATTTCACTTTAATTAAAGAGTTCTAGAGCTCTTGCCTCTAGAGCAGTGCTTTTTAGTAATGAATATCATCACGGTATTCCACCCATGAGTGCTTCTCTTTCCCACGGCCCCATTTCAATACCGCCCTTGCACTCCTCTACCACCCCTTTATTAACCCCAGCCCCCTGTCCCCAAGTCTCACAAGTCCTTGGTGAGATGGAGGCACTTCCAAACAGGAGCCATGATATGATTTGGTAAGCCATTGGGAGCCATTCCCCGGCAGTGTGGCTTCTGTTTCTGAGGATCAAATTGAAGAAAATATAAGGGAGCAAATTCTACAGGTTGGACAAAGTCCCAGAGACAGCTCTTTCCCAGTTTTTATCTTCTTTGGCAATACTTCCCCCTCCAATCACTGCCCTATCAGCATCTTAAAAGATTTGTGTTTCAACCACTATAATGACTTCTTCACCTTCTGCTCTACTCCTCCATCGAAAATGCAAAATCTGTTACCTATTTTCTGTTCAGCTTCCTCAACATCTCCATGGTATTTGATTCACAGGATTCCCTTATGCCTCTTTGAAACTCCCGTCCTATGGAATAGTCTCCCTTACTCCTCTCCCCTCTCTTAATATTCCTTCACAGGTTCTCCCTTCTTGACAGGTCTCCTCAATGATGGTATTCCCCAGAGTTCCTGTCGTCTTCTCGGCCCTCTACACAGGCACGCACACACGCGTGCGCGCGCACGCACACACACACGCTCCTGGTAATCTCATCTCATGTCCCATGGCTTTGACTACTGTCTTTTTGTTTTTTTGTTGTTTTTGAGATAGGGTCTCACTCTGTTGCCCAGGCTGGAGTGCAGTGGCGCAATCTTGGCTCACTGCAGCCCCAGCTTCTACCTCCTGGGCTCAAGCAATCCTCTCACCTCTGCCTCCTGAGTAGCTGGGACTACAGGCACACCCCACTACACCTGGCTAATTTTTTTGTATTTTATTGTAGAGACAAGGTTTCGCCATGGCCCAGACTGGTTTTGAACTCCTGGGCTCAAGCGATCCTTCCCCCTCGGCCTCCCAAAGTGCTGGGATTACAGGTGTGAGCCACCACACCTAGCCTTCTTTAAAATTTAGAGACAGGGTCTTGCTGTGTTGCCCATGCCAGACTTGAACTCCTGGGCTCAAGCAATCCTCTTGCCTCAGCCTCCTGAGTAGCTTGAAGTACAAATACATACCACCAAACCCAGCTTGACTACCATCTTTATGCCTGATTATCAAGTTTACATTTCCGTAATGTAAACCTGACTCAGTCTCAACTTCTCTACAAGTTCTAGACAGTGTTGTGGCAAGCCATATTAGAGCACGAGGCAAATGGAAAAAAACAGTAATCAGTTGAAAAAATCAGTAAAGCCGGGCATGGTGGCTCATGCCTGTAATCCCAGCACTTTGGGAGGCCGAGGCGGGCGGATCACGAGGTCAGGAGTTCGAGACCAGCCTAACCAACATGGTGAAACCCCATCTCTACTAAAAATACAAAAATTAGCCGGGTGTGGTGGTGTGCACCCGTAATCTCAGCTACTTGGGAGGCTGAGGCGGGAGCATTGCTTGAACCCGGGAGGGGTGGAGGTTGTGGTGAGCTGAGATCGTGCCATTGCACTCCAGCCTGGGCAATAAGAGCGAAACTCTGTCTCAAAAAAAAAAAAAAAGAAAAAAAAATCAGTAAAGATCCTGTCTTTATTTAAAATTTTGATATTTTGTTCATCATGGAACGAAATATCCATGATTTGTTGCACTGATTTTTTTAAATGTTGCATCAAAATAGCATTTATCTCAATTACTGAGGGTTTCTGTTATCCCTTAGATGTTGCACGTGAGGCAAGTAAGGCACTGGTCTCATATATGCAACTGGTGACCAGACATCTCCAGCAGAATGACCCATGGCCCATGGGCACCTCAAACTCAACATGTCAGAAAGTGAATTCTGTCAAGTGTGGTGGCTCACATCTGTAATCCCAGCACTTTGGGAGACCAAGGCGGGCAGATCACTTGAGGTCAAGAATTCAAGACCAGCCTGGCCAACATGGCGAAACCCCATCTCTACTAAAAATACAAAAGTTAGCTGAGCGTGGTGGGGCGTGCCTTTAATCCCAGCTACTTGGGAAGCCGAGGCAGGAGAATCACTTGAACCCAAGAGGCAGAGGTTGCAGTGAGATGAGATCACTCCACTGCACTCCAGCCTGGGTGACAGAGCAAGACTCTGTTTCAAAAAAAAAAAAAAAAAAGGGAAAAAAGAAAGTGAATTCAACTTCTCCCCTCCCCACCTTTGCCCCTCCCACATCCCTCACCCTTTTCGTGTTCCCAGGTTCAGTGCATGATGCCACCATTTAAGCTGGAAACTGCTATTCAACTTCCTCCCTCCCTTCAATTCCCAAATACTGTTAATTCTCTTACATATTCCATTCTGTGAGAGAACACAGAAACAAAAGAATTACAAAAATAAAAATAAAAAATTACCTTACATATCTCTTCTTTTTTTAAAGACAGAGTCTGGCTGGAGTGCAATAACGCGATCTCAGCTCACTGCAACCTCTGCCTCCTGGGTTCAAGTGATTCTCCTGCCTCAGCCTCCCGAGTAGCTGGGACTACAGGTGTATGCCACCACACCCAGCTAATTATTTTTGTATTTCTAGTAGACACAGGGTTTCACTATGTTGGCCAAGCTGGTCTCAAACTCCTGGCCTCAAGTGATCCACCTGCCTTGGCTTCCCAAAGTGCTGGGATTACAGGTGTGAGCTACCGCACCTGGCCTCTTACATATCTCTTGAATCTGCCCCCTCCCTGCTCTTCTCTTCCTTCACTGCTTGATTTAGGACCTCACTATCTCTTACCTGGATAACTGAAACTGTCTTTTTTTTTTTGAGACAGTTTCACACTGTCAGCCAGGCTGGAATGCAATGGTGCAATCTCAGCTCACTGCAACCTCCGCCTACTGGGTTCAAGCGAGTCTCCTGCCTCAGCCTCCTGAGTAGCTGGGATTACAGGCATGCGCCACCACACCCAGCTAATTTTTTTTTTTTTTTTTTTTTTTAGTAGAGACGGTGTTTCACTATGTTGGCCAGGCTGGTCTCGAACTCTTGACCTTGTGATCCACCCACCTTGGCCTCCCAAAGTGCTGGGATTACAGGCGTGAGCCACCGCGTCTGGCAAAACTGTCTTCTGTCAACTATAGTTTGACCTATTTTCCCAACTGATGTTATTTTTCTACTTAAAAATGTTTGTTGTACAGTTTCTGTACAACTGAATTGTGTGTTTTGTTTTGTTTTGTTTTTGAGATGGAGTCTCACTGTCTCACCCAGGCTGGAGTGCAGTGGCATGATCTCAGCTCACTGCAACCTCTCCCTGCCTGGTTTAAGTGATTCTCCTGTCTCAGCCTCCCAAGTAGCTGGGACTACAGGTGCGTGCCACCATGCCTGGCTAATTTTTGTATTTTTAGTAGAGACGGGGTTTCACTATATTGGTCAGTCTGGTCTCAAACTCCTGACCTTGGGTGATCCACCTGCCTTGGCCTCCCAAAGTGCTGGGATTACAGGCATAAGCCACCATGCCCGGACTCAATTGTGTATTTTTAAATGGTTAAAATGGCAAATTTTATGTTACATACATTTTACCACCAAAAAAAACCATAAACAAAAACAGCCTTTGTTGGTTCCTATAGGTCTATGTCCTTTCATATTCTCCAGTTTAATCTCGCCTACAACTTTACTCCAGGCTCTATGCTCCAGCCATAATCAATTTATGGGAAAACCATCCTCTCTGGCAAACTTCTACTTATCCTTCAAGAAGCAATTCAACTATCATTCCTCTGTGAAGCCTAGGCAGTTAATTACCCTTCCTTTATATGCCTAAATCACTCCTGGGGTAGTGCTGATTGCACTGTGAACTTGTGAGGCAGGATACACTGTCTTATTTACGTTTGTTGTGTTTCCTAACAGAGAACAGATACTCAATATATGAATGAATAATCTTGTTTACCATACCCCTTCTTCTGCACTCTCCCTAATATGCCAAATGTTTTGGAAATGGACCCTTTTTTCTTTAACCTGTTTTGTCTATTATAGTTACCAAGTCAAAGCTGTCCTTCCTTTCTCAGTACCTTGCTGGTCCCCTAAAATCCTACTATGTCCCCATTCACTTTCTTGTCCATTGAGGTTACCCCTGAAGTAGATCCTCGCGGGGTGCTTCGGGGCACTACAGGCTCAGGTTCAGATGAGCTCTCACTTGGGCCCTCACTTTCTTCCACATCTTCAGCCTCAACCTGGAGAAAAAAGTCTTCATCCCGTGGAGCACCATCCACCTCTTCTCCACCTGGACAGGCTGCTGGCTGCCGGATCTTCTTCGGTTTGGTGGGGCTGCTCACCTTGGGGCCCTCAGGACAGGACACAGGGGCAGGCAGGGCTGTTGAGAGCTCTTCAGCCAGTTCCTGAAGATACAGAAGTGCCCTGTGGGAACGGACAGAGTCAGAGCCATTCTCACATATGACTGAGAACCCATGTTTCCAGACATGGTTGATTTTTATCTCAATGGAGCCTCCCAATAACCCCATGATTAACCAATTAACTCTATTAATTTCCCCTTCCCCCTTGGAAGATGAAAAACCAGAAATCTAAGTTATGTGACTTGGCCGAGATGACTGAGATTAACAAATGTGGAATCTGAACCCAGGTCTTCTCACTCCAAGTTCAATACATTTTTCATCCTACCACAGTCAAAGAACACAGAGGGCAAGAGAAAGAATGGAACAGCATATATATACTGACATATACTGGACAGTAAAACAATAAAGAGCTGGGTAAAGTTTGTGAAAAATGGCATAGGACATAAAGTACAGACAATAATTCTTAGATAAACCAAGTTAGCAATACATACCATTAATAGTGCTGCGGTAAGAGCCTAAAGGACTGCTCAAGTCCCTAGAATCCAGACACCACCCCTGCTTACCTAATACCTCATCAGTCTTCTCTCTCCAACATCTGCCCCACCCTGATCCCTTCACCCAACCCCCCTCCACCAAGCTATGCCCCACAATCCTTACACTTGGGCAGCCCTTCGGCGGGGTCGTTCCCCAGAAGGGGTCTCAAAGTCCTCAGGGGGCCTCTTTGGAGATTGAGATTCTGGCCGATCTAGGTCTTTTGACAACTTCAGCAGCAGCAGCTCTGCCTTGGACTTTCGACCTCGTTTCTTAGGCATGGGGGTGGACAGAGGGTTGGATTGATCTAAGAGACCAGGAACCAGTGGGGCTGATGGAGGATTAGGCTGTTGGGGCCTTTTGGGGCCTTTTCGTGTCCTACCACCTCTCTTCCGGCCAGGCTTTGAGGCCCTAGGCTTTGAGACCTTTGACATCTCTGAAGAAAGATCTGTAGAGAAGAATATGGGTCTGTGAGATGGGACCAGAACTCAAACCTCTATGGAAAAGATTACACTGTACCCAGGTTTGTAAGATCCTATGAGCTCAATCTGCTCTTTCATCTTAAGCTTGGCATGGGGAATAAAAAAGATAAGAGGACAAGGTACATACCTGGCTGTTCCAGTCTGGAGAGGCTTTCCTGCTCTGGAGGGAGCCTCCTCTGATCAGGAGAATCCTCAAATCCAGGCAAAGGGGTAGGTAATGACATCTCTACGGAAGCCTCTGCACTGGTCATTTCTGAAGAGGTCTTGACATCAAGCTGATTTAGCACCTCTTGTCCAGGAGAGTCTACCACAGTCATGTTCCCCACGGGGCCGGCCTCCCCCAGGGCAACATAGCCGACCCCGCAGGTATCCATCAGCACCCCCCAAAATGGCTGCCCCTGCATACAGAGACACACAAATGAGTAGAGGACAAAAACTATTTGTACTAGCTCAGATTTTTATTTCCCCATCTTTTCTCCCTCATTCTCACACTCCTAACCAAGTTCCCTGATTATTCACTTATTCAACAATATTTACTAAGCACCTTCTATATGTCAGGACTGTTCTGGAAACTGGTAATATGAGCCAGGTGCGGTGGCTCACACCTGTAATCCCAGCACTTAGGGAGGCTGAGGCAGGAAGGCAGCTTGAGCTTAGGAGTTTGAGGCTAGCCTGGGCAACACAGCAAGACCCCTTCTCTAGCAAAATAAAATAAAATTAAAAATTAAAAACAAAAAAAGGAAACTGGTGATATGACAATAAACAAGACAGACAAGGTCCCTGCCCTCATGGAACTTACATTTTGGTGAAGCAGACAATAAACAAGTAAACAAATAAAGCTTCCATTTTTTTTTTTTTTTTAAAAGATGGAGTTTCACTCTCGTTGCCCAGGCTGGAGTGTAATGGGGCGATCTCAGCTCACTACAACCTCCACCTCCTGGGTTCAAGCAATTCTCCTGCCTCAGCCTCCTGAGTAGCTGGGATCAAGGTGCGCACCACCACGCCCAGCTAATTTTTGTATTTTTAATAGAGATGAGGTTTCACCATGTGGGCCAGGCTGGTCTCAAACTCCTGACTTCAGGTGATCCACCCGCCTCAACCTCCCAAAGTGCTGGGATTACAGATAATGAGTCACTGCGCCTGGCCATAAAGCTTCTATTTATTAAATGCTAACTATGTGCCAAGCACTATACTAAGTGCTATACATACATTATCTAATTTAAAGCTCATATATTTTCTTGTAAGGATGAAGCAGTGAATGCACAATTATTTAACCTCTGTCTCTGAAACCCAATGAAATAAAACACACACACACACAGACATACACACACTCCAAAAAAGAAGAGAGAGAAAAATTTGTCTATCATGAATCTAGGAAAGGGACATCAACTTCCTCAAAATATACTACAAAAAAGAGCTGCCAGATACTACAAAATTTAGACCAAAGTGAAGAGGCATACTTAATGTTAACATCTCTTTCTGTAAAGATTAGTCAAGGAATAAGTTTATTTAAGAATAAGTAAAAGGCCAGGCAGGATGGCTCATGCCTGTAATTCCAACACTTTGAGAGGCCAAGGAAGAAGGACTGCTTGAGGCCAGGAGTTCAAGACCAGTCTGGGCAACATAGGGAGACCTCATCTCTACAAAAAATTTTAAAAGTTAGCCAGGCATGGTGGTGCGCACCTGTAGTCCCAGCTACTTGGAAGGCTGAGACAGGAGGATTGCTTGAGCCTAGGAGTTCGAGGTTACAGTGAGCTATGATGGTGTTACCATACTCCAGCCTGGGTATGGTATTTTAAATAAAAGCATTTAAAAATAATTTTCTGGCCAGGCACGATAGCTCATGCCTGTAATTCCAGCACTTTGAGAGGACAAGGCGGAAGGATGGCTTGAGTCCAGGAATTCAAGACCATCCTGGGCAACAGAGTGAGACTCCTTTGCTACAAAAAAACATGGTGGTGCACACCTGTAGTCTCAGCTACTTGGGAGGCTGAAGACTAGGGAGGCTCCTTGAGCCCAGGAGGTCGAGGCTGCAGTGAGCTGTAATCACACCACTGCACTCCAGCCTGGGCAACAAAGCAACACCCTGTCTCAAGTAAATAAATAAATTATTTTTAAAAAAGAATGAGTTGGCCAGGCACGGTGGCTCACACCTGTAATCCCAGCACTTTGAAAGGCTGAGGCAGGCGTATTGCCTGAGGTCAGGAGTTCGAGACCAGCCTGGCCAACATGGTGAAACCCCATCTCCACTAAAAATACAAAAATTAGCTGGGCATGGTGGCAGGCGCCTGTAATCCCAGCTACTCAGGAAGCTGAGGCAAGAGAATCAATTGAACCTGTGGGGTGGAGGTTGCAGCGAGCCGAGATCATGCCACCGTACTCCAGCCTGGGTGACAGAGTGAGACTCTGTCTTTAAAAAAAAGAATGAGTCAAAGAGTTCTCTGGTGCCCTGCTATCAATATTTCACCTGGATGGGGGTGGTGGGTAGACTATGGGACAATTAAGGAACATCCTATTACGTTAAGAAAGCTTTTCCTTTTTTTTTTTTTTTGAGATGGAGTTTCACTCTCGTTGCCCAGGCTGGAGTGCAGTGGCGTGATGTCGGCTCACTGCAACCTCTGCCTCCCAGGTTCAAGCAATTCTCCTGCCTCGGCCTTCCGAGTAGCTGGGACAACAGGTGCCCGCCATCACACCCAGCTAAATTTTTGTATTTTTAGTAGAGATGGGGTTTCACCATGTTGACCAGGCTGGTCTTGGACTCCTGACCTCAGGTGATCTGCCCACCTTGGCCTCCCAAAGTGCTAGGATTACAGACTTGAGCCACCGTGCCCCGCCACTTTTTTTTTTTTTTTTTTTTGAGACAGGCTCTTGTTCTATCACCCAGACTGGAGTGGTGCAGTGGTGTGATCACAGCTCACTGCAGCCTTGTCCTCCAGAGCTCAAGCAATCCTTCTGCCTCAGCCTCCCAAGTAGCTAGGACTATAGACATGTATCACCATGCCTGGCTAATTTTTAAATTTTTTGTAGAGATGAGGTCTCACTACGTTGCCCAGGATGGTCTTGAATTCCTGGGCTCAAGCAATCTTTCCACCTCGGTCTCCCAAAATGTTGGGATTATAGGTGTTAGCCACCGTGCCCATTCTGATACCTTTTTTTTTTTTTTTTTTTTTTTTTTTGAGACAGAGTCTCATTCTGTAACCCAGGCTGGAGTGCAATGGTGCAATCACAGCTCACTGCAGCCTGGACCTCCCAGGCTCAAGTGATCCTCCCACCTCAGCCGCCTGAATAGTTGGGACTACAGGCATGCACCACCATGCCTGACTAATTTTTGTATTTTTTGTAGAGACTAAGTTTCACCATGTTGCCCAGGCTGGAGTGCAGTGGCGTGATTACATACTCAAACTCCTGGACTCAAGCAATTCTCTCAACTTCGTCTCCCAAAATGCTGGGATTACAGGCATAAACCAATATGCCTTGCCTTTTTTAATTTTTAAAAATTAAAAAAAAATTTTTTTTTTCTGAGTCAGGATCTCGCTCTGTCACCCAGACTAGAATGTGGTGGTGTGATCACAGCGCACTGCAGCCACTAACTCCTGGGTTCAAACGATCCTCCCTCCCCAGCTTCCCAAATAGCCAAGACTTCAAATGTGCACCAATACGCCGAGATACGTTTTTAATTTTTTTGTGCAGATTGGGTCTTGCTATTTTGCCCAGGCTTGTCTTGAATTCCTAACCTCAAGAGATCCTCCCACCTTGGCCTCCCAAAGTGCTGGGATTACAGGTGTAAGCCACCATGTCTGGCCAAGAAACCTTTCCACATTGAAGAATTGACTAAATTGTCATGAGTCTTCATTTTCTTCAAACCCAAAAAAATTAGTTGTATAACCATGGGCCAAAGTAAACTAAGATAAATGACTGACCACCAAACCCGAAACCTAAGCAACACAGAACTCTCCAAGGGTCCAGTTTTTGGCCAGAATAACCTGCCTGTCTGTGACAAAGGGGCAGACATAGTTCAAATCCCAGGATGGGACCCCGCCCCCCACAGATCTATATATACGCCTTAAGAATAAACAATTCATCAGTCTCAGTGGAAAAGTGTGCTTATACAAATCCCATAAGAAATATAAAATAAAAGCTTCCAACTGTCTCACTTGAAGAAGCTACAGTCTAACCAGATTATAAACTATAGCAATGGCCAACCCTCTGAGGCAGGTGCTGAGGATACAAGAAAACACATGTGCTAAAGATACATTATAACACTGCCAAGGTAAATAAAGGTCAGTGAAAATCCATCTATATTATTCCTGTGATAAATAAGAAGCCCTGACAGAACTACCCCATTCAAAATTAGTCACAAGCCAAAAGGACCTATGCATATACCGAAAGAAAAGGATAGAAAGATGAAGAGTACCCTTTTGAAGAAGTGATTCAGAAAACAGAAGGAAATTTCCAACAAAAAATTCCTGCACTTTCAAAAACATCAAATGGATTGTGAAATCCAAGAGCTAGGGTTTGAACATCCCCTCCAAAACTCATGTTGAAATTTAATTCCCATTTGTAACAGTATTAAGAGGTGTGACCTTTAAGAGATGATTAGGCCACAAGGGCTCCACCCTGACCAGTCAGATCAGTGTCATTATAAAAGGGTGAGTTTAGGGCAGGACCCAATGGCTCATGCCTGTAATCCCTGCACTTAGGGAGGCAGAGGTGGGAGGATCCCTTGAGCCCAGGAGTTTGAGACCAGCCTGGGCAACATGGCAAAACCCTGTCTCTACAGAAAAATACCAAAACAGGGCCAGGTGCAGTGGCTCACGCCTGTAATCCCAGCACTTTAGGAGGCCGGGACGGGCCAATCACGAGGTCAAGAGTTTGAGACCACCTGGCCAACATGGTGAAACCCTGTCTCTACTAAGAATACAAACATTAGCTGGGTGTGGTGCCGCGTGCCTTAATCCCAGCTACTTGGGAGGCTGACGCAGGAGAACTGCTTGAACCCGGGAGGCAGAGGTTGCAGTGAGCCAAGATAGTGCCATTGCACTCCAGCCTGGGCGACAGAGCAGGACTCCGTCTGAGGAAAAAAAAAACAAAAAAAAAACTAGCTGGGCATGGTGGGCAGCAGGGACCTGTAGTCCCAGCTACTCAGGAATTGGAAGTGAGAAGATCACTTGAGCCTGGGAGGTGGAGGCTGCAGTGAGCAGAGATCACATTCCTGCACTCCAGCCTGGAGTTGAGACTCTGTCTCAAAAAACAAAAAACAAACAAAAAAACCGAAAACATGTATCATAACAATAAACACATATCATTGAAACTCATCCATTAAAAGAAAGAATAGGACCAGGTACAGGCTCATGCCTGTATTCCCAGTATGTTGGGAGGCCGAAGCAAGCAGATTGCTTGAGGCCAGGAATTTGAGACCAGCCTGGCCAACATAGCGAAACCCCATCTCTACTAAAAATACAAAAATTAGCTGGGCATGGTGGCACAAGCCTGTGATCCCAGCTACTCAGGAGACTGAGGCACGAGAATCACTTGAGCCTGGGAGGTGAAGCCGAGATCACACCACTGCATCCCAGCCTGGGCAGACAGAGTAAGATGCTATCTCAAAAGAAAAAATAATAAAGATTTGGTTTGATTTTAATTTTGTATTTATTTATTTTTGAAATGGAGTCTTGCTCTTGTCACCCAGGCTGGAGTGCAGTGGCCTGATCTCAGCTCACTGCAACCTCTGCCTCCCAGGTTCAAGTGATTCTCCTGCCTTAGCCTCCCCAGTAGCTAGGATTACAGGCGGCCGCCACCACACCCAGCTAATTTTTGTATTTTTAGTAGAGATGGGGTTTCACCATGTTGGCCAGGCTGGTCTCAAACTCCTGACCTCAAGTGATCTGCCTGCCTTGGCCTCCCAAAGTGCTGGGATTACAGGTGTGAGCCACTGTGCCCAGCCTGATTTGATTTTTTTTTTTTTTTTTTTGAGACAGAGTCTTGCTCTGTTGCCCAGGCTGCAGTGCAGTGGCGCAATTTTGGCTCACTGCAAGCTCCGCCTCCCGGGTTCATGCCATTCTCCTGCCTCAGCCTCCCGAGTAGCTGGGACTACAGGCGCCCACCATCATGCCCGGCTAATTTTTTGTATTTTTAGTAGAGACGGGGTTTCACCGTGTTAGCCAGGATGGTCTCGATCTCCTGACCTCATGATCCGCCCGCCGCGGCCTCCCAAAGTGCTGGGATTACAGGCGTGAGCCACTGCGCCCAGCCCTGATTTGATTTTAAAAGACAAATAACTATATGCTTTTCAAGAGGTGCCTAAAACAAAATAACTCAAAAAGCTGAAAATAAAAAGATCAACTAAAATGTACAGGGCAAAATCTAAGCAAAAACAAAGGAGGAGTTTTGATGACAATAGTAAAGTCGAATTTAGGGGGAAAACATTAAATAGGAATAAAGGGAGTACTATTTTTTTTTTTTTGAGACGGAGCCTCTCTCTGTTGCCCAGGCTGGAATGCAGTGGCGTGATCTCGGCTCACTGCAACCTCTGCCTCCTGGGTTCAAGCAACTCTCCTGCCTCAGCCTCCCGAGTAGCTGGGATTACAGGCATGTGCCACCATGCCTAGCTAACTTTTGTATTTTTTAGTAGAGACGGGGTCTGGCTGTGTTGGCCAGGCTGGCCTTGAACTCCTGACCTCAAATGATCCCCCTGCCTCAGTTTCCCAAAGTGCTGGGATTACAGGCATAAGCCACTGTGCCCAGCCCAAAAGGGAGTAGTTTATAATGAATAAAACTTCAAATCATATAAAAGATATAAATGTCAGGAACATTTAAACATCAAATAACAGCATCAAAAGATACAAAGCAAAATGTTCATGACACAGAACAATAACTTCTTTTAATCAATGACAAAGTAGATAAGAACAATGAAGATATAAATAAAATAAATATTCCCCCCATATTGGCTCAGTTGCATAGAACAGAATCCTCTCCAATCAGTTCAAGCAGAAAGGAATTCACTACACGGTATTAAACAATTCATATCAGAGGTTCACAAAGTGTGGCCCCAGAAACAGCAGCATCAGTATCACCTGCAAATTTGTTAAAATGCAAATTCCTAGTTCTACCCCAGACCTACCGAATCAGCAATTCTGGATGGGGCCAGCACCTTGTGTTTTAACAAGCTCTTCAGGGGATTCTGACGCACACTCAAGCTGAAAAACACTTGCATAAATAAATGATCACGATGAGGGTTGAGGGAAAAACAGTTGGTAGGAACAAGTGCTTATCAAACTGGGAAGGTGCTCTTATTTACAGCTGCTGGCTCAAGAATCATGTGCTGGGCTGGGCGCAGTGGCTCATGCCTGTAATCTCAACACTTTGGGAGGCCAAGGTGGGAGGATCGCTTGAGGCCAGGAGTTCAAGATCAGCCTGGGCAACACAGCAAGACTTTGTCTCTGCAAAAAATTTTTTTTGAAAATTAGCTGAGGCTGGGTGCGGTGGCTCATGCCTGTAATCCCAGCACTCTGGGAGGCTGAGGCAGGTGGATCACCTAAGGTCAGGAGTTCCCGACCAGCCTGGCCAAAAGCGGTGAAACCCCGTCTCTACTAAAAAATACAAAAATTAGCCAGGCTTGGTGGAATATGCCTGTAATCCCAGCTACTCGGGAGGCTGAGGCAGGAGAATCGCTTGAACACAGGAGGCAGAGTTTGCAGTGAGCCGAGACTGCACCACTGCACTCTAGTCTGGGCGACACAGCAAGACTCCATCTCAAAAAAAAAAAAAATTAGCTGAGTGTAGTGGCATGCAACTGCAGTCTTAGCTACTTGGGAGACTGAGGTGGGAGGATCACTTATGCCCAGGAGTTGAAGACTGCAGTGAGCTATGATTGTGGCACTGCATTCCATCCTCACAGAGCAAGACCCTGTATCTAAAAATAAAAAATAGCAGGCCGGGCATGGTGGCTCACGCCTGTAATCCTAGCACTCTGGGAGGCTGAAGAGGGCGGATCACCTAAGGTCAGGAGTTTGAGACCAGCTTGGCTAACATGGTGAAACCTCGTCTCTACTAAAAACACAAAAATCAGCTGGGCGTGGTGCCACGTGCACTTGTAGTCCCAGCTACTCAGGAGGCTGAGGCAGGAGAATCACTGGAACCTGGAAGGCGGAGGCTGCAGTGAGCTGAGATCGCGCCACTGCACTCCAGCCTGGGTGACAGAGTGAGACTCCATCTCAAAAATATAAAATAAAATAATAACAAAACATATGCTATGATGGGAAACCACCTGCTGAATCAACAAGCCCCTACCACAGCCAATGGCTCCATAAACAAGTTGTGTCTGCAGTAATCAGAAAGTGACCTAACTAAATAGGAGAGCCGCTTCTCTAGCTCCTGATCCAGAACCTCATCACTGCCAAAATCTGCACCAGCAAATACATGCCTCCTAGTCTGCTTTCTCCTCTCTAAAATCAGATTCAAATTTAAGTTCTCCAGGAGCATATTTGATTTGTAAAACCTAAATCATATTCAGAATCTTGGATGCAAAAAAATTCCAGACAATGAAATTTCTCACTTTCCAGGCTCTCAAGTGGAAGTTGCTCATTCACTCACATCCCACCTACCTCAGGGTTCAAAGTGGGATCAGTCTCTTCAATTCCTCTGCAATGCCACTTGCAGACCAACAGTCCCACACGCCCATCTTGTAAAAATCTTGTTCCTTTGATGCTTAGAACATTCAGCTAAACTGCAGCTACTCACTTTGCTGTCATTCTCTGAACCTTGTCATCACCCAAACCTCTTAACCTCCAAAATCACTAAGACATCTAACTATCTGATCTCCCATCATTACAGCTAGACTGCTTACCCACTATCACTTTTATTCTCCAGCTGTATCAAGCCACTATCCCTTGATCTCTCCAATTTCTCTGTATGTCAGCCACATCCTATCTAGTTTAGATTCCTTCATTTCAATCAGATTCTCGCTGATATTCATCTTCTTGTTCCACATGCTTAGCAAAACTCAAGCCCTGTTAAGTTCAACCATCCAACTCTTCTATGTGTGAATCTAAGTTGCTGAGCACTGGCAATCCCACTTTCTCTCTAGTCAGCCCCTACATGCTCTCCCCCTACACATTCTCTGATCCCGATTCTCTGCAGATGATTTTGCTTTTCATTTCCGAAACAAAACCAAAGCCGTTAGGTGGGAGATACTTCAACTTTTTGCCAAGTAAGCTAATACTCCCTGCCTCTGACACCTTCATTCACTCTCTAACACCAAACCTTTCACTTGTGTTCTAGCCCCATTCCCCCATCTCCTAATGGAACTGGAATTATTGTTTATCCATTTCTTTTCTATTGGCTCCTTCCAAACAGCATTTAAATATGTTTATAATTCTCATCTTCACACATAACTATCCTTCACCCCATATTCCTCCTCCCACTAATATTCTCCTCCTCCTACAGTCAAACTTTTAAGACATAAATAAAAGTATATAGATATAAAAAAAGTTTAAGATATAAATAAGTTCCTTGATTATTTTAATTTCCCTGCATCATCCTAAGAAGCATATTGTCCCCCAACTCATCAGTGAAGTTAAAATCATCAATAATCACTGTATTATTAATCCAATGGACATTTCTCAGCCTCATTCAAGTTGACCTCTCAGCAGCTCCAACACTACTTTCTTGAAACATTCACTTTTCTTGAGAAGCAATTCAATGAGCAGTAAAATTCCAGAGTTTTACAAAATTCCCTCAATTTTTTACAGTTGTCTCATTCACACCTATTTGGCAGCTTTTTTGTTTGCAAACTCACCTCTTTTGTCTTTCTAAAGCATTCAATTTAGTTTTAGTTTGCTTCCTTTACTTTTTTAGAATTGTTTTCACAAAACTTTTACTTCATATAAAATACTATAAAGATAGCAACAAAAGGCCAGGCGCTGTGGCTCATGCCTGTAATCTCAGCACTTTGGGAGACTGAGGTGAGCAGATCATGAGGTCAGGAGATCGAGACCATCCTGGCCAACATGGTGAAACCTCGTTTCTACTAAAAATACAAAAATTAGCTGGGTGTGGCGGCACACCCCTGTAATCCCAGCTACTCAGGAGGCTGAGGCAGGAGAATTGCTTGCAGGAGGTTGCAGTGAGCCAAGATTGCACCACTGCACTCCAGCCTGGCGACAGAGCTAGACTCCGTCTCAAAAAAAAAAAAAAAAAAAAAAAAAAAAAAAAAAAAAAAAAAAAAGGAGCAAACAACCATCTATGGTTCAACTTAGTTTTTTAGTTTTTTGTTTTTGTTTTTTTGAGACAGAGTCACGCTCTGTCTCCCAGGCTGGAGCGCAGGGGCATGCTCTCTGCTCACCGCTGCCTCCGCCTCTGGGGTTCAAGTGATTCTTCTGCCTCAGCCTCCTGAGTAGCTGGGATTACAGGCATGTGCCACCATGCCCAGCTAAGTTTTGTACTTTTAGTAGAGATGGGATTTCACCATGTTGGCCAGGCTGGTCTCAAACTCCCAACCTCAGGCCTCAGGTGATCCACCCACCTCGGCCTCCCAATCAACTTAGTTTTAATAGAAACAATAACTCTTTCATATTAAATTTTATTTCCCCTGTCACCCAGGCTGGAGTGCAGTAGTGCGATGATCATGGCTCACTGCACCTTGACCTCCTGGGCCCAAGTGCTCCTCCCCATCTCAGCCTCTCAGGTCACCGGGACCACATGCACACACCAGCAGGCCTAGCTAATTTTTATTTTTTTTGTAGAGACAGGGTCTCAACTATCTTACTCAGACTGGTCTCAAATTCCTGGGCTCAAGTGATCCTCTAGCTTCAACTTCCAAAGTGCTAGGATTACAGGTTTGAGTCACCACACCCAGCCTATAACGTATGTATAAAGACAAAGCAAAACATTAAAAAAAAAAAAAAAAAGGGTGGGAGCCTGGACAACATAACAAAATCCTGTCTCAACAACAACAAAAAAAATGTTTAATTAGCTGGGTGTGGTGGCAAATACCTGTAGCTCTAGCTATTCGAGAGGCTGAGGCAGGAGGATCGCCTGAGCCCAGGAGTTCAAGGTTACAGTGAGCTGTGATCATGCCACTCGACTCCAGCCTGGGTGACAGAGCAAGATCTTGTCTCAAAAAAAGTGGGAACCAATACAATGACTCTTGGCAAGCATTCAACTCAACTAGTGGAAGCAGACTGACCAGGTCTACAGGAGAAAAACCTTCAAGCTTCAAGCATTTAGAGAGGAAATAGAGTATGTCAGTTAACATAAGGAGCTAAATGGAAATCAGTTAAGAGAGCTTCTATACAAGTCTTAAGGATTTTCTAGGCCAAGTGCTGTGACTCACGCCTGTAATCCCAGCACTTTGGGAGGCCAAGGCAGATGGATCACTTGAGGTCAGGAGACTAGCCTGGCCAACATGGTGAAACCCCATCTCTACTAAAAATATAAAAATTAGCCTGGCGTGGTGGCAGGCGCCTGTAATCCCATCTACTCGGGAGGCTGAGACAGGAGAATCACTTGAACCCAAGAGGGAGAGGGAGAGGTTGCAGTGAGCCAATATCACGCCACTGCACTCCAGCCTGAGTGACAGAGGAAGATTCCGGTTTTTTTTAAAGGATTTTCTACATCAGTATACATATATTTATCTCATTCTTCCTAATTGCTGCATGGCATTCCATAGAATTAGTTATTTAGACAATCTTCATTTAATGAACAATTGAGTTAAAATACTATTTCAAAAAATACTGCAATAAATATTCTAGTACAAATCTCTTCATTAATTCATCAATAAATTATTTTTCTCGAATAATCATCTGAACATGGAATTACTGTACTACACTGAAGAACATGCACATTTCAAAATTTGATACTACCAAACGGCTCACCAAAATTAAAACTATTTATGTATATTAGTACCCATTTTATCATACCGTTACTGATCTTTTTAATTTTCGCCAATCTGATAGGTGAAAGAATTCTTCCCCACTCTATTTATTTGCACTGATAATAATTGGTGTCAGCAACTTCTTTCTATATATTGGACATCCATATGTCTTTTATGAATTGCCTGTACATATAATTTGCCTGGCCGGGCACGGTGGCTCACGCCTGTAATCCCAGCACTTTAGGAGGCCGAGGTGGGCGGATAACGAGGTCACAAGTTCGAGACCAGCCTGACCAACATGGTAAAACCCCGTCTCTACTAAAAATACAAAAGTAGCCGGGCGTGGTGGCACGCGCCTGTAATTCCAGCTACTCAGGAGGCTGAGGCAAGAGAATCGCTTGAACCCGGGAGGCGGAGGTTGCAGTGAGCCGAGATCACGCCACTGCACTCCAGCCTGGGCAACAAGAACAAAACTCCGTCTCAAAAAAAAAAAAAAAAACACTTCTCATGGAAGGCAGCAGCAGGATGTGATGGTACAAATTCTGGATACACAGTAAAGGAATAGATGATCAGTAAATTCGTACTGAGTTTCTAAAACCTTCCATTGCACCCCAATCTGTCTGGTTCCCATGCTGCTCCAGGATGCCGGCCTGACCTCCCCAGCCAAGAAAAAATAATGACACAACACTGCACCTTAAGTATGAAATTACTTTGAATACACTGCTTGGCTTAATATATTGTTTCCTAAAGTGTTCCTAGGGTACAACTGGCGGTATGCAAGATGATTTTAATGGTACGAAAACGAACATTTTAATGACTAGTGCTTTTATTTCAACTTACATAAACAATTATAAGTAGCCCATGAAACCCACGGTTTCATTTATATTGCTTAGGTCGAGACTAATGCATTTAAACTTTTTAAGTAAGTCAATTTAAAGAGAACTATTCAGAAAACAATAGTACAATTGATAAGAGATTGCAAAAATAGTGATGGCACGGGATTGACTTAAAATTGTATATGCCTCTGGAACAAAGAGGTTTGTCCATACCCTATACATCCCTCCAACAAAGTGAGTTGCCTCCGACGGAGTTGAAGTCGCCACCTCTGACTTTCCCAACAGGCAGCCAACTTGCCACGGGACAAAAGGACTAGACAGGGAAACACAACTGGCCCTTGCTTACGCCAATGGCGTTGCAGCGCGCGGGGCACAACCCTCGGGGTTAAAGAGCCTCCTCGAGGAAGAGGCTGGGACACAGCTGAAAGAGATTGACCCACAACCACTCTAGGGGCCATCACCTGCCCTTCTTCAGTCCTGGGCGTGAAGGCAGATTTCTCCCCTAGCCTGTGCGGGAGAGGAGCCCTGGTTTTTCTAACAAGGACTACTGTAGGTTCGCCGAGTTCGAGGGACGCTATGTATGCAGCGCCTAGGCCCGCACACAGGCTTCCGCGTTACCGACACCGCTTGGGGGAGGAGGGCAAGACCCGAGGCTTGCAGAGATGGGGGGTGCACGGTGGCCACAGTAGGGAAGGTGCGGAGCATGATGGTGCTCTGTAGGAGCGCAGACGCTGAAAGGCGCGCTGCTGTGGCTGGGAGAAGAGCGGAGCCAGGAGTTTGTTCCCAATATCTTAGTGCTATGGCAAAAGAAGGGGGAGGAGTAATTGTGGGGCCCCCCACACACCCGCTGCGGCGATACACTCACCCTCGCCAAAGTCCTTCCGGAAGTCTAAGTTCGAAGATGGCGCCGCCTGTCTGGTCGCGGTCTTATGACGAAATCTTGTTAGCTGCTCTTCACTGACGCCCCCACCCCAGTGCACAAGGTAAACACGTGTGCTTGGTCCGGAGTCGGTGCCGGGCTAGTTTTCTCTTAGACTCTGTATTCCATAATGCAGCGCGGCCAGAGTCACCGAGCCCTCCGGAGCCAGCCGAGTTCCAGGGCGTCTTCAGCGGCGCCAGGGACGCTGCAGGGCCTCATGGGAGTTGCAGTGTCAAAAAGGGGAGATCGACGCCTGCGCGGCCAACGGGATCCCACGCGGCCTCGACGGGAGCCGGGAGTAGGCGGACTCCCAGGCCGGGCTCGCGCTCTGGATCCCTGAATCCGGCCTTTCCGGCCGGACTGCCGCGCCTGTGGCCGGAAGAGCCAGCTAGACCTGAGAGTCTGTACCTGCAACCCTGGCGGCGTCCGAGCCCAAGACGGAGTCTGGGAGACAAAGAAGTCCTCGCCGCCGGCCGCTGGAGGATTCTGCCAGTAGCGAAGTCAGGGATGGGCCCGAGAGAGCTTGGAAAGAGGACAAGGAAGGGAAGGAGTAGGAGTAGAAAAGCATGGCTTTGGCTGGGTATGGTAGCTCCTGTCTGTAATCCCAGCACTTTGGGAGGCCAAGGCGGGGGAGGATCACTTGAGCCCAGGAATTCGATACCAGCCTGGGCAACATAGTGAGACCCCGTTTTTATTTTTATTTTTATTTTTTCCTGAGATGGAGTCTTGCTCTGTCCCCAGGCTGGAGTGCAGTGGCGCGATCTCGGCTCACTGCAAACTCCGCCTCCCAGGTTCAAGCAATTGTCCTGCCTCAGCCTCCCGAGTAGCTGAGATTACAGGCGCCCGCCACCAAGCCCGGATAATTTTTGTCTTTTTAGTAGAGAAGGGGTTTCACTATGTTGGCCAGGCTAGTCTCGAACTCCTGACCTTGTGATACGCCTGCCTCAGCCTCCCAAAGTGCTGGGATTACAGGCGTGAGCGCCCGGCGAGATCCCGTCTCTATTAAAAAAAAAAAAAAAAAAAAAAAAAAAAAAGGCCGGGCGCGGTGGCTCACGCCTGTAATCCTAACACTTTGGAAGGCCGAGGCGGGCGGATCACTTGAGGTCAGGAGTTCGAGACCAGCCTGGCCAACTTGGTGCAACCCCGTCTCTACTAAAAATACAAAATTAGCCGGGCATGGTCGCGGTCCTGTAGTCAGGAGGCTGAAGCTGGAGAATCGCTTGAACCTGGGAGGTGGAGGTTGCAGTGAGCCCAGATCACGCCATTGCACCCTGGCCTGGGTGACAAGGCGAAACTTTATCTCAAAAAAGAAAAGAAAAAAGGACAGTGTGGCCTGAGTAGGGCAGGCTGTACTATAAGAGTGAGCCCTGGCCTTGGTCCTTGACCTTGGTCAGAGGGTTTGCCCCATTCCCTCAAAGGGAGGTGAGATTTGGTGGAGAAGGAACGAGTGCAACAGGTTTCTGTCTTTTCCTGAGGCATGTAAAGCCATATAAATGTCACAGGTCTCTTTTGCTGTTACCAAGATATGAAAAAGAAAAAAATAAATGTCACAAGTCTCCCCATATCTGGAGGAGGAAGAGTGCAGGATGTATAAATATGGAGAACAAAGAGGTGGAGTAAACAAACCTTTCTCTGCCCAGGTAATCTCCCTCATTAAATTCCCTTGGTTGGACAAAATATATAAGAAAACTATCGGAGGAGATAGCTAAGACCTAAAAGAGGGAGGACGAGGACACCCAGTCCCAAGAGTCTTCCTCTCTCTTTGTCTTAGCTAGCAATGCTTGTGTGATGGGTAGCTCTCAGTTTCAAGTATTTACTTCTGTAATGAACAAATCTGTCTTTTCATTCCTGCTGCTTCAGATTAGGCTATCTTTGACTTAAACTATTGCAAAATTCTTTTTTTTTTTTTTTCTTTTTTGAGTCGGAGCCTTGCTTTGTCTCCCAGGCTGGAGCGCAGTGGCACGATCTCGGCTCACTGCAACCTCTGCCTCCTGGGTTCAAGCAATTCTCCTGCCTCAGCCTCCCAAGTAGCTGGGATTACAGGCATGTGCCACCCCACCCAGCTAATTTTTGTAGTTTTGGTAGAGATTGTGTTTCACCATGTTGGCCAGGCTAGTCTCGATCTCAAGTGATCTGCCCGCCTCAGCCTCCCAAAGTGGGATTACAGGTGTGAGCCACCACGCCCGGCTGCCAATCTCTTTTTTTTTTTTTTTTTTTGAGACAGAGTCTTGCTCTGTCACCCAGGCTGGAGTGCAGTGGCAAGATCTTGGCTCACTGCAAGCCCTGCCTCCCAGGTTCACGCCATTCTCCTCCCTCAGCCTCCCGAGTAGCTGGGACTACAGGCGCCAGCCACCACGCCCAGCTAATTTTTTGTATTTTTAGTAGAGACGGGGTTTCACCGTGTTAGCCAGGATGGTCTGAATCTCCTGACCTCGTGATCCACCTGCCTCGGCCTCCCAAAGTGCTGGGATTACAGACTTGAGCCACCACGCCTGGCCGCCAATCTCTTTTTAAAATAAATGATTCTATTCTGGAATAAAGCATTCATATGGCTCAAAATACAAAAGATACCAAGGGTGTTTGTAAGGTGAAGACTCCCTTCCACCTCTGTCTCCAGCCACCCAGGCAATTAATAAATTTCTTGTTTTCAGTCCAAGAAATTTTATGTATTTATACTCAAATGTAAATACAGTTGTCTCTCAGTATCCATTTGTTGAGATTTTCTCCTGGACTGGCAGATACCAGTATCTGTGGATGCTCAAGTCCTTTATATAAAATGGCATAGTATGGCCGGGCACCGCGGCTCACGCCTATAATTCCAGCACTTTGGGAGGCCGAGGCGGGTGGATCACTTGAGGTCAGGAATTCGAGACCAGCCTGGCCAACATGGCAAAACCCTGTCTCCACTAAAAATACAAAAATTAGCTGGGCATTGTGGCGCATGCCTGTAATCCCAGCTACTCGGGAGGCTGAGACAGGAGAATCGCTTGAACCTGGGAGGCGGAGGTTGCCGTGAGCTCCGATCGCGACATTGCACTCCAGCCTGGGGGACGAGAGCAAAACTCTGTCTCAAAAAAAAAAACAACGAAAACAACCAGGCATAGTATTTGCATATTGTTGAACTCATCTCTAGATTTCTTTCTTTCTTTTTCTTTTTTTTTTTTTGAGACAGTTTTGCTCTCGTCTCCCAGGCTGGAGTGCAATGGCGCAATCTGAGCTCACTGCAACCTCTGCCTCCCAGGTTCAAGCGATTCTCCTGCCTCAGCCTCCCGAGTAGCTGGGATTACAGTCATGTGCCACCACGCCCAGCTAATTTTTGTGTTTTTAGTAGAGACAGGGTTTTTGCCGTGTTGGCCAGGCTGGTCTTGAACTCCTGACCTCAGGTGATCCACCCGCCTCAGCCTCCCAAGTTCAAGCGATTCTCCCGCCTCAGCCTCCTGAAGCTGGGATTACAGGCATGCGCCACCATGCCCGGCTAATTTTGTATTTTTAGTAGAGATGGGTTTTTGCCATGTTGGCCAGGCTGGTCTCGAACTTATCTCAGGTGATCCACCTGCCTCGGCCTCTGGAAGTGTTAGGATTACAGGCGTAAGCCACCCCCACCAGCCATAGATTTCTTATAATACCTAATACAATGTAAATGCTATGTAAATAGCATTGTATTGTTTAGAGAATAATGAGGAAAAAGTCTGTACATGTTCAGTAAAAATGAAATTTTTTTCCTTAATATTTTCAATTTGTGGTTGGTTAAATCCAGATGCGGAACCCAACAGATTCACAGGGGCAAATGTATGTATATATCTTTCCCTCTTTTTAATTCAAACAGCAACTACATACACTGTCCTCTACTTTCTTTTAACTAAGTGTACCTTGGAGATTGTTCCATTTATTTTACTTTTCTTTTTTTTTAACAAGATGGGGTCTTGCTCTATCACCCACGCTGGAGTGCAGTGGAGTACAACTCACTGCAGCCTCCACTTCCTGGGCTCAAACAATCTCCCTGCCTCAGCCTCCACCTCCTGGGCTCAAACAATCTCCCTGCCTCAGCCTCCCAAGTAGCTGAGACTACAGGTGTGAGCCACCACACTTGGCTAATTTTTTAACTTTTTTTTTGAGACGGAGTCTTGCTCTGTCGCCGTGGCTGGAGTGCAGTGGCACGATCTTGACTCACTGCAACCTCCGCCTCCTGTTCAAGCGATTCTCCTGCCTCAGCCTCCTGAGTACCTGGGATTACAGACATACACCACCACGTCCAGCTGATTTTTGTATTTTTAATAGAGATGGGTTTTGCCATATTGGTCAGGCTGGTCTCGAACTCCTGACCCTGTCATCCGTCCACCTTGACCTCCCAAAGTGCTGGAATTACAGGCATGAGCCACCGCGCCCGGCCTAATTTTTAAATTTTTTCTAGAGATGGGGTCTTGTTATGTTGACCAGGCTGGTCTTGAACACCTGACCTGAAGTGATCCTCTTGCCTCAGCCTCCCATAGTGCTGCGATCACAGGTGTAAGTCACTGAGTTTGGCCATTATTCCATTTCTGTACACAAAAACCTTTCTCATTCTGTGCTATAACTAGTTAGCATTTAATTGGGTGGATGTGGTATAACTAGTGCCTTGTTGATATTGATGCATATTTACATGGTTTTGCTGTTATAAACAATGGTCCCTTGCTATTATAAACCACACTGCTATAAGTAATCTTGCATCTAAATTACTTCAAATGTGTAATTATATGGGTAGGATAATTTCTAGAAGTGGAATTGTGAACCAAAGTTTTAGGTGCATTTGTAATTTTGATTTATAACCAATCTTTTCACTGATCTACTTCTCTGCCTCTAATTTCTACTAGGTGTTTGTTTGTTTGTTTGTTTGTTTGTTTTGAGACAGGGTCTTGCTCTGTCACCCAGGCTGGAGGACAGTGGTGCAATCACGGCTCACTGCAGCCTCAACCTGCCACCTCAGCCTCCTGAATAGTTGGGGTGTGCGGCAGGTGTATACCACCACATCCAGGTTTTTTTGTTGTTGTTGTTTAATAGAGATGAGGTCTTGCTATATTGCCCAGGCAGGTCTCACACTACTGAGCGCAAGCGATCCTCCTGCCTATGCCTCCCAAAGTGCTGGGATTACAGGTGTGAGTTGCCATGCCTGGCCCGGTTATCTTTCTAAAGCATAAAGCAACCCTGTTGATCCTCTGCTTAATTTTGATGATTAAGTAGTATGTTCAAAATATAGAAATCCATGTATTCATAATGATCTTTTAAAAAAAGTAAAAGCCAAAATATCAGCTACTCATCCTACACCATTGAAAGTAGTGACCAATTCCTGAAAATTGGCAAAAAAAAAAAAAAAAAAGGGAAGAGTAAGGCATTTATCTTGTCTTTCCAGTATGAACTCTAGTTCAAAATAACTGATGAGAGGAAGGTTTTGTTTGTTTTTTGAGACTGAGTCTCACTCTGTTGCCCAGGCTGGAGTGCAGTGGTGCGATCTTGGCTCACTGCAACCTCTGCCTCCCAGGTTCAAGCAATTCTTGTGCCTCAGCCTCCTGAGTAGCTGGGATTACAGGCGCCCGCCACCACTCCCGGCTAATTTTTGTATTTTTTTAGTAGAGACGGGGTTTCACCATGTTGGCGAGGCTGGTCTTGAACTCCTGACCTCAGGTGATCCGCACACCTAAGCCTCCCAACGTGCTGGGATTACGGGTGTGAGCCATTGCCCAGCCCGGGATTTTTTTTTTTTTTAATAGATTAACAGCTAGTAATTGTGCAAAGAATGATAGAAAAAAATCACTATTTTGCATGTCCCAATGAAATAATTCAGGCAACAATCACCAGTGGATGAAATACCTAAAGAGCTTTTAGGAAGCTTTAAAATGCCTGGACCCACTCATCACTGAACATGAAACCACCAGTCATTGTTTGCCTCCTGATGTGAGGCAATATAAAGCACACAGAACCACTTATTAAACATTCTTGCCCAAAAAATTGAATAGGAATACAGGACTTAGGGGCCAGGCGTGGTGGCTCACACCTGTAATCCCAGCACTTTGGGAGGCCAAGGAGGGCGGACAATCTGAGGTCAGGAGTTCAAGACCAGCCTGGCCAATGTGGTGAAACCCTGTCTCTACTAAAAATACAAAAGAAAATTAGCTGGATGTGGTGACGCACACCTGTAGTCCCAGTACTCGGGAGGCTAAGGCAGGAGAATCACTTGAACCTGGGAGGCAGAGGTTGCAGTGAGCTGAAATCGTGCCATTGCACTCCAGCCTGGGCAACAGAGCAAGACTCCGTCTCAAATAAAAAAAAAAGAAATACAGGACATAGGGAATGAGTGAAATGACAACATAAGAAAGCAAACAGTCAAATCTAGAATGCAGAACATTTCATATGACAATCAACATGGCTTCTATAAGCCAATGTCAATGTAAAGAGGGGAGAGGAGACTGCTCTTTTTTTTTTTTTTTTTTTGAGACAGTCTCACTCTGTCGCCCAGGCTGGAGTGCAGTGGCAAGATCTCAGCTCACTGCAAGGTCCACCTCCCGGGTTCACGCCATTCTCCTGCCTCAGCCTCCCGAGTAGCTGGGACTACAGGCGCCCGCCACCATGCCTGGCTAATTTTTTGTATTTTTAGTAGAGATGGGGTTCCACTGTGTTAGCCAGGATGGTCTCCATCTCCTGACCTCGTGAACTGCCCGCCTCGGCCTCCCAAAGTGCTGGGATTACAGGCATGAGCCACCGCGCCCGGCTGAGGAGACTGCTTTTTAAGAAATGTAACCAAATGTAATGTGTGGATTTGTTTGGATCTTGAGTCAAACTAAGTCATTTTTCAGCCAAGGAAATTTGATTATGGATTGAATACTAAGAAAGTATGATTTAATAAGTGATATTATGGTAAATTTCCATATTTCTTAAGAGACATTGAAGTTAAAGGAGTGAAATGATAATAATGCTTGGATTTGATTTAAAGTAACTTCATCAAGGAAAAACAAGAAGGCTGAGTGCTGTGGCTCACGCCTGTAATCCCAACACCTTGGGACGCTGAGGCGGGCGGATCACCTGAGGTCGGGAGTTCAAGACCAGCCTGACCAACATGGAGAAACCCCCATCTCTACTAAAAATACAAAATTAGCTGGGTATGGTGGCACATGCCCATAATCCCAGCTACTCGAGAGGCTGAGGCAGGGGAATCGCTTGAATCCAGGAGGCGGAGGTTGCAGTGAGCCAAGATTGCACCATTGCACTCCAGCCTGGGCAACAAGAGCGAAACTCTGTCTCAAAAAAAAAAAAGAAAAAAGAAAAACAACAAAAAGAGAAAGTAAATGTGGCAAATTTGATAACTGTTGCATCTGGTCATGGAGATTCTTTGTATAGTTCTACTTTTACGCTGCTTAAAAATTTTTGATAAAACCAACATGGCATAAGTATACCTATGTAACAAACCTGCACATTGCGCACATGTACTGTAGAACTTAAAGTATAAAAAAAAAATTTGATAAAATGGTTGGGTGCAGTGGCTCACGCCTGTAATCCCAGCACTTTGGGAGGCCAAGGCAGGTGGATTGCTTGAGGTCAAGAGTTCAAGACCAGCCTGACCCACATGGTGAAACCCCGTCTCTACTAAAAATACAAAAATTAGCTAAGTGTGGTGGCAGGCACCTGTGATCCCAGCTACTTGGGAGGCTGAGGCAGGAGAATTGCTTGAACCCAGAAGGCGGAGGTTGCAGTGAGCCGAGATAGTGCCATTGCACTCCAGCCTGGGAGACGAGTGACTCTGTCTCGAAAAAAAAAAAAAAATTCAATAACACACATATATACCCAATAGATAACTCTTCATTTTAAGCTAACCAGTGGTTGGACTCACAGTCTGGCCCCAACTTACCTTTGCAGTTTGATCACTCAACAATAAGACTCAGTTCTAGCCTCACTATACTATGTGACACTTTTACATTGGCCACTCACTTTAAGGCCTATTCTTTGTGTTCAAGCTGTTTCTTCTTTTTTTTTCTTCCCTAACTGGGCAATTACTTATCTTTCAAGGACTAGGTTAGATGTGACTTGTAAGTTTTCACCAATCTTTTGTTCATACTACTACTGGGTTACCTCATACTGTAGATACTATCTTCTTATGCCATGGTAAGCGTTCCTTAAGGGAATATAGCACAAAAGTTAAGGGCACAGTTTCTAGATCCAGACTGCCTGAGGTCACATCCTGGTTTAGCTACTGACTAGCTGTGTTACCTAGGGCAAGTAACTTCATCTCTCTGTCTGCCTTGGGTAAGTAACTTAACCTTTCTGTGTCTGAGCTGTGTTGCCTTGGGCAAGCAACTTAACCTTTCTATCCTTCCATTATCTCATCTGTAAAATTGCATTTACTTCATAGAGTTGTATTATTATTTTTTAGAGATGGAGCCTCGCTTTGTTGCCCAGGCTGGAGTGCAATGGTGCCATCTCGGCTCACTGCAATCTCCATCTCCTGGGTTCAAGCGATTCTTCTGCCTCAGCCTCTGGAGTAGCTGGGATTACAGGCATGCGCCACCACGCCCAGCTAATTTTTGTATTTAGTGTAGAGACGGTTTCATCATGTTGGCCAGGCTGGTCTTGAACTCTTGACCTGAGGTGATCTGCCTGCCTCGGCCTCCCAAATGAGCCACTGCGCCCAGCCTTCATAGAGTTGTATTAATCTTCCTAAATGGGTAGGAAAGGGTTCAGAAGTTTCTGACACACAGTTAAATATTCAACAAATGCTAATTTATAAGGTTAGGACTCTTTTTTTGAGACAGGGTCTCTGTCACCCAGGCTGGAGTGCAGTGGCACAATCATGGCTTACTGCAGCCTCTACCTCCTGGACTCAAGAAATCCTCTGGCTTCAGCCTCCTGAGTAGCTGGGACAACAGATGAGTACAACCATGCCCAGCTAATTTTTATTTTTTGTAGAGACCGGATTGCCATGTTGCCCAGGCTGGTCTTAAACCTCTGGGCTCAAACAATCCTCCTGCCTTAGCCTCCCAAAATGCTGAGATTACAGGAATGAGTCACTGCACTCAGCCCAGGACTATTTGTTTTCATATTCCTCCTCACACCCAGTTTAGTGTCTGGCATGTAGATGCTCAGTGAATGATTGATTTGGGTAGTTTTGGTTCTTTATACGGGTCTTCAGGTTAGTCCCAATGTACTGGCATGGAGCTAGTTACTTGAGCAGGTCTTCACAAAGGTCTGAGTAGCAGGTGATAAAAGGGGTTGTGAAGTCTGGACTCCTAACTTAAGTGGTGGAGATGCTAAAAGAGAAACAAAGGCAGCAGAGTTGCTGAGGGTAGGGAGTATGGCATTTATTAACCCTGTGTTTCCCCCCTCACTGGTCACTGCTCTTGACTCGTAGAACAACAGGTACAGAACTGCAAGGGATCATCCCCAGCTCCGTGATCACCAGATCCACAAGCTCTGGGGGAGTCACATCATAGACTAGATTCAACAACCGTAGGGATGCGTGGTTCTGCCAGTTAGCCAGTGCAACATGTTCTCCCCGCTTACATTGCAGATCATCAGGGTCATCTGCAATGGAAGGCGTACCCATTATGTTCTTTCAGAAAAGAAGTTCTAGTTTATCCGCCCCTCTCCCTCCCTCTCAAGTCTTCACAGGTAGCTGGAGGCTTCTCTTTTGCCTCCTTACCTAGCTCATTAGAGACAAAGGCATCAGTCTGCACACGCTCACAGAACTTGTATGTTTCACAGCAAACCAGCACTGGTACATTATGGGCTCGAGCCACCAGGGCTAACTGTGCTGTCCCTACCCGTGACATCACAGACCCGTTGGCCAAGAGTGCATGAGCTCCCAATAGCACCTTGGAAACCTGTTTGTTTCACAGGAGAAGGGGAAGAAAAAAATGTCATTGTTGTATCAATGCAGAATAAGGTCCCCTACTTACAGGACAGCAACATTAAGACAAGTAATAAATCTCAACACCTGTGAAAAGAAGGGAAAGAAACAAAAACAGACAACAAGTAATAAATCTTTTTTTTTTTTTTTTTTTGAGATGAAGTTTTGCTCTCGTTGCCCAGGCTGGAGTGCAATGGCGCGATCTCGGCTCACCACAACCTCTGCCTCCTGGGTTCAAGTGATTCTCCTGCCTCAGCCTCCCGAGTAGCTGGGATTACAGGCATGCACCACCACTCCCAGCTGATTTGTTGTATTTTTATATTTTTAGTAGAGACGGGGTTTCTCCACGTTGGTCAGGCTGGTCTCGAACTCCCAACCTCAGGTGATCTGCCCGCCTCAGCCACCCAAAGTGCCAGGATAACAGGCGTGAGCCACTGCGTCCGGCAATTAATAAATCCTTTTTTTTTTTTTTTTTTTTTTTTGAGATGGAGTCTTGCTCTGTCGCCCAGGCTGGAGTGCAGTGGCATGATCTCGGCTCACTGCAAGCTCTGCCTCCTGGGTTCACGCCATTCTCCTGCCTCAGCCTCCAGATTAGCTGGGACTACAGGCGCCCGCCACCACGCCCGGCTAATTTTTTGTATTTTTAGTAGAGACGGGGTTTCACTGTGTTAGCCAGGATGATTGTGAACTCCTAACCTCGTGAACTGCCCGCCTCGGCCTCCCAAAGTGCTGGAATTACAGGCTTGAGCCACTGTGCCCGGCCTAATAAATCTTAATGATGGCTTTTCTTCTGTGAAAACACCTGACCACTGACCCACCAAATCTCCCACAGGAAAACTAAACTTTGAAGTTACTTTTGTCTTGTTCCCTCTTCCTGGTTGCTAGTTTAATGTAATGTTTTTGCAATAGCTAGACTGCTGTAATATACTGTCAGTGTTTTTCCAATTAAATAGAAACAGGGCTATATAATTATTTTTTTTGACACAGGGTTTCATTCTGTCGCCCAGGCTGGAGTGCAGTGGTGCAATGACAGCTCACTGTAGCCTCAACCTCCTGGGCTCAAGCAGTCCTCTCACCTCAGCCTCCTAAGTAGCTGGAACTACATGCGCATGCCACCATGCCCGGGTGTGTGTGTGTGTGTGTGTGTGTGTTCAAGCAGTCCTCTCACCTCAGCCTCCTAAGTAGCTGTGTGTGTGTGTGTGTGTGTGTGTGTGTCTCTCACCTCAGCCTCCTAAGTAGCTGGAACTACATGCGCATGCCACCATGCCCGGGGTGGGGGTGGGGTGGGGTGTGTGTGTGTGTGTGTGTACAGGGTCTCATTATGTTGAGCAGGCTGGTCTTGAACTCCTGGGCTCAAGTGATCCTCCTGCCTTAGTGCTGAGATTGCAGGCATTGAGCCATGGCACCAAGCCAGGGCTATATAATTCTAATATTTTTAAATAATTGTGGCTGGGCACAGTGGCTCATGCCTATGATCCCAGTACTTTGGGAGGCCGAGACAGGGGGAACTGCTTGAGCCCAGGAGTTCCAGCCTGGGCAACGTAGCGATATCCCATCTCTACAAGAAAAATAAAAAACTAGCTGGGCATGGTGGCACACACCAGTAGTCCCAGCTACTCAGAGGCGGAGGTGGGAAGATCACCTGAGCCCAGGAGGTCAAGACTGCAGTGAGCTGTGATCACGTCGCTGCACTCCATCCTTATCTCAAAACAAAAACAAAACTGTAACTTTGGGAAGGTGAGATTATGTCTATACTACTACATCTTTTCACCGCCAACTTTGGAGTCCTTTTCCTCTGTACTTACCTCTGGGAGCACATAGGAGGCTGCAGGAATCAGCAGGTAGGAGGCTGGGACACCAGCATGGACTAGAGAACGTAGTGTGTGCCTTCCTTCCAGCCATGGCCGGCTGTCCACCACTACCACCCGAAACCGCCGGCCCTCTGTCCAAGCCTCCTGAAGAATTCGTGATACCAGAGATGAACTAGAGTGAATGAAGAGGAGGATTCAGTTATAAATGTCAGTAACTGATGACTAACTTATTCCCAAAGGCAAGTGGGTAGTCCCTTCTTCAGATCATTCCAACTCCCAATCTGCTCAGTCACAGGGTCTGGACCATACCATCCATATACCAGGATCACATCTCCATTACTGATCTTCTGGTAAGCAAAGCGTGAAATTGCCTGAGCTGCAAGCACAATCTTCTCTTGCACATACCGATCAATGGCTGCTCGAAGTTCTGACTTGGCCTAAATGGAGTAAAATCCTTAGTGAACAAGAAATGGACACTTTTATCCCTCTGATGATCATGCCAGGTGCTTGAATATGTGTATGATGACAAGCCTATAGAGGGCTCAGAGATGGCACAAGTCAGAATGGCCAAACCATTCCTTAACCCTCGACTAGGGCAAAAAAAGGCTTATGTTGGCCTTCCCGGGAGTTTTTAACATGTTTCTTAATTTTACCCACAGGTGCATGCCTTCCTTATTTCTCATACTCATCACCTCCTCTTCCCGCTTGGAACTGCCCACACTGGTGATTTCCTTGTTAAGGAACTTGATGGCGTTGTGCATGCTCGCTGACAGGGGACGGCACTGAGTCAGGAAGCTATAATACAACAGCAATACCTTATATCTGCGCAACTCTTCACAACTTACAAAACCTTCACATTTAAAAAAAAAGTCTTTAAAAAGAAAATAGAACACAAAATGAAAAGAGAGATAGAAAAGCAGGAAAAAGAGTACAAGACAAAGATTGGGCGAGCTGGGAGTGGACTTATAGTGTTGTCCCTACCTCATGTAGGGTTTTAGTTTATTCACTAGATCCCTGGAGAGTTCTTCATTAGGCGGTGTTGTGTAATCCTGAATCACCTATAGGGTACACAAGGTGATCTGCAAAATGCCCCTTAATAAAGATCTCTGAACGGGGGCTGGGGGTAAGCTTCACTGAGGAAAATGTTCTGAGGGTAGGAGTATTCCCTCTGTCCCCCAGAGATGACTTTGGGTGACAGAAGCTGGGGTAGTATTGGGGGAGGTGGGGTTGGATCATAAGAGAGAACAGGATGGGACATACCTGCTGCAAGGCACGAAGCAGGGCAATACACCGGGCATTGGAGCCACTGACCAGGCCCTGGGAGTACTGCAGGCCGAGTCGCACCATGGCTGGGTGGATCACAGAGGATGGGATGCTGATGGGATGGCGGTGTCACATACTTTGAAAGGGAGCTTGAGCATCTACTGCCCACCTGCCCCTGATGAAAAGGAACTCCCTTCACTAGCAGATTTCCCCACTTCCTCTACAGTTCTGCCTTGGGTTCATACTTTTTCCTACAGAGTCCATCTCAGATTACTAGACACTTTCAATACTGACTTACTAAAACTCCTCAGACTCAAAAGTTATGACAATTTCATAGGATCCTACCTCATAAACTGGGTCAGAGAGTTTTGTCTGCTGTACTGGGGTAGGTGAGAGAAGAGACTGACTTTGGATCCATAATCCTTTCGTGTAGGAACCTTGACAAAACAAGGGAACAGGACCAATGGCCCAGAGTTTAAAAAGGATGGGATAAAGCTGGAAAGGAAGTGAACAGTAAGACTACTCTGACCCAAGCACCTATCCTTCTCACTTTGCACCCAGCACCTTTCCTCCCTCCAGTCCATTTCCCTAGGCTCTTTCTAGCCAGGCACCAAACCCACTTCCTACCTGTTGACGCTCTGGTTTTTTAACAAGCCTTCTCAGAAGTAGGTCATCAACCTGAGGGTACTCAGGGAGACGCTTCACTCCTGAAAGATAATCATCATGTTTTCAGGACACTGTAGGTCTTGAAATGTGTAATTTGCTCTTAGGGTATAAGGGGCATCAAGAAAAACAGGATGAGGTGGAGAAAACGGGAGAATAGGGTAGAAAAGGAAATAGGGATAGGATAATGGGGTTGCAGGAACAATTCAGAACTCTGGGTCCCAAGAATGAGAGGGGAGAGCTGTTTTACTATTGGGCAGCCTGAGCTGGCGTTATAATTAGGAGTAAGGGAGGTCTTAAAATGAAGGGAAGATACCTGAGGGGGTTTCTCCAGCTGTGCTGGGGCTGGCCTTAGGAGGTGGTCCTCCTTGTTCCCCTTTTCTTGCCTGTTTCAGGGCCCGCTCAGCCTCCTGCTTGGCTCGACGCTCAGCCCGAAGTTCGGCCTTACTCCGACCAGCTGGAACTTTCTCCCCAGGAGTGCCCAACTGAATGCCCGATTCTGGCAGTTCTCTGGTTGGGCCTACTAAAAGCATTAAAAAAAAAAAAAAAAAGCCCAAGCTGCAGGCAGGTGATATCCGTGCCCCAGCTAAAACTAGCTTCTCTCCTTGTAAACCTCTTTGCTTTACACACTTGCTCAAATCAACTTTGCCCTGTCTCTCCCTTCTCTCTCCCACCACATCCCTCTACCAGCTCCACACCCCAGCCCTTTAAAAGAGACCCCTCACTCACCTTGACATTGGGCTGCACATACAGCAGAGCCAGTTTCTGGTTCTGCCCCCTTTTCTTCCTTCCGTTTCTTCTTCTGCTGTTTCTTTTCCTTCCGAAGCTGCAGCTTTTCTTCTTTGGTCATTTCCCTCCCCACTGCCTGAGACACAGACATAGGATACTGCTCTTCCCCAACAATTCCAAAGGGGAACAAATACTATTGGATGCTTACAAGATTTCCACATGGTTAAATCCCTAGTTCTTCCTAACTTCCACAAGCTACCTGTTACAAGCTTACATCCACAGAGGCTGACGTTTCTCCTCCAGGGACAGAATCATATATCGCTAGGGTTGCAAGACCTCTGTAAAATCTCCTGGCTTTACTGAGAAATAAACCGACACGGGATGGGAGCTGGGGCGGAATAAAGCTGGCACAGCCTCCTGCGTAGCGCTTGGCAGGCGGCTTGGGAGGGAAGCCTCACTTACCCCAGGCCCAGGGGGAAGCTCCGCCTTCATCCCGGATCCCGAGTCTGCATCAGAAAACAGGGCACAAAGTGAGCCAGAGAGACTCCGGGAGGGTTTGGGGGCACTAGTACTCGGCGCAGCCGGCTGCTGGGTTGGCATGACCACGGATCCGCCGGCAGGCGCGAGGCGAGCCAGGGATCCGCGTGGGGACGCACTGCGCGGCGGATCAAAGGAATGGAGGGGTCACCGACCCTCCTCACAGCAACCAGCCGGTGCGCGGCGCGGGACTGCGCTCGAGACTGTGTAGACCGGAGCCCAGCGTGGCGCTGGAACGGAGCGGCGGGGCCCAAAGGCGCTCAGGGCCCGGCACTAGCTGTCCGGAGCTCGTCGGCCCCGCGTACCGGTAGGCAGGCCCGGCTCTTCACTCACCCTCGCGAACAGCCACGGCCACAGCAGCCATCGCCCTCAGTCCTAGGCTCCGCCCGCCGTGGTCACGGAGCCGCCCCGCTGCCTCGCTCCGCGGCTGCAGGGTCCACAGCGCCACCTGGGCTGGAGGCTGAGACGCAGAAGCGAAGCGCGCAGCCCCAATCGGACTACAATTTCCGATGGGCCCCAGGGCCCCGCCCCGCACTACGGGTTGCAATGAGGGCCAACTCCACTTTGGGCTCCCTTTCCGGACAGGTGGCTCTTGCCCTTTAGACTACAGTTCCCAGCATGCCCAGGCGATTGCGTCCCAAAACCGACGTCCCACGGCCTTCCCACATCGGATCGCAGGGCTCCCAAAATGGCGAGTGAGGCTGCGGGGACTCGCTGAGCAGCGGAGGGGGAGCGTGCAGAGCCGCTGCGGCCCTCACAGTCCGGAGCCCGGCCGTGCCGTGCCGTAGGGAACATGCACTTTTCCATTCCCGAAACCGAGTCCCGCAGCGGGGACAGCGGCGGCTCCGCCTACGTGGTGAGGAGCGGCCGGAGCCGAGCCGGGCCGGGCAGGGGCGGGGATAACGGGCCCGAGCCGTCTCGGAGCGGCCTCTGAGGCCTGACCGCCACCCTTCGGGCCTGGTCCTGGGCCGCCGACTCCCGACGGCCTCTCTGGGAGCTTATCTCATGTGTGTGATTCGTGGCAGTGGTTGCCCGAGCTCCTGTAGGCCCTTAGGCCGGGTCGCTTCCCCGAGCTAGGCCGCAGCTGCCCTGGTGGGCGTCACTGGCCTCTTGGGCAGTGAGACTGCAACACAAGCGTCCGAATTTCCCCCGGACTGGCTCTTCAGCTTTGGGACTTGGCCCTGGCGAAAACAAGCGAACTAACCCTCGGGAGATTAGCGCGTTACTCCGGCGAGTTGCCAGGCAACTTCCGGCCAGGGTTCTCAGGGGGGTTGCGCAGACCGCAACCCTAAAATGCTTGACTACTTTTGTGTCCTCAGGCCTATAACATTCACGTGAATGGAGTCCTGCACTGTCGGGTGCGCTACAGCCAGCTCCTGGGGCTGCACGAGCAGGTGGGACTAGCACCCCTGCCTTGAGACAGCTTCAAGCCCTTCCCTACACGTGGACATCAGTGTCTCCCTTTACCCGCTCTTCTTGTTCCCGTAGGCTGTAGTTCCCCTTTAATCACTGCCACAGGGTAGGGCCCTGGTTTATCTTGTCTGACATTTCCGGGAACTCCCTAAGAAGCTTAATGTCCGCGCAACAAGTGCTCCTTCCTGTTCTTATATTCTGGTTTTCTGTCCAGTCTTACTGCTCTAGTAGCCTTTACCCTTGCATGGACAAACCAACCCCTCCCCCCACTACCTCCACCCAGGCTGTCAAAGCACGTTCCTTCTGTCATCTGAGCGGCAACTTGAAATTCTTTTCCCTGTTTATACAAACGATTCACCGATTTCCTTTTGTGTTCTTCGGCTCATTTCAGTGTGTTTAGCTGTGCCAATTATCGTTATGTATCTGTGATGCAATGTTTCTCCTCCTTCCTTACCAGATCATAAACTCTATCTAACTCAGTAGAGCTCCACTGATAATTAGTTGTGCAACCCTGAACAAGTTACCTGATATCTTTTTTTGGGACGGAGTTTCTCTCTTGTTGCCCAGGCTGGAGTGCAGTGGCACGATCTCGGCTCACTGCAACCTCTGCCTCCTGGGTTCAAGCGATTCTCCTTCCTCAGCCTCCTGAGTAGCTGGGATTACAGGCAGCTGCCTCCACACCCGGCTAATTTTTGTATTTTTAGTAGAGAGGGGTTTCACTATGTTGGCCAGGCTGGTCTCAAACTCCTGACCTCAGGTGATCCACCCACCTTGGCCTCCCAAAATGCTGAGATTACAGGCATGAGCCACGGTACCTGGCCATTACCTGATTTCTTTGGGCCTCAGTTTCTACAACTGAAAGATGGATTCTTTGATCTGCAAAGTCCCTTTAAGTCCTAAGATATTTTGTGAACAGACTTAGCTGTTAACTGTGCACTTTATAAAGCCCTTTCCTTCCTTTAAGGGTTCAGTGAACAGTCTTGCTAGGTGGTCAAGGGGCTCCCTGTAGGTCCTGGCCCAGTACAAATCCTCCCCGTACTGTGGAGGGGCTGACTTGTACACAGTAAAATAGAGAACAACTTATATCTAGGACAGCTCCCTTGAGGTGCTACTGCTGTCAAAGGAATTGTTTCTCAGATGACCAGGGTAGACAGGGGAACAGGGACTGAGGGAAGGGAGGGGCACCCAAGAGAACATTATGAGCATATGTAGATTGCCTCATCTCATTTTCTGTGTTTATGTGAAGGGTTGTATCTCTTTCTCTAAATAGCTTCGGAAGGAGTATGGGGCCAATGTGCTTCCTGCATTCCCCCCAAAGAAGCTTTTCTCTCTGACTCCTGCTGAGGTAGAACAGAGGAGAGAGCAGTTAGAGAAGTACATGCAAGCTGGTGAGTGGTTGCAGGAAACTAGGTTGACTATATTGAGGACTATGGGGAGAGACTTAAAAACAGCTGGTTCTGTGGAAGGGCCTGATTTAATTTCTAGATCTAGGAAGGCTCTTGTTTGATCTGTTGTGCAGTTAGCAAAGTAAATAGTCTACGAGGATGTGTAACTCTGTGTACTAGCAAAACAATTTGGGCACTAACATCTATGAGAAATACTAGTATAACACTAGTCTTAATATCAGTGGAGAGAACTTAATTTGTATCTGATGTGCTTTAGATTAACATCATTGTTATTTCCCTAGTTCTATAGACTGGACTCACCTAGATGGCAGCCAAGGGTGGGGCAGGTGAAGAATTTATGCAAACAGTGAGTGAGGTGAGGCCAGCTGGGGGATGTGGCAGGCCACCATCAGCCCAGGAAATGGGGTCGGGGGAACCTACTGAGAGGAGGACTGGGGAGCCAAGAGTGAGTGCTAAGTTCCTGTAATAATGTTCTTTTGTCCTCGTAGTTCGGCAAGACCCATTGCTTGGGAGCAGCGAGACCTTCAACAGTTTCCTGCGTCGGGCACAACAGGTAGGGCTTTGGGTGGGACCAAGATTTAAGGAAAGGACCTTGCTGGAAGGTCATGTCTTTTATTTTTTTGAGACAGAGTCTTGCTCTTTTGCACAGGCTGGAGTGCAGTGGTGCAATCTCAGCTCACTGCAACCTCCACCTTCCGGATTCAAGTGATTCTCCTGCCTCAGCCTCCCAAGTAGCTAGAATTACAGGCGCCTGCCACCATGTCCGGCTAATTTTTGTATTTTTAGTGGAGACGGGGTTTTGCCGTGTTGGCCTGGCTGGTCTCGAACTCCTGACCTCAGGTGATCCACCCGCCTTGGCCTCCCAAAGTGCTGGGATTACGGGTGTGAGCCACCACACCCAGCCAGGCCATGTCATCTTAATAACAGAGGAGTCATCTTTTTTAATGGAATGGAACTTCTATTCCTATGAAATCAAAGAAATCACAGCCTATATTTAAGCAGCTGAGAATAAAGACACACAAGGGACCTAGAAATAGAGTTGGGCATAGGTCAAGGCAAGGGACAAGGTAGTGCCTCCCATCCCCATGTGTGCTCACAACAGGAGACACAGCAGGTCCCCACAGAGGAAGTGTCCTTGGAAGTGCTGCTCAGCAACGGGCAGAAAGTTCTGGTCAACGTGCTAACTTCAGATCAGACTGAGGATGTCCTGGAGGTGAGGCGCTTGTTCAGCACTGCCCCTTCTTCCCCTGCATCCCGGGGTCCTGGGCTTGGAGAATGATTGGAACCAGCCAGTATGATGAGCTGTACTTCTATCCCTATCCCCAGGCTGTAGCTGCAAAGCTGGATCTTCCAGATGACTTGATTGGATACTTCAGTCTATTCTTAGTTCGAGAAAAAGAGGATGGAGCCTTTTCTTGTGAGTTTCTCTGGACTTGACTGCTTCCTTGTACTTCAGTAGAGTTTGCAACCCCCCTAACTCCCCACCCCCACCCCCAGAATGAACATTGCCTCAGGGCACTTCTTTCTTGATTTCCCTTCCTTTAAATCTCACTATATTTTCCTTTTTTTTTTTTTTAACCCATAGTTGTACGGAAGTTGCAGGAGTTTGAGCTGCCTTATGTGTCTGTCACCAGCCTTCGGAGTAAAGAGTATAAGATTGTGCTAAGGAAGAGGTCAGGGCTGGGCCTGGAAGGGGAGGGGTGGGAGGTGCTGTGCTGGATTGGATTATTGGGCCACATATTGAGACAGAATAATCTGGACAAGGGGGTGTAGTGCTGGGTGTTTCTGCCAGGCCTCCCAAGCTTCCTCCCACTATACCATTAGCCCCTGATAGTTCCATATTGCTCCTGTTTTGCCCATTTTCCATTCTACCTCTTGCCTTAACCCAGCTTAGCCCCATTACCCCTTTCCACCTCACAGTTATTGGGACTCTGCCTATGATGACGATGTCATGGAGAACCGGGTTGGCCTGAACCTGCTTTATGCTCAGGTGAGCTTGGAGCTGCCTCAGAACCCTTCCCCTGAAGAAAATAACTGGTGACTCACTCTCCCAAGAAAACTGCTGTCGTGTCTTTGTTCCCAATTTGTGGGGAAGTTCCTAGAATACTATTAGTGCTGCTGGCACAATATCTACTCTCCCTACTTTTATTAAGCTGACAAGATCAAGGACTTACTGCAAAGAGGTCACTCAAGTGTGGGGCTAGGGGTCAGGCTGGACAGAGGTAATGGTAGACGCTTTCCTTGGATTGCTGACTGGGACCTCCTACTGCCTGCCCCTTGTCTCTACTATAGACGGTATCAGATATTGAGCGTGGGTGGATCTTGGTCACCAAGGAACAGCACCGGCAACTCAAATCTCTGCAAGAGAAAGTCTCCAAGAAGGAGGTGAGCCCTGCCTCCTCTCTGTCTTCCTCTAAGGGCTTGCTTTTTCTTGTTTTTTTTTTTTTTTTTTAAGACACAGAGTCTCGCTCTGTCGCCCAGGTTGGAGTGCAGTGGCATGATCTTGGCTCACTGCAAGCTCTGCCTCCCAGGTTCATGCCATTCTCCCGCCTCAGCCTCCCGAGTAGCTGGGACTACAGGCACCCGCCACGACGCCTGCCTAATTTTTTGTATTTTTGGGAGAGACAGGGTTTCACTGTGTTAGCCAGGATGGTCTTGAGCTCCTGACCTTGTGATCTGCCTGCCTCTGCCTCCTAAAGTGCTGGGATTATAGGCATGAGCCACCGCGCCCGACCGGGGTTGCTTTTTCTGAGCTGCCCCATTCTCCCTCCTAATCTACCCCCATGTGATGACCATTTTTCAGTTCCTGAGACTGGCCCAGACGCTGCGGCACTATGGCTACCTGCGCTTTGATGCCTGTGTGGCTGACTTCCCAGAAAAGGACTGTCCTGTGGTGGTGAGCGCGGGCAACAGTGAGCTCAGCCTGCAGCTCCGCCTGCCTGGCCAGCAACTCCGAGAAGGCTCCTTCCGGGTCACCCGCATGCGATGCTGGCGGGTCACCTCCTCTGTGAGTCGGGTTAGGAGGGGAAGGCCTGGGTTGGGGGCCCGGCAAGCCTTGAGCTTAGGTATGGGCTGCAGCGGGTCCGGGAGCCAGACAGGTTGGTCAGAGTGAACTCAACCGAATTCCCCTTCCTCTCCCAGGTACCATTGCCCAGTGGAAGCACGAGCAGCCCAGGCCGGGGCCGGGGTGAGGTGCGCCTGGAACTGGCTTTTGAATACCTCATGAGCAAGGACCGGCTACAGTGGGTCACCATCACTAGCCCCCAGGTGTGAACCTACCCTCAGCCCTCCTCTGGAGCACCTTAAAGCGTAGAGTTTCCAGTACTCAATATGGGAGGCATTAGTGGTGCTGGGCTCAGAGTGACCACTCTCGTCAAGCTGGACACTCTTCTTGCCCTCAGGCTATCATGATGAGCATCTGCTTGCAGTCCATGGTTGATGAACTGATGGTGAAGAAATCTGGCGGCAGTATCAGGAAGGTAGGCAGCAAGTGTGGACTGAGCAGTGAGCAGGTGTGCTCCCCTTGCCTTTTGTCCTAGATGTGAGGCTTGTCTTGAGAGAGAGGGGAAGTGATCCTGCCCTCACCAGCACCTTGTATCTGTCCCCAGATGCTGCGCCGGCGGGTGGGGGGCACTCTGAGACGCTCAGACAGCCAGCAAGCAGTGAAGTCCCCACCACTGCTTGTAAGTATTACCTCCTGGTCAGAACCCTGGCTCTCAGCCCTGCCTCACCTCTCCTAGTGAGTTTCTGACACCTCTGCCTCTTCTTCCCCAGGAGTCACCTGATGCCACCCGGGAGTCTATGGTCAAACTCTCAGTGAGTTCCAGGGTTGGTGAGGTTGCTGTTTGTTGGGGGATCTTGCACGCCCAAGATCTCTGACCCCACCCTGCCTTTGTTACAGAGTAAGCTGAGTGCCGTGAGCTTGCGGGGAATTGGCAGTCCCAGCACAGATGCCAGTGCCAGTGATGTCCACGGCAATTTCGCCTTCGAGGGCATTGGAGATGAGGATCTGTAATCTCCACTGCTTGGATGTCTGCCCTCTACCCCAGAGGAATTTACAGAAACTTGCCCTGTGCCTGTGTCCCCCATGCTAGGGGCGGAGGGGTCTCTTCCTTCCTACCTTCCCCTTTTCTCTTGGCCAGGGGCCTCGTAAGCTACCTTTCCTTGTCCCCTGGGCTGGCTGCACAGAGGATTGCCCCTTCTCTTTTCAGAGCTGGCCCTCGATGCCAAATTAGCATTTAGTATTTTGCACAAAGTCTAAGGGACCATGGCTGCCTGCCTTGGGGAGGAACCATAGCTCCCTCTGGGCCGCTTCTGGCTTCTTGGAGCCATGGGCCAAAGGCCAAGGGGATGGGCAGACGTCTGTGTTTGGTCTGGCCCAGTTCCCCATCATTAAACTCAGCCTGACTGCTGCCTACCTCTGGTTCCCTCTCACTGCCCCTGCTTCCCCCATCACAGCATGGACTACTATGCTAAGGGTAAGGCCAAATTGCCTGCCATTGCCAATTCAGCATAGACATGGCTTTGTTAGTGTTTCCTTTATTATAAAGCACTGAAATAAGTTAAACAGGTGGGAGGCTGGGCAGTCCCCCAGCCGGTTTGTCCACAGCCCCTGGGGGCAGTGGAGGTGAATACAGGGCCCTTCTCACTGAGCTCGTGAAGTGCCTCAGTCAAGGCAAGGCCCCCTGGTCCATATGGGCCCCCCCGCCCATGGGGTTGGGCTGGTCCTTATAGTGCCTACGTTAGTCTGTGTGGAGCCCCTGGCCAGCGGGGGAGAAAAAGGTGGCTTCTGGTCCGTCTGTATAAAACATGGGGAAGAAGGACCTAGTTCAGGATGAGTCTGTATGGACAGCCCGGCTGCCAGCAGTCCCCAGGGCTGGTGGGCCCCGAGAGCTCAAAACAGAGGGTGGGCTATGAGGTGGGGCCCAGCCCTCAGAGGCAGAGAGACCAGGCCCTCCTGCCCCACCGTGGCCATGCACCTTCTGGTGGCGCTTGTAGTTGTCCCAGTGGCCCGTGGTATAGGCGCAGGTGGCACAGCGGAAGGGCTTCTCGCCTGTGTGCCGCAGCATGTGACGTTTGAGGTTCATGCTCTGGTTGCAGCTGTAGTTGCAAAGGCTACACCGAAAAGGTTTGTCACCAGAGTGGATGCGACCATGACGCTTGAGGTTGGCCAGATTGCCACAGGCATAAGGGCAGAGGGGGCACTTGTAGGGCTTCTCTCCTGTATGGACGCGCTGGTGCCGTTTCAGGTTATCCAGATGAGCAGAGGCATAAGGACAGCGGGCGCAGCGGAAGGGCTTCTCACCACTGTGTGTCTTCATGTGCCGGGCCAGGTGGTTGGGATAGTGAGTGGCAAAGGGGCAGAGGCTACAGGCAAAGCCTTTGTCACTGGGGCCCTGGGGCCCCCCACTGGCACCCCCTCCAGCCTCTCCTCGCATGCAGCGCCCACACATGGCAGATCCCAGCCGACTACCCTCACCCTCCTCCAGCTCTTGTCCACAGCCCCGGCAGGTCCAAGGGAATAGCAGCTCTGGCAGTGGTTCTGATCCAGTCCCGCAGAGGCCCTCCCCTTCACCCCGCAGCTGCCCACAGTCTGGCAGGAAACTGGCACCACCTGGTGGCACATGGAGGCTCAAATCTGGAAGGAGCAGAGCATCTGTGGGGACAAAGACCTGGGCTATGAATCCAATCCAAGCATTCCTAGGGCCAGCCACCCATGTCCCAAGATCTTTGGTCCCTGGTGTGTCTTACCTTCAGGTCGCCGGGGCACCGCCCCCTCCTGCTCTGTGGGACTGGGAGGCCGGGCTGGTCGTGGAGCACAGCAGCGGAAGCCACAGGTCGGGCAGGGAGGAGTGGGGGGCCCTGCGTGGGTACGCTGATGCCGCCTCAGGTTGCCCAGGCTGCTGCAGGCAAAGGGGCAGTGGGGACAGCGGTAGGGCTTCTCGCCAGTGTGGGTGCGGGTATGTCGTGTCAGGTTGACGAGCTGGGCTGAGGCGTAGGGGCAGCGGCCACAGCGGAACGGCTTCTCTCCGCTGTGTGTCTGCATGTGCCGCTTCAGGTGGCTCGAGTAGTGGGACACGAAGGTGCAGAGGCGGCATGAGTACAGTAGCCGTGGGGGCAGCAGGGGCCCCCCACCCGGCCCTCCTGCCCCACAACACGGCCCCTCACCTGTCGGCCCCCCACACAGCTGGCAGGCTGGGCCTGGCCTCTCACCCCTGGCCTCCCCTGGACCCCTGGCTGGCTCCTCAACTTCACTCTCCGCACTTAGTGCCCGGCCGCCCCCAGACTCATCGTCGCTCAGCCCATAGGGAAGCCCAGGCCTGGCCCCCAGAGAGTCTCCTGGTGAAATAGACATAAAAAGAGACATCAGCATAGGGTAGGATCAGGCTCCAAACTCTCCCCTTTTCACTTATGGTCTCCCCACTTGCTTGGCTCCACCCTTAGCTTTGATGATCCCTTTAGTTCCCTCCTAGGAATCAAGGTCTCCCCTGCAGTAATTCCAGAAAATTCAACATGAATTGTCTACCTCTTACACTGGACTAATCTAGTGACGGTAGAATTGACCTGTATCTAGTTTCACTCAATGGTCAAGGATCAAGGGCTCACAGTGGATCACAGACTGAAATGAATCCATAATGAAATTAATTCTTGAGACAAGAAAGTAAAAATACGAAAGGGAGAGAGCCCCCAAGACCTTTTTCTAAGCTCTATTGCTAAGGCCCCTTTTAGTAAGGAGCTGATATAAGATAAAACCTATATCTGAGGCAAAATTTGGAGGGAAGTGGAGACAATGGAAGTAATGCATGTAATACCACTTGCCTGCCTAAAGAACAGATTGATATTTACATGGATCCCCTCAATGACTTTCAAAAAACATCTTGCATAAGTGGATGGGTAGTGCAGCAAATTAGGGTAGGGTGATGCTAAGATCACAGGGAAGAGGGACATGGAAGGATAAAGACAGAAACTAAAACCTCTCAATACAAAAGGAGCTTACGCTGCAGGTGAAAGGGAGTTAGATTAGACCTAAATACTGGGTTGAATGATTCACAGAGAGTTTGCTTCCCTGAACCTCTCTTAAAAGTAAATACACATAAGGAATGGGCTAGGGAGAGGGACAGGGCATTTACTTTTAATCAGTTGCTCCATGTGATTCACCCACCCTCCTATTCCTATCACCTTTGACCAGGCCTCAGAACTTCACCTCAACAAAGTGATGGAAGTGATTGGACCATTAAACAAATGAAGTCATCTAGCTCAAATGTAAACTAAACCAGCCCTCGGTTGTGGCAGGAAATGGTGTTCTGTTCACCTAACCTGCCTCCTGAAGGGCTGGGGTCTCCAGCGGCCGCTAATCCTTAACCAAGACCCGAAAACCCACCTTCCGAGTCTCTCTCGAAGCCCATGAGCTGGTCACTGTTGCCGTCGCCTTCCTCCTCTTCCTCTTCCTCCTCAAACTCCAGATCCTGGCCTAGTAGCAAATCACTCTCCAATACCAGGGCCCCGGGTCCTTCGTCGAGGGAGTCTTCAGTATCCACTGAAGAGGGGAGGGGGCTTGTGGATTCTCCCTCAGGGACCAGCCCTCGTGGACCACACTTCCCGTACTCGCTGACCCACTCTGATTCCCTTAGTGCCTCGGTGGGAAGCTAGGAGTCTGGATCGCCCACTTCATCCCTCAGGAGTCCCCCTCCACCCTGACCTGAGCCCACTCCACTGACCCCACCCCCGCTCCTCTCCCCTCAAGGCCCCTGACCCCTGACCTTTGACCCCCTCGCATTTCACGGGCTGCGGGTGGCTTTGCTTCCTTCGGGGCATCGTGACCGGCTCCAGCCCGACGCGCCTCCGGCCTGCGGCCGCCCGACCCCGCCCCTCCTATCTCGGCCCGCCCGTCTGCCCTTCCTCTCAGGGCCCGCGGGCCGCCCCCATGCAGCGGCGCGGGCCCTGGGCAGCCCCCGGCCCTGGCCCCGGCGCCCAGCTCAGGCCGCTCCCGCCGCCGCCGCCGCTTCCATTCATGGAGCCCCCTACCCCCCTACGGAGACCAGCTGGTACCTCCGTACTCGCTTCCGCTTCCGCCGCCGCAGAGACGCACGGGACGCGTAGTCCGTGGGAAGCGGCCGCGGCGGGAGCCTCAATGGCGTGACCGGGAAGTGATTTTGACGAGGCGGGGAGCAAGCCAATCAGTGGCCGGGGGGAGCCGGCCAGGGAGCAGCGCAGGAGGCGTCCTGCCCGACTCCAGGCTTCAGGCTTCAGGCCAGCCAGACCGGTCCCGACCTGTCCCTGGGGGAACTAGATCATTTCTGGCTGCAGGAGGGGGCGAGGGGCAGCCGCGACGCCCGCCAGGCCGGCCTGCCAGCAGCTCGCTCTGGGCTCCCCTATACACGCGCAGGGCACACACGAGCACACGCACACACTCACATGGGGGCTCGCCAGATGCTACAGATGGGGCCAAGTCGGGGGCCACGGCAGCAGAAAAAAAACGACACGATGCGTACGATTAGGTTTTGGCCTTTAGTCTGAAAAAGTGTTGATTGAAAGTGTACAACAGAGAGCGGGTGCAAGCGGCCGAGGGCCATGGAGCCGCCAATAAAAAAGAATGTCCTTAAATAAAGTGTTCACAGAGTAAAAACCAGAACCGCCAGTCCTTCCCTCCAACACAACAGAGCACAGGCACAGAACCGGTGATAAGCCCGAGGAGCAGAGGCGGCTGGGGAGGACAGCAGAGGCTCCCGGCTGCAGTGTGGAGGGAGAGCCCTCTTTGGAATGGGCGGAGTGAAGCCACCCAGCTCCCCCTGCACACCTCATACCCACTGCTAAGGCTAAAGGAAAAAGACAAAACTCAGTCTCAGGTCCGGAGGGCTCAGAAAACAGTCTAGGTGGGCAGGGGTCTGGATGACTGCTAGTCCCGCTTGGCCTTCTTCTTCTTGTCGCTGTTGCCATTTTCTTCAGCCCCCTCAGTAGAGAGCACCTCCTCTAGTTTTCGCTTGCCACTCTCTGGCTGGAGCTCTGCTGTGTTTCGGGGCTTGAAGCAAATGATGATGCAGGTCATGTTGTCACACCCTGTACCATCCCCAGAAGTGTCTGGTGCCAGGCACTGATCCAGCAGCTAAGAAAGGGATGGGGGTAGCTCAGCCACAGGGTTTGAACACCTTGCCAGGAATCTACAGTCCCAAAAGAGGGCTGGCTTGCTGAGTCAGGGTGGTAGGAGAGGAATGGGCAAGAGGTATCACAAAACGGCCCACCTGCTAGTCCATAAGGCATAAGGCTAAGTCAGGGAAATGACAGAAGGTGGAACTTTGGAGTCGGGGTTTAGCGTCTGTCAGCAATTAATGATAATGCTCCCAGATTGCCGACTTAGCTCAGATGAAAAGAGTGAACCCTGGCTGTGCAGACCAGACACCCTCTCTTCTCCACCCTGGTACTCACCTCTTCCACAATGGATGACAATAACCGAAGCTCCCCATTTTCATCACGCTGGCTGATCTTTGATTGAATGAAATCTACAACTTCCTGGCTGCTCATCACATTCCTGGGGTCGAGAACAACAGTCAGAATCTTCCAGTCTCACTAAGGCAGAGTAGAGGAGTATGGACAGAGGTGGTGGCCCAGGCCAGTGTAAATAACTACAGAAATTCTCAGCTCTGCCTTAGTCTGGGTGCTCTTCACCCACCAAGAGGTCTAGGTCTGCCTAGGCTCTAATCCTAGAGGTGCCCTGAGCCCTATAAGAGAAGACATGCTGCAGAAAGGGGAGTTTAGGGCATTCTGCCAGTGCTCACCAGATGCCATCACAGGCAATGACCATGAATTCATGGTCGTCAGTGAGAGTCAGCACCTTGATGTCAGGAAGGGCTGAAATCATCTGTTCCTCAGGTGGCAGGTTCTTGTTTCTCTTATAGAAGTGGTCCCCTGGAGTAAAGGAATGGTTGATGAGCAGTTTGGATACTTCCCACAGACTTGTGTTTGTGGCAGGTCAAACCTTGCCATTCATTTCCCTTCTTTACTAAGTTCCATAATCTAGTGGAATGGGGAACTGAGTCCTAAGTCCTAGTTTTTCTAGTTTCAACCCTGCCACCAGACTGCTGAACCTTAAGAAAGTCACTCACTGGTCTTTTTATTTTAAATCTTTTTTTTTTTTTCTTTTTTTTTTGAGACGGAGTTTCGCTCTTGTAGCCCAGGCTGGAGTGTAATGGCACGATCTCGGCTCACTACAACCTCCGCCTCCCGGATTCAAGCGCTTCTCCTGCCTCAGCCTCCTGAGTAGCTGGGATTACAGGCTTGCGCAACCATGCCCAGCTAATTTTTGTATTTTTTTTTTTTTTTAGTAGAGATGGGGTTTCACCATGTTGGCCAGGCTGGCCTCGAACTCCTGACCTCAGGCGATCCACCCGCCTCAGCCTCCCAAAGTGCTGGGATTACAGGCGTGAGCGTCCACGCCCGGCACTCACAGGTCTTTTTCATCATTCAAATGTTACATAAGATGGGTATAATGATACCTCTACCCATCTTAGTTATTTCACAGGAATATAAGAACAGAGGTAGTAGATATTAAAGTGCTTTGAAAGGCACAAGCACTAGGAAGATTAAAGTTTGCTACTAGGTAGTCTGGGACAGAGAGAAAGACCCTAGAAGTCTTTCCCAGTTTCTTGGCCCTTACCAATGGCTCTGGAGAGGTTGAGGCCCCCGTTGACTCGCCCATCCATGGTGACCTTGCCACCAGCATTCTTGATGCGTGCTAGTTCTACTTCATCCTCTGGTTTGTGATCATAGGACATGTCTAAAGCTTTGCCAGCCTCAGATACCACACAGCGAGAGTCTCCTGCGTTGGCTACAATCAACTGCTTCCCTCGTATCAGGGCCACCACCGCTGTTGTACCACTGTCAGAGCCAGGCTTAAGAGGAAGAAAAGGAGCATCATGGGGGCTTCTGAACATGCGTTCCTCACTGATGTGCTCCTGATCGTTCACCTATGCTTGCTTTCACTGGGACCCCCAAAAGAGCTTTAACAAACAGGAGAAGCACACATTTCATCTTTCTAGAGACGGCAGCACACTCCCTCTCCCTTGTTTTTAGATAATTCAACCCCAAAGGCTCATTCCCCTTGCAGAATAAATCCCCATGACTATTACTTCCATCCTAAAGTATCAGGGGGATCCCCTGTCTCAAAATCAAAATTAGGGGACTCACACCTGCCTTGTGGCTTTTCAAGACTCATTGCTCCCCTTCCCCACACACCTCCTCTTTGCCTTCCATCCCTGGCACCATCATCTCTTCTTCTTCTTCTTCTTCATCGTCCTCTTCAGCCTCCTCGGTGTCATCCTCATCTTCCTCATTCTCTGCCTCCTCACTGCTGTAGCCATCCTCTTCCTCGCTGCATTCCTGCCAGGGGGAGGATCCCAGACTGCTGAGACTGGGATGATCCCCTCCCTCCCCACAGCTCATACTCAGAATCAAGAGGTCCTGACTGAACACAGGTCCTCAAAACACTGAAAGATACAAGTATATGGTCATGAAAATTGGGGGGATGGAAAGGGCTAGCATGAGTACAACTGACATCCTGAACTGGGCTTAGCAGTCACTAGCAAAAAGCCCAGGACAAGGCAAGGGCTGCCAGCCAAAAGTATCTTTCAGGCACTGTGGCCAGAAAATAAATTTTCCAGAGAAGAAAACAGTCAACTAGCCAAGGTAACAACTATCTCCTTGTTCTCTCTCTAGGAGACAGACTCTGAAAAGCCAGAACTAGATCTCCTTGTTATAGTATCAACAAAGGAAGAGGTAAGAAGGCAAATGGTACCTGTGATGATGGAGCTCAATGAATTCAAGACTAAAAGCTTAGAATACAGTGGGTCTTGGGGGATGATGTCAAAATAGGAGAAGGAAAGAGAGTTGAAAACTACAGACGGCAACCAAACAGGACCTCTCTGCAACTTCAGCATCTGCCTGCCCTCACGGGCCCTTACCTCACTGTCTTCCTCTTCTTCCTCCGCCTCATCTGACTCATCCTCACTGTCCTCAAAGAACTTGGACTTAGCAACTCGAGGCAGCTTGTCAGAGGCTGAAGAGCAGGAAGGCCCAGCCTCACCAGTGGGAATGCCAGGCTCACCAACTTGGCCTGCCTCAGTCCCACGTTCCGAGTTGGAGGAAAAGCCTGTGTAGGCCTTGGCTGTGGGGCCATTTTCTTGTGAAGGAGTTTCCCTAGTTGAGTCCTCAGGTCCTGCCTCCCCATTGAGGCCCTGGGACCCTGGTTCCTCGCCTGTCCCACCTCCAGATTTGCTGTGGGGAGGGCCCTTGTGACAGTTCTGCCCGTAGCGTGTCAGCAACTCTTCAATAGTCATGGTAGCCTCTTCATGCAGCAGTGCAGCCTCCTCATTGTCCACTGCAGGGAAGAGGCTAAATCAGAGCCCCCATGCCAGACTCCTCATGGGATCCGTCCCTCTCACTACCTCAACAGCCCTTGCAGCCTCTAACTTCCCCACAACCTCCCACTCCCAAGGTTCCTCTCGCTCAAGTCTCAGAAGAACATGCCCTAGCTCCTCCTCCTCCACAGACTTCTTTTGGTTTTTGTGTTTCATCCCCTTCTTAATCAAAACAACACTAGTTACTATACTTCCCCTCTGACGTCTCATTTGTTATTGTTAAGTTGTAAAAACCCTATTCTGGCTGAGGATCCAGGAAGCGCACAATGCTACTGTGAATTAGGATTTAGGCTTAATGACTGGCTATTGGGGCTAATAACTGCTCCAGTCTTGAGGGGAAAAAAAAGCACATAAATACCAGCAGGAACCAGGAAGACCCCATCACAATGACAAAAGATAATGTACATACAATGCTTACAGCTCAGATGCCACTCAACGAAGATAATTCTCTCCCTCCTTTTCATAACCACATACAATGCAGGAGAACATCATAGGTTTCTTTAACATAAGGACTCCCCAGGTCCCTAGAAAGCCATCCTATCTTAGAATTGATAAGTAATATTAAAGAATATTTCTTAAAATGCTGATTTCCCCTCAAACAAGGGATGCCACACTCACCATCATCTTCATCAGCTACTTTTTCTTTTTCATCTTCATCCTCAGTGGGTCGCCCTGCAATCTGTGCCAGCTCTTTAATGACTTCTTCAGTGGTCAATTTGGCATCAATAGCCAAGAAGGCATCTTCTAAAGCCTGAATATAAGCAAAATAGTCTAAGACTAGTACAAAATGAACTCCCTATATACAATCCTGAGCACAAGGATGGAATACAAATTAAGAGTGTGAGCCACCACACTAAGAGACACTCACAGATAAAAACAGTTCAGAGGCCTAGGAATAACAAGGCAAGTCTAAAAGGCGGCCAATAAGCTCGTTTTAGGAACAGAATTCTTCAAGAGTAAATAAGCAGCAGCAGCTAGAGGACAAAAAGAAAGGAAAAGCCCAAGGGCTAGAGAACAAGGGAAAAGCCTACACAAGTGAGGAATGGGCGGTGTAAGCAGACAGACCTTCTGTAGCTTGCCTTCCTTGTAGGCCTTCTGATCTTTGATGATATCAGGAAGATATTTGGCACAGTACAAGGCAACTTCCTCCCCTAGAAGGAAAGAAAGGAAAGTCACCTGGAGCACTGCTCCCCACACATAGAAAGTGATACAATATTTATATGCCATACTGGAGTGAACCCCAAGGGTTAGCACCCCTGAACCCTATTTGAAGGACACTGTTTGGGGAAGTTCTGATCCAAAAAAATGGATTTCACCATCAATTCTCTCGGGTATAAATATCTCGTCTTTTCTCACCTGTATACTTAGTTCTCCAGTGAAAAAAAGATAAAGAATCAGCTCAACTGGGTACACTTTTTTTTATTTTTAAGACAAGAGTCTTGCTCTGTTGCCCAGGCTGGAGTGCAGTGGCATGGTCTTGGCTCACTGCAACCTCCACCTCCCAGGTTCAAGCGATTCTCCTGCCTCAGCCTTCCGAGCAGCTGGGACCACAGGCGCCCGCTACTACGCCCAGCTCATTTTTGTATTTTTAGTAGAGATGGGGTTTCACCATATTGGTCAGGCTGGTCTCGAACTCCTGACCTCGTGATCCACTGTGCCGGGATTACAGGTGTGACCTACTGCGTGCCCGGCCTAAAAATTTTAAAAAATAAAAATAAAAAAAGATAGAGGCTCTTTGGATTAAAACAAGTCCTGGTGAGATTATAAACCAATACAGTACCTACTGGGAAAAAAGAATGACAGAATACAGAAAAACAGCACCAGGCAGGAAATGATAATGAGGGCCAGACCCTGGAAAGTAAATGAACAAGGGACCTGTTCTTGCCTTGGAACGTCTGGAATTGGGGTCCTAGAATGTTACCAATATGATCTGTTAAAGTTACCTCCATGTCCATCGTAGACAGAAAACATGGCTGTCTCACTGTCCAGCTCAGGAATACAGTTGTGAGCATCCTAGGAAAAGAAGAGCATAATCGGCATGTCTCAAGGTCAAAGAATATTCCTCAGGTCATAGGGATCAATGTCACCCCTTACTAACCTTTCCCTGGCTGGCCCATATGGCCTAGAAATAAGAAAGGAAGAAGGAATGATAAAATAAATACAGAGGAAGAAAAGAGGAGGGAGGCAAAGGAGGAAAGGGGAAGGAGAAAAGGAAGAATCAGGTTACTACCTCTATAATAACCTCAACCTAGGAGATATCTCAGTCCAGATGGCAGAATATTTGGCTACTGGAAATAAACCTGACCCTTTTGGATCTGTGGAAGCTACGGGAAAACCAGAATAAAGGATTTTTTCTTCTTCTTCTTTTTTTTTTTTGAGACAGAGTCTCGCCCTGTCACCCAAGCTGGAGTGCAGTGGCGCGATCTTGGCTCACTGCAATCTCCACCTCCTGGGTTCAAGCGATTCTCCTGCCTCTGCCTGCTGAATAGCTGAGATTACAGGCATGTGCCACCAGGCCTGGCTAACTTTTGTATTTTTCGTAGAGATGGGGTTTCACCATATTGGTCAGGCTGGTCTCGAACTCCTGACCTTGTGATCTGCCTGCCTCGGCCTCCCAAAGTGTTGGCCAGGCTGTACACAGCTTTATTTATTTATTAATTACTATTTTTTGAGACGGAGTCTCGCTCTGTCGCCCAGCCTGGAGGGCAGTGGTGCGATCTCTGCTCACTGCAAGCTTCGCCTCCCAGGTTCACACCATTCTCCTGCCTCAGCCTCCCAAGTAGCTGGGACTACAGGCACCCACCACCACACCCGGCTAATTTTTTGTATTTTTAGTAGAGACGGGGTTTCACCTTGTTAGCCAGGATGGTCTCGATCTCCTGATCTTGTGATCCACCCGCCTCGGTCTCCCAAAGTGCTGGGATTACATAAGTGAGCCACCGTGCCCGGCCTACAGCATTATTTATAATAAAAAACAGTTGAGGCCAGGCGTGGTGGCTCACGCCTGTAATCCCAGCACTTTGGGAGGCTGAGGCCGGCAGATCACGAAGTCAAGAGATCAATACCATCCTGGCCAACATGGTGAAACCCCGTCTCTACTAAAAATACAAAAATTAGCCAGGCGTGGTGGTATGCGCCTGTAGTCCCAGCTACTCGGAAGGGTGAGGCAGGAGAATCACTTGAACCCGGGAGGTGGAAGTTGCAGTGAGCCAAGATCACACCACTGCGCTCCAGCCTGGGTGACAGAGTCAGACTCCGTCTCTAAATAAATAAATAAATAAAATAAAAAACAGTTGTAACCATCTAAATTTCCAGGAATAGATTACAAACGGTACGTAACTCCAGTGGAAATGTAGCTGTTAAAAGCAAATATATGTTAATTTGGAAATGAGTTCACAATATCTTAAGTGGTTAAAAGCAAAAAGTTAAAAAAGTATCTACATGTGAGGACGGCCGCAGTGGCTCACTCCTGTAATCCCAGCACTTTGGGAGGCCCAGGCAGGCGGATCATGAGGTCAGGAGATCGAGACCATCCTGGCTAACATGGTGAAACCCCGTCTCTACTAAAAATACAAAAAATTAGCTGGAGGTGGTGGTGGGCGCCTGTAGTCCCAGCTACTTGGGAGGCTGAGGCAGGAGAATGGCGTGAACCCAGGAGGCAGAGCCTGCAATGAGCCGAGATTGCGCCACTGCACTCCAGCCTGGGCGACAGAGCAAGACTCCGTCTCAAAAAAAAAAAAAATTATCTACATGTATATGTGAGTCTGGAAGATCACATAGCAAACAACCACAGAGGGTGAGATTTGGGTAATAATTTCTACTTTTCGACATTCATTTTTAAATTTTTGTACAATAAACCACATTGTTCCATTCTGAATAAGGACAACAAACACACCTAAGAACTGGCCTCAAGTTGCCATTCTACCATATACTGCATGATCTCTGGTCAGCTACCTTATGGTGTGCCTCAATTTTATCCTCTGTGATGTGGAATTACAATATCCACCACATCCACATCATCACAGAACTGTTGTAATGATGCAAAACACATAAAACCCTTTGTAAACTGGAATTTGCTACATAAAAAAAAATATATACATATACACACACACATACACATATATGTATATTCTGCTCTGAAATTTAGCACCCATTTCACATTTTTTTGTTCTTTTTCTCAAAGAGGACCACCCACAATAAAGATTCATCTTACACCTTGAGGTCTCAGTCCCGAGAACTATCGCACAATTACCCTCTCCTTCACTTCTTGGTGAGGCTTGGGATCTATATTATGATTTGGAACTGCTTCACCTTCCCTAAACACTTTAATTTGCCCCCTTTACATGTCTGCTCATAACCTTTACCCACACCTTTGCTTCTCTCTATCCCTTACTGAGACAGAGCCAAGTATTTCAACATGGTCTCTTAGCAATCTAGAAAAACTCACCCAACCTTGTATAACCCCCCCCAACTGATTTATGCCTGAATCAAAACTACTAAGTTTGCTAGTCATAAAATGTTATGAGATTGGCTGGGTGCGATGGCTCACACCTGTAATCCCAGCGCTCTGGGAAGGTAGGCAGGAGGACTGATTGAGATCAGGAGTTGGAGACCAGCCTAGGCAACATAGCAAGACCCCGCCTCTACAAAAAAATTTTAAAGTTAGCCAGGCATAGCAGCATGCACCTGCAGTCAGTCCTAACTACTCGGAACACTGAGGCAAGAGGACCACCTGAGCCCAGGAGGTGGAGGCTGCAGAAAGCTATGATGCACCACTGCACTCCAGCCTGGGTGACAGAGGGAGACCCCATCTCTAAAAGAAAACAAAGTTATAGGATCACATTGACTGTGGTAATTACTTCATTTCAGCATCTTGTTTTCTTTTTTTTTTTGAGATGGTCTCCCAGGCTGGAGTGCAGTGGCACGATCTAGGCTCACCATATCCTCCACTTCCCAGGTTCAAGCAATTCTCCTGCCTCAGTCTCCCGAGTGGCTGAAATTACAGTGGGCACCTGCCACCACGCCCAGCCAATTTTTGTATTTTCAGTAGAGACGGGGTTTCACCATGTTGCCCAGGCTCTTCTCAAACTCCTGAGCTCAAGTGATCTGCCCACCTCGGCCTCCCAAAATGCTGGGATTACAGGCGTGAGCCATCGAACCCGGCCAAACACAGAAATTATCCTCTCTTCCTAGATTAACATTTTTTCTTAAACTCCTGATCTCAAATCCTTCTCCTTCAAGATCTTACTTCACAGAGAATGTAATAACCTTAACAGCAATCCAAATAGCCGTTTTGGCAATGGCTCATGCATGTAATCTCAACATTTTGGGAGGTCAAGGCAGGAGGACTGCTTGAGGTCAGGAGTTCAAGAGCAGCCTGGGCAACATAGTGAGACCTCAACAACAACAACAACATCCCCAAACAGCCATTCTGCAGACTTCATTTCCCCTAGCCATTATGTCAGATTAAACAGTACAAACCATGTCAGTTTTCTTTTTTTTATTTTTCAATGTTTATTTTAGAATCAGAGAGTACATGTGTAAGTTTGTTAGAAAGGTATACTGTGTGATGCTGAGGTTTGGGGTATGACTGAACCCGTTTCCCAGGTGGTGGGTATAGTATCAAATAGGTAGTTTTTCAGCTGTTCCTCTGCCACACAACCCCCACCCCCACCCTGCTGCGCCACCACCTCTAGTAGACCCCAGTGTCTATTGTTGCCATCTTTACATCCATGTGTACTTGATGTTCAGCTCCCACTCTCACTGTGTGAGAACACGCAGTATTTGGTTTTCTGTTTCTGTGTTAGTTCGCTTAGGATAATGCCCTCCAGCTACATTCATGTTGTTGCAAAGACATTATTTCATTATTTTTAATGGGTGCATAGTATTCCATGATGGCTATGTACCATATTTTCTTTTCTTTTCTAGTCCACCACTGATGGGCACATGAGTTGATTCAATGTTTTTGCGATTGTGAATGGTGCCACAATGAACATACAGGTACATATGTTCTTTTGGCAGAATGATTTATTTTCCTTTGGCCGTATATCCAGCCATCAGATTGCTGGGTCTAATGGTAGTTCCACTCTTAGTTCTCTGAGAAATCTCCAAACTGACTGTGCCTACGCTAAATTAATTTACACCTTCACCAACAGTGTACAAGTGTCTGCTTTCCTCTGCAGCCTCACCAACGTTTCTCATTTTTTGACATTTTAACAAAAGCTGTTCTGACTGGTGTGAGATGGTATCTCTTTGTGGTTCTAATTTGCATTTGTCTGATGATTAGAAATGGGCATTTTTCATGTTTGTGGGCCACATGTACGTCTTTTGAGAAGTATCTGTTCATGTCCTTTGCCCACTTTTTAAGGGGGTTATTTGCTTTTTGCTTGTTAGGTTCCTTATAGATTTTGGATATTAGACCTTTGTTGGATGTATACTTTGTGAATATTTTCTCCCATTCTATAGGTTGTTTACCCCCTTGATAGTTTCTCTTGCTGCATGTCACTTTTCTTGAAAGATCTCTTGGATTCTGTGTAGTTCTATATCTCTGACTGCCTGTTTCTACAGGATGTTCTTTTTTTCTTTTTTTTTTTTTTTTTGAGACAGAGTCTAGCTCTGTTGCCAGGCTGGAGTGCAGTGGCGCGATCTCGGCTCATCACAACCTCTGCCTCTCGGGTTCAAGCAATTCTCCTGCCTCAGCCTCCTGAGTAGCTGGGATAACAGCCACGCGCCGCCACGCCCAGCTAATTTTTGTATTTTTAGTAGAGACGGGGTTTCACCATGTTGGCCAGGATGGTCTCGATCTCCTGGACCTCGTGATCTGCCCACCTCGGCCTCCCAAAGTGCTGGGATTACGGGTGTGAGCCACTGCACCCGGCCAGGATGTTCTTTCTCTCTATACCTCAAACTTAACACATGTAATCAGGAAATCAGCAGTCTGCAAAAAAAAAAAAAAAAAAATCAAGAGCTTCCCCTACAGGTCTTATTTCTGTAAATGGAATCTTAACTCTCCCAGACAACACTTAATACCAGAGTCATGCTTAACTTCCTGGCTGTCTTCCACCATTCATCACTGAGTCCTGCATGCAGTCCTTCATCATGTTGTTGTTCCTGGATTACTCTGTTTTGTTGGTTTTTTTTTGGGGTTTTTTTTTGTTTTGTTTTTTTGAGAGAGAGAATGTCTCCCTGTCACCCAGGCTGGAGTACAGTGGCGTGATCTCAGCTTACTACAACCTCCGCAGCCCAGGTTCAAGTGATTCTCATGCCTCAGCCTCCCAAGTAGCTGGGATTACAGGTGTGTGCCACCATGCCTGGCTAGTTTTTATATTTTTAGTAGACACGGGGTTTCACCATGTTGCCCAGGCTGGTCTCAAACTCCCGACCTCAGGTAATCCTCCCGCCTCAGCCTCCCAAAGTGCTGAGATTTAGGCATGAGCCACTATGCCAGCCCACAGTACATTTTTTTTGGGGGGGGGGGGGTGGGTACCAAATTTATTTATTTGAAGGTTTGAAGGAATGGTACAAATCAAAGAACTTAAGTGGGTGTCTTGGAACAACTTACAGAAAGGGTAAAGGAAACCCCAACATACATGCGCTGCCTTGGTGACAAGGTAAGTCACCCTATGGCTATGGGGAAATTAGCCTGAGGCTTAGCTTTCATTATCACTGTCTCCCAGGGTGTGCTTGTCAAAGAGGTATTCTGCCAAGCCAGATTCGGGTGCTCCCATCTCGTGCAAGTTGGTCACGTGGTCACCCAATTCTTTGATAGCTTTCACTTGTTCATTCAGGTAATGTGTCTCAATGAAGTCACACAAATGGGGGTCATTTTTGTCAGTGGCCAGTTTGTGCAGTTCCAGTAGTGACTGATTCACATTTTTTTCCAAATGTAATGCAAAATGCACAATTTTTTCCAAATGTAATCCATCGCATTCAGCCCGCTCTCCCATCGCATTCTCCCCGCACAGTCTGGTTTCTTGATATCCTGAAGGAAGATTCGGCCACCTCGTTGGTTCTGCAGCTTCATCAATTTCTCAGCATGTTCCCTCTCCTCATGAGATTGGTGAAGAAAGTATGTGGCAAAGTTCTTCAAAGCCACATCATCGCTGTCAAAGTAGTAAGACACGCACAGGTAAACGGAGGAGGCGTAGAGCTCCAGGTTGATCTGGCGGTTGATGGCGGCCTCTTGAGTCTTGGTGGTAGTTCTGGTGCACCTGCGAGGTAGACGCGGTCGTCATGGCGGCGACTAAGGAGAGGCGGCGGCAGCGGCAGTGGTGGCTACGCGGCGCTGGAGCTGCAGCGGGGGCCTTGGGGGCAGTCCGAGGGCATGGTGAAGAGGTGACGGAGGGCTGGCTATGGGCGGCCGGCCGGGGTGCAGGACGAGCGCCGGGTTCCGTCCAAGCACTGTTGAAGCAGGAAACCCCGACCACTCTCGGCAAAGAACGTCTCAACTTTTAATTATCATATTTTTTTCTGAGAAAGAGTCTCACTCTGTCGCCAGGCTGGAGTGCAGTGGCGCAATCTTGGCTCCCCGCAACCTCCATCTCCCGGGTTCAAGCAATTCTCCTGCCTCAGCCTCCCGAGTAGCTGGGAGTACAGGTGCGTGCCACCACACCCAGCTAATTTTTTATTTTTATTTTTATTTATTTATTTTTTTAGAGACAGAGTCTCACTCTGTCGTCCAGGCTGGAGTGAAGCGGCGCAATCTCGGCTCACTTCAAGCTCCGCCTTCCGGGTTCACGCCATTCTCCTGTCTCAAAACTCCTGAGTACCTGGGACTACAGGTGCCTGCCAAGACGCCCGGCTGATTTTTGTATTTTTAGTAGAGACAGGGTTTCACCGTGTTAGCCAGGATGGTCTCAATCTCCTGACCTCGTGATCCACCTGCCTCGGCCTCCCAAAGTGCTGGGATTACAGGCATGAGCCACCGCGCCCGGCCTAATTTTTTATTTTTAGCAGAGATGGGGTTTCACCATATTGGTCAGGCTGGTCTCGAACTCCTGACCTCAGGTGATCTGCCTGCCTCGGCCTCCCAAAGTGCTGGGATTACAGGTGTGAGCCACCGCACCCACCAACAGTAAACTTTAGTAATAAAAATTAGTAAACTTTTCCTTTCTGGAGTAGTAATTTAAAAAAAAAATCACTATTTCATCTTACCATATGCTTTCATCTTCAGGAAACACACTATAATGGCTTTAAGCTGTTTCTTAGTTCATAAGTGATAGCTCAGAAGCATCTGAATTATTTTCCCTGAATTTCACTACCTGGCCTAGTGCCTACATAGGCTAAATCATTTCTGATCATTCACATGCTCAAGATCTTCTTGTGGCTGTAATCCTACCACTTTGGGAGGCCGAGGCAGGCGGATCTCTAGGTCAAGAGATTGAGACCATCCTGGCCAACATGGTGAAACCCCATCTCTACTAAAAATACAAAAAAATTAGCCAGGCGTGGTGGCACGCGCCTGTAGTCCCAGCTACTTGGGAGGCTAAGGCAGAAGAATCACTTGAACCCGGGAGGCGGACCAGGAGGTGGAGGTTGCAGTGAGCCGAGATCGTGCCACTGCACTCCCGCCTGGTGACAGAGTGAGACTCTGTCTTAAAAAAAAAAAAAAAAAAAAGATATTCTTGCAACTGGAATGATATTTCATTTTCCAGGAGTTTGACACAATTTAGGAGGTTTTTCCTGCACACAATGGCCACCCATTTCCAATTAAACATTCATAAAAACACCACAACCACCCACCTCACTACCTCATACCCATTAGAATAGGAACTATTAAAAATAATAATAATAAAAATAAAACCAGGCACAGTGGCTCACGCCTGTAATCCCAACACTTTGGGAGGCCAAGGCGGGTGGATCACTTGGGGTCAGGAGTTTGAGATCAGCCTGACCAACATGGTGAAACCCCGTTTCTACTAAAAATACAAAAAATTAGCTGGGCGTGGTGGCGCATGCCTGTAATCCCAGCTACTTGGGAGGCTGAGACAGGAGAATCACTTGAATCTGGGAGGCAGAGGTTACAATGAGCCAAGAACCATGCCATTGCACTCCTGCCTGGGTGACAGAGTGAGACTCTGTCTCAAAAAAAAAAAAAAAAGAAAGAAAGAAAGAAAAACTTAATTCTAGCACCTTGGGAGGCTGAGGGGGGGCAGATCACTTGAGGTCAGGAGTTCGGGACCAGCCTGGCCAACATGGCAAAACCCCATGTCTACTAAAAATACAAAAATAACTGGGTGTGGTGGTACACCTGTAATCCCAGCTTCTCAGGAGGCTGGGGCATGAGAATCACTTGAACCTGGGAGGCAGAGGTTGCAGTGAGCTGAGATCATGCCGCTGCACTCCAGCCTGGGCAAGAGAGTGAGACTCTGTCTCAAAAACACAAAACAAAACAAACAAACAAAACTGGTTGGGCATGTTGGCTCATGTCTCTAATCTCATTATTTTGGGAGGCTGAGGTGGGAGGATCACTTGTGCTCAGGAGTTCAAGACCAGCCTGGGTAACACTGTGAGACTCTGTCTCTACGAAAAAATTTTTAAAATTAGCCACGAGTGGTGGTGCACACCTGCAGTCCCACCTATGTGGAGGCTGAGGTGGCAGGACTGCTTGAGCCCAGAGGTTGAGGCTGCAGTGAGCTATCACATTGCACCACTGCACTCCAGCATGAGCAAGAATAAGACCGTCTCAAAAAAAAAAAAGAAAGAAAAAGGAAAAAAGAAACCATTAAAAAAAAAAAACAGATAATAACAACTGCTAGCAAGGATGTGGAGAAACTGAAATTCTTGTGAACTGTTGGTGGAAATGTAAATGATACAGGTGTTGTGAAAAACAACATGGAGGCTGGGCACAGTGGCTCACGCCTGTAATCCCAGCACTTTGGGAGGCCAAGGCAGGCGAATAATTTGAGGTCAGGAGTTCGAGACCAGCCTGGCCAACATGGTGAAACCCCGTCTCTACCTAAAAATACAAAAATTAGCCGGGTGTTGTGGCGAGCACCTGTAATCCCAGCTACTTGGGAGGCCAAGGCAGGAGAATCACTTGAACCTGGGAGGTGGAGGTTGCAGTGAGCCGAGATGGCGCCACTGCACTCCAGCCTGGGCGACAGAGCAGGACTCCGTCTCAAAAAAATTTTTTTTAAATTAGGCAGTCACTAAAAGACAAATACCATATGATTCCACTTACAGTATGAAGTATCTAAACTAATCAAATTCATAGAGACTGAAAATAGAATGCTGTTTGCCATGAGCTGGGGGAAAGAGAATGGGGACTTATTTAATGGGTATGGAGTTTCAGTTCTGTAGGATGAAGAGTTCTGGAAACTGGGTACACAACAATGTGAATGTATTAAATACTACTCAACTGTACATTAAAAAAAATTTTAAGGCCAGGCGTGGTGGCTCATGCCTGTAATCCCAGCACTTTGGGAGGCCGAGGCGGGCGGATCACTTGAGGTGAGGAGTTAGAGACCAGCCTGGTCAACATGGAGAAACCCCGTCTCTACTAAAAATACAAAAATTAACTGGGCATGGTGGTGCATGCCTGTAATCCCAGCTACTCAGGAGGCTGAGGCAGGAGAATCTCTTGAGCCCAGGTGGCAGAGGTTGCAGTGAGTCAAGACTGCAACCATTGCACTCCAGCATAGGTGACAGAGCAAGACTCTGTCTCCAACAAAAAAAAAAAAAAAAAAAAGAAAAGAAATGACTAAGATGGTAATTTTTATGTTATGAAAACTTTGTTTCCCTTGAAACAGAGTTTTGCTCTTGTTGCCCAGGCTGGAGTACAATGGCACGATCTAGGCTCACTGCAACCTCTGCCTCCCTGGTTCAAGTGATTCTCCCTCCTCAGCCTTCCAAGTAGCTGAGATTACACGCATGCACCACCATGCCCAGCTAATTTTGTATTTTTAGTAGAGATGGGGTTTCTCCACGTTGGTCAGGCTGGTCTCAAACTCCCGACCTCAGGTGATTCACCCGTCTTGGCCTCCCAAAGTGCTGGGATTACAGGCGTGAGCCACCACGCCCAGCCACAATGAAAATTTTTAAAGAAAAAAAAGCCAAAAACTTCCCACAAAGAAGAGCCCAGGCTCAGATGCCTTTATTTGTGAATTCTACCAAACATTTACAGAAAAATTAATACCAATGATTCACAAACTCTCCCATCACATAGAAAAGAAGGCAACACTTCCCAATTCATTCTATGAGGCCAGCATTACCCTGATTCTAAAACCAGACAAAGACATCACAAGAAACTACAGACCAATATCTCTTATGAATATAGACACAAAAATCCTCAACAAAATAGTAGCAAACTAAATCCAGCACCATATAAAAGGATAATACACATTGATCAAATAAGACTTATACACCAAAAAAATGCAAGGTTGGTTTAACATTCAAAAAAATCACTTAATGCAATATAGCGTATCGGTAGACTAAAGAACAAAACCCTATGATCATCTCAATAGGTATTATAAAGGCACTTGACAAAATTCAGTGCTCATTAATGATAAAAAGACTCAATGCCAGTCTGGGCAACATAGTAAGACCCTGTCTCTATAAAAAATTTTAAAAAATTAGCCCAGTATGGTGGTGCATGCATGTAATCCCAGCTACTAAGAAGGCTGAGGCAGGCGGATCTCTTGAACCTAGGAGTTCAAGGCTGCAGTGAGCTATGATTGAGCCACTGTGCTACAGCCTGAGGGACAGAGCAAGACTGTCTCTAAAAAAGTAATATAAAATAGACTCAACAACCTAGGAATAAAAGGGAACTTCCTAAACCTGATAGAGTACATCTATGAAAAACTCAGTCAGCCGGGCACGGTGGCTCATGCCTGTAATACTCCCCCAGTTGATCTACAGATTCTGCATAACCCCTATAGAAACCCAGGTGCCTTTTGTGCAGAAATTGACAAATTAATCCTAAAATTTAGATGAAAAATAAATTTTAAAAACATTTCAAAACGTACTAAAAAGCTACAGTAACCAAGATAGTGTATTACTGGCATAGGGACATGTAGACCAATGAAATGGACTTGAGAGTTCAGAAATAAAACCCTCACATTTACGGTCAATTTATCTCTGACAATGATGCCAAGATAATTCAATGGGGGAAAAGAACAGTGGTTTAAACAAATAGTGCTGGGACAACTTGATATCCACACACAAAAGAATGAAGTTGGATCACTCCCTCATACCATTCACAAAAATTCACTCAAAATGGATCACAGAAACAGCTAAAACTATAAAACTCTTAGAAGAAGACCTAAGAGAAAATTCTCGTGACTTTGGGTTAGGCAAAGCTTCTTAACAAAAACAAACAAACAAAATAGACAAATTGGACTTTATCAAAAGTAAAAACTTTTGTTTCAAAAGACACCGTCAAGAAAGCAAAAAGAGGCTGAGTGTGGTGCCTCACGTCTGTAATCCTAGCACTCTGGGAGGCCCAGGCGGACGGATCACGAGGTCAAGAGATCGAGACTATCCTGGCCAACATGGTGAAACCCCGTCTCTACTAAACATACAAAAATTAGCTGCGCATGGTGGCATGTGCCTATAGTCCTAGCTACTCGGGAGGCTGAGGCAGGAGAATGGCTTGAACCCGGGAGGCAGAGGTTGCAGTGAGCCGAGATCATGCCACTGCACTCCAGCCTGGCAACAGAGCAAGACTCCGTCTCAAAAAAAAAAAAAAAAAAAAGAAAGAAAGCAAGCAAAAAGAAACAGGGTGTAGTGGCTCATGACTGTAATCCCAGCACTTTGGGAGGCTGAGGCGGGCAGATCACCTGAGGTCAGTAGTTCAAGACCAGCCTGGCCAACATGGTGAAACCCGGTCTCTACTAAAAATAAAAAATTAGCTGGGAGTGGTGGCACACACCTGGGTCCCAGCTACTCAGGAGGCTGAAGCAGGATAGCTCAGGAGGCTGAAGCAGGAACCCAGGAGGCAGAGGTTGCAGTGAACCAAGATCGCGCCACTCCATTCCAGCCTGGGTGGTCAGAGCAAGACTGTCCCCCGACCAAAACAACAACAATAAAAACAAAACAAAAAAAGAAAGCAAAAGTCCACAAAAATTGGAGAAAATATTTGCAAATCATATATCTAACAAACTTGTATCCAAAACATATAAAGAACTCTTACACATCAAAAGACAAAAAGACAATCCAATTAAAAATGGACAAAGGCTTTGAACAGACATTTCTCCAAAGAAGATACACAAATGTCCAATAAGCACATAAAAGATGTTCAAACATAAGGCCTGGCATGGTGGCTCTAGCCTGTAATCCAGCACTTTGGGAGGCCCAGGGAGGCGGATCCTTTGAGGTCAGGAGTTCGACACCAGCCTGAACAACATGGTAATGCCCTGTCTCTACTAGAAATACAAAAAATTAGCTGGGTGTGGTGGCATGTGCCTGTAATCCCAGCTGCTAGGGAGGCTGAGGCAGGAGAATCGCTTGAACCTGGACAGAGTGAGATTCTGTCTCAAACAAAAAGTTCAAACATCATTAGCCATTTAGCCATCAGAGAAATACAAATCAAAACTACAATGGGATACCATCTCACACCCACCATTAGTTATTATAAAAAAGGTGGATAAGTGTAGTGAAGATGTGAAGGAACTGGCATCCTCATATATTGCTGGCAGGAATGTAAGACGGTACAGCCACTTTGGAAAACAGTTTAGCAGTTTCTCAAAATGTTAAACACGTAGTTACCATATGACCCAGCACTTCCACTCTTTGGTATATAACCAAGAGATATGAGGACATATTTCCACACAAAAATTTGTACATAGTATCACTATTTATAATAGCAAAAAAAAAAAAAAAAAAAAAGTGGAAATCCAAAATGTCTATCAACTAATGAATGGATAAACAAAATGTGACAAATCCATACCATGGAATATTATTCAACCATAAAAAAGAACGAAACACTGATTGATTGATTCATGACACAACATTGATGACCCTTAAAAATATTATACTTGGCTGGGCGTGGTGGTTCATGCCTGTAATGCCAGCACTTTGGGAGGCCGAGGCAGGCGGATTGCCTGAGCTCAGGAGTTCGAGACCGCCCTGGGCAACACAGCAAAATCTCGTCCCTACTAAAATACACACAAAAAATTTAGCCGGGTGTGATGGTGGGTACCTGTAGTCCCAGCTACTCGGGAGGCTGAGGCAGGAGAATTGCTTTAACCCAGAAGGTGGAGGTTGCAGTGAGCTGAGATCGCATCACTGCACTCCAGCCTGGGCGACAGAGGGAGACCCTGTCCCCAAAAATAAAAAATTAAAATTAAAATTAAAAAATTATGCTTAGGCACAACTATGATACATCAACTGAAAAATATCAGGCTGGGTGTGGTGACTCATGCCTGTAATTCCAGCACTGTGGGAGGCTGAGGTGAAAAGATTCCTTGAGGCCAGGGGTTCAAGACCAGCCTGGACAACACAGTAAGACCCTGTCTCCATGAAAATAAATGAATAAACAACAATAATTAAAACTGACCTCCTGAAGATAAGAAAAAGAGTTAACTAGGAGATAAGAGAAAATTCAAGAATTGTTAAGTCATTAATTTGAGATGGAGTTCTGGGTCTTTTGCTTCCCTTCCATCAACTAAGTGAGGAAGGTTCCAACAGAAACAAATGGGAGTGCCTAAAAGAAAACTAGCATCTCTTTCCTGGTTACACAGGCAACAGACTTGGTGATCTGCCTGAGCTCTGTCTATCTGAACAGAAGGAGAGAATTTTAAAAAGTGCCCACTGGAGCCTGAACCATCCTGCTGGTATCCATCCAAAGGAGTCCAGCAGTATGAGGTCAAGGATACACAGCAGGTGGTAAAAGCCACAGAAAAGTCTAAAAACCAAAAGTGGAGATCAAGTCCCTCTGGGCCAGGCCTGGCTATTGCTGCAAACACAGAGATGGTGAGTGATAACTGGATATGAGACTGGAGTTTTAAAGAGAATTCTGATTCTATTAAGCTCTGTAAAATAAAACCTGCAAGGCACTGATCTAGAAAGAAGCAAAAGAACCCTGGGTCAGCAAAATACTTATTCTTAAATCTACTACAACAATGTATGTGTGATTTTTTTAAAAAGAAACTTACAGGCAAAGCTGAGGGGTAGAGGGAATACTTGGGGTGGAGAGTAATTTACTCTTCCAGGGGCCAACAGGCTTTAAAGTCAATTTCAAAAATACACATGCTTAGTAAAAGCATCCAGATATAAAAGGTAGTGTATTTAGAATTCCATTTATAAAATGTTCAGAATAGGCAAATTCATAGAGGTCATGTAAATTAGTGGATGCCAGGGGTTAGTGGACGGAAGATAGGGAGTGACTGGTAAAGAGTACAGGGTTTCTTTTTGGGGTTCTAAAACTGATTGTGGTGACAGCTGTACAACTCTGTTTGAATACACTACAAAACAGGCAGGCACGGTGGCTCATGCCTGTAATCCCAGCACTTTGGGAGGCTGAGGCAGGCAGATCACTTGAGGCCAGGAGTTCGAGACCAGCCTGGGCAACATGGTGAAACCCTGTTTCTACTGAAAATATAAAAATTAGCTGGGTGTGGTGGCGTGAGCCTGTAGTTCCAGCTACTCAGGATGCTGAGGCAAGAGAATTCGCTTGAACCTGGGAGGTGGAGGTTGCAGTGAGCTGAGGCTGCGTCACTGCACTCCAGCCTGGGTAACAGAGCAAGACCCTGTCTCGAAAAAAGAAAAAAAAGAAGAAAAAAAAGAAAATATACTAAAAGCCACTGAATTATACCCTTAAAATGAATGAATTATACCCTTAAACCCACTGAATTATACTCTTAAAGTGAGTTCATATACTGTATGGTATATGAACCATATATGGTATGAACCATACAGTATATGAACTCTATCTCAATAAAGCTGATTAAAAAGGAACCTGTAAGAAATAAATAAAATAAAAAGGAACCTGTATACACATTTTCAAATACTAAATATGATTAAAAGGTGTTGTTTTTCTGCTAGCATTGGGTCAAAAAGGAAAAAAAAGTTGATATACTTCATCTCTGAACTAGATCTAGAAAGAAACAAAAACAACTACACTGAAATCATACTCTGTCTACAAAATGTCATTAAACATCTTAAGTTCAGTTCTAAAGATTTGTGTTTCCAGATAATACAATGTCAAGAACTACTGATCAGACCTGTATAAATTTCTATGTTCAAATTCAAGCCCTTACCTCTCAAAATTCAATTCTAAGACTAATAACCCAATAGAAGATTAGAGGTAGGGAAACAGTAGTAACAACTGCTAAGGAATCAGACAATAGAACCTTGTGTAAAATATCCTCGAAATCTTGAGGAATACGTTCTGATTGTATTTTCCAGTTGCTTGAGAACTTATAAGGGAATGGTATAAAATATAAAATAATTTCTAGACCAGGCATGGTGGCTCACACCTGTAATCCCAGCACTTTGGGAGGCCGATGTGGGTGGATCACGAGGTCAGGAATCGAGACCATCCTGGCTAACATGGTGAAACCCCGCCTCTACTAAAAACACACACAAAAAATTAGCCGGGCGTGGTGGCGGGCGCCTGTAGTCCAGCTACGCGGGAGGCTGAGGCGGGAGAATGGCATGAACCCGGGAGGCGGAGCTTGCAGTAGCTGAGATCGCGCCACTGCACTCCAGCCTGGGTGACAGTGTGAGACTCCATCTCAATAAATAAATAAATAAATAAATAAATAAATAAATAAATAAATAAAATAAACATAAATAAAATTCCTCAGCCTGGGCAACATTGCAAGGCCCTATCTCTACAAAAAAAAACTTTAAAAAAAAAAATTAGCCAGTCATGGTGGCATGTGCCTATATTAGGCTGAGGCTGGAAGACCCCTTGAGCCCAGAAGGCTATGCAGTGAGCTATGATCGAGCCACTGTAAAGGCAGATAAGTGTAGTGAGGATGTGAAGGAACCGGCACAAGAAATCCCATACTCCTTACCACTCAAGCATGGGCAAGAGTGAGATCCTGTCTCAAAATAAACACATAAATAATTTTAAAAATAAAAAGGCCGAGCACGGTGGCTCATGCCTGTAATTCCTGCACTTTGGGAGGCTGAGGCGGGCAGATCACTTGAGGCCAGAAGTTCAAGACCAGACTGGCCAGCATGGGAAAACCCCTTCTCTACTAAAAATACAAAAAAGTTAGCTGGGCATGGTGGCGAGTGCCTGTAATCCCAGCTACTTGGGAGGCTGGGGTAGGCAAATTGCTAGAACCCAGGAGGCGGAAGCTGCAGTGAGCCGAGATGGCACCATTGCACTCCAGCCTGGGCAACAAGAGCAAAACTCCAACTTAAAAAAATAAAAAGAAAATAGTTTCTCCATGCTCATGGGCATACATGTGATATAATTCTATACTAGCTTTGAACTGTGAATGGGTACTGCATGCTAATCAAATGCAAATAATGCGTTTTTATAAAAGTTGCTAACCACATTCTAGACAAAGAAATTCTGGCCAGGTGCAGTAGCTCATGCCTGTAATCCCAGCACTTTGGGAGGCGGAGGCGGGCGGATCACCTGAGGTCAGGAGTTCAAGACCTGCCTGACCAACACAGAGAAACCCCATCTCTACTAAAAATACAAAAAATAAGCCAAGTGTCGTGGCACATGCCTGTAATCCCAGCTACTCAGGAGGCTGAGGCCGGAAAATCACTTAAACAAAAAGGCCAGTGAGCCGAGATCACACCACTGCACTCCAGCCTGGGTGACAGAGACTCCGTCTAAAAAAAAAAAAAAGAGAGAGAGAGAGAAATTCTGACCTGGTTTAGTAAGTAAAAAGCGCTTTAAGCTACTGGCTATTGATATGAGATGCTAATCTGAAGATAAGAAAATAAATGTTTTTCAACCTTCAATGCCCTAAGGTAGAACCCCATAGCATACTTGTGATATTTCTTTTTATATTTTTTCCATTAATTTAATGACTGAAACTAATATGCAGGTATTTTAAGAATTTTCTGCTCAATACTATCTTTATAGTCAATTCTAGATGACCCCTTGACCACTAATAAGCCAGCTTCTACACAGCAATAAATAGCCAGCCTCCTCAAAATTATACTATAGATATTGACACTGCCTTTAATAAAAGGAAAATATGATTTATAGTACAAAAAATTCCTGGCCGGGCACGGTAGCTCACATCTGTAATCCCAGCACTTTGGGAGGCCGAGGCAGGTGGATCACAACGTCAGGAGTCTTGAGACCAGCCTGGCCAACATAGTGAAATCCCGTCTCCACTAAAAATACAAAAAAAATTAGCTGGCCTGGTGGCAGACTCCTATAATCCCAGCTATTTGGAAGGCTGAGGCAGGAGAATCACTTGAACCCAGGAGGCGGAGGTTTCAGTGAGCCAAGATCAAGCCACTACACTCCAGCCCGGGTGACAATGCGAGACTCCGTTTCAAAAAAAAAAAATTCCTAACTCTCCATAGAAAGCAGTTTTGTCACTTCCAGAGAACCTCACAACCAAATATTAAATGTACTCTTGTCCCCTTAAGACTACATCAACTGATGGGCCAGGCATGGTGGCTCACGCCTGTAATGCCAGCACTTTGGGAGGCCGAGGCGGGCGGATTAAGAGGTCAGGAGTTGGAGACCAGCCCGGCCAACATAGTGAAACCCTGTCTCTATTAAAAATACAAAAAATTAGCCGGGCATGGTGGCAGGCGCCTGTAATCCCAGCTACTCGGGAAGCTGAGGCAGGAGAATCGCTTGAACTCAGGAGGCAGAGGTTGCAGTGAGCCAAGATCATGCCATTATACTCCAGCCTGGGCAACAGTGCAAGACTCCGTCTCGGAAAAAAAAAAAAGGACTACATCAACTGAATCTATTTTCAAATTTGACTTCTTATTTAGCCAACAAAAACTCAAGGGCCTTACCTTATATATTTCTCAGGCACCCCTCCACAACCTCTTTTTTTTTTTTTTTTTTTTAAGATGGAGTCTCACCCTGTCGCCCAGGCTGGAGTGCAGTGGTGCAATCTCGGCTCACTGCAACCTCCGCCTCCCAGGTTCAAGCGATTCTCCTGCTTCAGCCTCCGGAGTAGCTGGGACTACAGGCGTGCGCCACCATGTCCAGCTAATTCTTGTATTTTAGAAGAGACAGGGTTTCACCATATTGGCCAGAATGATCTCGGTCTCTTGATCTCGTGATCCGCCCACCTCGGCCTCCCAAAGTGCTGGGATTACAGGCATGAGCCACCGTGCCCAGTGCCTACCTCTTAATCCCAAAGTACATACCTCATCCACTTTTTTCATGGAGAAAGGAGGAGGGAGAACATCAACTGTGGTGTTTTTTTTGTTTGTTTTTTTGAGACGGAGTCTGTCACCCTGGCTAGAGTGCAGTGGTGAGATCTCGGCTCACTGGCCTTCCTATTCAAGCAATTCTCTGGCCTCTGGCTAATTTTTGTATTTTCAGTAGAGACGGGGTTTCACCATGTTGACTAGGCTGGTCTCGAACTGCCCTCAGGTGATCTGCCCCCCTCGGCCTCCCAAACTGCTGGGATTACAGGCGTAAGCTGACACGACTGGCCTGTGGTATTTTGATTACCTTTTCTCAAAACACCCTGGTTGCTGGGCATGGTGGCTCACAGCATTTTGGGAGGCGGAGGCGGGCCGATCACCTGAGGTCAGAAGTTCGAGACCAGCCTGACCAACATGGAGAGACCCCATCTCTACTAAAAATACAAAATCAGCCAGGCGTGGTGGCACATGCCTGTAATCCCAGCTACTCAGGAGGCTGAGGCAGGAGAATCGCTTGAACCCGGGAGGCGGAGGTTGCAGTGAGCCGAGATCATGCCATTGTACTCCAGCCTGGGCAACAAGATAGAAACTCCGTCTCAAAAACAAAACAAAACAAAACAAACAACAACAACACCCTGGTCACACAGGAAGAGAAGCTTGAAACAGGCAGAAAGTAAAAATGCCAGCTATTGATGATTGCCATTTTTGTCTCAAGAGTCCTCTCTATGGCTAAATCTATCTATCAGTCAGCATGTCAACAACCTTTAGTGGTATGATAACCTTACCTCAAATGAAGCATTAGGACCAAGGAAACAGGGTAAATAAACTTTATTAATTTTTGGATTAAGCCCTAAAGCTTCACAGGAATGGGAGTACTTTATATTTTCTGGAAAGATAAGATTCAGGGAAGAGGCTAGAACTCATAGTTACTTTCTTGCAATAGCAAAGAAACTATGCTACACTTTGAAGAGAAAAAAAAGCCAGAAGGAACACTATCAGTGAAGCAGAATAGGATCCCAAACAATACTCTTCAAGAGGATTTGATTAGGCATATTTAACTATTGATTAGGCATATTTATTCAAACAAGGGCAACTTCAGAAACAGCACATTAGCAAGATTTTAATACCCTAAGCAGTTATCTCTCAGGAGGAAGATTAGGATGTAAGGAATAGTCTAGTAAGATCTCTACACACTAAACCGTCCCTGACAAAAAAATCATTTTCTAATTGAGGAGAAACCAAAAATAAAGGGAAATGCCCTACAGAGAAGCAGCAAATAGTATGGAATCACTGGGCAAACCAACGTGAAACACTGAGTAGCCAAGCAACTCAATCCGTAAGTAAAAGTAGAAAGAAGGGTACCAAAGAAATGAAAAAGCAACAGCAGAGAAGTGAAAAATATTAAATGAGAAACCTGGAAGAAACGTTTTACTGCGAGATGGAATATTCACCTCAAATCTCACAACGTTAACAGAAAATGCCATGGAAATGGAACTTCTTGACTACCTACTTTACAAAAAGACTTTCCTATGAAACTATATCCAAATTTATTTATTTATTCTTTTTTTTTTTTTTTTTGAGACAGTGTCTCACTCTGTCGCCCAGGCTGGAGTACAGTGGCACCATCTTGGCTCACTGCAACCTCCGCCTCTGGGATTCAAGCGATTCTCCTGCCTCAGCCTTCCAAGTAGCTATGATTATAGGCACGCACCACCACATTCAGCTAATTTTTTGTATTTTAATAAAGACGGGGTTTCTTCATGTTGTCCAGGCTGGTCTCGAACTCCTAAGCTCAGGCAATCCGCCCGCCGCAGCCTCCCAAAGTGTTAGGATTACAGGCGTGAGCCACCACGCCTGGCCTATTCATTTATTTTTTGAGACAGCGTCTCGCTCTGTCGCCCAGATTGGAGTGCAGAGGGGCAATCTTGGCTCAATGAAGGAGGCTCTGCCTCTCAGGCTCAAAGTGATTTTCTATCTCAGCCTCCCAAGTAACTGGGACTACAGGTGGATGCCACCATGCCCAGCTAATTTTTTTGTATTTTTTGTAGAGACAGGGTTTTTGCCATGTTGCCCAGGCTGGTCTCGAACTCCTGAGCTCAGGTGATCTGCCTGCCTCAGCCTCCCAAAATGCTGGGATTACAGACGTGAGCCACTGCGCCCAGCCTAGATATTTCTAATAGACAATTACATCTACCAAATAGTTATACTGTGTATGGTGGTGAAATATGAATGCTATGCTTCAGTTTGACACAGATGATTAACAATGTCTAGTGTCTTCAACGATCTCATCCTACAAATTCTTTCCACCAAAACAGTGTCCTAACCTTTCTGGGCCTCAATTTCTTAGCTATAAAATGTGGGAGCCGCAGGGTGTGGTGGTTCATGCCTGTAATCCTAGTACTTTGGGAGATCGAGGCAGGCAGATCACCTAAGTCAGGAGTTCAACACCAGCCTGACCCACAGGAAGAAACCCTGTCTCTACTAAAAATACAAAATAAGCCAGGCGTGGTGGCACATGCCTGTAATCCCAACTACTGGGGAGGCTGAGGCAGGAGAATTGCTCGAACCTGGGAGCCGGAGGTTGCGGTGAGCCGAGATCGCGCCATTGCATTCCAGCCTGGGCAACAAGAGCGAAATTCTGTCTCAAAAAAAAAAAAAGGAGCCAAAGCAGATGAGATGAACTATAGGATCCACTCCAATCTTGAAATTTTATACCTAATTATAAAATTGTTATTAAGGTCAGTTATGAATATAAAATTTGAATCGGAAAACAAAACATTTAAGTTCATACTGTCATTCCAGAGCTAACCACAGGGAGGAGCGAGGGATCTGAAACAATTCCCAAGGGAGACAGTATTTCGCTGTTACCTGAAGCCCACCCGGTAGGTGGAGAAACCCTCAATACCAGACCCTTTTGCCTAGACTTCAGAATGCTCTTCACAAAGACACGGTTAACCCGTCTTCCTCCCTTTCCTCCCTACCGCAGTTTTCCCTCTTCTCTTTTGTAGTTTCACATCAAGTTTTACCTAATACTACTACTTTCCCCCCAATATTTTTCCTTTCCCCTTTTGTCCAGAGTAAAATTTTCTAGAAAAGCCCTTTGTAGGTAGGTTGTAATGAAAAAAATTGATGAAATGACTTACAATCAAAGAAACTATAAACTACAATTACAGGCAAATGAGAATTACTGATTAAGTTTTAGAGAAATCCTAAGAGAGAAAGAAAACGAAGCATAATAAAAAGGAAAATCTAGGGACTGACATAATTCAAGTTTTCCGAAGTTAGTAAAAGGCCCTGAAAAGAGTGCAAATGAGTGACAACTCCTGGAGGTCGGGTCCAGCCTCTGAAATTAACATGCAAGAGCCCAAGGCCAGGCAACCAAAATGTGAAACAGACTCTGCCCGGGGTTCCTTTCACTGTCAAACTCCTAGCCAAAAGAGGCTTCCCACATCACATATTTTAAATATTAAAATTTAAAAAGTTATTCATATCTATTCACCTCTCCCTTGAAAAACAAATGAATAAATAGCCCCTATTTGCGTCTTTACTCCCACACTAAACCTCACACCGTTGATGAGCCTGGAGGGCTAGGTTGGCACGAGAGGATGGCGCCAAAGCTCGGGGAGAGGGCGGTCAGTGGGCGGAAGGTGCCTCTTCCCACATGGCCGAGCCCTCGCCGCCACTGGCCACCGGCACACGGTCCCCAAGCATCGGGAGCTCCCTCTCGGCCCTGACCCCGCGGTCTCTGTCGCCCCGCAAACGGCCGCTGCGGCCGCAGGCTCCCAATTGGGACCCTTCCCAGGGGAGGACCCCATCCCCCGCTCCCTTTCTCCGTCAGATTCCCGCCCCGCAGCGGCCAGCCTATTGGCCCCTGCCTCCTCACCTCCATGGAGACGCGCCAGCCTTGCATGGCGGAGAAGCCGTAGGGCAGCGGCAGGCGCGGGGCGCCGACCCCGTCCCCGGAGCACTTCACCGTGTTGGGCTGGGAGAGGTAGGCACCCATGGCGGCGGCTGGCCGGCGGCCTCAGGTGCAGGAAAGCTGGGCGCGACCCGTGCCGGAGCCGAAGCCCCGGGGGTGCGCGCGGCAGGAGCAGGCCCCGCGGCGCGACCGACGCAAGGTGCCGGTGAAAGGCGCGAGGCCGGCCAGGAGGCGGTAACGGGACGGGAGCTGTGAGGGAGCGGAAGCGGAAACGGCGCCGCTCCAGACCCCGCCCGGCCGGCGCGGCGGGGCCAGGCGCTGCGGGCAGTCATTTCCTTAGCAACTCGCCCCGCCCGCAGGGACAACGGCCCGCCCAACGGCCGCTCCCGCGAGACTAGCGCGACCACGCCCACCAACGGCCGCCGTCCTACTCCGCTGCCTCGCGCAGGTGGCAGGTCGCCTCTGGCAGCACCTCTTCCTTCGTTCCCAGTCCCCAGCCTCTTGGCGTTTTGTCTGACGCCTCTTTTGTGTCGGACTCGACGCTTTCAGCCCGTCCTCCAGTGTTTTCATCCCCCTCTCCCCAACGTTGCACTCTCAGACTCCGCAAACCCCGCCCGATTTGGTTCAATTAAAGTTGACCAGTATTTGTTCCGAGCTTAGGAAGTACTTGGCCAGGCCCTGCGAGGCCTATATGAGAAGAATGTGAGTCTTTTCTGAAAGCGAAGACCTCGATCTGTGATATAATTCGAGTTAATACAATGTAGAAATGTTTGGTACAGCCTATTCTGGGTGGGAAAAGCTCAAGGATGGGAGAAGGAGCTGTTTCTTGGAGGATTGAAAGGATGTAGGCTCTCAGAGAGGATGCCTCTGGATTGCATTATGCCACAGGAAAAGGGAATAATGTTATAAGGGTTGGAGGAGTGAGGGAAGAATGTGAACTGCATTTGGGGAGGATTTCTGAGGAAGCTGGCTGGACTCGGAGAATGATTGTAAGTGGTAATATTAACTAGCTAGCTTGATAAAAAGAAGCGCCAAGATGAGTGACTTGGACTTCATTGTCGTCCTGGTGTAACCTTTGGCATCGTTTGTCTAGTCTTTGTATGCAGTGTACATTGGAGGGAGAGAGTCTGGGGCACTGTTGTGTTGTTGTTTTTTGTTTGTTTTTGAGACAGAGTCTCGCTCTGTCGCCCAGGCTACAAGCTCCGCCTCCCGGGTTCACGCCATTCTCCTGCCTCAGCCTCCCGAGTAGCTGGGACTACAGGCGCCCGCCACCACGCCTGGCTAATTTTTTGTATTTTTAGTAGAGACGAGGTTTCACCATGTTAGCCAGGATGGTCTCCATCTCCTGACCTCGTGATCCGCCCGCCTCGGCCTCCCAAAGTGTTGGGATTACAGGCGTGAGCCACCGCACCCCGCCTACTATTGTTTTTTTTTTAAGACAGAGTTTCGCTCTTGTTGCCCAGGCTGCAGTACAGTGGCGCTATCTTGGCTCACTGCAACCTCCGCCTCCCGGGTTCAAGCGATTCTCCTGCCTCAGCCTCCCCAGTAGCTAGGATTCCACGCCTGGCTAATTTTTGTATTTTTAGTAGAGACGGGGTTTCACCATGTTGGCCAGGCTGGTCTCGAACTCCTGACCTCGTGATCTACCCGCCTCAGCCTCCCAAAGTGCTGGGATTACAGGCGTGAGCCACCGCGCCTGGCCTGGGGCACTGCTACTAGTTAGAGAGCTCTTACTCTAAGCAGGAGATGAGAAGAGCTGGGAGTAAGGTGGTACCACGCAGGGTGGCAATGGGAATCCAGATGAAAGGACAAATTAGACAATAACAAATAAGACAGATTTGGTAATAAATTGCATTCAAGGGATGGAGAGAAAAGGAGAAATTCTCCAAACTGTGACAAAATTGATTCTTTTCGGCCGGGCACAGTGGCTCACACTTGTAATCCCAGCACTTTGGGAGGCCAGGGGGGGTGGTGGATCACTTGAGGCCAGAAGTTCGAGACCAGCCTGGCCAACATGTGAAACCCGTCTCTACTAAAAATACAAAAATTAGCCAGGCGTAGTGGTGCGCTCCTGTAATCCCAGCTACTTGGGAGGCTAAGGCAGGAGAATAGCTTGAACCCCAGAGGCGGAGGTTGCAGTGAACCAAGATGGCGCCACTGCACTCCACCCTGGGTGACAGAGCAACTCCGTCTCAAAAAAAAAAAAAGATTCTTTAAAAAGATAAAACTAATCATGGCTTCTTCATGCTCTTCAGATAGTCCAAATTCCTTATAGTTTACAAGACCCTTCATGCTAATCATCCAGATTCACGTATGCCTCTCTTTAACTCTCCATTTCTCCTACAACTCTGCTTCAGCAATGTGTTTGGGTGCATCTAAAGCCATGCTTTCTCTTACACTTTTACCCATGGAGCACACCTCTCCACACCCCTCTTGACCATCACTTTCTCCAGGAAATCTCTACTATCACTATACTAGTTTGGGTCCACACTTGTTTGTCTTTCCTGATAGAATATAAGCCTTTATGAAGGCAGAAGTTCCATTAAACTTACCATTGTGTTTTCCAGCATCCCTTGCAAAGTTGTATGTGCTGAATAATATTTAAATATTTGTTGAATGAATGAATAACACCAAGATTTTGACTCTGCATAACAAAATGTGGTGGAGCCATTAACAGAAAAAGGTGCAGTTTGAGGGGATGCTAGTTTTGGGGGGAAAACAGTGGTTCAGTTTAGGGTGACAACTAATATAAAAACATTGAAAATATTAGATTGGAGTTAAGCCATGAGAGTGGAAAAGATGTTAATTAGGCTTGCAGGTTGCCAGGAACCTAGATGAGATCTCTGACCAAAGCAGCGTAGAGGGAGCCTATAAAATTACTCAGCCTTGGTTGCAGTGAGCTGAGATGGTGTCACTGCGCTCCAGCCTGGGCGACAGAGTGAGACCCTGTCTCAAAAAACAAACAAATGAACAAAACAGCAACAACAAAAATTACTCAGCCTCTTCTTTCTTCTCCTTCTGCTCCTCCTCTTCCTCCTTCTTCTAAGAAATGAGGTCTTGCTATGTTGCTGAGGCTGGTCTTGAACTTCTGGGCTCAAGCAATCCTTCCACTTTAGCCTCCCAAATAGCCAGGACCACAGACATGTGCCACTATGCCCGCCTTCTTTTTTTTCTTTCTTTCTTTCTTTTTTTTCTTTTTGGCCTTTGTTTTTTCCTAAGAATGGAATGTGACATTGTTTAAAGAGCATGAATTTTGCCACGTATTACCTATGAGATCTTTCACAAGTTACTTATTCCCTCTCAGGCTAAGTTCATCTGCAAGACAGACATACAGCATCTACTCTTCAAGACTGCTTTAAGGATAAGAGGAATTGAATGTAAAGTGCTGAGTTATCCATAAATGTTGTATATTATTCAACAAAAGACTGCTGTTTAAGTGTCCATACATACACGCTAAATATGGAATGGAAGCCACATTTAATTGTGTTCACAAAAAATAGGAGGTGGCCTGAAAATAAATGGGAAAAAAACAGACAAGAAAAAAAGTGGAAAAGAAAATATAACTCGAGGCTGGGCACAGTGGCTCACGCCCGTAATCCCAGCACTTTGGGAGGCTGAGGCAGGCGGATCACTTAAGGTCAATAGTCCGAGACCAGCCTGGCCAACATGGTGAAACCCTCTCTCTACTAAAAATACTATATAAACACACACACGCACACACACAATATGACTCAAGGAAAAAGTAACGCACTGGGAGAGCAATGATGTTACAGAGAGGGGAGATAGATACTAAGGGGGATCATGGAAAGAGGTGAAAAAGGAGAAAGAGTATGAAGATTATCCCCTCACCATCCTATTCCCCTCAAAGTCACTACAGTATATTTCCAATGACGTAAAGGTTTCATGCTTTGACTAGAAGGGAGAAAGAAAAAAATTTTTAAAAAAAGGCCGGGCGCAGTGGCTCATGCCTGTAATCCCAGCACTTTGGGAGGCCGAGGCGGGTGGATCACGAGGTCAGGAGATCGAGACCATCCTGGCTAACATGGTGAAGCCCTGTCTCTACTAAAAAATACAAAAAATTAGCCGGGCGTGATGGTGGGCGCCTGTAGTCCCAGCTATTCGGGAGTCTGAGGCAGGAGAATGGCATGAACCCAGGAGGCGGAGCTTGCAGTGAGCCGAGATCGCGCCACTGCACTCCAGCCTGGGCGACAGAGCAAGACTCTGTCTAAAACAAAAACAAAAACAAAAAAAACACCCAAAACGCAATACTGTATTCATAGATCGATTGATAATGCTGAGTCTGTCTTTAAAGTATGAGCTGCAAAAATCTGGCTAATCAGACATGGTAATAGAGCCAGCTCCTGAACATGTACTTGAGGTGTTAGTCCACATGAAAAAAGGGTTTTTATGGCAGGCATGGTGGCTCACACATGTAATCCCAGCACTTTGAGAGACTGAGGTGGGTGGATCATCTGAGGTCAAGAGTTCAAGACCAGCTTGACCAGTATGGTGAAACCCCGTCTGGCCGGGCACGGTGGTTCACGCCTGTAATCCCGGCACTTTGGGAGGCTGAGGCGGGCAGATCACGAGGTCAGGAGTTCGAGATCAGCCTGACCAACGTGGTGAAACCCCGTCTCTACTAAAAATACAAAAATCAGCTGGGCGCGGTGACACACACCTGTAATCCCAACTACTTGGGAGGTTGGGGCAGGAGAATCGCTTCAACCCAGGAGGCAGAGGTTGCAGTGAGCTGAGATCGTGCCATGGCACTCCAGCCTGGGCAATAGAGCGAGACTTTGTCTCAGAAAAAAAAAAGAAACCCTGTCTCTACTAGAACTACAAAATTAGCAGGGTATGGTGGCAACATGCCTGTAATTCCAGCTACTTGGGAGGCTGAGGCAGGAGAATCACTTGAACCTGGGAGGCAGAAGTTGCAGTGAGCCGAGATTGCGCCACTGCACCCCAGTCTGGGTGACAGTGCAAAACTCCGTCTCAAAAAAAAAAAAAAAAGAAATTATGAACCCTGAGGCATGTAATTATAGATCTCTGGGAATGTTGCCAGCCTGGGAGACATTGCCTTAAAGGTTAAATGTGGATGGGCGTGGTGGCTCACACTTGTAACCCCAGCACTTTGGAAGGCTGAGGCGGCCGGATCATCTGAGGTCAGGAGTTCGACACCAGCCTGGGCAATATGGTGAAACTCTGCCTCTACTAAAAATACAAAAATTAGGTGGGCGTGGAGGCAGTCGCCTGTAATCCCAGCTACTTGGGAGGCTGAGGCAGGAGAATCGCTTGAACCTGGGAGGCGGAGGTTGCAGTGAGCTGAGATCGCGCCATTACACTCCAGCCTGGGCCACAGAGCAAGACTCCATCTCAAAAAATATATATATATATATATATATAAAATGCTCTAACTTTAGAGTATAATGTGACATCAGTTCAATTGTAAATTTGAATGTGAACTGAAGATCACTCAAAAAAGTGTTAATCTAGATCATCCAAAATATGCCAATATGCTTGTATTTATATTGCATATTATAAATTTATGTTGTCTTCCTATGTTACCCAGGCTGGCCTCAAACTCCTGGGCTCAAGCAATCCTCCCACCTCAGCCTCCTGAGTAGGTGCATGCTGCTGTGCCTGGATCTCATTGTTTTTGACCCTTTCTTCATATACATGTGATTCATATACATCAATATTATACTATTCATGAAATGATACCTTTAAAAGCTAAGCAGTTTTGATACCGTATTCCTTCTTGGTTGTGATTAAAGGTGAAAGATTGATCCAGAGAGGAAAAAAATAATCTCAGGGACAAGATTTAGGGCTAAGAAAGAAGGAATTCAAATATTTTGAAGGTACTAAAAACGAAGAGGGAGAGTCTATTTCTGGGATTCTGGGCTAGTTCTTACTCCCCTTTATACTCATTAATTTATATATATTTTTTCTGTAGATGATAATATTTTGACTTTTTTTTTTTTGAGACAAAGTCTCACTCTGTCACCCAGGCTGGAGTGCAGTGGCGCGATCTCGGCTCACTGCGACCTCCGCCTCCCAGGTTCAAGTGATTCTCCTACCTCAGCCTCCCAAGTAGCTGTGACTACAGGTGTGTGCCACCACACCCATCTTTTTTTTTTGTAATTTTAGTGGAGGCAGGTTTTCATTGTGTTAGCCAGGATGGTCTGGATCTTCTGATCCTCGTGATCCGCCCACCTCGGCCTCCCAAAGTGTTGGGATTACAGGCGTGAGCCACGGTGCCGGGCCATATTTTGACATCTTTTCTTTTTTTTTTGAGTTGGAGTCTCGCTCTGTCGCTGAGGCTGGAGTGCAGTGGCACGATCTTGGCTCACTGCAACCTCCTCCTCTGGGTTCAACCAATTCTCCCTGCCTCAGCCTCCTGAGAAGCTGGAATTACAGGCGCCCGCCAACACGCCCGGCTAATTTTTGTATTTTTTAGTAGAGACTTGGTTTCACCATGTTGGCCAGGCTGGTCTTGAACTCCTGACCTCAGGTGATCCGCCTGCTTCGGCCTCCCAAAGAGCTGGGATTACAGGTGTGAGCCACTGCACCCGGCCCATATTTTGACATCTTATAAAATCCTTTCTGGCTGGGAGAGACTGCCCTTCCAATGCTAACCAATTAGAGATAGCAAAGGACTTTTTTTTTTTTTTTTGAGATGGAGTCTTGCTCTGTCACACAGGCTGGAATGCAGTGGTGCCATCTTGGCTCGCTGCAACCTCCGCCTCCTGGGTTCAAGCAATTCTCATGCTTCGGCCTCCTGAGTAGCTGAGACTACAGGCACAGGCCGCCACACCCGGCTAATTTTTGTATTTTTAGTAGAGACTGGAGTTTCACCATATTGTCCAGGCTGGTCTCAAACTCCTGACCTCAAGTGATCCACCTGCCTAGGCCTCCCAAAGTGCTGGGATTATAGGTGTGAGCCACCACGCCCAGCCAAAACATTCCTTTGATACATAAACTGACCAGTCCAGCGCTATACCTCCCCTATCTGGCCTGTACATCACAAGAAGCAATATTCTTTTGCCTTAATCATCGCAGGCAATTAGGGACCATCCCTAAAGTTTACAGCCTGCAGGAGTTATTCAAACTAGCCAACCCTAAACTCTTTGCCCTGCCTTGCCTTACCCTTAGAAACCCCAACAAAAGTTCTGGCCTAGGCCAGGCGCAGTGGCTCACGCCTGTAATCCCAGCACTTTGGGAGGCCTAGGCGGGCGGATCACGAGGTCAGGAGTTCGAGACCAGCCTGGCCAACATGGCGAAACCCTGTCTCTACTAAAAATACAAAAAATTAGCCGGGCATGGTGGCGCACACTTGTAATCCCAGCTACTCAGGAGGCTGAGGCGGGAGAATTGCTTAAACCTGAGAGGCGGAGGTTGCAGTGAGCCAAGATCGTGCCACTGCACTCCAGCCTGGGTGACAGAGCGAGACTCTGCCTCAAAAAAAAAAAAAGTTCTGGCCTAGGTTGGGCGCAGTGGCTCATCTTTGTAATCCCAACACTGTGGGAGGCCGAAGCACATGGATCACCTGAGGTCAGGAGTTTGAGAACAGCCTGACAAACATGGTGAAACCCTGTCTCTACTAAATACAGAAAAATAAGCCAGGTGTGGGGGCACATGCCTGTAATCCCAATTACTTAGGGGTCTGAGGCAGGAGAATCGCTTGAACCTGGGAGGCGGAGGTTGCAGTGAGCTGAGATTGTGTCATTGCACTCCATCTTGGGCAACAAAAGTGAGACAGAGAAAAAGTTCTGGTCTATACTTTCTCCTTGTTACTGTCTTCTGCTACCTGACCCAAACTTGGCATTTCCCCTGTGACCTTGTGTGGCATATAATGGCCCTCTTTCTAAAACCTGTGAGTGTAATAAATTTTGTTTTATTGTGCCTCTCCCGTGTCTCCTCTTGGCTGCACCTGACTGACCGTCCCCTAAAGGAACACAGAACAAGTGCCCAATAAATGAAACTATTTTTTTAAGTCAAAAAAGTGTTATGTTTTACAGTTGTACTTTTCTATTTCTAGAAGGCAAGACATAAATTAATCTTGAAGCAATCTGCCTATACTCATGGAAATCACTAGAATGGGCCCTTTAGACACATATAAAAGAAATACCTATCTCTATCCTAAAGAAAGTCACAAAAGGACCATTAACCAAAATTCAGGTCTTTCAGACTGGTATGCTGGGGTTTATCTTTTTATTAATAATATAAATTGTGGGTTGGGTATGGTGGCTCACGCCCATAATCTTAACACTTTGGGAGGCTGAGGCGGGCGGATTGCCTGAGCTTAGGAGCTTGAGACCAGCCTGGGCAACATGGCGAAAACCATCTCTACTAAAAATACAAAAAAATTAGCTGGGCATGGTGGCGAGCGCCTGTAATGCCAGCTACTCCGGAGGCCAAGGCAGGAGAATCTCTTGAAACTGGGAGGCAGAGGTTGCAGTTAGCCGAGATCGTGCCACTACACTCCAGCCTGTGTGACAGAGCGAGACTGTCGCAAAAAATAAAATAAAATCAATTGTGACTGGGCTTGGTGGCTTATGCTTGTAATCCCAGCACTGTGGGAGGCTGAGGTAGAAGGATTGCTTGAGCCTGAGAGGTTGAGGCTGCAGTGAGGTGTGGTTGCACCAGTGCACTCCAACCTGGGTGACAGAGCAAGACCCTGTCTCAAAATAATAATAATAATAATTGTGTCTTTAGCAGGATTGTGTCCTTCCAGTGGGGGGTGGGGGGGGGCAGGGAGAGATCATATTTTCTTTTAAATAAGGATATAGAGTGAACTGTCTCTTAAAATCCTTATTTGTTCGGCCGGGTGCGGTGGCTCACGCCTGTAATCCTAGCACTTTGGGAGGCTGAGGCAGGCAGATCATGAGGTCAGGAGATCAATACCACCCTGGCTAACACAGAGAAACTCTGTCTCTACTAAAAATACAAAAATTAGCCAGGCGTGGCGGCGTGTGCCTGTAGTCCCAGCTGCTGGGGAGGCTGAGGCAGGAGAATGGCGTGAACCCGGGAGGCGGAGCTTGCAGTGAGCCAAGATTGCACCACTGCCCTCCAGCCTGGGAGACAGAGCCAGATTCCATTTCAAAAAAAAAAAAAAAAAAATCCTTATTTGTTCTTAGGAGATCCATGTACGGGTTTTTTTTTTTTTAATTTATTTATTTTTTGAGATGGAGTCTCACTCTGTTGCCCAGGCTGGAGTGCAATGGCGCAATCTTGGCTCACTGCAACCGCTGCCTCCCAGATTCAAGTGATTCTCCTGTCTCAGCCTCCCAAGTAGCTGGGACTATAGGCGCATGCCACCACGCCCAGATAATTTTTGTATTTTTACTAGAGACGGGGTTTTACCGTGTTGCCCAGGCTGGTCTCGAACTCCTGAGCTCAGGCATTCGCCTGCCTGGGCCTCCCAAAGTGTTAGGATTACAGGAGTGAGCCACTGTGCCTGGCCTCCCCATCTTTTAACTATATATGTATATCCCGAGTTTTTGTGCTGCATTCTGTGTGAATTAACTTATTCTTTTGTTAGTCATACCAAACTTAGAGTTCTTTTTATTATTTTGTTTCTCTTAATACCAAACAAATCAGGCAAGGAATTTCTTTACTTGTTTTTGGCGAGATCTTTGTCACTCTCTCTCCAAACCTGCTCCAACAATTAACAAGTATCAGTGATCTGATTATCTCTCTAGTTTTCTCATTTATTTTCTGAAGAATGTTCTCCTTTTCATCCCTGAGAGGTCTGAGAAAAAAAAAGAAAAAAAGAAGAATTTCTCTCTGGAAAGTCTCCTCTCTTCCCTCCAAGACGTAATACATTTTATTTGTTTGTTTGTTTGTTTGTTTGTTTGAGACAGAGTCTCACTCTGTCGCCCAGGCTGGAGGGCAGTGGCACGATCTTGGCTCACTGCAACCTCCGCCTCCCGGGTTCAAGTGATTCTACTGCCTCAGCCTCCTGAGTAGCTGAGATTACAGGCGCGTGCCATCACGCCTGGCTAATATTTGTATTTTTAGTAGAGATGGGGTTTCTCCATGTTGGCCAGGCTGGTCTCGAACTTCTGACCTCAAGTGATTCGCCCGCCTCGGCCTCCCAAAGCGCTGGGATTACAGGCGTGAGCCACCGCGCCTAGACAATAAATTTTATTTTTTAAAAAAGATTAAATTTCAAACTGCAAAACTGGAGGTAAGGCAAAAGAAAGGAAACCCACACCCAGGTTCGAAATTTTCAACTATTACTGCTAAAAAGTGAGACATCTTCACAAAACTTGGAGTGGAAAACCATAGGTTTTATGGTCCAAGTTCCTGACTTCCAATACTGGAGAGTCTTCACTGGACTTTTCTTCACTTCCTTAACTGCTTGTTGAATTCCTATTTATCATTTAGAACGCAGCTCAGACAGATCAACTTTGTTCTTTGGGAAACCGTATGTATTAGTTTCCTATGACTGTTGTAACGCATTACCATAAACTTGGTGATATAAAGTGCCACACGTTTATTATTTTACAATTCCAGAGGACAGATATCTGAAATTAGTTTCGCTGGTATAAAGTTAAGGTGTTGGCAGCACTAGTGCCTTCTGGGGGATCTAGGGGAGAATCTGTTTCCTTGCCTTTTCTTTTTTTGAGACGGAGTCTCACTCTGTTGCCCAGACTGAGTGCAGTGGCGTGCGATCTTGGCTCACTGCAACCTCTGCCTCCCAGATTCAAGCGATTCTCCTGCCTCAGCTGCCCAAGTAGCTGGGATTACAGGTGCCCACCCAGCTAAGTTTCGTATTTTTAGTAGAGACGGGGTTTCACCATATTGGTCAGACTGGTTTTGAACTCCTGACCTCAGGTGATCCACCCACCTCGGTCTCCCAAAGTGCTAGGACTACAGGCATGAGCCACCGCATCCAGCTCCTTGCCTTTTCTAGCTTCTAGAGGCTGCCTGTATTCGTTGCCATCACTCCACCCTGCTTCTGTGGTCATATTTCCTTTTCTGTATTCATACCCTCCCTCTGCCTTCCTCTTACATGGATACTTGTGATCACATTTAGAGCCAACCGTGATAATCCAGGGTAATCTCCTGGATTATCAAAAATTTTAATTTAAGTCCCAGTGCAGTGGCTCATGCCTGTAATTTTGTAAAAATACAAAAATTAGCCGGGCATGCTGGCGGGTGCCCGTAATCCCAGCTACTCGGGAGGCTGAGGCAGAAGAATTGCTTGAACCTGGGAGGAGGAGGTTGCAGTGAGCCAAGATCGTGCCACTGCACTCCAGCCTGGGTGACAGAACAAGACTCCATCTCAACAACAACAACAAAACAACAACAACAACAACACGGCCAGGCGAGGTGGCTAACACCTGTAATCCCAGCACTTTGGGAGGCCGACAGGGGTGGATCCCTTGAGGCCAGAGGTTCGAGGCCAGCCTGGCCAACATGGCGAAACCCAGTCTCTACTGAAAATACAAAAATTAGCTGGGCATTGTGGCACGCACCTGTAGTCGAAGCTACTCAGGAGGCTGAGGCACAAGAATAGCTTGAACTGGGAGGCAGAGGTTGCAGTGAGCCGAGATTGGGCCACTGCACTTCAGCCTGGGCAACAGGGCGAGACTGTCTCAAAAACAAACAAAAAAAAGGGCAAAATAAATAATACATGAATTTGATTTGAACATAATTGAACACAATTGTGGAAATCAAATAATCTCAGCTGAATTAAGATTTAATTGGGCTATGTTTGTCTTTTTATTTCTCAGTGGCCCTATTTATGTATTTGTTTATCTTAGAAGTTGACTCAGTTCCTTATGATAGGACTTACAGGTATACAGCCAAATAATGTTCCCATTTAATAACTTTTAAAATGAAGCTCAGAGGCCTAAGGTATGAGGCAATGCCCCAAGGCATCATTCCAAGACAAGGATAAGGTGTGAGCTAGGGTTATGGTTACTATCCTTCAGCCTAATGACAGGCTATCTGTATCAGAATCACCTGGAAAAATTCTTAGACATGCAGAAACTCAAGTCTCCCTGACCCCAAGATTCATATTCAGCTGATCCAGGGAGGGTCCTGGAGATGTGTGTTTTAAAACACCTCAGCTAATTCACAATTATCAAGAAATCTAGGCTTCTCTTATTTAGTTTGAAATCATACAGAAATGTAAATGCAATTTTTATTTGGCCTTCAGTTTGAAAAAAGGCTCTTTTGGAAGAAAGGATCCACACCACATCCCTAGAGAAATGATTAGATTGAAGGCATGGCTTGCAAGCCTCACATTGAGAAAAAAAAAAAAAAAAAACTTAGAGCAGAAACCCAATAGGTTTTCCAATTGCCCTGATCTGTGGGAACTAAGACCTTGAAAGATTCTAGACAGTTTTATTGGAGTATGGGTGCGGCAACTCAAACCTATAATCCTAGCACTTTTGGGAGGCTGAGGTGGAAGGATTGCCTGAGCCCAGGAGTTTGAGGCTGGAATGAGCTATGATCACACCACTGCACTTCGGCCTGGGCAACAGAGCAAGACCCTGTCTCTAAAGAAAAAAACAAACAAACCTCACTCATTGTGAATTTAATGACTTTCAGTAAATTTACAGAGTTCTGCAACTGGCATGTCACAATGCAAGTTATAGTCCACATGGGAAATTAGGTTAGCAGGTCACCAGGGAAGCTCAGACTTAGAACAAATAGAAATGAGTAGTCTCAAAAATAGACAAGTGAGATTGCATCAAACAACAACAACAATGGAAACTATCGACAGAGCGAAGAGACAGACTATGGAATGGGAGAATATATTTGCAAACTATGCATCTGATAAGGGGCTAATGTTAATATCCAAAATATATAAGAAACTCAAACAACTCAATAGCAAGAAAAACAGGCTGGGCACGGTGGCTCATGCCTGTAATCCCAGCACTTTGAGAGACCAAGGTGGGTGGATCACCTGAGGTCAGGAGTTCCAGACCAGCCTGGCCAACATGGTGAAACTCTGTCTCTACTAAAAATACAAAAAATATGGCTGGGCGCAGTGGCTCAGGCCTGTAATCACAGCACTTTGGGAGGCTGAGGTGGGAGGATCACCTGAGGTTGGGAGTTTGAGACCAGCCTGACCAACATGGAGAAACCCTGTCTCTACTAAAAATACAAAAATTAGCCTGGTGTGACCGGGCGCAGTGGCTCACGCCTGTAATCCCAGCACTTTGGGAGGCCAAGGCGGGCGGGTCACCTGAGGTCAGGAGTTTGAGATCAGCCTGACCAACAAGGTGAAAACCTGTCTCTACAAAAAATACAAAATTACCCAGGCGTGGTGGCAGGTGCCTGGGCCTCCCAGCCACTTGGGAGGCTGAGGCAGCAGAACTACTTGAACCCGGTAGGCGGAGGTTGCAGTGAGCCAAGACTGCACCATTGCACTCTGGCCTGGGCAACAAGGGTGAAACTCTGTCTCAAAAAAAAAAAAAAAAAAAAAAAAAAGGCGGGGGGGCAAAGTACCTGAATAGACATTTCTCAAAAGAAGATATACAAATGGCTAACGGGTATATGAAAAAAGTACTCTAATAATCAGGGAAATGCAAATCAAAATCACAGTAAGATATCACCTCACACCTGTTAGAATGGCTGTTATAAAAAAAGACAAAAGATAACAAGTATTGGTGAGGATGTGGGGAAAAGAGAAAAGAGAACCCTTCTCGTACACTATTGGTGGGAATGTAAATTGGTACTACCATTAGGGACAACAGTATGGAGAATCCTCAAAAATAAATAAATAAAAAATTTAAAAGGCTAAGAACATCTTAAATTTGAATAGATATTGCCAAGTTGCTTTTCAAAAATATACCACCCAGAGTATGTTAGGGTTCCTCTTCCCCTGCATCCTTACCAACACTGAGTAATACCAATCTTTATTTATTTATTTATTTATTTTGAGACAGACTCTTGCTCTGTCGCCCAGGCTGGAGGGCAATGGTGCGATCTCAGCTCACTGCAACCTCCGCCTCCCAGGTTCACTGGGTTTAAGTGATTCTCCTGCCTCAGCCTCCCGAGTAGCTGGTACTACAGGTGTGTGCCACCACACCCAGCTAATTTTTGTATTTTTAGTAGAGACAGGGTTTCACTGTGTTAGCCAGGATGGCCTCAATCTCCTGACCTCGTGATCTGCCTGCCTCAGCCTCCCAAAGTGCTGGGATTACAGTCATGAGTCACCATGCCTGGCCCAAGTAACATCAATCTTTTTAATTTTGATGACACATTAATTAAAAAAAGATATCCTGTTTTAATTTGCACTTATTTAATTATAAGTGAAGCTAAACATCTTTTCCTATGTTTATTGCCCAGTTGTATTTCCTCTTCAATTTCTTGCCTATTCAAGTTTTTTTGTTTATTTCTTTACTGAGTTGATCATTTTTTTTCTTTCTGGCTTGTAAGGGCTCTTTGTACACCAGAAAAATTCTATTGTCTTCCCAATCTCCTACAATGTTAATTTCATCCTCTCACTACTGGAATTTTACTCTCAATTTATTATAAGTTTCTACTGCAAAGCTCTTTTTTATTCTTAATTCTCCATGATCACTTCAGCATTCGGGATTACTGAACAGCTCTTTCTTAAAATTTTCTACTCACTTCCTTTTCATAATACTGATTTATTTCATTTCTCTCTGTTTCTTAAATTAAGAAAAATTATCTTAATTTTTCTCCTCCATCTTTACTTTCTATTCCTCTTCCTATTAATGTACCCAAAGTTATATCCATTGTTCTCTCTATACCAGAGTTTCTTGCTCTGTTACAGAGGCTGGAGTGTAGTGGCACAATCACGGCTCACCACAACCTTGACCTCCTAGGCTAAAGCGATCCTCCTGCCTCAACCTACTAAGTAGCTGGAACTATAGGGGCATGCCACCATGCCTGGCTAATTACAAAAAAAAAATTCTTTTTTTTTTTTTTGAGACGGTCTCACTCTGTCGCCCAGGCTGGAGTGCAGTGGCGCGATCTCAGCTCACTGCAACCTCCACCTCCAGGGTTGACGCCATTCTCCTGCCTCAGCCTCCCGAGTAGCTGGGACTACAGGTGCCTGCCACCACGCCCAGCTAATTTTTTTGGTTTTAGTAGAGACAGGTTTTCACTGTATTAGCCAGGATGGTCTCGATCTCCTGATCTCGTGATCTGTCCGCCTCGGCCTCCCAAAGAGCTGGGATTACAGGCGTGAGCCACCGCACCCGGCCAAAAAAATTCTTTTATAGAGACAGGGTCGCACTATGTTGCCCGGGCTGGTCTCAAACTCCTGGGTTCAAGTGATCATTCCACCTTGGCCTCCCAAAGTACTGGGATTACAGGCATGAACCACCGTGGCCAGGTGCCTGTTTTTAAAATTTTTTTTGAGACAGTCTCGCTCTGTCACCCAGGCTGGAGTGCAGTGGCCCAATCTCGGCTCACTGCAAGCTCCACCTCCTGGGTTCACGCCATTCTCCTGCCTCAGCCTCCCGAGTAGCTGGGATTACAGGTGTGCGCCACCATGCCCCATCTCTACTAAAAATACAGCCAGGGATGGTGGCACATGCCTGTAATCCCAGCTACTCAGGAGGCTGAGGTAGTAGAGTCGCCTGAACCTGGGAGGCAGAGGTTGCAATGAGCCAAGATTGTGCCACTGAACTCTAGCCTGGGTAACAGAGTGAGACTCCATCTCACAAAAAAAAAAAAAAAAAAAAAAAGATATATGTAGCTAAATGCTCATTGCTGCTTTATTTATAATAATAAATGATGAATGTTATCCCAATGTCCACAGGTAGTTACTAATTAAATGCTGGCATATTTGGACAGTGGAATATTCTGCTGGTTAAAAATTAACCAGTAAAGGGTCGGGCACGGTGGTTCACGCCTGTAATCCTAGCACTTTGGTAGGCCAAGGCAGGCGGATTGCCCGAGTTCAGAAGTTCAAGAACAGCCTCGGCAACATGGTAAAACTCTCTCTCTACTAAAAATATAAAAATTAGTCGGGCATGGTGGCACATGCCTGTAGTCCCAGCTACTTGGGAGGCTGAGGCACAAGAATCGCTTGAACCTGGGAGGTGGAGGTGGCAGTTAGCCGAGACTGAGTCACCGCACTCCAGCCTGGGTGACGGAGTGAGACTCTTGTCTTAAAAAAAAAAAAAAAAGGCTGGGTGCAGTGGCTCACACCTGTAATCCCAGCACTTTGGGAGGCCAAGGCAGGCGGATCACGAGGTCAGGAGTTCAAGACCAGCCTGGCCGACATGGTGAAACCCCATCTCTACTAAAAATACAAAAATTAGCTGGGCATGGTGGCGCGTGCCTGTAATCCCAGCTACTAGGGAGGCTGAGGCAGGAGAATCGCTTGAACCCAGGAGGCGGAGGTTGCAGTGAGCCACGACTGCGCCACTGCGCTCCAGCCTGGCGACAGAGCAAGACTCCATCTCAAAAACAAAACAAAACAAAACAAAACAAAAAGACAACAACAAAAAAAAAACTCAAGTAAAGTAAAAAATTAAAGTAGTGGTTAAAAAATTAAAGTAGGGCCATGTGCACTGCCATAGAAAAAAGTGAAAAAGGTTATGTAGTATAAACTTGTTTTCATTTAAAATTATATACACATATGTGAATATATACTTAGAAAAATAAAAATAAAAGGTCAGGCGCGGTGGCTCATGTCTGTAATCCCAGCACTTTGGGAGGCCAAGGTGGGCAGATCACGAGGTCAGAAGATCGAGACCATCCTGGCTAACACGGTGAAACCTCGTCTCTACTAAATATACAAAAAATTAGCCAGGCATGGTGGCACACGCCTGTAGTCCCAGCTATTCGGGAGGCTGAGGCCAGGAGAATCTCTTGAACTTGGGAGGTGGAGGTTGCAGTGAGCCAAGATCGTGCCACTGCACTCCAGCCTGGGCAACGGAGCGAGACTACACCTCAAAAAAAAAAAAAAAAAAAACACCAAAGTCTTAATTATTGGGGGAAGTAGGATTATAAGAGATTTCACTTTCTACAGAAATTGTTAATATTCATATTACTGTTGTCAGCATTGTTGTCATAAAGCAATTAAAAATGCCTAACACATAGAAGCTACTATATAAATATTACATTATACTAAAATAGTTTTGGGAATATTTTTGCGTTGTTTTTTGGCAATGAGCATGAATTATTTTTATAAGCAGGAAAAAATAAATACATGAGGTGGTGAAAATGCAGGTAGTATTTGATCATTTTAAATGTAATGAAGGGTTAAAAATGAGAGCTAGAGGATGCCAAAGGGTCCTCTATGCATACTTGAAAGGACCTAGTTGAAAGGGGAAGGTTGATAATGATAAGGCCCCAGGCAGAAGAGAATGGGAAACTCTAATGATAACATGAACTGATATTTAATGAATGTTTACCCTGGGCCAGGTGTTCCAATTGCTTTTGAGCCCACAGGAAGGAAAGGTTAATCTTTTCCTTTAAGATTAGAACCAAGAAATTATTTTATTTATTTATTTATTTATTTTTTAGGTGGAGTCTTGCTCTTGTCGCCCAGGCTGGAGTACAGTGGCCTGATCTCAGCTCACAGCAACCTCTGCCTCCCGGGTTCAAGTGATTCTCCTGCCTCAGCCTCCTGAGTAGCTGGGATTACAGGCGCCCACAAGCACGCCTGACTAATTTTTGTATTTTTAGTAGAGACGAGGTTTCACCATGCTGGCCAGGCTGGTTTTGAACTCCTGACCTCAAATGATCCGCCCGCCTCAGTCTCCCAAAGTGCTGGGATTACAGGCATGAGCCATCGCGCCCAGCCCAGAGCAAAGATTCTTAACCTCAGTTTCCTGAAATTATATCCTAAATTTGTTGGGTAAGTGCATTTTTTAAAGTACAAGAGAAGGCCCATAAGTTACATCAGATTTTAAAAAGGGTGTTTGAGCCCCCCTCTTCCAAAGATAGAAGAATCAAGGAAGAAAGGGTAAAACATACATATATATATATATATATATATATATATATATTTTTTTTTTTTTTTTTTTTTGAGACGGATTCTCACACTCTGTTGCCCAGGCTGGAGCGTAGTGGTGCAGTCTTGGCCTACTGCAACCTCTGCCTCCTGGGCTCAAGTGATCTTCCCACCTCAGCCTCCCAAGCAGCTTGAGAGAACAGACATGTGCTACCTCGCCCGGCTAATTTTTGTATTTTTAGTAGAGACGCAGTTTTACTACATTGAGCAGGCTGGTCTCGAACTCCTGACCTCAAGTGATCCGCCCACCTCGGCCTCCCAAAGTGCTGGGCGTGAGCCACCGCGCCCGGCCGAAAGATTGGTTTTAAAAACGAGTATTTTGAGATGATGAGAAAACGAGAGGGTTTCTGCCATTTGTCCTTTCTCCCAGTGAAACAGGATTAGAGATTCTCTTTAAGGACAGTAAAATTTGGTGATTGTGACATTTCCAAGTTCTGTTGATTGATTCATCATCTTCCCTCCATCATACACGTCTAAGGGCAGAGTGAACTTCCATCCTGAAGGGTCCGCGCTTAGTTTTCGCAGATTAATAGCTCACGAAGAATTTATCATCTTTTCTTTCCACTAACTCGAAACCAATCTAAATTCTTCCCAAACATCTTCTCAACGTAGTCTCCTTTGATAAAATTTACTGTTTCGGATTCTAGACTTGGCTCTTACCAACTTAACTTTCGGTTAATAGCTTAATACCTCTGATTCAGGTTTTTGCATTTGTCAACTACCATTGAATGATAATTTCAATGAGTTCGTTCTGACGAGGATCAAATGAAATAACATCTGTGAAAACCTCTTACAAAGTTTAAGCGAATAGTGCTAAGCAATCACCAAGCGTTAACTACTAATTTTCAGTGTTAGGTAATTTTTAAAAGCTTTCCGGAGAATTGGCGTCCTGCACACCAGTCTCGTTCCAAAATAATGCAGGCGGGGGCTGGGGTGGGGGCGCTCCTCTCGGACTGAGGCTATGTCTTTCGCTCCTTTTGTCTTTTCCAGGCATTAGAACTGTCATGGCGCCTTCAAGAAGAGGTAGGAGGCCCTCTCTGCGTCCAGCAGAACCATCTGGGGCACCTGGACCGGGCGGTGGGGTGGACAGAGAGACGAGCCCCAGCTGGGACCGAAAACATCGACCCCTCCGAGAGGTCTCGGCCGGACCGGCGCAAGGGGAGGAGAGCGGGTGGAAGCCTACCCCAGCGAACGCCCGAGGGCCGGGCCCCGCCCACCCAGAACGTCACCCAATGGAAACCTGCCGGCGGTGCGGCACCGCCCATCGTTGGTCCGGGCGCCGCGAGGGCGGGGCCCGCAGTTCGGTTGCGCTGCGGAGCGCAGCTGTGAGGGAGTCGCTGTGATCCGGGGCCCCGGAACCCGAGCTGGAGCTGAAGCGCAGGCTGCGGGGCGCGGAGTCGGGAGGTTAGCGCCCAGGGAAAAGAGGGCCCGGGAGGGAGGGGTTCGCGAGAGGACGGAAGGATCGGCCTCCGAGGCCCGGGACGGTGGGACCCGCCAGGCGGGTGCTGAAGGCGGCCCTGCTCACTCAGTAGCCCAGGCCCGATCGGGCCCTGCCTGCTGGAGCCGAGGGGCCGCTTCGGCCCCGCAGTCGCTGCTTAGCCCTCCCTGGGGTCTCTGGCTTGGCGGCGGCGCCCCGGCATTCTGCGGGCGCGGGTCGGGAGGCCCTGGCGTTCGCTTGGAACTCCGGCTGCGAGAGGCGGGGCCCGGCGGGTGGGGGCGGGGGCGGGGGCGGCGGCGGCGGTCGCGGCCCGGCGGCCTGCGGAAGCTCGGCGGCCTGGCCTGGCCTGCTCGCGGGGCGGTGCGCAGACTGCGCGGGGGCGTGGCCTGCGCCCCTGACTGCGCTGTCAGTCCGGCCTTTGATGAGGTGGCCGCCGCTGGCTCCCTGGGCCCCAGCCTGGTTCCCGCGCGGGCCGCTGCTGCCTTCCAGACGCAGGGCATGCGACCTGTTGGAGTGTGAAATTCTAGGGGCCGGGTTCCTCCCCAGAGCGGTTTTATTTCCGACTGGACTGTGCTGCGGGTCTCAGAGGCCCTCTGGTCCGTTCAGGGTGAGGACAGCTGAGAGGCCTGGGCCCGTGAGCTCTTGCAGAGGAGTTGACACGCAGAGGGGCTGCTGTCCAATAAACGAAAGTCTCGGGGAAAAACTTTGCAGGGCGATCTGCATTACTCCAAAGTGAACACACTGCATGTCTCAGGGTGGCTGGAGGCGGCGAGGAGAATCCCCTTATGGGAGTATATGAGATTTTCCATGTGTTATCTCTTTAAAACCTCTCAGCGGCTCCGAGGCAAAACTCCCAGTGTCGCAGAGGTTTCTTCATCAATAGGAGTAGTGCTGGAGAATCTTGGGCACTGCCCTCATTTTGCCTGCGAAGGAAAAATTAGGAAGGGATAAAAAGTCACAAAAATTAGGAAGGTGGGGGGGATAAGCAAATTCCAAGGGCATCTATCTCTGATGAAGGGTTGGTGTCTCCTGTGGTGCCCTACTGTGGATTAGTTATTTGTGTCCTCGGTCCAGAAGTTTCTCTGGAGCCCATTGGCTACAGCTTTCCTGTATTAGAATTCTACTGTTATTTCCTACTGTAGTCTGGCTGGGAATTTTATTTAGTTGTTCAGATTCTAGATGCATTCAGTGAATGCAGCTGCTCAAGGAAGTAACTAATAGTGTCTTACCATTTTCTTAGCTACTTTTCAGAAGAAGGAACATGATCTCTAACAGAAGTTTTCTGGTAGATTACTAAAACAGGCAGATAGTAGCTTTCCTGGCTGGCTGAGTTAAATCCCTCTCCAGCGATCCTCCCACTTCAGCCTCCTAAGTAGCTGGGATTACAGGCATGAGCCAGCGCGCCTGGCAAATCTCCCTAGAATAAGTCAGGATCTAGAAAATAACATAGGGAAAGAATATCTTGCCAGATTTCCTCTGTACTGCCTATTGCTCTTTGGTATTTACTAGACTGTCTTCTAATAAAAATCTCCTGAGTTGAGTTAAACGTAGTGTAGATTGGGGGCAGAGATGGGCACAAATGGGCATTAGAGAGTTCTAAAAATAAATGTGGGCTTTTCAAAAGATTGGTGTGTTGACTGGAGACTTCTGAACTTAGAGGAGCACATTTAGTTTCCAGGGTATCAGTTTCTTTTTCTTTTCTTTCTTTTTTTTTTTTTTTTTTTTTGAGTCATAGTCTCACTCTGTCACCCAGGCTGGAGTGCAGTGGCGCCATCTGGGCTCACTGCAACCTCCGCCTCCTGAGTTCAAGTGATTCTCGTGCTTCAGCCTCTTGAATAAGCTGGGATTATAGACGTGCGCCACCACACCCTGCTAATTTTTGTATATTTTTGTATTTTTTTGTTGCCCAGGCTGGTCTCGAACTCTTGAGCTCAAGCAATCTGCCCGCCACCATCTCCCAAAGTGCTGGGATTACAGGCGTGGGCCAGCTTGCCTGGCCCAGGGTATCTCTTTCATACTGTAGAGAACTCTCTTGAGCCGAGCACACACAGGTTCCAACTCCTTCACAGTCTTTATTCTTAGAGATATGAAATAACATTAAGTGGTTGTCTTGTGAATTTTTGTACAAGTTAATGGCATTTAGCTCTCAATAATTCTTTTTCTTCAAGTACCCATGACCCTGAAAAAAATGTTATGCTGTATAATACTTTTTCCTATAAAAGTTGTACTTTGAGTTATTTATACTTGTAAGAAATAACCTAGGCTGGGTGTGGTGGCTCACGCCTGTAATCCCAGCACTTTGGGAGGCTGAGGCGGGCGGATCATGAGGTCAGGAGATTGAAACCATCCTGGCTAACACGGTGAAACCCCATCTCTACTAAAAATACAAAAAATTAGCTGGGTGTGGTGGCACGTGCCCGTAGTCCCAGCTACTCGGGAGGCTGAGGCAGGAGAATCACTTGAACCTGGGAGGCGGAGGTTGCAGTGAGCCGAGATTGCGCCACTGCACTCCAGCCTGGGTGACAGAGTGAGACTCCATCCCCTCTGCCAAAAAATAAATAACCTATATCAGATCTAGTCCCCCAGAGAATGGAAACTTCAGAGCCTTTGAGCAATGTGAATGAAATGAAAGCTGGAAGCTTAAAGTCTTAGCTCTGGCTTGAATTTGTGGCTGCTTGAATGTGGGCATTTATTTTGTTTGTTATTTTATCTCAAGGACTTAGCCCAGTGCTTGGCCCACAATAAATGCTTAATAAAACATCTGTTAAATGAGTGAATGAAAAAAAAATGTTGTTAACCAATACCCATTTGTCACACTCACATCACAGGAAAGGTGAGGTCATCAGGGATGAAGTCACTAACAACTGCCAGTCATCTGCCCCAAGGGTAGCCTCACCATGGACTAGTGGGCTTGTTCTGTGTAGAGAAGGGATGGATAGTGAATGCCAAGGTTAGTTCTAGCTGGATAAATTAGCCAAGGGTTTCAGCTGGATAAGTTGGCTGAGGGTGCTACAGGTCTAGCCTTAAGGCTGTCTCACTGAAACATTTTGGAGTCTGGAGTCATCTGTTCTGAATAGCGCCCACATAGTTTATATTTTTTGAGACGGAGTCTCACTCTGTTGCCCAAGCTGGAGTGCAGTGGCACGATCTCAGCTCACTGCAACCTCTGCCTCCCGGGTTCAAGTGATTCTCCTGCCTCAGCCTCCTGAGTAGCTGGGACTACAGGTGCGTGCCACCACACCCAGCTAATTTTTTTATTTTTAGTAGAGACAGGGTTTTGCCATGTTGGTCAGGCTGGTCTCGAACTCCTGACCTCAGGTAATCCACCTACCTCGGCTTCCCAAAGTGTTGGGATTAAAGGCGTGAGCCACTGTGCCCGTCCACACATAGCTTAATTCTTGAGCACAGTAAAAATAGGGTATACTTGGGGATTCAAAGGGAAGCCTATTGGATGAGTATTTGCCAAGAAGGAATGGAGCACCTGATTTTGCTGTTGATTTGAACCTTACTGTAAGTGGGATTAGACTGCCATAAATCTTGTGTTTGTCATTCCTGGGAGGGTCATCTTCAACTAAGATAGCTCCCCTTTTCTAGACTAGAGTTAGGAGAATAGTTAATGTTTCAGTATTTAGGACTGATTCTGATTTTGGATTTAAAGGAAACAAAGGTGGTGTGTGTTTTCTATTTTTAATTTTTAAAAGTTTTGTGTAGAGACTGGGGTCTTTTTATGTTGTCCAGGCTGGTCTCAAATGCCTGGCCTGTTTTATTTTCTTTTGAATTTGCAGATAAGTATTAGGATTATTAAATCTTTTTTTTGTTTGTTTGTTTGTTTTTTGTTGAGACAGGGTCTCCCTCTGTTGCCTAGCCAATGGCATGATCATAGCTCACTGCAGCCTCAAACTCCTGGGCAATCAAGAGATTCTCCCATCAGCCTCTCGGGTAGCTGGGACTATAGCTGTGTACCACCTTGCCCTGCTAATTTTTAAATTTTTTTGTAAAGATGGGGTCTCACTTTGTTGCCCAGGCTGGTCTCAAACACCTGGCCTCAAATGAACCTCTTGCCTCGGCTTCTCAAAGTGCTGGGATTACAGAGGTGAGCCACTGTGCTCAGCTGGATTACTAAATTTTTTTTTGAGATGGGGTCTTGCTCTGTCACCCAGGCTGGAGTGCAGTGGCGTGATCTCAGCTCACTGCAACCTCCACCTCCCTGGTTCAAAAAAATTCTCCTGCCTCAGTCTCCTAAGTAGCTAGGACTACAGGCACGCGTCACCACACCCAGCTAATTTTGTATTTTTAGTAGAGATGGGGTTTCACCATGTTGATCAGGCTGGTCTTGAACTCCTGACCTCAGGTGATCTGCCCACCTCAGCCTCCCAAAGTGCTGGGATTACAGGCATGAGCCACCGCGTCCAGCCTGGATTACTAAATCTTTACAGATGTATCCTGACTTTCTCTGCCTTCTCCCTCTGTATTTGCCCCAACCAGTGCAGGCCTGAGTGTTCCTTCCAGCATGTCGGAGGGGGAGTCCCAGACAGTACTTAGCAGTGGCTCAGACCCAAAGGTAGAATCCTCATCTTCAGCTCCTGGCCTGACATCAGTGTCACCTCCTGTGACCTCCACAACCTCAGCTGCTTCCCCAGAGGAAGAAGAAGAAAGTGAAGATGAGTCTGAGATTTTGGAAGAGTCGCCCTGTGGGCGCTGGCAGAAGAGGCGAGAAGAGGTAAGGTTATGGTACAGTCACTCTTGGGTGAGTGAATTCTGGAAAGGTGAGAACTGGAAGAGCAAAGTCTTAAAAGAGGCCAACCAAACTTCAATAGGTTGGGGGCTAGGAGGAGATGATCATATGGAGTGTTAAAATGGAGGATTTGTGAGATAAGTTTAATCCTCTTTCATATGAATTTCTTCTCAGGTGAATCAACGGAATGTACCAGGTATTGACAGTGCATACCTGGCCATGGATACAGAGGAAGGTGTAGAGGTTGTGTGGAATGAGGTACAGTTCTCTGAGCGCAAGAACTACAAGCTGCAGGAGGTAGGTGATGCTGAAAAGGTGAAGCCTGGGGAATGTTGGAACACTGATGTTAGAGAGGAATTGGTGTTGGGAAGCTGCCCGTGAGGAGAGTATGTTGGGGTTAGATCGTTTCTGGGGAGGGATAGGGAATGGCTTCTCAGGATTATTACAGTGATTTGTGAACTCTGTTATTCCACTGTCTCCCTTGCTTTCAGGAAAAGGTTCGTGCTGTGTTTGATAATCTGATTCAATTGGAGCATCTTAACATTGTTAAGTTTCACAAATATTGGGCTGACATTAAAGAGAACAAGGCCAGGGTAAGAATTTTTTCCCCATATTTCCTGAACTTATTGCAAAGAGACTAGCTACATTTATTATTGTTCCTTTTACACTCAGAGATTAAAACAAGGTAGTTTTGAAACAGAACTGGAATCAGCTGCAATGGCGATAAGAGTAGGGCTTCAGTTGTCACCTATGCCTTTTGTGTGGCTATAGATTGGGCAGAAAATGAGTGAACTTTTGCTTCCTTCTTCCCATAACTTTTATTGCTTGTTTTCATTGCCCTATTTAGTCTAAGTAAGTAAAGCTAAGAACAAAAGGAGAGAAATTTTAACAAACCTTCAAATTTAAAATATGTTAACAAGGGAAGGGATCATTTCTACTATAAGGCCTTTTATTAAGTGCTTTGCCTCCCCAGGTCATTTTTATCACAGAATACATGTCATCTGGGAGTCTGAAGCAATTTCTGAAGAAGACCAAAAAGAACCACAAGACCATGAATGAAAAGGTATAGAAGGAGAGCAGACAAAGTTTGAGGCTGGTTTTTGGGGGTGGTTTTAAAAAGGACTATGTTAATAATGAAGCTGATCAGGAAGGGACGGAAGGAGCTAGTGGGAGAGAGTTAAGAGAGGGAATTACTGCTGACCCTTGGATCCAACTTTGTTCCAGGCATGGAAGCGTTGGTGCACACAAATCCTCTCTGCCCTAAGGTAAGTAGTACCTGCTTAGTTTCTTACCCATATTTCCTGATGTAGTTACTCCAAACAGATTTCAGGGCACTACTCTTCTGTTCTATTCTGCCTCTCCCCACTTTCTTTGAATCATATACTGTCAAGATTAGGCCCCCTACGGGTCTTTTAAAGGGTGCGTCCTAATGCCCTAACCACGACACTTATCTCCTACCTCTTTCTCCTAGTGCTTATCCAGCTATTTAAATCATCAGGCATAATGGAGATTCAGAGTGTGGGGATTATCTTTATGGTGACCAGCAGGAGACCTGGCCCTTGCTCCTCTTAACCCTTGGGTTCCCCCTGCCCTTAATTTCCCAGTGGCCCCTCTAACAGCCCAGTGCCCCCACAGCTACCTGCACTCCTGTGACCCCCCCATCATCCATGGGAACCTGACCTGTGACACCATCTTCATCCAGCACAACGGACTCATCAAGATTGGCTCTGGTGAGGGGAGGGAGAGGTTCTGGGCAGGGGAGCCTCGGGAATTTGGGAACCATGGGGGTAAGATGAAAGGAATGGGGGATAACAAGCAAAATTCTGAGGTGTGGGCTGGTGAGAAGAGAAAGGACCTTGCTAGGAGTAATTAATAGGAGAGGCCAGTTAATTAGTGGAGAGGGGGTAGGATATATAATCTTACACCTTTTTGAAGGGAAAATTGGGGTTAATACAGAGATACTGATAGGAGGCTGGGAAAGGGCAAGAGATGGGTTTGAGGTTTGATTTGAGTCCTGGGGCCAGACCCTGCCAGAGGAGGTTCCAGGCTGTGCCTGCTGTGAGTGCTTTCGTTTGCTGTGTATTGTATGCAGTGTACAACATTTCTGTGTGCTGTGTCTGTGTGGTATTTGTGTGTCCATTTGTCTGGGGCTTGGCTGCTCCATCGCTCACAACTTTTCTCTGTTTTCCTCCCTCCCGCTTACGGGCTGCTCTGTTCCCAACAGTCTTTCATAGGATTTTTGCTAATGGTGAGAGCTCCCTCTGCCCCACTTGGGGCTCTGTTTGTGCTCCCTCTGCTCCCTTGGCGGCTGCCCAGTGCATGCAGTCATGGGAGCAAACCCTCTTCCCCTATCTTCCCTGCCTAATTATGCCTGCTTAGCTTCTGCCCTGCCAGCCCTCCGCCTGCTTGCCCCTTCATAACCTGCTTGTTTCCTGTGGATTCTGCCTGGCTGGCCACTTACCTCCTGGATTCATGTTCTCCCTCATCATCAGGCTAGTTCCCAGATCATACTGTGCTCCCAGATTCTCTGTGACTTGTAGTCATTGTTTATGATCTGAGTGAGTCCAAATTGGGCCTGGTCCTGGTTCCTCGTTCAGCTCTGTGGCAGACAGTGTTGAGGAATAAGGGGGTAGAACAGGAGTCTAAAATGTTTTGGTGGATTAAAAGTGGAACAGATTCAAGGGTATTAGCTCAATTCTGAGCTGTTTTGAGTTTCACTCAGCAAAGGTGGGTAAGAAGGAGGCTACCTCCTGAGCTGTATGTTAATACTTCTTATCCTTATTTATCCAAGTTCCTGAGGTCTCCAATTGTCCCAGATTAGGAAGGGCTGCCTGTGTTTTTATGTTATTTGCAGGGTGGATGAAAAAACTAAAACCAAATATTTTCATGTGAGCAGGGATTAGAGGTACCTGGGATTTAGGGAAGGTGAATGCAGTACAAGTGAAAATTTTTCCTTAAACTTCATTGCTTCTAGACCAGCCTGAAGCCCCTGTGTATCTGTTAATTTAGTCTGGTGCTTTTGTTGCTCCTGATTTAGGGACATTAGATGAGAAGCAGTAGGCCTAAGAAAGGGGAGGTAGGTGGCATCCATGTGTGGTCTGTAGTTCAGGACAGGAAAGGGAATACGTTTGTGCCTGTTGAGGGTCATCAGAAAGGAGACTTCAGGAGAGAATTTGGCTTTTGGGGCCTCTCTCTGGAGTGAGACTATTCTTCATTGATGATGGTCAGATTGTGGGTGTCTCCCCTACTCCCAGTGGCTCCTGACACTATCAACAATCATGTGAAGACTTGTCGAGAAGAGCAGAAGAATCTACACTTCTTTGCACCAGAGTATGGAGGTGAGCCTTCCTGCTTTCTCTGCCCTGTCCTCATCCCCCTGCTTTTGCACCTTATAACTTGAGGTACAGAGGCAATATAACTGAAACTTCTAGGCCTTCTCTACCAGCATACAAAATATTTTTCTTTTTTTTTTTTCCTAAGGCATTCCTGCCAACCCTAGCCCCCAATCCTCTGATTAACCAAAGCCTTCTCTGTTTTCCCTAGAAGTCACTAATGTGACAACAGCAGTGGACATCTACTCCTTTGGCATGTGTGCACTGGAGGTGAGGGGACTGGAGGGGAGGGGGGAAAGGGGTCAAATGAGAAAATGGAATTGGGAATGGAGGGAAGACAAGTAAGGCGCTGGCTTGGAGGGAGTGATTGTGGGAGCACTGAAGTTCTTAGGTGTCTACTTTTTTTTTAATTCTTCCTCACTGAAGATGGCAGTGCTGGAGATTCAGGGCAATGGAGAGTCCTCATATGTGCCACAGGAAGCCATCAGCAGTGCCATCCAGCTTCTAGAAGACCCATTACAGAGGGTAAGGATCTTCAGGATCACTCCCTCCTCAACTGACCTTCAAATGTCTTCTGGTTTTTCTTCCTTTGTACCCACTGGGTATATGCTCCTAAGAGCTAGGGAACATAACAGAAAGGACACGAAAAATCTATAAACATTTTCTTAGGAGGTGCCTACCATGTTTTTGCATAGAAACACACAGGTAAGGGGGTTAAGATGGATGATGCTGGGGTTACAAGTTGTGTGTTGGAAGCCGGGCATGGTGGCTCACGCCTGTAATCCCAGCACTTTGGGAGGCCGAGGCGGGCGGATCACGAGGTCAGGGGATCGAGACCATCCTGGCTAACATGGTGAAACCCTGTCTCTACTAAAAATACAAAAAAAATTAGCCAGGCGTGGTGGCGGGAGCCTGTAGTCCCAGCTACTCAGGAGGCTGAGGCAGGAGAATGGCATGAACCCGGGAGGCAAAGCTTGCAGTGAGCTGAGATCGCGCCACTGCACTCCAGCCTGGGCGACAGAGAGAGACTCCGTCTCAGAAAAAAAGAAAAAAAAAAAGTTGTGTGTTGGCTGGGCGCAGTGGCTCACACCTGTAATCCCAGTACTTTGAGAGGCTGAGGCGGGTGGATCACTTGAGGTCAGGAGTTTGAGACCAGCCTGGCCAACATGGTGAAACCCTGTCTCTACTAAAAATACAAAAATTAGCTGGGCATGGTGGTGTGTGCCTGTAGTCTCACCTACTCGGGAGGCTGAGGCAAGCTTGAACCCGGGAGGCGGAGATTGCAGTGAGCTGAGATTGGGCCACTGCACTCCAGCCTGGGCAAGAGAGTGAGACTGTCTCAAAAAAAAAAAAAAAGTATGTTAATTTGAATGTGTCTACATGGAGGTAAATTAATTTGATGGTTACTTCAGGCAATTGCTATATACTCTCAGACAGCCATTTTTATATTTTTAAGCACATCAGTCAATTTAAATTAAACCAGTTGTTTGGGATTTTATATTTATACAGTTTTAGTTAGGGACGGTGGCCTGAAATAATGAGCTAAGATTTAAAAGACATAAGGTTATGAATCAGTTGATAGACTATAGTAAGCAGAGCCTGGACAGGAAGGTCCAAACAAGAACAGTTTGTAACTCATTAGATAAGTATAGTAGGGAACAGGAGAGAAAAGAAGACTAGTGGGAAGTCAGGAGGATAGTGTGGAGTAAGTTTCTACTTCAACATTGAGGTGGAGTATTCAAGTGAAAGATTAGGTATGTGACCTTGTTAGCCTTCAAGGTTAAAAGCAGGAAAGCAGGTTAATTGTCATGGGACATGCAGGAGGTAGAAAAGGAGGCGGTGGTGGAACATGGTGGCTCATACTTTTAATCCCAGCACTTTTGGAGGCTGAGGTGGGAGGATCACTTGAGCTCAGGAGTTTGAGACTAGCCTGGGCAATGTGGTAAAACCCTATCTCTATGAAAAATAAAAATAAAAATTATCTGGGTATGGTGGCACATGCCTGTGGTCCCAGCTACTCTGGAAGCTGAAGTGGGAGGATTGCTTGAGCCCAGGAGGTTGAGGCAGCAGTGAGCTGTGATTGTGCCACTGTACTCCAGCCTGGTTGGCACAGCAAGACCCTGTCTCAGAAAAAAGAAAGGAAGAAAATAAGGCAGAATCGTTAGAGGAATCCTGGGAAATTCAGTGAATTCAGTGATTGTGGGCAAAGGAAATTGTGATACTAGGCTTGTGAAATAAAAAAATGGTGAATATTGATCACATTGGGTAAGTTTGGGAAGAGAGAAGCTAAATTTGGCAAGATTTAGAAAAGAAGATAGGCAGTGAGTTGACTAATAAAGCAGAGAGGTAGAAACTAAGGAAAAAGAAAGTGTGGGGCCGGGCGCGGTGTCTCACGCCTGTAATACCGGCACTTTGGGAGGCCGAGGCGGGTGGATCACGAGGTCAGGAGATCGAGACCATCCTGGCTAACATGGTGAAACCGTCTCTACTGAAAATACAAAAAATTAGCCGGGCATGGTGGTGGGCACCTGTAGTCCCAGCTACTCGGGAGGCTGAGGCAGGAGAATGGCGTGAACCCGGTAGGCGGAGGTTGCAGTGAGCTGAGATTGCGCCACTGCACTCCAGCCTGGGCGACAGAGCGAGACTCCGTCTCAAAAAAAAAAATTGTGAACATTAAAAAAGAAAGCTTGTGGTTGGAGAGCAGAAAAATAATTAAAATCAGAAAGGCAGCGGATGGTATCTTTCATATAATATCTTACAGTTTTTGAAGCCCTTTCAGGTGCATTTGTCAATATATTGTTTTCTCAGCAAGTGCTGAGCACCTACTATGTACAAAGCCTTGTGCTAAGTAGAATGAGAGCTATAAAGATGAACACACCGGGGGCTTGCCAGATGCCTGCTCCAGTTCCTTGTTTCCTTTTCTAGGAGTTCATTCAAAAGTGCCTGCAGTCTGAGCCTGCTCGCAGACCAACAGCCAGAGAACTTCTGTTCCACCCAGCATTGTTTGAAGTGCCCTCGCTCAAACTCCTTGCGGCCCACTGCATTGTGGGACACCAACGTGAGTCGTCTTGGCCCTATGGGGAATAGTCTTCCAATCTGGAGCCCTGTAACTATCACTGGCATGCTTGTTTTCCTCTTCTATTTCCAAAGGGATTCTTTTTTTTTTTTTTTTTTTTGAGACAGTCTCACTCTGTCTCTCAGGCTGGAGTGCAATGGCTTGATCTCAGCTCATTGCAACCTCCAGCTCCCAGGCTCAAGCGATTCTTGTGCCTTAGCCTCCCGAAGAGCTGGGATTACAGGCATGTGCCACCATGCCTGGGTAATTTTTGTACTTTTAGTAGAGATGGGGTTTCGCCATGTTGGCCAGGCTGGTCTTGAACTGGCGTCAAGTGATGTGTCCGCCTCGGCTTCCCAAAGTGCTGGGATTACAGGCATGAGCCACTGTGCCAGGCCTCCAAAGGGATTCTTTACCCCTTTGCCTGCATGCCTTCTATGACATTTAATCTGACTATCCCTTCATAATATCCCACTCCATCATGCCCTCCAGACATGATCCCAGAGAACGCTCTGGAGGAGATCACCAAAAACATGGATACTAGTGCTGTACTGGCTGAAATCCCTGCAGGACCAGGAAGAGAACCAGTTCAGACTTTGTGAGTAACTGAGAGGGTCTGAAAGGGGCAGATTGGTCACTACCACTCTTGAGGCTCTGTAAACTGTCCATTCTCTGGGAATGCTTGAATTTGCTATTTTGCTTGTTTCTTTCCTTCCATCTCCTTTCTCTTTTCTCGTCCAGGTACTCTCAGTCACCAGCTCTGGAATTAGATAAATTCCTTGAAGATGTCAGGTGAGAGCAGAGTGAGAAGCAGGCTTTCTTGAGGAAGCAGGCAGGGTTGGGTATCCTAAGGCGTTCACAGAGCCCATGTGACCTGTCTTCATCTCCCTCCAGGAATGGGATCTATCCTCTGACAGCCTTTGGGCTGCCTCGGCCCCAGCAGCCACAGCAGGAGGAGGTGACATCACCTGTCGTGCCCCCCTCTGTCAAGACTCCAACACCTGAACCAGCTGAGGTGGAGACTCGCAAGGTGGGGGCTGTGTGGGTGTGGATTGTCTCCATGGTTGTGGTGGAAGGGAGAGAGGACATCTCAAATAAGGCTCTATCCTTTAGAGAAAATGCTCCCTAGCAGCCGTGCCCTATGGGCTCGAAAGACGTCTAGGTATTGGGTTTTTTATGGACAGGTCTCTAGAGTGACCCTCTCTTCCCTCCCTAGGTGGTGCTGATGCAGTGCAACATTGAGTCGGTGGAGGAGGGAGTCAAACACCACGTAAGGCTCAGGGCTAGGGTTGCGCAGGGCTAGTAGCCAGAGGGTAGGGAAGAAAAGTCTCATTTTCTGACTGTCCTATTCTCCAGCTGACGCTTCTGCTGAAGTTGGAGGACAAACTGAACCGGCACCTGAGCTGTGACCTGATGCCAAGTGAGTGTCTCCTTTCCCTCAGAGGATGGAGAGTCTATGAGCCTTATCTTTTAGGGACATATTCAGGGGTGGGGGAGGTGACAAGGCAGTAACACATTGACTCACATAGAATGACTATCTTAGACCCTAAAGCAGTGGGTGGATCTGGCTGACAGTTTAGCCCTAGTGGGGCTGTCTGAAGGGCCCCAGGTCCCTCAGTCCCGTACTGTACTCACCTCCTTCTGTTTCTTTGTCAGATGAGAATATCCCCGAGTTGGCGGCTGAGCTGGTGCAGCTGGGCTTCATTAGTGAGGTGAGGTTTCTGCCTTCATCTGCCCTGGCTGCCCCCATGCCTTCTCTTCTCTCAGCCCCCATCTTACTGAGCTCTTCTCCCCCAGGCTGACCAGAGCCGGTTGACTTCTCTGCTAGAAGAGACCTTGAACAAGTTCAATTTTGCCAGGAACAGTACCCTCAACTCAGCCGCTGTCACCGTCTCCTCTTAGAGCTCACTCGGGCCAGGCCCTGATCTGCGCTGTGGCTGTCCCTGGACGTGCTGCAGCCCTCCTGTCCCTTCCCCCCAGTCAGTATTACCCTGTGAAGCCCCTTCCCTCCTTTATTATTCAGGAGGGCTGGGGGGGCTCCCTGGTTCTGAGCATCATCCTTCCCCTCCCCTCTCTTCCTCCCCTCTGCACTTTGTTTACTTGTTTTGCACAGACGTGGGCCTGGGCCTTCTCAGCAGCCGCCTTCTAGTTGGGGGCTAGTCGCTGATCTGCCGGCTCCCGCCCAGCCTGTGTGGAAAGGAGGCCCACGGGCACTAGGGGAGCCGAATTCTACAATCCCGCTGGGGCGGCCGGGGCGGGAGAGAAAGGTGGTGCTGCAGTGGTGGCCCTGGGGGGCCATTCGATTCGCCTCAGTTGCTGCTGTAATAAAAGTCTACTTTTTGCTAAAAGCGTCGTGTGTTCGCGCCTTTCCCGCCAGGGGGAGCGGGCCCGGGGCGGAGGCGGGGCCCAGGTGGGAGGGGGACCCGGGACGGAGGCGGGGCCCAGGTTGGGGCGGGGCCGGGCCCAGGTACAGCGGCCCTGCGGCTGGCGCGGCGGACGGGATGAGGCGCTGCAGTCTCTGCGCTTTCGGTAACTTCCGGGCCCTGGCGTCTAGTCTCCTTACCCTGGGGCTACCCTTGCCCCGTCCTACTGCCCGCGGTTAACCCGCCGCGAGCCGCCTCTCCCCTCCCCCCTCCCCCCCGACTCAACCCTGCCCTCCCCCGTGCTTTGCAGACGCCGCCCGGGGGCCCAGGCGGCTGATGCGTGTGGGCCTCGCGCTGATCTTGGTGGGCCACGTGAACCTGCTGCTGGGGGCCGTGCTGCATGGCACCGTCCTGCGGCACGTGGCCAATCCCCGCGGTGCTGTCACGCCGGAGTACACCGTGGCCAATGTCATCTCCGTCGGCTCGGGGCTGCTGGTGAGCGCGGCAGGCGACCCGGGCGGGGGCCGGGCTCCCGGAGAGCCCAGCAGGCCAAAGGCTTTGTGTCTTCCACAGAGCGTTTCCGTGGGACTTGTGGCCCTCCTGGCGTCCAGGAACCTTCTTCGCCCTCCACTGGTGAGAGGGACTTCCTGGAGCTTTTAACGAGTAGGCTTAAGTCAGGGAAATGGGGGCTGACTGAGCTTGGTCTTTCAATAGATTGGAGGAACCTCAAATAGAGAAACTGGGTGTCTAGTCACTGGGAGAGTTAGCCAGGCCCAGGCTGCTCACCCTGATCTCCTGTCCCTGCCAGCACTGGGTCCTGCTGGCACTAGCTCTGGTGAACCTGCTCTTGTCCGCTGCCTGCTCCCTGGGCCTCCTTCTTGCTGTGTCACTCACTGTGGCCAACGGTGGCCGCCGCCTTATTGCTGACTGTCACCCAGGACTGCTGGATCCTCTGGTACCACTGGATGAGGGGCCGGGACATACTGACTGCCCCTTTGACCCCACAAGAATCTATGTGAGCACATTCTCTTCCTTCTTGTGGTCTACAAAGCCTTGGTCCTGCCCTTTTAATTTCCCCTATTTGCTGCACTTGCCCTACTCCCTCCTACTCCCCATCCTTCTTGCTTTTCAGGATACAGCCTTGGCTCTCTGGATCCCTTCTTTGCTCATGTCTGCAGGGGAGGCTGCTCTATCTGGTTACTGCTGTGTGGCTGCACTTACTCTACGTGGAGTTGGGCCCTGCAGGAAGGACGGACTTCAGGGGCAGGTAAGGAAGGCGAACAGGAAGGGTTCATTCCACAGAGATTGGCTGTGTTGAAAAGATGCTGACCGGCCGGGTGCGGAGGCTCACACCTGTAATCCCAGCACTTTGGGAGGCTGAGGCAGGCGGATCACTTGAGGTCAGGAGTTTGAGACCAGCCTGGACAACATGGTGAAACCTCGTCTCTACTAAAAATACAAAAAATTAGGTGGGGTGGTGGGCGCCTGTAATCCCAGCTACTTGGAAGGCTGAGGCAGGAGAATCGCTTGAACCCGGAAGGCGGAGGTTGCAGTGAACCGAGATCGCGCCACTGCACTCCAGCCTGGGCAACAGAGCGAGGCTCCGTCACAAAAAACAAAAAAATGATGCTGACCTATCATTCAGGGCGAGGGTGTCTAACTCTATCTTCTTCTGCAGCTAGAGGAAATGACAGAGCTTGAATCTCCTAAATGTAAAAGGCAGGAAAATGAGCAGCTACTGGATCAAAATCAAGAAATCCGGGCATCACAGAGAAGTTGGGTTTAGGACAGGTAATGGGCCTTGAAGGTGGTGGCCCGGGTAAGAGTGGGGACAAGGAAGTGCTCTTAGAACTGGGTCTAGGTCTTGCCATGCTGCTTTCCCCTCTGACCTGGGTTGGTTCTCCCCTCTGTCCAGCAGGTGCTGTTCCGAGACTCAGTCCTAAAGGGGTTTTTTTCCCACTAAGCAAGGGGCCCTGACCTCGGGATGAGATAACAAATTGTAATAAAGTAACTTCTCTTTTCTTCTACTTGATTATGATTCCTTTTGGGGAAAAGGCACTGTGTGGTGTTGGGAATGACTTTGATCAAAGAATACAGTGGTCTCAATTATTTATAAAACTTTAATGAGGGAGAGGCCCTAACTCTTCCTCAGCTCTACTGACTACTGAAAGGAAAAGCTGGTGCTGGGGAGCCCTCCACACCACTGACTGATGAATTTCAGCACGTCCTGGCACACTGGGCTGTGGGAGGTCTGTGAGCAAATGGAAGAACATGAGAGGAACTTGTTAATGCTGGAAATACAAAATCAGCTCCATCGCAGGCTTCAGGGTCTGCATCTGCCTTCCTGTAATCCCACCCATCTTTCTAGTGTGTATGTGGGTTTTTTGTTTGTTTGTTTTGAGACAAAGTCTTGCTTTGTCGCCCAGGCTGGAGTGCAGTGGCACAATCTCAGCTCACTGCAACCTCTGCCTGTCGGGTTTAAGCGATTCTCCTGCCTCAGCCTCCTGAGTAGCTGGGACTACAGGTGCACGCCATCAGACCCGGCTAACTTTTGTATTTTTAGTAGAGACGAGGTTTTAACCATGTCGGCCAGGCTGGTCTCAAACTCCTGACCTCAGGTGATCTGCCCACCTTGGCCTCCCAAAGTGCTGGGATTAAAGGTATGAGCCACTGCACCCAGACTTGTTTTTTTTTCTTTTTTTAGTGCTGCCCTCTCTGCCTTCATTCTTCAAGTCCTCCTCTCTAACCTTGATGGCCATAAGGAATTTATTCCAGTTGTCCTTGTTAGCAGCCTTCCCTGGCCGCTTAAATTCAATTTTGTTCCTCAGAATGGGGTATCCTGTGGAGGAAGAAAAAATGATGAACTGGGGTTTGAGAGAGATTGAGGAGGGAAAAATGAGGAGCAGCCTGGGGGGGTAGAAAGCACAGTCCTGTCTTTTGTACCCTTTACTGAATCCTAGTAAAATTAAGTTTATTGATCCTGCTGCTTTCCACCCACCACAGGATCTGGGGTGCTGTAGGCTTCTATACCTGTAATAAGGCAGGGCAGGGCTCGAACCCCAGTGCTCGCTGCCACTAGGGAGGCCTCGTAGGCGCCACGCTCATCCCGAGGCAGAACCTGCTCCAGCCGCTGGTCCATGGAGACTGTAAGCACCCAGTCTCGAACCTCTTCTCTCTCAGCCTCCTGGAAAGGACAAGAGGGAGTGGTAGCTTCACACAGGGCAGGGCAGGGCAAGTTGGGGTGGATGGGTGAGGAGGGGGTTTGCTAAGCCCTCATCCTGTATACCAGCTTTTAGCCACGAATCCTCCTTGGATTGGGGGATGCAGTCACAGCCTTTTCTTTCTACTTTGCTTCTACTTTCACTGAAAAAACAGTGAGGGCTGAGGTCCTTCCAAAGATGGCAGCACAAAGATATTCTCCCTCCTCAAGGCACTCACACTGGTGAGGCCTGCCGGTTTTCCAACCCTGTGCCCTTACCGGTACATGCTGCTTAGCTGGGAGTGGCACCTCAAAGGGAATGTCTGTATCCTGAAAATCAGAGTGGTCAAGGCCATCTAGAGTCCCTTCCTCGATTGCCTGCAGTAGAGTGGGCAACCATGAACTAGGCACAGCTCGCGACCGGCAAAAACCTCCACCCTCGGGGCACAGCTTCCCTACTCACATCGGTCAGGTCCAAAAAGCGATTGAGGAAGATGAATGCCATGTTATCCCAGCCAACTGCCTGCAGCAGAGAAGAGTTGCAAATGGGAGTGAACAAGCTGGGTTTGAATGCTACTTCTCTGGGATCCAGATGCAAATGGGAGTGAGCAAGCTGGGCTTGAATGCTATTTCTCTGGGATCCAGGGAGAAAAATCCAGGAAGACATAGGAGGACTACATCCTCCGTAACATCAGCCCTACACTCAGCTTTCCTCTACCAGAGCAGAAGGGATATTCTATTTTCCAACCTTTAACTTCCTCCTATCTGCCCCACCCTTCCTTGTCCCAGCTCACCTTGGCAGCAATGCCTGCTTCATAGAAGGCTTTGTCTACAGGTAGTAGCTGGGTGTGACGCAAGAGTGAAACAGAAAGCCTGGCAGCCACGGTTTCCTGGGATTAAAGTCAAAGCATTATGAATATGGCACTATAGTGACTGAGCTACCAGACCAATGATCCTGTAAGGCAGCCACAGAACTAAAAAACAACAATTATTATTAAACTGCTCTGGATCTCAAGCTGTTCTGGGTCTTGGTTTTTTTTTTTTCTTTTTTTTTTTTCTCTGAACAAGACACCTGGGCCTAGGTTCAATTCTTTCGCCCAGGCTGGAGTGCAGTGGTGCCATCTCAGCTCACTGCAACCTCTGCCTCCCGGATTCAAGCAATTCTCGTGCCTCAGCCTCCTGAGTAGCTAGGACTACAAGCGCACATTACCATGCCTGGCTAATTTTTATGTTTTTAGTAGAGATGGGGTTTCACCATGTTGGCCAGGCTGGTCTCGAACTCCTGGCCTCAAGTGATCCACCCGCCTCGGCCTCCCAAAGTGCTGGGATTACAGGGGTGAGCCACCACACCCACCCACCTAGATTGTTTCTAAGGTTCTTTCCACTTCTAGAATTCTATCATCCAAGTACATGAAATAAATACACAGTGAACAGTCAAAAATAAGCCCAGAATATGTGTACATTATAAGAGGTGAATAAAGAAATCATGGGATTTGGATGTTTAAACATAATGAGGCTGAGGCTGTGTAGGCACAGAGCCCTAAAAAGGTCGGAAGAAGAAAACCTCAGCAAGGGCTAAAGATTTGTTTAGACAGAAGAGAAGCTGAAAGACAGGTGGGGAGATTCAAGAGCCCAGGCTGAAGAATCCAGAACGTGAATCAATTCAGCTTTATACATTTGCAGATGAGCCCTTCTGACTGAGTGTTCCTCCGCCCCCCTACATCTCACCAGCTGTTTGACACTCTGGGCTGCAGAGCGCGTGGCATAGTAATGAGCGATCAGCAGCATCGTCTTGAACTCCTCATGGACTGGAGAGTTTGCCTCACTGGACTTCACCAGGTTTTCACACTAGAGGAGGGAGACAGCACAGCCTGGCTCAGGGGTCAGAGGAGTGCCAGGGCCATAGAGTGGTCTCTGATAGCCACCTGGCAGAGGAAGGTAAAATACATCTGAGAATAAAGGTTTATGTGCATCAAAGAAGAGATGAGGACAAGGACAGACGGAGCAGCCCTTTCGCTTCCTCACCAGGTTGAAGAGGACATCTCGAAGATCAGCCCAGCTATGATAGGCCTCGGCACAGTTGGTTCCAGGAGAGCTCACCATGTCAGTGAAGATCCTTTTGTAGATATTGAAGTTCTAGAGGTAGAGGGAAGAAGGGGATCTGAGAAGCGCATAGCTAGAAGAGAAAGTCAGTGGAAGTGGGGCCAAAGGGAGGAGAAACAGGCTTTGTGTGTAGAAATGGGTATGTGTGTGTGTGCAAGGGCTGGGGGACAGTGGCAGATTTTTATATTTATTTATTTTTATTTTTTAAATTTTATTTATTTATTTATTTTTGAGACAGAGTCTTGCTCTGTTGCCCAAGGCTGGAGTGCAGTAGCGTGATCTCGGCTCACTGCAAGCTCTGCCTCCCAGGTTCACGCCATTCTCCTGCCTCAGCCTCCTGAGTAGCTGGTACTATAGGCGCCTGCCACCACGCCCAGTTAACTTTTTATATTTTTAGTAGAGACGGGGTTTCACCGTGTTAGCCACAATGGTCTCGATCTCCTGACCTCGTAATCCGCCTGCCTCGGCCTCCCAAAGTGTTGGGATTACAGGCGTGAGCCACCGCGCCCGGCCAACAGTGGCAGATTATTAAGTGCTGATTATTTTTAATGAAGTAAATTATTTTTAAGTGCTGATTATTTTTGATAAAGAGAAAAGAGGAAGAAATAACTTTCTTAGCTGGTGCTGTGTGAGTGTGGGCAACTGTACAAATGTAAATGCAGAGTCACAACATTGTGACTCAGATCAGGGAGCAGTGTTCATTCTCTGGAGGAAGTCAATAAAGGCCCTAGAGGTGTATGCAGGATTCATCTCTGAAAGACAGGTGCCTGTGTATTTGCTAACAGCATGGGGAGCTCCACGGGTGTTTCTTCAAACAGAAGTTGGAAGTTTCTGCAAACCTCCCCATGCTCTTAGCAAATACACAGCCTCCAGAGAGGCTGTACATTTCTGGAGATGCGTGGGGGGCTCTGGGCATGACGTTCTCTAAGGATAGAATCCTCTGAGAAGATAGTTCCTGAGAAGATAGGTGGTTCTAGAGGAGAAAGAGCTTTCTTGTGGAAACATTCAACCCAAGGAGAAGGCTGGTACCTGTGGGTTAGCAGGGGCTCCGTGCTGTACATACAGGGCCAATGCCTGGGCAGAGCTACCCTCCCGGATCAAGTGAGTTGCATACAAAGCCACGTACTTGTGCAGAATCTTGTAGTTCTGTACAGGGGTGGAGGAAAAGCATGAGTGAGGCTGGGATCGGCAAGACCAAGCAGTGAGGTGACTTGAGGCCATGTATTTGTTGAGGGGAAAAAGGGTGTATGCAAACCTCTGACCCCAGTTTCAGACTGAGCTTCTCTGATGCCCATTAGAAATCTTTGGGCTTTGGGTTTTTGTGGAGGTAGGAGAGATGCATCTTTGAGGCAGGTGGGGAATCAAGGGAAAATGTAAAGAAAAACTGGGAATGGGAAGAGAGCAGTACCTGCTTGGTAGCTGTTTCAATGCACTTGTCCCACTGGCCCTGCTCCACATACAGGTCCAAAGCAGCTATCACATCCACACCCACCAGCTGGGTCAATGGAAGACAGAGTTACAAGAGAAAAGAGATGACATGAGGGAAAGAAGAGGGAGAGAATCTTGTGAGTCTCTCCCTGCATTCTGCCTCCTGCTAACTCTCCAAGTCTCACCGAGTCCACTTTGCCCTGATTCTTGAGGAACTCTTTATAATGCTGGTCCACATAGTCTTCATACCTGTGAAGATGTTCAGAGAGCTCCATCTTCATGTTCCAGAATACCAACCCTCCCGGTAAGACTTTCTCCCAGTCTTTACAAAAGGAAGTAAAAGAGAATTTCGCAGTAAGAAGGGGTTACAAGCTTACCTGGGATCTAACTCCTTAGCTACACGCTTCGCCTTGTTCCACTCCTCACCCTCGATGAAAGCATCGATTGCTTCCTTGACAAGGTCCAGATTCAGATAGAGCTCTGCAGCCTGCACAGTGGGAAATCAGCGTGGAGACTTTCTCCTCACTCCCAGTCTTCCCACTGTGAGCTCTCCCATCTGTTTCCCCAGGACTGCAAGCCATGCCCACCAGGAGGCCCACCTCACACACCTTCCTGGGTGTAGATGTCACCCTTGCACCCATCTCTGTGAAATCTATTTCTGTTCCATCTCAGCATCCTACTTACTGCACTGTGCTTTCCAATTCCAATCAGCTGGGGTCCTACAGCCAGAACGACTTCCATATTACGTTGGGGAGGCAGAAACTTGATGGAGAGTTCAGCTGCCTGAGTGGTTGAACAGAAGATGGAAATGGGTAGGAGAGACAAATACCGCTGAGTCCTCAGCCTCATCCATTTCATACATTTTTCTCCTCCAGATGCCAACTTTTTCTCTTACTCTCCCCTTCAACCTTGCACCCTCCTGGGCAAAACCTGGCTCATGGTCCAATAGATCCTTTGATTAGCCATCAGTGGACCTATGTTTCCTCTCAGTTCATTAACTCTTTCAGATACTTCCTGCGCTGCCTGAGATCACTGCATTTGAACCTTCCGCCTTTGACAAAATCATTTTCAAGGTCTTTGTCATAAGTAAAATCTTCGTAGCAGAGTACAGAGAAAGGACTCCTAAAATGAGGAGTCCAGGGCATTCTGTAACTATTTGTGTTGGGCTTTTATGAACTTGTTTCTTCATTCACACACACTGGATTTTGAAGATTTAGTATAAAAAAAGAATGGAAAATATCTAAATAATGTGTGTGAGTACATGTTGAAATGGTAGTATTTTATTTAATTTTTTTAAGACAGAGTCTTGCTATGTCACCCAGGCTGGAGTGCAGTGGCACAATATCAGCTCACTGCAACCTCTCCCTCCCAGGTTCAAGCAATTCTCTTGTCTTGGCCTCCTGAGTAGCTGGGATTACAGGCACCCACCACCATGCCCAGCTAATTTTTGTATTTTTAGTAGAGATGGGGTTTCACCATGTTGGCCAGGCTGGTCTCAAATTCCTGATCCTCAAGTGATCTGCCCACCGTGGCCTCCCAAAGTTCTGGGATTACAGGCATGAACCACTGCGCCCAGATGAAATGGTGGTATTTTAGATATACTGTGTTAAATAAAATGTATTACAATTATTTTTACCTTTTTTTTTTTTTTTTACTCTTTTTAAATGTGGCTACTAGAAAATTTAAATGACATGTATGGCTTACATTTGTGGCCTGCATTATATTTCTAGTGCCAGTGCTGGTATGGATGGTCTTGATGATAACCTTTCAACACTTAAAACTCAGAAATTCTACAAACCCAAGTGTTCAATGAGATCACTCTTGTTTCCATTATGATGCTGACATCCTTACCAGATTTCAATTTCCACACAATCCAATTTCACTGTAGTTTATGCTAATCCCCTCTGGTCTTTCCCTCACCTGTTCTTGCCTCCCTTTCTTACTGCCAAGCCCTTCAAAGCTTAATCTGCCCTGTCTGCATCAGGAAGCCATTTTCTGACTAATCTGAAAAAGGTACAGTCATGCCATGCTCCCAAGTTACATATATCAGATGCTTATTCAATACTGCTGATTAAAATCTGCTAGAACCTCAAAACCAATCATCAGCCCCTCTCTTTCTACTTCTCTCCCTCTGACTTCTAGGGGTTATTGAGTTTTAAGACCTCAAAAGGCCAGGCACGGTGGCTCACGCCTGTAATCCCAGCACTTTGGGAGGCCAAGGCTTGTGGATCATGAGGTCAGGAGATGGAGACCATCCTGGCTAACACGGTGAAACCCCGTCTCTACTAAAAAAATACAAAAAAATTAGCCGGGCATGATGGTGGGCGCCTGTAGTCCCAGCTACTCAGGAGGCTGTGGCAGGAGAATGGCCTAAACCCAGGAGGCGGAGCTTGCAGTGAGCCGAGATTGCACCACTGCACTCCAGCCTGGGCGACAGAGCAAGACTCCGTCTCAAAAAACAAACAAACAAAATAAACAAACAAACAAAAAAACCTCAACACCTAAGGGAAATTTTGCAGGGGCATCACCATACGAATATGTCATTTAGAGGGCCAATCTCACCCCCCTCATGACCCCCACTCACATTTCACTGTATCTAAGGTGCGTCATTTAAACTATACCTGCATCCCAATTTTAAATATATTAAAATATAATTATATATATATGTGTGTGTATATATATATATATGTTATTGTTAACTTTATGTATCAATTTGGGCTACAGGGTATCCGGGTATTTGGTCAAACATTATTCTGGGTGTTTCTATAAGTGTTTTTGGATGAGGTTAACATTTAAATTGGTAGACTGAGTAAAGCAAATTGCCCTCTCTACTGTGGATAGACCTCATCCAATCATTTCAAGGCATGAACAGAACATAAAGCCTGGCTCCTTCCCAAGTTAGAGAGAATTCTTCCTGTTTGACTGCCTTTAAACTGGGACACTGGCTTTTTCCTGCCTTCAGATTTGAACTGAAACATCAGCTCTTCTTGGGTCTCAAGCTTGCTGGCCTTCAAACAAGAACTACACCATCAGTTCTCCTGGGTTTTCAGTTTGCCAGCTCACCTGCAGATCTTGGGCCTTGTCTATCTCCATAACTGCATGAGCCAATTCCTTTTAATAAATCTCTTTATATACATGTACACACATATACCTACAGTCATGCATTGTCTAATGATCAGTATGTTCTGAGAAATGTGTCCTTAGGGGATTTCATCGTTATGTAAGCATCATAGCACAAACCTAGATGGTATAGTCTACTATACACCTAGGTAGAGGTTGCGTAGAGCTTATTGCTCCTAGGCCACAAACCTGTACAGCACATTTCTGTACTGACTACTATAGGCAACCATAACACAATGGTAAGTATTTGTGTATTGAAACCTATTTAAGGCCAGGCGTGGGATCACCTCAAGTGATCCACCCACCTCAGCTTCCCAAAGTGCTAGAATTATAGGCGTGAGCCACCATGCCCACCCATGTGGTCTACTGTTGACCAAAACGTTGTTATATGGCATATGACTGTATATATCCTGTTGGTTTCTCCAATACAGTATGTCTTATTATTTGTGACACATACTGGCCTGGCTTAATTTGCTGGAGGCTTCTTTTCAGGAAATGTTGGGTGGGGGAGGTGGAGCCCATGCTTTTTTCATGTTCCCTGTCTGGCCAGTTCCTGTGCCTGGAGTTGCCCTTCCAGCTCCTGTCCAAGTCTTCCCTCCTTCTTCACAGAGCCTTCCTGACCCCTCTAGCCCACAGAGATCTCACTGTTCTCTGAACTCTACTTTAAATCATGCACTTTAGTATTTACTCAGATATGATAGTAATTGAGCCATTTATTGGTCTAATTCCCCTAACTTTTGGCTGTCAGGGCTCTGTCTTATATCCACTTTTACAGCCTTCAGAGGTTCTGGCTCTATCATCCAGCAGGCACTCCATAGATTCCTGCTACCTGATTGAAAAGAAAAAGACACAAGAGGAAAGAGCTGAAGATGTGAGAAGCAGAGCCAAGTGTGAATAGAGGCCTAGGGAGAAGGAGGGCCAGAAAGGGCCTGCTGCCCTCACCTTCATCCAGCACTTCTCCGCCAGGCCGCTGTTTCCAGAGTCTCGCACTTTGAGGTAGCAGTCCACGGCACGGCTGTACTCTCCAGCCTGCTCCCAGTGTCGAGCTTGTTCCACAAATCCCTCCACACCCCTGTGGAGATGAGAGCGCTGGGACTTGGCATGGTAGGGGGGCAGCGTGCTCTATCCTGTGTATGCCTCATGACCCTCCCAGCCCTGCCAATGCTGCCTGGACCTCTGGCCTCATACCTGGCCCCCTTCTTAGTAGCTTCCCGCTCATATTCTTCCTGCAGAGCCTCCAGCTGGCTGGGCACATAGTCCTTGCAGATGCGCAGAGCGTCACTCCATAATCCAGCCTCCTGCTCAGATTTCCAGGTATCAAGAGGGCAGAGGCAGGCCTGACAGCTTCCCACTGCCACACAGGTACTCTGGCCCACAGACTCCTGGGTCCTTGGACCTCTCTTCTCCTCCTCTTTCCTGTCTTCCCCACTCCCCAATACTAACCTCCCTGATCTTTCTTCATACCAGGGGTCAGTGTGGCTCTCTGTGGGCTCTTACAAACTCTCCCCCTCCCCTCATGGCCCTGCATCCAGTGCCCCACCTTATAATAATTGAGGGCCAGGCCTGGTCTCTGGGCCCGGAGCAGCAGCCCTTCTGCTTTCTGAAAGTCCTTCTCCTCCAAGGCCCCCCGGGCCTGTCCCACAAGCACCTCGGCGACACTGTCAGGGTCGTGAGCCTCAGCCACACGCTGAGCTGCCTCCCAATCCTGGTTATGGACAAACCTGCCTCCAGGTGAGGACAGAGGAGAGACTGAGTATAGGACTGAGGCCCCAATAGTGGGAGACAAACAGCCATGTCACTGAGGGGTGTAACACTGATTTGTTCTAGGTTTGAATGAAGGTCAAGATAATCATGAAAGATCCTGGGACGGTGACTGGGGAAACAGTATTAAGGAATGTATGGGGTAACTCACATGAGGACTGCCTCCTTGGGTTTACCAGCTCTGATGAATTCAGCTTCAGCCTCTTCGAATTTACCCTACAGGGAGAGAAAGGCAGCCGTGCATGATGAGAAGGAGACTGGCATCACAGGCAGGCATGAGACTGGGGGTCTGCACACCCAGTAGCAGTGCACTAGGGGATGGAATAAGAGGGCTCTGCGGTCGGGGTCCAAATCACACCCATACCTCATCCTCCAGGAACATAGCATATTTGAGATGAACCTCGGGGGTTTTGTGCTTGAGGGCCAGCCGAGAGAGTTCAAACGCAAATTCAAAGGAGCTGAAACAGAAAGTGCAGATAAAGTTTTCTTACTTCATGCTTCCCTTCATAAAAGGAACAAGACAAAACAGAGAAAGGACAGAGTTGAGGGGAGAAAAAGTGACAGATTTAAGGATAACAGATATGAAGTGACAGAAAAGCGTGGAGAGATAAAAAGGAAGACAGGCAGGCAGCCCTGTGAAGACCACGTCACTGTCAGCGTGGATCAAGAGACGTCTGGAAAAGCCTATGCCTTCCCTGAGGCCAGCTGCTCCTGAGGAATTAGTTTGGGCCTGCGAAGGGGAAGGGAGGAGTGAGCCTTGCAGCCCTACACTGACAGGGCTAGGAGGGCTCCTGGTGCTCTCCATCTCTTCCTGAGCCCCAGCTACATTAGCAGAAACAGAGTCTCTCCAAAAAATGAGCAAGACCACCCTTAGCATCGGACTCCACGATTGGCACTGATAACAGTAGCTTGAGAACACTTTGCTCTTTTGGCTATCTTTCTGCACCGCCGCAATAGTGCGCATGAATGTCCTGGCTGATGTGCTCAAGAGCATCAACAATGCCGGAAAGAGAGGCAAATGGCAGGTCCTTATTAGGCTGTGGTCCAAAGTCATCATCTGGTTTCTAATTGTGATGCTGAAGTATGGTAAATTGGCGATTTTGAAATAATTGATGATCACAGCTAGGAAAACTGCTGTGAACCTCACAGGCAGGCTAAACAAGTGTAGAATGATCAGCCCCAGATTTGATGTGCAAATCAGAGATCTAGAAAAATGGCAGAATAGGTCGGGTGCGGTGGCTCACGCCTGTAATCCCAGCACTTTGGGAGGCCGAGGCAGGTGGATCACAAGGTCAGGAGATCGAGACCAGCCTGGCTAACAGGGTGAAACCCTGTCTCTACTAAAAAAGTACAAAAAAATTAGCCGGGCGTGGTGGCGGGCACCTGTAGTCCCAGCTACTCGGGAGGCTGAGGCAGGAGAATGGCTTGAACCTGGGAGGCGGAGCTTGCAGTGAGCCAAGGTTGCACCACTGCACTCCAGCCTGGGCAACAGAGGGAGACTCTGTCTCAGAAAAAAAACAAAAAAGAAAAATGGCAGAATAATCTGCTTCCATCCTGCCAGTTTGGTTTTATTGTACTGACAACCTCAGTTGGCATCATGGACCATGAAGAAGCAAGACAGCAACACATAGGAGGGAAAATCCTGGGATTCTTTTTCTAGAGATGTAATACATATTTACAAATAAAATGCTTCACGGACTCTGGTGCTTCCAAAAAAAAAGAAAAGTTCGGCCAGGCGCAGTGGCTCACGCCTGTAATCTCAGCACTTTGGGAGGCCAAGGTGGGCAGATCACGAGGTCAAGAGATCAAGACCATCCTGGCCAACATGGTGAAACCCCATCCCTACTAAAAATACAAAAATTAGATGGGCGTGGTGGTGCATGCCTGTAGTCACAGCTACTCGGGAGGCTGAGGCAGGAGAATCATTTGAACCAGGAGGTGGAGGTTGCAGTGAGCTGATATCGTGCCACTGCACTCCAGCCTGGCGACGGAGTGAGACTCTGTCTCAAAAAAAAAAAAAGTTCACTCTGCATTTGACAGAATCACACTTCCATTACCCAGGAGTAAGTTATTGGTTTAGTGCAGTCTGCAGTCCTAGCTTTACAATCTGTTTCCTCTCCACCCTTCTTAGAACAGCCAAAGGTTAAACACTGTTCTGAGCCCCTAGGGAATAGAAGCAGTTAATTTATTCATGCTACTCTATCATGTCCTTCCAAGGATCTTTCTTTCAGTTATACATCAATTTTCTTTCTCTAGATAGTGGCTCTGGCTGGGATGGGGCCCGTGGAGAGAAAGCTTGGGGCCTCACCAATTGTCTGCAGCGTGGTCAACAGCAGCTTCCAGGAGTCCCAGCTTATTAAGCAGTCTAACTGCAGCCTCTCCTCCCAGGCTCTTTGCCCACAGATAGGCCACGTGTTTGTGGGCATTAGCCCCTCCTTGAGTTCTGGCTACCTGTAAAGCAAAGTCACTCAATAATCCTGCAATACAGAGCTTCTCCCTTCTCATCTCTGACCTCGGCTTTGACAAGGATCCAGTAACTGTTCTAAATTGAACAGGAAGAGGCTGGGTGTGGTGGCTCATACCTATAATCCCAGCATTTTGGGAGGCCGAGGCAAGAGGATAACTTGAGGTCAGGAGTTCGAGACCAGCCTGGCCAACATAGTGAAACCCCATCTCTACTAAAAATACAAAAATTAGCTGGGCACGGTGGTGAGTGCCTGTAATCCCAGCTACTCGGGAGGCTGAGGCAGAAAAATTGCTTGAACCCGGGAGGTGGAGGTTGCAGTGAGCCAAGACTGTGCCACTGCACTTCAGCCTGGGTGACAGAGCGAAACTCCATCTCAAAAAATAAAATAAAATAAAAAGTTAACAGGAAGAGGGCTAAATTTCAGGGTTTCTTAACTTAGGTTAAAGTACTTAGGGTCCAAGGATAGGCTTCACCTGGTCCACAGACTCTTAAAATTATAAGTGAAGTTTTCTGTATACAGATGTGGACATGGTTCTGGCAAGAGAGACTCTGATCTTCACTACATTTTCAAAGATGCTCTGACCAATTGTGAATTAGTCACTTAAAGTGGGAAAGAAGGGCTGGGCAAGGTGGCTCATAGCTGTAATCCCAACACTTTGGGAGGCCAAGGCAGGTGGATCGCTTGAGCCCAGGAGTTCAAGACCAGCTTGGGCAACATGGTGAAAACTTGTCTCTACAAAAAAATTAAAAAATTAGCCAGCTGTGGTGGTGCGCACCTATAGTCCCAGCTACTCAGGAGGTTGAGGTGGGAGGATCGAGTGCTTAAGCCCAGGAGGTCAAGGCTGCAGTGAGCCATAATTGCACCACTGCACTCCAGCCTGGGTGACAGAGTGAGACCCTTTCTGAAAAAAAGGAAAAACGTGGGAAAGAAGGATGGATGTATCCCTCAGCGTGGCCTGAACTCCTTACCCTGTAGGCCTCTTCCCAAAGCCCACTGGCCCGGTACATGTTCACTGTTGCCTTCCATTCCTGGGCCTCGAGGTAGTGGTACTCAGCCTCCTGTAGTCGGCCTTCAGCCTCCAGCTCCTGCAGGAAGGTGAGTCAGGATGGAGAGATGGGGAGATGGAGCCTGGTTGGGGAAGAGATAGAGAGAGCCAGGAGAAGGGCTCACCTTGCCCAGATGTAGGTGTGTATCACTGAGGAGATCTGGATGGTGCTTCCCTACCAGGCGGATCATGTCATCATACAACTTGTGCTTTTTGTACATGGTGATGGCAAGATCAGGCTCTTGTACTGTCACATATAGCCTGGGGAAGGGAGATATATCTGGGGCCTCCTAGACCCGATCCCTGCTATCACTGCCTTCTGGGCAGAGGGTACACATCCTCAGGCCCCATCCCTCCTCCCAGCCTTGAAATCTCATCTCCCTCTACACCTCCTCTGGGGCCACGGCTCACCTTTCAGCCTCACGGTACTTGCCCTGCTTCTCCATTTCCTGGGCCTGAGTGATGTATAGCACTGACACATCTTCTGGTCTCATGCATTTCATCGCCAGCTGTGGAGGCACAGAGGCAAGGCAGCCTCAGATCCAATTCCCCAGGGAAGCAGGGCTTCAAGGAAACCTGCTTGTTCAGAAACTCTGAACTCTCCCAACAATCACAGGAGTTTGGGTATTGCCACTCTACTAGTGAGGTTGGGGAATTCCAAGTCCATAAGAAGCAGAGGAAGAACTATATTCTGCTAAGGTGGGAGGGTCTGCGATGCCTTGGCTGGGGCATACACTCCCATTGTAACCACTGGACTCTGAAGTGTAGGCGCAAGAACAAAGTCATCAATGTGACCAGAGGCATTAGGAGTGGTAGTTCAGATTCCCCAGCTCCCAAGCCCATCTGCTCCTTCAGAATGATAGATAGGTCTGGAAACAAGGGCCTCTCTTCATCCCTTCCTTTCCCTATGGCTAGGGATCAAAGTGGCTCAGACTGTTTTTTGGTACTCTTTGTCAGCTTTCAGGGAGCCAAGCGAAGAGGAGAAACAGGTATCAAGGAATGAGGCCACACTGCCACTAAGGCAGAGTTCTCTTATCATGAACTCCACCCATCCCTACCTTGTGGGCTTGTTCCCAACGACCAGCCTGGGTGTACATGTCTATGGCATCTTTTGTCCGATCTCCCTTAGTATAGAGCTCCTCAGCAATCTGTAGTTGATGGGAGGTAGATACAAAAGGTCAGAGCAACAGACTTAAAGCAGCTTGAATGAGGAAAGAACAAACCTTGGCTGGGATGGTGGAGAGCCTGCGATACAACCTTGTAATAATAGAGAAGAAAAGATGAGTATGGGTGTCTCATACATTCTACCATTTAAAAAGAAAGACCAGCCCCAAACAGTACAAGGACAATACAGTGGAATCCAAAAGGGCCTCACATTTCTGCAATGCAAAGCAATTTTATATCATAACTATGTTAGCATTATTCATGAAGAATCACTCACGCTGGCTGGAACACAGCTAGAGACTCACTTTATATATCTGGGGTGAAGGGCGATATCTGTGTCACACTGGAATGAAAATGGGAAAGTAAACTGTTCTCTTCCCCTTCAAGGTGATGATGCTGTTTGGAGCCCAGAAAGAAGGATCTGGTGAACTTGCCTCCACTTCCTGCTTTGGGTTCTCTCATTGTTATCCTCTACTGCATTGCCTCGTGCTGCGGAAAGGGACTCTTCCTCACCTCATACTCCTGCAGGGATGCATAGTGTTGGGCCACGAGAGGATAGTATTTGGATGCAGTGTTCCGGTCCTGTAGATCTAATATATAAATTGCCTTCTTCCACTGGCGGGCACCCAGGGCAGCCTCAATTGCCTTAATGGAGCACCTGGCAAAGTTGGGAAAGATATAAATATGTAGGATGAAAGATGAAGATGAATGGAGGTAAAAGGACCCTTTAAGCACACTTCAACCTACATTTTGAGATCTCTTCTTTAAGGCCTTGGTGTCCGTACTTGCTCCACTGCCCCTCACTTCACACCTAAATCTCCTTTACATTCCCATACTCCCATACCTGGCTTCAATGTAGTGATTAATGGCTGCATCAAGCTGCTTCTGCTGCACCAGGTGGTCCCCCCATGCCTCCTCTAGTTTCACCACCTCCACTGGGAAGGCCAATCGAGCCAGCTCTACCGCTGCCAGGGAGAGAAAAGATGCTCAGCCCAGATTTCCAGGGATGGGCCTCAGGAAAAAGGTAGGACAGGGAGATGAAGCATGGAGAATAGGTAAGAAGGGGAGGAATGGAGGACTGGAGCCAGGCATCCTGAACACACGCACCAAGAGGTGCCAGGGAACCAGATGGGCAAGAGTCCACAACAGTAAAGGATGGCTTATAGGTGGCTAGTACCTTTCATGAATGCGTTGCCTTTACGGTAGCACTCCAGGGCCTTCTGTGGATTGTGAATCTTCTCAAAGAGATCACCTGCCTGTTAACACATACCACATTACTATGATACCCCTACAACACAAAGAACTAAGTATTAGCTCCGAAAACAAGGGAACACCAGCAGTCAGGAAGCGCTCTGCACCCCAAGACTCCCCTGGGTAAGGGAAGGGTCCTGAGCTCTGGAGATAAGGGCTAGGAAAAGGAAGCCAGCATACCCTTTCGTAGAGTTCCCCCTTGATAAGGGCTGCAGTGATGTGTTCTACCAGCTCTGTGTTGGCTAGCAGTTCCTCTCGGGTCAGCACCAGCCGAGCAGCTTTGGCAGGGAGCCCAGCTTTGAGGTAGAGGCTGATGGCTGCTAGCCCATCCCCTTGGCTCTCCTGTAGTTCACCTGCTCGCTCCTCTTGCTGTGTGTCCATCAGCCACTGGTAGTAACTACGACGTAGCTTCTCCAGGGCTGGGTGCCCCTGGACATGCACAGAGGACAACTAGGAGTCACATCCCCCTTCCTACCCTTCTGCCTCCCATGCTTCTCCAATCCCTCTATAACAAGGGGAATCCTCCTGGGTCAGCAGTATCCTAACTCCTCACCACATCAAGTCCAAGCCCCAACCCTGTTCTGGTTTCTATGGCCTCCTTGACAAAAGGAGGTTTTTGAAATTGGCAGAACCAAATTCTGAACAACTGTGGAGAAGATAAAACAGGTACCTTGGCTTCAGCCACAGCGATACACTCATCCCAACGGTGTAGCTCCTGGTACATGCCCATGGCCTCCTCCACAGCATTCTAGGGGAAACAGGCAGAGCAGAGAGGGACGCCAGAAAGATATGAGGATCAGAAAGCAGCAAGCTCTCCTCAGCCTGGCTAAGATGCCAGCCCATGAGGACCAAAAGCCTTTTAACTACTATACCAACAGAAATACTGGGAAACTAAAAGAAGCTTAAGCTTCAGGGCTCCTTATTTGCACACACCCTTTCCAAGGCAACTGTTCTTTTTCTTGAGATGGAGTCTCACTCTGTTGCCGAGGCTGAAGTGCAGTCGTGTGATCTCGGGCTCACTGCAACCTCTGCTTCCTTGGCTCAAGTGATTCTCCCACCTCAGCCTCCCGAGTAGCTGGGATTACAGGCATGTGCCACCACTCCTGGCTAATTTTTTGTATTTTTAGTAGAGATGGGGTTTCACCATGTGGCCAGGCTGGTCTTGAACTCCTGACCTCATGTGATCCACCTGCCTCAGCCTCCCAGCGTGCTGGGATTACTGGTGTGAGCCACCACGCCTGGCCTAAGGCAACTGTTCTTAAAGAGAGCTCCTCAAATTGTATAAGCTTCCGGCCCACAAAACCTGGATCTACCCCTATGCACAAGAATTGCAAAGACAGGCTCTGGACTGGAGGGGAGGTAGTAGACTGCTTATGACAGAAAGTAGTAATCAAAGGCCAAAGAAGGAAGTTTGTCTAGAAAAGTAAGGACTAACACAAGAGGAGGAAATTAAGAAAAGGGTGAAATTAACTATATAAACCCCTTTGAAAGTTTTCCCCAAACCTTTGGAAGCCTAGTTCACCAGCACGCTTTCCTCCCTTGAGTTTGTACCCCCTTTTCTCTCTTTTCCCCTCATATCCCCTCTTCCATCCTGTCCCTCTTTTCCTATTACCTGTTCCAAAAAGATCATTTCAGCCAGTTTGTAGTTCTTTTCCAGCATGGCTAGACGTGCTCGGACCTGATAAAAGTCTGTTCCTTCTCCGCCCTGTGGGGGAAAAAGGAGGTTCTGATTTTTCTGTAGGTGCTGCCATTCTGTCTGTGAGGGCTGAAATTGGAAGGCCAGAAGGATGTAGAAAACAAAAGACTTGGGAAGGTAAAACACTTCATGGAGCTTAAAGGTTTGAGGTTTAGCAAAAGCAATTCTGAAATGGTCTGACTTGAGGGTAAAGGTGGGGTGGGCAGGGTAAAGGAAACTAGGGATGGCTGGAAAGCTAGGAATCATGGGGCTGAATACTAAGAGAAATCAGCTTGGGAGACAGACAGAATGAATCAGGAGCATAATACTTGCATATTCCCGGGATACTTGATCTGCAATCTCATTGGTCTCATGCAGGAATCGAGCTTTTGCTACTTGGCCCAAAGCAGAAAAGCACCTATGGCATGGAAGCAATAACATTAATAGTAATATTATTATAGAATCATCATTAATTCATTGGTTCAGCAAATACAAATTGATGTACATCTATGATGTGCCAGGCAATGTCTTGTCACTGGAGACATATAGAGACTAAGGAAGATGAGGGCCTTGCTCTCAGAGAACTTCCATTCTGGTGGAGACAAATAATTAGTAAAATTGGAGATAATAAAAAATAAAATAAAGTAATGTAATATTACAGATCAAGCTTGTTCAACCCATGGCCCAAGATGGCTTTGAATGTGGCCCAACACAAATTCATAAACTTTCTTAAAACATTATGAGATTTTTTTGTGATTCTTTTCTCTCTTTTTTTTTTTTTTTAAGCTCATCAGCTATCATTAGTGTTAGTATATTTTATGTGTGGCCCAAGATAATTCTTCTTCCGACGTGGCTCAGGGAAGCCAAAGATTGGATACCCCTGTTATAGATAGTGACTGAAGGGGCCACTTAAGTTGGTAGTTGGAGGTCTCTCTGATGAACTGACATTTGAGCTGAGACCTGAATACAAGAAAAAGCCAGTCATGGCAGGATGGGGAAAAGTTATTCCTGGAGAGCGAACAGCTAGCGTTAAGGCTCTATAGCAGGTATGAGCTTGGCACACTCACAGAGCCAAAAGGATGCCAGTGTGGTTGGAGACTAATGGGCAAGCAGGAAGCTGGCATGAGAAGGAAGCAGAGGCCAAAAAACTTCAGGGCTAAGGCCACACAAGGAGTTTGGGTTTTATACTAAGTAAAACAGTAAGCTAATGGAAGGTTCCAGTCATGAAAATGACACAATCTATGTTTAAAAAAATGACCTCAGCTGCTCTGGGATGAATAGATGGTAGGGGTACAAGAAATAGTATCAGTGCGACTAATTAAGAGGCTGTGCAATATTGCAGGTGGGAGATGGCAGTGGTCTGCACAAGGATGGAGACATCAGGATGTGTTTTGAAGACAGAGTCCTTAGGACTTGCTGATAATCTACATGTGGGAAGTCTGGAGAAAATGGGATCAAGGATGATTCCTAGCCAAAATGGCAGCAGGTGACATTTATCGAGCACTTTGCACAGATTCTCTCATCACTCCTTCATCACCAATATCCTTACCATCTTCTTTATCATCATATGAGGCAAATACTATTATTAACCCTATTCTACACAGAGAAAATCAAGAAGCCAAGGTTTGTGAAGGTCAAATAACCTCTCTATGGTTATATAAGTTGGTAATTGGAACCAAGATTTGAACTCAAGGAGTCTGGAGTCCCAAGTTTGTCCTGTGAACTGCACTCCTATACCAAACCTGGATTATACACATATGCATAGATTGAAGGGTATGAATAGTAAAAAAATGCTAAAGGGAACCTAGTTACAAGAAGGGGCAGTAAAAATAATAAAAGACATACTCTTGTTTTTTCACTTTTTTTTTTTTTTTTTGAGATACGATCTCGCTCATCAGCCAGGCTGGAGTGCAGTTGCATGATCTCAGCTCACTGCAACCTTTGCCTCCCGGGTTCAAGTGATTCCTGTGCCTCAGCCTCCTGAATAGCTGGGACCACAGGTGCGCATCACCATGCCCGGCTAATTTTTGTATTTTTAGTAGAGCTGGGGTTTTGCCATGTTGGCCAGGCTGCTCTCAAACTCCTGGCTTCAAGTGATCTGCCCACCTCGCCCTCCCAAAGTGCTAGGATTACAGGCATGAGCCGCCGTGCCCAGCCAAGACATATATTTTTTTTTTTTTTGAGACAGAGTCTTGCTCTGTCACCCAGGCTGGAGTACAGTGGTGCAATCTCAGCTCACTGCAACCTCTAACTCCTGGGTTCAAGCAATTCTCCTGCCTCAGCCTCCTCAGTAGCTGGGATTACAGGCGCCCGCCACTACGCCTGGCTAATTTTTGTATTTTTAGTAGAGACGGGGTTTCACCATGTTGGCCAGGCTGGTCTTGAACTCCTGACCTTGTGATCTGCCCACCTCAGCCTCCCAAAGTGCTGGGATTACAGGCATCAGCCACCACGCCTGGTCAAGGCATACTCTTATAATCTAGGATGGGAGAGTGTTTGGAATATTGTACTGCAGAAGGGCTCTATGCTATTTGCTGGCAGTGGGAAGGGAGGGAGTACCTTAACACCGGATTGGAGTAGCCCACAGGGAAAATACTCATGTGATTATCCCTCCTAGCTGCATGGCACCTCTGTTCTACATGTCTACCTCACCTCTCCGCAATGTGTAGTTGCCTTGCCTCTAGTGCCAGTTTACTCAAGGTTTTCCACATTGCCTCTGTTTCTGGGGTCATTTCCAGAGTCTCTAAGAAGGCTGTTGCCCTGGAAAGGGAAGGAAGCAAAGCATAATGAATGAGGAATGGGTTAGGAAGATACAGCAGAAGACTGGTGATGGGGCAAGGGGAGGGGGAAGGGCCATCTTTGTCTCATCTCCTCCCAGGATCACTGGATCCTTATTAGTGCTGGCCAGTTTTACACCCCACCCCAGGTCCTCCCCTCTCAGAACCAGACTCTCCCACCACCTCACTGGTTATTGGCCAGCCTCTCACCGGATGTAGTTGCCATCATCAATGGCTGTTCCAAACTCGATGAGGCCCTCATCCAATGTGTAGGCAACAGTAGTCACACCTTCCATCACCATCACCTCGGTCTTTCCCCCGCCCCGCTCCAGACCTATAACATCACCCTGTAAAAGTTTATCCCCCCACCCACCGCAATTTCAGGTTAGTTTCCACTGAATCAATTATAGAAAAGACCCACCCTCATCCGACCCAGTCAGTGGTCAAGAGAGTCACAGCGGCCCTGATTTTCCTAACATTTTAGTTTCTCTCAAGCATAAAAAAATACTTCATTTATAGCAATATCCTTGGGTTAAAGCATACTCCTATGACAGCACCAACTCTTGGAGGTATAAAGTGTGGCATTCACTTCTGCTTCCAGCAGTACCATAAGAGTAAGATATTCTTAAGGGATCTCTCATTAAAATATGACTTGAACCTGGAACATACTTTTTAATGCATTGCTTGGGCTTACTTGAAGAAATCACTAAGAATATTCCCTACCCATATCCTACCCTTCTCTCTCAGAAAAAGACAGACTGAAAGAAAAAGGTCAATAAGCTAAATCCTGAGCAAGAAAAAAAAGAAAGTGAGCAAATGAGAAAAGTACAGTTGTCCTGAAAGCAAATGCAGTGTCATGAGAATAAACCTCAGGCCCTCCAGCAGGATGGGGAGTCTGAATTTGAAAATCCTTAATTAAACCTAGGATCCACTCTTTAGTAAAGGGAACAAAAGAAATGGTTACAGATCATTAATATGCCTGATTCCTGCAGAAGCAAGACCGAATCATCACTGGAGGAGAACATATCCATTTTAAGCCCTCAGGATTCCAAAAAAATACATTCAAAGCAACATGAGCTCACAATAAAAAGGAAAAAAATACAAGGAAACCAACCACTATGAAAAAGTAAACAATAACTACAAACAACAGTTTTAGACCTTCAAGAATTTCAGATATTAAAAATAACAGTTAAAGGCCGGGCTCGGTGGCTCATACCTGTAATCCCAGCACTTTTCGAGACCAAGGTGGGAGGAGCACTTGAGCTCAGGAGTTCAAGACCAGCCTGGGCAACATAGCGAGACCTCATCTCTACTGAAAAAAAAAAAAAAATTATCTGGGTGTGGTTGCATGTGCCTGTAGTCCCAGCTACTCAGGAGGCTGAGGTGAGAGATCACTTGAGCCCAGGAGTTTGCTCATGCAGTGAGCCATGATCATGCCACTTCACAGCCTGGGTGACAAAGTGAGACCCTGTTTTTTTGTTTCATTTTGTTTTTGTTTTGTTTTTAAGCCCAGTTATGGAATATAAAATAATTATTTATGAAGCACCTAAATACCTTAAAAGATGAAATGAAAAATTAAGCAAGGAATAAGAAATTATCAATATGGCCAGGCAGACTGGAGAAATAATCAAATAAAACTTAAAGAAAAATTTAATATTTGAAGTAAAAAACTCAATGTACAGTTTAAATAGCAGATTAGACAATGATAAAAAGCAAATTAATGAATCGAAACAGATCTAAAGAAATTATCCAGAGGCCAGATGCAGTGGCTCATGCCTGTAATCCCAGCACTTTGGGAGGCTCAGGCAGGAGGACTGCTTGAGCCCAGGAGTTTGAGACCAGCCTGGGAAATACAGTGAGAACTTGTCTTTACAGAAAATTGAAAAAAAAAAAAAAAAAAAAAAAAAGCAGGGCATGGTGGCATACGCCTGTAGTGGCATACGCCTGTAGTCCCAGCTACTCAGGAGGCTGAGATAGGAGTATAGCTTGAGCCCAGGAGGTCGAGGCTGCAGTGAGCCAAGATCACGCCACTGCACTCCAGCATGGGACAACAGAATGAGACCCTGTCTCCAAAAAAAAAAAAAAAAAAAGGAAATTATCCGGAATGAAGCATGGAGCAGGAAGAAAGAAACTATGAAAGAGAAATTAAAAATGTAAAACAAGAAATCTAACATTTGCCTAACTAGAGTTCTGAAGAGACTAGAGAATGGCTGAGGAGAAGAACGTTCAAAGAGATAATAACTAAGAAACTTCCAAGAGTGATGAAAATATGTGTATTCATAAACACAGGAAACACAATCTATACTAAGCAGGATAAATTTTAAAAATTTATGGCTGGGTGCAGTGGCTCATGCCTGTAATCCCAGCACTATGGGAGGCTGAGGCTGGCGGATCACAAGGTCAGGAGACTGAGACCACCCTGGCCAACACGGTGAAACTCCATCTCTACTAAAAATACAAAAAATTAGCTGGGTGTGGTGGCATGCGCCTGCAGTTCCAGCTACTTAGGAGGCTGAGGCAGGAGAATTGCTTAAACCCGGGAGGAAGAGGTTGCAGTAAACCAAGATTGTGCCACTGCACTCCAGCCTGGATGACAGAGCAAGACTCTGTCTCAAAAAAAAAAAAAAATTATATCTAGACACATTGTAGTGAAACTTCAAAACACCTAAGAAAAAGAGAAGATTTGTTTGTTTGTTTGTTTCTGAGACAGAGTCTTACTCTGTCGTTCAGGCTGGAGTGCAGTGGTACAACCTCGGCTCATTGCAACATTTGCCTCCCAGGTTCAAGCAATTCTCATGCCTCAGCCTCTCGAGAAGGTAGGATTACAGGAGCACGCCACCATGCCCAGGTAATTTTTGTTCTTTTTAGTAGAGATGCGGTTTCGCCATGTTGGCCAGGCTGGTCTTGAACTTCTGGCCTCAAGTGATCCGCCTGTCTCAGCCTCCCAAAGTGCTGGAATTATATGTGTGAGCCACTGTGCCCGGTCCTAAAAAAGAAGACTTTAAAAGAAACCAAAGAGAGGCCAGGCACGATGGCTAACGCCTGTAATCCCAGCACTTTGGGATGCTGAGGCGGGCAGATCACGAGGTCAGGAGATCAAGACCATCCTGGCTAACACGGTGAAACCCCATCTCTATTAAAAATACAAAAAATTAGCCGGGCGTGGTGGCAGGCGCCTGTAGTCCTAGCTACTCGGGAGGCTGAGGCAGGAGAATGGCATGAACCCAGGAGGCGGAGGTTGCAGTGAGCTGAGATCACGCCACTGCACTCCAGCCTGGGCAACAGAGCGACACTCCGTCTCAAAAAAAAAAAAAAGAAAAAAAAAAAGAGAAACCAAAGAGAAAAGACAGATCACCTGTACAGAAATGGCTGATGATAAATTTTTCCGAACAACAATGGAAGTCAATCAATGAAACAACATTTACAAATTAAGAAAAATTAACTGTCAATCTAGAACTGGGTACTGAGTCCAAGCATCTTTTCAGAACAAAGGCTAGATAAAAACATGTTCAGATAATGAAAAACTGAAAATTTATCATCTTTCACTAAAGAAATTTCTAAATAAGGCTGGGCGCAGTGGCTCATGTCTGTAATCCCAGCACTTTGGGAGCCTGACGGAGGCGGATCACTTGAGGTCAAGAGTTCGAGACTAGCCTGGCCAACATGGTGAAACCCGTCTCTACTAAAAATACAAAAATAGCCAGGCATGGTGGCATATGCCTGTAATCCCAGCTTCTCAGGAGGCTGAGGTGGGAGAATCACTTGAACCTGGGAGGTGGAGGTTGCAATGAGCCAAGATCGTGCCACTGTACTCCAGCCTGGGCAACAGAGTGAGACCCTGTCTCAAAAAACAAAAAACAGAAACAAAAAACTTCTAAATAATATTCTTCAGGAAGAAGAAAAGTCATTCCAGAGGGAAGATTAGCATTGCAAGAAAAGGTAAACAAAGGAACTGGTACCTTGATGGTAAATCTAAATGAATCCTGTCTTATAAAATAATCAGGCAGGGCGTGGTGGCTCATGCCTGTAATCCCAGCACTTTGGGAGGCCAAGGCGGGTGGATCACCTAAGGTCAGGAATTCGAGATCAGCCTGGCCAACATGGCGAAACCTCATCTCTACTAAAAATACAAAAATTAGCTGGGCATGGTGACAGGTACCTGTAATCCCAGCTACTTGGGATGCTGAGGCAGGAGACTCTCTTGAATCCAGGAGACAGAGGTTGCAGTGAGCCGAGATGACGCCACTGCACTCCAGCCTGGGTGACAGAGAGACTCTGTCTCAAATAAAATAAAATAATCATGCCTAACTTTGGAGACAAAATAAGATTAGAACTAAAATACTGGACAACAATGACAAAGGGGAGAAGATGAAAGTTAAAGTCTTGTATTGTTTGCAGGGGAGTGGTTAGATGCTGATTAACTTTAGACTTTGTTCATTTAACTACATGTTAAACTTTCAAGGTAACCTCTACAGAAACAGGACATATAACTTTCAAACCCAAAATGTGGAGAAAATAAAAGGTGTTTAAAGAAATTAAACACAAAATTAGCTGGACATGGTGGCATGCACCTGTAGTCCTAGCTGTACAGGAGGCTGAGGCAGGAGGATTGGCTGAGCCCAGGAGCCTGAGGCCGCAATGAGCTATGACTGTATCACTGCACTCCAGCCTGGGAGATAGTGTGAGACCCTGTCTCAGAAAGAAGAGAGAGAAAGAGAGAGAGAAAAAAAAAGAGAGGAAGAAAGAGTAAAAGAGAGAAGGAGAGAAAGAGAAAGAGAAAGAAAAAGAAAGAAAGAAAGAAAGAACTAAACAAATAAATTTTAGACCCTAATCAGTTTAAAATGAGGTAAAAAGGAGATTTTAAAAAGGTATGGAAAAGGACAAAAAGAAAGCATCAAGCGCTCTACCCATACACACACACTCCTAGCCTAGCACAGGAGCCTGCCTCTCGTTTTCTCTGGCTCCTCCCAGATTTTGGAAGACTACTGGGTATGTATGATGTTGTGGTAGGACAGGAGAGAAGAGCTGATCTGTAATTTGAGAAAAAAAGGCACTTTGAATGGCTTATAACGGAGAATCAGCACAGAAGGAGATGACATTAGAACTGCCTCTCCTATCAGGGATCTTCCAGCCTACAGGGATCTCCATATTATGACCTGGTGACTTCCCGGGGCCACTGTAATGAACCCATACTCCAAGGGTCTAATATAATGTCAGGAATCTGAAAAAGGATGGTTCTGGGGGCTGGTCCATAAGTCTAAGCTTTATTTGCCAATTCTATCACAGAGATTAAGGGTGGTGGACACAGAAAACCAAGTAGCCTTCAGAGTCTCCTCATGGCTCTAATTAATCAGCTCAATACCACATCTGAGGGCCCCTAGTGTCCAACATACCCTAATAGTGAACATGGTGACTCTCTCAGGTGCCTCAATGTTGTACCATACACACAGACTGTTTCGGTTCTGAGCTACCAGCACATCACTTCCTGGGACCCACTGCACATAGGAGCAGAAGTTGAGGATCATTGTCTTAGAGCAGCTTTCAATATCATACAGATGCAACTGAAAAAAGAAAAGGCAGGTAACACAATTAGAAAGGGATGTGGGGTTGTCTCCTGCTTTTGACCATTTTCCTAATGGTGAGATGTGGTGAGCTAACCCACCACTCAGGTTCATGCTGCATTTCAAAGCTTACTGACCTGCTTTCTGCTGAGCTGGTATATCCTAACTCTGGTCAAGTAAGAGATGACCCATAGAACAAAGATCTACATCCCAGGAATTTTAAGTTAGGTGAAGGTCAGACTTTCCTTCTTGAAATAACTCTGGGCCAGAGTTACCAGCTTGGATTACAAATGGCAGGCCACTAGAAAAATTAAATTATCCAGAAATTTGTGATGTGGCTTTCACTGAAATGAAAAGTCATCAGGTTGTCTCTTTGATCTGAGGTTGAAGACTCTGGTGCTACCATATTGGGATGAGAATCAATGAGGGACGAAGAGGCTGTCCTCCAGCCAGTTCATGCTATCAGATAAGCGTGGCTGAAAAGCACTGGACAGCAGGTCTAGGTGAAGGTCAGCTAGGCATGAGGAGGAGGAATGCAGGGTTAAGGAAGTTTCCTGAGGGCACAGACTGTGAATAGTAAGAGACACCAACTTCCAAACTCCCTTCTTGACTTTGTTGCCATAATACAATCACCTCTGAGGTCATACAGGATTGCTGGGCGCATGGCTCAACACCTGTAATCCCAGCACTTTGAGAGGCAGAGGCGGGCAGATCACCTGAGGCCAGGAGGTCAGGAGTTCGAGACCAGCCTGGCCAACATGGTGAAAACCCATCTCTACTAAAAATACAAAAATTATCTAGGTGTGGTGGCACGTGCCTGTAGTCCCAGCTACTGGGGAGGCTGAGGCAGGAGAATCACTTGAACCCGGGAGGCAGAAGTTGCAGTGAGCCCAGATTGTACCACTGCACTCCAGCCTGGGTGACAGAGTGAGACACTGTCTCCAAAAAAAAAAAAAAAAGAGGTAATAAAGGATGGGTTTTGCTATCAGTTTTGGTATCAGCTACAGAGAATGTTGATTATTCTGTGCCTTCTGCCATGTTGATGACACAGCAAAGACAATGTGCTCCATCCTGCCTCCCTCAGTCCCTGGTGGCAGCTTGTCTCACACCCTCTGTGGGCCAGCCAATGCCTAAGGCCTTAGTAGCTCTTCTCACACGAAGTTTCCGGTCCCTGAAGAGGAGCTTGTGTCCAGTCTCATTAAGTTCCAGCCAATCCACACGGCTCTCATGACTGACGGTGCCAATGTTGTAGCCACCAATCAGATCCACTATAGAATAAAGGAGACAGGGTTAAGAAGAGAGATTCCACACATGTACATAGTATGGCCAACACACATAATTTTGCTAGGATGCCTAGGAAGCTAGGTCTCTTTTAGAATTGTAGAGGTTTTGTTTAACTATGTTGTTAACTCAAAAGGTCCAGACCCACAGAAATGTCATCACTCTCTGGGGCTTATGGAGTTACCTCAGAGCAGACTAGAACTATTGAGCAAGTGGCTTCTCCTACTCACAGAATCCCCTCGAAGGCAGCACTGAGCACATTAAAGATAAGCCTGATACAATACAGCAGTGAGACAAGGCTGATGAATCAATGACCTTGATGGTCACATGCTCTAAGAAGTCACCCGTATATTTGAATGCCTACTGTGTAAGAGCACTGCAAGGGTGGATGGTGGGGAAGGCAACAGACAAACCTCTGACTAAAGTTAGGCTGGTCACTGCAGAGGATGAATATTTTAGTTTGGTTTGAATCTTCTAGACATTATCAGAAACTATCACATTTAGAGCAGACCAATTAGGGTTGGCTGGGATGGTTTCAGGGGGTCTCTTGATCAAAGCCTATTTATAAGTTTTAGTGATATCCATTATTAATGAACAATGGGCCTCACTTTGTTATATATGCTTAAGCTAAAGACCAAATGTCCACTGGTGTCCATAATTGTGAAGACCAATTTAAAAAACAATCTTCCTTTAATTAAAAAGTAAAATCGGCAGGGCATGGTGGCTCATGCCTGTAATCTCAGCACTTTGGGAAGCCGAGGTGGGCAGATCACCTGAGGTCAGGAGTTGGAGACCAGCCTGGCCAACATGGTGAAACCCTGTCTCTACTAAAAATACAAAAAAAAATTAGCCGGGTGTGGTGGCTGGCACCTGTAGTCCCAGCTACTCGGGAGGCTGAGGCGGGAGAATGGCGTGAACCCGGGAGGCAGAGCTTGCAGTGAGCTGAGATCGCGCCACTTCACTCCAGCCTGGATGACAGAGCAAGACTCTGTCTCAAAAAAAAAAAAAAAAAAAAGGAAAATGATACAGCCATATTTTTTTTTTTCTCCCGCCTCAGCCTCCTGAGTAGCTGGGACTACAGGCGCCAGCCACCACGCTCGGCTAATTTTTTGTATTTTTAGTAGAGACAGGGTTTCACCATGTTAGCCAGGATGGTCTCAATCTCCTGACCTCGTGATCCGCCTGTCTCAGCCTCCCAAAGTGCTGGGATTACAGGCGTGAGCCACTGCGCCTGGCCGATAAAGCCACATTTTAATGCCCCAATTATAAGTAGAATCAGAGTTCTAGAGTGGCGACGGCCCTAACTCCTCAGAACCCTGAAATTATACACAAAATTATGTGTGTACAGTATATATTTTTCTCTGAGAAGGTCTACGATTTTAGATACTCCAAAGGGTTGATAGCCCAAAAAAGTTAAGAGAAGAACTTTTTTTTTTTTTTTTTTTTTTTTTTCCCCGAGACAGAGTTTCACTCTTCTCACCCAGGCTGGAGTGCAGTGGCACGATCTCGGCTCACTGTAACCTCCACCTCCCGGATTCAGGCGATTCTCCTGCCTCAGCCTCCCGAGTAGCTGGGATTATAGGCACCCGCCACCATGCCCGGCTAATTTTTGTATTTTTAGTAGAGATGGGGTTTCACCATGTTGGTCAGGCTGGTCTCGAACTCCTGACCTCAGGTGATCCGCCCGCCTCGGCCTCTCAAAGTATTGGGATTACAGGCATGAGCCACCGTACCCGGCCTTGAACTCTGTCATTTTACATACATTGAAAATGAGACCTACAGAGTGAAATTGCTTGTCCAAGTTCTCACAACTCATTTTTGCTGCTCGAATATTAGGCCTCTTGGTCTACATTATTGTTTCCATTATAGATACCTACATTTCTGAGTGCAGAAACCTAATGTGAAATATAATATTCATGAAATGTGCAACTATTTTGAGAATGGACTCATGTATATGGAAACTTGATTTGTGACAGAGATTGCATTACAAATTAGTGGGTGAAGAATGGACTTTCAACAAATGGTTAAACATATGGAAAAAAATAAAATTAGATCGCTACCCACGTTATACATAAAAACAAATTCCAGGTGAAAAGCAAAATTTAAAAATGTTAAAATATAGGAGGGAATAGGAAAGGATTTCTTAAATTAGACTTAAAGCATCATAAACTATTTTCTTTTTCTTTTCTTTTTTTTTTTGGAGACGGAGTTTCACTCTTGTCACCCAGGTTAGAGTGCAGTGGCACAATCTCAGCTCACTGCAACCTCCACCTCCCCGGTTCAAGTGATTCTCCTGCCTCAGCCTCCCGAGTAGCTGGGATTACAGGTGCCCTCCACCATGCCCGGCTAATTTTTGTATTTTTGGTAGAGACGGGGTTTCACCATGTTGGCCAGGCTGGTCTTGAACTCCTGACCTCAGGTGATCCGCCTACCTTGGCCTACCAAAGCGCTGGGATTACAGGCATAAGTCACTGTGCCCGGCCTCAAACTGGTTTTTTTTTAAGTGAAAAAAAAAGGACTATTTTAAAGTGAAATGTCTGAACAGTAAAAGACTCCCAAAAGGAGAGAAAAGACAAGCCACAGGCTGAGGCAAAAATATCTGCAATGCAAATAACCACCAAAGTCTATATAAGCATATGCAAAGAACTCCTTCAAATCAATGAGGAAGAGACACTCTGATTTTAAAAATGGGTAAGAGTTAGGAACTAGCAATTCACAGAAGAAGAAATATAAATGGTCAATAATTATTATATATGAAATTAATATGAGATCTAATTTTATATATATCACGTTTAAGCCAAATTATGAAGTCAGGCAATTTCAAGTATTACAGAAGATGTCAGACAATAGAAACTCTAACTGCTGGTGGGAATAGAAATTGGTATAACTTTTTTAGAGAACAATTTGGAAATACTTAGTGAAGTTGAAGACACAGCTCCTCTATGATTTAGCAGTTCCATTCTAGGCATGGAACTAACTGAATCACTGTAATAGTGAAAAATCAGCAACTTAAATGCCCATCAATAAGAGGGAGGATATAAAATGATTCAATGTAAATATAACAAAATGTCAGGATTTGACAGAACTGGGTATGGATAAACAAGTGATAATATCTTCTTTTAAAAAATTGGTTTAAAGTGGAAAGCTTCATAAATTTGTGTGTCATCCTTGCACGGGGCCATGCTAATCTTCTCTTTATCATTCCAATTTTAATATATGTACTGCCAAAGCAAGAAAAATATCATTATTTATAGCTAACATTTATTATTATGTACCAGGGATAAGTGTATTTCATATAAAGTACTATTTTTATCCCTATTTTGTAGAAGAGGAAATTGAGATATAGAAAGATGAAGTAACTTCCTGAGATCACACAGGTAGAGAATTGAGATGGTTTGACTCTAGAGTCCCATTCTTTTTTTTTTTAATTTAATTAATTTCTTTTTTCATAGAGACAGGGTCTCACCATGTTGCCTAGGCTGGTCTCAAACTCCTGAGCTCAAGCAATCCGCCCGCCTCAGCCTCCCAAAGTGGTGGGATTACAGGTGTGAGCCACTGTGCCTGGCCCAGAGCCCCATTTTTAACAGCTACATTGTATAGGTAATGCTATTCTCTATACTACTTTTTATGCTTGAAACATTTCACGATAAAAATATGAACATATAAGATTTATAAATCTTATATGTTAATATTTGTGAAATGCAAATAAAATTTCTGTCATTATTAGTTACTAATGATAAACTATACAAAAAATAAGACCTCTTCCAGTTCTAACAGTCTATGATTCTATGAAGTCTAAACAGGAAAATTCATAAATTTAATGGGCCTTCTCTACTACTCACAATTTGCCAACCCTAAGATATATGTCTAAAGAACGTGAATAATTATATGGACCTCTGGGTTTTGTTTTTGTTTTTGTTTTAAGAGATGGGGTCTTACTCCATCATCTAGGCTGGAGTGCAGTGGCACAAACATAGCTCACTGCAGCCTTGGCCTACTGGGCTCAAATGATCCTGCCTTGCCCTTTCAAAGTGCTGGGATTACAAGCATGAGTAACTGTGCCTGGACTGAACCTTTGTTTTTATATCTAGATATCCAGGTACAGATGCACACATATTGACTTAAACATTTCATATATATCCACTGTACATGTGGAGTTACTATTTACCTGGTGCATCTCAGATTCCTGCATTCCCCACTGAACGCAATCCTGTGGTATGGAAGTGTGATATAAACATCTATTTTGTTATTAAAATTATGAGAGAGTCTTACTCACCTATAGCAATAGTCTTAATATCAATAAGATAAGCCAATTTCTTATTATCTTCTGTTCCTCGCTGACACCTCTCATTAATACGAACACTGAAACATGAAGGGTGAGGTAAGGCAAAATGGGCTGAGGTAGTTGGGATGTTTATTAAAGGCTCTGAAGTACCATATGGGATGAAGCTTTTATTTATTTATTTATTTATTTTGAGACAGGGTCTCACTCTGGTTGCCAAAGCTGAAGTGCAGTGGTGTGATCACAGCTCACTACAGCTTTGACTTCCCAGGCTCCGGGTGATTCTCCCACCTCACCTTCCTGAGTAACTGGGACTACAGGGGTGTGCCACCATGCCTGGATAATTTTTTGTATTTTTAGTGGAGAGGGGGTTTCACCATGTTGCCCAGGCTGGTCTTGAACTCCTAGACTCAAGTAATCTGCTTGCCTCCTCCTCCCAAAGTGCTGGGATTATAGGCATGAGCCACCACACCTGGCTGAAGCTTTTGGATTAACTGGAGGACACAGAATTTAGGAGTCCAAAAGGAATTATTCTGGGTTTCAGGGATTCAGAGAATCTTGTGAGGTTACCTGATGAGGTGGGGGTTCATGAATTCAGTGCGTACAGAACCCAGGGTGTCATTATTCCCATATTCCACCAGGGTTAGCTCTCCGGCATTGAAGATCATGCATACCTGGGAAAAATGGAGTTGTTATACGGTGGAAAGGCTACATGAAGAAAGACAGTAGTGGGAGGTGTACTGTCAGTTCAAGGTGACTACCACTTTTCTCCTTGTTCTCTTACCCTGCCAATTTCATCCTCCCTGTTTCTTTATCTGCTGTTTCCCTATCCCTTGCAACTTGCCATCTTTATGACACAGAAGCTAGAAGGAGGCTTATCAAGATGGTGATGGTGAATCAAGCTCTACTCACATTCTCATTTTCAAAGAAATACTTCTCATTGCCACCAGATCCTTGCCAGGCTATCTGTAACGGGAGAAGACTTAAGAAGCAATGTGGATAAATACCCAAGATAATGCCGAAAGAATGAAGAATGACAGGTTGGGAAGTGGAAAGATATATTTACGTAGGCTTTGGCACTACACAAAAGAGGTGCTGTATCAGAATCTGCTCTGGTCCCTGAGAGAAACCAGAGAGATTTTCTGAGAGATGGCATAAAAACAGTCCAAATATGGTGATTCATACTCTGGGATTATAAAACTCCTGGGTCTCCTTCCCTGAAACCAGGTCCCCTACACCAGAATGTTAGAACTTCTCATGGAGAGCTTACCCCTAGGGATTTTGGGTCCCCACAAATATTAAGCCAAGATGCCCCATTCCCCACCCTACCCTCAATTTTGGTTCCTACCTCACTAAGCCGATTAGTGTTCAGGTCCCCCAGCAGCAGTGTTTCTGATGTGTGAGCCACCAAGTAACGTTCCTTTCCTAGGATTTTCACCTCTTCCACCTCATAGCCATAGTGTGACTTGAGCACCACTCGGGTTCCTGATGACAGGTTCTTCACAATCACCTTGGTAAAGGACAAGTCTGAGCCCCTTAGGCTTCCCCAGCCCAAAAGAAGGGTGAACAACCATGCCCTTTGCCCACCTCCACAGCACTAAACAAAGCTAATACCTTGTTTCTTCCCTGGGTCTAGGATATTGTTGATAGTAATGATATCTTATGTTTATATGGGGCTTTACTATTTATGAAATGCTTTCCTATATTATCTCTTTTGACACTCATAATTTATATAATTCTGAAAGTTCCACTGGGTAAAACCAATCACTCTATGTTCTCATGGTCTTTGTACAAACCTTATATATCATTGATCACAGTGTATGTATTGATCAGTTGATTGACTGACTTGACAGGGTCTCAGTATGTTGCTTAGACTGGCCTTGAACTCCTGGGTTCAAGCAATCCTCCTGTCTTGGCCTTCTGAGTAGCTGAGACTACAGGCATGTGCCACTGCATCTGGCTAATATTATTTTTTGATATGTCTGTGTCCTCTGTTATAATGATCTCTTTGATCAAGGGACAATGTCTTACAGATAATTATCTGTGTATTCCCAATGCCTAACACTGCTGACACATAGTAGAGAATGAATAAATGTTTCTGGAAAGAACAAAAGAATGAAGAAACCAATGTATAATAAATGGAAGGACAGAGGTAGAAAAAAGAGAAAAGTGGGCCCAGGAACTGAGAAATTTTTAGCTTGCAACATCATACACAGTGAGCTCAGAGGCCTTAAAACAACAGAGTTCACATTTATAATCCTATTTATCCAACTGCCCAATTGCCAGTGTGTAGCCAGTAAAGTTTTAAGTCAGGAAGGCTTAAGTGGCAATCTCTGCACACCTTATGCCTGGTGCTTAAAACTTTTCTTTTTTTTTGAGACAGAGTCTTGCTCTGTCACCCAGGATGGAGTGCAGTGGTGCAATCTCGGCTCACTGCAAGCTCCGCCTCCTGGGTTCATGCCATTTTCCTGCCTCAGCCTCCCAAGTAGCTGGGACTACAGGCACCCGCCACCACGCCCGGCTAATTTTTTTGTATTTTTAGTAGAGACGGGGTTTCACCATATTAGCCAGGATGGTCTCAATCTCCTGACCTTGTGATCCGCCCGCCTCGGCCTCCCAAAGTGCTGGGATTACAGGCATGAGCCACTGTGTCCAGCCAAAACTTTTCTTATAATAAGCTGCAAGAACTACAGCAGGAAAGTTACCACGGTGTTGCCCTGACATATTCTGTTGCCCAGAACAGCTCTTCCAGAGGGATGAAGATTAAATTTGAACTATGGCTGTGGCCAGAAGGCAGGGAAATGTTATAAGGAGGAATGAGCCACGCAAGGTCTCAGTGCAGTAGGCTACCATCCTGCTTACCTGGCTAGGTCCCACATACGTCAACTCAAACTTGTTCTTGTAAATACTCCTTCGGAGGCAGCAGTCAAACTGTTCCACCCCACCACATAGTGTGCCCTAGAAGGGAAAGTGACAGCATAAAAGGTCACACACATAGTACACTGGCATGGGGAGAGTATCTAGAGACATCCTCAAAACCTAAGCTCTAGAGTCTAGAGAAGAGTTGGCAGTGAAAGAGCTGGCAGTTTTTGGAATTACCAAAAGGAAAGAGGCTACAATCATTGGACTCAAGGGCACAACATATTAATGGGATAAAAGGGAAAAACTAGCCCTGCCTACACACAATTTTTTGTCCCTTTTGTGACCTAGGGTAAAGTATGAATTTCTCTTTCCTGCCTTTAATGCCAGAATTTTAGGTCAGGGTCAAAAGGAAAGAGGAGATTCTGTAGTGTCAGGGAACAGTGCTTTAGGATAAGGCAGGATTTTTTTCTAGTTTGGTGAAAGTCACCAATCCAGAAAGGGATTACTAGTAACACACCACACAGAGCCGTGAGCCATCCCGCTTCCAGGCCAAGGCAGTGATGGTGTATAAATTGGTAATCTCCTTGGGCTTTGCCTCTTCCCAGATGCTTCTTTGAGGGATCCAGTTGAACACCCGAAGCCTGAAATAAAGTATGTGGCTTTTAGAAGAGATTGAGGTTGTGCTAAAGAGTGCAAATGGGCTGATAATCAAAGGAAATTAGTCTTGCTATATCAGAAAAGAAAGGAAATAAAAAGAACAGACAAGCTAGGCAGTCTAGCAGAAGAGGATATAAAGGTACACAGGAAATAAGCTGGGAAAATCAAGGCAAAACTAAAACAGAATAAGAGTGAGGGGAGCAGAGAAAACAAAAAGACCAGGGCAGGTGAGAAAAATAAGCTACTAGGAGCAAAAAAATATGGAACAAGGAGATAAATGGTAGGAGTCAGTGAAGAAAGAAGAGAATACGAGGAGACATAAGATTGAAGGGGATAGAAAGACAGGACTGATAAAGCTGGGGTTAAACACATGCCAGAGAAATGATGAGACCTGGAACATGGCGTTTATCTGCTGTTCCATCATTCATTCATTCATTCGCCAAACATCTGAGCATATCTTAGATATATATAGCATATAGATGCTAATCTAGGCACTGAAAAGATGAATAATAAGCCCCCTTCTCAAGGACTCTGATTTAGCCATCTATCTGGCTAAACAACAGTAGTTTGCAAACAACAAACTGTAATATAATGTGAGAAACTCTAAGCGGTCTCAAAGGGGGCAATGGAAACAGAAAATAGAGATGAATTCTGCTGTGGAAGTGCAGGGAGAGGCACAGAGACAAAACAAGAGCCCAGGACATTTTGGAACTGCCAGCACACCAATGGATAGCGGGAGCAGGAAGAGGAAAGTGCATGAATTACATACATACATTTGATTCTGCTCCAGTCTCGCACTCTGGCTCAGAATAATTTGGCTAAAGCAGAGAGTGTTCGCAGGGAAAGTAGGCAGTAGATAAAACCGGAAAGGGGACTTACCTGTCATAACTTCCTAGCACAACAGACTGGCCCCCAGGACTTGATACAGCTGTGGTGAACTCCCGCTCCTGAGGGTCACGGCTATAATCAAAAGTTTGTAGCACGTGGCCTTCTTTTCCATAGGCTACAATTTTCCGATCACAGCCTGCAGCCACGATGCTATTGGTTGCCCATGCCAAGGCATAGGGTGGACACGGGTGGTTAACCAACTTCCCCTAAGACAGAAGTAGAGGGTTTCAATCACTCTTCGAAGACTCCACCCGAGAAATTCCTCACTCTCAACACCTGGTACATTCACTCTGACCATCATACCCTGCAGAAATCTCTTCCAACATTTCCCTATCCCAACACATCCTAATCCTGAACTCTCCACAAATTGTCACACACACACACACACACACACACACCCCTATACACATAGGGGTTGACCTTGTGCTCTAGAAAAACCTCAAAATGCTTGTATATTGGAATTTTCTTTTTTCTTTTTTTTTTTTTTTTGAGACAGAGTCTCACTCTGTCACCCAGGCTGGAGTGCAGTGGCACGATCTCATCGCTGCAACCTCCGCCTCCCCAGGTTCAAGCGATTCTCCTGTCTCAGCCTCCTGAGTAGCTGGGATTACAGGTGTGTGCCACCATACCAGGCTAATTTTTCTGTTTTTAGTAGAGATGGGGTTTCACCATGTTGGTCAGGCTGGTCTCGAACTCCTGACCTTGTGATCAGCCCGTCTCAGCCTCCCAAAGTGCTGGGATCACAGGCGTGAGCCACCACGCCCAGCATGTATTGGAAATTTTTAATATGCACCTGGTAAAGCTCCTCAGAAAAGGAGATGTGCTACACATTAACCAACACCGTCTGGGCCCACAAAGAGCATAGGGCTTCTTTTTTTAAGGAGGGTCAAATTTCAGTATTATATGAGTAATTCTTTTTTTTTTTTTTTTAGATGGAGTCTCACTCTGTCGCCGGGGCTGGAGTGCAGTGGCGCGTTCTCACCTCACTGCAACCTCCCCTCCCGGGTTCAAGCAATTCTCCTGCCTCAGCCTTCCGAGTAGCTGGGATTCCGGGCACATTCCACCATGCCCGGCTAATTTTTATATTTTTAGTAGAGACGGGGTTTCACCATGTTGGCCAGGCTGGTCCTGAACTCCTGACCTCAGGTCATCCACCCGCCTTGACCTCCCAAAGTGCTGGGATTACAGGAGTGAGCCACTGTGCCCGGTCTATACAAGTAATTCTTTTTTTTTTTTGAGATGGCATTTCACTCTTGTTGCCCAGTCTGGAGTTCAATGGCATGCGATCTTGGCTCACTGCAACCTCTGCCTCCCAGGTTCAAGCGATTCTCCTGCCTCAGCCTCCCAGAAAGCTGGGATTACAGGCATGTGCCACCACGCCCAGCTAATTTTTTTGTATTTAGTAGAGACGGGTTTCACGTCAGGCTGGTCTCCAACTCCTGACCTCAGGTGATCCACCCGCCTCGGCCTCCCAAAGTGCTGGGATTACAGGCACGGCCCACAAGTAATTCTTAATGTAAATGATTCAAACAACACACAATTATATAGAGTAAAACGTGAAAGTTTCCTTTGTATCCCCCATCTTTTTCCTTTCCCCTTTCCAGAGTAAACTGTTAATTCTTTTTTTCTATGAATCTACATACATAAATATATATATTTTACATAAATGGGAATAATTTTCACTTTTCATTACTCTAAGAGTTTTTATTTCCCTTTGTCTCAAGGTCCCTTTCACCTGATTCATCCCTTCTTATAAGCAGTAAGCTCCAGGCTCCTAAACACAAATCCTCTCAGTGGCCACATCCAACTTTTTCTCTGTCCCTGAGTTCTCCTCTAGCTTCCTCTCTTAGTATCTCAATCCAAATGCCTTAGAAGTCCAACCTCCTCTAGGAGGGCTCCTGGAATTTCCTTATCCCCTATTCCACAGCATCTTTTTTTTTTTTTTTTTTTTTGAGACACGGTCTTGTTCTGTCACCCAGGCTGTAGTGCAGTGGTGCTATTTCAGCTCACTGCAGGCTCAACCTCCTGGGCTCAAGTGATCCTTCCACTTCGGCTTCCTGAGTAGCTGGGACTACAGGCCCATGCCACCATGCCCGACTAATTTTTGTATTTATTTTTTGTTTTTTTGGTAGAGACAGGGTTTCACTGTGTTGCCCATGCTGGTCTCAAACTCCTGGACTCAAGCGATCCAAGCCTCCCACAACATTCTTTATTCATACCTGTGACTCTCCAGAGCCTTCATCATCAAAGAAATACCTAACGATGGTACCATCTGCATGACCAGAGAGAATTCCTTTCCCAGAGCAACTAAAAAAGGAGAAAGGAGAGAAATACAGGAAGAGACTATTTTATCTCACCAAGAAAGCCCCTTTCTCTGTCAAACACAACCTTGTCTGTGCTTCCTGCTACCAGTTCTCCTGCCTTTCATACTATGGTCTTGCAGTCCAGACTTCCCCACAGCATTTTCCTAACACTTCCAGACTCTAGTGATACTACTCCTCTTTACTCACTTTGTTGTCAGGGACACCACGTAAGACTCTGTCCCATAGATGGTAGATGATTTATTAGTTTTGGTGTTTGCTAAACGAACCTGAAAATGGAAAAATTGATACAAGTATGGTTAGGCTATTTTGTATTTAACTAGGCCCTAAGAAAAAAAGGAAAAACTGTCCCACAAAACTGGTCCCTATGCATTCTCCCCAGTACGCAACTTGATCCTAAGAAAGAGGATGAACCATATTCCTCTCTCCAGAACCATTATCCCTACCACCCCCTCTCTTGTGTTTCCCTTCCCTCTTTTACCTTCCCTTCAGCCAGTCCAAAGACAATGATGTATTCTGCCGGCCATTGCAGACAAGTGACAGCACTCTGCGTGAAAGGAAATAATGAAAAGGATAACCCCATCTGTGTGGGCCAGCACTTTTATAACAACTTCAACACCCCACCACACACCACCACCTCAATCTCCTATAGGGAAGGACACAGCAGGGCTCTAAGGAAGACAGCAGATGACCATGAACAGCCATGAAGCACCATCCTTGCAGTAGGAAAAGTCACATTCAGATGTTAGAAATGCAACTCCTGGCTGTATTTATAAGTAGATATACTGATATATGTTTGTTCATCCTAAGGTTCCAGGGACTGGTCTGAACTTTACCGTCTGGATGAACTTGTTGCAGATGACTTTCTTGTCACCCCTGCCAAACAAAAGAAGGGAAACATATTAAAAACCACTTCCAGGACGGGCGTGGTGGCTCATGCCTGTAATCCCAGCACTTTGGGAGGCCGAGGTGGGAGGATCATGAGGTCAGGAGATCGAGACCATCCTGGCTAACACGGTGAAACCCCGTCTCTACTAAAAATACAAAAAATTAGCCAGGCGTGGTGATGGGCGCCTGTAGTCCCAGCTACTCGGGAGGCTGAGGCAGGAGAATTGTGTGAACCCGGGAGGAGGAGCTTGCAGTGAGCCGCAATCGCGCCACTGCACTCCAGCCTGGGTGACAGAGTGAGACTCTATCTCAAAATAAATAAATAAATAAATAAATAAATAAATAAATACCACTTCCATAAACAAATTGCCAAAAATGATGCTGAGGGAAGAGAAGAAAGAGCAGATTTCTTCCCTGGCCCAGTAGTGTTTCTGACTACTCTGTAGGAGCCCTGAAAGGAGGCATATGAGGGAGCCTAAGCAGCTTCAGAACAATAACAAAGATGTGACATCACTCTGGGCTTCCAGGATCTCACAGGGCCTCCTGTTGACCTTGGACTGTTTCCTCTAGGGATGGGATTGAAGAACACGTGGGACAGGTGAAGGCAGAAAAGCAAAAACAGACTCCAGAAAGTCTCTGCCTTCAATGGCCAAGCTTGGCTTCTCATCCCCTGTATTTCCCCTCCCCAGTGAGGCATTTCTCTTGCCTTCCCCTTCTTTCCTGGGCCATCCCATCTCCCAATCTCTATCCTCACCAATCTTCTCCAATCTTGTAGACATAGATGATGTTGTCAGTCTGTCCTATGGCAATTTTAGTGGAATCAGGAGAAAAAGCCATGCCCTTCACCATATAGCTCTTCCTGCCATACTAAGAGTTTAAAAAAAAAAAAAAGAAAGAAAAAGAAGTAATGAGTACACATGAAAGAGAAAAGAGAAAAAAAGGCATATGTGTGCTCCTAAGGGAGCTTGAGGATTTATACTGAGAAAAAGGTGGGGTATGCCATTTCCTATGCCGATGGCTAGAAGGCAGACTACGTCTTTCAGGTTGTAAGACCCCATCAATAGGTTAAATAAGGTACACATGAATACACTGTTTACCTTCATGTCAGCTGGTTTGGTGGAGAATTTATCTCTCCGTTCTCCATGTTCATCATACAGCAAGACCACTCGGTCCACTGTGCAGACAGCAAATTTGGCATTGTTCTGGGACCAAGCCATGCAGGTCACCTTTGCAGCTCCATCCTGTAGAGGCAAAGGGGTAAAAAGAAACCCATGTGCTGGTCTAGAATGCCAAAAGCATTTCTAGCTTCATTAATTCTAGTGTAATACTGGTCAATTTTCTTCCTGTCACGGTTCTATCCTCAAAACAAAGAGATGCCTGTGGCCCATGCTGGTCTCCAAGGCCTTCAGATCCTGGACTGTGAGAACAATAGGCTTCTAGAGACTCATATGCAAATGCACTAAGAGGCAGGGTGCTAAGTCAACTGTATCAATGAATCCCTGCAATGGCCTCCTCGTTTCCAGGTCTGCTACTGAAATAAATTCAATTAGTCTGGTAAGTTTTGGTCATTAGCCATTCATTCAATTAATATTTTTTGAGCACCTTATTGATCAAGGCACTTGGCCAGGGGCTGAGAGAGAGACAAAAAGCAAACCATAGATCCTGCCTCCACATCTAATAAGATGGTGCAAAATAGAAAAGTCCTATTAAAGTATGTATAAAGTACTGCAATAGTTTGGAGAAGCCTGAGAGAATTTTATGCTTCAATTATCAAAATTAAGCTTTGAAGAATGAATGCAGTTGAGTAGGAAGTTATCTGAGATGGGAGGAATGGCAATGAGCAAAGGCAAATTCTGGACAAGAAACAGTAATTTAGTTTATTTGAAACTATTATACCTTATAAATAGTAGAATAGACGGGGTAAGGCAGGAAAAACAGGCCAGCTCAGGAAGTCTTTGAAGCCAGGCAAAGGAGTTTGGGCTTATTTGAAAGGAAAGGGAGAGACAGTGAGAGTTCAGGATGGGGGAGTACGAGTTGAGACTCAGGACGAATAATCCCACTTTCTTTTCTTCTTAACTACCCACTTCAGAGAAACCCAAGTTAGAAGTTATCTCCAGGTGAATTATTCTGACCAGATCTGACCCTTCCAACACTAGCTCTGGTCCTAAGGGACTAGCTCTGCTACTAAGGGTTTCCTTCCTTGAAAACAAAACATTTTATTCTGCTTTTCTTCTGCCCCAATTGTTTAATTATTTGGACACTAGAGTTCTGGCTTAAAACATTGACACTTTACACTCCAAACTCACCTATCTCCAAAGTCAGAAGTAAAAAGTCTCTTTTCCTGCAAATCCTCAAACCAGAAAATAGCCACACCACCATCACTATGATCCTCTAACTCTTCATTATATTAGGTTAGAAGGCCTGAGGGCTCCTCATCAATCTTTGCTGATCCTCCTGCTTTATCGCTTTGCCCAATTCTGGGCATTCAGCCCTACCTGCATCATGACATCATCTTATTTTGAGAGACTGAAGGAGGATTTCATTTCCAATTTTTCCATTAGGGCGGAGAAATTTTTAAAGTACAGATTCAATGGACAGCTTGCTGAGCAATGAGCACAAATCTCTGTCTTTTTATTTTTTTCTCCAACTGAGGAGAGAGCACAACTATCTTTGTTCTAATTTCCTTCTTTTTTTTTTTTTGACGGAGTCTCACTCTGTCCCCCAGACTGGAGTGCAGTGTCACAATCTCAGTTCACTGCAACCTCTGTTTCTTGGCTCAAGCGATTCTCCTGCCTCAGCCTCCCAAGTAGCTGAGGCTATAGGCGTGTGCTACCGTGCCTGGCTAATTTTTTTATATTTTTGGTAGAGACATGGTTTCACCGTATTGCCCAGGCTGGTCTTGAACTCCTGACCTCAAGTGATCCACTCACCTTGGCCTCCTGAAGTGCTGGGATTACAGGCGTGAGCCACCATGCCCGGCCTGTGTTCTCATTTCCTCCTATTGTCCAAATGCCACACCCTCTGTGAAGCCTTCCTGATTTCCATAATCAATTAATTCTCCTTTCTCTACAATATGTACCTCACTAGATTGTTTTATTAAGTGAGGTAGGGAATAAAATAATAAGAGCTTGCCTTTAACAAGTACTTACCATAGAATAGGCATTTTGATAAGTGCTTGACAAGCATAATCTCATTTTACCTCATAACACTGAGGTAGATGCTATTATTATCCCCCTTTTACAGATAGATGAATGGAAGCCCAAAAAGATTAAGTAATTTGCCCAAGTTCACATACACAGTTTGTAAGTGGTAGGACCATGATTTATTTATTTAATTAATTTATTTTTTGAGGCAGAGTCTCGATCTGTCACCCAGGCTGGAGTGCAGTGGTGCGATCTTGACTCACTGCAACTCTGCCTCCTGAGTTCAAGCAATTCTCCTGCCTCAGCCTCCCGAGTAGCTGGGATTACAGGCATGCGCCACCACATCTAGCTAATTTTTGTATTTTTAGTAGTTTCACCACGTTGGCCAGGATGGTCTCGAACCCCTGACCTCGGGTGATCTGCCTGCCTCGGCCTCCCAAAGAGCTTGGTTTATAGGCATGAACCACTGCGCCTGGCCTAGAACCATGATTAAATCCATGTATGTGCAAATCCATAAACCATAATCCCAATTTCTTTATTAAGGTACCCCAGTACATATTACACACTCAGTTATGGAACATCTTATTTATTTTTAAGACACAGCCTCACTCTGTCACCCAGGCTGGAGTGCAGTGGTGTGATCACGTCTCACTGCAGCCTCGACCTCCTGGGCTCAGGAGATCCTCCCACTTCAGTGACCCCAGCAGCTGGGCCTACAGGTGCTTGCCACCACACGAGGCTATTTAAAAACAATTTTTTTTTTTTTGGGACAAAGTCTCACTCTTGTCCCCCAGGCTGGAGTGCAGTGGCACGATCTCGGCTCACTGCAACCTCCACCTCCCGGGTTCAAGCGATTCTCCTTCCTCAGCCTCCTGAGTAGCTGGGATTACAGGCGGCTGCTGCCACGCCTGGCTAATTTTTGCATTTTTAGTAGAGATGGGGTTTCACCATGTTGGCCAGGCTGGACTTGAACTCTTGACCTCAGGTGATCCGCCCGCCTCGGCCTCCCAAAGTACAGGGATTACAGGTGTGAGCCACCGCACCTGGTCAAAATTTTTTTGTAGAGGTCTTGGAATCTTGGGCTCAAGTGATCCTCCCACCTTGGCCTCCCAAATTGCTGGGATTACAGGTGTGAGCCACTGGGCCTGGCCAGACATCTTATTCTTATTAGCTTTGTATTATTCTGTCCTTTGAATTTTGAATGTCCTTTCCTCTTGTCTATCAATTTTTCACACTGCTTTTCAGTTTACAATGCTCTTTTGTGTATATTACTCTATATAACTCTTCCCCAAGTCCCCTAAAGTTGCTATTAGTACTCATGTTTTTACAAATGAAGAAGTTGGTGAGTGCTCCGAGACACTGTATAATAAAGGCTAAAGTTAGAGATATCAGATCATTTGTTTAAAGTACTGGTGGCCAGTCTGGGCAACATGGGGAAACCTCGTCTCTACAAAAAACAAAAACAAAAACAAACAAACAAACAAACAAAAAATTACCCGGGCGTGCTAGCGCACGTCTGTAATCCCAGCTACTTGGGAGGCTATGGCAAGAAAATCCCTTGAACCCGGGAGGCGGAGGTTGCAGTGAGATCGAGCCACTGCACTCCAGCCTGGGCAACAGAGCAAGACTCTGTCTCAAATAGTTAAATAAAGTAGTGGTGGACCTGAAATAAGGACAAGGTAAGAAATTTTAAAAAGAAAATAAGAAAGTAGTGGTGGAGCTAGGACTTAAATTCTGGTGTGCTAACTCCAAAGCCCACCCTTTCTTCACCATGTTTCAGGGCTCCTCCCCTAGTGCCCAGCCTCTCCTGAATCAGAATACACGGTTCGGTCTTTGCACTCCCCCTTCAGGGCTTGCACCTAAGGCGCTTATTTAATTATGGGCACATGCATACTCGCTGCTTACATGTGCACCTCACCCTCTAATACGAGCCTCCTGAAGGGAGGGACATAAGTCGGGTGGTTTGGGATTCCTACGAACCCCAGCATGGGGCCTGTACACAACTGATGTGAATGAAATGTAAGGAAAGCTACAAGTCCTTAGCCCTGCATCTCGCCTCCTGGACGCTGTATCGACAGGCCAAGATCCAGATCATCGCTATATCCCTTACAGCCTTCTGCACACAGTAGGAGGTCAACATCATTAAACTTCAGTTCCCCCACTTTTCTTGGAACATAAAGCATAAGGGGGAGGGACTGGCACGCAAACTCCTCACCTGAGGGCTCAGCAGGGTCCTCAGGTGCTTCAAGTGCATGACGCACACCTGTCTTTCAGATGCTCCTAGACAGCGACAACTCCCGTGGTTACCTGGACAACCCGCCACGCAGCCGCAGCGACAGGCACTGACGCTTATGCGACCGGAGCGCAACACGCGTCGCAAGGTCACACGTAACTTTGCGGCGAAGCAAACAGAACGTGCGCAAGCGCGGTGAGATCTAGGGCGGGCCCTTGAGAGGGCTTCATGAATGTTCTCCTTGACCAATCCCGTCGCCGCATGCAAACTCAAGACCAAGCCCCGCCCACAAGCCTTCAGCCAGCCCCAGGTCCTACGTCATAGCGGTCCGTCTCGCTCTTCGATGTACCTGACTTTCTGAGTGCACTCTCTTAATCCTCACAACTCTGGAGGGAAGCAGGGCGGTTTCCATGATAGGCCTTCTGCAGTTGACGGAATTGTACCCAAATAAGTTACATGATTTGCACGGGATCGCAAGGCTAATAACGATAGCTAACGATGAATACTCAGTATGTGTCTGCCAGGTACTGTGTAAAGTACTGTACGTGCATTTATGTCATTTAATCCCAAAACCACCTTTTGAAGGGGATAGCGTTATTATTAGTCTCATTTTACATAACAGGAGACTCAGGGCACTTGCTCAAACTAACACAGCCAGCGAAGGACTTGGAACTGGAGTTCAACCCAGAGTTAGTAGCTTTAAACAGCTTTTATGTTCCTTCTCAACTCCTAGCTCGCTCTCTCCATGCCACGATACTATAACCTGTCACACTCCCATCCCAATAAATGACATTTATTCTCAGAATCTGAAAGATGAGTGTTTTGGAACTAGCTGCCAAAGAAACGTAAGGTACCCTACTTCCTAATTGGGTAATGGTGGGTTAAAGACTGCTGTTTACATTGGAATGTTTTTACGGTTCAGTTTGTTGTTGTTGTTGTTTTGAGACAGAGTTTCATTCTTGTTGCCCAGGCTGGACTGCAATGGCGCGATCTTGGCTCACTGCAACCTCTGCCTCCCGGGTTCAAGAGATTCACCTGCCTCAGCCTCCCAAGTAGCTGGGATTACAGGCATGCGCCACCACGCCCGACCAATTTTGTATTTTTAGTAGAGACAGGGTTTCTCCATGTTGGTCAGGCTGGTCTCAAACTCCCGCCCTCAGGTGATTTGCCCGCCTTGGCCTCCCAAAATGCTGGGATTACAGGTGTGAGCCACCGTTCTCGGCCTGTGGTTCAGTTTTGAGGGCAGACCTGACTTGGCTCACCCGATAGGTTGTCTTGTGATACCTGGGGTTAGAGATTGGTTAAGTAGAAAAGAGACTGACTTGTTGATCTTTGGAGTCCCGTTCAGAATTTTTGGCCTATCTTCTACCATACCAGAGAGATTGAAATGCAGAAAGGAGTTATTCATAAGCCTGCTCTGAAATGATCCAAAGTTGGGAAGATCTGTAACTCTCCAGGAAGTGTAACATATGCTCTCCAGACAGACTGTGGGTCCAGAAGCCTTCCCCCACAGTGGTTTGCAAGTGTCAACAGGTGTTTGTCTCATGGCCACCAACCACCCCTTAGAAAATAGGAAAGAGCAGAGGACAGCCCCTATTTTCACAGGAAACAAGTAGGCCTCAGAGCTCAAATGAGAATTATTTTGACAGGGGAGTCCCAACCCCTCAGTTTTATTTTCAGAATCCTCCTCTGGATATGGTGGCAGAGCATGAATATAAACTCACTTATGAATTACAGTTATTACTGACTTTGACTGACTAAACAGAGACAGAGATGAAAGGGAATGCAAAAGAGGGAAGAACAGACACAGGAACACATAGGACAGGAGCATGTGGCACCAAGGAATCCATGAGTGTAGATGTCCTTTCATTAGTCCCCAAGACACTGCTTAGTCCTTTTCTGACCATTAGCCCAGGGTTGATGGAGGAGTCAGAAGAGTAAGTGGTGAGGAGCTGTGCTGTCAATGCAAGCAGTGAAGATAAAAAGGCTACTACCCTCTCATATGATATGTCTTAGTTTTCAGTGGTGCAGGAACTTATATCTTTCTCTTCTCTTTTTCCCCTTCTCACCCAACAAAGCAAAAGAATCTGGGGTTAGTTTTCTATACCTCTTCTTCCTGGCCCTATCCTAGGGTGGGGTATTATCACACCTTGCAATGCTCCTGTCAAGTAGGTGATGGTGTAAGGGGCCCTTGGAGGGTCAGGAGAGAGACAAGGTGAGGAAATGTCTTCAGCATACTATACAGTCAGCTCCAGTTTGTCCAAGAACCTTTATTGGAAAAATGTCCAACAAGTGATATCACTAGCAGCTGAAGGGGCTGCCAGGTGAGAGGGGGAGCACCTGAGGCTCCATGGAAGACATTGGAGTAGTGCAGTGCAGCATCTGCCTCTAGTGTCAGACAATTCCTTTTATTTGCTGGGGTAAGAGGAGTACCCACAGAAACACCCCTCTCTGAGGCCCAGAGGCAAGATGTGGGGCAGCTGGGGATGCTCAGAGTCCTGATACAGGTGAAATGGGGCCCCCATTTGGGACCTAATGGAGTAGGGTACAACTAGTGACTCTCGCCTGGACCGGGGAATGGAAGGAGATACCCCATCTGATATCCACTCCCCAGGTCCAGGGGCACAGACTCTAAACAGACCTACCTTCTGGCTCTGCTCACAGTGGAAAGAGGATGGGTACCAGGCCTGAGATTGTGGGAGTGGCATTACCCTCTGGGAGTCTCGGGCAGATCACCATCTTGGGCTCCCCCTGACCCCATCCCTATCCCCAGTTGTTAGTGCATCTCTCTTCTGGGTGTGTTTCTTCACTCAAACGTCGATGGTGTTGATAGATGGTGACTTTTTCTGTGAAAGAAAATGGCCTGAGTCTCAACTTCAGGAAGGTAATAGGTGCCACCCTTTCTCTCCAGCCTCCCCCATCCCAGATCTTCCATTCTCCATCTTTTTCTGCCCCTCTTTGACCTTCTTCCTTTCCCTGGCTGCCCCTCAGGGGCAGAATCACCCTTTCCGCCCTCACTGGCCCCCACATCACCTGTCTTGTCCCCACTGGCCTTCCCTGAGGACTCTGTTCCGGCCCCTTTCCCTTCTCCTTGGGATTGTTGTTGGAGTCATTGTCCTTGATGATGTCATACTGACGGCAGAACAGCCCAATTACAGCTGAAACACAATACAGTCTGAGCCTTCATCTCCACTTCCCCCCTCATAGGGAGATACCTACGTAGCTTCTAGAAAATCCATGAAGAACATCCTGAATTCCTGGTGCCCATGCAGTCCTCCTCTCTGGGCTCTCAACAGCCTCCTCTCCCTCTCTTCAAAGTTCAAATCATCCCTCCTGAACTAAGTATCTCCCCACTCCACTCTATTTCTCTTACTTTTTTTTTTTTTTTTTTTTTTTTTTTTGAGACAGAGTCTCGTTCTGTTGCCCAGGCTGGAGTGCAGTGGCATGATCTCGGCTCGCTCACTGCAACTCCCACCTCCTGAGTTCAAGCAATTCTTCTGCCTCAGCCTCCTGAGTAGCTGGGGTTACAGGCGCCCTCCAACACACTCTGCTAATTTTTGTATTTTTAGTAGAGACGGGTTTCACCATGTTGGCCAGGCTGGTCTCAAACTCCTGACCTCAGGTGATCTGCCTGCCTTGGCCTCCCAAAGTGCTGGGATTACAGGCGTGAGCCACTGTATCTCTCACTTCTTTTTCTCCTGACAACCTTTGCCACCTCACACCTTTACTGAGTCCCTGGTCCCCTGTCTAGCTGCTTACTCACCAGCCCACATGAGCAACACCACCACAATGATGACCACTTCCCCAGTCTGCAGTGGCCGCTCTCCATCCAGACCTTCCACTGTGATGTCACCTGAGAAGGGAGAAGGCAGAAGGCAGACTCCAGGTTACTGGGGAATAGCTATCTATGCAGACATGCAGGATGGAGATGCTGGGGATTAGAAAGGGTAGACCCATCATAATGTTGCCCTTGGAGTGTAGGGTAGCCCCTCCCTGGGAGGAAGCCATTGGTGGACAGGTGGTTAGCGACCAAAAAGCGGGATGGCTGCAGGTTAATTACTCACTCATGCAGGCTGCAGCTGATGTGAAGTTGGGTAACAGGAAGCTTAAAAGGCCTTCCCCCGAACAACTCAATACCAGCCTGTCTATACCCAATCCCCTTCCCACCTGCTTTTCTTTCCTTTCCTGGCAGTACAATGAATTAAATCATCCTATTCAACTCAGCTAGTCTGTTGCTTGTCTTGGGGAAGTAAGTAAGAGGCTGCAAGCCAGGTAAGCAGCCAGAGAATCCAATAGCACAGATCCTCACCTGGGCTTGAACTGTTTGTAGGTAGCCGGTCAGAACCCTTGAGAGTTCGGAAGTGCACCCGGGGCCCTGGGGGACTCTCTCCCCGAAGGCCGATGCTCCTGACCTGCACTGTGTAGTCACTGTCTTCAGCCAGGCCCCAGAGGGCACAGGCCCGGGTGGTGGTGTTCACCTCCCGAATCACACGCTGCCCTGGGCCATTCTGCCGCTGCAGGGAGATGAGGGGAGAGGAGGACAGCCTCACCCCAGTGCCAGGCCACAAGGCTCAACCAGAGACTCTTCAACATCCAAGCACTCCGGGGGAGTAGCGTGAAAAGGGCAGCCTGAGCCAGGATACGCCAGCTTCTAGATCCCCCCCCCACTTAAGTGAAGAAATGTGCCGAAATCCAAGGACACAGGTTGGGGGAGCAGAAGGGTGATTCATACTTGCTGGGAAATGGAGTAGCCAATGACAATGTTGCCTTCTGGGACGTCCCAGGACACAGTGGCCGAGTTGGCTCTGAGGTGAGTGACCGTCACATTCACAGGAGAGGGAGGCCGGTCTGCGGGAGCCAGGGTGTTTAACAGGTTTCACCCATTGACTAGCTGTGGTTGACCCTCAGCCCCGTTCCCCTTTACTTACCTGCTCGCACGAAGCCCAGGTCACAGCTGACCAGCAGGAGGACCGTGGGGCTTAGATATGGGGAAAGGGGCACCAGCGAAGCCATGTCCCCACGGAGTCCGCTGGGGGGGGAACTGTGGCATCCGCTTGGCATCCGCTTGACATCCAGGCGGGGCTCCTGGAGATGGCAGGAGTTGTGGGGGGTCAAGGACTGCCCAGAACGCACGGAGGTGGGGGGGCAGCAGCTCTCCTGGGCTCCCCACAGCTCACAACAGCCCTATTTTCTCTACGCCCTCCCGCCCCCGCATTGCCCGGGCGGCCCCAGAGTGCGGTCCGCCCTGCCCACACCCACCTCCGCCGGTCCTCGCGGTTGGTCAGGCCTCCGGGGGCTGCTCGGTGCCCAGAGGGCGGCCCATCGCCCGACTCGGTGGCGCTGCCCCTACCCCATCCCGGCGCGGGCCCGGCGACGCGGGCAGCGCGGGGCCGAGCTGCGGGCGGAGCGGGCGCGGGTCTGCGGAGCCCCCAGGGCTCGAGCGGGCCACGGAGTCTGTCCGGGAGCAGGGGGCGTTGCCCGGACGCTGGCCTGGGTCCCCGGTGCGGGAGGCAGTGCGGCGGCCTCCGCCCGCCCCTGCAGCGGGATGTGACCGTCCCGGAGAGCCAGCCGCCGCCTTCTGCAGCGCTGGCCCCGCTCGCTCCGCCGCAGCCCGGCCGGGACGCGCGGGCCCGCCCCGCCCAGCCGGGGTTCTCGCCGCCGTCATTCCCCTCCCGCCCCCTCACTCCCGTCCTCTCGGGGCTCCTCCCACGACCCTCCCAATGGCGCCTCCGGAGCCCCCATCCCTTATCCCTTCTCTCTCCCAGCTGAAGCGGACGAGTCGGCGGGGGCGTGGGGGGTGAGACGCGGGTGCTAGGGTCTCCGGCACCTGGGAGATCCCCTTCCTCCCCGCATGGAAGAGCCAAGTTGGGAAGAGGAATTCCACCTCCAGTGCCCGAGGGGCTAACAGGAGAGGGGAGAGAGTGAGGGAGATAATAATTGCTTTAACAATCCCTTACTTGTAGACTGCGTCAGCTTTTAAGTCTCTTTCCCATTCATAATCTCATTTAATTCCGTTCGCTTTCTCATTCATTCTTTCATTTATTCACCAAATATTTATTGAGCATCTCCTATGTGTCTGGCATTATATTAAAACCTGGAGATACAGTGATTGTTAAGAGTGTTGGGCTTCTCGGGAGAATCAAAGCGCAAAGACCTATGGCTTTTTAAAAAAAAAATTATTATTCCTTTCTTTTCTTTTTTTGTTTTTCTAAAGCTCTACCACTTACGGTGTGGTTTTGGAGAAACTGGTTTATCTGTGCTTCAGGTTTCCCACCTGTAAAGCAAAGCGTGTGAAATCTCACAGGGTTGTTGTGAGACTCAAATGAGACAATGTTGGGGAAAGATCTTTATAAATCTCACAACACTATGTGACTGGATGATGAAGATTAATTTGCACCAATCTGTTAGTTACTTCTTTGTTCAATAATATGTAAGCCCTTACATTATATCATGCTTTGGTTGAGCTTGAAATCTGAATTGAGAACCTGGGTGTGAGTCCCAATTTGTCCAGCTGTGTGATCTTAAGCAACCAACTAAACTACTCTGAGCCTGTTTCATCATCTGAAAAATGAGGGTGTCAATATTGACCAACATCTTAGTGTTGGTGTATCCAATGAGATACTGTCTGTGAAAAGTGTGTTGTTCAGTGTAAATAAATGTTGGCTAACATTGTATTTAGGGCAGATTCTTTGGTTTCTAATTCTCAATGCAGTATTTCTGTTTCTGTGGGATTTTTCCCGCTGTAATATCCAGTACAGTGTGTGCACACTTGGGGCTCAGAAGCTTCTACTGCCTTCCTTTCTGAGAGGAGAGGATAAAATGGGACCAGTGGGACTGACTGTGCGTGCTGAGCATGTGATCAAGCCATGGGCCAGGTCCTCTGACTTGTGCTGACTTGGTGACCCTGATCTCTGGCCTCGGAGGACACTTGCCCAGGGATTCTCACTGCCGTGGGTGTTGTCCTGCACTCCCAGGCTCCAGGTCCTCTGTAGAAGAGGGCATTGTCCCGGTAGGGCAAGAGTCCCGAGCCTCAGGTCTTCCTCTTCAGGGGCCAAAGCAGAGGCTGGCGAGTCAGGGTGCTTGCAAAGAGGAAGCCCAGGAGTTTCCCTGGGGTTACCAGAGGGCTGGGGGCCTAGTGACCAGGAAAGGGTGGTGCTCTGAGAGCCCAGGGTGCTTGGGTTAATCATCACTGGGGCTCAGATAAGGCCCTGCCAACTGGAAGCAGAGTCATTGTGACCAGAGGGGTTTGTGTGGCTGAAGAGGCAGGAGGAACAGTGTATCCACAGCGTGGGACCATGCCAGGCACAAAACGGTTTCAACATGTCATTGAGACCCCGGAGCCTGGCAAGTGGGAGGTGAGACCCCTTCTTCATGTTGGCTTTCTGTGCTGATTCCTAGAATTATTTTTCATCCAGTCTTCCCTCCCCGCTGGTTTCTGCTCACCTCTTCTTCTTTCCTGATGTTCTTTCCCTAATATGCCCAGAGCACCAAGTGCAGGCTGAGTTTCTGGTGTGGTATGTGTGTGCGTGTGTGTAAGTCCAAACTCTGTGCCTGCTGCCACTCCCACCTCCAGCTCAGCAGGCATGAATGAGGCTTTGGCTTCCTGCTCCATCCTTGTCCCCTCTTCCTTCTAGTTGTCTGGGTATGAGGCAGCTGTGCCAATCACAGAGAAGTCAAACCCACTGACCCAGGATCTAGACAAAGCAGATGCTGAGAACATTGTTCGACTGCTAGGGCAATGTGATGCTGAGATCTTCCAGGAGGAGGGGCAAGCCCTGCCCACATACCAGGTAACCAAGACCCAAGACCTGGACCCTGGAAATAAACATGCCAACCCCAACCCCACCTCTGCTCTCCCTCACCATGGCTCCTAATATTGGAAACCCTGAGACCCCCTCCCCCATTCATCGTCCTCCTTTTCTTGGCTTCTCATTCCTGCATATTCCCTACAGAGACTCTACAGCGAATCCATTCTGACCACCATGGTACAGGTGGCTGGGAAAGTTCAGGAAGTGCTGAAGGTACTAACCTTCCTTCTGTTCCCTGCCTAAACTTTTCTGTTTCCCTCTTTCTCTTTTTACTGTCTCTATTTCTCACTTTGATAGATCTCATTCTCCTTTCTCCCTTTTGGAGATCCTCCCTTTTGGATCCTTATTTTCATCTTATTAATAAATAATAATGATAACTTCTCTGCTTAATACTTTATAATTGACAATCTACTTTCACACCTGTTACCCTCACAAAAGCCTGTGAAGTTGATATGACTTCTGTTTGTTTTCCTCAGATGAAAAAAAAAAAAGATTTAGAAAGGATAATCACTGTAGCTTGCTCAAATACACTGAGCTAATAATTGCTGGATAATGCTGCTTTTATTATTTACTTTTATTTAGATGACAAAGCTGCTTTCAGTTCTTTCTGGGAGAAGTAAGGATTTGAACAAGTAGTGGAGCAAGACATGGGAGTCAAACTGGTTTCTCTAATCCAATGTTCTTTTTGCTACACTACATTGCATGTATTTGTTCAATTTTGTGATGAGAGGAGGGATAAGGAGTCTTTCCAATTCCTCTTGCATTACTGACAAAGAAAAGAATATTCTTCCCCCAACCTGAGCCAGGCCCCGGTAATATATGCCTCTTTCCTTCTTCAGGAGCCAGATGGGGGGCTGGTTGTGCTGAGTGGAGGGGGCACCTCTGGCCGGATGGCATTCCTCATGTCGGTGAGCACCCTGGTCTCCAGTTTTCTTCCCCCTCCACTTCTGGAGGTGACCCTCAGGACCATAAAGATCATCATAACTAAGCTCCCAGGTGGCCCCCTCACTAGACCTGGACTCCAAGCCTGGCTCTTTCTCTCTTCCAAAAGCTAGATGTCACCATGAAGTCCCATTTCTTCTGAGCCCATCTGAGTCCCGCCAGTATGTTGCCAATGTCTCTACATCCCATGCACCACCAACTAATCTTCTCCAAGTAGCAGCTTTAAGTGCGAGATTCCATGTAGGACTGGGTTAAGCACTGGTCTAAGAGAATCATTATATAGTCTCTGCCCTCTAGGAGTTGAAAATCCAAGATAATTGTTTCTTCTCTGTCATTACCTCTTTACATCCTCTCCCTGCTTGACAGGTGTCCTTTAATCAGCTGATGAAAGGTCTGGGACAGAAACCTCTTTACACCTACCTCATTGCAGGGGGTGACAGGTAAGCCAAGTTAGCCTATGAATATTTTGTTTGACCTAAATAGTATTTCTTAGAAATTCAGTTTGAATACCTTTAGACAGAGATTGTGTCTGGCTTGTCTTAGTCCTCACCATTCCTTATTCCCTTACACTTGGCCCACTTCACATACTTATGTCGCCTGACTGGCTGTTGTAGGTATTTGAGTTTTTCAACTCTATGGAGTGTCTATCATGCACCAACAAACTGTGGGTGCTCATTCAATGATAGTTTTCCCTTTATGCCCATCTCTTAATGTAGCCTGCCCTAATACACCATAGGCTTCTGCTTCCCCGCCACTGCCACTGACCTTGAGTCTGTCCTCTTAGGTCTGTGGTGGCCTCTAGGGAGGGGACAGAAGATAGTGCCTTGCACGGGATTGAGGAACTGAAGAAGGTCTGTGCTTTTCACTGACATTGACCAGAGACCTCTATCTGTTCCTTCTCATGGGGACATAAAAGCCCCAGCATTCAGCCAAAGCCTATTTCCTCCCTCCCCTGTTCCTGGCCCTGATATCCTCACACAGTAGATTTGTGCCCTGGAATCCTCCCAGTTACACTACCTTGTCCATCCTCCTCTCCTAGGTGGCTGCCGGGAAGAAGAGAGTGATTGTCATTGGCATTTCTGTGGGACTCTCTGTGAGTAAAAAGATGGGTTGAGTGGATCAATTTTAGAGAGAGGAAGTGAGTGGGAATGGAATAGCATGGAAGATAGATCAATGAGATCGGTGCTAAAAAGCAGGAAGTTTGCTCAAGGAATTTTGGTTTTAGTTTCACTAACTTGGATCAAGTTGTGTGAATGTGGGAAGATGGGGAAGGGATTCTATTTCAGAATAACTGTGTATCAATCAATCAACAACCAAGATAGGTGGACTAGTCCAGGGGTAAGCAAACTATACTGGCTGGCCAATGCAGCCAGCTGCCTGTTTTTAAAGTTTTTTTTTGTTGTTGTTTGTTTGTTTGTTTTTGAGATGGAGTCTCGCTCTGTCACCCAGGCTGGAGTGCAATGGCATGATTTCGGCTCACTGTAAACTCCACCTCCCAGGTTCAAGCGATTCTCCTGCCTCAGCCTCCCAAAAAGCTGGGATCACAAGCGCCCACCACAATGCCCGGCTAGTTTTTGCACTTTTAGTAGAGACAGAGTTTCACCATGTTGGCCAGGCTGGTCTCGAACTCCTGACATCAGGTGCTCCACCTGCCTCGCTCAGCCTCTCAAAGTGCTGGGATTATAGGAGTGAGCCACTGCACCTGGCGCTAAAATAAAGGTTAGTGTTTTTTTTTTTTTTTTTGGTTGTCGTTGTTGTTTTTGAGAGTCTCCCTCTGTCTCCCAGGCTGGAGTGCAGTGGCATAATCTTGGCTAACTGCAGTCTCCTCCTCCCAGGTTCAAGCGATTCTCCTGCCTCAGCCTCCCGAGTAACTGGAATTATAGGCACATGCCACCATGCCTGGCTGATTTTGTGTTTTCAGTAGAGACAGGGTTTCTACTAAAAAAGAAAACTGGGGACCAGGATGCTCACCGACATGAGGAATGCCATGTTGGCCAGGCTAGTCTTGAACTCCTGACCTCAAGTGATCTGCCCACCTTGGCCTCCCAAATTGCTGGGATTACAGGCATGAGTCACCATGTCCAGCCCCTAAAATAAAGTTATTGGAACACAGCCATTTTTGTTTACATATGGTCTAAGGCCTCTTTTATGCTATAGCCATAGGGTTGAGTAGTTGGACAGAGACCATAGGGCCCACAAACCCTAAAGTATTTAGTATCTGGCCTTTTACAGAAAAATATGGCCCCTGGACTAGTCCCTTGCTACTTAAAATGTGGTGCCTGCACCAGCAACATCAGTGTCACCTGGGACTTGTTAGAAATGCAAAATCTCAGGCCCCACTCTGGACCTACTGAGCATTTTAACAAGATTTCCAGGTAGTTTGAGAAGCACTGAGCCAGATGACTCCAAGTTTCCTCTCAATTCTGCAGCTCTCTGGCTCTAAGAATTCACTTCGCAGAAACTAGATCCCACCAGTGTTATATATGGAAGGAAGCACACAAAGAGAAGAGGATATTGACTTCAAAGAGTTTACGATTTTAGTTCAATAGTATTCCAACTTTACCGTGCAGAAGATTTCCTTGGGGAACTTGTTAAAAATGTAGTGCCCTTGAGGTGCTTGTTAAAAACGTGCTCCCCCTTCAAATTTGGATCCAGTAGATTGTGACTGTACCTGGGAATCTGCATTTTGAATAAGCATTCTGAAGGATTCTGATGCACTTGAGCCTTGGGCACCACTCAGAGTAATGACCCCCTCATCATGCCCTTCTCTCTCTTCACCATCAGGCTCCCTTTGTGGCAGGCCAGATGGACTACTGCATGAACAACACAGCTGTCTTCTTGCCAGTCCTGGTTGGCTTCAATCCAGTGAGCATGGCCAGGTGAGCCTTCTGGAATGACTGGGCAGCCCTGGGGCAGGCTGGAGGGGAACATGTCAAAGTCTACAGTACAACCACAAGGGAGAGAACAGATAGTCTTGTTCACCAAATCTCAGAATATTAAAGTAAATATGGGGTGCCCCTAAGCTTATAAGGTTTTTTGTTTGTTGGTTGGTTGAATGATTCTCTTCTTGTTTCAGAAAGCATTAAAGGCAGCTTATAAAGGATGCATAAAATATAAGATAGCATACATTCAAAACAGGGATTGAAGAGGCAAGAGAAACAAGGGATAAAATGGAGGATAAAATGGGGTCAGGAAGATGCATACCACAAAGATTTGTGCTTTCATATGGGGGTGAGCCACAAGCACCTTTTCAAAGTAGTAGTAGTGGGTGCCAGATGGCCTCCTACTCCTCTTTGTCCAGTTCCCTTATTTAGTGCCCATTCTCTCTCATCATTCCAGGCACCCCTTTCCTCCCCCGAGGATCCTCAGATCTCTCACTGTCTTCCCTTCCCTGAGAGCCCCTCATTACCAAATCACCTCCCTCTTATTCTCTATGTCAGTGGTCACTCTTATTTCAGAATAAGTCAACATATTAAACCAGTAGTGCTCAGATGTGGTTCTGTGCACGAGCTGCCTGGGGAATGTTACAAAAAAATAAAGAAGATTCTTAGTTCCTTGTGTAAGAGGTCTGATTTTGTAGGTTTGGAGTAAGGCCCTGAAATATCTATTTTTTGAAAGCAACCCTGGAGATTCTGATGCACAGCCAGGTTTGGGGAACTCTGCTAAATAAACCATTGGAGTGGGCCACCTGACAAAGCTGAGGGCTTCCTGACACCAGAGGGATGCGGCAAAGGCTTGTTGATTATTTTAGAGCAGCTTTTTGTATTTAGCGGTGGTCTTGGGAAGGGGGACAAGTGGGTTTTTCCAAGGTGCTTTTTCACCTTCCAGATTCTAGGCGGTAGTATAATTTATGCGAAGGTGTAAATGAATCTGAAATACTCCTAACCCTGATCCTTTTCATGGAGGGCTCTCCTTCACCAAAAATGTATCTGCTGCAGTGGATGCTAATTTCAGGCCCTATGACTAAGTGAAATGAAGAATTTCAAACAACGTAGGCGTGGAGATCTTCCAGTTGTTCCTTAAATCAGTGGCTCCCAAACTTGGCTGATTTTCAGAGTCATCTGGGAAGCTTTTTTAAAATACAGATTTTTGGGCTCCACTCCAGAACTACTGAATCTGAATCTTAGGGTGGACTTGGTACCCAGAAATGGGTAGTTATTAAAAAACAAAACTCCCCAGATGATTTGGATGCCCAGCTGTGTTTAGGAATCTCGACGTTAAACCATACGATATGAACCCTCTCTGCTTTAGTCTCCTCTTTCTTAGGACTCTAGGAAGTTTCAGAAATAGTTTGAGGAAGAATGACAGGAGACATTTAATACAACGGGCATGAAATATGTGAAACTTGTCTGCCCTAGAAGTAATACAGAAGAAAAAAAATACAAAAATAGTTCAAGAAGGGAGGGAACCTTTGCAGGATGGGATGATAAGGTGAAATTAGGGGTGCCATGTACAGAAGTAACTAACTCTTTGAGGTCCTGCCACAGTGGGCGATTCACAAATTATCCCCTAGCAAAGCCATTAGAAATCAACTAAAGAAGATCGTCATTCTTTGAGATTCCATGATTTGTAACTAAGCAGATAACAAGTCTGTAGCTCTCTTGCCTCATGAACACGTTTATTTGTTCCCAATTAATTTACTCAAGGAATGTTCAACAACTGTGAGGTGCTACCTTGAAGCTTGGTTCCCTCACTGTTATCCCTCCCTCTGGTACTGAGGGTTCACTCTTTGGAGGGATGTATTCCCTCCAAATGGGAAGAATGCATTCCCACAAATGGGAAGGGCTTCTGATGGACCCTAAGATGGAAAATAAGGTGACAATTTTGACATTTGAATAACAGGCCTTCCCTAAAGGACCTGCAGAGAGTGACATTAGTATAGCCATGGCATTGGGGCTTATGCAAGGAGCAGGACACAAGATAGTTTGGGTCTCAGGCTGGGACTTTAAACTTGAGTGTTGGCTTTGCTCTGGGCTTGAGGTGCTGCATGTTTTATTAACCACTGTCCTTGGGGTTCAGGGACACAGTGCCTCTAAAAGTTCCAAAGCATATGTCTGTATGAAGTTGTTGACCTCTGACCTCAATCCCAATGCAGTCTTTGATCATGACTCCCAGCTGAGGCCCTTCTTTGAGATCCTCATAGACAATCTCCCCACCTTGTGTCTCTCTGGACCTCAGAAATGACCCCATTGAAGACTGGAGTTCAACATTCCGACAAGTAGCAGAGCGGATGCAGAAAATGCAGGAGAAACAGAAAGCTTTTGTGCTCAATCCTGCCATCGGGGTAGGGCCTCTCCTTTTTCTATGTTCTCCACCCCTCCAACACCTGGGAACTGCTTGCCACTTCCTTGGGGCCTCTGATTTTAGGTTCTATTATATCTTGTTTAAATTCCTGAGGTATTGTGAGTCAGCTAAAGTGTTATAAACCAAATCCTATTTTCCCATTTACATTTTCACCTTAAGATATTTCGTCTTCATTCCAACCCTCTCTCTCAAATTGGTAAGCCTTAAACACTTCAGCGGTCTGGGACAGTTTCTATTTAAAGAAGCTCTTTGCCATCTATGTATAGAGAGCGTTGAATAGCCATTGTTATGTTTCAGTCTGTCTCTCTCACATATTTACATTTTAAATATGGGCTTTAAAAAATGGGGTGCAGCTTTGTTTCATTCTTCTGCCTTTCTAAATCCTCTCCAAAATTGGGTGGCCCTTCTTAGGTTGAAAGCTGTTTTCTCCTGTTCCTTTTTTTCTCATCTGGATTGCGCATACATTTCACTAGCACCATTTCTCCTTACTTGGGCCTTACGAGGGCCTTAGCCAAATTCCAGCCCGTGCCTCCCTCTACCAGTGGTGGGCACACCATCTGCGACATTCTCCTCCATCTTCCTTTTGTGAGATAAGAAGGTAGAATTCCATATGACATAAGAATTCCACGGCTTTCACCTCCTAAATGCTCATCTGTCTTTCCTCCTCCCTGCAAATGTTGACTTTCAATGGCTTTCAATCTTCTTTTCTCAGTCACTACTTTTTTTTTTTTTTTTTTTTTTTGAGACGAAGTCTTGCTCTTGTCACCCAGGCTGGAATGCAATGGCCTGATCTTGGCTCACTGCAACCTCTGCTTCCCTAGTTCAAGCGATTTTCCTGCCTCAGTCTGCGGAGTAGCTGGGATTACAGGTGCCTGCCACCACATCTGGCTAATTTTTGTATTTTTAATAGACAGCCTGTTGGCCAGGCTGGTCTCGAACTCCTGACCTCAGGTGATCCGCCCGCCTCGGCCTCCCAAAGTGCTGGGATTACAGGCGTGAGCCACCGCACCCAGCCTCAGTCACTACTGTTATCATTCTGTTTGCTGTAGCCTCTTTGTCTGTCTGGTGTGCTGTGTGCCACATCTGGACTGCTGCAGTCACTTCTTCATTGGTCTGTCCAAAGCATATGACATGTGGTATTTGGATTGATAAACTACCACAGAAAATGGTGGAAGTGGGGGAGAAATTTCTTGGAAAGAAACACACTCTCTGGTGTGGGTGTGGTGGCTCACGCCTGTAATCCCAGCACTTTGGGAGGCCAAGGCGGGCAGATGACTTGAGGTCAGGAGTTTAAGACCAGCTTGGCTAACATGGTGAAACCACGTCTCTACCAAAAATACAAAAATTAGCCGGGCGTGGTGGCAGGTGCCTGTAATCCCAGCTACTTGGGAGGCTGAGGCAGGAGAATCGCTTGAATTTGGGAGGTAGAGGTTGCAGTGATCCAAGATTGTGCCACTGCACTCCAGCCTGGGTGGCAGAGTGAGACTCCATCTCAAAAAAAAAAAAAAAAAAAAGCACTTTGGGAGGCCAAGGTGGGCGAATCACGAGGTCAGGAGATCGAGACCATCCTGGCTAACACGGTGAAACCCCATCTCTACTAAAGATACAAAAAATTAGCCGGGCATGGTGGCGGGCGCCTGTAGTCCCAGCTATTTGGGAGGCTGAGGCAGGAGAATGGCGTGAACCCAGGAGGCAGAGCTTGCAGTGAGCCGAGATCCTGCCACTGCACTCCAGCCTGGGTGACAGGGTGACAGAGCAAGACTCCATCTCAAAAAAAAAAAAAGAAAAAAAAAAGAAAACAAAGAAAAGAAAAGCACTCTGAAAAACCCTTGACCCAGCTGACAAGAGACCCAATCACTGTGACTTCCTCTCCAGAAAGTCCTGAGTATACCTAGGAGTGATCAGAGGAGGCCCTTCCCCTCTTTCTAATCTTCCTCTCGGTCAAGCCCACCCCAGCACCCTTCCTCACAAGCACACTGGGGGCCACTGGTACTATCACATGCATGCCCGGGGGTTACTAACAAGTGGTCTACGGGGTCTTCATCCTCTCCCAATTCCTCTTGGGTGTCTTCACCTCTTCAGCCCGAGGGTCTCAGCGGCTCCTCCCGGATGAAAGGTGGAAGTGCCACCAAGATTCTGCTGGAAACCCTGTTATTAGCAGCCCATAAGACTGTGGACCAGGGCATTGCAGCATCTCAAAGGTAGGGAGGATCTGGATAAGAGAGAGCTCAGAGTCAGGCGAGTGTGAGATGGTGTGGATGGAGATTGGCAGGTCTAGATCCAAGGACTGGGCTGGTGGCAGTAAGACTGCAGCCCACCACGCCTCCCCTGGGAAGGGAGCTGGGTAGTACATGCTGTTGCTCCCACCTCATAGTTGCAGAGTCCGAATTGTTTCCAGTGGATCCTGGATTCCTCAGGCCCAGACCTAATCCCTGAGCCTGCCTGGGGCCTCCAAAGCTAGCCTGGCTCCCTAGGGTCCTTTGATTTGGGGGTGGTCCAGGCCATGCAGGTAGAGCTTATCCTACTCTGGACCTGCCTCCCTCTCCAGGGTCTCTAGCCTCACTCCTAGGCTGCTCATGCCCCTTCCCAGTGGCTCTCAGATCCTGCTCCTCCTGGTGCTTTCCTGCTGCACTCGTCCCTCTTTCTGCTCTTTTGTTTTCTGCCCATTGAAGCCCTTGCTGCCCCTCCGGAACGCAGTCTGGGCCTACTCTCTGCACCTCTCCAGGGACCAGCAGAATTTAGTTCTAAGGGAGCTGTGCCTTCACCTCCCCGCTCAGGGAGGCACCTAAGCTTTCTGAGGGGGAATTGGGCCCTTCTTGAGAGCTGGTGGCTTTTCTCCCAGATGCCTCCTGGAAATCTTGCGGACATTTGAGCGAGCTCATCAGGTGACCTACAGCCAAAGCCCCAAGATTGCCGCCCTGATGAAGAGTGTCAGCACCAGGTGTGTGGATATGCGTTTAGAGGTGAGGATGTGGCCCGGATGGAGAATACTGAGAGCAGGGAGACTCTGTGAGACATGTTAACATGGTATGGGCGATAGGATTGCATGTTGAAGGGTCATGGTTTGTTGACTCCTGTGTTCTTCTGTGGACATATCTGGCCTCTTTGCACTGTGATCTCTCATGTCCTGACCTCTGACCCATTCTCAGTCTGGAGAAGAAAGGCCACGTGTACCTGGTTGGCTGGCAGACCCTGGGCATCATTGCCATCATGGATGGAGTAGAGTGCATCCACACCTTTGGTGCTGGTGGGACCCCAGTCCAGATGTTCTTCCTGCTTCCTCCTGATCCCAACCATTCGGGCTGCTCTCCAAACACTGTCCTACTCCCAACCCATGGGTGTTCCTCAGTGTCCCACCTTCCCTATCTAAATAGGCACTTCAGTCAAATTCTTCTTCCTTAGAACCCCAACTCAGTCCTTGATCCCTTCTCAGCTCCCACCCCTGTGCTTAACTATGGCCTCCCACAAGGGCTACTCCTCACTCTACGCCCCACTTGCCACTTTTCCTCCCAGTCCCATTTTCTCCCCATGAAGCCTAGAACCTTCCTTTCCTATATAGCCAATCACTCCTCTCTCCTTGTTCTTAAACTTCCTAGATTTCCGAGATGTCCGTGGCTTTCTCATTGGTGATCACAGTGACATGTTTAACCAGAAGGCTGAGCTCACCAACCAGGTCGGAGAAGAACAGGACTTGGGGAAGCTGGGGAGATCACTAGTGTGCTGAGGGTGGAAGAAAAGGGGAAGGCGGAGCTAGGTGGGAAGTTCATTGGAATAGACGGTCCAGAGAAGAGAATATGGGTCAGAAGTCATGAGGCTTTGGCTTAGCATGGGCAGTGTGGAAAGCTCTAGATCCAGTCCCCAAACTTGGCCCTAGTCCACTGACTTGTTACATAATCTTGGGCAAAACACTGTACCTTTTGAACCTCAGCTCTTTCACCTGTGCACAAAAGTGTTAGATCTCCTCCACGGCCCCCTTTAGTCCTCAAGTCTGTGCTTTAGATGTTTTCATGGGAGGGACCCTCCCATCTTCTTCTGCCCCAGGGTCCCCAGTTCACCTTCTCCCAGGAGGACTTCCTGACTTCCATCCTTCCCTCTCTCATGGAAATCGATACTGTGGTCTTCATTTTCACCCTGGATGGTGAGAGGGAAGATGGGAGTGGTGAGGGGTGGGGAGGGGGGAAATAGAATGATTCAGAGGAGCTGTTGTTTTTCTGGGTCTTAGGGTACCTGCTCAGAGGGAGGGACGGGGTGAATATCCTGACTGGACCCCAGCCAGGGGAGCAGGAGGAACAGCTGCACAGCCAGCCTTTCGACTCTGATGCCCTCCCCTTCTCCTAGACAACCTCACGGAGGTGCAGACTATAGTGGAGCAGGTGAAAGAGAAGACCAACCACATCCAGGCCCTGGCACACAGCACCGTGGGTCAGACCTTGCCGGTGAGAGTCCAGCCGTGACAAAGGGACCCAGGTGGCAGTTGCAGCCAGGCCTTCCTGGAGATGCCTCTCCTGCTCCTCTTTCTCTCTCTCCAGATCCCTCTGAAGAAGCTCTTTCCCTCCATCATCAGCATCACATGGCCACTGCTTTTCTTTGAATATGAAGGGAACTTCATCCAGGTATGGGGAATGAGAAGGTCCTATCTGCAGTAAGGGGCTCAGAGGGTGAGGGATTCCAGGAATGAAAAAACCCAAGGCTGGAGGGCAGAAAGCTTGGAGACCTCTCTGACCCTCACAAAGCCAGCTGGGCAAGGTCATGGGTTACCAGGTTACTAGTCAGAATTCCCAAGGCAATGAACTACTGGGCTCAGCTGTCTCTAGGAATATGCAAAAAGTTGCGGGATAAGCCTCCAGTCACCTGACAGATGTTCATTTGTCCTTTGGGACAGGTTAATTATTTTTACTTTGAGACGGAGTCTCACTCTGTCGCCCAGGCTGGAGTGCAGTGGTGCAATCTTGGCTCACTGCAACCTCTGCCTCTTGGGTTCAAGCGATTCTCGTGCCTCAAGTAGCTGGGACTACAGGTGTGCACCACCATGCCCGGCTACTGTTTGTATTTTTAGTAGAGATAGGGTTTCCTCATGTTGGCCAGGCTGGTCTCGAACTCCTGACCTCAAGTGATCTGCCTGCCTTGACCTCCCAAAGTACTGGGATTACAGGTGTAAGCCGCTGCGCCTGGCTGGGACAGGTTAATTCTTGATACCAAAGTCATCATCATTATCCAAAAGCTTTTACCACACCTTTTTTTTTTTTTTGCAAGTTTACTATGCTGAATTCATTGCAGATAACTTTATGTGCATATAGTCCCTGCTTGCCAATGAATTATAATCCAGCACAAATACTGATAATAATTACAGAAATAATAATCAGTGTGTGTGCTCTTTGCAATTTAGAGCTTTGTGTGGGCATTGGGAGCTCTGGATGCCGGTCTAGCTCTACAGTGTGGCCCAAGAGAGCAAGCAATTTTACATCTCTGGTTCTCAGTTTTCTCATACACCACCTGCCCACCCTCCATGGGCAGAATCAGGGCCCTGAAGGGTTGCTCTGGAGAGATGTGGTCTCTTATTCGTTATTCAAACCATGTCTGTCAGAAGTTTCCTGGCTTGACCAGACACTGCTGAAACACTGACTTACCTGGACTCAGAACTCGTATAGAAGCAGAAGTTTCTCTGCCCCTGAACAGGGAATCCACTCTCCTTCCAATGTCTTTCATTCTTTTTATTTTTTAAAGACAAAGTCTCACTCTGTGGCCCAGACTAAAGTGCAGTGGTGCCATCTCAGCTCACTGCAACCTCCGCCTCCCCTGCTCAACTGATCCTCCCACCTCAGCTTCTCAAGTAGGTAGGACCACAGGCACTCACCACCATGACTGGCTAATTTTTGTATTTTTTTTGTAGAGATCGGGTTTCTCCACATTGCCCAGGCTGTTTGCCAACTCCTAGACTCAAGTGATCCACCCGCCTTAGCCTCCCAAAGTGCTGAGATTGCAGGCGTGAGCCACTACACCTAGCCAAAACACTGTATTTTTAAAGAAAAATGTTCATTTCAACAGCCATACATTTTTTATAGATACATTTTTTATAGTAAAACGTTACAAATTACAGAAATGCAAAAAAGAAAAAATCACTCCAAATCCACCATCTTCAAAAAAAAAAAAAACACTCTAACAAATTTTGGAGAATGTCCTTTTAAATTTCTATTATATGCATATATAAATATATTTGTACAAAAGTAAGACCATACTTGATATGCTGTTTTAAAGTTGCTTTATGAACATCTTTCTGTACTAATAGATCACCATCATTTTCAAAAATTATTATTATTTATTTTTATCATGCCGGGACATGTTCTCATCTGATAGATCACTACTATCATTTTTTTTTTTTTTAAGATGGAGTCTCGCTCTGTCGCCCAGGCTGGAGTGCAGTGGCGCGATCTCCGCTCACTGCAAGCTCTGTCTCCCAGGTTCACGCCATTCTCTTGCCTCAGCCTCCTGAGCAGCTGGGACTACAGGCGCCCGCCACCATGCCCGGCTAATTTTTTGTATTTTTTAGTAGAGACGGGGTTTCACCGTGTTAGCCAGGATGGTCTCGATCTTCTGAACTTGTGATCCACCCGCCTCGGCCTCCCAAAGTGCTGCGATTACAGGCGTGAGCCACCACGCCCGGCCACTACTATCATTTTTAGTGTCAATGTAATATTCCACTGTATGGATGTACCATAAATTGTTTACTCTAACTCCGATTATCAGACACAGAGACTTCAATATTATGGTTTTTATTAAAGTGCTGCAGTGAACATCCTTATAAACACATCTTTTAGGCATTTCAATTGTTTCACCAGGATAAACCCCAAAAGCGAAATCACTGGGTCAAAGGGGATGTAAAATTTTGAAGCTTTTTGATACATATAGCCAAACTGCCCTCCAAAGAGGTTTATAAATAAAGCGTGAAGTTGCTTGTTCCCTTACACCCTTATACATACTGGATAGCATTCTTATAAAAAAATCTTTGCTAATCAGTAAAGCAACAAAAGGGCATTTTAGTGTTGTTTTAATTTATATTTCTTTAATTATTGTGTAGGTGGACTACTTAAAAATATATATTGGCCATTTGATACTTTTTTTTTTGTCTTTCATGTACTGCTTCTTGTCTTTTGGGTCTATTTACCCATTCTTTCTTTGGGGGGTATTTTTTTTTTTCTTATTTGTAAGAAGGGGTGTGTATAGCAAAAACAGTAGCCCTTTCTTTCTTTTCTATATTTTTCCCAGCTTAATATTTTCTTTTGTTTTTACGTTTTTTATGTAGAGACATTTTATTTAAAATTTTACATAGTCAAATCTATCAATCTTTTCCTTTGTGTTTTTTGCCTTTTGGTTGATGTTGGTTTTATTTATTTGTTTATTTATTTGTGAGACAGAGTCTCGCTCTGTGGCCCAGGCTGGAGTACAGTGGTGTGATCTTGGCTCATTGCAACCTCCACCTCCCGGGTTCGAGCGATTCTCCTGCCTCAGCCTCCTGAGTAGCTGGGATTACAGGCACATGCCTCTATGCCCTGCTAATTTTTTCATTTTTTTGTAGAGACAGGGTTTCACCACGTTGGCCGGGCTGGTCTCGAACTTCGGACCTCAGGTAATACGCCTGCCTTGGCCTCTCGAAGTGCTGGGATTACAGGAGTGAGCCACTGCACTCAGCCTGGTTTTATCTTTCTAAATGAATTGGAATTGTTTGAAATAAAGAGGCTTTGTTTGGGCTGGTCAATCTTTAGCTATAGAAATATTTTTGACAGACGCCGTGACTCACGCCTGTAATCCCAGCACTTTGGGATGCCAAGGCGGGCAGATCACCTGAGGTCAAGAGTTCGAGACCACCCTGGCCAACATGGTGAAACCCTGTCTCTACTAAAAATACAAAAAAATTACCTGAGCATGGTAGTGGGTGCCTGTAATCCCAGCTAGTCGGGAGGCTGAGGCAGGAGAAGCCGAGGTTGCAGTAAGCTGAGAACGCACCATTGCACTCCAGCCAGGGCAACAAGAGTGAAACTCTGTCTCAAAAAAAATAAAATAAAATAAAAATTAAAAATAAAAAAAAAGAAATATTTTCGATGTAAACTGTTCCTACACTTTTATTTTGTTTTGTTTTGTTTTCTTTTTTGCCCTCCGAAGTGACAGTGGATACACTTTTATTTTGATAAAAATCAAACCTACAGAAAAATACGAAAATGGTGCAAGGAACACCCATATACTTTTCCCTGGATTCATCAATTATTAACATTTTGCCATATTTGCTTCATCTCTTTCCTTTCCCCTGAATTATATGAAAGATAATTGGAGCCAGGTACGGTGGCTCACGCCTGTAATCCCAGCACTTTGGGAGGCCAAGGCAGGCAGATCACAAGGTCAGGAGTTCGAGACCAGCCTGATCAACATGGTGAAACCTGATCTCTACTAAAAATACAAAAATTAGCCAGGCGTGGTGGCTTGGACCTGTAATCACAACTACTCAGGAGGCTGAGGCAGAAGAATCGCTTGAACCTGGGAGGCAGAGGTTGCAGTGAGCTGAGATCATGCCACTGCACTGCAGCCTGGGCGACAGAGCAAGACTCCATCTCAAAAAAAAAAAAAAAAAAAAAAAAGCCGGGCGTGGTGGCTCACGCCTGCAATCCCAGTACTTTGGGAGACTGAGGTGGGTGGATCACAAGGTCAAGAGTTCAAGACCAGCCTGGCCAACATGGTGAAACCCATCTCTACTAAAAATACAAAAATTAGCCGGGCATGGTGGCACATGCTCATAGTCCCAGCTACTTGGGAGGCTGAGGCAGGAGGATCACTTGAACCTGGGAGGTGGAGGTTGCAGTGAACCGAGATCATGCCACTGCACTCCAGCCTGGGTGACAGAGTGAGACTCCATCTCAAAAAAAAAAAAAGAAGATAATTGGAGATACCTGATACGTTATACTAATTACTTTGGCATGTGTCCTCTAAGAACAAGGGCATTCACCTACATAATTACAATATACTTTTCCACTCAGGAAAATGACAATTAATATACTATTATCTATTATCTAGACCATATTCAAATTTCCCCAAATATTCCTGTATTGTTTTTATTTCCCAGATCCAGGATCCAATCAAGGATAATGCACTGCATTCAGTTATCAGGTCTTTTGGGTTTTCCTTTACTCCAGATGAGTTTCTCAGTTGTTCTTTATCTCTTTGATGACATTGATATCTTAGAAGTAAGTCCAGGTCAGTTGTTTTCCAGAATATGCCTCACTTTGGATTTGCCTGATTGTTTCTTCATGATATTCAGGTTAAATTTTTTGGCAGGAGTACTGCATAGGGGAAGTTGTGCCCTTATCAGTGTATCACATCGGGAGGTACCTGATGTCAGTTTGCCCCTTTATTGGTGATGCTACATTCCATTGTTTAGCTAGGATGGTGTCTGTTAGATTTCTCTGTATCCTATTCCTCAGCAATCTTTCACCCAATGGTTTTAGCATCCACTGATGATTCTTGGTTGAATTAATTATTACTATGGTAGTTTTTCAATGGTGATTTTCTATTTCTATCCCTTCCATCTATATTCAGTAGTTGGCATTCTTCTGTAAAGAAAATCTCTCTCATCCAGATGCGGTGGCTCACATCTGTAATCCCAGCACTTTGGGAGGCTGAGGCAGGTGGATCACTTGAGGCCAGCAGTTTGAGACCAGCCTGGCCAGCATAGCAAAACCCCATCTCTACTAAAATACAAAAATTAGCTGAGTGTGGTGGTGTGCACCTGTAGTCCCAGATACTCAGGAGGCTGAGTCGGAGAATTGTTTGAACCAGGAGGTAGAGGTTGCAGTGAGCTGAGATCGTGCCATTGCACTCCAGCCTGGGTGATAGAGCGAGACTCCGTCACAAAAAAAAAAAAAAAAGAAAGAAAGAAAATCTTTTTCTTCTCTCCCCGTCCTATCTACCCTATCTATCTTTGTTTTTTTAGTGTCGATATGGACTCATGAATTTTTTGTTGTTGTTAAATGTGTTTTAATCCATTCTTATTATTCATTATTTATTTTAATGCTCAAAATGAGAGTTCATTCAAGCTGGTTCCTGTGTCCTTGTGACATATCCACATCAGTATTTGAACACTCTTTGTTGTGTTTCTTTTTGTAAAGTAATAATAACCTTCTTATGCAAAAGGTAGCATCTTTTTTATATCTTGCATTTTTTGCTTAAGATATTCTGAAAATCACCGCAGTGCAGTTTATAGATCTCTTCCTCATTATTATTATTTGCATTTTTGTGTGTGTGTGTGTGTGTGTGTGTGTGTGTGTGTGTGTAACAATAGTTTGCCCTGTCAATCTCCTATGCAGGAACACAAAACCACTGACCCAGGCTCACCTATACTTTCCCTGATCCAGCCCTGGAGTCAGTCATTTTTCTGAGGAGACCTGATCTTGTTAGTGGGTTCTAGTATTTAGAAACCCAAATGCTAGGTATGTTCACTGCTACTGGTGTGTCTTTGCCTCTAAGCCCTATCAGTAGAAAGAATAAGGGTGTGTGTATGTGTGTGTTTATGTATATATACATGCATACATACATATACATATGTATATTTGTTTACATACAGATGAATGTGTCTGCGTATATATATATATACACACACATACATCTATATATACATCTATATATATACTGTATATATATTCCCACTCTTCTTCCTCTTTCCCTTAGTGATAATGTTGATTTCCAACATCATCAATATATCTGCCGTCTCATTCCATTTCCATTCATACCTGTAGGGAATTAGTTTAATTAGTTACTGGCTTATCCTCCTATGTTTCTTTTTGGAGAAAAGTGTGTGTGTACATATGTATAAGTTTGCACTTCCTATACAAAAGGCAGTCTACTATACTCTTTTGTGCTTTAAGAAGATATTCTGAAAATCACTCCATATTGGATCATAGAGCTCTTCCTCATTAATTTTTACCTTTGTGTGTTTCCACATATGTAATAGTTTACTCAGGCAATCTCCTATGTAGTACATATAGGTTTCCCATATTTTGCTATGATCAATCATGATGTAATGAATGTACATGTATTTTTATAATGTCAGAAGAGTATCTTTGGGATAAATTCCTAGAAGTATTAGAGCTGGGTCAAAGGGTACATACATATGCCATTTTGTTAGATATTGCAAAATTTCCTTCCATAGGGTTTACTATTTTGCTTTCCATACCAGCAATATACAAGAATGCTGCTCTCCTACAGCCTCTTGGAGAGTTTCATGAAGTTTTTGGATTTTGTCAACCTGATAGATTAGAAATGCCACTTCTGTATAGTTTTCATTTATTTATTATTATTTTATTACTATTATTATTATTGTTTTTTGAGATGGAGTCTTGCTCTGTCACCCAGGCTGGAGTGCAGTGATGTGATCTCAGCTCACTGCAACCTCTGCCTCCCAGGTTCAAGCAATTCTTCTGCCTCAGCCTCCCAAGTAGCTGGGATTACAGGTGCCCAGCACCATGCACAGTTAATTTTTGCATTTATAGTGGAGACAGGGTTTCACCATGTTGGCCAGGCTGGTCTTGAACTCCTGACCTCAGGTGATCTGCCCATGTCGGCCTCCCAAAGTGCTGATTACAGGCGTGAGCCACCACGCCCAGCCTTATTTTATTATTTTTTTGAGACAGGGTCTCATTCTGTCACCTAGGCTGGAGTGCTGTGGTGTGATCATGGCTCACTGCAGCCTCAACTTCCTGGGCTCTGGTGATCATCCCACCTCAGCCTCCCGAGTGACTGGGACTACAGGCGCTTGCCACCATGCCTAGCTAATTTTGTTTCACCATGTTGGCCAGGGGTGTCACCATGTTGGCCAGGCTGGTCTTAAACTCCTGACCTCAAGTGATCCACTCGCCTCTGCCTCCCAAAGCACTGGGATTATAGGCGTGGTCCAGAAAGCTTTTTCTAACATCTAAATTGTAAAGGAATTCCATCCATGTTTTCTGCTAGTAGAGATGGTTTCTTTTTTTCTTTTTTAAACACTTAGATCTTTCATTTATTGGGAGTTTATTCTTATGTATGGGGTAAGGCATGAATCCAATTATTTATTTTTCCAAGTGATTATCCAATTGTTCATATATATATATATATATATATATATATATATATATATATTTTGAGACAGAATCTCACTCTGTCACCCACGCTGGTGTGCAGTGATGTGATCAGATTTCACTGCAACCTCAAACTCCTGGGCTGAAGCAATCATCCCACCTCAGCCTCCCAAGTAGCTGGGACTACAGGCACATGCCACCATGCCTGGCTAATTAAACAAAAAAATTTTTGTTTTTTTTGTAGAGACAGGTTCTTGCTATGTTGCACACGCTGGTCTCAAATCCCTGGCCTCAAGCAATCCTCCTGTCCCAGCCTCCCAAAGAGCTGGGGTTACTCGGGTGAGCCACCGTGCCTGGCTCCAATATAATTTTTTTAAGTTCATCTTTTCCTGAGTGATTTAGGGTGCTATCTGTGTCACATACTCAATTTCTATGTGCATTGGTCTATTTATGGACTTTCTATTCTGTTCCACTGGTTTGTCTATTGATGTGCTGGTACCATATGTTTTAATTATGGAGGCGTTATGGTATGTTTGGTATCCAATAGGGTTTGTTCTTCATTCTTGTTTTTTTTTTTTTTTTTGAGATGGAGTCTCATTCTGTTGCCCAAGTTGGAGTTCAATGGTATGATCTCGGCTCACTGCAACCTCTGCCCCCCAGGTTCAAGTGATTCTCTTGCCTCAGCCTCCCAAGTAGCTGGGATTACAGGCACGCGCCACTACACCAGGCAAATTTTCTTTTGTATTTTTAGTAGAGATCGGGTTTCACCCTGTTGGCCAGGCTGGTCTCAAACTCCTGACTTCAAGTGATCCACTCACCTCAGCCTCCCAAAGTGCTGGGATTATAGGCGTGAGCCACCGTGCCCAGCCTATTCTTCTTTTTAAGGATTTTCCTGGCTATATCCAGGCCGATTTTTCCATGTGTACTTTAAAATGAATGTGTCGCACTCCAAATTTTGTAAAATTTAAAATATTTTTGTGTTAATGGTGTTAATGTTAATGGTATCAATGGTTAGTGGTATAACCTAGATCTAATTGACCTCTCTCCCAAAGTGCAGTCTGACACGCACCCTATAGCATCAGTACTGCATACTTACTGGCCAGTTTCATGCTGAAATTTCATGCTGTTCTTATATTTAGTGTTGTGGACATTCACTTATTAAAATGTTTTCAATATACCCTCTTCCAGGGTTTTGTGTGAACAGCTATTTCTAGAGTTTCAGAATAAAGAGGTAAAAGTAGCAGTAGCCTGTTTCCTCAGCCTGGCTAGGACCACGTGTATTAGTACCTTTTTTTTTTTTTTTTTTTATGGAGTCTCATTCTGTCGCCAGGCTGGAGTGCAGTGGCGTGATCTAGGCTCACTGCAACCTCTGCCTCCTGGGTTCAAGCGATTCTCCTGCCTCAGCCTCCTAAGTAGCTCTGACTTACAGGTGCTTGCTACCATGCCTGGCTAATTTTTGTATTTTTAGTAGAGACGGGATTTCACCATGTTAGCCAGGATGGTCTCAATCTCCTGACCTCATGATCCGCCCACCTTGGCCAGTGCATTTTCATACTGCTCTAAAGAACTGCCCGAGACTGGGTGATTTATAAAGGAAAGAGGTTTAATTGACCCACAGTTCAGCATGGCTGGGGAGGCCTCAGGAAACTTACAATCATGGTGGAAGGTGAAGGGGAAGTAAGGCATCTTCTTCCCAAGGTGGCAGAAAGGAGAAGAGCCAAGTGAAGGGGGAAGAGCCCCCTTATAAAACCATCAGATCTCATGAGAACTCACTATCCCAAGAACAGCATGGGGGAATGCCCCCTGCCCCCCATGATTCAATTACCTCCACCTGGTCTCTCTCTTGACACATGGGGATTATGGGGATTACAATTCAAGATGAGATTTGGGTGAGGACACAAAGCCTAACCATATCACCAATTAATTAATCCCCTCAACACCTTTACTGGGCCCCAGTTTCCCTGCTAATGTGCCAATAGGTGTTATAAGCGCCCCAAGGTGGACAAGATATAAGGGCCAAAAACAAGGGGCAGTTTTATACTCGCGATACCACATGTTTGTACAACTTTTTAGTTTTCAACATGCCTTTACATAGGTTGTCTCATTCATCCAGGAGATATTTGTGGCAAAGTAGGAAATGCCCTCATCATTGAATCAGAAGACCTGGATTTAGGTCCTCATTCTCCATCTCGTTATCATATGAGCTTCTCCAAGTTAATTTACTTCTGACCTCTAGTTTCCTCATATGTAGAAATGAGGATAGGTAAACTTATTCTGTAGGGCTGTTAGAAAAATTAAATAGAATTCATTTTTCAACAAACATTTTTTTTTCCCCTGAGACATAGTCTCACTCTGTTGCCCAGGCTGGAGTGCAGTGGCACAATCTAGGCTCACTGCAACCTCCACCTCCCGGGTTCAAGTGATTCTTGTGCCTCAGCCCCCCGAGTAGCTGGGATTACAGGTGTATGCCATCACTCCTAGCTAATTTTTGTGTATTTAGTAGAGACAGCGTTTCATCATGTTGGCTAGGCTTGTTGAGAACTCCTGACCTCAGGTGATCCCCCCACCTTGGCCTCACAAAGTGGTGGGATTACAGGAGTGAGCCACTGTGCCCGGCCTCAACAAATGTATTGATCAGCAAACATGTGTCAGTCATGGTCTAAAAAACTGGGGCCCTGGAGCAGAATAAGTCACCATCTCTGCCCTTTCAAGAAGCCTGTGGTTTAGTGGAATGAATCCCACTCCTCCTGTCTGATACCCGGGGAGAAAAAGGAATGATTCAGCAGGATCAGAATTCTAATGTGGAAGGACTCAGAGAACATGTCTGTCTACCTAGGGGTCAAAAACACAAATGGGTGAAGCTACCAGGTTTGCCTGAGACAATCCTGGTTTACATCTATTGCCCTAACATTTAAACCCTGGGCTGCTCAAACAAATCATGTTTGCATTTTGGTCCGTGTTTCTTGACAGTTGGTTTCTTGTCTGATAACAGGGCCCTGTTCACTCTGCTGCTTTTCTGTCCTCTAATTTTTGACACTCCCATGTGTCTGCCCTTTTCAGAAGTTCCAGCGTGAGCTAAGCACCAAATGGGTGCTGAATACAGTGAGTACAGGTGCTCATGTGCTTCTTGGTAAGATCCTACAAAACCACATGTTGGACCTTCGGATTAGCAACTCCAAGCTCTTCTGGCGGGCGCTGGCCATGCTGCAGGTAGGGATATGATGGGGCAGGGTTGGGTGGGGCCTGGCCTCAATGCTTAGGCTGCCAGAGGAGGGTATTTTGCAGAGGTATGGAAATGTGCAAGGGTACAGGCTGCCTTTTCTGTGTGCTTCTGCTCCTCCTATTAGGTGCATCTTCCCCTTAAGGAGTGTGTGTGCACACATGGGTGTGTTTGTGAAATTGTAATTATTAGGCAAGACTCTTTCAGTTACAAACGTGATGGAAAACAAGTTTATACTGGTTTAAGCTAAACAAAGAAAATGATGGCTGATATAACTGAACAATCTTAGGGCAGCTGAATCTAATGTGTTCCAGAACTTTCCACCCTTAACTCTGTTTTCCCCTGTGTTGCTCTCATTCTTTTTTTTTTTTTTTTTGAGATGGGGTCTTGCTCTATCACCCAGGCTGGAGTGTAGCGGTGCTATTTCAGCTCAGTGCAACCTCCGCCTCTGAGGTTCCATTGATTCTCCTGCCCCAGCCTCCCGAGTAGCTGGGATTACAGGCACCCCCCACCATGCCCAGCTAATTTTATATTTTTTAACAGAGACAGGGTTTTGCCATGTTGGCCAGGCTGGTCTCGAACTCCTGACCTCAGGTGATCCACCCGCCTCAGCCTCCTAAAGTGCTGGGATTACAGGCGTGAGTCACTGCACCCGGCCGTTGCTCTCATTCTTAGGCAAGTTTTTTCCATTAGGTGGCAAACTGGCCACCAGTAGTGCCAGCCTGACAATTTACGTAGCAACACTAGTGGGCAAAGTGCTTGCCTGTCCTGTGGTTCTTGCAAATGCCTGGTCGGGGGCTCTTGCTTGGGACACATGCATGTCCCTGAAGCAATCACTGTTCTCCAGAGCAAGGGATGCTCTGCCCAGTCTGGTTCATGTGCTTTCCCTTCAGGATGGTGGTGGAAGAAGGGCTGGGAGGTGAGCCTCAATCCAACCTCATTACCTGAGCATGGGGAAGCGATAGATCCTCAGAGGAAAACCAAGGTGCTGATACCAGAAGGAGGAGTGGATGTTGAGCAGACGGCATGACAGATGGTCATGAAAATGGGGTCGCCAGATTCAGCAAATAAAAATACAGGACGCCCAGTTAAATTTGAATTTCAGATAAATATGGAATAATTTTTCCATCAAGTATGCCCTATGCAATATTTGAGATATTTTTGATTTTTTTCATTATATATTTGGATGTCCTGTATTTTTATTCACAAAATCTGGCAACCCTATGTGAAAGGAATCAATCAATGAACATTTAGTGAGCACCCACCAGGTCCCCAAAATAAACTATGGTCCTTACTGAAGTCCAGTGGAGGTATAAAGAAGGTGGGGGTCAGAATGCATTATAGCAAAAAGAAGGCCTCATGGAAGGGGTGATATTTGAGCTAGGCCTGGTGGTTATGGCTTGGATAGGTGGACAGAAGAGCATTCCTGTTAGGTCATTCACCAAGTCCCAGAAGGGGGACTGGGCATGATATGTGAGGGACACGGGTCTAACCAGAGTGGCGAGTCACTTTAGAGCACAGTGAGGGATTGTGAAGAAGTAGGAAGGGGAGGGATGTGGGAGGTTAAAGCCAGGCAGGAATTTGGACTTTGCCAAATGTAGCTAGACCTGCGCTGTCCAAAACATTGGCCACCAGCCACATGTGCCTATTGAGCACTTGAAATGTGGCTAGTGTGACTGAGGAACTGAATTTTTAATTTTATGTAAAAACCAAAGCTGTATACTTTTTAAATTAAATGTAACTTTAATATTTTGGTAGGACTACATTTCGCTTTTTAGCATTGCAAACCTAGCACCCAAATTGAGGTGGGCTGGCTGGGCACGGTGGCTCACGCCTGTAATCCCAGCATTCTGGGAGGCCGAAGCAGGCAGATCACTTGAGGTCAGGAGTTCGAGACCAGCCTGGCCAACATGGTGAAACCCCGTCTCTACTAAAAATAAAAAAATAGCCGGGCATGTTGGTACAGGCCTATAGTCCTGTCTACTAGGGAGGCTGAGGCAGGAGAATAGCTTGAATCTGGGAGGTGGAGGTTTCAGTGAGCCAAGATAGTGCCACTGCACTCCAGCCTAGGTGACAGAGTGAGACTATCTCTCAAAAAATAAAATTAAAATTAAAAAAAGCCACAAAAAAACAAATTGAGGTGTGCTCTAGTTGCAAAATACACACTGGATTTCAAAACACAAAATCCGAATATAGAAAAATATTGCAAAATATCTGACTAATAATGTTTAATATTGTTTACATTGGGTTATATATTGGGTTAAATAAAATATATTATTAAAATTGATTTCAGGCCAGGCGCGGTGGCTCACACCTGTAATCCCAGCACTTTGGGAGGCCAAAGCAGGCAGATCACAAGGTCAGGAGAAATAGGTGAAATCACATTTTTTTTTTTTTTTTTTGAGATGGAGTCTCACTCTGTCTCCCAGGCTGGAGTGCAGTGGCATGATCTTGGCTCACTGCAACCTCCACCTCCTGGGTTCAAGTGATCCTCCTGCCTCAGCCTCCTGAGTAGCTGGGATTACAGGCATGCGCCACCACACCCAGCTAATTTTTTTTTTTTTTTGTATTTTTAGTAGAGACGGGATTTCACCATATTGGCCAGGCTGGTCTCCAACTCCTGACCTTGTGATCCACCTGCCTCAGCCTCTCAAAGTGCTGGGATTACAGGCGTGAGCTGCTGTGCCTGGCCAATTTCACCTATTTCTTTTTTTAATGCAGCTACTGAAAACTTAAACTTACATATGTGGTTTGCATTATATTTTTTTCTTTATTTTTATTTTTTTTAGAGACAGGGTCTCACGCTGTTACCCAGGCTGGAGGGCAGTGCATTGGCACCATCCGGCTCACTACAGCCTCAAACTCCTGAGCTCAGGCAATCCTCCCACCTCAGCCTCCTGAGTAGCTGGGACGATAGGCAGGTGCCACCATGCCCAGCTAATTTGTTTTATTTTTTGTAGAGATGGGGTCTTGCTGTGTTGCCTAGGCTGGTCTCGAACTCCTGGGCTCAAGTAATCCTCCTGTTTTGACCTCCCAAAGTGCTGGGATTACAGGTGTGACCCACTGTGCCCAGCCTTGCATTATATTTCTACTGGACAATGCTGAGCTAGACAGAGAGGAGGGTAGTGACAAAATGGAAGCAGTGTTTGCAGATGAACAGTCTTACATTAGTGTGCAAGATGGATTTGGTTACAGAGGAAACTAGAGAGAGGGAGTCCAGATTACCAACCTACAGGATTGGTGGAACACATATGCAAATTTGAGTAATTTGCCATTAATCCTCCAGTTTAACCCAGCCAGTCAAGCCCACCACCAACCCCTTTAACCTAGTTTTTCTTTACACCTGGGAATTACAATTTAGGATTGCCAACATGGACAAATCATCTACAGCCTCTATAGCCAGGCCTCGGGATCCCAGCCTCTCACTCTCATAGTTCATTCTTCTCCCTTGACTCCATTCTTAGTTCCTCTGGCCTTTAGCCTGACACTGATCTTACCACTTCTTCCTTAGCGGTTCTCTGGACAGTCCAAGGCTCGATGCATCGAGAGCCTCCTCCGAGCGATCCACTTTCCCCAGCCACTGTCAGATGATATTCGGGCTGCTCCCATCTCCTGCCATGTCCAGGTTGCACATGAGAAGGAACAGGTATCCTGCCCACTGCTGGTCATTCAACAAATACTTTTTGAGCACTTTCAGTGTGTCAGGAAGTTTGTTCGGCACTGGGTTTACAAAGCTCAGTGGCACTCTGCTCACAAGGACCTCCACATTCATGGGGTCTTTGGACTGGGTTTTGAAGGATGAATAGGAGTTTTCCTGGTCAAAGTGAAGGTTTCTCTCTGCTCTTAATCCACCTCGTTACCACCTTCTAATCTTCATAACATCCTATTTGCATCTAACCTAGTGGCTCCTGATTCCTGTGTCAAATGCTTTAACTCCTCCAGGGTTCTGTTTTTTTTTTTTTGAGAGAGAGTCTTGCTCTGTCACCCAGGCTGCTGGAGTGCAGTGGCGCGATCTCGGCTCACTGCAACCTCTGCCCCTGGGTTCAAGGGATTCTCTTGCTTCAGCCTCCCAAATAGCTGGGATTACAGGTGCCAGCCACCAATGCCTGGCTAATTTTTGTATTTTTAGTAGAGATGGGGTTTCACCATATTGGCCAGGCTTGTCTCAAACTCCTGAACTTAAGTGATCTGCCCACCTCGGCCTCCCAAAGTGCTGGGATTACAGGCATGAGCCACTGCGCCCGACCTTCCTCCGGGGTTCTTTCTCTGATGACCTCATTCCCTCAGGCTTCAGTGCCCACTGCCTCTTCCTCACAGGTGATACCCATCGCCTTGCTGAGCCTCCTATTCCGGTGCTCGATCACTGAGGCTCAGGCACACCTGGCTGCAGCTCCTTCTGTCTGTGAGGCTGTCAGGAGTGCTCTTGCTGGGCCAGGTCAGAAGCGCACTGCAGACCCCCTCGAGATCCTAGAGCCTGACGTTCAGTAAACCCATGTTTCTGGGTGGGTGAAAGGGGCCCAACCCTGCCCACTTCAGCCCAGCCCGCCCAAGGGGACTTGTGCCAGCAGAACATGTGGGAGGAAGAAGCCCCGTTTCCAGGGCATCCGCAGCCCAGGGTAGGGAGAAATATTCTCTCCACTTTGGGGGAGAGTTCTTGCTCTCGACCTACTGGTTTCTACTGTCACCGACTTATTCTGATTTCAGAAATAAAATGAAATGTCTTATTTTGGAAAGTTAACCTTTCAAAGTCAGTAAATCAAACAGTAGATCAGAGGTGGGATAGGATGGGTGGCATGGGTTGGTCTTAACAGCAGATTTGTTTCTTTAATTCTGTCCCCAACTCCATTTCATTGGTCCCTAACACAAGCCTTATACTGGCATCCCTGTATTTTCATTACCAACATGCAGCCACGTGTGCATGCGTGCACACACACTCCAGTCCCACACAGACACACAATGAGAGGTGGGAACTTTTAGATAATTCCAGGGGAAGAGGGAAGAAGTTGTGTACCTAACATAGGAAACCCAGAAAAAGGGCAGTCTTAATCAGACATGACAAGATCTAGAATGACTGCTACATCCACGCATTAGACCATGAAATGAGGGTCACATCCCCTGCCCCGTGTTTGTAAGAGGAACATAAGGAACTCTGGGGGTGCTGAAAGCCCTTGGTGGTGGGACCCAACAAACACTAGAAACCCTGGGCTGTACATTTTAGACATCAGCTGCCCCATGTTTTGACAAATTAAAGACACCCTTGTTCATCCTAGATTCATGCCAGCTCTTTAGGGCCTGTGATATATGGCCCTGACAGTAGAGAGCTGGTTCCTCCTTGTGCCTGAGAAATATCCAGGTAATAGATACTCAGGAACATTCCTCTGGGGATGAAACTCTCTGGAAAGGTCCCTGGAACTTTTAGGCAGGAGGGTGACTGCAAAGGAGCCAGATTTTGGTTTTATGAGGATAGAGTAATCAACCTTTTTAAGGTGGCCATAGGCCCCTCTGTGCATCTGAGGGCCTGCAGCCTCTATGTGAGCTCTGTTTTCCTGTTCCACATCTTCACACTGATGCCTTGGATGATCAGTAATCCCCCTTTCCCCAGCCACTACTCTCACGATGCTTCCTGAGTACCACCCCTTTCATCTTCCACAAACACCTCTCCCAAATTCAAGATGGCTAAAGTTAGGAAAGGCTCCTGCAAAGTCCCTCTGCTTCTCTTTACCCACAACTCTCTACCACGTTCTTTCATCGGGTCAGTTCATCTCTCAGCATGGTGTCATGAACAGTGTCAAGTCTGAGAAGATACCTAGCATTCTGGGACCCCAAAGGGCAGAGCACCCCTTGATCCTGTTGATGATGCCAACTGTACAGTAGCTCCCCTCCCACATTTGGAGGGGATAGGGCACAGGGTTAGATTTCTCCAGGGCTGGATGCAGAAGAACTCTAGAAGCCCTGAGTTCTTTTAGTTGCCAAGTACGTGGATGGCATGAAGACATCAAGTGAATTCAATTCTTATGTAGTTGGACACAATATTCAGGTATTATGAATATTGTGGGACATTATTGTGGGACATTATGAATATTGTGGGACAGCCTTGGGGGACATTAGAAGCTAGACACACTCTGGCCTTGTGGCAGAGATGAAGATGACTAAGATCTGATGCCTACCCCCTAGAAACTCACAAGCACATAGCAATTCGAATACAAGACAGAGTTGAAGTGGATTAAACAGCGGGATAAGTACAGAGAGCTGCTGAAATTACAGGGTAGGCCAAGAGTCAAGGAAAGTTTTGGAAGAAAGGAGGCTGGGGTGGGGTAAAGGAACAGCCAAAGAAAACGCAAGAAGGTTTGAAGATTCACACTGGGATATGGATCTGATAGCAGAGAATCTGGTCATTGTCAATGGGATTTGTGCTCCAGGCAGAGCTAAAGAAGTTCAAAGATTTTTTTAGAACTATCCAGACACAAATGATAGGGTGACAACTTTTGCAGTTATTTGGAGAAAGTAAACATCTGAGGGCAAAAACAGCAAGAGAATAATCCATTATTAATACAAGGCAGTAATTATGTAGAAAGGACTAAAGGGCCTGGGCCTGAAGACTGGATTAGATTGTGGAAGATGAAGAAAACAATTTCCCAGCACATATATTTGCTGGATCAAAAGCAAAAGGGGGCTAGGTGTGCCATCCTAGCTACTTGAGAGGCTGAGATGGGAGGATCACTTGAGTCCAGGAGTTCAAGGCCAGGCTGGGCCACATTACAAGACCCTGGCTCTAAAAAAGAAAAAAAAAAACAAGAGGGGGTGGGGCAAAATATATTTGGATATCGCACATACTCTAAGCCTGACGTTATATATATATATGTGTATATATATATATACACATATATGTGTATATATATATACACATATATATGTGTATATATATATATACACACACATATATATGTGTATATATATATATACACATATATATGTGTATATATATACATATATATGTGTATATATATATACACATATATATGTGTATATATATGTGTATACACACACACACACACACACATATATATGGAATATATAATATATATCCATATATATATACGGAACTCATGAACTCGTCTCCAAAATATAGCTAGCTATTCTTTTCATAATTTAGATGGTCTCTCTCTCTTTTTTTTTTTTTAAGGAAAGTGTCTCACTATGTTGTCCAGGCTGCAGTGCAGTGGTGTGGTCATAGCTCACTGCAGCCTCGAACTCCTTGGCTCAAGCAATCTTCCTGCCTCAGCCTCCCGAGTAGCTAGGACTACAAATGTGCACCACCACACCTGGCTCATTTTTAATTTTTTTTGTAGAGATGGGGCCTTGCTATGTTGCTCAGGCTGGTCTTGATTCCTGGCCTCCAGTGATCTTACTGCTTTAGCCACCCAAAGTGCTGGGATCGTGTGTGTGAACCACCACACCTGGCCAACATTCGTCCGGTCTAACATTCAGATTGTTTTGAATGTTACACAGCCTGGAGCCAGCTCTTGAATATTAGATAAGCTATAACGTTGAAAGAGGATGTTGGGACCAGGTAGGAGACAGAGGGGTCTCCATCTGGTTCCAGGGATGGGCTCTACAAATACAGCAAAATGCCTAAGATCCAATGGAAACTTAGGGTTGGACCCAATTGGACAGGTGAGTCAAATCCTAGGGTTGAGAGGACAGGTACTATATCTAGGTGATGCAAAATGCTCCCATCCTGGGAGAGAGAAGTGGGTCATTTTTAAGCTAGTAACTGGGGTGCTGTGGAAAAGACAAGGAAAAAGACAGGAAGAGGATCCCTGGAGCATCTTGTAGTCACAGAAAGTAAAGAATTGCTCAAAACCTCCACAAGGATGACAATATGTCAAAGGGGTACAAGAGCCAATGTGAAAGAGCTCCTAGTGCCTAAAGTGGGAACAATTTGAGCAACAAAATAAGTAACAAGCTGGTCATGGTGGTAGGCGACAGCAGTCCCAGCTACTTGGGAAGTGAGGTGGGAGGATCGATTTCTTAAGCCCAGGAGGTTGAGGCTGCAGTGAGCTGTCATCATGCCACTGCACTCCAGCCTGGGCGACAGAATGAGACCCTGTCTCAAATAAATAAATAAAATTTTAAAAAACCACTTGGTTTAAAAAAATACATAAGTACGCGTGAATTCGTACCGTTATAAGCAAAAGATTGAATAAATAAAGTGGGGGAAAGTACCAATTTTTCCTAAAGAAGAATTCTAAATAATAAACACACACACACACACACACACACACACACACACTCCTTTAGGAAATGGAGCTTAATCATCCCACACCACCTCTCCTCCAATGTGGGTTAGATTTAGGGGCTCACTTACAAAAAAACAGAGTATGGGAAAGGGAATGGGTTTTACAGTGGAAAAACCAGGCAAGCACTACCCTAATCAAGTAATCAAGATGGGCATCACCAGCAGGTATCACGTACCTCCTGATATGATATCATGAGAAAGGCATGTCACCTCTGTGGTATTCTTCCCCCAAACACATAACCTCAGTCTAAGCATAAAGAAAACATCACAGTAACCCAGCTTTAGGGACATATTATAAAATACCTGCTCATATTACAAAATACCTGAAAATTTTCAGTCATGGAAAACAAGAAAAGACTGAGAAACTGTCATAGACCAGAAGAGACTCAGGAAGCATGACTCACCTACAGGGTGCTACCCTCGGTTGGATCCTGGAAAGATAAAGGACTTTAGTGGCAAAACTGGTGAAATTGCATGAAATCTGGAGTTTAGTTAATAGTAAATATACCAATGTTAATCTCATAGTTTTGACAAACGTACCAAACTTATGTAAGATGTTAATGTTAGGTGAAACTAGGTGAAGAATATATGGGAATTTGCTGTACTATCTTTGTAACTTTTCTGTAAACCTGAAATTTTTCAAAAATAAAAAGTTTATTCAAAAAATAAATTTAAACTGAAAGCCTTTCCTCTTAGATCTGGAACGTGACAAAGATCCCCACTTTCACCACTGATATTCAACACAGTACTGGAAGTCCTAGCTAGAGCAATCGGACAAGACAAAGAAATAAAGGGCATCCAAACTGGAAAGGAAGAAGTCAAATTATCCTTATTTGAAGGAGATGTGATTTTTTTTTTTTTTGAGACAGAGTCTTGCTCTGTTGCCCAGGCTGGAGTGCAGTGGTGTGATCTCGGCTCACTGTAACCTCCGCCTCCCGGGTCCAGTCGTTTCTTCTGCCTCAGCCTCCTGAGTAGCTGGGATTATAGGTGCACACCACCATGCCTGGCTAATTTTTTTTTTTTTTTTTTAGTAGAGACGGGGTTTCACCATGTTGGTCAGGCTGGTCTTGAACTCCTGACCTTGTGATCCACCTGCCTCAGCCTCCCAAAGTGTTGGGATTACAGGCTTGAGCCACTGCACCTGTCAAGATCTCTACAATGAAAGCTATAAAACACTGATGAGAGAAATTGAAGATGGCACAGAAAAATGGAAAGATATTCTATAATCATGGATTGGAAGAATCAATGTTAAAATGTCCGTAGTACCCAAAGCAATCTACAGCTTCAATGCAATCTCTATCAAAATATCAATGACATTCTTCACAGAGATAGAAAAAACATCCTAAAATTTATATGGAATCACAAAAGACCTAGAATAACCAAAGCTATCCTGAGCAAAAAGAACAAAACTAGAGGAATCCATTACCTAACTTCAAATTACATTACAGAGTTATAGTAACTAAAACAGCATGGTACTGGCATAAAAACAGATACATAGACCAATGTAACCGAATAGAGAACTCAAAAACAAATTCACACACCTGCAGTGAACTCCTTTTTGACAAAGGTACCAAGAACATACATTGGGGAAAAGACAGTTTCTATAATAAATGATGCTGGGAAAATTGGATCTCTGATATGGTTTGGTTCTGTGTCGCCACCCAAATCTCATGTTGAATTATAATTCCAGTGTTGTGGGAGGGGCCGGGTGGGAGGTGACTGGATCATGGGGGTGGAGTTCCCCCATTCTGTTTTCATGATAGTGAGTGAGTTCTCACAAGATCTTATGGTTTAAAAGTGTGTGGCACTCTCCCCTTTGTGCTCTCTCTCTTTCCTGCTGCTATGTGAAGAAGATGTTGGCTTCCGCTTCACCTTCCACCATGATTGTAGGTTTCCTAAGGCCTCCCAGTCATGTTTCCTGTTAAGCCTGTGAAACTGTGAGTCAATTAAACCTCCTTTATTCATAAATTACCCAGTCTCAGGTAGTATATCCATATGCAGAAGAATGAAACTAGACCCGTATCTCTTGCCATATACAAAAATCAAATCAAAATGGATTAGAGACTTAAATCTCAAACTATGAAACTACTATCAGAAAACACTGGGAGAAACTCTCTAGGACATTACCCCGGGCAAAAGTTTCTTGAGTAATTCTCTACGAGCACAGGCAACCAAAGCAAAACTGGAAAAATGGGATCACATTAAGTTAAAAAGCTTTTGCACAGCAAAGGAAATAATCAACAAAGTGAAGAGACAATCCACAGGATAGGAGAAAATTTTTACAACTACCCATATGACAAGGGATTAATAACTATATATATGTATATATATATGGAGCTCAACTCTATAGGAAGAAATCTAATAATCCAATTTAAAAATTGGCAAAAGATGTGAATAGCCGGCCAGGTGCGGTGGCTCATGCCTGTAATCCCAGCACTTTGGGAGGCCAAGGCGGGCGAATCACGAGGTCAGGAGTTCAAGACCAGCCTGGCCAACATGGTGAAACCCTGTCTCTACTAAAAATACAAAAATTAGCTGGGCATGGTGGCACGTGCCTGTAATCCCAGCTACTAGGGAGGCTAAAGCAGGAGAATTGCTTGAACTGGGACCCAGCAGGTGGAGGTTGCAGAGAGCTGAGATTGCACCATTGCACTCCAGCCTGGGCTACACAGCGAGACTCCATCTCAAAAAAAAAAAAAAAAAAAAGAAAAAAAAAGAAAAAGAAAAAAAAGATTTGAATAGACATTTCTCAAAAGAAGACATGCAAATGGCAACCAATCATATGAAAAAGTACTCAACATCACTGATCATCAGAGAAATGCAAGTCAAAACTACAATGAGATATTATCTCACTCCAATTAAAATGGCTTTTATCCAAAAGACAAGCAGTAACAAATGCTGGAGAGAATGTGTAGAAAAGGGAACACTTGTATACTGTTGGAATGTAAATTAGTACAACCATTACAGAGAACAATACCACTGCTGGATATAAAGACAAAAGAAAGGAAATCAGTATATTAAAGAGATATCTGCACTCCCATGTTTGTTGCAGCACTGTTCACAATAGCCAAAATTTGGAAGCAACCTAAGTGTCCATCAACAGATGAATGGATAAAGAAAATGTGGTACATATACACAATGGAGTACTATTCATCCATAAAAACAATAAGATTCTGTCATTTGCAACAACATGGATAGAACTTATTTCACTTATTATGTTAAGTGAAATAAGCCAGGCACAGAAAGACAAATGTTGCATGTTCTCACTTATTTGTGGGATCTAAAAATCAAAACAGGCTGAGCATGGTGGCTCACCTGTAATCCCAGCACTTTGGGAGGCTGAGGCAGGTGGATCACCTGAGGTTAGGAGTTCAAGACCAGCCTAGGCAACATGGCAAAACCCCTTCTCTACTAAAAATACAAAAATCAGATGGGTGTGGTGGCAGGCACTTATAATCTCAGCTACTTGGGAGGCTGAGGCAGGAGAATGGCTTGAACCTGGGAGGAAGAGGTTGCAGTAAGCCGATATCGTGCCATTGCACAGCAGCCTGGGTGACAGAGCAAGACTCCGTCTCAAACAAACAAACAAACAAACAAACAAATAATTGAACTTATGGAGATAGAGAATAGAAGGATGGTTACCAGAGGCTGGGAAGGGTAGTGGAGGGGTAGTGGTGGGGAGGTGGGAATTGTTAATGGGTACAAAAAAAAAATAGAATGAATAAGGGTGGGCACAGTGGCAAATGCATGTAATCCCAGCACTTTTGGAGGCTGAGGCAGGAGGATAATTTGAGCCAGGAGTTCAAGACCAGCATGGTTAACATAGTGAGAGCCCATCTCTACAAAAAATATAAAAAAAATTAGCTAAGCATGGTGGTATATGCCTGTAGTCCCAGCTACTAAGGAGGCTGAAGCAGGAGGATCCCTTCAGCCTGGGAAGTTGAGGCTGCAGTGAGCCATGATTGCATCACTGCACTCCAGCTTAGGTGACAGAGCAGTATCCTGTCTCAAAAAAAAAAAAAAAAAAAGAATAAGGCACAGTATTTAATAGCACAACAGGGAGACTAAAGTCAATAATCAGTTAATTGTACATTTAAAAATAATTAAGAGTGTAATTGGATTCTTTGTAACACAGAGGATAAATGCTTGAGGGGATGAATACACAATTTTCCATGATGTGATTATTCTGCACTGCATGTGATATGGTTTGGATCTGTGTCCTCACCCAAATCTCATGTTGGATTGTAATCCCCAGTGTTGGGGATGGGGCCTGGTGGGAGGTGATTGGATCATGGGGGTGGAGTGCTCATGAATGGTTTAGTACTATACCCCTTGGTATAGTGAATGACTTCTCAAAAGAGCTGGTTGTTTACAAGTGTGTGGGACCTCATTCTCTATTTCTTCTGCTTCGGCTGTGTGAAATGAGCCTGCTTCCCTTTCCCCTGCTGCCATGAGTGTAAGTTTCCTGAGGCCTCCCCAGCAGCTGCTGTGCTTCCTGTACAGCCTGCAGAACAGTGAGCCAGTTAAATTTCTTTTCTTCATAAATTACCCAGTCTCAGATATTTCTTTATAGCAATGCAAGAATGGACTAATACTAATCATAGTATCATAATTGTGTTATGGAATATGTATTATGATCTCAAAATAAAAACATGTATTATGGAATACAGTATCATAATACAAATATCTCATGTATTTCATAATATATATTATGTACCCACAAACACTAAAAATTAAATTTTTAAAAAAATTAAAAATAAATATATAAAGTTAAAATTCCTAACTACAATAACATATATTTGGGAAGGGATAAATTGAGTTAAAATATTCTAAGGGCCTTGATTTTTCCATAAAGAAGATAAAAGTTTTTATTAATTTAAGGCTTTGATAAGCTGTGTGCATATTGCATTTTAAAAGGTATCTGCTAAAAACAGGGTTGGCAAACTTTTTGTGTAGAGATAGATAGTAAATATTTTAGTCTTTGCAGGCCCTGTGGTCTCAGTCATTACTGTTCAACTCTGCTGTTGTAAGCTTGAAAACAGCCGTAGACAATATGTAAAATGAGTGTGGCTGTGTTCCAATAAATCTTCATTTGCAAAAACAGGCAGCATGCTGGATTTGGCCCACAGGCCATAGTTTGCCAAGCCTTGCACTAAAAGAATAAAAACAGTATAATTTCTAATTAGTAAAGGGGAAAAATGAAGTAATTAAAAATAGTCATCTAATTGAAAGGCAAGAAAAGAGAGAAAAAGACTGGGCCAGGTGGCTCACGTGTAATCCCAGCACTTTGGGAGGCTGAGGCAGGTGGATCACCTGAGGTCAGGAGTTTGAAACCAGCCTGGCCAAGATGGCGAAACACTGTCTCTACTAAAAATATAAAAATTAGCTGGGCGTGGTAGCATACACCTGTAGACCCAGCTACTTTAGAGGCTGAGAAAGGAGAATCGCTTGAACCTGGGAGGTGGAGGTTGCAGTGAGCCAAGATCACACCACTGCACTCCAAAGTGGGCAACAGAGCGAGACTCTGTCTCAAAAAAAAAAAAAAAAAAAAAAAAGGAAAGAAAAAGAAACTTAAAATATAGGACAAAACAGGAAGTACTAAGAGGACAGATCATGACCCAAATACTTTGGTAATTACATTAAAGGTAAATGAAATACATGCCCCAATTAACACTTTTTTTGTTATAGATGTGTCTCTTGCAAACAGCATATATATGGATTTTGTTTATTTTGTATCCAGTATTAAAGCAAAAGCATATAGAAAGGTTGATAGTAAAAGAATGGGAAAAGATATACTGTGAAATACCAACCAAAAGAAAATAGCTATGGCAATTGTCATGCCAGAACCCTATTGGCTTCAATAGGGATAGCGTCATGTTGCAGAGGCTAGAGAAGAGACCTGGAGCTAGCAAAGAAGACATTGGGCTTATTGAGGGAAATTACATACAGGGCAGTCCACTGGTGGTGGGCTAAACAGGAGAACCACAACTGCTTATAAAAAGCATGCAGTTTATATAGTATTTTCACTTAGCACCCTCCTCCTAGCAACCTCCTCCTGGCAACTTTCATTTAACTCAAAACAAAAGGCCTCAGTCCCCTGTATGTCCTGCATGTCACAGGCCATGCCGGGGGTTCAGATGTTCGTTATACATAAGGAATAAATAAATCTCCAGATTGGCCACTTCTGGATTCCTTAGCTTGGAAATCCAAACACACATTCTTCTTAGAACATAGGGTCATTCTCAGGCTATGCTTAAGTTAAGTTGATACTGTCAGATGTATCTGCCATACAGGGTCATTCTTAGGGGTATGCTTAAGTTATGCTATCAGGTCCATCTACCATACAGCAATATTAATATCAGACAAAATAACTTAAGGCCAAAAGTATTACTAGAAATGAACAGGGACTTCATAGTGTTAAAATATTTAATTTACCAGGAATGTATTGTGATTTTAAAGAATGATTAAAAATATATAAAGCAAAAATCCACAGCTCTCAAAGGAGATATAAACAAATACACAACTGTATTAATAGGTGATTCTACATGCCTGTCTTAGTAATTGATGGATAATCAGACAAAAGCTTAGGAGTATAGATTTGAACATAAAGACTAGCAAAATTGACCAAACGGACATATAGAGACTGTTTTTATCACTTGTGGAATACATCTCATTTTAAAACACACATAGAATTTTTATAATTGACCATAAACTGGGGTAAAATCTCAAACATTTCAATGGATTGAAATGATTTAAAGTATGTATTCTGATTACAATGTGACTTGGTTAGATAACTAGAAAATCCCCATATATGTAGAAATTTTAACATGAATTTCTAAATAATCCATGGGTCAAAGAAATCAATATGGGAACTAGAAAATAGTTGGAACTAAATGATAACAAAAATTCTACATATCACAACTGGTGACATGCAGCTGAAGTAGTACTTGGGAGGAAACATGCCCTGATTTGCATATATTAGGAGGAAAGAGCTGAAAATGAATGATTTAGGCATTCATCTCAAGAAGAAAGTTAGAAAAATAGCATCAAAATACATCCAAAGAAAGTAGAAACGAGGAAATAAGGCAAAGGCAGAAATTATTGACATAGAAAACAAACATACAAAGTTAGTTCTTTGAAAGGATTGACAAAATTGACCAATCTCTAGCAAGATAGGCCAAAGAAAAGGGGAAAAAACCCACAAATAACCAACACCATGAAAACAAAGGAGACATGACGACATTTGAATAACTTTGTCAATACATTTGAAAATGTAGATTAAATGGAAAAATTACTAGAAAATATACCTTCCAAAGCTGACTCAAAAAAAACCTCTCATGGCTGGCTACAATGTCTCGTGCCTGTAATATCAGCTACTCAGGAGGCTGAGACAAGAGAATTGCCAGAGGCCAGGCGTTCAAGACCAGCTGGGGCAACATAGTGAGACCCTCATTTCTAATTTTAAAGTAATTAATTTTTATTCCCCCCCATTCTCAATAGTATAATAATCTTCAAAAATGGAATATGTAGTCAAAAATCCTCACTCAAAAAGAACTCCAGGTTTGTATGGTTTTGCTGATGAGTTCTACCAAAAATTGAAGGATCAAAGGGTTCCAATCTTACACAAACTCTTCAGAGCATTTAAAAAAAGAGGAAACATTCTCTAACTCTTGAATCCAGCATAACTTTGATACTAAAAACCTGACAAGGACAGAAAAAGAGAGAAAAATTTCAGGCTGGCCTTGATCATGAAAATAGATGGCTGGGCGCGGTGGCTCACGCTTGTAATCCCAGCACTTTGGGATGCCAAGGCGGGTGGATCGCTAGAGTCCAGGAGTTTAAGACCAGCCTGGGTAACATGGCAAAATTCCATCTCTACAAAAAATACAAAAATTAGCCAGGCATGGTGGCACATGCCTGTGGTCCTAGCTACTTGAGAGGCTGAGGTGGGAGGATCGCTTGAGCCCGGGAGGTGGAGGTTCTAGTGAGCCGTGATCATGCCACTGCACTCCAGCCTGGGGGACAGAACAAGACCCTGTCTCAAAAAAAAGAAAAGATGCAAATATTCTAAACAAAATATTAGCAATTGGAATGCAATAATTTATTTAAAGTCTAAATGGCCAATTAACTTATGAAAGTGTGTTTTAACTTTAGTAATCAGAGAAATTCAAGTTAAAACCACAATGAAATACCACTATCACACACACCACATTGGCTTAAATTAAACAGTTTGACAATACCATGTGTTGAGATGAAAATAGAGCAAGAAGAACTACCATTCACCACTGGTAGAAGTAGAAATTGACATATCCACTTTGGAAAGCAGCTTGGCACTGTCCACTAAAGTTTGTTACACATAGGCTATAACTTAGCAATTCCATTCCTAGGTAGACACTGTACAACAGGTATTCTCAAAGTATGGTCCCTGCATCAACAGCATCAGCATCACCTGGGAACTTTGAAATGCCAAATCTTTGGGCTCCACCCCAAACCTACTCAACCAGCAACTATAGGTGTAGGGCCTGGCAATCTGGTTTATAATAAACCCTCCACATGACTGTAATGCATTTTAAAGTTTGAGAACTACTGCCATAGAGAATTAGGAACTTGTGTTTACCAAGATGCATGGACAAGGATGTTTTTGACAGCATTGTTTATAATAAGCAAACACTGAAAAGAAGCCCAATATCCATGAATACCATAATGGATAAATATGTTATAGAATAGTTATATAATACAATGAAATATTAAAAAATGATGAATTACAGCTATACAAAATATGATGGCTATCTCAAACATAATGGTGAGTAAATATTTAAGACACAAATAATACATTTTTATATCCATATAGAGAAAGGTTCTTGTCAAACTATATATAATATATAAATATATTTTGTATATTATATATATAATGTTTTAAGAACCCAAAACTATGTCTTCAGTTCTAATCTTTTTTTAGAACTCCAGGCTGGCATATAACTAGTACCTGCCACTTAATGTGTGTTCAGCTCATATTACATATCCATATCTTATTCTTTATCATTATAATCTGTATAGTGACCACAGAGTATTCATAATATGGGTATAGCACATTTATTTAACTACTTTCTTCTTGATGGGCTTTTCTAGAACATTGCTTAGGCTGCCCCTGTAGGCTGAAAATTCTGTGAGGTAGATACCTCATCTGTCCTCTAAGACATTACCTGCTGTTCAATAGTTCATTGAGTTGCTTTTCCAGATTAACTTTCCTATAAGAAAAAAGAATGCCTTGGCCAGTTTTATTAATCTTTCTTATAGCATGAATTGATTCCTTGTACATTTTTTGTTTATAGTGAATTAGCCCTAGAGAATCCAGTCAAGTCTGGATGACATGACGGAATAAATGTTCTAGACTTGGAAAATGAGACTGTAGATTCTGGGGTAGAGTGATCCTCTAAGGTAATTTAATTTCCCTCTCTGACATCTCTTTTCCATCTCAATGCAGTAGCAGCTAGAAAATGTGTCAAGCCTTAGACTTAGGAAACCGTTTATCTCAAATTTTCTGAGAGTACCTACTTAAAATATCCTAGCTTTCTTAAATTTACTTGACCTTGGCCGGGTGCGGTGGCTCACGCCTGTAATCCCAGCACTTTGGGAGGCCGAGGCGGGTGGATCACGAGGTCAAGAGATCGAGACTAGCCTGGCAAACATGGTGAAACCCCGTCTCTACTAAAAATACAAAAATTAGCTGGGCGTGGTGTCGCGTGCCTGTAATCCCAGCAACTTGGGAGGCTGAGGCAGAGAATTGCTTGAACCTGTGAGGCGGAGGTTGCAGTGAGCTGAGATTGTGCCACTGCACTCCAGCCTGGAGACAGAGTGAGATTCCATCTCAAAAAAATAAAAATTACTTGACTTTGTATTCTAGTTTGTGGTTTGGGGCATTTAACACCATATCCGGACTTCCAGGGAGTGACTGGCTCCAGAGAAAATGCTTGTAGGGCAGAACAGGCCACTTGGGAGGCCTGCTTCTTTAAAACCTTGCCTACATACTCCCTACTTAATGACAAGCTGTCTAGCCCAGTCCTAGAAGAGTCATAAAGGAGTTCTTCCCTGAGCTTTGGCTGTCAGAGTGGAGCCTGTGGACAGCTGCAGGAAGGGGCAGCAGATGGTACTTTGGGTATGGCTCAGAGAAGAGAGCTAAGTAGCATGCACATTGGCTGGATGCTGTCAGATTTACCTTGGGATGCCCATTGTGATGTCATATGAAGTCACAGCCTTGAGGCAGAAAACGCTGGCTGAGAAGAGCATGGGGTTGAGAAATGGCACCAATTTGGGGGATGGACGTCCCACTGCCATCAGATATCAGCCTTCTATTATTGTTTGTTTATTTTATATGGGGGCTTTGGACACTGTTTTCCAGGAATCGGAGCCGGAAGCAGGTGGCAGCCAAGATAAACTCAGAGGTATGTGATGTAGCCCTCCCTTGAAACTAACTGGCCCCGCTCCTGAGGCCATAGAAACTGCCATACTTTGGGCCATGGGAGGAACTGGATGCAGGGAGAGGGGAGTTGAGACAGTGCCCATGGATAGTCTTCCTATAGGTCACTATAAATCCTTTTTCCTTCAATTCATTTCAACAGACCTAGAGACTATCGCCATTCTCTAGGAGCTCGAGGTGAAGTGGGGGAGATGGATATACACATAACTGGAAAGAGAATGTGATTAAGAGTTAATAGAGGTATAAATGTTGCTGACATGGGAGGTAGACAGTATTTTGAACTAGGGGGCTCTATAAAATGCCACCTGGGAGAGCTCAGGTTTGAGTGTGCTTCAGAGGAAGAGTGGGATTTTGAAGGTGGTTAGAGTGAATAGAGGAAGGCAGTGGAAACCTTTTAAAAAAGAGGGAATACATTGGAAAAAAGACGTGGGAGAGGGAAGCGTATTGGATGTGTTTGAGGAGAGATGTCACCAATCTGGATGGAGCATAGGACTGTAGGGACTCAGAGAGAGAAAAGGTTGACAAGTTAACAGAGGTCACACTGTAGAGCTTTGAACGCCAGGCTGAATACTTGGTATAAATACAACTCTGTGCAGTTTGAAAGACATCAAAGATTTTAAAGCCAGATAAAAATGTGCTTAGATCTGTGCTTTGAGGAGCACTTCTTAAACTTTAACATGCATATGAATCACCTGGGGGATCTTGTTAAAAAGCAGATTCTGATGTAGTAAGTCTGGGGTAGGGACTGAGTTTCTACAATTCTAGCAAGCTCCCAGATGCTGCTGCTGCCCTTGGAATGAGGGCCACACAGTAAGAGTGAGGTTTTGAATACCTCCAGTAAGCTTATATGGTAGTTCTCTGGCATAGCTAGGCCATTTTCATGGTTTAGTGGGAAGAAGGGAGGAAACAAAAATATCAGAGCGGCACAGTGAAAAAGAGAACGTAGCCGGGCGTGGTGGCTCTCGCCTGTAATCCCAGCACTTTGGGAAGCAGAGGTGGGCAGATCACTTGAGGTCAGGAGTTGGAGACCAGCCTGGCCAATGTGGTGGAACCCCGTCTCTACTAAAAATGCTAAATTAGCCAGGCGTGGTGGCATGCACCTGTAGTCTTAGCTACCGGGGAGGCTGAAGCAGAGGAAACACTTGAACCCGGGAGGCAGAGGTTGCAGTGAGCTGAGACCACGCCATTGCACTCCAGCCTGGGTGACAGAGCGAGACTCTGTCTCAAAAAAAAAAAGGAAAAGAGAACATAAATTAATTCCCCAAGTATTTATCACCTACTCCTACCCCCATTTCCACTCCTCTGTGCACTATTGATACAGCAGTAAGTGGAAGAGAAAAAAATATCTGCTATCAGGGATGTGAAAGTGGAGGAGGTATTGGGGTGAATGTTTGGATGTGGAAGGTGTTGCAAGATTCCCTTGCAAAGGAGGGAGAAGGGACTGAGTCTGTTTTTCCTGATGCAAAGAGTTAATTATAAACATTATCATCATTTTCTATGAGGACTGCATTCATCATGGTATTTCCAGTGCCTAGTATACTGGCTGGCATATAAGTAAGTGCTCCGTAGTTGTTTGTGAAATGAACGAACGACTTCTCAGTTTTAACCCTGAATGACTCACAAGATGATGGTGTTTTAAACGACATAGGCAACATTACACATGAAAAGTTGTGAATGTGGTGGGAGGCAGAATATGAACCATTGTGTTGGAAGTGCTTGTAAAATTTCTGTGGAGATATTCATCAAGCAGCTCAAATTAATGGCTGAGACCTGTGATGTTCAATATGGTATCTGCTAATCATATGTGACCATTTAAATTTTTTATTTTTGAGACAGGTTCTCCCTCTGTCACCCAGGCTGGAGTGCAACACATGGCTCACTGCAACCGCAACCTCCTGAGCTCGAGTGATTCTCCTACCACAGCCTCCCAATTAGCTGAGACTACAGGCCCATGCCACCATGCCTAGCTAATTTTTTAATTTTTTTTGGTAGAGAGAGGGTATCGCCATGGTGCCCAGCTGGTCTCAAACTCCTGGGCTCAAGCAATCCACACACCTCAGCCTTCCAAAGTGCTGGGACTACAGGCATGAGCCACCACACCCGACCTTAAGTTAATTAAAATTAAATAAAATTTAAAATTCTGTTTCTGGCTGGGCGTGGTGGCTCATGCCTGTAATCCTGGCACTTTGGGAGGCCAAGGCAGGTGGATCACTTGAGGTCAGGAGTTCGAGACCAGCCTGGCAAACATGCTGAAACCCCATCTCTACTAAAAATACAAAAATTAGCTGGGCGTGGTGGCGGGTATCTGTAGTCCCAGCTACTCAGGAGGCTGAGGCAGGAGAATCGCTTGAACCTGGGAGGCGGAAGTTGCAGTGAGCCGAGATCGTACCACTGTACTCCAGCCTGGGTGACAGAGTGAGACTGTCTCAAAAAAATAAAAATAAAAATAAATAAAATTTAGTTCCTCTATTGAAGTAGCTACATTTCAAGTGCTCACATGTAACTAGAGGCTCTCATATTGGATAGGACAGATATAGAATATTTGATATATTTGACAGATATGGAATATTTGATATAGATGATATTCCATCATCATAGAAAATTCTATAGGATAGCGCCAGCCTAGACCTAGATCTTGAAGACAGATATGGCTATAGTTATATGGGGGTCACAAGGTCCTTTCCATTTTTTTCTCAGAAACATCTCTCAAATTCAGCAATCTAGATCTAGATTGTCTTAACTAAAACTTCATCTCTTGAACTATTTACAGTCTTATATAACTGGGGTCTCCTACTTTTCCAGCCTGGAGCACAGACCTTGCCTCCACAAAACAAAAAGACAACATACAGTCTGGGAGTGGTGGCTCATGCCTGTAATCCCAGAACTTTGGGAGGCTGAGGCAGGCGGATCACCTGAGGTCAGGAGTTCGAGACCACCCTGTCTCTACTGAAAATACAAAAATTAGCTGGGTATGGTGGCATGCACCTGTAGTCCCAGCTACTAGGGAGTCCCAGCTACTCCAGAGGCTCCCAGGCTCAGTGGCTTGAACCTGGGAGGCGGAGGTTGCAGTCAGCCAAGATCGTCCCACTGCACTGCACTCCAGCGTGGATGACAGAGCAAGATGCTGTCTCAAAACAAACAAACAAACAAACATAACACACACAAACCCCCCAAAGCTAATTGTGTCACTCTGCTAAAAGTAACTAAGCACACAAAATTTCTGTGTACTCTATTGCCTGCAGCAGCATTTCCAAACCTTTTTTGACTCTCAAACTTCTTTCATCCTCATAATTTTGTCAACCTCCTTAGGAACTTAAAAAGCATTTTGTCCATTTTTCATAAGTTATTTTAGATAAATTTTATTTTAAAACAATATCTTTTTATAATTGCGAAGTTATTTTAACATCATGTTTAAGAGTAAAAGACAAATGTCTACTTTTTCTTCTGTAACAAGTGATGCATGACATTTAATTGATTTTATATTAGGTATGAGAATTTTCACATCAATTGCGTATGAGAAATGGCAAGGGCTTTTTTTTTGTCTATATCAAATATAATCTGGCTTAAGCTTCCCTTTAACTAGGTTGGCAAAAAAAAAAAAAAAATAGTCCAGTATCATTTTTCCTCCCCAACCTTTGTGTTGTATAAGAACTCCACAGTTTCTGCAGTTTATCCAGAGTAGAAGTGAGTCAGGCCCTTAAGCCACAGGGATAGCTCTTCTTTTCTTCTTAGCCATCTGAAGGCAAAAAGTGTGTCTCAACCCCTCTCTACCAGCCTCAGGGGTCTTTGCTAAGGTCCCTAAGCTGCTGCACCTGGGCTCTTAACACCAGAAGGGCTCCGGGACCCCCTACCCAAGGTTCTCCTACCCAGTGCACCTGCAGCTTCAGCATTGTTTCCATTTCAAGGAGCCAGCTTCCCTCCTGTCTCAACCCTCTGGCACATTTCAGCTTAAAATTTTCGCAGATCTAGACTTATTGATGGTTGTTTTTTAGGTTCCCGACAATTTTTTTCAGTCCTGAAAAACTAAGTCCCTGCTGTGCATTAGGAGTTCCAAGACCCTATGAACAAAGGCCTGGCTACCTTCTTTGGTATGGGAAAACATGAATCTACTTCCTTTCTCAGAAAGATGCCGCAATAAAAATACAGTGTAAATTACTCAGGAAGTCACTCTGCTTCATAAATCAACAAATACAATTTCTTTCTACATATTTATGTAATAAAAGCTTTTTTGTTAACAAATACATTTTTATTAAGGTATAATTGAATACCATAAAATGCACAGATATTAATTGTATAGGGTGATGAGTTTTGATAAATTTATATACCCATGTAACTAAAACCCTAATAAAGATATGGCATAGCCATAACCCTGAATAGTTCCCTCATGTTATTTTCTAGTCTCTGCCCTCCTCTCTGCTCAGACACAACCTCTATTCTGAGTTCTATTGTCATGGACTAGTTTTGCCTGTTCTTGAACCTTGCAAAAAGTAGAATCATACAGCATATATTCTTGTGTGTCTGACTTCTTTTGCTAAGCATAATGTGTTTGAGATTCATGTTGTTGACAACAATTTTTTTTTTTTTTTTCTGAGACGGAGTCTTGCTCTGTCACCCAGGCTGGAGTACAGTGGCGCAATCTTGGCTGGCTGCAGCCTCTGCCTCCCAGATTCAAGCGATTCTCTTGGCTCAGCCTACCAAGTAGCTGGGATTACAGATGCATGCCACCATGCCTGGCTAACTTTTGTATTTTTAGTAGGGACGAGGTTTCACCATGTTGGCCAGGCTGGTTGGTCAGGCTGGTCTTGAACTCCTGACCTCAGGTGATCCGCCCACCTCAGCCTCCCAAAGCGGTGGGATTATAGGCCTAAGCCACTTCATCCGGCCGACAACAACAAATTTTAAAGTGACATTATACCATATCATGCTTGTTAATTTGGGGACCCAGCGTATATTGAAATGTAGAATGAAATTTAACGACCTATTGTGGCATTAAAAATAGCCAAAAAAAGGCTCTGTGATCTTATATTTGGAATTCTTGCACATTGCATTTCAAAAAGTCAATTTTTTTTTTTTTTTTTTGAGATGGAATCTTACTCTGTTGCACAGGCTGGAGTGCAATAGCTCGATCTCGGCTCACTGCAACCTCCATCTCCCAGGTTCAAGTGATTCTCCTGTCTCAGCCTCCCAAGTAGCTGGGACTACAGGCATGCACCACCATGCCCAGTTAATTTTTGTAGTTTTAGTAGAGATGGAGTTTTGCCATGTTGGCCAGACAGGTTTCGAACTCCTGACCTCAGGTGATCTGCCCGCCTTGGCCTCCCAAAGTGCTGGGATTACAGGTGTGAGCCACCACACCTGGCCTGTTTATTTTTTGTGGTTAAAAAAGTTATATCTATATGATAAAGAAGAAGGTTTCAGGATTTTAATTACACATAATGCATTGTTGGTGGGTTTCTTATCTCCAATAGGAGAGGAATTGCTTGGTCATGTGGTATATATGTTTAATTTTAGTAGATGACACCAGTTTTCTAAAGTGATTATACCAAGAATAGCGTCTGAGAATTCTAGTTGCTCCACCTTCTTGCCAACACTTGGCATTGTCCATCTTTTTCTTTTTCTTTTTTTTTTTTTTTGAGACGGGGTCTTGCTCTGTCTACCAGCCTGAAATGCAGTGGTGCTATCTTGGTTCACGCAACCTCTGCCTCCTGAGATCAAGTGATTCTCCTGCCTCAGCCTCCTGAGTAGCTGGGACCACAGGTGTGCGCCACCATGCCTGGCTGCTTTTTTAGGTGGGGTTTCCCCATGTTGGCCAGGCTGGTCTTGAACTCCTGACGTTGGGTGATCTGCCCCCCTCGGTCTCCCAAAGTGCTGAGATTACAGGTGTGAGCCATTGCACCCAGTTCATCTTTTTCATTTTAGTCACTCTGGTGAGTCTGTGTGGTATTGCATTGTGGTTTTAATGTGCATTTCCCTAATGACTAATGATGATGTGCAACTTCTCATGTTTATTGGCCATTTGGAAATTCTCTTTTGTGAACTGGCTGTTCAAGTCTTTTGCATATTTTTAATAATTGGGTTTCTTTTACTTAACTGATTTGTAGGAATTCTTTGAATACTATGGACATGAGTCCTTTGCCAGATAAAGGTATTTAAAATAAATTCTACCACTCTGTGACTCACTTTTTCATTTACAATTGTGTCTTAATGACCAAAAGTTCTAAATTTTAATGAAATCCAATTTATGAAGTTATGTTCTTAAGATTAGTTTTCCCCTCCCTACCCCTATCCCCAGTGCAAGAAACCTTTGCTAACCACTAGGCCATGAAGATACCCTTCTATATTTCTTCTAGAACCCTTATTTTTTTTCTTTCACATTTAGCTCTATGATCCATCTCAAATTACTTTTTGTGTGTGGTGTGAGGTAGGGGTCAACACTCCCCTCCTCCCCATATAGATATCTAATTCTTCCAGTAGGGCAGGAACTAGGATAAAAATGAGTGAGGTACTCACCTTGAACACAAAATATAAGGAACACCAAAAAACTTAATAATCGAGATATTTAATGAAACGTTCTTATTCTTTTTCTTATTGAGACAAGATTTTATTCTGTTGCCCAGGCTGAAGTGCAGTGGTGTGATTACAGCTCACTGCAGCCTCGACCTCTTGGGCTCAAGTGATACTCCCACCTCAACCTCCCAAGTAGCTGGGACCAGTGACATGCTTCACCACACCTGGCTAATTTTTGTGTTTTTTGTGGAGATGAGGTTTTGCCATGTTGCCCAGTCTGCTCTCGAACTCCTCAGTTCAAGTAATTTGCCTGCCTTGGCCTCCCAAAGTGTAGGATTACAGGCATAAGCCACCATGCCTGGCCTAATGCAATATTATTTAAAAATAAAAATTAATGCAAAAAAATCCATGATGAACAAAATATCAGAATTTAAAATCTGACCCTACACTTTCACGACTCTTTCTCACCACTTCACTGTAATCCCTGTCCTTTCCTCCAGCACCATTTATTGAAAAGACCATCCTATTCTCATTGAATTTTATTGGTGACCCTGTCATAAATCAGGTAAATGTATACATATGGGTCTATTTCGGGACTCTCTGTTTTGTTACATTGGTCTGCCTATCCTCACACTGATATCTTGCTATTTTCAATAATGTAGCTTTGTAGTGACTTAAAATTTGGTAATGTAAGTCTTCCAACTTTGATCTTTTTTTTTTTTTTTTGAGACAGTCTCACTCTGTCACCCAGGCTAGAGGGCAGTGAGGTGATCTCAGCTCACTGCAACTTCCGCCTCCCAGGTTCAAGTGATTCTCCTGCCTCAGCCTCCCGAGTAGCTGGGATTACAGGTGCACACCACCATGCGCAGCTAATTTTTGTATTTTTTAGTAGAGATAAGGTTTCACCATGTTGGCCAGGCTTGTCTTGAACTCTTGACCTCAGATGATCTGCTCACCTTGGCCTCCCAAGGTGCTGGGATTACAGGTGTGAGCCACCAGGCCTGGTCCCAACTTTGACCTTTGAAGTTGTCTTAACTATTCTAGGTCATTGACATTTCCATATAAATCTGTGAATCATCCTGTTAATTGTCACACAAAACATGCAGGGTTTTAGATTGAGAATGTATTGGATTTATAGTTTAATTGGAGATAACTGACATCCCCAAAATAATAAGCCTTCTGATCCATGAGTGTGTTCATGTCTCGTTTATTTAGACTTTCTTAATTTATCTCAATAATAGTTTTCAATATAGAGGGGTTTTTTGAAGCTATAGTAATACTTTTTCATTTTTATTAAGAACATTTTAAACAAATTGAAAATACATAGAAGTGTGTCATGAATCTTCATGGATCCATCACCCAGCTTCAACTCTCTTACCTTATTATTTTGAAGTAAATCCCAGATAATATAATTTCATTTGTAAATATTTTAGTATGTATATCTAAAACATAAGAACTCTTTAAAAATAGTTAAACACAATACCATTATCATGCCAAAAAATTTAACAGTAATTTCTTTTTTTTTTTTTTTTTTGAGATAGAGTCTTGCTCTGTCGCCCAGGCTGGAGTGTAGTGGCACAGTCTCAGCTCACTGCAAGCTCCACCTCCTGGGTTCACGCCGTTCTCCTGCCTCAGCCTCCCGAGTAGCTGGGACTACAGGCGCCTGCCACTGTGCCTGGCTAATTTTTTGTATTTTTAGTAGAGACGGGGTTTCACCGTGGTCTGGATCTCCTGACCTTGTGATCTGCCCACCTCGGCCTCCCAAAGTGCTGGGATTACAGGTGTGAGCCACCGCGCCCGGACTTAACAGTAGTTTCTTAATACCATCAAATACCCTTCAGCATTCAAACTCCAATTATCGCCTGGGTGCCGTGACTCAAGTCTGTAACCCCAGCACTTTGGGAGTCTGAGGCAGGAGGATTGCTTGAGCTCAGGAGTTGGAGATCAGCCTGGGCAACATGGTGAAACCCTGTCTCTACTAACAATATAAAAATTAGCTGGGTGTGGTGGTGTGCGCCTGTGGTCCCAGCTACTCAGGAGGCTGAGGTGGGAGGATCACTTGAGCCTTGGGGGAAGAGGTTGCATTGAGCCAAGTTTACTCCACAGCACTCCAGCTTGGGTGACGGAGCCAGGCCCTGTTTCAAAAAAAAAAAAAAAAATCCCAATTGTCTCCTAAGTGATATAAATTATTATTTATAGTCTGTTTGATTCAAGATCACAGATTGAAATGGATTTGTGAGTCTCTTAAGTGTCTTCTAATCTGTAAATTCTCCGTCTTCATTTCTTTCTTTTATTCTGTCCATTTATGTGTTGAAGAAATGGGGCCCGGTGCAGTGGCTCAAGCATGTAATCCCAGCACTTTGGGAGGCTGAGGTGCTTGGATCACTTGAGGTCAGGAGTTCAAGACCAGCCTGGCCAACATGGTGAAACCCCATCTCTACTAAAAATACAAAAAATTTGCCAGGTGTGGTGGCACGCGCCTGTAATCCCAGCTACTGGGGAGGCTGAGGCAGGAGAATTGCTTGAACCCAGGAGGTGGAGGTTGCATGAACTGAGATCACGCCACTGCACTCCAGCCTAAGCAACAGAGTGAGACTCTGTCTCAAAAAAAAAAAAAAGAAATGGGTTATTTGTCCTTTAGATTTTGCAGTTAACATTTTGCTGATTAAATGTCCGTATTGTCATTTAACATGTTCCCTTATCTCCTGTATGTTTTGTAAATGGGGAAGTTGGATCTAAGACTTATCAGAATTCATATTTTTTGAGGAGGGGAAGAAGATATTTCATAGGTGATGATAATCATCAAGAGGCACATAATGTCTGGTTTGGTGTGGTATTTTAAATGTCATTTTCTTTTATTTATTTACTTTTTTTTTTTAAGAGATAGGATCTCTTTGTGTTGTCCAGGCTGAAGTGCAGTGGCACAATCATAGTCACTGCAGCCTTGAACTTTTGGGCTCAAGTGATCCTACCACCTCGGCCTCTTGAGTAGTTAGGACTACAGGAATGTGTCACCATACCTGGCTAATTTTTAAAATTTCTTCTGTGGAGGCCAGGCGTGGTGGCTCACACCTGTAATCCCAGCACTTTGGGAGACTTAGCCAGGTGGGATCACCTGAGGTCAGGAGTTCAAGACCAGCCTGGCCAACATGGTGAAACCCCATCTCTACTAAAAATACAAAAAATTAGTCTGGCATGATGGCATGCCTGTAGTCTCAGCTACTTGGGAGGCTGAGGTAGGAGAATCACTTGAGCCTGGGAGGCGGAGGTTGCAGTGAGCTAAGATCACACCACTGCACTCCAACCTGGGTGACAGAGCAAGACTCCGCCTCAAAAAATAAAAATAAATAAAATTTCTTTTGTGGAGATGGGGTCTCACTATATTGCCCAGGCTGGTCTTCAATTCCTGGCCTCAAGCAATCCTCTCACCTTGGCCTCCCAAGGTGCTGGGATTACAGGCATGAGCAACCATACCCAGCCTTAAATGTCATTTTCTAAATGATCCTGCTACTTGAAAACAAAAGATTTTTATATATTGACTTTCTACCTAGAGACTTTGCTAAATTTGCTTATCAATTCTAATTATTTATCTATAGATGTTTTGGATATTCTACACAACTATACTGTCTGCAAATGATAATTTTATTTCTTTCTTTCTGATTCTTATACCTTACTTTGCTAAATTTGCTTATCAATTCTAATTATTTATCTATAGATGTTTTGGATATTCTACACAACTATATTGTCTGCAAATGATAATTTTATTTCTTTCTTTCTGATTCTTATACCTTTTCTTTTTCTTGTATTATTCCATTGATTAGGACTTCCTCTACAATGTTCAATGAGATGGTATAGTGGGGATTCTTTTTTTTTTTAATGTAGAGGATAGTTTGCAATAATTCATCATTTATGTGTAATGTTTGCTATATAAACATTACACATCATTTATGTGTAATGTTTGATAGAGTGTATTTACAAAATACTCTATCAAATTAAGGAAGTTCCCTTTTATTTCCAGTCTGCAAATAGTTTTAGTATGAATGGGTGTTAAATTTTTTTTTTTTTTTTTTTTTTTTTTTTTGAGACAGAGTCTCACTCTGTTGCCCGGGCTGGAGTGCAGTGGTGCAATCTCTGCTCACTGCAACCTCCGCCTCCCGGGTTCAAGCGATTCTTGTGCCTCAGTCTCCTGAGTAGCTGGGATTACAGGCAAGTGCCACCACGCCTGGCTAATTTTTGTATTTTTAGTAGAGATGGGATTTCACCATTTTGGTTAGGCTGTGCTGAAACTCCTTTCCTCAGGTGATCTGCCGGCCTTGATATCCCAAAGTGCTGAGATTACAAGCATGAGTCACTGCGCCTGGCTGGGTGATAAATTTTATCAAGTGATTTTCATGTCTCTATGTGAGATGGTTATATGGTTTTCTTGTTTATCCTATTAATGTGCTGAATTACACTGAGTTTTGAAAATAAAACAACTGTGAATTCTTGGAATAAATCTAATATGTTCATGATGCTTTTCTTTATTTTCTTTTCTTTTTCTTTTTTTTTTTTTTTTTTTTTGAGATGGAGTCTTACTCTGTCACCCAGAGTTGGAGTGCAGTGGTATGATCTCAGCTCACTGCAACCTCCGCCTGCTGGGTTCAAGTGATTCTCCTGCCTCAGCCTTTCTACTAGCTGGGACTAAGGCACCTGCCACCATACTCGGCTAAGTTTTTGTATTTTTAGTAGAGACAGGGTTTCATCAAGTTGGACAGGCTGGTCTCGAACTCCTGACCTCAAGTGATCCACCTGCCTTGGCCTCCCAAAGTGCTGGGATTACAGGTGTGAGCCACTGTGCCTGGCGGATGCTTTTCATATATTATTGGATTCACTTTGCTGATATTTTGTTTAGGACTTTTGCATCTGTGTTCATGAAAGAGATTGGCTTATGATTTTTCTTTCTAATATTGTCCTTATTAGATTTTAGAATCAAGGTTATCCCTGCCTCCTAACATAGGAGAAGTAATTTCTCTTTTTCACCTCGTATATGAGAGACACCCCTAACACAAAATTCTAAAGGCTTCTGATGTTTTATGCTAGGCACCTGGGACAAAACCAGATTATTCTTTATTATAACAAACACACATATATGAAAAAGAGACAGGGAGAGAGAGATTTTAAGAAATCGGCTCACAAAATTGTCAGGGCTTACAAATCAGAAATCCATAGGGCAGACCAGAAACTCAAGAGTTGATGTTGTAGTCTTGAGTCCAAAGTCAGCATAGGCCAGGCTAGAAACTCAGGCAAGGATTTTCCATTGCAGTCTTGAGGTAGAATACGTTCCTCTTCAGGAAACCTCAGTCTCTGCTCTCAAGGCCTTCAACTGATTGGGTGATGCCCACCCACATTATGGACATTAATCAGCTTTAAGGTGTACTAATTCTAAATGTTAAGCACATCTGAAAACTACTTTCACAGCAACAAGCAACATCTAGACTAGCTTTTTTTTTTGTTGTTGTTGTTAGATGGAGTCTCCCTCTGGAGTGCAGAGGTGCCATCTCAGCTCACTGCAACCTCCGCCTCCTGGATTCAAGCAATTCTCCTTCCTCAGCCTCCCGAGTAGCTGGGACTACAGGCGTGCACCACCATGCCCAGCTAATTTTTGTATTTTTAGTAGAGACGAGGTTTCACCATGTTGGCCAGGATGGTTTTGATCTCTTGACCTCTTGATCCGCCCGCCTTGGCCTCCCAAAGTGCTGGGATTACAGGCGTGAGCCACCGCGCCCAGCCCTAGACTAGCTTTTGAACAAACAGCTGGGCACATAGCTTAGCCAAGCTGACGTGAAATTAACCATCACAATCCTATGTTTTCTTCTGAGAGTTTTATAGTTTTACAGCTCTTACATTTAGGTCTTTGCATCATTTTGAATTAATTTTTTGAATTAGATGGTGTGAATTAAGAGTCCAACTTCATTCTTTTGCATGTGGCTATCTAGTTGTCCCAGCACCATTTGTTGAAGAGATTATTATTTTCCTATCGAATGGTCTTGTTACCCTTATAGAAAATCAATTGATTTGTAGATGTATGGATTTATTTCTAGACTCAGTTTGATTTCATAGATCTATATGTTTATCCTTATGCCAGTACCACACTGTTTTGATTACTACAGCTTCGTAAGTTTTAAAATCAGGAAGTATGAGTCCTCCAACTTTGTTCTTTTTCAAGATTGTTTTGGCTATTCAGGGACCTTTGTAATTCCATATGAATTTTAGGACCAGCTTTTTCATTTCTGTAAAAAAGGCTATTGGGATTTTGATAGGGATTATACTGAATCTGTAGATTGCTTTGGGGAATATTGCCATTTTAATAATATTAAATATTCCAATCCTTGAACAAGGGATGTTCTTTCCATTTATTTAGGTCTTCTTTAGTTTTTCAACAATGCTTTGAACTTCTCAGTGTACAATCTTGCATGTCCTTAATTAAATTTATTCCTGAGTATTTTATTATTTTGGATGCTAAAAATGGAGTTGCTTTTATTAGCTCTAATAGGTTTCTTCTGGTTTCTTTCTGATATTCTGTATGTAAGATATGTCATCTGTGAACACAGTTTTACTTGTTCCTTTCTAATTTGCATGGCTTTTCTTTTCCTTGCCTAATTGCTCTGGTTAGAACTTCTGTACAATTTTAAACAGATGAGGCATCACTGGGGCAATGTTCCTGACTTCTAGACCCACCGGAGTGAAGGACCTGCTCCAGTGGCTCTACTTGGCAAGAGTTGCACCCCCAGGACTTTGCCAGGTGGCCCTGCCCACACAGCTTTGGGTAGAGGTTGTCTAACCTGTTGAAAGTGAGGCAATGGTCCCTCTTTTTGAAACTGAGGTGGCAGCCCCGATGATCTTTGAATCACCTTCCAGGTTATTCTTTCCTTGTCTTCCAGAATAGTGTATGTTTGTGGCTGAAGAGCTCTATGGTCCCAAATTGTAAAATTCAAGAAGACCAACAGCCTTCTCTCATTCCCTCCCATCTCCTGCTCCTTCAGTTCAACCTGGCAGTTTTCCTGCTGTGGTGGCTGATTAAGTCCATGTTTCACACATATACTGATCTCCTTATCAAAGGGTCACTTGGTCACACCTTTAGTGTTCTCTTTGAATACACTTTCTCATTTTTTGCAATAGGGATAGGCTGAAAACTTTTCATATCCTTAAATTCTAATTCCTTATAATTCCATCTTCAAGTCAATTCTTCTCTCATTTTACCACAAACAGTCAGGAGAACCAAGGCACTTCTTCAAAACTTTACTTAGAAATCTCATTAGCTGGCCAGGCATGGTGGCTCGTGCCTGTAATCCCAGCACTTTGGGAGGCTGAGGCAGGCAGATCACCTGAGGTCAGGAGTTCGAGACCAGCCTGGCCAACGTGGTGAAACCCTGTCTCTACTAAAAATACAAAAATTAGCCAGGTGTGGTGGCAGGTGCCTGTAATCCCAGCTACTCGGGAGGCTGAGGCAGGAGAATTGCTTGAACCCGGGAGGCGGAGGTTGCAGTGAGCTGAGATCACACCACCGCACTCCAGCCTGGGCAACAAGAAAAAAACTCTGTCTCAAAAAAAAAAAAAAAAAAAAGAAAAGAAAAGAAAAGAAAAGAAATCTCATTAGCTAAATACCCTGTTTCATGACTCACAAGTTCTACTTTCCATAGAACACTAGAACATGAACATAATTCTGTTAAGTTCTTTGCCACTTTACAAGGATCACCATTTCTCTGTTTCTAATAATATGTTCCTTATTTCTCTCTGAGACCTCGTCAGAATGGCCTTTACTGTGCATATTTCTACAAACATTGTGTTCGTGATTACTTAGATATTCTCTAAGAAGATGGAAGCTTTCTCTACAATTCTCCTCTTTTCTTTCTGAGCCCTCAGCAGCATCACCCTTAATAGTTCATTTATGGCAATGTAGGCTTTTTCTAGCATGCACCTCAAAACTCTTCCACCACCCTCTTCTCATTATGCATTTTTTGGTGTTTGTGGCAACAGCACCCTCACTTCTTGGTACCAATTTCTATCTTAGTCCATTCAGGTTTCTGTAACAAAATATCATTAACTGGGTGGCTTATAAACAACAGAAACTTTTTTCTCACAGCTCTGGAGGCTGGGAAGTCCAGGATTGGGGTGCCAGCGTGGTCAGATTCTGGTGAGGTACTTCTAGGTTGCAGACTGGCAACTTCTTACTGTGTTTTTATATGGTGGAAAGACTGAGAGATATCTCTGGATTTTTTTTTTTTTTTTTTGAGACAGAGTCTCGCTCTGTTGCCAAGTCTGGAGTGCAGTGGCATGATCTCAGCTCACTGGAACCTCCTCCTTCTGGGTTCAAGCAATTCTTGTGCCTCAGCTATTTGAGTAGCTGGGATTACAGGCATGTGCCATCATGCCCGGCTAATTTTTGTATTTTTAGTAGGGACAGGGTTTCGCCATGTTGACCAGGCTGGTCTCAAACTCCTGGCCTTAAGTGATCCACCCACCTCAGCTTCCCAAAGTGCTGGGATTACAGGTGTGAGCCACCGTGCCCAGTCCTCTGGAGAATTTTTTGTAAGGACACTAATCCCATCCAAGAGGGAAACCCCTCATGACCTAATCACTTCCCAAAGGCCTCATCTACTAATACATTACATTGAGGGTAAGGATTTCAACATATGAATTTTGGGGGGGACATAAACATTGAGCCCATTGCAATGCGCTTTATCATGCTAAGGAAGTCTCCTTCTATTCCTGTTTGGTTGAGTGTTTTTATTATAAATTATTGTAGGATTATGTCAAATGCTTTTTTCTGCATCAATTTATATGATCATGTGAGTTTTTCTTTTTTATGTTATTAATGTGGTATATTACAGTGATTTATTTTCTTATGTTGAAAAATCTTTGCATTCTTGGAATAAATCCTGTTTTCACTACTTCTATTCAACATTGTTTTGAAAGTCCTAGGCAGACCAATTAGGCATACTATGAATAGTTTGCTTTTCTTTGACTGAAAATTTCTCTATTTTGCCTTAAATTTTGAAGGGTAGTTTCACTAAGTATAAAAGTCTAAGAGCCATGTCCTATGGTTCATGCCTGTAATCCCAGCACTTTGAGAGGCCAAGACAGGAGGATCACTTGAGGCCAGCAGTTTGAGACCAGCATGGGAAACACAGTAAGATCCCATCTCTCCAAAAACCAAAAAAAACTGGCTGGGTGTGGTGGTGTGCACCTGTAGTCCTAGCTACTCAGGAGGCTGAGACAGGATGATTGCTTGAGCCCAAGAGTTTGAGGTTACAGTGAGCTATGATTGTGTCACCGCACTGCAGTGCGGTGCAGTTTCCTTTTAGAGATCTGGTCTCTAAAAGGAAAAAAAAAATCTAGGTAGGCACTTATTCTCTTTTAGCACATTAAAAGATGTTATTCTATTGTTTTCTGGCTTCCAATATTTCTAAAAGATATCAACTATTCATCTTATTCCTCCTTTGAATATAATGCATCTTTTATTTTTGCCGGTTAAGACCCATTGTGTTAGGGCTGGGTGCGGTGGCTCACGCCTGTAATCCCAGCACTTTGGGAAGCTGAGGCGAGTGGATCATGAGGTCAAGAGATCGAGACCATCCTGGCCAACATGGTGAAACACCGTCTCTACCAAAAATACAAAAATTAGCTGGGCATGGTGGCATGTGCCTGTAGTCCTAGCTACTTGGGAAGCTGAGGCAGAAGAAGTGCTTGAATTGGGGAGGCGGAGGTTGCAGTGAGCCGAGATCGCGCCACTGCACTCCAGCATGGTGACGAGCTGGACAAGACTCCATCTCAAAAAAAAAAAAAAAAAAATTCATTGTGTTGGTATTCAGCATTCTGTAGTGTACTTAAGTTTAGGTTTTCTTTGTCTTCATGCTGCTTCATAACACTTCTTGCATCTAAGGCTTGCACCTTAGGCTTTCTCAGTTTTGGAAAGCCCTTTTTTTTTTTTAATAGACTGTATTTTAAAGCAGTTTTTAGGTTCACAGCAAAATTGAGCAGAAAGTACAGACAGTTACCATATACTCCCTGCACTGTTAGCTTTCAAATATTGTTTCTGCTTGCCTTTGTGTCTGGGACTCCTGTCTCCCCTTTCCTTCTGGGACTCCTATTACTGTGTCCCATATACCTATTGGCTCTTTTATCTATTTTCTTTCCATGCTTCATTATGGATATTTTCTTCAGACATTTCTTCAGTTGTGTCTAATCTGTACCCCTTACTGAGTTCTTTATTTTTCCTGTTCTAGAATTTCCATTAGATTTTTTTTATTTTTTTTTCAGTTTTTAGTTCTTGGCCAAAATTCTCCATCTCGTCATCTAATTTCTTGTATATATAAAGGGCATATATTTTAAAATCCATGTTTTATTACACCAATATCTGGATTGCCTTGGATTTGTTTTTATTCCCCATGTTTATCTCTTAGTCTTCAGTCAGTCAGTCTTGTCTTCTAGTAAGCATGGCAATTTTTAATTTAATACCAGAGATTTTATATATAATTTTGAAGAGAAAATTCAAGGTTCTGGATAAAGTTACTTTCCTCCAGAGAGTAGCGATATTTTTGCTTCTGGCAGTCATTTAGATGAGGGATCATCTCAATCCAATAAAGGATTAAATTTATCAGAGGCTGAGCTTCCATTTTTGAGCCTGGTTTATTTCAGGTTTATTCTTACTCCTAGGTATAGCCCTTCGGGGATTCCAGCTGAAAGCCGGGGATATTAGGGGTTCTCAACTCATTTTTTTGTTCATCTATTCCCATAAAACTGTGAAATTTCAGTTTAGCTGGGCTTATTTCCCTCCACTTCCTTTTTCTCTAGGATCTTGGCTCTTCTAGTTTTTGATCCCTTGATAGGTCTCTAATGACTTTAAATGGATATTTTAAAACATATTTTGTCCAACTTTTCTTGTTGTTTTCATTTGGAGGGTTCAAACCATTACTATAAATTGAAATCCCAAACTGGTGCTTTTTTTCTTTCCATTTTTTCCCCTTCTACTAGCTTGGAAGTTATGAACTCTGTTTCTATTCTTTTAGTGGTTACTCCTCAGATTTAAATATATGTGCTTATCCATTCTTTATTCAGAAATGTTTTATCAATGCTAGTAAGCCCATCCATTTCAGTACTTTGCATTCTTATTAATTTCTGGAAGTAAGATTTGATTCTGTTTTCAAATCTGCTAGATCACTTTTTATGGGTTTCTGTTTCTTACAAATTTATACTTGTATTTTATTTATTTTTTTTCTTTTTCCTTTCTTTTTTCTTTTTTCTTTTTTTTTGAGATGGAGTCTCACTTGGTTGCCCAGGCTGGAGGGCAGTGGCGTGATCTCAGCTCACTGCAACCTCCACCTCCCGAGTTCAAGCAATTCTCCTGCCTCAGCCTCCCGAGTAGCTGGGACTACAGGCACGCACCACCATGCCTGGCTAATTTTCGTATTTTTAGTAGAGATGGGGTTTCACCATGTTGGCCAGGATGGTCTCAATCTCTTGACCTCATCATCCGCCCACCTCAGCCTCCCAAAGTGCTGGGATTACAGGCGTGAGCCACCATGCCTGGCATTTTATTTCTTTAAATATAATATGCATAGGTGTTTTCTAATCTACCTCCGAAAATTCCAATACCTGACATCTTTGCAGGTTTGTTTCTGCACTTGTCCTTATTTTTTAATAGTTAACACTTCTGAAATTGGAGTATGTCTTACAATTGATGGTATTTAATAATTTAATTGATTATTTTTTCATTCTACTACATATAAATTGATGGTACATTTTATAATCAATAGCATCTTAAATTTAATAAAATACGATATTTGTGAGGATTTTGAAGCCTAGGATGAAGATTTTCCTCAAAGAGTTTTTTTTTTTTTTTTTTTTTTTTTGAGATGGAGTCTCGCTCTGTCACCCAGGCTGGAGTGCAGTGGCAAGATCTCGGCTCACTGCAAGCTCAGCCTCCCAGGTTCACGCCATTCTCCTGCCTCAGCCTCCTGAGTAGCTGGGACTACAGGCGTCCGCCTCCACACCCAGCTCATTTTTTGTATTTTTAGTAGGGACGGGGTTTCACTGTGTTAGCCAGGATGGTCTCGATCTCCTGACCTCGTGATCCGCCTGCCTCGGCCTCCCAAAGTGCTGGGATTAACAGGTGTGAGCCACCGCGCCCAGCCTCCATAAAGAGTATTTCATTTACTTTTGACTCTGGCACCATCAATCAGTCCAGGACCACTTTAAATTCATGGCTTGAAGGTTTTTTGGGACAACCCAGATAATGTGAACTTGAGCTGCCAAATATACAAAAGTTAGTCTGTGGTTATGACTTCTCAGGGATTTCACCCCAGACCCCTGGAATTCTCAGTGTGAAGGCAACTTTCTTTGCAGTTACCCAAGATTAGGAGTGAGTGGTAGATTTGTCATTTTGAGGTTCCATTTGCATGTGGGAAGGTCTTCTACTGGATTAAAAAATTTCTGAGGAGCCTGGCACAGTGGCTCATGCACTTCAGGAGACCGAGAAGGGAGGATCACTTGAGGTCAGGAGTTTGAGACCAGCCTGGCCAATATGATGAAACCCTGTCCCTACGAAAAATACAAAAATGGGCGGGGCATGGTGGTGCATGCCTGTAATCCCAGCTTCCCCAGGAGGCTGAGGTGTGTGAATTGCTTGAGCTTGGGAGGCAGAGGTTGCCATGAACTTTGAGCTACTGCACTCCAGCCTGGGTGACAGAAGGAAACTCTGTCTCAAAACAAAAAACTAATTTGAGACATACCAATGTATATATTTATGGTGTATAATGTGATGGTTTGTTGCATGTTTACACTGTGGATTGATTAAATCAAGTGAATTAACATATCCATCATCTCACTTATCTCTTTTTTGTGTGTGGCGGAAACATTTAAAATCTTCTTTTTTAGCAATTATGCCTATGGTTTATTTTTCTGAAGTTTTCCTTAAGGAGTTCTCTGCTCTAGGCCACAAAGATTTTCTCCTACCTTTTTTTCTATGTTCCAGTCTTACATTTCACATTTTAGTTTTTAATATACTTGGAGTCCACCTCTATATGTGGTATTAGGAAGTGATACAATTTTATTTTTCTCTATAGTGAGCCAGTTTTCCCATAACCATTTTTTTTTTGAGACAGGGTTTCGCTCTTTCACTCAAGTTGGAGTGCAATGGTGTGATCTCAGCTCAAAGCAACCACCTCCCGGGCTCAAGTGATCTTCCTACCTCAGCCTCCTGATTAGCTGGGACCACAGGCATGTGCCACCACGCCCAGCTAGCTTTTTGTATTTTTTTGTAGAGATGGGGTTTCGTCACATAGCCCAGGCTGGTCTCAAACTCCTGAGCTCAAGCAATCTGCCGGCCTTGGCCTCCCAAAGTGCTGGGATTACAGGCGTGAGTCACTTTGCCCGATTTCCATCACCATTTGCTAAACAATCATTTTCCCATTGATTTATGGGACTCCCTTTATTATAATAAATGGCCATGTATACATAAGCTTGTCTCTGAGCTCTCTATCTGTTCCATTGGTCTATGTGTTCCTGTTTTTATTTCCTACAGCTTTGTAATGTATCTTAGTGTTTGGTACAGCAAGTCCCTCCTTTGCTCTTCTTTTTAAGGTTGATTTAGCTATCAGTAGGCCTTTATTTTGTCATATTAATTTTAGAGCATTTAACAAGTTCTTGAAACATTCCAAATGAAATATGAATTGGGAATGCATTAAAATATAATTTAAGCCTGGGCAACATAATGAGACCTCGTCTCTACAAAAAATAAAAAAAAATTAGCCAGGTGTGGGGTCATGCACCTGTAGTCCCAGCTACTTGGGAGGCTGAGAATTACTTGAGCCCAGGATGTTGAGGCTGTTGTGAGCCATGATCATGCCACTGCACTCCAGCCTAGGCAATAGGACGAGACCTTGTCTCAAAAAAAAAAAAAGTAAATAAATAAATATATATATGTGTCTATATACAGACACACACACACATATATATAATTTTATATATATATGTCATTTAATTTGGCTGGGTGCGGTGGCTCACGCCTGTAATCCTAGCACTTTGGGAGGCCGAGGCGGGTGGATCACGAGGTCAGGAGTTTGAGTTCGAGACCAGCTTGGCATGGTGAAACCCCATCTCTACTAAAAATATAAAAATTAGCTGGGCCTGGTGGTGCGCACATGTAGTCCCAGCTACTCAGGTGGCTGAAGCAGGAGAATCGCTTGAACCTGGGAGATGGAGGTTGCAGTGAGCTGAGATCGCGCCACTGCACTCCAGCCTGGACGACAGAGTGAGATTCTGTCTCAAAAAAAAAAAAAAAAAAATTGGGGGAGTACTGACATCTTTGTGATTTCAAGTTATTCCAACCAAGAACTTGGCCTATCTCTCCATTTATTCAGATCATCTTCTATGTTTTTTATTAGAATTTTACAGTTTTCTACATGGAAGTCTTCTGTATTCTTGGTTTACTTAATACCTTGATACTTTTATAATTTTTATTGCTATTGTGAAGAATATCTTTTATTAAATTATATTTTTATAGTTTTTACTGTAGTAGAGAAATGCTCCTGATATTTGTAAGTTGTTCTGGTATTCAGAAACCTTGGTGAATTATTTTATTATGTCTGACGTAGAATGTCTGATTATCATTTCAACTGCTTTCATACTTACTGTCTACTCAAATGATCTATTTCTTTTTGGCCAGTTTTGGTATCTTATATTTTTTCTAGGAATTTAACTATTTTATCAGAGTTTTCATATTCATTAATGTGTAGTTATTCAAACTGTTTTCTTCTTCCTCTTCTACTTCTTTTTTTTTTTTTTTTTTTTTTTTGAGACAGGGTCTTACTGTATCACCCAGGCTGGAGAGTGCAGTGGAAGGATCACATCTCACTGCAGCCTTGACCTCCCAGGCTCAAGAGATCCTCCTACCTCAGCCACCCAAGTATCTGGGAACACAGGCACACACCACCACACCCAGCTAATTTTTTTTTTTTTTTTTTTTTGAGACTGAGTCTTGCTCTGTCACCCAGGCTGGAGTTCAGTGGTGTGATCTCAGCTCACTGCAACCTCCACCTTCCAAGTTGAAGTAATTCTCCTGCCTCAGCCTCCCAAGTAGCTGGGATTACAGGTGCACGCCACCATGCCTGGCTAATTTTTTGTATTTTTAGTAGAGACGGTGTTTCACCATATTGGCCAGGCTGGTCTCAAACTCCCAACCCCAAGTGATCCATCTGCCTCGGCCTCCCAAAGTGCTGGGATTATAGGCATGAGCCACTGTGCCTGGCTGCCCCAGCTAATTTTTTAAAATTATTTTTTATTTTTTGTAGAGACAGGGTCTCACTATGTTGTCCAGGCTGGTCTCAAACTCCTGAGCACAAGTGATCCTCCTGCCTAGCCTCCCAAAGCACTGGGATTACAGGCATGAGCCACTGCATCTGACCACTTCTACTCCTTTTTAATTTCCAAGGAGATTTACATACTTTCATCTTTTGCCCTAAAGCATTACCAGCTCAGGTTCACTCCACTTTTATTTTCAATTTGAGGGTTCCTGGCTACACAGTGGGTATAAATTAGAACTCCAAGCCAGTATGAGGATAGACTCATGGTTAAAATTCTCAGAGAAGGTGTTTTTTGTTTTTTCCCACCTAGAGTACAAATTTTCTTGTGGTGGGCAGATTTTTTCCTATCCACTTTTCCGCTAAACATGTAGCACTTTTGAGAATTCTGGCTTTTTCTCAGGGTCTCCATTCCAAATACGCACTTCACATGGGCCTTGTCTTTTGCTCCTACCTTGTTGTTAACCCAAATCCCTTCTGACTGACACTACAAATGATATGGGGCGTTGAAGTATCAGATGATTTTCTACTCATGTTTTTCAGTTTTCTCCTTAATTTTGGCCTGTAAGGATTTCCCTTACTCTTTTTCGAGGAACTTAATTTGGCATTTAAAAGGATGCTGGGCTGGGTGCAGTGGCTCACACCTGTAATCCTAGCACTTTGGGAGGCCGAGGTGGGCGGATCACCTCAGGTCAGGGGTTTGAGACCAGCCTGGCCAACGTGGCAAAACCCCGTCTCTACTAAAAATACAAGAATTAGTCGGGCATGGTGGCTTAGCTACTCAGGAGGCTGAGGAAGGAGAATCGCTTGAACCCAGGAGGCAGAGGTTGCAGTGAGCCGAGATGGCGCCACTGCACTCCAGCCTGGGCGACAGAGTGAGACTCCATCTCAAAAAAAAAAAATTGTTTTATTTGAAATTGTAACAAATGTCATTACTGCCTTTAAAATGACCTGGAGCACTTTGAAAAAAATCCCAGAAGTTTTCCAACTACAGAATAAAATTAAAATTCTACCATTAGGCATAACCTGGCTTCCATCTACCTTGTCAGCCTAGCATCTCCCACTACTTAGCAAAAGTGCACCTGACAATCATGACATGCTGATCTCGGTGATGTTCCCACTTGCCTGAAATACTCTTTCTTCACCTAAAAGTCTTGTGCTGATTCTTTAAACTCCAGTACAAATGCAACTTCTTGAATAATTCTCTTCCCTTCTCTCTTAGGAAGTTAATCACTGTCCTCTATATTCCCTGATATTTATATGATTGTTACGGCATTTACATGTGGTTATGGATGCCAACTGTATCAATATCTGATACATGAGATGTATCATTATCTGATATCTAAAAGGTGAGAAGTGCTGTCAATAAAGTCTCTAACCTAGAACATAATCTGATTTTCTTTTTTCTTTTTGTGCTTCTCTAGACTTCAAAGCAGCATAGATTGAAAAAGATCCAGAAATTAACAGGTCAGAGAGATCCTATCCTTTACTCTTCAGCTCAAGGTTAATAACAGACCAATTGTGGGTCAGCCTTATGACTCTAGCCTTAAATAGCAGGTGGAGGGAGGTTGAAAAAGAGGATGTAAATGGAAGAAGTGTGCCTCTTCTTTCTGGCATCTTCATGTCTAAAGATATGTATGTATACGGCTCCATAATTCTTTCCATGGTTCCTTTGCTTATACTTCCTTTCCTCAGCTCCTTTTGTGCAAAGCCCAAGGTATTGGGAAGGAAACTTGGTGAGATTTAGAATGGACAAAGGGTAACTACCAAGAGTTTGGTGAGGGAAGTTTCCCTATCTTTTCCCCCCTACCATAGATACTGGATAGACTCCTTTGGAGAAAAAGATATGTATCATGACCTCTGTTTCCCCTACTCTCACTGCTTATTACTATGATTATTCCTATTCTTCCCAAAGTATATAGCTTACATCTACTGTATGATGAAGGCAGCATAGTATGGCTTTTTGAAAAATCTTGAGATGGGTTAAGTCTGAGATCTACCACTAATTAGCTTTATGATCTTGGGCATAACTTCATCTTTGTTTCCTTATTTGCAAAAAGAGGAGGTTGGACAAAATGATCATGATCATCAATAGTCATGAGGCTGACAGATTCTTCACCTCTTCTCCCAGATCCACAGTGGGAAGAAAACCTCAGGATGGGTTGCACTGAAGCTAACCTGACATGGTGAGTAAAGCCTGTCTTCAGCCTATTCTACTGATAAATTCTGTGAAAGTTAGACGTAAAGTACCTGGACTCTGTTTTACTTCCTTCACTGTGATAGCTTTCTCCTTTCTAAGTTAAATCTCTCTTATTGTTTTCCTTACTGGTACTTTAATGAAACTTCAATTACATTGACATACACTGTTGCATCCAGTGTTTCAGAACTCCCTGTGGGCTGGACCCAGGAATATATACTCTGGTCAATGGAGCGGAGCCTTCAACAGATCTTCCGATACCTAGAAAGCGCAAGGTCAGGCAATGTAGTTTCTGGGTGGGGATTGAAGGTGGTAGAGGTTTTAAAAAGAAGGAAGGAAGGGAATGAAGGAGGGAGGGAGGGAGAAAGGGAGAAGAGAGAGTTTGTTTTGTCTGTGGGGGAAGTTCTGGGTTCAAACTGGTGGAAGGATCATTTCTGGGTGGAATGGGAACAGTTTCCTCCCTTTGTCCTGGTGGAGAAATTATTTCTATAAGTAATTGACGTTGGGGAAAGAAACTTTTTTTTTTTCAAATTCTCCTTCAGGCCAAAAATATTTTGCATGTGAAATGGCCACTTTTTTCGTTTTCCTATTTCAATGCAAACTGAAACATTTCTCTTTATTTCTTAGATCAAGGCTTATGGAACAGGATTTGCCTGAATCACAGGATATGATTTCTTCCTCTACCACCTCTGTTCTTGTGGCTCAGAAGACTGTTCTATGCTGTTGTGACTATAAGAAAGCAAAACATTCTACTGACCACAGCATCTCCTTTAGTTCATCATGCAATGACTCCAGTCTGTCTCATCTTCCTGTCTTTTCTGAAGGAACAACTTGGGAATTCCAGAGCCATAGTTTACCTATTTCCCACAAAAAGCAATCCTCTGTGTTCAGGAACCAAGGCACAACCCTGCCTCTTTTTCAGCTCTCAGAGCCCCAGAAATCAAAACTTTTTCAGAATTTGGCAGATCTTTCACCCTTACAACCTCAGAGCTCTTTTATCAACTCTATTTCTGAACCCCTAAATATCTGCAAACAAAAAAGGAAAAAAAATGATGACAGAATGAGCAAGAGTCATTTGACATCAGATCATGAGCCAAATTCTGTTTCCAAGGAGAGACCACGACTTCCAAGGTGGGCTACATTCAAGCTCTCTCCTTCAGTTAGAAGGGAGCTAGAAGGACATATGTCTCAGAAGGTTTTTGCTTTGCGGCAACAAACAGCACCTTTACCTTTGAGGAAATCATGGGCAATGCTGAATTATATAACTGAAGTACAAGGAGGAGTTGCTGAATCAGAGAAACCCCAAACTCAGTTATCTATGCCCATTCATCAAAACACTGAGCAAAATATCAACAACAAATCCTCAGACCTTCCATCATTTCAGCTCCATGTGAATGCTGGAGTGGGATCTGGATCAAATAGCACAGAAACAAAACTTTCACAGTCACTTATCTCAGATAAGCAGTTACAACCTGGGGATGGCCCCCAAATCCTTGGATTCAAGCCTTTAGTTACATCAATGGGCAGTCTACCTCCAAGAAGTTTAGAACTTAATGTAATTCAAGAGGAAACTCCTTTACTGAAGAATGATCCAAAACATGTGCTAGAGCTTAGTATAGAGGAGAGGGTCATAGGTTTTCCAGAAAAAAGGATACAGCAGCACAAGACACAAGTGACTAATGTGGAGTTTACCCCAAGGCTATCATATCAAGTCAAAGATAGCCTAAAGGTAACTCCATTGGCACTACTTCGGGTCATGGATTCAATGGGGATGATCCCAGAATCACATTCAGAATTTGCGGGTTTGTTCCCACAGCTGCCAAGTCAAGTTGTGAAACCAATGGAAACCATGGAAACAGTGAGCATAACCCCCAAACCACCAAATCAAGTCATTCAATCAATGGAGGCAGCCCCAAGGTCTCAGCACCAAGTTATGGAATCAGAGAGGGTGGCCACAAGATTACTGAATCAAGTCACAGATAATAAGAAAGTAACTCCTGTAGCACTGCTTCAAGTTATGGATTCTATGGGGATGATTAACAAATCACATCCACGTATAGAATCAGTGGGAACGACTCCAACACCACAATATCAAGTCATAGAGTCAGTGAAAATGAACACATTGTTGAACCATCAAGACACAAAACCAGAAAAGATGAATCTAAAGCCACAACATGCAGTTACGGAAACTGTGGAAATGATGCCAGGGCCACAGCATAAAGTCATGGAATCTGCAGGCATGACCTCAGGGTCACAAAGTCAAGTCATGGAACAAGGAAAGGCTACTCCAGGGCTAATATGTCAAGACACAAAATCACTGGAAATGATCTCAGCACCATTACATCAAGTCATGGGTTATGTGAAAGGAATTCCAGTGGCACTATTACAAGCCATGGATTTCAGGGAGATAATTCCACCAGCACAGCCACATGTTATAGAATCTGGGGGCTTGACCCCAAGTTCACAGTTGCAAGGTAGGAGATCTGTTCATCTGGTCCTACCACCAGAGTTTCAAGATATAAACACTGTGGAGCTGACCCTAAGACCGCCAACGGAAGATACAAAATCTGCGGAGTTGGCCCCAAAGCCATGGTTACACGATGTCAGATCTGAGAAGGTAGCCCCAGTACTATTGCTTGAAGATGTGAAAACTCCTCAAATGGTAGAATGTAGGAGGTCAATTCCTGAGACACAGGTGCAAGGTATGAAATATGGGGAACTGAACAAAGGGACACAATTTAAGGAAGTAAAAGCTGCAGAGATGAGCCCCAAACAAAATCATGAAGCCACAGAGCCTGAAAGATTGACCCCATGGCATCAAGCCTCAGAATCTTTAGAGATGATTTCCAGACCAGGATATCAAGGAAAAGAAGCAAAGTTGACCTCTGACAACTGTCACCAAGTGGAAAAATCTATTGGGTTGACACAACCATCTTTAGGAACTAGCCCAGGGCCACTGAGCCAAACTTCAGAATCTGTGGAGATGAGCTCAGTGTCATTCCAAGACATTCTCAAGACAATGCACCAACTTGGAAAAGCAATGGGGGAAACTCCAGTATCACAACACACAACAAAAGAATCTCTGGATTTGATACCAGGATCAGAAATGCAAAGTGTGAAATCAGAGGGGGTGACCACAGAGCCACAGCCCCATGATATGAAGTTTGTTTACTGCAATCTAGGGCCATGTTCAGAAGTTACTGAGTTGTCAGAGATACCCCCTATGTCAGAATATAAAGAAACTGTGGGGTTGGCATTGCCTCAAGTTGATAAGACCCAGGGGGTCATCCCAGTACCACCACATTCAGAAACAGGATTTTTGGAGTTGACTCTAGGACCAGGCACTCAATATGAGAAATCAGAGCCACTACTGCAAAATTTGAAATCTATGGAGTTAACCAGTGAGTCATCTCCATTATTGATAGGATCTAAAAAGTTAATTACAGAACAAAAACCACATGTTATGGACCTGACCCCAGGGCCACAGCTCCAGGGAGAAAAGTCTAAGCAGCTGGATCTAGAGTCACAGTTGCAAGATATGAAACACATGAATTTAATCCAACAGTCAACTACAGGAGTGGTAGAATCTGAGGAGATGATGCCAGAGCTACCACTACAAAGTATGCCATTGGAGGATTTGACTAAGAGGGAAGAGTTCCAACGTGTAAAATCTGTGGATTTAAATCTAGGCCCATCTCAGCCAAGTGTCAAATCTTCTGGATTGACCTCAGGGCCACAGTTGCCAAGTGTCAGATTTTCAAAGATATTTCCAGGACCACTTCTTCAAGGCAAAAAACCTGTAGAATTAATCTCACAACCCCCACATTATGGTGTGAAATCTGATGAATTGACCTCAGATTCCCCAGTTCAGGACATCAAATTGTCAGATTTTATCCCAGAGCCAACACATCAAAGTGTCAAATTTGTACAGCTGACTCCAGAATCACAACCTCAAGATGTGAAATTTGTGGAACTAAGCCCAGGACTATTCTTGCAAGATGTCAAATTTTCTGATTTGATCCCAGAGCCAAAGCATCAAGGTTTCAAACATATGCAGTTGACACCAGGAGCTCAGCTCGAAGATATAAAGTCTCTAGATTTTGTACCAGAGTCATCTTTGCAGTCAAGCCAAGGGACACATATTGAAGATATGAAATCTGTTCTGTCTACTGAAGGATCACAGTTTCACAGCATGAAATCTGCGAAATCGACCTCAGAACTACCATTTCAAAGTGTAAAATCTGAGGAAGTAAACCTAGGGCCATGGCAGCAAGATATCAAATTTTCTGAATTGACTTCAAGGCCAAAGCTGCAAGGTGTCAATTCTGTGGATCAAACTCCAGGATCAATGTTTCATAGTGTGAATTTTGTAGAGGTGGTTCCAAAGTTAGGGCTGCAAGATTCCAAATTAGCAAAGATATTTCCAGGAACTCAAAGTATGAAACAGGTAGGGCTTAACCCAGAGCTGCAGCGACAAGATGTCAAATGTTTTGATTTAGTACCAGGAACTCAACCTCAAGGTGTGAAATCTTTAGAGTTAAACTCAGGGCCACAGCTACAATGTGTAAAAGTTTTAGAGATGACCCCAGGGCCAAAGATGCAAGGGGTACCACCTGTGACAATGGCTCCAGGGCCAGAGGGGGAAGGGGTTAAGCCTGAGTTGTTAGTGCCAGAGCCACTGTTTCAAGGTGTAAAATATGTAGCAGGCAACCAAGAACCAAGCCTTGAAGCTGAAGTTTCCTATAAATTAGTCTCAGAGCCACAAATGCCAGATGCAGAATCCATGGAGTTGACTCCTGGGCCACAGTTGCCCAGTGTAAATCATTCTGAGTTGACCAGACAACCACAGTTACAAGGTATTAAATCTTCTGAATTGATACAAAGACCACAGTTACAAAACCTAAATTCTGTGGAGTGGAGCCCAGTCTTGAAACTTGAAGGTTTCAGATCTGAAAAGCTAACCTCAGAGCCACAGCTAGAAGATATGACATCTGCGGAATTAATCCCAGGGCCACATTTGGGAGATGTGAAAACTATGCAGTTAACACCAGAGCCAGAATTGGAAGATGTCAAATCTATGACGTTAACCCCAGAGCCACAGGCAGGAGGTGTAAAACTTGAGGAGGTAACCCCGGGCTCAAAGCTTCAATCTGAGTTGCTGACTTCAGGATCACAGTTGGAAGATATGAAATCTGTGACCTTAACTCCAGGACCATGCCTGGAAAGCATGAAATCTATGGAGATAACTCTAAGTCCACAGCTGGAAGGTGGGAAATCTGTGGCGATAACCTTAGGGTCACAGACAGAAGATGTTAAATCTGTGGAATTCACCCCTGATTCTGAGCTTCAAGGTGTAAAATCTGTGGAGTTGACTCCATGTTCAAGAATTCAAGATTTAAAAACTGAGGAGTTAGTCCTAGGTACACAGCTGCAAGATATGAAAACTGCTAAATTAAAACTTGGGCTAAAGATGCAAGGTGAGAAGTCTATGGCTTTTGCACCAGGGCCATTGCTTCAAGGGGTTAAATCTATGGAGACGCTTCAAAGGCCTCAGCTACAAAGTGTGAAACCTGAAGAACTGACCTCAGTCCCACAAATGCAAGATATGAAATTTGTGGAGATTACTCCATGTTTAAAGCTTCAAAGTTTAAAATCTATAAAGGAGACTCAAGATCCACATCTGCAATGTGTAAAACCTGTAAAGTTGACCCCATGGCAAAAGAGGCAGGCAGTAAAATTTGTGAATATAACCAGAGGAGAAGAGTTTGAAGAAGTAAAATCTGTGGATTTAGCCCTAAAGCAACAGTTTCAAGGGATGGCACCTGTGGATTTAACCCTTGAGCCTGAACAGGATGGTCAGATATCTGTAAACTCACAAGAGCAGCAATGTGTGAATTTTGAGCAAGTAAAGAAAGGGTCTGAGTCAGAAGGTGTAATGTCTTTGGAGTTAATTCCAGAGCCAAAATCTGAAGGTATAAAATCGGTAGACCTCAAGTCTGACCTACAGTCGAAAGGTATAAAATCATCTGAATTGACTCCAGAATCAAATATGCAAGATGTAAAAGCTAAAGAGTTCAAACATGAACCACAGTTGCAAAGTATGAAATCTCCCAAGTTGACCCCAGGACCACAGTTGCACCAAGTGAAACCCTTGGGCTCGACTGTAGAGCCACAGATTCAAAGTGTGAAAATTGTGGAGTTAAACAAAGAGCTAGAGCTTGGAAGAATGAAATCTGTTCAGTGGATAACAAGACCTGAGTTCCAAGGTCTAAAATCTGTAGGGTTAAATCTTGGGTCACAATCTCGAAGTGTCAAACCTGCAGAATTGAAACTTTCCATACAGTTGGGAGATATGATAGCATCTAAATTGGTTCTAGAGCCAAAACTTCAAGGTGCAAAACCTATGGAGTTTAACCGTGGGCCACAGTTGCAGTGTGTAAAAACCTCTGAGTTGTCTTCAGGACCACAGCTGCAAAAAGGGAAAATGCTAGCATCCACCTCAGAGCCACAACTTCAAGGTGTGAAAACTGTGGAGTTAAACCAAGACTCACAGCTTACAAGTGTGAAATCTGTGCAGTCGATACCAGGACCTGAGTTCCAAGGTGTAAAAACTATAGGGTTAAATCTTGGTTCACAATCTCAAGGTGTCAAACCTGGAGAGTCGAAATCTTCCATAGAGTCAGGAGGTGTAAAGTCATCTCAACTGACTCTAGGGCCAAAACTTCAAAGTGTAACATCTATGGAGTTTAACCTTGGGTCACAGTTGCACTTTGTGAAAGCTCCTGAGTTGTCCCAAGGACCACAGCTGCAAAAAGGGAAAATTCCAGCATCGACCTCAGAGCCATATTTTCAAGGTGTGAAAACTGTAGAGCTAAACCAAGACTCACAGCTTGGAAGTGCGAAATCTGTGCAGTGGATATCAGGACCTGAGTTCCAAGGTGTAAAAACTGTAGGGTTGAATCTTCGTTCACAATCTCGAGGTGTCAAGCCTGCAGAGTTGAAATCCTCCACAGAGTCGGGAGGTGTAAAATCATCTGAATTGACTCTAGGGCCAAAACTTCAAGGTGCAAAACCTGTGAAGTTTAACTTTGGGCCACAGTTGCAATGTGTGAAAACTCCTAAGATGTCCCGAGGACCACAGTTGCAGAAAGGGAAAATTCTGGCGTCAACCTCAGAGCCACAGCTTCAAGGTGTAAAAGATGTGGAGTCAAACAAAGACTCACAGCTTGGAAGTGTGAACTCTGTGCAGTGGATACCAGGACCTGAGTTCCAAGGTGTGAAATCTGTGCTAAAATGTGGTTCACAATCTCGAGTTGTCACAACTGTAGAATTGAAACCTTCAGTACAATTAAGAAATGTGAAGTCATCTGAGTTGACTCCAAGGCCAAAGCTCCAAAGTATACAACCTTTGACATCACTCCAGGAACATCAGTTGCCAGGGCTCAAACCTATTGCTTTGAAATCTGGGCTACAGTTGAGAAGTGTGAAATCATGTGGCCCAATTTCAACATCAAAGCTCTGTGATATAAAATCTATGGCATTCAAACCTGGGCTTCATTCGCAAGATGTGAAATCTTCTGAGTTGACCCCAAGACCACAGCTGCACAAAGTGAAACCCTTGGAGGCATGCCCAGGAACACAGCTGCAAGATGTGAAGTCTCCAGCGTTTACGCAAGCGCCACAGTTTTCAGGGGTGAAATCTGGAGTATTAAGCCAAGAGCTACCATTACAAAGTGATAAAACTGTAGCGCTGAACTCCTTACTACACTTGAAAAGCATGAAATCATCTGAATTGGCTCATCAGACAGAACTTCCAGGTATGAAATCTGAGGAGTTCAACTCTGGGCCACAATGGCAATGTGTCAAATCTTCTAAGCTGAACCCTAAGACAAAGTCCCAAGACATGAAGTTTAGAGAGTTAAACCCCAGTTCACAATTGAAAGATATCCCATATTCTGATTTGACCACAAGGACCAAGATTCAAGGTGTCAAATCTACAGACTTCAAACCTGGGCCACAGTTGCAAGGAGTGAAATCTTCTGAGTCGATACTGAAGACAAAGCTTCAAGAAGTGAAATTAATGGAATGCAACTCAGGCCCACGGTTGCAAGATTTGAAATCTTCTAGGTTGATCATGGGTATAAAGCGTCAAGACATTAAATCTATGGATTTCAGTTCTGGACCACACTTACAGACTGTGAAATCTTCTGAAGTGATTCCAGGGGGAAAGCTTCAGGGTGTGAAATCGGTAGAATTCAAACCTAGTCCAAAGTTACAAAGTGAGAAATCTGATTTGACCCTGGGGAGGAAGTTTCCAGGTGCGAAATCTGTAGAGCTGGAATCAGGCCCACAGTTACAAGATATAAAATCTTCTGATCTGATCATGGGTATAAAGCTTCAAGATGTAAAATCTATGAAGTTCAGTTCTGGACAACACTTTCAAGGTATAAAATCTTCTGAGGTAACCTCAGGGACAAGGCTTCAAAGTATGAAATCAATGGATTTCAATTCTGGACAACAGACACAAAGTGAAAAATCTTCTGAGTTGATTCAGGGAACAAACCATCAAGATGTTAAATCTGTAGAATTCCACCATGGTCTAAAGTTACAAGGTGTGACATCTTCTGAGTTAACACCAGAGACAAAGCTTCAAGGTGGGGAATCTGTGGAGTTCAACTCGGGCCCACAGTGGCAAGATACAAAATATTCTAACTCAATAATGGGGACAGAGCTTCAAGATGTAAAATCTATGGAGTTCAGTTCTGGATCACACTTGCAAGGTATGAAATCTTCTGAAGTGATCCCAGCGACAAAGCTTCAGAAAGTGAAATCTGTGCTCATGCCTAGGCCAATGTGGCAAGATGTGAAATCTTCTGAATTGACTGTAGGTACAAAGGTACAGGATAGGACATCTTTGGAGTTAAGCTCAACTTCACAGTTACAAGATAGAAAATTATCTATGTTGACACCAGGGATACACCTTCAAGGTGTGAAATCTGTAGAATATAATCCTGGGACAAAGTTGGAAGATATGAAATCTGGGTTGATAAGGCTTCAGATGGTGAACTCTACAGAAGGCAACCATGACCCAGAATTGCAGGTTGCAAAACTCTCTAAGTTGGCCTTGGAATCAAAGATTCATAGTGTGGCACCTTCTGAGTTCAATGCTGAAAAGCTGCAGCAAGATGAGAAATCTCATAAATTGAATCCATGGCCAGACCTTCAAAGTGTAAAATTTATGGTGTTCAATCCTGAGCCACATCTGCAACATAGAAAATCTTCAGAATTATGCACAGGGACAAAGCTTCAAGATGTAAAATCTATGAAATTCAATCTTCAGCAACAGTTGCAAGGTGTGAAATCTTCTGAGTTGTGCCTAGGAACAAGGCTTCAAGGTGCACAATCTTTAGATTTCAACCCTGGACCACAGTTGCAAGGAACAAAATCTGCCAAGTTGAATCCTGGGCCTGAGCTTCAAGGTATAAAATCTAAGGTGTTCTGCCTTGGACCACATTTGCAAGATGTGAATTCTTCTGTATCCATTCCAGAGCCACCACATCAGTATGTAAATTCTACTGGAAGCAACCGTGGGCTACCTTTGCAAGGTGTAAATTCTGCATCCATTCCAGCACCTAAACTTCAGTGTATAAGTTCTAATGGGTGCATCCTTGGGCCACATTTGCAAGGTGTGAATTCTGCATTCATTCCACAGCCAAAAGCTCACTGTGTAAATTCTATTGGGTGCAACCCAGGGCCGTATTTACAAGGTATGAAATCGCCTGAATTAACTCCAGTTTCAAAACTTCAAGGTATGAAGTGTTCTGAATTGAACCCAGGGACAGAAATTCAAAGTGAGACACCTATGATGTTCAACCCTATACCACATTTGCAAGGTTTAAAATCTGAATTGACTCCAGGGTCAAAGCTTCCACGTGCAGCACCTATGGAATGCAACCCTGGGCCACAGGTGCAGTATGTGAATTCTTCTGAGTTGAATCCAGGGCTAAAATTGCAATGTATAGATTCTATGGAGTGCAAACTTGCGCCACACTTGCAAGGTGTAGAATCAGGGACAAAATTTCAAGTTATGAAATTTTCTGAGTTGTATCCAGGGCCAGAGCTTCAAGGTATAAAATCTGTTGTGTTCAACTCTGTGCAACATTTACAAGATGTAAAATGTGAACTGACTCCAGGGACAAAATTTCAAGATATAACACCAAAGGAGTTCAACTCTGGCCCGCAGCTGCAAGGTATGAATTCTGAGGAGTTCCATTCACACTTCAGGCAGCATAATGTGAGATCTGTGGTATTTGTACCAGAGCCATGTTCTCAAGATGTGAAATCTGTGAAGTCAACTCTATGGCCACAACCTCAAAGTGTAAATTCTTCAGGGTTGACATCATGCTTTGGGTCACAATGCATTAAATCTGTGGCCTTTGCATCGAAGCCATGCTTTCAAGATGTAAAACCTATGGAGCTGACACCAGGGGCCCAACAGCAAGGTATAAATTATCAAGAGTTGACTTCAGGATGGCAAGATGTGAAATCAATGATGTTGGCACCAGAGCCAACTAGGAAGTTCCCATCAGGACCACTGTTGACTAGTGTCAGATTTTCAAATTTGTCTCCAGAATCACAGCAACAGGATGTGAAATCTTTGGAGTTTACTGTAGAGCCAAAGTTGCAAAGCGTAAAACATGTGAAATTATCTTCAGTGTCTCTGCAGCAAACTATAAAATCTGTGGAATTAGCACCAGGGTCACTGCTTCAAAGAGTGAAATATGGGGAGCAAACTCCAAGAACAAATTATCAAATCATGGAATCCTCTGAACTAATCCCTAGACCAGGGCATCAGTTTGCAAAATATGCAGAGATGATCCCACAGCCAAAGTATCAAATCCCTAAATCTGCAAATTTGATTTCAATACCAATTTATCACGCCACAGAATCTTCAGAAATGGCACAAGGATTGGCATATAAAGGCATAGATACTGTAGAGAAATCTGTGGGGTTGACCCCAAAGCTAACAGGTAGAGCTAAGGAATCCTTAGGGATGCTGCTGCAGCCAGATCTTCAGGTACCAAAATTTGTTGATCTGACTCCAATGGTAAGGGATCAAGGCTCAAAATTCTTAGGATTAACTCCAGAGAAAAGCTACCAAATCCTAGAAACTATGGAATTGCTCTCTCAGCCACGGCCCCAAGTTAAGGATGTGGGGGAGTTATATATGAAGCCACTGCAGCAAACTGTGGAATATGAAGGGATTACTCCGGAACTCAAGCATTACTTTACAGAAGCTATGGGGTTGACCGCTGAGGCAAGGATACAAGCAAATGAATTCTTTGGAATGACCCCAAAGCCAACAAGTCAAGCCACTGGATTTGCAGAGAGATCCCCAAGGCTCTGTCCTCAAAACTTAGAATGTGTGGAGGTGATCTCTGAGAAAAGACTGCAAGGGGAAGAATCTGTGGTATTGATTCCAAAGTCATTACATCACATCCCAGATTCTGCTTCAGGGATGACACCTGGGTTAGGACATCGAGTTCCTGAATCTGTGGAGTTGACTTCTAAGTCAGGAGTGCAGGTAGAGAAAACTTTGCAATTAACCCCCAAACCACAGCATCATGTGGGATCTCCAGGGATAATATCAGGGTTAGGACATCAAGTCCCAGAATCTGTAAATCTGACCTGTAAGCAATGGCTACAAAGGGAGGAATCTTCAGAGGTGCCCCTGAAGCAAACGAGTCAAGTTATAGGACATGAAGAATCTGTAGAGCTCACCTCTGAGGCACGGCAGCACAGGGAGGTATCAATGGGGCTAACAAAGTCAAAGAATCAAAGTATGAAATCTCCAGGGACAACCCCAGGACCACTGGGTCGAATTGTAGAATTTATGAGGATTAGTCCAGAGCCACTAGATCAAGTCACAGAATCTGCAAGGACACAGCTTCAAGTTGCTCAATCTGAAGAGGTAATCCTCGTAGATGTCCCAAAAGTTGTTCAATCTGTGAAAGTGACCCCTGGACCACCATTTCAAATTGTAAAGTCTGTGACAATACCAAGGCCAACCCCTCAAATGGTAGAATATATTGAGTTGACTCCAAAACTGCAACATGTGAGACCTTCAGAGCACCACGCAGGGCCATGTTTGCAAGATGTGAAATCTACAAAATTAATCACAAAGCCAAAACACCAGATTTTGGAAACAGTGGAGTTGACAGGGTTTCAAATTGTAAAAACTATGTTAATCCCAGGGCCATCCCTTCAAATCGTAAGATCTGAGGAGTTAGCACCAGGACCAATTCCTCAGGTTGTAGAACCAATAGGAGTAGCCCTAGAATCAGGAATTGAAGCAATAAATTGTGTGGATTTACTTCCAAGGCCACATCTTCAAGAACTGATAGTACCTGCAGAATTAACCCCAAGGCCATGTATTCAAGTGAAATCTGAAGAATTAACCTCACCGCAAACATCTCCATTTGAGGAACATACAATATTGACTCATAAACAAGGGCTTCAGGCTGTGAAATCTACAGTGATAAAAACAAAGCCTCCTAAAGTTATGGAAACTGAGGATTTGAATCTAGGACACGTGTGTCAGAATAGGGACTGTCAGAAGTTAACATCAGAAGAGTTACAAGTAGGGACTGACTTCTCTAGGTTCCTACAAAGCTCTTCAACCACACTCATTTCAAGCTCTGTCAGAACAGCATCTGAATTAGGAGGACTTTGGGATTCTGGGATACAGGAAGTATCCAGAGCTTTGGATATAAAAAACCCTGGGACAGATATTTTGCAGCCTGAAGAGACCTATATAGACCCTACTATGATACAATCTTTAACTTTTCCTTTGGCCCTTCATAATCAAAGCTCCGATAAGACAGCTAACATTGTGGAAAACCCATGTCCTGAGATTCTAGGAGTGGATGTAATATCTAAAGAGACAACTAAGAGGAAGCAAATGGAGGAGCTAGAGAACTCACTTCAGAGACATCTACCACAAAGCTGGAGATCACGATCTAGGACATTCCAGGCAGCATCAGGGGTTCAAAAAGGTCTCATCAAGTCTTTCTCGGGCAAACAACACAATGTCTGGGAGAGTCATGCCTGGAAGCAGCGACTACCAAGAAAATATCTCTCCACTATGCTAATGCTGGGGAATATTTTAGGGACCACTATGGAAAGGAAGCTTTGTTCTCAAACATCTTTAGCAGAAAGAGCCACTGCAGATACCTGTCAATCTATTCAGAATTTATTTGGGATTCCAGCTGAACTGATGGAACCTTCCCAGAGCCTGCCAGAGAAGGGTCCAGTTACTATTTCTCAGCCTTCTGTGGTCAAAAACTATATTCAGAGACATACTTTTTATCATGGTCGTAAGAAAAGAATGGCCTTAAGGATATGGACACGTGGCTCCACATCTTCCATAATACAGCAATACTCTGGGACTAGAGTGAGAATAAAGAAGACAAACTCAAGGTTCAGTGGTATATCCCAAGACGTCATTCAACATATGCCTGTCTCATGTGCAGGGGGCCAGCTTCCTGTCCTGGTAAAGTCAGAGTCTTCCCTCAGCATATTTTACGATAGAGAAGATCTTGTTCCAATGGAAGAAAGTGAGGACTCACAGAGTGATTCCCAGACAAGGATTTCTGAGTCCCAACACTCCCTCAAGCCAAATTATCTTTCCCAGGCTAAGACTGACTTCTCAGAACAGTTCCAGTTGCTACAAGATCTGCAGCTAAAAATAGCAGCAAAACTCTTAAGGAGTCAAATACCCCCCGATGTGCCTCCACCTCTAGCTTCAGGTCTAGTCCTAAAATACCCTATCTGCCTACAGTGTGGCCGATGTTCAGGACTTAATTGCCATCATAAATTACAGACCACTTCGGGGCCTTATCTTCTTATCTATCCACAGCTCCACCTTGTACGCACTCCTGAAGGCCATGGTGAGATTCGGTTGCATCTTGGCTTTAGGCTGAGAATTGGGAAAAGACCCCAAGTCTCAAAGTATCGTGAAAGAGATAGAACCATCATACGGAGAAGCCCTATATCACCATCACAAAGGAAAGCTAAAATCTATACTCAAGCTTCCAAGAGTCCTACTTCCACAGTAGATTTGCAGTCTGGGCCTTCCCAGTCCCCTGCTCCTGTACAAGTCTACATCAGGCGAGGACAACGCAGCAGCCCTGACCTAGTAGAAAAGACAAAAACTAGAGCACCTGGGCACTATGAATTCACTCAAGTTCACAACCTACCAGAGAGTGACTCTGAAAGCACTCAGAATGAAAAACGGGCTAAAGTGAGAACCAAAAAGACCTCTGATTCAAAATATCCAATGAAGAGAATCACCAAGGGACTTAGAAAACACAGAAAGTTCTACACAAACAGTAGAACCACAATAGAGAGTCCCTCTAGGGAATTAGCAGCCCATTTAAGAAGGAAGAGGATTGGAGCAACTCAGACAAGTACTGCCTCTTTAAAAAGACAACCTAAGAAACCTTCCCAACCCAAGTTCATGCAACTGCTTTTTCAGAGCCTAAAGCGGGCATTCCAAACAGCACACAGAGTTATAGCTTCTGTTGGGCGGAAGCCTGTGGACGGGACAAGGCCAGACAATTTGTGGGCAAGCAAAAACTATTATCCAAAACAAAATGCCAGGGACTATTGCTTACCAAGCAGTATCAAAAGAGAGAAGAGGTCAGCTGACAAGCTAACGCCAGCAGGCTCAACCATTAAGCAGGAGGACATATTGTGGGGAGGAACGGTCCAGTGCAGATCAGCTCAACAGCCAAGAAGAGCTTACTCTTTCCAACCCAGACCTCTTCGACTGCCCAAGCCCACAGATTCCCAAAGTGGTATTGCTTTCCAAACTGCCTCAGTGGGGCAGCCTCTGAGAACTGTTCAAAAGGACAGTAGTAGCAGATCAAAGAAAAACTTCTATAGAAATGAAACCTCCAGCCAGGAGTCTAAGAACTTGTCCACACCAGGAACCAGAGTTCAGGCCCGAGGAAGAATCCTACCTGGTTCCTCTGTGAAGAGAACCTGGCACCGACATCTTAAAGACAAACTCACACACAAGGAGCATAACCACCCCAGCTTCTATAGGGAGAGAACCCGTCATAACCCCTCTTGGAGAAACCATCGCAGTCCCTCTGAGAGAAGCCAACGCAGTTCCTTGGAGAGAAGACATCACAGTCCCTCTCAGAGGAGCCACCGCGGTCCCTCTAGGAAAAACCATTCCAGTCCTTCTGAGAGAAGCTGGCACAGTCCGTCTCAGAGAAATCACTGCAGTCCCCCCGAGAGGAGCTGTCACAGTCTCTCTGAAAGGGGCCTTCACAGTCCCTCTCAGAGGAGCCATCGCGGTCCCTCTCAGAGAAGACATCACAGTCCCTCAGAGAGAAGCCATCGCAGTCCCTCAGAGAGAAGCCATCGCAGTCCCTCTGAGAGAAGACATCGCAGTCCCTCAGAGAGAAGCCATCGCAGTCCCTCTGAGAGAAGACATCGCAGTCCCTCTCAGAGGAGCCATCGCGGTCCCTCTCAGAGAAGACATCACAGTCCCTCAGAGAGAAGCCATCGCAGTCCCTCAGAGAGAAGCCATCGCAGTCCCTCTGAGAGAAGACATCGCAGTCCCTCTCAGAGGAGCCATCGCGGTCCCTCTCAGAGAAGACATCACAGTCCCTCAGAGAGAAGCCATCGCAGTCCCTCAGAGAGAAGCCATCGCAGTCCCTCTGAGAGAAGACATCGCAGTCCCTCTCAGAGGAGCCATCGCGGTCCCTCAGAGGGAAGCCATCACAGTCCCTCTAAGAGAAGCCATCGCGGTCCCGCTCGGAGGAGCCATCGCAGTCCCTCAGAGAGAAGCCATCAAAGTCCCTCTGAGAGAAGACATCACAGTCCCTCTGAGAGAAGCCATCACAGTCCCTCTGAGAGAAGCCATCACAGTCCCTCTGAGAGAAGCCATCACAGTCCCTCTGAGAGAAGCCATCACAGTCCCTCTGAGAGAAGACATCACAGTTCCTTGGAGAGGAGCCGTCACAGTCTCTTGGAGAGGAGCCATCGCAGTCCCTCTGAGAGGAGATCTCACAGGTCCTTTGAGAGGAGCCATCGTAGGATTTCTGAGAGAAGTCACAGTCCCTCAGAGAAGAGCCACCTCAGTCCCTTGGAAAGAAGCCGTTGCAGTCCCTCTGAGAGGAGAGGACACAGTTCCTCTGGGAAAACCTGTCACAGTCCCTCTGAGAGAAGCCATCGCAGTCCCTCCGGGATGAGGCAAGGGAGGACCTCTGAGAGGAGCCATCGCAGTTCCTGTGAGAGAACCCGTCACAGTCCCTCTGAGATGAGGCCAGGGAGGCCCTCTGGGAGGAACCATTGCAGTCCCTCTGAGAGGAGCCGACGCAGTCCCCTTAAGGAGGGACTCAAGTACAGTTTCCCTGGAGAGAGGCCCAGCCATAGTTTGTCTAGAGATTTCAAGAATCAAACAACTCTCCTCGGGACCACACATAAAAATCCCAAAGCAGGGCAAGTGTGGAGGCCTGAAGCTACTCGATGAGGCGAGGTCCGCCCCTATTATTCATTGTCCTAAGTCTTCATCGTGCTGCCCTTTCCAGGCTTCTTTCCTGCTCAGCCACTGCCTCCAATTCCTGCGCCCCCAGCGTGGAAAGGCTTCCATTTCTCTCTGCCGGGGGGGAGGCGGGTGAGAATGGGTCTGTAATTTCTCTAAGATGAATAAAGGGGCAGTAAATGATCTTCCTGTGCATCTGGACTGAGACCACTGGGCGGGTGGATGGGGAAGGCAGGCTGGAGGGACACGAGGAGTTGTGCAAAGATTCGGAATGAGAGCCAGGGGTTTTGAGGCCCAGCCGAGGCTCCAAGCTCCGCCCCTTCACTCCAGACCCCACCCATAGGTTCCCGGGTCCCGCGTCGCGATCCCAGTGGGGCGGGGTCTCAGAGGAATCGGAGGGTGACTCATCACGTGACTCGCTCCGGCCGCAGCCCCCTCGGAAGCTGCTAGGCGGAAGTAGAAGTTCAGAAGAGGGCTAGGCGGAGCCGAGCCCACATCCGGGAGAGGAGAGCGGAAGTGGCGTTGGTCTGGCCGGAGCCCTTGGGTGAAATTGTTAGGCGTGGAGAGGGAGTGATGTCTTCCAGACTCGGTGCTGTACCCGCCGTGAGTTTCATGGTTTGACCGTTATGCTTTAGAGGTAGCGCTGTCGAGCCCGGAACACGCGGTCCCTCGCTTTTGTCCCATGCTGAGTTGGTTTTATCAGAGGCCATCGTAGGCCCCACCCTTCTAGATCAGATCACCTGTCCCCTTTTTCTTTACCCACGTTCTGCTGCCTGTTCCCCACCTCCTTGGATTTAATTCCTCGCCACATTACCATTAGTTTCTATTCCTTTTACATCCCCAATGTCTCTCATATCCGTTGTCTTTTCTTTTGGCCTCCCTTTTAGAGCCTGGGACAGGGCTTTGAGAATGGGGGAAGACGAAGGCTCTGGTATTGTTACCCGCCTTTGCACTGCTGGAAGATAGGACAGCATATTTTTCCTAAAAGGTGTTGCCTTCTTGTGTTTGAGGTGGTTGCCCCGGGAGAACTTCATTTCTTCTGGGCATAGGGGAATTCGTCTTTTTGTGGTCGAGGTTCAGAGGTCCCTAGCACTCACTCGTGTGCTTGTGATTTGCTAGACTTCGGGACCCACAACCTTTAAGCAGCAGAGGAGCACGAGGATCGTGGGAGCTAAGAAGTAAGTGAGGTTTTCTAAGGTCCTTTTATGATTGTGTCACCAGCGCTGACCAGTAGAACTTCTTCCTGTGACGAAAATGTTCTGTATCTGCATTGTCCAGTATCATAGCCACTAACCCGGTGTGGATTTTGAGCAGTTGAAATGTGGCTAGTGCAACTGAGGGACTGAATTTTAAATTTTATTTGCCAAGTGAGTGAGGTTTTTCTAAGGTTCTTTTGTGATTTTGTGGCCAGCGCTGTCCAGTAGAACTTCTTGTGACGAAAATGTTCTGTATCTGCACTGTCTAGTATCATAGCTACTAGCCCCGTACGCCTTTTGAGCGCTTGAAATGTGGCTAGTGCGACTGAGGGATTGAATTTTAAATTTTATTTAATTTTAACTAACGTTAAATAGCCACCTGTAGCTAGTGGCTATCGGATTGGACAGTGTAGGTCTAAGTCTAGTGTGTGGGAGAAAAACCTAGCTTGCAAAAAAAAAGTACAAATTGTAATAAAAATGGAACCAAAGACTCAGTGGTAATTCTGTATTTCTCCAGACATGAAATTCGTGCTCATAAATACATTGATGAACTTGGGATGGATGATAAAAATGGCCGTAAGAAATCCTTGTATTTTTAAACTACTTGTCTGTAAGACTGGTTTATTATTTAGTACACTGAAGGTGCTTAGTTTTTCCATGGTTAATACAAAAGAAAACATTCTTGTTAACTAGACATTAAATGGATTCATTCATTCAGGTGACATTTACTACATGTTTGCTGTGTGCCAGTTCTGTAGTAGGTTAGGAATACAGGCATGAAAAACAACTAGCAGTCTAGAAGGGGAGATAGGCAAGTAGGTCAACACAGTTCATTGTAATAAGTAAGTATTTTTAAGTAGGAATTTAATTTAGCCTTTGAGGAAGGGGAGTGATAGTTTGGAAGGGAAGGATTATCAGAGCAGGTCACTCCTAAGTAGAAACTTGAAAGTTGAGGAATCATACAGTTAGTGAGAAGGAGAAAGGTTTTTCAGAACAGAGAACAGCATGTGAACGTGTGGAAAAAGTTAATGGGATAGTAAGTAGTTCTGTATGTCTGGAATAGAGGATGAGGGATTGCAGGGAGAGCGTTTAGAGAGGTTAGTAGGGGCTAGACCATGTAGGACCTGTTACGGCATGCTAAAGTGTTTGGATTTTATCCTGGAAGAGATAATGAGGGAATGACATAGCCAGATATTGGTCTTAGGCCACTCTGGCAGCATTATGAAGGATGGATTTGGAAGGGTACTGGGAAACTGGTTCAGAGGTTATTATGATAACCTAAGAGATGAATAAAGAACATGTAGCCTATGGTGGGAACAATATACAGGGAATACGTAGGGAACAACGTATAGGGAATGTACAGGTGGTGATGATGAGAAGTGAGTAAGAGAAGGAAGATAGGATGTCTATGGGTTTCTGGCTTTGGCCATCAGGTGAATTTTGGAGTAATTCACAGAACTACGAATTTCTGAATGAGGAGCAACATTTGGAACAAAAACAAATAGGTTTGGACCTCAGATGAAGAGCTGGTCTGAAATACAGAATTGGGAATCATCAGCTATAAAAAATAATTGGAAACATGATGTTTTCTTCCACAAGCTGAGAGTTTTAATGAGCTCTTCTAGTTAAAGTGGTTAGAGCAATGTTTCTCAGTATGTACCTTGGTCACCTAGAGATAATTGTTAAAAAATAAGATTATTAGGCCCCCATCCATTAACCAGATTTGGAATCATTGGGTTTAGGGCGTAGAAATCTTTACTTTTAACTAGCTTCCTAGGAGATTGTGACATTTGAGAGTCAATGGTGAGAAGTGAGACCAGAGAAGAGTAGAGGAGGAAATCATGGAGAACGCTAGCTTTTAAAGATTGGGTAGAATTAAATAAGTTTACAAAGGATACCGAGATGAACTAAAGTACTTTTCTAATGAAATCTAAATATTTGCACATGGAAGAATGAGCTAGGGGCTCTTAAAAATTTTTAGTAGATCAGAAAGGAGTTGAAAATAGGCTAAACTTTTTATGTTTGTGATCAGAAGCTGAGAGTTGCCACACTGGTGGCAACAAATTATAAAATAAATGCAATTATGGTAGTCATTGTATCACAACAAAGCTTTTTCTTGTTATATGTATGGAAAGGGAAGTTTGAGCTTAATCTGTTTTTTTTTTTTTACAAATAATCAAATGTCCTGGGGTTGATGGGTAGATATTGTAAAATACTTGAGAATTGTTTTTGTTGAGTGCTTTAAAAATAAAACATGAGACCTGGAGGAGGGATTCCCTAACCACCTTGATTTAATCTCCAAGAGTTAATTATGATCATATGAACTGTTGCCTTTTCAGTATGCTTATGCTTATTCATAAGAGGGTATATGGGTACTGTATTTCTGAGTCCTGCACTGATAGTAAGAAATTCCTACATGGAGAGTTTCCTAAGAGTTATTACATGGGACTCGGCTCTTAATGGCCTGTTGGTACCATCAAGTCTTTGTTGTTGTTGTTGTTGTTGGAGATGGAGTCTTGCTCTGTCGCCTAGGCTGGAGTGCAGTGGCATGATCTCGGCTCACCACAACCTCCACCTCCTGGGTTCAAGCAATTCTCCTGCCTCAGCCTCCCGAGTAGCTGGGATTACAGGTGCACACCGCTGCGCCCTGCTAAGTTTTTGTGTTTTAGTAGAGGGGGTTTCACAGTGTTGCCCAGGCTGGTCTTGAACTCCTGAGCTCAGGCAGTTCGCCCATCTTGGCCTTCCAAAGTGCTAGGATTACAGGCATGAGCCACTGCGCCTGTCCCATCAAGTGTTTCTAGCATTGTTTGGGATGGTAGATTTTGGCCTTAGAGGCCTGCCAATCCATTAATTTTTAAAAATACCTTTATTGAGGTATAATTAGAGTACAATAGACTGCACATATTTAAAGCGTACACTGTGGTCAGCTTTGACGTATGTCTGTACCCGTGAAACCATTGCCACAATGAAGATAATAAACATTTTCATCTCTCTCAAAAGTTTGTTCATGTCTCTGCCATTTCTTCCTCCACTCCTGTCCACGGGCACCACTGTACAGTGGTTTGCATATTCTAGGATTTTATATAAATGAAGTCACACAGTATGTTCTCATTTTTTTCATGATTTCTTTCACTCAGAATAATGATTTTGAGATGACAAATAGTTTTTATTGCTGGGTAGAATTCCATTATGGATACCATAATTTGTTTAGCCATCTATCTTGATTGACATTTGAGTTATTTTCAGTTTTAGGGTGTCAAACAATAAGGCTGCTGTGAACGTTCATGTACAAGTCTTGTGTGGACAAATGCTTTCATTTCTTTTGATAAATATCTAAGACGGTATTTACCATCCTAGGTTGGTTGATTCATATGGCAGGAGTATGTTTAGCTTTTTAGGAAACTACCTGCTTTCCAAAGTGGTATTATTTTGCATTCCTACCAGCAATGTATGAGTCAGTCTTTTCAATTTTAGCTAATTTAATGGGTGTGTAGTGGTATCTCACTGTGGTTTTAATTCATGGGTTTTTTTTTTTTTTTCTTTTTTTGAGACAGTGTCTCCCTCTGTCACCCAGGCTGGAGTGCAGTGGCCTGATCCTGGCTCACCGAACCCTTTGCCTCCCGGGTTCAACTGATTTTCCTGCCTTAGCCTCCTGAGTAGCTGGGATTACTGGTGGGCATCACCATGCCTGACTAATTTTGGTATTTTTAGTAGAGATGGGATTTCACCATGTTGGCCAGGCTGGTCTCGAACTCCTGACCTTAAGTGTTCTGCCCACCTTGGCCTCCCAAAGTGCTGGGATTACAGGCTTGAGCCACCACACCTGGCCTAATTTGTGGTTTTTAATTCATCATATATGAATAATAATGTTGAGCATCTGTTCGTATTCTTTTTTTTTGATCTTTTATTTTTTTTGCTTCTGTTCATATTCTTTTTTATTTTATTTTTTTTGAGACAGAGTTTCACTTTTGTTGCCCAGGCTGGAGTGCAATGGTGCAATCTCGGCTCACTGCAACCTCCGCCTCCCAGATTCAAGCGATTCTTCTGCCTCACCCTCCGGAGTAGCTGGGATTACAGGCATGCGCCGCCACGCCTGGCTAATTTTATATTTTTAGTAGAGACGGGGTTTCTCCATGTTGGTCAGGCTGGTCTCGAACTCCAAACCTCAGGTGATCTGCCCACCTTTGCCTCCCAAAGTGCTGGGATTAACGGTGTGAGCCACCGCGCCCAGCCTTCATCTGTTCCTATTCTTATTGGCCATTTGTGTGTCTACTTTTGTAAAATGTTTACATTTTTGTCCATTAAAAAAAGTGGGTTATCTTATTGAATTGTGGTATTTAAAAAAATCTGTCCTGAATACAACTCGTTTGTCTGTTATACTTCCTTCCAGTCTGGTTTGTCTTTCATTTTCTTAATGATGTCTTTTGAAGAGCAAAAGGTTTAAATTTATCATTTTTTTCTTACATTTCATGCTTTTATGTATCCTATTTAAGAAACCTTTGCCTCCCTGGAGGTCGTAGCGAGTCAAGGTGGTGCCACTGCACTCCAGCCTGGGTGACAGAGCGAGATTCCGTCTTAAGAAATAATAATAATTAAAAAAAAGAAACTTTTGCCTCCCTAATTGCAGAGATTTTCTGTGGTCTTTTCTCCTAGAAGTTTTATAGGTTTTATATTTAGGTCTGTGACTCATTTAGAGTTAATTTCTGTGAATGTTTTATGGTAAGGGTCAATGTTGACTTTTTTTTCTGTTTGTATACCCAGTTGTTGGAAAGAGTTTTCTTTCCCTACTGAATTGCCTTGGCATCTTTGTCAAACTTCCCTTGGACATGTATATGTGTAGGTCTGTTTCTGGACTCTCCTTATTCTGTTCTACTGATGTTTATTTAGACTCTTGAAATCAGTAAGTCCTCTAACTTTAGTGTTCTTTTTCAAAATTGTTTTGGTTATTCTCAGTTCTTTGCGTTTTTATAAGAAGTATAGAATTGGGTTGCCAATATCTATTAAAAGAAGCTTGCTGAGTATTGATTGGTATTATATTGAATCTATAGATTCCGTTGGGGAAAATTGCTATTTTAACAATATTGAGTTTTCTGATTTATGAACATGCTATATTTTCCCCTTTAAGTCTTCTTAATTACTCTCAGCAATGTGTTGTAGTTTCATTGTTTTTAAAAGTCTGGAACGTCTTTTGTTAGGTTTGTTCCCAGGTATATTATGTTTTTCTGATGTAATTGTAAATGGTGTTATTTTTATAATGTCATTTTCTAGTTGATTGTTGCTGGTATATAAGTATTCAGTTGACTTTGTATGTTATCCTTGTATCCTGATACTTTATAAATTAATTTATTAGTTCTAGTAATTGTTTTGTAGATTCCTTGGGATTTATTTTGTAAACAATCATATAATCTGCAAGTAGGGACAGTTTTGCTTTTTTCCTTTTGATCTTGTTTTAAACCTATTGCAATGGCATTCAGCAGTGAAACTACATGGGCCTGTAGTTTTCACTGTGGGAAGGATTTCATAAATTCAGTTTATTTAATAGATATAGGGCTACTTAGATTTCCAGTTTCTTCTTGTGTCAGTTTTGGTAAGTAGTATTTTTAAAGAAATTTGTTCATTGTAATTTTTCCATTGATTAGCATAAAGTTATTCAAAGTATATTATTACTTAATGTCTACATAATCTGCGATAACCCCTTTTTCATTTCTGATATTGGTTATTTGTAGTGTCTTTTTTTGTAGATCAGTCTAAGTCTAGCTACAGGGTTGTCAATTTTGTGATCATTTCAAAGAACCACATTTCCCCTTTTGTCTGTTTTCTAGTTCATGGGTTTCTCCTCTTACCTTACCTTTTCTTTGGTTTACTTTGCTTTTCCTTTTAAGGTATCTTAAGGTGAAATCTTAAGTCATTGATTTTAGATCTTTTCTAGTATAAGCATTTAAAGCTTTAAGTTTCTTTCTAAGTATTGCTTTAGTTGCATCCTACAAATGTTGATATGCATATTTTTGTTGTTTTTCAGTGCAAAATATTTTCAAATTTCATTTGTGATTTCATTTTGGACCTATGAATTATTTAGAAGTAGATTATTTAATTTGCAGATATTTGGATTTTTTGTGTTTTTTGTTTTTAGATATCTTCCTATTATTGACTCCTAAGTTGATACCAATGTGGTCAGAGAATACACTGTGTAATTCTCATCCTTTTAATAAAAGTTAAAGTTGATGGCCCAGCGTAAGATCTAGCTTAATGAATGCATAATGTGCACTTGAAAAGAATATATATCCTGCAGTTGTTAGATGTAGTGTTGTGTAAATGTTAACTAGAGCAAGGTGGCTAATAGTGCAGTTCAGATCATTTATGTCTTTTACTGAATTTTTGTCTAGTTCTATCAGTTGCTGAAAGGGGGAGGTCTTAAATTTTCTGCTAAGATTGTGGAATTGTCTATTTTTCCCTTTAATTTTGTCAGTTTTCGCTTTGTGTATTTTGAGGCTCTATTATTAGGCACATACAGTGGGTAATTATGCCTTCCCAGTGATTTGACACTTTTGTCATTATGAAGTGTCTCTTTTTATCTCTGGCAGTACTCTTTGTCTTGAAGTCTGTTTTATCTGATATTAAAATAGTCATTCCAGCCTTATGTTTGCTGATTGTATGATACAATGTTTTCATCTGTTTATTTTCGATCTATAGATGTCTTTATATTTTAGAGTGTGCTTCTTGTAGGTAGCATGTAGTAGGGTATCACTTTTTATTTTACTCTGTCATTTGCTGACTTTTAACTGGAGTGTTTAGACTGTAAACATTTAAATTAATTATTGATATGGTTGGATAGGTCTGCCCTTTTATTTTTTGTTCTCTGTTTATCCATTGTTTTTTGTTCCTGTGTTTCTTCTTTTGGATTATTTGAATGCTTAGTGTCTGCCCCTCCTCTTGTTTTTTTAAGAGACAGTGTCTTGCTCTGTTGCCCAGGCTGGAGTTGGTGGCACATTCATTGCTTGCTGGGCTGAAGTGATCCTCCCACCTCAGCCTCCCAAGTAGCTGAGATAACAGAGGTGTGAGCCATCTACCCCGGCCTGTTTACCATTTCTGTTGCTCTTTCTTCATTCTTAAAAATCCAAGTTTCTCTCTGGTATTATTTTTCTTCAGCTGGAATCATTTGTTTTAGCATTTCATATGGAGCAGGTCTGCTTACAATGAATTCTCTTAGTTTTATTTCTGAGGATATTTTCACTGAATATAGAATTCTGAGTTGACAAATTTTTTCTTTCAAAATTTTAAAGATATTTCTTTTTCCTTTTCTTTTTAGAGACAGGGTCTCACTCTGTTGCCAAGGCTGAAGCGCAGTGGTGCAGTCATAGCTCACTGAAGCCTCAAATTCCTCAGCTCAAGGGATCCTCTCACTTTAGCCTCCCAAGTAGCTGGGACTATAGTTGCATGGCACCACACCTGGATAATTGCTTTAAAATTTTTTTATTTTTATTTTTGTGGGTACATAGTAAGGATATATATTTATGTGGTACATGAGATGTTTTGATACAGGCATACAATGTGAAATCACATCATGGGGAATGGGATATCCATCCCCTCAAGCATTTATCCTTTGTGTTATAGACAATCCAATTACACTCTTTTAGTTATTTTAAAATGTACAATTAAGTTCTTAAAATTATTATTATTATTATTATTTTGAGACAGAGTCTCGCTCTGTCACCAGGCTGGAGCACAGTGGCGTATCTTAGCTCACTGCAACCTCCGCCTCCCGGGTTCAAGCATTTCTCCTGCCTCAGCCTCCCGAGTAGCTGGGACTACAGGCGCATGCTACCACGCCCAGCTTTTGTATTTTTAGTAGAGATGGGGTTTCACCATGTTGGCCAGGATGGTCTTGATCTCTTGCCCTTGTGATCTGCCCACCTCGGCCTCCCAAAGTGTCGGGATTACAGGCGCGAGCCACCGCGCCCAGCCTTAAAATTATTTTTTGTAGAGACAAGGTCTTGCTATATTGCCCAGGCTGGTCTTGAACTCATGGGCTCAGTCCCCCTGCCTTGGCCTCCCAAAGTACTGGGATTACAAATGTGAGCCATTACACTGGTTCGATTTTAAAGATACTGTACTGCCTTGTGGCATTCTTGGTTTCTGTTGAGAAACCCATGGTCATTTAAATCATTTCCTGTAATGTAATATGTCACTTTTCTGAAGCTTTCTAGTTTAAAACAAAATCTTTGGCTTTGAATAGTCTTATTTATTTAAACAATTTTTTTGAGACAGAGCCTAACTCCCGTTGCCCAGGCTGGAATGCAGTGGCGCAACCTCTGCTCACTGCAGCCTCATCCTCCTGGGCTCAGGTGATTCTCCCACCTCAGCCTGCTGAGTAGCTGGGACTACAGGTGCACACCACCACACCTGGCTAATTTTTTGTATTTTTAATAGAGGTAGGATTTTGCCATGTTGCCCAGGCTGTTCTTGAATTCCTGGGCTCAAGGGATCTGCCTGCCTCAGCCTCCTAAAGTGCTGGGATTACAGGCTTGAGCCATTGCACCCAGCTTAGTTTTTTTTTTTTTTTTAATTTTTAATTTTTTTTTTTGAGATGGAGTCTCGCTCTGTAGCCCAGGGCAGCTGGAGTGCAGTGGCATGATCTCGGCTCACTGCATCCTCCACCTCCCAGGTTCAAGTGATTCTCCTGTCTCAGCCTCCCAAGTAGCTGGGACTACAGGCACCCGCTACCACACCCAGCTAATTTCTGTATTTTAGTAGAGGTGGGGTTTCACCATATTGGCCAGGCTGGTCTCCAACTCCTGACCTCAAGTGATCTGCCTGCCTTGGCCTCCCAAAGTGCTGGGATTACAGGTGTGAGCCACCATGCCTGGCCTAGTTTATTTTTTATTGAGGTAAAGTATACCCATATAATTTACCATGTTTACCTTTTTTTTTTTTTTTTTTTTTTGAGACAGAGTTTCACTCTTGTTGCCCAGGCTGGAGTGCAAATGGCGCGATCTTGGCTCACCACAACCTCTGCCTCCCAGGTGCAAGCGATTCTTCTGCTTCAGCCTACTGAGTAGCTGGGATTACAGGCATGTGCCACCATGCCCAGCTAATTTTGTATTTTTGGTAGAGACGGGGTTTCTCCATGTTGGTCAAGCTGGTCGTGAACTCCTGACCTCGGGTGATCCACCTGCCTCAGCCTCCCAAAGTGCTGGGATTACAGGCGTGAGCCACCACGCCTGGCTGATACATTTATATTCTTTTTCTTTTTTTCCTCTCTTCACTCCCTCATGTCTCCCCTCCCCTTCCTGGCTGAATAGTTTCATTAAGATGTGTCTTGGTTGGGTACCGTGGCTCATGCCTGTAATCCCAGCAGTTTGGGAGGCTGAGGTAGGAAGATTGCTTGAGCCCAGGAGTTTGATACCAGCCTGGACAACAAAGTGAGACCCTGTCTCTACACACACACACACACACAAAAGAATGAGCTGGGTACTGTGGCACACACTTGTGGTCTCAGCTACTCAGGAGGCTGAGGTGGGAGGATTGTTTAAGCCTGGGAGGTGGAGGCTGTGCTTGAGCCACTACACTCCAGCCTGAGTGACAGAGTGAGACCCTGTCTCAAAAAAAAAAAAAAAAAAAAAGTGCTTTGGACCAGCCTGGGCAACATAGCAAGACCCTGTCTCTATGAAAAAACACAAAAATTTAGTGGGTATGATGGTGTGCACCTGTGGTTCCAGCTACTCGGGTATGGTGAGGTGAGAGGATCACTTGAGCCAGAGAGGTCCAAGCTGCAGTGAGCCATGTGCCACTGCACTCTGGCCTGGAGAACAGAACAAGACTGTGTTTCAAAACAGAACAAAAAGATGTATCTTGGTATGTTTTTCTTTGAGTTATCGTATTTGGTGTTTGTTGAGCTCCTTGAATCTGTAAATTTATATCTGACCAAATGTGGGGGATTTTCCACCTTTTTTTTTTAAATGTATTTTTCTGCCTTAGTATCTTTCTTTCTTTCTTTTTTTTTTTTTTTTCCATTTAACCCTGAGTTGACACAGCACATGTTTCAGAGAGCACGGGGTTGGGGGTAAGGTTATAGATTAACAGCATCCCAAGGCAGAAGAATTTTTCTTAGTACAGAACAAAATGGAGTCTCCTATGTCTAATTCTTTCTACACAGACACAGTAACAATCTGATCTCTCTTTCTTTTCTCCACATTTCCCCCTTTTCTTTTCGACAAAACTGCCATCATCATCATGGCCCATTCTCAATGGTCACTGTCTCTTCGGAGCTGTTGGGTACACCTGCAGAAAGGCTGTCACTTCACACTTGGAAGATTGCACAGCGGCCAGTCAGAGGCGCTCCTCACTTCCCAGACGGGGTGGCGGCCGGGCAGAGGCGCTCCTCACATCCCAGATGGGGCGGCCGGGCAGAGGCACTCCTCACCTCCTGGACGGGGCGGCCGGGCAGAGGCTCTCCTCACATCCCAGACGGGGTGGTGGCCGGGTAGAGGCGCTCCTCAGTTCGCAGATGGGGTGGCAGCCGGGCAGAGGTGCTCCTCACCTCCTAAACGGGGTGGCGGCCGGGCGGAGGCGCTCCTCACCTCCCAGAAGGGGTGGCGGCTGGGCAGAGACGCTCCTCACCTCCCAGACGGGGTGGCGGCCGGGCAGAGGTGCTCCTCACCTCCCAGACGGGGCGGCCGGGCAGAGGCGCTCCTCACTTCCCAGACGGGGCGGCCGGGCAGAGGTGCTGGTCACATCCCAGATGATGGGCGGCCAGGCAGAGATGCTTCTCACTTCCTAGATGGGGTGGCGGCCGGGCAGAGGCGCTCCTCACTTCCCAGACGGGGCCGCCGGGCAGAGGGTCTCCTCCCATCCCAGATGATGGGCAGCCAGGCAGAGACGCTCCTCACTTCCTAGATGGGGTGGCGGCCGGGCAGAGGCTGTAATCTTAGCACTTTGGGAGGCCAAGGCAGGCAGCTGGGAGGTGGAGGTTGTAGCGAGCCGAGATCACGCCACTGCATTCCAGCCTGGGCAACATTGAGCATTGAGTGAGCGAGACTCCGTCTGCAATCCCAGCACCTCGGAAGGTGGAGGCGAGCAGATCACTCGAGGTCAGGAGCTGGAGACCAGCCCGGTCAACACGGCGAAACCCCGTCTCCACCAAAAATACAAAAACCAGTCAGGCGTGGCGGCGCGTGCCTGCAATCCCAGGCATTGTGCAGGCCGAGGCAGGAGAATCAGGGGAGCCCGAGGTAGGGAGATTGTAGCGAGGTGAGATCACGGCAGTACGGTCCAGCCTTGGCAACAGAGGGAGACCGAAGAAGGGAGAGGGAGGAGAGCGGGGAGAGGGAGAGGGAGAGTGAGAGCTGCATTAGTATCTTTCGCCTCTCCCTCTGGGATTACAACTATGCTTAAGTTAAAACTTTGGTATTAGGGTTTTGTTGAATGTTTTTCAATCTTTTTTTCTCTTTGTTCTTCAGACTGGTTTTTTTTTCTTTTCTTTTCTTTTTTTTTTTTTTTTTGAGATGGAGTCTCGCATTGTCACCCAGGCTGGAGTGCAGTGGTGCGATCTCTGCTCACTGCAGCGATGTGATCTCTGCTCATTGCAGCCTCCGCCTCCCAGGTTCAAGCGATTCTCCTGCCTCAGCCTGCCGAGTAGCTGAGATTACAGGCACCCACCACCAGGCCTGGCTAATTCTTTTGTATTTTTAGTAGAGACAGGGTTTCACTATGCTGATCAGGCTGGTCTCGAACTCCTGACCTTGTGATCCGCCTGCCTCGGCCTCCCAAAGTGCTGGATTACAGGCGTGAGCCACTGTGCCCGGTGGAGACTGGGTCATTTCTATTGAACGGTCTTCAAGTTCACAGACTCTTTCCTCTGTCATCTCCATTCTATTACTGAACCTATCTGATGAGTTTTTATTTCAGATGTTGTATTTTTCAGTTCTAAGATTTCATTTGGTTCTTTTTTATGGTTTCTTTTTCTGCTGATGATTCCCACCTTTTCCTTCATTTCTTGTGTGTTTTCTTTATAAGAAAGTATTTTTTTTTTGTTGAGAGTATTTGATAGTCCCAAAATCTGGATCACCTTGTGGCTGGCATGTTTTGGTCATTTGTTCCTTTGAAAATTGCTCACATTTTCCTGGTTCTTTATGTGTTGCATAATTTTGGAATTTATCCTCATCATTGTGAATACTTTTTGTGTAGATTTTGGGTCCTATTATAATTCTTCTGGGGAATGTTGCCGTTTCTGTTTTAGCAGGCCACCCTGCTTCAGGTTCAGGCCAAAACTTCTGGCTTGCTTTTGGAGGCATTGGTTAAAATCTCGGTTCTGTTCTTTATGTCTTTGCTATGTTGATTTGAGCTGTCCCAAACATGAATAGCTTAGGGGCTGGTCTGAGACTTCTGCAGGTGTTTCCAATCTTATTTCAGTTCTCCAAGCTTTTGCTGCTTTGGTTTGGGTCACATTAGAGTTCAAATCTCATTTTGGTTTTCAAAGTCTTTGCTAGGCTGGTACGTATGGGTATATGCCACACATTCATGGCTAAGGTTAAGTTGTGACTTGTTTGGATTCATACATTGAATTAAGAGATTCTTTTTTTTGCCTGTTTTCTCTCTAGCATTCCTCCCACCCCCAGTCCCCCAACTCTGGTCCACAGGGACCTTTTTTCCTGATTTACCTGGTAAGAAAGAAGGGAGTTTCTAGAATTAAAGCTGCCTATGCTGCTCTGCAAGTGGGGTTCATCCTCATTGCAAATTCTTACTTGAGGGAAAAAGACAGAATTGGAAAACTCACCCCATTTGGGGCACTTCTCCCAACTTTGACTCCCCTGCATAATTTACTTGTTTTTGTTTGTTTTACAGAGTCCAGTGAGCAGGAGGGGTGGGCCTTAGTGGGCTTAGCTGCCCCTCCAGAGCCAGGACTTCTGTGTATTAAATTTGTGTTATTGGACCTCATGTGTGGAGAGCCGAAACTCATTCTTCCCTGTTTGTAACATACTGACATAACCAGTCTCTGTTATGTTTACTCATCCCCATTTCCATCCCCTCCCTCCTAGAGGAAACTGTATAAACGAGTGTGATGTTTGCACTTAAATATTTATGACTCCTTTAAAAAATAAGCTTTAAAATAAGCTGCTTTATGTGTGGATTTGTTTTTAGCTTGCTGAACTGACATTGTGCTAGAGATACTGTTTTGTTTCTTTTTTCATTCAACAATATACTTTTTAGTTATGGTCGTGTCTCTATGTGTAGAATTAGTTTATTGCTTCTAACAGCAGCACAGTATTCCATAGTAGGCATCTATCACATTTTGCAAGGATGGTCACTGTGTTACTTCCAACTCCCTGATGTCATAAGCAAACCTCTCTATGTGTAATTCTTATTAGCTCTACATCTAAAGTGTTATCTTGAATCTGCCAATTCAAGTTAACTTTTTTCCTTTTGTTTACTCTTTCTCCCATGGGCTGTCTCCATAGAGCAGCCAGAAGGATCTTTCTGAACCATAAATCTAAAGTAGGCCTCACAGGTATTTAGCTGGAAAAGGGAGGTTCTAGGAGTCCATTGACCACTCTTGGAGAACTGCTGCTCTGCTGCATCTTGAACCACCTAGAAGAATGTCTGATGCTTTGTAGTTACAGAGTAATGTTTTTTAGCTGTCATACTGACTGGTCTTAGATTTTGGAATCTGGATTCAGCTGTATACCAGAAATCTCTGGCCGGGTTAATTCATGCAAGATAGCATCCATCCTTTAGCTGTGGAAGCTAAGTATCATGTTGCCTAAATAAAATAGGGCATCAGGTTTTAGGGAGAATGCTGAGGGAGAAGGAAGATGAGTCAGATTAGGGCCCACAGACTATTCCTTTCCCTTAGAGATACCCTTTAGTTGCCATCCCTCTGTCAGAGAAAGAGAGAGGCTGGGACATACCAGGTTACAAATCCAGGGAGTCTTCTGAAGGGTCATAGAACACCTTTATTGCTTTGCCTACTTTGTTTTATTAGATGAATCTAGGAAGGAATGTCTACTTGGGCTGCAAAGTGATCATTTATGTGTACTGCTTACTCTTATTACAATGAAGTGTGATAATAATTGTACATGTTGTGTTAGATCAACTATTGTTATTGTTAGGTGATTACAACTTACATTCTGTTTTTATAGCAGGCTTCTTAGTTTTCTGCAGAGGTAACCAACTTGGTTATAATATAAAAGAATGTATAGAAATTTTGCTCCAGACCTTCCTTTGTGGTATATATTTTTATGTTGTATTAGTAGCAGGACCCAGTGCTCCATAAAGGATAATAGTTTCCAGTACACTATCCCTCATGATGACTCCTTAAGTGGTTCATCGTCTGCATCTTCGTGTGAACCAGTGAGTGATTTTCCAGCATCTTTCCGAAAATCTACCTACTGGATGAAGATGAGAAGAATCAAGCCAGCTGCTACTTCGCATGTCGAAGGTATCAATATCAGTGTCTTATTCTGAAGACGGGCCACTTCCTAAAGTTATAGTTTGAGATTGTTATAAATACCTCTTAAAAGTATTAAATGGCGGCTGGGCGTGGTGGCTCACGCCTGTAATCCCAGCACTTTGGGAGGTCGAGGCGGGCGGATCACAAGGTCAGGAGATCGAGACCATCCTGGCTAACATGGTGAAACCCCGTCTCTACTAAAAATACAAAAAATTAGCGGGGCCTGGTGGTGGGCGCCTGTAGTCCCAGCTACTCAGGAGGCTGAGGCAGGAGAATGGCGTGAACCTGGGAGGCAGAGGTTGCACTGAGCAGAGATCGCACCATTGCACTCTAGCCTGGGCGAAAGAGTGAGACTCCGTCTCAAAAAAAAAAAAAAGAGTATGAAATGCCACATATTTGTTTCTCATTAGTGATTTAAAAAAATTTAAGGTGTTAGGCAATTGCATCCTGTCCCATTAGCTTCATGAACTGCTATGTGATAGAGTGAAATTCTGCTAATCTTACTCCTCTAGATTATATTTAGCATTTGATTTTCCTCTTTGTAGTATTTGAATTCCCCTTTTCTTCTTCTTCTTTTTGTTTTTTGAGACGGAGTTTCACTCTTCTTGCCCAGACTAGAGTGCAATGACTCGAGCTCAGGCTCACCGCACCCTCCGTCTCCTGGGTTCAAGCAATTCTCCTGCCTCAGCTTGTAATGCCAGCTGAGTAGCTGGGATTACAGGCATGTGCCACCACACCTGGCTAATTTTGTATTTTTAGCAGAGACGGGGTTTCTCCATGTTGGTCAGGCTGGTCTTGAACTCCTGACCTCAGGTAATCCGCCCACTTTGGCCAAAGTCTGTAATCTCAAAGTGCTGGGATTACAGACGTGAGTCACCATGGCTGGCCCCCCTTTTCTTCTAGTGTGATCCTCTGTTGATGATTTAGGGGCTGGTGTAAGGATTATTCAGGGGAGAATATTCTGGATCGTCACAATCTCAAGGGTCCTTGGTGGCTAGCCCTCTATCTTGAGCAATTCTTATCCTCTTGTTAGCCTCAAGTCAAGATTAAGCAAAACACATTGCTTGAATGCCCTTATTGTTCATAAGGAACTATGGATGATTTGGGATAGATAACAATATAAAAAGAAAGGGAGAGTGGGTCAGTTAATGAGAAGTTACACCAACTTCTCTAAAAATGTCACAGACATTTCTCTGAGGCCTGTGTTCACTGATGATCTTTCCTTTTGATGGTCTTGTGAATGATGTTTTGAAGACAGGCCTAGATGTTCATTTACAAAGTGTGCTGAGTTTTTGTTTTGTTTTTGTATGGTACTTCAGGGTCAGGTGGAGTATCAGCCAAGGGGAAAAGGAAACCCAGGCAGGAAGAAGATGAAGACTATCGAGAATTTCCTCAGAAGAAGCATAAGCTTTATGGTAAGGCAGTAACTTTGCTACTTCTTTTTCCTTGGGTGACTGAGCTTTATTCTTTGAGGGTAAAGGAAAGAGAAGCCTTAGTTTGAGCCCTTCAGTGACCTCTGAGCCCTTTGAATTGTTTGGGAGGGAATGGCCTCCATCCTGCCTCATTATACCCTTTCATTCTGTCCTGACTTAGGCAGTCAGTCGGTTGAGGGACTGGGAAATAGGGTGTTGAAGAGGAGGAGAGGGAAGAGATTTTGGTATTAGCAAGGGTGACATGCTGGGCTTCAAGTTTCTGTCTTATGTCAGGGAGGAAGCAACGGCCTAAAACTCAGCCCAATCCCAAATCCCAGGCCCGTCGTATTCGGAAGGAACCACCAGTTTATGCAGCAGGTATGTTTTCTTTTGGAAGTTTTGTGGGATGTAGTTCTCACACTCTGATTTGTTGTTGGTGTTGTCTGTGAAGGAATGAGGTACTAAAGCATTTCTTTAAGGAGGCAGTTACTAAGGGCTCTAGTTTGGAGTCAGACAGACCTTTGCTCAAGTTTTGGCTCTACATTAACTTTGTGACCTGCCTCAATTTATTTAACTTCCTCTTGCCTCAGTTTCCCTGTCTATGAATAGGGGTAATAAAGGCAGTTAGGATTATTTTGAAAATTAAATGGATAAAAACATTTAGCATAGTCTCAGGCACATAAGAATCACTCAGCAGACAGGCTGTGACATTTCTCAGTATCCTATTGTTACATCCTGTGGTGAAAAATGTTGCTGCCTAATTCTTGAAGCAACTGGGCTTTGGAGCCGTTCTCAGGTGGTTTTTTTTCATGGCGAAATGAGTAGGAGTTTTCAGAAACTCTTCACTGTCTAAAAAATACTACTTTTAGAAGTTATACCCAGCAAGAGCCTCTTCATTGCAGTCTACCAGGAAAAGGAAAAACCATTTTATGATACTTTTCCTAAATCGTGGGATTATGCTTTTTGTTTCTGGAGAATACTGCAGATTACAAAGTGTTTCTTTCTCTCCTTTGTAGGCAGTTTGGAGGAGCAATGGTACTTAGAAATCGTTGATAAAGGCAGTGTCTCCTGCCCTACCTGCCAGGCAGTGGGGAGGAAGACCATAGAGGGTTTAAAGAAACACATGGAAAACTGCAAGCAGGTTAGATATTTTGGCGTTTCATAACTGTTACGATATTTTTACCCAAACTTTAGACTTCTTTTGCTATGTTGGATATGCTGGTTATAATGGATGAAAAGCAGCATTGTATAATAAAGGAAACATAGGCTTTGGATCTGACAGAGTTAGGTTTGAATCTTCTCTTAGCCACATACTAGTGTGGCATTTAGCTTTTTATATGTAGACCTCAGTTTCATTTGTAAAATAGAGAAAAAATAATAAATACAAAATAATAAAAACCTTATGTAGTCCATGAGAGGATAAGAAAGAAGTAACACAGGGCTAAGTGCCTAGCCCATTACTTGGCAAATATTTGGTTAATGGTAATTCTTATTATTTTAAAAGTGAATTGCCTTTATTTTGCCCTTGAAGACATGACACTGAGTTTCTGGGATTTTGAGATTTATTGACTATTGAGCTTGAGAAATAAAGGAGACATAGATGAAAGCATTTGAGTAGGACTTCGTGACATTCTGTTTCTCTGTGGAACAACCTGGCACTGAGCAGTATTTTTCCTTCTAGGAAATGTTTACTTGTCATCATTGTGGGAAACAACTTCGTTCACTGGCAGGGATGAAGTATCATGTCATGGCAAATCATAATAGTTTGGTAAGAGTGTCTTCCGTCTTTTGTGAGTGTTTGGATGTCTTTTTTTTTTTGAGATGGAGTCTCACTCTGTTGCCCAGGCTGGAGTGCAGTGGCACGATCTCGGCTTACTGCGGCCTCCACCTCCTGGTTCAAGCGATTCTCGTGTCTCAGCCTCTTGAGTGGTTAGGACTACAGGCGTGCGCCACTGCGCCTGGCTAATTTTTTTTGTTTTGTTTTGTTTTGTTTTTTGAGACGGAGTTTCGCTCTTGTTGCCCAGGCTGGAGTGCAGCAGTGCAAACTTGGCTCACCGCAACCTCCGCCTCCTGGGTTCAAGCGATTGTCCTGCCTCAGCCTCCCGAGTAGGTGGGATTACAGGCATGCACCACCACACCTGGCTGATTTTGTATTTTTAGTAGAGATGGCGGTTTCTCCATGTTGGTCAGGCTGGTCTCGATCTCCCAACCTCAGGTGATCTGCCCGTCTTGGCCTCCTAAAGTGCTGGGATTATAGGCGTGAGCCATCGCGCCCAGAAATTTTTTGTATTTTTAGTAGAGACTGAGTTTCACCATGTTGGCCAGGCTGGTCTTGAACTCCTGACCTCAGGTGATCCGCCCTCCTTGGCCTGCCGAAGTGCTGGGATTACAGGCGTGAGCCACCGCGCCCGGCCTGGATGTCTTTTACTTATGTGAGTGTAGATATCTCAGTGCAGATGGCTTTGGGTTAGCAAGAAGACCGTTTTGATAAAAGAGTTATGCACAATGAAACCTTTGCAGTGAATCCATAAATATTTGTGTGTTTAGGTTAGCTCCAAAGGTTCATATCCTGGGAGGCAGAGGCTCAGAACTCTTATTTCCATTATATTCACTTCCTTTGTCCAGGAGAAGATGGAGAACACCAGGAGTCAGAAAACTTGGGCTTCATTGGCACCAGCTTAGCTGCCAGTCCAATCCTTGATTCTCCTCTGATATTTTTTTTCCCTGTGTCTATCTTTTCCATGAATCATCTTCTTGTTTACTTCTCTTGATTTCTAGCCCATTTTGAAAGCCGGAGATGAAATAGATGAGCCAAGTGAGAGGGAAAGGCTCCGAACAGTTCTAAAGAGACTGGGAAAGCTCAGGTGCATGCGTGAGGTAAGGGCCCAAGGACAGCAATTCCTTCTGCCTGAATTCTCAGGTCAATGTCTTTCGTTCTTCTTTCCATTTCTTCTCTTCCTCATTGTAGACTTCCTAGTTCTGTACTATCTTGGTCTCTTGAATCATTAATAGTTGTTTATTTTCTTCCTCATTTCCAAAAATTTATTTTTCTCCCCCTTCCCTTTGTTTGATGGGGTTTCCTTACCATCCTTTTTTTAATGTGATGAAGAGGATCCCAGTGACCCTTCACTGTGCTGGACTTTGGTATATATTGCTGGGTATTTGATATTGGGATGGGGTTGGATCACAGACCAAGGAGAAAGCTCTGACATAGAGTAGATGCACAGTTACAGTTTATCAAGGGCTGACTAAGCTGATTGAAAATTATGCTTGATCAGAGTAAGATGGCCAGAGACAAGGAAGGGTTGTGCTGATGGGAGATGTTGGAGAGGGTCTACTGAAATCAGAGGGTCTGTTTGTATTTTGTGGTGGTGAATGCTTTATGGCTGTTTAGAAATTTAGGGATCATGTCAAAAGATGTAAGATTATAGTTTAGGCTTCTCTCCTGTGTTCAGAGTTGCTCCAGTAGCTTCACCAGCATCATGGGATATCTTTACCATGTCAGAAAATGTGGCAAAGGGGCTGCAGAGCTGGAAAAGATGACCCTGAAATGTCACCACTGTGGAAAACCATATAGGTCGAAGGCTGGACTTGCGTATCACCTGAGGTCAGAGCATGGGCCTGTGAGTACTGATTCCTTTCTATACCCTGTGTGGGGATGTATTTCGTGGTGAGTCCTTACCCCTCTATCTTCCCATATGTGTTTGGTTCCTCATTTGTATCCTCTTTTAATCTCTGAATGCTTGTGTGTTGTCTCTTCTTTATTCGTTCTTTGTCCTTATTTCTGCCTTTTTAACATTATTAGGTTAGATAAATCAAAATTCAAAGTATAGTCCAGGCAGAAGTAAACTCATTATTATATATTTTATATCTTATATATTTTTATATAGTGTGTGTGTGTGTGTATATATATATATATATATATATTTTTTTTTTCTTCAAGAGACAAGATCTTGCTGTCTCAGGCTGGAGTGCAGTGGTGGGATCATAGCTCACTGCAGCCTCGAACTCTTGGGCTCAAGCCATCTTCTTGCCTCAGGCTCCTAAGTAGCCAGGACTACAGGCTTGCGTCACATGCCCAGCTAATTCTTTGTTTTTAATTTTTTGTAGAGACGGGGGTCTCATTATGTAGCACAGGCCAGTCTCAAACTCCTGGTCTCAAGTGATCCTCTTACCTTGACCTCCCAAAGTGCTGGGATTATAGGTGCGAGCCACCCTGCTCAGCCCATTATTTAATTAATTAATTTATTTATTAATTTATGTATTTGTATATTTTTGAGACAGACTTTCCCTCTGTTACCCAGGCTGGAGTGCTGTAGAGCAATCTTGGCTCACTGTGACCTCCGCCTCCTGGGTTCAAGCAATTCTCCTACTTCAGATTCCCGAGTAGCTGGGATTACAGGTGCGTGCCACCACGCCCAGCTAATTTTTGTATTTTTATTAGAGACGGGGTTTCACCATGTTGGCCAGGCTGGTCTCGAACTCCCGATCTCAGGTGATCTGCCCACCTCGGCCTCCCAAAGTGCTGGGATTATAGGCGTGAGCCACTGTGCCCAGCCCCATTGTTATACTTTTAAAACTAAAGGCATTCCCCCATAGCTAGAGCTTTTATGGGCATCTGTCCAGCTGGTTCCTCTTTCATGTTTTTGGTTTAAATTTTTTTTTTCTCATTACATTTCCAAGGTTTCCCACCCTGTGGTTTCTTTTTTTTTTAGAGTCATTTGTTAAGATACAATTTACACATGGTAATGTTTACCATTTTAGTGCATAATTATAAGAATTTTGACACATGTATACAGTCATGTAACCACTGTCACACTCAACACATAGACTAGGCGGGGTGCCTTAGCTCACACCTGTAATCCCAGCACTTTGGGAAGCTGAGGTGGGTGGATTGCCTGAGTCCAGGAGTTTGAGACTAGGTTGGGCTACATAGTGAGACCCTGTCTCTACAAAAAATGAAAAAATAAGCCAGGCATGGTGGTGTACACCTGTAGTCCCAAGTACTTGGGAAACTGAGGTGGGAGGATCACTTGAGCCCAGAAGGTTGAGGCTGCAGAGCTGTGATCATACCACTGCATTCCAGCCTGGGTGACAGAGTGAGACTCTGTCTCAAAACAAACAAAAAAAAGATGTTTTACAATTCCATCACTACCTCAAGTTGACTTGTGTCCCTTCAGTCAGCCTTTTCCTCCAGCTACAGCCTCTGGCAACCACTGATTTATTTTCTGATTTATTTAGTTTTACCCTTTTCAGAATGTCATATAAATTGAATCATACAGCATGTAGCCTTTCAGTCTGACTTCTTTCATTTACCATAATCCATTTGTGATTCATCCATGTGTTGCATGTATCATTAGTTTATTCCTTTTTTTTTCTGACTAGGATTTCATTATATGGATGTTTCAAGTTTGTCGTTTATCTGCTTACCAGTTGAAGAACATTTGGTTGTTTCTAGTTTTTGATGATTACGAATAAAGCTGCTATAAACATTCACAAAGGTTTTTGGGCTGGGCACAATGACTCATGCCTGTAATCCCAGCACTTTGGGAGGCTGATGCAGGTGGATCGCTTGAGCTCAGGAGTTCGAGACCAGCTGGGCAACATGGTGAAACCCCATCTCTACAGAAAATACAAAAATTAGCTGGGTGTGGGTGGTACACGCCTGTAGTCCCAGCTACTTGGGAGGTTGAGGCGGGAGGATGGTTTGAGCCCAGGAGGCGGAGATTGCAGTGAGCCGAGATGGTGCCACTGCACTCCAACCTGGGTGACAGAGCAAGACCCTGACTCGAAAACAAAAAATGAAAAGATTGTTGTGTTTTGTTTTTTTGAAACAGGGTCTTGCTCTTTTGCCCAGGCTGGAGTGCAGTGGCGCCACCTTGGCTCACTGCTACCTCTGCCTCCCGGGCTCAAGCCATCCTCCCACCTCAGCCTCCCAAGTAGCTGGGATTATAGGCGAGTGCCACCTCGCCCAGCTAATTTTTGTATTTATAGTAGAGATGGGTGTTTGCCATGTTGGCCAGGCTGATCTTGAACTCCTGGGCTAAAGTGATCTGCCTGCTTTGGCCTCCCAGAATGCTGGGATTACAGGCATGAGCCACTGCACCTGGCAAAAAAGGTTTTTATGTGAAAATAAATTTTAATTTCCCTTGGGTAAATACTTAGGAATGAGATTTCTGGGTCATATGATTAATGTATATTTAACTTCATAAGAAACTGCTGCATTGTTTCCTAAAGTGGCTGTGCCATTTTGCATTCCCCCCAGCGAAGTATGAGCACTCCAGTTGCTTTGCATCCTTGTCTACATTTATTATTATCAATTTTATTTTTTGATCCATTCTAATAGGTACGTAGTAGTACCTTACTGTGGTTTAAATTTTCATTTCCCTAATGACTAACAATGCTTAATCTTGTTGACCATCTTTGCATGTGCTTACTGGTGATTTGTATGTCTTTAATGAAGTGTCTGTTCAAATCCTTTGTTCATTTTGGGGGGAAGATTTTTGTTGTCTTATTAAGTTTGGGATATATTCTGGGTTTTTTTTATCATTCCGGATACAAGTTCTTTATCTTTTTTTTTAACATTGTCTTTTGAAGAACAGAGTTTTAAATTTTGATATAGTTTGATTTATGTATTTTTTCATTTATGGATAATGCTTTTGTTATATCTAAGAAATCTTTGCTTAACTCAATGTATAATTTTCTTTCTTTTTTTTTTTCTTGAGACAGAGTCTCACTCTGTTGCCCAGGCTGGAGTGCAGTGGTGCGATCTTGGCTCACTGCAACCTCCGCCTCCTGGGCTCAAGTGATTCTCCTGCCTCAGCGTCCTAAGTAGCTGGATTACAGGTGCCCGCCACCGTGCCTGGCTAATTTTTGTATTTTTAGTGAGATGGGGTTTCACCATGTTGGCCAGGCTGGTCTTGAACTCCTGACCTCAGGTTATCCGCCTGCCTCAGCCTCCCAAAGTTCTGGGATTACAGGCATGAGCCACTGTGCCTGGCCCTCAGTGTATAATTTTCTGTTGCTACTGTGAATCACCACAAACTGAATGGCTTAAAACAACACACATTTATTATCTCACAGTTCTTTAGGTCAGAAATCCAGTTACAGGATGCTTCATCTGGTTCCTCTGCTTAGAGTCTCACCAGGCTGGAATCTGTGTCGGTAGGGCTGTTCTTTTTTAGAGGCTCTAGTGAGAGAACATGTTTCTAGACTCATTCTGATTGTTCAAGAATTCAGTTCCGTGCAGTTGCAGGAGTTCCTTTCCTTATTTGCTGTGGGCTAAGAATTCTCCCTTTCCAAAGGCCACCTGCATTCCCTGGCTCATGGCTGTCTTCAAGTCAGAGACAGCAGGTTGGATGTCTCTCATGCTTTGAATCTCTCCTGCCTCTTCTTCTGCTGGATCTGTCTTACTTAAAGTCAACTGATTATAGACTTTTATCACATTTACAAAATACCTTCACATCAATACACTTAGATTTATGTTTGATTGACTAACTGATGACTGTATCTCAGCCAACTTGACACATCAAAAAACCGTCATACACAGGATCACACGCATTTTCTCCCTTGCTATCTTCTAGAAGTTTTATAGTTTTATGTTTTACATTTAGGGCTATGGTCCATTTTGAGTTAATTTTTATATATAGTGTGAGGGATGGGTTAAGATTTGTCTCTTTGTATACGAATGTGTCTTTTAACCACTAAGAAGCCTTTTTTTTTTTTTTTGAGACAGAGTTTCACTTTTATCGCCCAGGCTGGAGTGTAATGGCGCAATCTTCACTCACTGCAGCCTCCACGGACCTCCCTGGTTCAAGCGATTCTTCTGTCTCAGCCTCCCGAGTAGCTGGGACTACAGGCGTGTGCCACCATGCCAAGCTAATTTTTATGTTTTTAGTAGAGACAGGGTTTCACCATGTTAGCCAGGCTGGTCTCCAACTCCTGACCTCAGGTGATCCACCCGCCTCAGTCTCCCAAAGTGCTGGGATTACAAGAGTGAGCTACCACGCCTGGCCCTAAGAAGCTTTTTTTACCAGTAAAATATACATTAATATGGTGGAACTTGATGCTAGTGGTTAGCAATCTACTACATAGCTCTTTTGATATTTAGAGCAGGAAGCTCAGCCTTTAATCACTGGCTGTGATGGATGCCACTTATCAGGCCTATGTTTTGCTGTGTCTCATTCTTGCAGATATCCTTCTTTCCAGAGTCAGGACAGCCAGAGTGCTTAAAGGAGATGAACCTAGAGTCAAAGAGTGGGGGCCGAGTTCAGAGACGTTCTGCCAAGATAGCTGTATACCACCTGCAGGAGCTGGCCTCTGCTGAACTGGCCAAGGAATGGCCCAAGAGGAAGGTGCTTCAGGACCTGGTACCTGATGATCGAAAGGTAAGGCAGAAGCATGTATCAATTTGGGAACCATTATGTCTAACGTTGTGCCTACTGTACACAGAGAAGTAAATGCACTTGAGTAAGTACGTGATAGGCAGTATTTTGTTTGTTTATCTTTGGAGATAGAGTACATCTGATCTAGCTTCGGTGTTTGGATTCAGTTAGGTTCTAGAGTGACAGTCTGTTTCATAAGTTCCTTAAAGAGCCCTCTTAATTCTGGACTACTTCCAGAGGGAACCTGAATTCTCAGATTAGATTTTTGTGTAATGTGTTTTTGTTTTGCTAGGTCATATGTAGTAGTTTATATTTAGTTGAGATAAATGGTTTCAGTTTGTTTTGTAGTAACAGAACTCCTCTCCCCCGCTTTTTTCAAAATAAAATCCTCTGCAAAACACCAGTATATAAAATAACTTAAAAACAGATTTGCTTTGAGTAGCTGTGAGTAGTGAGCCCAAAGCCTTGTCTACTTGGCCTTCTTCTTCTTGATACTTTTATTGTTCCCCTACATGGCCCCAAGCATACTTCTGAGGGGTGCAGAACCTGTTTGGAAGCCCTTGGATCTATTAGAATCTATTAGAATAGATCATAGAAGAAGGGGCCTTATTTAGCCAAAAGAAGACAAGGATATATGACTATCGGATAGTCTTGGGAACAGGTTGAAGGGATACATAATAAGGAGTAAGAGAGGAGCAAAGGGCCTCTTATTCTCCAGGGTATCAAGAAGTTCACATTTGGCATAGGGCTCTGACATACGTGAGAGGAATGTTATGTCTTATAAGAAAATAAGGCTGGGTACAGTGGCTCAAGGCTGTAATCCCAGTACTTTGGGAGGCTGAGGCGGGTGTATCATGAGGTCAAGAGATCGAGACCATCCTGGCCAACATGGTGAAACCCCCTCTCTACTAAAAATACAAAAATTAGCCTGGTGTGGTGGCAGGTGCCTGTAATCCCAGCTACTCAGGAGGCTGAGGCAGGAGAATCGCTTGAACCCGGGAGGTGGAGGTTGCAGTGAGCCAAGATTGGACCACTGCACTCCAGCCTGGGTGACAGAGTGAGACTCTGTCTCCAAAAAAAAAAAAAAAGGAAAAGAAAAGAAAAGAAGGTCAAACCCTAGTTTCTAACACTTATGTCTTTTTTGGTCTAAAAATTAGTCCAGAGTGGTAGGTGTGCACTCCTGGTGGACGCTACTGGTGTCCAAGGAGTTGGATTGTATTTTTGAATATTAGAGTATACTTTCTTGTTTTGGACTTATTTCTACATTTTTTTTTCCTGCTACAGGCTAAAGTACATGGCTATCTAAATCCAATTTAAATGTGGGTTTTGCACAGTGATATTTATCTCATGATATTACAGTCAGGTTTCAGTATGCATAGGATGTCATAAGGAAATTTAAATATTTGTTAACTGGCTGGGCCCAGTGGCTCACGCCTGTAATCCCAGCACTTTGGGAGGCTGAGGTGGGTGAAACACGAGGTCAGGAGTTCGAGACCAGCCTGGTCAACATGATGAAACCCCGTCTCTACTAAAAATATTTTTAAAATTAGTGGCTGGGCACAGTGGCTCACACCTGTAATCCCAGCAATTTAGGAGGCCGTGGTGGGCCGATCATCTGAGGTCAGCAGTTTGAGAACAGCCTGGCTAACATGGTGATACCCCTTCTCTATTAAAAATACAAAAATTAGCTGGACATGGAGGCGAGTGCCCGTAATCCCAGCTGCTTGGGAGGCTGAGGCAGAAGAATCGCTTGAACCTGGGAAGCAGAGATTGCAGTGAGCCAAGATCGTGCCATTGCACTCCAGCCTGGGCAACAAGAGCAGAAATCTGTCTCAAAAAAAAAAAAAAATTAGCCGGGTGGGACACACGTGTAGTCCCAGCTGTAGTCTCAGGTACTGGGGAGGCTGAGGCAGGAGAATCGTTTGAAACTGAGAGGCGGAGGTTGCAGTGAGCCAAGATCATGCCACTGCAATCTAGCCTGGGCCACAGAGCAAGACTTCATCTCAAAAAAAAAAATAATAAAAATAAATAAATAAATAAATATTTGTTGCTGGGCGCGGTGGCTCACGCCTGTAATCATAGCACTTTGGGAGTCCAAGGCGGGCGGATCACGAGGTCAGGAGATTGAGACCATCCTGGCTACCACAGTGAAACCCCATCTGTACTAAAAATACAAAAAATTAGCTGGGCATGGTGGTGCTTGCCTGTACTCTCAGCTACTTGGGAGGCTGAGGCAGGAGATTCACTTGAACCCGGGGGGCAGAGGTTGCAGTGAGCCGAGATTGTGCCACTGCACTCCAGCCTGGGTGACAGAGCAAGACTCCGTCTCAAAAAAAAAAAATAAATAAATAAATATTTGTTAACTCATTGATAAAGTTGGGTATTCTCATCTAGCAGAGGCTTTCCTAAAATCATCAAATAGGTTATATATGTGTATATGTGTATATATATGTGTGTGTATATGTGTGTGTGTGTATATATATATATATATATATATTTTTTTTTTTTTTTTTTTGAGATAGCGTCTCGCTCTGTCACCCAGGCTGGAGTGCTGGCATGATCTCGGTTCACTGCATCCTCTGCCTCCCAGGTTCAAGTGATTCTCATGCCTCAGCCTCCCAAGTAGCTGGGATTACGGGCACATACAACCATGCCTGGCTAATTTTTTGTAGAGATGGGTTTTGCCATGTTGCCCAGGCTGGTCTCAAACTCCTGAGCTCAGGCAATTCGCCTGCCTCGGCCTCCTGAAGTGCTAGGATTACAGGCGTGAGCTACTGTGCGTGGCCTGGTTTATATTTTTGACAGCGTATAGATAAAAGGCATTATTCTTTCTTAAATATAAAAATTTAATCTTTTTGAGTAGATAACATATTCTTCAAATGGTTCAAAAACTCAAAATGATGCTGAACATTGAATTAGCCCACTCCCACCTTGTCCTTGTTCTGTCCTGTCCCCATGGTTAACCATTCTTATTAGCTTCTTGTGCATCTTTCCACTGTTTCTTGATGTACATATAAGCAATGTATATTCTTTCTTAAAAACTTTTAATTTTGAAATAATTTTAGACTAGTTAGCAGAGTTTCCAAATGCTCTTCACCTAGCTTCTCCTAATGCCAACATCTTACATAACCATATCTTAGGATATTATCAGGATACCACATTTTATTTCATTTCTGTGTCTCCTTAGTCTCTTCCAATCTGTTATAGTTCCCCTGGCTTTGTCTTTTGTGTCCTTGATGCTGTTGAAGAGAACTGGCTGGTTATTTTGTAGAATGTTCCCCAGTGTGGATTTGCATGATACTTTCTCAAGATTAGGTTGAGAGTATCATGACTCTCAGTGGTATTCTTGGCAAGAATACCACTGAAGCAATGTTGGCCCTTCTCCATGTATCATATCAAAAGGTATATGATGTTGATATGTCTCTTACTGATGATGATAATTTTGATCAGTTGCTTAGGGTGTGTTTTCTAAGTATCTCAATGGCAAAACTACAATCTTCCCATTTGTAATTAGTGGATATTTTGTGGGGAGATGGAATATGCACATATCCTGTTTCTTATCATACTGTTGCCTTCTTAGATTAGCATCCATTGACAATATTTGCCAGTAGCATTTTTTTTTTTTTTTTTTTTGGAGACGGAGTCTCACTCTGTCACCCAGGCTGGAGTGCATTGGCGTGGTCTCGGCCCATTGCAACCTCCGCCTCCCGGGTTCAAGCAATTCTTCTGCCTCAGCTTCCTGAGTAGCTGGGACTACAGGTGTGCACCACCACGCCCGGCTAATTTTTGTAGTAACAGTAGAGACGGGGTTTCACCATATTGGCCAGGCTGGTCTCGAACTCCTGATCTTGTGATCTACCCCCTAGAGTGCTGGGATTACAGGCATGAACCACCGTGCGTGGCCGCCTGTAACAGTTATGCCTGTGATGTTTACATAATGATTTTCAGTTTCCATCGTTTTTTCTGTAATTATTGATTAGAACTGTACTGTGAAAAGATCTGTTGTTTTTCTCTATTTGTATAAGTAAAGACTCAATGATGTTTATTTTATTCCATGAGTTATAATCCAATGCTGTTATTATTTATTTTGCTGCTCAGTGTGTCCTGGATTTGGCAGTTGAGAGCTCTTTCAAGTGGGCTCCTGTGTCTTTTTGACATCCCCTATCCTTTTTTGAGAAGATTTTTTACTTTATGACATGATAAGACAGGCCGTAGGCTTATCTTCCATTTTTCCTGCCCCAACCCTGGAATCAACCATTTCTCTAAGGAATCCTGGTTCCTTTTATTAAAGAATATATTTAGAAGTGAACATTTAAGTGCTAGTTCTACTGGAGTGTCATTGTTTCTGTGCCTTCTTGGTGGATAGAGTTAGGATATAAAGGCATGTATAGTCATACATGCACACATACACATCCATATTTATTTTATGGCTGTCTGTATGTATATTAAAAGCCATGAGACCTTCATTTCCAATCCAACACCACAAGTTTCCTTCTAGCCTTCCTTTTTCCTTATTTGTAACTTCTTTCTCCAACAGTGAGAAACCCGGTTCTGATTATCCACAGTATATTTACTTATTTACTCAATTCTAGTAGTATATAAAATAGTTTCAGAATTACCAACTTATTCCCTTGTAAAAAACAAATTTTCTGTATTTGTGTGTACTTCTTTTCATCTTGAGCCTTACAGTATATAGTGAAAATAGTATTTTCCAAAGTTACTGAGGTTAGTTTTTTCTTCCCTGCCCCCATCATTGTGTCATTTATTTGTAATAGGTTCATGTGTTATTTTTATTAAGTTTTGGGTTTCCCCTACATCCTATTTAATGTAACTATTCATTTATTTTGGGAGTATATGAAACTACCATGGTTCTAAATCAGACCTATTCAAAGAGATATGTTCTGAGTCACTACTCCTCATCCCAACTATTCCATTCCCATTCCCCTTTTCTTTCTACTGTGTTCCCACCTACCTCCAAAGATAACCAAACTCATTCGTTTTTAGTTTATCCTTCCTGTATTTTTATGTGATGGATCATCAGATACATGTATATTTTCTTATATCCCCTTCTTTCTTACTACAGATAATTTTTTTGATACTCTGCTTTATTTCACTTAATAATATAGTTGTGGCCAGGTGTAGTGGCTCACACCTGTAATCCCAGCACTTTGGGAGGCCGAGGCAGGCAGATCATGAGGTCAAGAGATTGAGACCATCCTGGCCAACATGGTGAAACCCTGTCTCTACTAAAAATACAAAAATTAGCTGGGCATGGTGGCGCACACCTGTAGTCCTAGCTACTTGGGAGGCTGAGACAGGAGAATAGCTTGAACCTGGAAGGCGGAGGTTGCATTGAGCCAAGATAGCACCACTGGACTCCAGCCTGGGCAACAGAGCGAGACTCCATCTCAAAAAAAAAAAAAATTTATATATATATACAGTTGTCCCTCAGTACATGTGGGGCATTTGTTCCAGGACCTCTGTGAATACCCAAATTTGTGCATACTTAAGTTCCGCAGTCAGCCCTGCCAAGCCTGTGTATATGAAAAGTGGTCTTCTGTATAGATGGGTTTTGTGTACTGAGAATACAGTATGCTTGATCCTTGTTTGGTTGAAAAAATCCACATATAAGTGGACCTGCACAGTTCAAACTCATGTTGTTCAAGGGTCAACTGTGTAACCTGGAAATAACTCCACATGTGTTCATAGAAATCATCCTCATCTTTTTTATAGCTGGATAGTATTTCATTTACATAAATGTGATAGTTTATTACTATTACTAATGTGATAGTTTATTACTATCATATTTATGATAGTAAATATGTATCATATATGATACATTTATAATTATATTTATATAAACTATGTACTATGGAGCTGTAAAAAAGATTTTAGATAGGCCCATTTACACTAGCTTCAGAGGAGACTAAATGCTTATAAATAAAGCCACTTCTGTACTCTATAAAAGTATTGTGTACCCTATTATTTTATAGATTTACCAGAGGTTCTTCGGGCTGCCTTCCTTACTTCCTCCATTACCTTTATGGGCTTTGGGTGTGTTTTTTTGTCGCAGAGAATCAGCTTCTTTTCAGACACTTCCATTGTCAAAGCAGAAAGATTGTTTACTCACCAGAAATATAGCTATTTACCCATGGTGGACTTTGCAAGAACTGTCTGTGCAGGTTGCTCTCTCCTCTCTGGAAACTCTAGTTGTAGTTGTAAGGAGAGATCAACTCACGTCAAAGCCTGTAAAAAGAAGTGCTAGAAATAATTCTACTTTTGAAATATAAGCAGATATTATGTATTCTATTATGTGATTTCTGTCACATCCCTGTTTTATGTTGAACCTTAATTTTTTTGTTTTAGAATTTTAAAAATACCAAAATTACCATGTTATAATTGAAGAAAAATTAGAAATGCAGATAAATAGGAAAAAATATTAAAATGATTCAAAATCCTACCAGAGATGTAGTCCCAGCTACTCGGGAGGCTGAGGCAGGAGAATGGCGTGAACCCAGGAGGCGGAGCTTGCAGTGAGCCGAGATCGTGCCACTGCACTCCAGCCTGGGCGACAGAGCGAGACTCCATCTCAAAAAAAAAAAAAAAAAAAATTCTACCAGAGAATACCACTGTTAATATTTTGATTTATACACTTCTAACCTTTTACTCATCTACATTTATTTCTATGACTGAGTACACGAATGCGAATTTGTATCCCTCTCTTTTTTTAAATTTATTTTTTTCTTTCCTAATCATTAGAACCTATGAATCTTTCTTTTTTAACACGTATTTTAATTCTATGTAGTACTCTGTAGCTTTTTTTTCTTTTTAAACTGTAGGTGAAGTATTATATCTGAGTCTCTTGTCCTCTGTTAAAAATCAAACTTTTCTAAGACAAACAATAGACCATTACACTTATCAGTTTCAGGTACTTTATAGGGTCTTATATCTTACAGTTTTTTTGTGTACAAGAGTATAGATTTCAGAATTATATAACCTAAAGAGTTGGGTGTGAAACTTTTGGGATATTTTGATTGGGAGTTGTATTTATCTAATGTTTCTGGTTGTCTTGTCTTGTAGTTAAAATATACTCGTCCAGGGCTACCTACCTTCAGCCAGGAAGTACTACATAAATGGAAGACAGATATCAAGAAATATCATCGTATTCAGTGTCCTAACCAGGTGGTTCTTTCTCATTCATTTATTCAGTAAATGTTTATCAAGCATCTGCTCTTGCTTCTGTTATTTATTCCTTCACGACAAAGTACCTGAACCTCAGTGGCTTAAAACAATTATTTTATTTGTTCACAATTCCATAGAGCAATAATTCTGTAAAGGCTCAGGAGGGCAGTTCTCCTGCGATACGTAGCATCAGCTGGAATCGCTCATAAAAGTGCGTTCAACTGGAAACTCAGACTGGAATGTTCAAGATGGTTTCTGTGCAGCTGCATTTATCTGGGAGCTTGGCTGTCCATATGGCCTCTCTCTCTAGCAGAGTAGTTGGGCTACCAGCAGGGTACACAGTGACTGACTTCTCAGAGAATATTTTGAGATCATGAAAGCAGGGCTGCAGATCTCTTAAAATCTAGCTTCAGAATTTGCACAGCATCACTTCCATGGTGTTTCATTGATCAAAGGAATCATGGGACTAACCCAGATTCACAGGAAGGGTAAATAGACGCCACTTCCTGATGGCAAGAGTGGAAGAGAATTTGCAGCCATCTTTATTTTTACGATTCTAAAAATATTTTTATTTTCTAGAGTCAAGATGAGGGAGAGAGCCATCTTTAAACTATCACAGCTATAGTAGATTCAGTACTTTGCAGAGGAGTAAATATAAAAGAAGTGGGAACACATTTGCACTAAATAAAGCAGATTTAAAAAAAAACTATATAATTTTCTGTGTTTCTCTTAAGTGTCAGAGAAAGTACTGAGGGAAGGAAATGGCTTAATCTTTCCTAAACAACTTGTTCACCTTCTGTTTCTTTTCTTTTTACCTTTCCTTGGCTTTCCTTCTTTTGCGGCTTGCATGTATATTCTTTTTTCGTTTGTTTTGTGGCACAAATTATTGGTTTTCTTCCTTCAAATGTGGAGTTGGTCAGTGTAAATGGCCAGATTGTTCAGAGAAGGGAGCTATTTGGCATAGTCTTCACACTATTTCTTCTCTTTTGCAGGGCTGTGAGGCTGTCTACAGCAGTGTATCTGGCCTTAAAGCTCACCTGGGCTCTTGTACATTGGTTTGTAACTTTTTAAACTTACTATCTTAACATGTCCTCTAAAATAGTCTGACATGGAAGAGAATTCAGTTTAGGTGAACAGCTAGTTGTCCTGTTTACCATTATCTTCAGAGGCTGCTTTAGATTTTTATGTCTCTAAGATTCTTGGTCTGGTATTGGGTGGGATGCCAGGGCATGTCCAAGACTTAGAAAAGATCACCATAGTCACAAGTCATTATCAATTTAAAGGAATTGGAAGAAACATATATTTGTTCTGAGTTCCTATCCCTGAATTTTAAGAGATTCAGCTCCTTGCATTTGAGCCTCTCCTACACTGGGCCTGCCCTGTTTAGGTGGGCCTAAAACTTTGTAGAATCACCTTACATGTGCTTACCTGGATTGGTAAAGATCCTCTATACCCATCTGAACCATACTGGCCTCTCGGGATGGGAGGTGGGATAGGGTGTCAGGCTAACAGCCATTCACCTCACTGAATCTTTTCCATGTTGACCCAGGTGTCCTACAACCTACCAGCCATGGGAATTGCTGCCATTTTCCAATCTCCTCACACAAAATGAGCACCATGGAAACCTGAAGCTTCAGGAGGGGAGAGAAGTCTCAGTTCAAGGCAACAAGGGAGTTGTAGGCATCTAAACCAGATCTGTCCAGGAATGCTTAGGAGTTTGTCATCTTGATCCTAGTTTCTGAGTCCTTAAACTAGGTATTACGGATGGTACTCTTCTAATTCTGGATTTTGAAGGCACTTTTTGCGACAGTAGATCATAGTGGGAAGAATTGTACATTGGTGCCTCTGGTGAATTTTGGGCATTTGATCATTTTGGGGGAGGAACCAAGACAACCTGGAAGTGAAGTGAAAGGAACATAGGAAGGTAGAAAGATGTGGCATATTACCTGAGAAAAAGTAGGAGACTTTCAGGTTGTGTTGAAGTAGGGTGGGTGATTGGAACAGAATTGCACTAGGATGGATTTATGTTGATAATCATCCATCCAAGCTGGTTTTCCTAAATCTATTACTAAATTGGATCTTTTTCCTTCTTATCTTTGCTGAAGTAGAATTCCCTCTTTTCATCTCTAACAATCCCTACACATAGCCCAGTTATGTTGCTGAATTTACCAGTAATTCTTTTTTGTTTCTCTCTTGGAAATAGGGAAACTTTGTGGCTGGAAAATACAAATGTCTTCTATGTCAGAAAGAATTTGTGTCAGAGAGTGGTGTCAAGTATCACATCAACTCTGTCCATGCTGAGGTGAGGTTTTTGTAATCCTGTGGGCCTGATATGTAAGCCACAAGAGAGGTAGACTTTGTCCCTATTGTTATGGACTAAGGCTGTCAAGGAAAGTATCTCTAAAGTGGTTACCAGAGCCATTAGAGTTAAAATATTCTCTAAACTTAGATATATAATTGTATTTTTCTGTGAAAGTATTTGAAGTCACTGTTGAGGGGTGGGCGGGGTGGCTCATGCCTCTAATCCCAGCACTTTGGGAGGCCAAGGCAGGAGGATCACTTGAACCCAGGAGTTTGAGGCTGCAGTGAGTTGGTTGCGCTATTGCACTCCAGCCTAGGCAACAGAGATCCTGACTCAAAAAAAAAAAAAAAAAAAAAAAATCACTGTGACTGTAAGCATCCTTGAACTCTTTTTTTTTTTTTTTAGACAGAGTCTCGCTCTGTTGCCCAATCTGGAGGGCTCACTGCAACCTCCACCTCTCGGGTTCAAGCAATACTCCCTGAGTAGCTGAGATTACAGGCACCTGCCACCATGCCTGGCTAATTTTTGTATTTTCAGTAGAGATGGGATTTTGCCATGTTGGCCAGGCTGGTCTTGAACTCCTGACTTCAGGTGATTCACTTGCCTTGGCCTCCCAAAGTGCTAGGATTACAGGTGTGAGCCACCATGCCCGGCCTGAACTCTTCTAATTCCTTTAAATCCAATTAAGTCAAATGTTTGGGAACCAGATTGAGTTTACATGTTTGAAATTCTTATTTCACAGTGATCTCTATACATTCATGCCTTCTAGCATTCTAATGTCTTCCAGCAACCCATTTTTAATGCTGTTTAAAATACTGGATAAAACAACTAAAGGACATTATTGAGACAGTTGGGGAAATTTGAATGCTGACTATATTAAATAATAGTATTGTGTCAGTGTTAACATTCCCAAAGGTGATAGTTGTAGTCATGCAGGAGAATGCCCTTGTTCTTAGGCAGATATATGCCAAAGTGTTTAGGGATGAAGTATTATGATGTCTGCAACTAACTTGCACATAGTTCAGCAAAAGAAAGAAGGAGGGAAGAAGGAAGAGAGGAAGGAAAGAAATTAACAGTGGTAAATTTGATTGTTCATTGAACTGTTGCAACTTTTCTGAAGGTTTGTAATTTTTCAAAATAAAATTTTAAAATTGTGTATAAAAATGCTTTAAAGTTCAGAAGGTCAAGGGTTTTCTCTTGGGGAAGGTTTTTTAGTAATACAGGTGAACAGAGAAATCGTTTATGATATAATTAAATAGTCCTACTACAACAGCTTAGGAATACAATTTGCATTCTCTTGGAATATCTCACTGCAGAAACTATTGCTGCCTGATGTGGAAAAATAAAGGGAATACCTTTATTTATTTTCTGCCCTCAAATTTGATAGTACTTAACAATGTGAGCTTTAATTACTTCCATAAAATTTGGTTTCTGTTGCTTTACTGGCATAAGCTTTCAGAATCCCTAACCAAAGCCTGAGATGTCTTCTGAAGGCAGTCATATCTTTTTAGTAATAATAGCATATCTTTTTTTGCTTTAGGAAGTATTTAAAAGGTAATTATCGGCCAGGCACGGTGGCTCACGCCTGTAATCCCAGCACTTTGGGAGGCCGAGGCGGGCAGATCACCTGAGGTCAGGAGTTCAAGACCAGCCTGGCCATCATGGTGAAACCCCGTCTCTACTAAAAAGTTAGCTGGGTGTGGTGGCGGGCACCTGTAATCCCAGCTACTTGGGAGGCTGAGGCAGGAGATTTGCTTGAACCCGGGAGACGGAGGTTGCAGTGAGCCGAGATTGCGCCACTGCACTCCAGCCTGGGCAACAGAGCAAGACTCTGTTAAAAAAAAAAAAGGTAATTATCTCCTGACAAAATCTGGCCTTTATATAGTTAAATGGTTTGTCTATTTTCTTCCTAAAAAGTTAAAACCAACAGAATTGGAACCAACAAATTTCACTTGGTTTGGGGCATGCTCCCAGGCATTTGTTTATTGATTTATGCCTCTATGAATTTTGTGGGTGGTAAAACATCATTACCCTGTTTCTTCCTCCCTCCATCACATTTTCTTACACTACTTTTTTTTTTTTAACAGAAAATTTCAAACACATGAAAGTAGAGAAAATAGCATAATGAACCCAGTATGCTGTCAGCCATCCTCAGCAATCATCAGTGTATGGCCAATCTTGTGTCATTTATAACCTCACTTTTCTCCTCCCTTAAAGGCTTACTTTAAAGCAAATTCCACATAAAATTTCAGCTGTAAGTGCTTCTTTCAATATATATCTGTAAGAGATAAGGACTTTTGAAAACATATGACCACAAACATCATTATACCTAAAAAAGTTAAGAATTTTAATATTATCATATGTCTAGTTATTATTTAAATTTCCCTGATTATCTTATAATGTTTTTTCAGAGTTGATTTTTCAAATTAGGATCTAAAACAAGGTCTAAATATTGCATTTGTTTGTTTTAATCTAGAGCAGCACTATCCAAAAAAATGTACTGTGAGCCATGTATATAATTTAAAATTTTCTAGTAGCCACATTAAAAAAGTATTTTAAAAGATGAAATTAATGTTAATAATTAAGCCCAATATATCTAAAATTATTTTTAACATTAAATCAATAAATTATTGAGATATTTTACATTTTTTTCATAACAAGTCTTTGAGATTTGTTGTATATTTTACATGAAAGCATATCTTAATTTGTTCTACTCACATTTAAACACATCACTTACCACATGTGGCTAGTGGCTATCTCATTGCATGGTGCAAGACTAAAAGCTTCCTCTTCTTTTTTACAAATTTGCCATTTATTGAAGAAACCGGATCACTTGTCACATACATGTACCCACATTCTGGAATTTTGCTGATTGCACCCTATGATAGTATTCCTGTATTCTGGCTATTTCCTTTTTTGCTTTTTGTTGTTGTTGTTGTTTGTTTTTGAGGTACAGGGACCACTGCAGTGGAGTCTTGCAGTGGGGCAGAGAGATTGGGCTCAACTCCCTATTCTGGCTTTTCCTATGAATTGGTAGATTTAGAAGATTGAACAGATCACTTGATAAGATTGAAGTTCTTTCTTTTTTGGCAAAAATACTTTATAATTGGATTTCATGTCCCCTACCCCTTAATTTTTTAAAGTGAGCCTCGAAAATGTTAAGTAATTCGCCCATGGTCACGTATCTAGAAACAGAGCTGGGATTTGCACCCAGGGGTCTGGCTGCAAAATTTATGCTCTTAGTTACGATGCCGTCATGGAATAAAAATCTCCTATGGCTCAGTGTGTTACATCTCATGATGAGATTTATACTCAGGAGATATAAGAGTGGGATGATGCTAAGTAAACAGACTTTGTAGATCATTTATTAAAGTCCCTAGAATTACGCCTTACAAAATATGTGCTTATAATAGCTGCTCTGTGTTGGATTTCTCCATCTTAAAATATAGAATCCTGAGGTATGGTTCCATATCTGTTTCCTTCTTACTGTGTTCTGCCCTAATCATGCCTTTTTTCCATTCTTCCTCCACCTTTCTTTATGTTTGTTCTTCACTATATTTTCGACTGGATGACATTTCTATTTTGCCTCTCTAGGACTGGTTCGTTGTAAACCCAACAACAACCAAAAGCTTTGAAAAGCTGATGAAGATAAAGCAGCGGCAGCAAGAAGAAGAAAAGCGGAGGCAGCAGCACAGGAGCAGAAGGTCTCTAAGAAGGCGGCAGCAGCCTGGCATTGAGCTTCCCGAGACAGAGCTGAGTCTTAGAGTAGGGAAGGATCAGAGGAGGAATAATGAGGAACTGGTAGTGTCAGCCTCCTGTAAGGAACCAGAGCAGGAGCCAGTGCCAGCACAGTTCCAGAAAGTAAAGCCCCCAAAGACTAATCATAAACGAGGAAGGAAATAGGCAGTCAGTGTAAAAGTGCTCCTAGGAAAGCAGATGTGATGCTGTTGTCACGGGGACCTGTGCTGGGAGGACTGAGTGAAGATTCTTTCAGCTGTTTGTGTAAGGCTGTGACTTTCTCAGCTCCTTCCTCCTGTGTAAATTTCACTGTCTTCCCTTCTTACACTTTGATTCCCCCTCCCCTTTTAGTAGGTTTTCCTGCTATTCCTCCTCAAGTCCTCTTGTTTTTTTATCTTGCCCAAAGAGCTCCCTCTCAAGGCCAACTATAGGCTCCTCTTGCCCTGTACAAAACTAAGAAACCTCTTTGGTTGTCCTTTCCTTCCTGGGGTATAGAATGTTCTTGGAAGCTCCATTGATTTAGTAGCTGCTCCATCATCTAGCTTGTGAAACCATTCCAAACTAATTTTTTAAAACCATAACTGATTTGTCATTTTGTATTTGTGATATAACAAGTCTAGAAGCTAGAAGTGTTGTCATTCACATAATAAGATTACTCTGTCTCCTTGGGAAAAAAACTTTATGGAGGCTGTTTGTCCTCTCAATATGGTTTTAAGATTGAAAGTAAGAAAACGGATTTAGGATGAAAACTCTAGAACTACCCTATGCTGTTTATACTGGGAAATGCTTTGTACCAAGTAGCAGTGACTAGACCCACAGACATGAAAAGCAACCTTAGGAGTAAAGTGACCCAAACATTAAAATGACAGGAAAGAGAAAGTAGAAGCAGCAATAAATACTGCCCCAACTTTCCTGGAGCCCGAGGCCTCATCCATAGCTATGATCACTTGCCCTCTGAAGCTTATTTTTGCTTCTTTGGTTTTAAGAATTGAGAAATATCACATTGCCCCTGATGTTTTGACAGTCTCCTAGTGCTCCTGGTAGTGCCACTAAGGGAAAACCAAGGTGCGCATTCCTTCTCCCTGGACTTTACCTTACTTGTTAGTCTACGCCCCACTGTTTTCACCCATCCCCTTAGCCAACCTCTGTCTTTTTGAATTTTCTGAGAATATTGTCCTATCCTCTTTTATATATGGAGTTCTCTCCTCTTTATATCCTGAGACTTTGACACCAGATGTAGATATTTATCTGGAGCTGGAAAGAAAAATTCTTTTTCTGTACCTCATGCCTATCTGGTAATGTTTAATGGGTTATTTCTCTTTGAGGGTGGCTTTCTCTGGAACATTGGTTAGAGCAGGTTTGTTGTCGTGTTTCTGGATTCTCTTCCCCATTTTGCGTAAATATTGGTCTTATATATTCTTGCCTATTTTGTGGCATATGCCACATAAAAAATGAACCCTGATACAGACAAGTACTACCTTTTCAAATTCTGAAAGGCTATTACCACTTTAACTCTTTGTGCTCCTCCAAATAGCTTTAAAATGTGGGCTTTTGTGAAGACCACTTTCAAACAAGGGAGCACTGAAACCTGAATTGGATACTGCCAGAATAGGTAGTTTTGAAACAAGTTAAGGACATGGTATATGCACTCTGCATTTTCATTGGCAGTGTGCCCTTAAAGCCCTTTCAGTAGATGAGGGTTGTCAGGGAGGAGAAATGAAGAAGCTATGTTAATTTCTGGTGAGTAAGACCTGGGGAATGTTTGGCAATGACAAAAGAAATAAATGACTCTCAGAAAGATGTTTCCAGTGTTCTTTGACGCCGACCTGCTGCATGACTCCTTGACACTGTATGGGGGTAAGAAGATGGCTAGAGATGGGGGTGAGTTTGAAATAAATTCCACATGCAGTTGTCTCAGTAGTTCTTTGGTTCATGAATTATGCTGGTTAAAATGAGTAGTTTGAGATTAAAGTGAATTAGTATAGGAAACTTGCCCAGTTTCATCCAGGGACCTCTTGCAGGCATTCCTTTCGTTTTTCCTGACCAAGACCAGGGATCAGCAGGACTCAGTATAGACTATTCTAATCACAGTATTGAGTTTTAAAGTTTTTTTTAAAAAAAATTCATTAGACTAACAAACTAAGTTTGACAGTATTATGAACTTTCATACATGGTTTGGAATGCAAATTGGTACAATCACTTCAAAAGTGATTTGGCAGTATCTAGCAGAGTTGAAGATATGTACCCGAAGACTTAGCAGTTTCTCTCCTGGGTATACACAGAGCAACTCCTTTTGTCTAGGCGTACCAAGAGACACAAAAAAGAATGATTATTGCAGTACAGTTTACAATAGAGAAATACTGAAAACAAGTATCAGAGATCTACTTTCACCTTTGCAAGTTATGGGATTATAGAACAAATGGCTAGACTGTATATTTCCCAGTTATCCCCCTTCCCTCCACTCTCTCTAGTGAAGGAGAAGCCAGCTAACTCCTTTCCCATGGAATGTGAGTGGAGTGATGAATGCCACTTGCAGGTTAGAACTTTTGAGTGGGTGTACCTCCAAGCTTTCTTTACCCTTCTTCTGGCTAAATGCAGATGATGATGGGGCCCTAGGAGATGGAAGAACACAAAATGGAAGCTATCTTGACTCCCTGAATCACCTGTTGAAGGAGAGCCACTTGCCAACCAGGAACATGTATCTGAGACTATTAAGTGAGCAAGAAATAAATGTCTGTTATTTGAGACATTATACATTCTTGGGTCTCTGTTAGCCTACTCTAATACACAATAATTATCCATTATCAGAATGGATAAATTGCGATATAGTCATACAGTAGAATACTATACAAGCTATAAAATTGAGTAGGGTTTCTTGTATCATCATGAATATGTCTCAATGTCTGGGGCCCGGCACGGTGGCTCACACCTGTAATCCTAACGTTTTGGGAGGCTGAGGCTGGAGGATCGCTTGAGCTCAGGAGTTCTAGACCAACCTGGGCAACGTGATGAAATCTCATCTCTACAAAAAAATTTAAAAAAGTAGCTGGGCATTGTGGTGTGCACCTATAGTCCCAGCTAGTTGGGAGGCCGAGATGGGAGAACTGCTTGGGTCCAGGAGGTCAAGATGCTGCTATGAGCTGTGATCACACTACTGCACTCCAGCCTGCGTGACACAGTGAGACCGTCTAAAAAAATATAAAGAATATTCTGCACATCTCCTTAAAAGAGAACATTTTAGAAATTTACTCTTGCTTCATCTCTCTCTTCTTATAGCAAATCCATTAGCAAGTCCTGCCTACCACCAACTACATTTTGAATCTGTTCACTCTACTTCTGCCATTCCAATCTAAGCCATCATTACCTCTTGCCTAGACTACAGTATCTTCCTATTTGGTTTCCTTCCACTTTTTTCTGGCTTGGATACACTCCACATAACAGCTGTAGTTTTTAAAATTAGGTAAATCAGACCTCATTCACCTGCTAAAGGCCCTCGGTGCCTAAACTCCTGCTAGCCTTAATAGCCTCATCTTCCTTTCCTCCACTCATGTTCTGTGACCATTCCTCAACTATACTTTACATACACATCTTTCTGTTCCTTGAACCTACCAAGCTTATTGCCATCTTAAGGCATTTGCATTCACTGTTGCCTCTGCCTAGACTAGTTTCTTCCCCAGTTTTTGCATTGTAGGCTTCATTTTAGCAATCATAGGTCTTAAATTTCACCTCAGAGGTCTTTTCCATCTAAACTCACTTTCTGTAACATAACCCTGTGTAATTTTCTAAATAGCAAAGCAGACAAAATGCAGATTGAAATCTTAGTTGGCCAACTTGCTGCTCACTTAGAGGTATGGATTTCAAGGTATGAAATCAGTTATCATTCAACTTTTAATGTCTTCAAGCCCTCACTCTGGAAGGGAAAGCCACAGGCAGTATACCATATCCATTACCTGGGATGATAAGTAAAAATGAACTGAGATCAGGTGGAAGTTACCCACTCTTGAATTAGATAATTGGGACACCAGTGGCAGGAGGGGAATTAACAGAACTAATATGCTTCCTACTTTCCAACTTTTTATCAGCCTTAGAAATATATTGTCTTAGGGTTTTTACGTCCACAGAGACTAAGCCTTCAAGTTTGTCTTGGATACCATGCTTTCCTTGTTCAGTGTTTCTGTATTTTCAGCTCACAAATTGAGATTTAGGTTAAAGTACCTGTATGCTAAAATCCTAATTTCTGCATTAAAACTAGTTTTTATTATTTGCACATGTGAATAAGACATTTAAGAGTGGTAACAGAAGAGTGATGAAGTAGGAAATGTGTTACATTGGAACAGTAATAAAATCAGTGGATAAATGTTTTTATTTAATAACATTGTTTAATAAAAAACTACATATTTAACAGAAAAGTTGTTAAAGCTACAAGGTAAAGGCACATTGAAGGAGAATCCTTTTTAAATCCAATTTTCAGGGAATTCACTTTACATGTAAATAAAGCAGAAAATGCAGGAAAATTATTTTGAAGTTTTTCATCACTTAACAATTTCTGGGAAACAAAGTTCATCCTATTTTCCCATAGAGGACCCCTGTTAAAATATAAGATTATATTCCCCTATACTAGGATTCAGCATTCAAATAAATCACTAGTCCAACTTCAATGTCGTAGAACCCCCAAAAAATATAACTATCCTAAAAATATATAATTTAAAATATAATTTATAGTTATACTAAATGGGAATAAACATATGGCACACATTAATTACAAAGGATACTTCATGTACTAGAAAGTGCACCTGTAAGAAAATTAATAAATGACCTAAAACTAAAGCATTTAGGATAACAAACATCATTTTACTTGCTATCTTTTAGAATGCTGCTAGGGAAATCGATGGCACTTAAAAAAAAAGTTGTCCAAATATTTCAACTTTTTTTGGATACGTTTTCCTGAAATAAGTGGAGGCATTCAGTCACCTCAATGCCACAGGTGTTTCTTCAAATAAAACATTTTCAAAAGTAAGAGCTGACCTAATATATGTCTCCTTCATCTTTTCCTACCTTCTCAATTAAACTTGTAGGGGCTTAGCATCAGATGAAAGGTCACTCTGCCTAGCACTTACTGGACTTGCTGTTATCAGAATGCTTTTTCACTCATGAGAAAACTAGGAGCTACCTGGTCACTGGCACAAACTCACAAAGAGCTTGTAAAAACTGCTTTTGTCTGCTAAGTTGGTCAAAAGGAATGAGGATAAACTGATACTGGTTATTTACTGAGCAGAACGCTATTCAAAGTCTATTTGGAATGCTATCCTTAAAGGTACTTTCTCTATAAAGAAATACAATTTAGCTAGATGAAATAAATCACAACTGTTTTCACTTCCTTAGGTTGGTTTCCTTTAGCTAGTTTGATGTATGGTAAATGGCTAGGTTAGGGTCAGTGTTAGGTTAACTGGAGGTTTGTGGAATAGCTTATTAACAAGAGTATTTAAAGAAAAAGCTAGTTAAGGGAAGCTGGTTACCAAATATCTAGTAGGACTGTTGGATAAAACCATCTAATCCTTCACTCCAACACATCATGATGGAGATTTTACAATAGCAATCTGGAATCCAAAAGCCTTTCTAACCAGGTTAATGTAGCACTTAAGAGTACTTGCTCCAGTTCTTATTTAATCAGTGTTATTTTAGAAGTTACTTTGGATTAATCCTTGATTTGGTGCCTTGGGGAAGACTGGGTGTGGTCTTTGGAACATCCTGTCTATTTAGGCACTGATTATGACTTCCTTGCAGTCTCTGCCTCGCCTGGATTAAGGACTCCAGATACCACTGTTCGTGCTGCAGCTGCTGCTTCCTGTTTTCTAAGTGGCTTTGAGTAGCCGTTAGTTTCTGGGCTTGCTCGATTAGCTGCAGTAATTCCTTCTTGAACTGCTGGTTCTCTCTGTTGATGCCACAGGAGTATTCAAAAATAAACCGCTTTGCTGCCAACTTCAAGGCCTGGGCCTTCACATTAAGCTCTCTTCTTTTTCTCTTTCCCAGTAGCCTCCTGTCTGGCTCGCTCAGTTGTTTCTCCAGTAATCTTTTCTCCTGGAGGAGCTGGGCCTGTACTTCCCGTGTCTTTGCAGCTGTCTCAGCTTGGACTTTCTTTGTCTCCTCCTGTAATGTCTGTATTTCTTTCTCCTGCTTTTCCTTTAATATAGCAATGTCCCTCATTGCCTGCAACTTCCGCTTCAAACTGGATTGGATATTTTCCTTTTGCAAGAGCGCTGTTTTAAGCACTGAAATTTGTTCTGCATATCTGGAGGCTGATTCTTGTCTTCTTCGTTCAATCTCTCCACTTTTTTGTAAATAGCTGTTCCATACCTTCTCAGGTTGCTCTGTGTACTCTTCAGTTTTGTTAGTCAGGTATTCCAGAAAGAATCTGTTTTCAGCCTGGACAAGTAACTTTTCTCGGTGTAGCTCCCTGGATTCCTCCAGTAGCTGTTTCCGCTGGGTTTGAGCTTGTTTTATATGCTTGTTCAGATCCGTCATTTCCGCCACTATCTTTTCTTTAAGCCTTGTCTCTACCTTTGTTAGCTTCTCTGGCTTGACAAAATTATTTATTAGACTATGATACGGTGGAAGGAGCCTTCTGGGGCCCTCAGCAAACCTGAAAGAACAAACGAGACATTCCTCTGTCAGTTAATGAAACTTTAGGAAGTAAGTGCACAACTGTCCTTCATTCATACAAGAGAATATTTCTGAGCACCAGAATGTTCCAGACATTACGCAAGGTGTGGGGAATCCAGCTAGTGGTAAAGGATGAGGAATGTAGCTCGTCATTTACAACGTGCATTCACTACAACCCTGGGAGGTATTACCTCAGTTTTAAAAAAGGAGAAAACAGGTTCAGAGAGTTTAAGTGACTTGCCCATGACTCACACCACTAGCAAGTGGCAGAGCCTGGGTATTAAAGCCAGATCTTATGACTTACTGAACACTGTTCGCAGCTACAAAGAGTCACAGAAACAGACTGGGTGGTCAGGAGTAGAAATAATTTTCTAGGCTCTTTCATCATCTTTCCTGAGTTTCTGAGGGACCTTCAGTGACGAGGAAGCTCCCCTCCAGTACCTACTTGCACCTGGAATCCAAGCATTCATCCTGAAGGTCACGGCAACTGTGTAGTTCACTGAGGGTGACTGCCAAGGAATGAGCGCTAGCATCAGGAACCTGCGTCTGCAACTCGCGGCAACAATGTGCAAGTGTGGAAAGCTCCCGTAGTTTATTCTTTCGGTGCTCAAAGGGTCTCGGTGCTGCCCAGCAACCCTGGAGACTGCACCCTGCTCCAGTCCCGGCTGGTCCAGCCCTGAGCTGTTTAACCGCCTCGGCTACCGAATAAGCCCGAGCAGCCGGTCCTCCAGTGGCTCCGCTCCCCGTTCTCTGTGGGCTCAAAATGACAGGCATGCTCCTCGTTTCCTTGCTGTGTGAGCCCTGCCCTCGGGACCCCATCTCTTCTGGCCTTCCTCCGGGAGACAAAAGCCCTCCCAGGCTGCAGAGATCAGCGCCCTTTTCCTAGCTCCCTTCAGCCTTCCTCTCGCTTGCTCAGCGCCCCCACTTCCTCGCCACTGTCACTAGTTGACTCACCAGCCCTGCCCGACGCTAAGAAGATGCCCTGGCAACCGCCGCGCCCCTTCACCCGCTCCTTTCTGACGCTGTGGTGGTTTTCGTTCGCAGCCCAGAACATTGCGGAAGTTTCTCTACCCATGCGGTGTCTCTATGGTCGGGTGGGTGGGGCCAGGAGGAAGATGGCGGCGTCCGCAGCTGCCGCTGAGCCCCAGGCTTCTGGGGGTCCGCAGCACCCAGTGTGTCTGTTGGTGTTGGGAATGGCGGGATCCGGGAAAACCACTTTTGTACAGGTGACGTACACAGCATGGGTGTAGTAGGGGAGCGCAGAAGGTTGCCTCCGGCAGGCGGAAGGCCAGGAAGAAAGGGAGGGAGGTCTTCCAGGATTTGGAGGGTACCGGCGCATGGCTTTCGGGGGCTTCCCATCAACTTTAGTTCCTTCCCCGGCAAAGCCTCCTCGGGCCCTAGCCAGGTTAATTAAGGCTCTCTTCTGCGCACCTTCAGGGCATACTCGGTCCAGCTTACCACGTTGTACAGGAATTGTCTTGCTGATAAAATTGCGTTTCTCGGAGGCAAGTTACAAGTAACTTTAAAGATTAATACAGTGCTAGCACACAGGTTTTGGTGAAGATTTGCCAAATATTTCTTGCACGCCTGTCATGTTCCATTCACTGGGGATATAGCGAAAATGAGGTTGACAAGATTCATTCATGGGGCCAAATATTTAATGGAGGAGATAGAGAAAAACCACATACGAAGAATCAAAACAAGTAAACAAGTGACTACGAGTAGGGGAAGCTTTGTTAGATGGGTGATGAAGAAAGGTAGCATTTGAACTGAGAGTTGTATCTTGGAGGTGGACATGGTGGATATTTCAGGTAGAAGAAAATCTAAGTGCAATATTCTTAAGGCATGGGTGTTAAAGGAATGGAAGTTCTCTCTTGTCCCCTCTTTGTCTCCTTCCAACCCTCTCCCCATATCTCTGCAGAGGCTCACAGGACACCTGCATGCCCAAGGCACTCCACCGTATGTGATCAACCTGGATCCAGCAGTACATGAAGTTCCCTTTCCTGCCAATATTGGTGAGTAAACCAGTAACATAACTTGTGTGCAGTGCTTTAAAGAGAATGGAAAAGGCCAGGCGTGGTGGCTCACGGCTGTAATCTCAGCACTTTGGGAGGCCGAGGCAGGTAGATCACGAGGTCAGGAGTTCAAGACCAGCCTGGCCAAGATGGTGAAACCCCATTTCTACTAAAAATACAAAAAATTAGCCAGGCACGGTGGCAGGCACCTGTAATTCCAGCTACTCGGGAGGCTGAGGCAGGAGAATTGCTTGAACCCAGGTGGCAGAGGTTGCAGGGAGCCAAGATCGTGCCACTGCACTCCAGCCTGGTCAATAGAGTGAGACTCTGTAAAGCCTCCAGCCTACCAGTCTTCAGTGCCTTCTTTTTTCATGTTTTCTAAACTATCTACTTTCATTTCCTTTGGATTTGCTTGCGTTCCTAAACAGCTTAGGTTTTTTTTTTTTTTTTTTTTTTTTTTTTAGACAGAGTCGCTGTCACCCAGGCCAGAGTGCAGTGGCGTGATTCACAGGTCACTGCAGCCTCAACATCCCAGGCTCAAGTGATCCTCCCACCTCAGCCTCCTGCCACTATGCTGGGCTAGTTTTGTTTTGTTTGGAGAGACAAGGCCTCTCTATGTTGCCCAGGCTGGTCTTGAACTCCTGGGCTCAAGTAATCCTCCTGCCTTGGCCTCCCAAAGTGCTGGGATTATAGGTGTGAGCCACTGTGCCCAGCCTAACTCCTTTTAAAAAATCATGTCTGCATTGCCGTTGCGTTGCCTTTGTCAGTAATAGGCAATTAGTAAGAAGCATTTTTTTCCCCCTTGATTTTTGCCTCCCTTTTTCTAGGCATGTTTAAGTTGCATGAAACTTTGCACTTTGTGGAGACAAAACTCTTTGCCACAACTTTAGAGCTCCTAGGCCTAACATTCTTCATGATTTACTTGGCATTTATTCTTTGTAAGGAAGGAAACCAGTGTGAAAGTGGAGGTGGTAGAAGAGAATGCTGACAGGAGAAGGCTAGAAGGCCAGTTTTACTTTCCTGGTGGTAGGGAATGTGTATGTATTACATTCCAGTTAATTCTTTTTTTTTCTCCTCAGATATTCGTGACACTGTAAAGTATAAAGAAGTAATGAAACAGTATCCTTTTCCATCTGCTTTGGTCTTGACTCATTCCTGGCTTCTTGTCTGTGTATTTTGTGGCTTAAAAGAGTGTTTTTGCCTTTTCCTTGTGAAATATACAAGCAAAAGGATGGAAGCTGATTGTGGGAGAGGTAGGTGATCAGAAATACTATTTCAGCTTGAGATTTTAGTTTTCTTACCATCTCCCCAGATGGCAGGCTGTTGTAATTAAAGAGCAGAGAGTATGATAGGATAACTGACAGCTACCTGGGTCCCACAAGGTAGTATTTTGCCTTGGAGGATCATCTGTTGGTCACCACCTCTTTAGACTGGGAAACTCAGAAATGAGTGAGTTTAGTTGGATTAACTCTTAGTAAATTGCTGTATGAAATGTGTACTCTCTCCGTAGGCAAGTCTAAGTAGGAAGACTAATCATAATCAGCAGATTGCTTGATTTATTTATGAGGATCAGAGCCGGAGGTGTTATACAGGTGGCTTTAATGACCAATGCCAGTGGGCTGTCACTGCCTGATGCACCTGTATTACATTTTGGTCACTTTGTTTTCTTCATTTTGCCTGACCATTCCTAAAATCAAATGAGTGAGCCAGACCTTGATAATGACTGTTTCCCTGTGTGGTTAAGTTTGTATGGTAGTCAAGGATTAGGTTGCCAGTATCCATTAATGGAACACTAATTTCATAATGCTGTTTGTGTGAATGATAGCCTAGGTATGAACTTTATAATCTAATCTATAAGCGATTTCAGTCCTCAACTTGGTGTCTAGATATGGACTTGGACCCAATGGCGGCATAGTGACCTCACTCAATCTCTTTGCTACCAGATTTGATCAGGTATATCTGTCTTTAGTATATTAATATGGTTGTGTAAAAATCTGTGACTCTTAAATTCCTTAGCTTGATCACATTGGTAAAGAAGAGCAGCAAACCTGAGCATAAATATAGAAAATAAGTAGGCATTTTGTCAGACAGAGAAGTAGACTATGAGAAGGTGATCAGTATGGTCAGACACTTCAAATTTAATATTTGTGACAGCTAATAAAAATCCAAAAGACCTGGGTTATTTTCTTGACCTGTTCTTTGCCTGTGGTATTACCCCGAAGCTGGGATGGGGGTATTTGGGAGTGGGATGGACTAGCAGTCATGGAATGGAAAGATGATGGGGCATTTCACTTGTGATAAATATTTGTCATTCTTTAGGTTTTCTTTGTCACCTACTTCCATAAGAGTGTTTTATAATCACTGGTTTTTATACTCTGATGTTAGGCCATGAGACAGGCTGTTAACATTGTGACAAGAGATACGACTTGACATTGACAGATCAAAGTCTTCAGCTTCTCAGATCCTTGGATTGTGCCCCAAGATGGTATTGGAGTGCAGCTGATGTGGCTGTGTTGCTTTAGTTCAGCCTGTTTATTCTTTGTTGTCCTAAGATTGCAAATGTTCAGTAGGTGATTGAGGGATTCAGTAGGTGATATTGCCTGTGAGGTATGCCACCCTGGAGAGGGCTCTGTGATTTTGTGTTGAAATCGGAATTTGTTGTCATTGACATCTTTTTCTTTTAGGTGATGAAATTTATTGAGAAGGCCCAGAACATGTCCAAGTAAGTGATGTCAGTAACACCCATTTATTACTCTGTAGCTGACATATTTCTAGGCTTCATGGAGGATCTGGGATACCATCAGCCTCTGAAAGAATATAGATTGAGATGAAACCATTAGGAGTGAAAAAAAAATTGGCAAATCATTAAGATGCTTTAGAATATAGAGCTAAATTTAATATCATTTCATCCTCAATTACTTTGATCCCCAATTTACATGGCTTCTTAGGAGCTCTTTTGAGACTTTGTCCCAATTCAGTTGTCCACCTGCCTTCTCTTGGGAAACCATGCTTGTTGTCATTAAAGTATCTGAAATACCTTTCTAATTCTTATTTAAATGAATATAGTCTACATGGTTCAGAGAAAATTTTTTAATTTACAGAGTGTCAAAATAGGAAATATTTGTTCTTATGGCCATTACCCAGTTAGCTGTTGTTCAAGGTTTACTTTTTTTAAAAAAGATAATTTATTGTTTTATAAAAATTCAAACCATGCATGATATTTATAAGATGAAACCATCACCCCGATTCCCACTAGAAGTAACATCATCTAGCATTCCACATTTCTATATACACAGATAGAAGGATGAATGGATTAAAGTGCTTTTACAAAAATGGGGTACTAGAGGTAGCTTTTGTTTTGTTTTGAGACAGGGTCTTGCTCTGTCGCCCAGGCTGGAGTACAGTGTAGTGATCTCAGCTCACTGTAACTTCCACCTCCCTGGCTCAGGTGATCCTCCCACCTCAGCCTCCCAAGTAGCTGGGACTACAGGTGTGAGCCACCACACCTGGCTAATTTTTGTATTTTTGTATTTTTGGGATGGAGTCTCACTCTATTGCCTAGGCTGGAGTGCAGTGGTGTGATCTTGGCTCACTGCAATCTTTGCATCCCGGGTTCAAGCGATCCTCCTGCCTCAGCCTCCTGAGTAGCTGGGATTACAGGTGGCCTGCTACCACGCCTGACTAATTTTTGTATTTTTAGTAGAGATGGGGTTTCACCATGTTGGCCAGACTGGTCTCAAACTCCTAACCTCAAGTGATCTGCCGGGCTTAACCTCCCAAAGTGCTGGAACTATAGGTGTGAGCCACTGAGCCTGGCCTGGAGGTATTTTTTTGTTTTTAATGACAGCTTTATTAAGATATAATTCATATAACATAAAGTTCACTCGTTTAAAGTGTATGGTTGTTTTAGTCTGTCCACAGAGTCGTGTGTTGATAATTACTATCTTCAGAATATTTTTGTCATCCTAAAAAGAAACCCCATACTCATTACCAATCACTCCTTATTTTCTGTTCCCCTCAGCCCCTAGTGACTACCCCATTTTCCATTCCCGTTGGCAATATGATTTCTCCACAACCAGTTCCTCCATAACCTTGCCAACTTTTGTTATTCTTCTTGTTTTTGATTATAGCCATTCTAGTGGATATAGAGTGGTATCTCATTGTGGTTTTTACTTTTATTTTCTTAATAACTAATGATATTGAACATCTTTTTAATGCACTTATTGGCCATTGGTATGTATATATTTAGAGAAATGTCTATTAGAATTCTTTGCCAATTAAAAAAATTCTGATATAATTCATAATTATATCAAATTAATTCACAAAAAAGTTGATACAGTTCATAAAAACAGCTTTATTGAGATAATTCACATACCATACAATTCACCCATTTAAGGTATACAATTCAGTGGCTTTTAGTATATTCACAGAATTGTACAACTATCACCACAGTCAATTTTAGAATATTTTCATCATCTTAAGAAGTAACCTGATATTCTTCAGCTAGCACTTTCCCATTCCTCCCATTCTTCTTCCTCTGTTCCACACTCACCCCCGCCCTAAGCAACCAGATGTTTCCCAAGAGATTTACATTCTGGTTTTGTGTCTTTCATTTTAAATGCATTGTGTTTCTATAAAAGTTTCCCCTGTGATCATTTGCAGCAACTCATGGTCTGCTGTTCCTGCCCATTAGCGTGAATATTGGTCATTGAACAAAGTCTAGGGGATCATCATGTGCAGTTTAGGGCCAGTAGGAGGAAGTTAGATTTGGCAGTGTGCAGAGGTTACTCCAGTCTTGGATAACCAGATGTTTATTGTCTTATATGATGGAATATCCTTCAGCATAACACAAATGTAACACTTCTTTAATGATCTTTCTTGACATAGATATGTGTTGATTGACACACCTGGACAGATTGAGGTATTCACCTGGTCAGCTTCTGGGACAATTATCACTGAGGCCCTTGTGAGTATTCTAGGACTTGCTACTGAGAGTAGCTAGAGGGGCTAGACTGGATGAGCATTTATTTTTAATTGCCTTGGACTTTATATGGGAGGGAGTTGTAGAAGCTCTGCACACCCTGCCTAAAGTGGTTTTCCTTTGTTAAGGATGGTGGAAAAAGAGTTTGAGGACAGATCGTGAGCCCTCTGACCAAGGCTTTGATTATTTTGTGGCTTTAGGCATCCTCATTTCCAACAGTTGTCATCTATGTAATGGACACATCGAGAAGTACCAACCCAGTGACCTTCATGTCCAACATGCTCTATGCCTGCAGGTAATTGATTATTAGTGGGGAAAGTGTTCCATCAAGGTATAAGGCCTTTTTCTCTTCTTCTTCCTCTTTTTTTTTGAATCTGGTTGCTTACCCCTGAATTTGTGCTCATTCAGATTTGCTGTTCAGTTGAGTGGCTGTGAGTTGGGGAAGGTCAGAGGAGAAAAGAGGCACATGTGCTGTTGGCATTCTCTCTCAATACCCTCTGATCTTCCTCCCTTGTTGTTACAAAAAGGTGATGTATGAATATGAACTGTCTGATAGTTGTTCCCAGTTGAATAAAATCCAAGTTTAAAGATAAAGTCCTCTGGGCTGGGTCTGTCATCCCTACACTTGGGAGGCCAAGGTGGGAGGATCGTTTGAGCTTGGGAGTTTGAGACCAGGCTGGGGAACATAGCAAGACTCTGTCTCTACAAAAAATGTTTTAAAATTAGCCAGCGTGGTGGCATGCCCTTGTAGTCCCAGCTACTTGGGAGGCTGACGTGGGAGGATTGCTTGAGCTCAGGTGGTTGAGGCTGTAGTGAGCCATGATTGTGCCACTGCACTCCGGCTTGGGGCAACAAGAGCCTGGGGCAACGAGAGAGAGAGAGAAGAATAGAGTCCTCTGGCCTAAATGATGCTGGTAGAGTGAAATTGTAACATGAGGAGATACCATGAATAAGAAGATTTATCCATAATTGTAAAATGCACAGGTGGCCAGGCATGGTGGCTCATGCCTATAATCCCAGCACTTGGGGAGGCTGTGGTGGGAGGATCGCCTGAGCCCAGGAGTTTGAGACCAGCCTGGGCACCATGGTGAAACCCCATCTCTACAAAATATACAAAAAATTAGCCAGGGATGGTGGTGTGTGCCTGTAATCCCAGCTACCTGGGAGGCAGAGGTGGAAGGATTGCTTGAGCCTGGGAGGCCAAGGTTGCAGTGAGCTGTGATGATGTCACTGTACTCCAGGCTGGGCAACAGAGTGAGACCCTGTCTCAAAAAAATAAAATGCACTGGTTTGCCCCAAATGTGGCACCATTAGCAGAGGAAGGGCATGCCTCACTAGATTAGTGCATTAAGACTGAGGAGCAAGGCTGACAGTTATTAAAGCTGAGAGAATTTAATTTTGAGGGTACACAAATGCCATCACCAACATTTGTCTTTTCTGATATGACAAGGGATGTCCCTTTTTGTTGGATGCAAGAAATCGTGATCCAAATAGAAATCTGAAGATTGACAGCATTATTTCATTTTCATATTAATTGTTTATTTATTTATTTATTTATTTATTTATTTATATTTTTTCGAGACGGAGTCTTGCTCTGTCACCCAGGCTGGAGTACAGTGGCACAATCTCACCGTACTGCAATTTCCGCCTACTGGGTTCAGGTGATTCTCCTGCCTCAGCCTCCTGAGTAGTCACCACACTTGGCTAATTTTGTATTTTTAGTAGAGTCGGGGTTTCACCTTGTTGGCCAGGCTGGTCTCAAACTCCTGACCTCAAGTGATCTGCCCGCCTTGGCCTCCCAAAGTGCTGGGAATACAGGCATGAGCCACTGTGCCTGGCCCATTTTCATATTAATTGTTTAAAAGAAAATTATTTGATTTGCCTGATAGTGTTAATCATTTCTTTTTAAAAAAATTAATTAATTTATTTTTAGAGGTGGGGTCTCGCCATGGTGCCCAGGCTGGTTTTGAACTCGTGGGCTCAGGCAGTCCTCCCAGCGTGGCCTCCCAAAGTGCTCAGATTACAGGCATGAGCCACACCCCCAGCTGGTAATCATTTCATGATGAAACATACAGTTGATCCTTGAACAATTTGGGGGTTAGAGGCGCCAACCCCTGCAGAGACCAGCCTGGGCACCATGGTGAAACCCCATCTCTACAAAATATAAAACTTTGACTCCCCCCAAACTTAATTACTAAAGGCCTACTGTTGATTGGAAATCTTGCTGGTAACATAAACAGTAGATTAACACACATTATATATGTATTATATGTATTATATGCTGTATTCATATAATAAAGCTAGAGAAAATAAGGGGAAGATATATTAACTGTTCATTAAGTGAAGTAGATCGTCATAAAACTCTTCATCCTAATCGTCTTCACTTTGAGTAGTCTAAGAGTAGGGGTTGGTTTTGCTGTCTCGGGGTGGCAGAGGTGGAAGAAAAGGTGCATATAAGTAAACCTTGCAGTTCAAACCTATGTTGTTTAAGGGTCAACTGTGTATCAAAATATCCCTTTGTACACCTTAAATATATATAATTTTTATTTGTCAATTATACCTCAATAAAGGTAGGGGTAGAAACATTTTTAAGATGTTACTTTACAGATTGAAAAAAATTTTAATGTTCTTTTCCCAGCCTTATTGAGGTATAATTGACAAATAAAAATTGTATATATTTACATGTTATTTGTAAAGAATAAAGGAGATAATACTTATGAAAGTGCTTATTAGCACAGTGCCTAGACTGTACAGGTTGAGCATCCCTTATCCAAAAATTTGAAATCTGAAATGCTCCAAAATCTGAGACATTCTAGACACTGACATGACACTCAGAGGAAATGGTTATTGGAGGATTTTGGATTTTCAGATTTGGGATGCTCAACCAATAAGTATTTACAAATATTCCAAAGTCTGAAATCAAAAACACTTCTGGTCCCAAGTATTTTAGACAGGAAATTCTCAACCTGTAATAGGTATTCAATAAATGTTCATTTCCTTCTCTGAAAAATACCAATTTGGTTAAAAAACAAAACAAAAACAAGTTCAATATTAAGGCATTATTACTTCAAACGAGAGTGAGAGTGTGTGTTGCTTCTGGGTGGTAGTTGTTTTCCTGTTGGCAGAGACTATATGATGTTATGTAAAAATGGATGACTACTTTTTAGATTCTGAACTCATTTCTGTTCTCTTACTTAGTCCCGACATACTGACACTGGACGAGCAAGAGCTTATGTGCTTTTACTAATAACTTCTCAATGTTTGGTTTTCAGCATCTTATACAAAACCAAGCTGCCTTTCATTGTGGTCATGAATAAAGTAAGTGTATTCTTCCTGTTGTGATTCACCATTTTTCATCAGAACCTTGTGGTTAGAAGGTTTAGGTGGGTGAGAAAGATTATTTCAGATGCTGGAGACCACATTCATGCTTTACTGAAACAAATTCATAGGCACTTCGAGAAAATGAATCAATCAAATTGAATGAGCAATTATTACCAACTCTTGTCTAAAATTATTTTAGGCTAGGTAGAGTGGCACTTCAACCATAGTATGTAGATTATCCCTCAGAGTCAAGACTGTGTAATTACGAGAGGGACAACTAGTCTACTGGAAGTGGCAATTAAAAAATTCTAAACTTCTCTGTTGGTTGATGGCTAGGATGCAAGAGACCTTTTGACTTCAGAGCCTAGAATGTGCTGGTGTCCATTCTGGCCCTGGTTACTTGGCAGTGGATAGTGGAGGGTCAACCAAGAGGATACACATCTTCATTTAATTACACTGACTACACAGTGATTGTGGTTCTTTGTGGCTTGTTGCAATGGAGGGGAAATAGAAGCAGAGAAAGAAAATATATGGATGATATGTTCTTTGCTGTCAACACTTAATTAAAAGAATAAATTTTGCATTTGTTGGCTCTGGTTGCTCATAATTGACTTCTCTCTGGTACAGACTGACATCATTGACCACAGCTTTGCAGTGGAATGGATGCAGGATTTTGAGGCTTTCCAAGATGCCTTGAATCAAGAGACTACATACGTCAGTAACCTGACTCGTTCAATGAGCCTGGTGTTAGATGAGTTTTACAGCTCACTCAGGGTAAATTTTCTCTCCTGCTCACACTGACAGCCTCTCCAGATAACCTGTTAACCCATAGGATTGGCTTTGAACCTGGCTGAGAAAGGAAGCTTATTACCTACTGAAAAGTAACTTTTAAAGCATTGCTTATTAAAAATTGTGGAGTGTACAAGAAGAATAAGATAGGGACCCCAGCTTCAGAGTTTATAGTCTATTTGGGAGAGAAGGCTACACACAGAATTAAAATATATGATATATTGTAGTAAGTACCTTAAGAAAGTTTGGAAGTTGGGCCTGATGCTTGTGAGGCGGCAGATCAAAATGACAGATTTTGGAGGATGTAGCATTAGAGGTATGCTTTGAAGAAGGGTAAGATTTATGTAAGCAAAGGCAGAGTGGGTTAATTGCCCAAGCAAAGACATAGACAAAGCAGAAAGTGATTTGGTTTGGTTTGTTAGGGAATAGATAATAAGTCCTGTTAATTGTTCAGTCCTAATTATCTTTTTTTTTTTTCTTTTTTCCCTTTGGAGAGAGGATCTTGCTTTGTTTTACCCAGGCCAGAGTGTAGTGACAGGATCACAGCTCACTGCAGCCTTGACCTTCTGGTCTCAAGGGATCCTCCTGCCTCAGCTTACCAAGCAGCTAAGACTATAGGCATGTGCGGTATACCATACCCAGCTAATTTTTTATATTTTGTAGAGACTGGGGTCTCGCTATGTTCCCCAGGCCAGTCTTGAATGCTTGGCCTCAAGTGCACCTCCTGCCTCAGCCTCCCAAAGTACTGGTAGTATAGGCATGTGCCACTGCACTCAGGCCATATCTTTCTTTTTCAATTTTTTATTTTCCATGGACTTATTTCTGTGACTTTTGACTGGGTGTGCTGTTTTGTTCTTTTTTAGCCTGGCTTTTTGCCAAAGACTTCTCAAAATATAAACCACTCTTACTAAGATTTTATGACATTTAAACAAGTTAATGTACTTCATTAAAAAATATACAATGGTTTCTTTAGTGGCATTTATGATGCTTTTTGGCAGGTGGTGGGTGTCTCTGCTGTTCTGGGTACTGGATTAGATGAACTCTTTGTGCAAGTTACCAGTGCTGCCGAAGAATATGAAAGGTGAGGATAAAGGAAAATTCTATTGATGACATTCTTAATAACCTACAATTCTGATATGAAAGCAGTTTTTCCAGGAAAAGCATTACATTTTCATGATGGATGTATTATATTTGGTTTGCATATGTGTATTGAATCAGACCACACTTAGGGGTAACAAGTTCCCTTTAAATTTTGTTTTTTTTAAATAGAAGTATAAATCTTCATTGTATTGAGTGATTAAGAGCAGGGATCATCAGACTTTTCTGTAAAGAGCTAAACAGTAGGTATCTCAGGCTTTGTGGGCCATATAGTCTCTGTTGCAACTGCTCACGTCTGCCATTGTAGGACAAAAGCGTCCTTAGACAATTTGTAAATTAATGGGCGTGGCTAGTGTTACAGAAAAACATTTATGAAAACAGGCAGTGGGCTGGATTTGGCACTAAGGTTGTTGTGAAGATTGAGAAAACGTATACAGCACTTACCACAATTGCTGACATATAGTAAGCACATTTTATAATAAATGTTACAACTATTGTCATTGTTAATACTGGAATTCAAGTAAAGAAAAGTGGAGTCAGAGCCCTGTGCACTTTCCTTAGGCCTGTGGCATGATAGCCGGCTTATTAGTGTCATGTGTCTTTGGCTTCATATTTTGCAAGATCCTAACAACCATATTTTGGTTTTCAGACATGTTATTTTGATTTTGATTCATTAGACACAAGGGTGTTATCAAAACCTTAGGATAGACTCTTTTCTGTATCCTTTCACTGTTGTTGTTCAAGTAAAGCACATAATTGTATGTTGCACGTCCTGAGCTCAACAGGCTTATCTTTTACTTATCTCACCCTTTTATCTCAAATGAATGGTGAGTTCATCAGTCATGTTCTCACCAGTATTAATCTTTCCAGCCCAGCAGTCAGGATTGTGTCTCCTGGTTCCAAGGTGGGAGCGGGCACCTTGGCTTTTAATTCCATTGGGTAGACTCTGTCAGTGACTAAGATTTGTTACATCTGATGTTGAATGAAGTCAGATGTTTTATTATTGTCAGTCTTAGGAAAATAGAGATAAGGGGATGTGGAGAGTCAGTAGGATAGATGATTAAGCAAAGGAATTTAGAAAGTGTTTCTCTTTACAGGGAGTATCGTCCTGAATATGAACGTCTGAAAAAATCACTGGTAAGAAGGGAGGCTGTTTGTATATTTTCAAAGGGCCATTAAAAAAACCCAGCTCAATCTTGATGACATAAGTGCTTTTGTTTTGGTTATTAATGTATCTTTTATTTAATTTAAAAAGTTTTTTTTGTAGCTTTATTGAGGTACAAGTGGCTAATGAAATTTCAGTGTATCTTCTAAATACTTGTTAATTTAAATTTGTAAATTTGTATGTATGTTGTCTGGGTGCAGAAAGGCTCCTTAATGTTTCTTCCCTTTCAGAGGTCAATTTAAAGCTAGTTGTAGAATTTTGTATAAGAGTATAGTGGTGCTTCACAACTCCTTTTCTTGTTGTTGAGAAAGGGTCTCACTCTGTCACCCATGCCAGAGTGCAGTGGCACGATCGCAGCTCACTGCAGCCTCGACCTTTTGGGCTTAAGCGATCCTCCCATCTCAGCCACCCGAGTAGCTAGGACAACATGTATGTACCACATGCCTGGCTAATTTTATTTTGTAAATTTTTTGTACAGACAAGGTCTCACCGTGTTGCCCAGGCTGGTCTCAAATTCCTGAGCTCCTGCAGTCCTCCCTGCTGGGCCTCCTGTAGTGCTAGGATTACAGGCAGGTGCCACCATGCCCAGCCTTCTCTTATCCCAAATGACTGAGTGTCCTGCTTCCATAGGCTCATTGGATCCTTTGTCTCTGAGCCTTCCTGCTATGTCTACTTCAGGTTTTTGTGTTTTTTTTCCCCCATATAATAAAGTTTATTGTATCTTTTGTTTTTTCATTTTGTAGGCTGGGGATGAATAAAGAGTAATGCTTTCTATGTAGGCATTTTGCCTAGCCAGTTTAAATGTTCCAGTTCAATTAACAGAGCAGGGGATCCACCCTGGACTGAACTCAACACTTTAGAATTGAGGGTTCTTTTGAAATCTTTTTGTATTCCGTTTCTGAACCCTCTAAATCAGTCTGCAGAGCCCTCCAGTCTAAACTTCTGCAGTAACCCAGGCCCATGCTACTTAGTGTTTCTGTCCCTATACCAGACGTCCCTTATCTGCATCAGTTTTTATGTAGCCTCTAGTATTTGTATAATTCTTCATCTCCACTGAGAAGTCTGGCATCTAATTTGGGACTCCTTTTTGAATATGATGACATTTTTCTCTGTATATACAGGCCAACGCAGAGAGCCAACAGCAGAGAGAACAACTGGAACGCCTTCGAAAAGATATGGGTTCTGTAGCCTTGGATGCAGGGACTGCCAAAGGTATTGGAGGGTTTCTTGGTGTTAGGAACTAAAAAAAGGTTACACTTCTTTCTTTCTTTCTTTCTTTTATTTATTTTTGAGACGGAGTTTCACTCTTGTTGCCCAGGCTGGAGTCTCGGCTCACCACAACCTCCACCTCCCAGGTTCAAGCAATTCTCCTGCCTCAGCCTTCCTCAGTAGCTGGGATTACAGGCATGTGCCACCACACCCGGCTAATTTTGTATTTTTAGTAGAGACGGGGTTTTTTCCATGTTGGTCAGGCTGGTCTCGAACTCCCGACCTCAGATGATCCACCCACCTGGGCCTCCCAAAATGCTGGGATTACAGGCATGAGCCACTGTGCCTGGCCGGTTACACTTATTTCTATCAGCAGGATTGTTTATATATGAGAGAGAGAAAGAGAAAAAGATAAAGGAAATGTGGTTTTATATACACACACACACACACACACACACACACACACACACACACACATATGCATACATATATATTAAAAAATAAAGGATTTGGAAAGGCAAATTTGAAATTATATACAGCTCTACCACTTTGGGTTCCTTTTTCAGGAAGTTTTTGCTTTACTTTGGCAATATACTTGATGTGTGCTGTGGTGTTTTTTTTTGTTTGTTTGTTTCTAACACTTTTAACCCTCCTCAATTTTTTTTATAATTAAAAAAAAATTTTTTTTTTACAGTTTGACCTTAATTTCAGATTTACAGAAGTTACATGAATAATACAAATAATTGCCATAATTATTCTATCAGATTCCCAAAATGTTAACATTCTACCATGTTTACTTTATTCTTTATCTATATATGACTTTATATGTTATATAAATATATATTTTTCCTGAATCATTTGAGTAAGTTACAGATATAATACTCTTTTACCTTGAATAATTCAGTGTCTTTTTCCTAAAAACAAGGATATAATTTTATATAACCTCAGTGCAGTTATCAGAAATCAGGAAATTAACATTGACATAATACTATAATATTAGCTAACATATAGATCTTATTCAGATGTAGCCATTTCCCCATGATAGCAGGAGAAAATCTGGATGTGCATTGTATTTAATTCTCACATGCCTTATACTCCTTTAGAATCTGGAACAGTGCCTTAGTCTGACTTTGTATTTCATGACTGACATTTTTTAAGCATGTAGGATAGTTATTTTATAGAGCATCCTTCAGTTTAGGTTTGTCTCATGTTTCCTCATGATTTGATTCAGGTGACTAATTTTTGAATTGTGTTTTTTCAAGGAATCACATTGGGAGGCACGTGATGTTGATTTGTCCCATTACTGGTGATGTTAACTTTGAGTATTTTTATAAAGTGGTGTATGCTACGTTTTTCCATAAAGAATTACTATTTTTAGGCCGGGCGCAGTGGCTCACGCCTGTAATCCCAGCATTTTGGGAGACCGAGGCGGGTGGATCACTTGAGGTCAGGAATTCGAGACCAGCCTGGCCAACATGGTGAAACCCCATCTCTCCTAAAAATACAAAAAATTAGCTGGGCGTGGTCGTGCATGTCTGTAATTCCAGCTACTCGCTGAGGCTGGAGAGTCTCTTGAACCCGGGAGGCAGAAGTTGCAGTGAGCAAAGATCGCGCCACTGCACTCCAGCCTGGGTGACAGAGTGAGACTCCCTCCATCTTAAAAACAACAACAACAAAAATTACTATTTTTAAATATGGCTGTTTTTCTGTTTGTAATAAGAATTTTGTGGGGTGATGCTTTGAGACTATAAATATCCTTTTAGTTTTCTAATGTTCACCCATTAGTTTTAATATCCATTGATATAATAGGAATATCAATTTTTCTGTGATTATATGTTGCAAATGTTTAATATTTTCTCCCTATCAGTTATCCTTTGACTTTGTTCATGGTGTTATTTTGCCATGCAAAAGTTCTTATTTTGTTTTGATGTAGTCAAATTGATCTATCTTTTATTGCATCTGGGATTTTAAGTCACAGTTAGGAAGCCTCTATATATACCTATGTTAAAGAGGAATTCATCTATTTTTTTTTGTAGATTTGTCTGGTTTTATTTTCTAAATTGAGATCCCCGATTAATTTAGAGTTTATTCCTGGCTATAGTATAAGGTATATAGGTCGGTGTTGTTTTTTTCATAAATAGTTGTATCTGTATGATTTATTTAAAAGTCTGCCTTTGCCTTAGTGAGTTTTTTTTTTTGGTAGAGTTCTTTTTTTTTTTTTTTTACAGATGAGGTCTGAGGCTGGTCTGGACCTCCTGGGCTCAAGCGATTTTTCCATCTCAGCCTGCCAACTAGCTTGGATAGGTGTATGCCACTGCACCTGGCTTGTAACAGCGATTTGAGATGCTACGTGTATAATGTTCCAGACCAGCCTCAGACCTCATCTCTAAATGTAGTAAAGTTCCATGCATACTTGAGTATATTTCTATATTATTTCACTGGACTGTTTATTTATTTATTTTTTTGAGATAGTTTCTCACTCTGTCACCCAGGCTGGAGTGCAGTGGCGCAATCATAGCTCCCTGCAGCCTCGAACTACTGGGCTCAAGCATTCCCCCTGTCTCAGCCTCCAGAGTAGCTAGATCTACAGGTGTGTGCCACCATGTCTGGCTAGTTTTAAGGAAATTTTTAAGAGACGAGGTCTCACAATGTTGCCCAGGCTGGTCTTGAACTCTTGGCCTCAGGCAGTCCTCCTGTCTTGGCCTCCCAAGGTGTTGGGATCATAGGCATGAGCCACCATCCCCAGCCCATTTTTTTTTCTTTTAACTTGCTTTGGTGAGCAAGGACTCCTTACTTTTATGCCTGTACCATGTTGTTTTAATTATGTAATTATGTTTCAATATCTGCTAGATCAGATTCTCCTCCTAATTTTTATTTGGCTGTCCTTACATGTTCTTCCACATGAACTGAGTATCAACTTTATCTAGTTCCTTAAAAAAGCTTTTTGGTATTTTAGTTGGGATTACATTATATTCATAATTAATTTAGGGAGAAGTGACATCTCTCTGATGTTCAGTCTTGCTACCCATGACCACAGAGTGTCTTTGTATTTGTCAGGTCTACTTGTGTCTTTCAGGAGTGTTTCCAGTTTTCCATATATAGGTTTTTCTTATTTCTTTTAAAAATGTTTTTGTTATTTTAGCCAACCTTTTTGACCAAGAGTTTTTGCCTGTTTCTTTTTAATTTTTTTTTTTTTAAAACAAATCATCTTTATGTATTTGTTTTGAGACAGGGTCTTGCTCTGTCACCCCAACTGGAGTGCAGTGGTGTGATCTTGGCTCACTGCAGCCTCTGCCTCCTGGGTTCAAGCTATTCTCCTGCCTCAGCCTCCCAAGTAGCTGGAACTAGAGGTGCCTGCCACCATGCCGGGCTAAATTTTGTATTTTTAGTGGAGATGAGGTTTTGCCGTGTTGCCCAGGCTGGTCTCGAACTCCTGGGCTCAAGTGATCTGCCCACCTCAGCCACCCAAAGTACTGGGATTACAGGTGTGAACCACTGTACCCAGCTTGAAATTTATGTATGTATGTATTTATTTTTGAGGCAGAGTCTTGCTCTGTCACCTCGGCTGGAGTGCAATGGCACGATCTCGGCTCACTGCAACCTCCGCCTCCCGGGTTCAAGCGATTGTTGTGCCTCAGCCTCCTGTGTAGCTGGGACTACAGGCACGTGCCACCACGCCCAGCTAATTTTTGCATTTTTAGTAGAGACAGGGTTTTGCCATGTTGGCCAGGCTGGTCTTGAACTCCTGACCTCAGGTGATCTGCCCATTTCAGCCTCCCAAAGTACTGGGATTACAGGCATGAGCCACCATGCCCAGCCCCAGCTTGAAATTTATTCTAAGTATTTAACCTTCTTCATTACTGTTGAAAATGGGATTTTCTGGATCGTTATATCTTATAACTGGTTTATGTTTGTATGTATGAAGGCTTTTGATTTCTGTATATTCATCTTTTATCCTGCTACTTTACTGAATTAAAAAATTTTTTTTTAGTTTTATCATTGGCTCTGCAGGGGTTTTTAGGTTAGTTTTCATTTACAGCCCACCTTCCACCCCCACCCCTGTATATTGAGGGACTGCCCTCAAGATTCAGATGCAAGTCTATTGCAGCTTAGTGGAATCCTGCAACCAAATTGACTGTACTTAAAAGAAAAGCTCCATTTATTTATTTATTGTAATAAATTGTACATTTATTTTTTCTTCTCATCAGCAACACTAGCATTTTTTTTTTCTGGGACATCTTTCTTAAAGGAGTGATGCTTCTGTTCATGAAAGTTATTGCTCTATGTCTAGTAGAGAACAGCAAAGCTAGTAACGGACTGGGTTTACCAGTTAAGTGTACTCACTTGTGCCATCCTGTTGTACAGCTCAGCAAAATACATTTCTATGTGCCACAGTCCTTTAGAATCACTTCTGAATATGTGAAGTCAATGTTAAAACTACTGCTGCAAAGGGTCTGCTGTAGTCAGCTAACCTGTTGAAGGTTGGGAGAGTTTAAGTAAATCATTTGAGGAAAGTCACAAGTATAGTTGCATAATTGTTAGTTAGGCGCAGAATGAAGCATTTACTGTCAGCATGTCCTGTCATCCTCCTTTTTCAGGCCCACAGGCCCCTTGAGATTTGTGCCAGTTGATGTTGCTGTCTCTGGCCACCCTTATTCCCTAGCTGAGCTCTCGCAAGCCTCATAGGCTCCTGAAGAGAGAGTGACTATGTCCTCCCATGGCAGTAGTGACTTGATTAGACTTCTCTCTGATTACTGGAGCTCAGCCCTCACTAGTTTTTCTGAATAGGGAATTTTACTTCTATTAGTGTATTTGATTTTCTATGTTTCCCCTCCCTCCTCTTCTTAAATAATACCCTGGCTCCTTGATAACATTTCACCCTGTATTTTCTGCAGACCTTCTCTGAACTTATATTTCTACCAGGAGGCTTCCTTAGCACTCCACACTTTCACTGTGACTCACCAGCACACTGGATCTGCTCAAATGTTGTTAGCTTTCATAGGAAAAACCATCACCCCTTCCAAGCTGTGAGCCAGTAAAAAAGAATGATGCTACTAGTAAGACAAGCTTCTTGAAAATTATTTCCCTCAGCTTAAAAAAATGGGACTCCTAGGGCTATTTGCCTTATGAAAGCACTTTGTGAACTAAGCTATTATAGAAATGTTAAGTGGTATTAACAATACATTTAGAAGAGGTAAGATCCTGCGTTTATATGTATCATGAGCACTTTCATCCTGCCAGTTTATGATCATAGTTACTTAGTGATTCAAGATCACCTTTTTGAGGAGGCATATCACTGATAGGTGTTTTCACTGTAGACAGCTTATCTCCTGTGCTGCACCCTTCTGATTTGATCCTGACTCGAGGAACCTTGGATGAAGAGGATGAGGAAGCAGACAGCGATACTGATGACATTGACCACAGAGGTGAGAGGTGGCTGAGGTGGCCTGTGGCAACAGAGCATCTGCTTATCCTCACATTGTTTGCCCAGGAGTTTCTTACTTTAAGCGTGTAGCCAGTAATAGTGGGGGAGAGATGATAAAGGATACAGCACCAGAAAAGAGTTTCCTATATTGAGAGTTCCTGTCCTGCCTACTGGATGGTTAATACTGAGCTGATTACAGGCCTTTTGTTGGTCTTGTGTCTTCTTATCTTTAGGTCCTAACTTGGTTTGAGGGATCCAGGACTTTTGTTTGTTGTTATTAGTATTTTGTTTTAAGAATATGTAAGGGCTGGGTGTGGTGGCTCATGCCTGTAATCCCACCGCTTTGAGAGGCCAAGGCAGGAGGATTGCTTGAGGCCAGGAGTTCTGGACAAGCCTGGGCAACATAGTTAGTCCCACTCTCTACAAAAAAGAAAAAAATAGCTGGGCATGGTTACTCACACCTGTAGTTCAAGCTGCTTGGGAGGCTGAGGTGGGTGGGTTGCTTGAGCCCAGAAGTTTGAGGCTATTATGAGCTATGACTGTGCCACAGAACTCCAGGCTGGGTGACAGAGTAAGACCATCTCAAAAACAAAAAACACAAATAATACATAAGGTTATATGGACTAAAACAGGATAGAATGGCTCTGGAAACCCAAATTCCACTTGGCCTAGTTTTATGGACTGTGCACAGAATCTAATTGTTACTATTATTTTTTTGAGACAGAGTTTTGCTTCATTGCCCAGGCTGGAGTGCAGTGGCACGATCTCAGCTGACTGCAACCGCTGCCTCCCGGGTTCAAGTGATTCTCCCACTTCAGCCTCCAGAGTAGCTGGGACCACAGGCACATGCCATCACAGCTGGTTAATTTTTTATATTTTTAGTAGAGACGGGGTTTCGCCATGTTGGCCAGGCTGGTCTCGAACTCCTGGCCTCAAGTGATCCGCCCATCTCGGCCTCCCAAAGTGCTGGGATTACAGGCATGAGCCACCATGCCCTGCCAGAATCTGATTCTTGAAACAACCATAGGCTGGGCACGGTGGCTCACGTCTGTAATCCCAGCACTTTGAGAGCCAAGGTGGGCGGATCACCTGAGGCCAGGAGTTCAAGACCAGCCTGACCAACATGGTGAAACCCCATCTCTACTAAAAGTACAAAAAATTAGCTGGGCTTGGTGGCAGGCACCTGTAATCCCAGCTACTTGGGAGGCTGAGGCAGGAGGACTGCTTGAACCTGGGAGGTGGAGGCTGCAGTGAACTGAGAGCTCACCATTGCACTCAGGCCTCAGTAACAAGAGTGAAACTTGATCTCAAAAAACAAACAAACAAACAAACAAACAAAAACACGAAAACCACCATACGATTTAGGTCTTAGCTATGGCCAAGAGCAAATCTCCTTATTCTTTAGGCTGGGTTTTACATGTAAATTGCCTTATTTAATCAGATTTTTTAAGATGTAGTTTACCAACAGTGAAACTCACTTTTTGAGTATATAGTTTGATGAGCTTTAACAAATATATACTTTCTTGTAACCACAATCACAGTTGAAATGTAGAGCACTTCCCTCACCCCCCAAAACTTCCTCATGCCCCTTTTTTTTCAGTCCCCATCCTGAACACCTAGTGCCTGGCAACCACTGACTGATTTCTGTTCCTTTGATCTTGCCCTTTCCAGAATGCCATAGAAATAGAATCACAGTATTTAGCCTTTTGCATTTGACTTTTTTGACTCAGTAGTGTAGTCTCTCCATGTTGTTGCATGTATCAGTATGTTCTTTTTTATTGCTGAGTGATATTCCATTATTGTGGATGTCCCACAGTTTGTTTATCCATTCCCCAGTGGACTGATATTTGGGTAGAGTTTAGCTATTATGAGTAAAGCAACTATAAACGTTTCCAAATAGATCTTTGTGTAGACGTATGTTTTCATTTCTCTTGGTTAAAAATACCTACAAGTGGGACCTTATTTTAGCTACTATGAGGGAGGTATTCTTTCTACTTATAAAGAAACTACATTTTGGGCAGCATGATAGAGCATGCTTCTAGGAGACATTTCCTTTTTGAGGGAAGTGAGTACTTAAGTTTCTTAGAAGTAATGTACTGTTTTCTGATGGATGGGTGACGGGCTCTAATCAGTTTGTCTAATGAAAGAGTTGAAAAAGAATTGCCCTTTTTTCCTTGCAGTTACAGAGGAAAGCCATGAAGAGCCAGCATTCCAGAATTTTATGCAAGAATCGATGGCACAATACTGGAAGAGAAACAATAAATAGGAGACTTTAGCACACTTCACTTGTTTCTAGAAGTCCAGAATTTTGGACCTCCACGTGAAAGAACTATTCTTACCTCTGAACTTGGGGCTTCCATAAGGGATAATTTTCCTCAGAGTAGCAAAGTTTCTCTTATTAGAGAAATCTTGTGACTCAGATGAAGTCAGGGATAGAAGACGCTTGGACCTGGCAGGTTAATGCTGATTATTCCTTGGCCTTTCCCTTGTATTTATGCAAGGAAGGATATACTAAGCTGATACTCTTCCAAGCCTACAACTTCAAGTTTTATCATTTGAACTCAAGTACTTTTGCTGCTGAGGGATGGAATCAAAAGAACGTAGTCTCCTGGTGACCACCTCAGATCTCTATTGTTAGGCTAGATGTATAGCTTCTACTCCCCCACCTTCTTGCTCTTGACCCTGCACTGTAAGTTGCCCTTCTATTAGCAGCCAAGGAAAACGGAAACATGAGCTTATCCAGAACGGTGGCAGAGTCTCCTTGGCAGTCAACCAACGTTGCTATGAAATATGCCTCACACTGTATAGCTCATTATAGGACATCAGGTTTGTTGAAAAAAGTGGGCAAGACATGATTAATGAATCAGAATCCTGTTTCATTGGTGACTTGGATAAAGAGTTTTTAATTTTAACTTTGTTCTAAGACTGCTTGTCATGATTTCAAATTAGAAAATTATATAATTGCAAACAGCTTCACTTCTCCTGTTCAACAGAGGCTTAAGGCCACATGTCCAAACTTGTCTCAATAAGGCGGTGATATTTTACTAAAGTTTCCCACGTGCACATACTGACTAAATACAGAGCTAGGCCCAGTTTGTATTGTACTCTGAACTTACTTAATGCAAAGTCTCCTTGGTGATTTTCGCAAAGTCCGTGGATTTGGGTCAGAGGCACATTTCATACATAACAGCCCTTAGAAACGTTTGCCCTGCCTCCACATTTTACAGTATCTTAAAACAGTACATTTCTTTCAAAGAATTTTATCTCTATGAGTCAGTACTCCAACTTAGTGGTTCTCACAGTGTGGACCAGGAGCATCAGCATCATCTGGGGAATTGTTCAACTTACCTCTTAAAACCTATGAACTCAGAAACCCTGGGGGTGGGCCGAGCAGTCTGTTTTAGAAAGCCCTCCATGTGATTCTGATGCATAGTAGCCTATGACATAATTCCAGAACAGGTGAATCTCAAGATACTAATCCTCACATCATTTGCTTTCTCATATTTCCCTCGTCTTGACCATCTGGTACCTGTTCTGCAGTTTAACATTCTGCAGCAATAAAAGTGTTTTATTATAAAGTATTAATTTCAATGTTCTATACTTAGTGGGAACCACTGGTCTCAAAATTTGAAGCTATTCTTTAAGAGGAGAACATTCGCAAAACTCAAGCATACTTGGTTTTTCTCTGTAGTACTTTTGAATGCTTTACCTTCCTTACAGAATAACTTGTCTTCCTTATGCTTTAAGCTCCAAAAGGGTAAGGAATAAGTCTTAATCATTTTTGTATTCCTTGCACAGGACCTAGCAAATAATTGGTACTCAATGTTTGCTGGATGAATGAACTAAATTCCCATACGGCCACTTTATGGAAACTAACTGCCTAATCGCCACTTTCATTATAAACAAAGGAAAATGAAGATAAGACTGCAACAGAGGCCAGGTGCAGTGGCTCACGCCTGTAATCCCAGCACTTTGGGAGCCCGAGGCGGGCAGATCACTTGAGGTCAGGAGTTTGAGACCAGCCTGGCCAACATGGTGAAACCTCATCTCTACTAAAAATGCAAAAATTAGCTGGGTGTGGTGGCACGTGCGTGTAATCCCAGCTACTCAGGAGGCTGAGGCAGGAGAATCGCTTGAACCTGGGAGGCAGAGGTTGCAGTGAGTCGAGATTGCACCATTGCACTCCAGCCTGGGTGACAGAGCAAGACTCCATCTCAAAAATAAATACATAAATAAATAAATTTAAAAAAAGACTGTGACAGAAAGGGTTCAGAGAAATGTGCTAAAGAGTTACAATTGGCAAATTTAAAATTATATGTTAAACTATAACCTCATTTCTATCATATTCATTTATTCTCAATACCTGGGACATTTAAGGCATTCAATAATGAATTAAAGCTGTGCCTTATTTTGGTCTGCATTAAAGGAGTGGTCTAAATTTTACAAGATATATTTTGCATCAGAAAATCAAACTTCAGCAGTTTAACATGCTGGCATCCATCACCAAGGCATGAAGCAACACATTTGCTAATGATTCCTAATCACTACAGTGCTACATCATTTACTTAATAAATACTGATTCAGTACTTATATATACAGATAGTCTGATGGATGAGTAACCGCAGTTATGTTGTTCAGGACATGATGTAAAGTTGAAAGGTGCATATTGCTATGCTTTAAAGGCTGCCTTTACAGTAGAAGAAGCAAAGTGTGCTTAATGGACTGCTGTCCTCTGATGACCAAGCAAATGCAACGAATGAAATATGCACAAGGCTGTCCTTGGACAGTACTTGTTTGCTTTGCTCACAAAGGAGAAAAGGAAAGAAACAATTGAAAATATGTATATGGTGAAAGTATGTGAGTCTGAGCAGAAATAACAAAGGCAAAAGGATGAGGAGAGATGGAGTAAGTCTAGAGAAGAAAATAAATGGATGAGATAGAGAGCTGTCTAAGCAAAAAAGGTGTCAGACCTCTGATCTTATAAGTAAGACACTTCAAAAGTAGCAAAAACAGTTTTAAGAAGGTGACTAATAGATAAGGTGTGTTGTGTTTAGCTATTTCCTGTTAGGTATTAGTAATGGGTTCCCAATGACCTGAGCCAAAAATGAATCAAGTTAAATGAAAACTGACATCTGATATGAGCATATATTATGAGTCTATTCAAGCACAGTTTTGAAGTTAGCAAACATCTAAATCCTCACATCTCTACAAGGTAGGTCAAAGTATGATTCTTCTCAGTTGTACAAGATAAATGGCTGTAGAGAAGCTAAGTAACATGTCTAGTCATAGTTAAGACAACAATCGGGGACAGTGCTTTGGTCTGATTGCCATGCCAGCATCATATTTTATCTGTGAAGGGTGGCTTGGTTGTGGAAAACTATAAAAACTGGATGCAAAAGTAAAATGCAACCTTGTTTGGTGACGTCCAGTTCCTCTGGAATTAGGAAAAACCACTTGTGTTTAAGAACAGGAGTCAAATCAATTTTTAAGGAAACAGATTCTAATACAAAAACCTTTTCTGTTGGGTGTAGTAGGTCTGGACAAAACATCTCCCTCTTTTCCTTTTATATTTTCCTCATCCTCTTCTTGCAGCGCTGGTTGAAAACAGGGGAGGACCCCATGAGGCTGTCAGTGGAGTGGGAACCATAGCTGCTATCTGAGTCATCAGGGCTCTGAGGAATCCCAGCTTCACTCATGCCTGACATAGGCTCCTCGAAGACATCGCTGCCCAGCACACCATGCCCAGAGACATTGCCTTCTTCACTTTCTTGAGGCTCCATTTTCACATGGGCCAGATTCCAAAGAGGAGAAGCATTTACCTCTGCACCTAGAAACAGAGGAAAGATGGACATATACCAAGTGTATATGTGTAGCCAAGTGTAGAACAAAGAGTAAATATATCACTCAGAACCAACTAATATGCTTTGAGCTCAGTTTTCACTCTGATTCTGTACTTGGCTGGAGAATATGGTTGTTATTCTCTGCTTCAAAAAGTTAACCATCCCAAAAAATTACCAGCTCTGATTATCTTCTTTTCCATTTCTTCTACCTTTCTTTCCTCTACCTCACCCACCCCCACTTCCCCTAAACCAGGGAAGTGAAACTAGGCAGGTGGAAAGATCCCCTGTCTCACAGCCCAAAGACATGCACAACCACAGGACTTGTTCAGTTGTTTAGTTTGCCTGTCCTTCCTTCCTTCTTTTATGGGGCCATCTTGTTTTCCTGCCTTTTGTTTGGGTCTCTGGTCATCTCTTGCATTATGAAAAGTTAATGGTCACTACATAATGCTAACAGCAGTTCTCTACCTGGTCTTTGAAGAGACATGGTCCCGAAGTCCGCAACAATTTCTCTTTGGCCCTCGCATCTCTCTATGTATTCTAGCAATGCTGTTCTCTTATGGTTATTCTTCCATAGTGAAAGGCTCTCTGCCCAACACTTTTAAAAGTATGACCTAATTCCATTTAGACCACATTTGAGGATTTGCTATTTGAGTCATTTGTGCATTGATGACAATTTGTACTTGTAAACAACTGAGTGTCCAGACTAATTTGCAACCTAACTGACACGTAACCAGTCAGTTGTCCTGGCTCCTAAGGTAATCACAGAGTCTGGAAAAAGAAGCCAGCTACCTCTAACTGGGAAGCCCTATTTCTTTTTTTTGAGACGGAGTCTTGCTCTGTTGCCCAGGCTGGAGTGCAGTGGTGCAATCTCGGCTCACTGCAAGCTCCGCCTCCTGGGTTCACGCCATTCTCCTGCCTCAGCCTCCTGAGTAGCTGGGACTACGGGTGCCCACCACCACGCCCAGCAAATTTTTTGTATTTTTAGTAGAGACAGGATTTCACTGTGTTAGCCAGGATGTTCTCGATCTCCTGACCTCGTGATCCGCCCGCCTCAGCCTCCCAAAGTGCTGAGATTACAGGCGTGAGCCACTGCGCCCAGCCGGAAGCCCTATTTCAATGTCTTCCATCTTCAGTTTGTTAGAATACTCTAGCAGGGAAGCCAAACTCTGAGAACATCCTTGAGCAATTAACACTCCCCCATCTATCTGGCAGCTGTCTTATTCAATGAAGTACAAGCATCAGGAAGGACCAATACAGAATACTAAAAATAAAATACTAAAGGAGGAAGGGGATATCTTCCCAACCAGCTGGATCAGCTGAATCAGCCTTGGTAATCAACGTGACAACACATATTGCATCTACATCTTAACTTGGGATTATTTTAAAGAATGCCTGTAAAGCTGTGCTAATCCTCTCTTCACTAATTAGAAAGAGAAGAATGCTGGGATCTCTAGATAGGTGAAACTGTATTCGTTTTAGGACTTTCCATTCTGCCCACTGCTGCTTTTGTTCTTCTACCTCTTAAGCTTGATTCCAAAAAGCAAAAAGTACTGAAATTGGCAGATCTCCCAGAATCAAAGTGAGTAAGTTTATTTGTCTTACTTGAAGCCTGTGGTGAAGCTTCAACCTCCAGGTTAGATGGGAAGCGTTCGCTCTGAGCCCCAAGCACTCCCATAGGCAGTGACTGGTCTCCAGAAGCAAGGTCAGCCTCCAGCTCCTCACTGACAGGAAAAGTGATGTCGCTCACAGGTTCCTCCTTGATCTTCACAGGTTTAGCGTCCTCTGTGGCCTTCTCAGGATTGACAATCCTTTCATATTCTTCAGAGAGTTGCTTACTAATCTGTTGGCAAGCAAGAGTCAATTTTCCAAGGAAATGTTAAAAGCAAGTTGGATGGTCAGCTTGTGACGTCCCATGGAAAAGCCAACAGAACATGAATAACAGAATTTTAAAACATTCACTGCCAATGGAAGGGATTTGTTTAAGGTGTTGAGTTTGCATTTATGAGTGATAGAGATATGCAAAGAAAATTGGTTTGGCAGAGAATGTGTATGTCATTAATTAAAAGTTACATAAAGGTAAAAAAGTGTTACAACTGGGACGAAAGATTACATTTTTTTGGCTATAAAAATTAACAGTAGGCTGGGCACGGTCATTCACACCTGTCATCCCAGTACTTTGGGAGGCCAAGGCGGGAGGACAACTTGAGCCTAGGAGTCTGAGACCAGCTTGGGCAGTATCTAGTGAGACCCCATCTCTACCAAAAAAAAAAAAAAAAGCTGGGCATGGTGGTTCACATCTGTGGTCTCAGCTACTTGGGAGGCTGAGGTGGAAGGATCGCTTGTAGTGAGCTGTGATTGTGCCACTGCACTCCAGCCCAGGCAACCCTGTCTAAAAAAAGGGAAAAAAAAGTTGACATATGTATCCTAGGTGAATAATCAATGGTGTGGGAAATCTGGATCACTTAGCAAAGACTTTTTTCTTGGGTGTTAAAAATTCCTAATCATATTTTAGACCTGCAGAAACTGAAACAGTGAACAAATGACTTAAGAGCACAAGGGCTGAAGAGATTAGATATTTCTGGTTCCAAGCAAAATCATCACCCCCCACCAACCCATCCTCCAGGCAGTATCATTTTACTCTGTTTTTTTCATAGCACTTAACATTATCCAAAATTGTTTTTTTGTGTGTGTATGTGCTTAGAGACAGGGTCTTGCTATGTTGCCCAGGCTGGTCTTAAACTTCTGGCCTCAAACAATCCTCCCACCTCAGCCTCCCAAGCAGCTATATTAGATATATATATTACAATTCCAGTCAAACCATTATATTAGCTGCTTGAGAGGCTGAGGCAGGAGGATTGTCAGTAGGTCTGTGTTCTCTTTTTTTTTTTTTTCAGACAGGGTCTTGCTCTGTCACCCAGGTTGGAGTGCAATGGCACAATCATGGCTCACAGCAGCCTTAACTTCCTGGTCTCAAGTGATCTTCCCACCTCACACTCCCAAGTAGCTGAGACCACAGGCATGAGCTACCATGTCCAGCTAATTCTTATTTTTTAATTTTCTGTAGAGATGGGGGTCTCACTATATTGTCCAGGCTGGTCTTGAACTCCTGGCCTCAAGCAATCCTCCCACCTCAGCTTCCCAAGTAGCTGGGATTACAGGCATGTGCCATCATGCCCAGCTCCTGAAATTGTTTTGATCATTATTTATTGACTTGTGTTTGTCTCCCTTCAAAAACAATGTAAACTCAGGTAACTTAGTAACTGCTGAATCCCACAATGCTCGACTCTCAACAGGCACTCAATAAATACTTGTTGAATAAAATCAGACTAACTGCATTCTCTCAGATTCCATATACTTGTGGATAGTTTCTTCCAGAGGAAGTATCAGTGAATGTGGCCATTCACTGACTAAAGGAGACCCATGGTATTTGGCCAGGAACATCGCTAGGGCCATCATAAAAGTATGTTAAGTTCACTCTGTTCCAAGACTCTGTGCTCTGCACTCTAGACCAAGTGTTGTGGGATCCTGCTGAACACTCCGAGATTGCACAGACATCTGTGCCCACTTTTCAACAGGGTCGCCTCACCTGTAGCATGTAACTGTGATAGTCCTTGATGCGGTGCTGCCAGAACTTCTGGAGGGAGAGCACACTGCCAATACCCACTTCATGGAATACCTGCTCCATCACATCAGGAAAAGGAGTCTGTCCCAGCCGGGCCTCCCGGTCCACAGCAAAACGCAGCAACTTGGTAAACTTAAGGCAATACTCATGTGCCACATCAGTTAGGGTCTCCAGGACACTCTCATTAGCACAGTCAAAGCCCGCGTGGGCCAGGATTGTGGCCACTGCCTGGTAGAGGAGCTGCCGACAGGAATGCCAGCTGAGTTCAGTCACAGGTTCCCCTTTCCCACTGAAAGTGGAGATACGGTGGTGTTATTAATGTTCTTGCAAAGGGGTGACCCCTCCTGTCTTCCCCAGGAGTTTTACAATTCCAGTCAAGCCACTGGCCTAGCTTTCCAGGGAAATTCCATCCAAGTTACATAGCTCAGTTTCATCCTGCTGCTATCTGGGCATGTCTTAGCAACCCATGGTCATATCTTTGAGCTCCTCCAAAGACATAGTTTGAATAGGCAATACATGTCTATAATACACAATCCAAAAGGATATCTAGTGAAAAGAAAGTTTCCTTCTAGCAACTGTTCAATTTTGATCACTTTTAGGATTAAGTTTAACAGTATAGCCCAGACACTGCTCAATGATGCTCTAATTATTTTACCATAACCTAGTTTTCATACATGCTGGGCAATATATTAATACAAACTTTTAGAAATTCACAGTTCCAATAAAGAGATTCTTCACAGTTGCCAGGAGTTTAAGATTCTTAGATTCTTATAAAATTACAAGGGACCATTTCAAAACAGGGAAGCCAACTCAATTTTATAAAAGCAATTTAAAACATATATAGCTTACAAAGCATTTTCATCCTATCCTGTGTTGTGCAATGGGTAGGGTCTGTATTATTATTATTTCTATTTGCCAGGAGAGGAAACAGGTTTAGAAGGGCTGACTTGCCAAAATTTGTTTACATATAATTAGTAAGTGGTAAAGCTTCTGACTCCAGAAACCGTATCCTGCATAATACACCATTTTGCCCCTAATCACTACTGCAGAAATCTTAATTTTCCAAGAAAAAAATTAAGAAAGCTATTTGATCTAAAAATAACTTAAGAAGCTTTTAATAATTTACCTGTCTCTTGAAATTTCCTACTGGCTTCTGCCTACCCCTGACAAAGGAATTTATTTTACCAATAAAAATAAAATAGAGCACAGAAAATCATTTTTCCTTGGTTCGTACTTGGCATGTGTCATCACGCACTGTACAAAAGTGCCTGAGTGGTTATCCACCCACTAAACTCTGACCTGTTCAATAGCAACTACTGCAGTTTACATAATAGTTTGACAATAAGATAACTAATTGCCAAGTAACTTTTCATTTACTGTCTTCATCATTTCCATGGCCAGTGTCTCTGGGCCAAAAGCTAAAGGCCTCATAAGTACCTAATAAACAGAGACAACTAAACCAGTATCACTTTCCTAGAATAATATCTGGACCTCTTTCAAAGGAAAATAATTTTTTGGTGCCCCCATAACTGATGCAAATTATTTTTGTTATACAGTTTCCTAAATATGTATAAAATAAAACCAGGTACAAACTTTTGATGGTCATGGCTCTTACTATATAAATTTGATACAAAACTAAAAATGAATAAACAGCATCAATTTAATACGATAGATAACATTATATTGTTGAAATTAAATTGCCCTCAATATGTGAATACAGTATTGATCACCACAGAGCAAGTTTTTTGAGTTGGGCGTGTCTATGCTAGCATATGCTGTGCATGTAATAACACAGTTATGCCTCCCCTTTTCATTATTCCAGTGACTTCAGAACCTTTGATTACAATGGACCTTGATATAATCTGGCCTTCACCTGGCCCAACTGCAATGCAACCCCTGTGTATTTAGTCTATTTCTGTACTTTTCTCATTAGTTTGGGAACCACTAAAATAGTATTACCAGCAACAGGTAGATGTAATAAATAACATATAATATCACTTCTGTAGTATTCTTGCCGAACATATTTAATCTGAATCTAATCTTGAGGAAATAATCAGCAAATCCAGTAATTGGGACATTCTACAAGCGACCTGAACTCATAAAAGACTCTAAAGAGGCATAACAACCAGGTACAATGCATGAATCTTTGTTAGATCCTGGATTCGAGGGAAAAGACACTTACAAAAGATATTTTGTAAATATACTTACAAAAGATAATTGGAAGAATGTGAATATGAACTTATTAAGTGGTACTTAATGTTCATTTACTTTGGTAATGGTATTATGATTATGCAGGAAAATTTCCTTATTCTTAGGATATGCATGCTGAGGAATTTAGGGGTGAAATATGGTGATGTCTGCAACTTACTTTAAAATGTTTGGGGGAAAAAATGTGTGCATATACAAGTATGCATATATGTATGTTTGTATATGTGTGTATATATGTGTATACACACACATATGTGAGAAAGTAAATGTGGCAAAATGTTAAACATTGGTGAGTCATGGTGAAGGTATTTGGATGTTTGTTGACTATTACACATTTCTGTAGGTTTGGCAAATTTCAAAATGAAAATAAAAAAGTAATTGGCATTAAATACAACTTGCACACTGACATCTAGTAGCAGCTCTAGGTTATAAGGCAGTCACGTTCAAAGGATGTGGAGCAGAGCTTCTCAAACTTAAATGCACATACAAATCTCCTGGAGATCTTGTTATAATGCAGATTCTGATTCAGCAGGACTGGGTGAGGCCTGAGATTCTGCATATCTAAAAAACTGCCAGGTGATGTTGATGCTGCAGATCTTGGACCAGATATTGAGTAGCAGGGATCAATAACATTTTTATATTATTATTTCTTTTTTTTTTTTCCAGACAGGGTCTCACTCAGTCACCCAGGCTGGAGTGCAGTGGAGTGATCTGCAATCTCTGCCTCCCCTGGGTTCAAGTGATTCTCGTGCCTCAGCCTCCCGAGTAGCTGAGACTACAGATGTGCGCCACTACACCTGACTAATTTTTGTATTTTTAGTACAGATGGGGTTTCGCCATGTTGGCCAGGTTGATTTTGAACTCCTGGCCTCAAGTGATCCACCCACCGTGGCTTCCCAAAGTCTTGGGGTTACAGGCATGAGCCACTGTGCTCAGCTTATATTATTATTTCTTGAACTATGTTATCAAAATGAAAACACACAATTTAAAGATTCTTGTGTAGACTTGTGGATTCCTAAAAATACCAGAATAAGTCCATGAATCCCAATTTGAAGACAACGAGCTAAACCCATAATTTTTTTTTATATTAAATAGAAAGACTAGATCCTAAGAACTATGAGGCCATGGCCTTTTTTACATACCAGTGTACTACCCTGCTCCTAGTAAAGTGCTTGGCACATAGTAAGCACTCAAAAAATTAAAAAATACAGACCCTGAATTCTGAAGACTGGCATTCAAAACTTAGACATCCCACTAATTACCTGGAGAAACCTTGGCCAAGTCAATTACTCTTATCCTCAGCTTCCTCGCATGAAAATGGAAATGCTATTATAGGCTTAACAGGGTTGTTGGGAAGATGACTTGAGAAAAGTAAGATACAGCAAAGCCTTGCCTTACCGATAAAAGTCACTCTCTGGGTCACTGTGCCGGATCTGGAATGGTGCATTGGGATTCTTACAATCTAAAGGCAGGAGGTCATCAGGGAGAGGAGGTGACCCAGGGCACGAGGGAAGAGGTTCACTCTCTTCAGTTTTTACACCTTCTGTCTGCTGCTGATTCTGGGCCTGAGCTGTGGCAATAAGGTTGCGAAGACGTCGGTTGTGCTGAATCAACTGAATCGTATGGATGGTGAGACTACATGGCTCTGAGGGGATGTCCAGCATAGTGGGGGGCTTCGGCTTGTTGGCTGAGGGTTGGTGCAGGGGTGGGTCATGGACTTCCACCAGACGGAACTCCCGTGGGAGCAAATCGAAGGAACTTCTGTTGGTCTGGCTTGATGATATTGGTATCTCTCCCCAGTATCTCAACATTTTGGAATAAGAAGAGAAGAGGTCTCAGGATAAATGTAGACAATAACCTAAAAGTAATGTGTTTAAATCCTGGCAACTTTAGATTATAGGCTTCTGTAGTGAAAAATGCGAGGTCTAGCCAGTTATTTATGTAAAAAGTAGGCTATTTGTGACCACTTAGAAAAATGTCAGTGTCAGCAAAACTGTAGGACCAAAGGTGTTCTCCCTAAATAAATTAAGAGAAATGTAACTGTTAGATGCTGGTTATTGTCATATTATGACAATTCCTACTACACTGAACCACAGGGTAGAATTTGGGTCATTAGTGGACCAATAGCTACAACAGCATCTGGAGCTCTAGTATCCCTATTTCCCATCTCACTCACTAACTCATTACCAGAACTACCATCATGCTCAATCCTGAACAATAAGCAAGGCATGGTAAGGTATCTTGATACATCTGTGCTGGATCAATAGGAGAAAAACTAGTAGGGTTAAAGATAATAAGAAGTGGTTCTTACTCTGTGTGTCTTAGGCATGATCCTGATGGAAAAATTTATGAACCATTAATCTAAATGGCATTATGCTTTCAACTTTTGACATATAGAACGTGAGAGATTTCTGCTGCCTTCTAATTGGTATCCCTTCCTCCAGTCTCTCTTTGTATGTCATCTATTCTCTACACTGCTGCTAGACTTACTCTTTTTAAAACTTAAATCAAATGGCTTCCCATTGCCTATTGGAAAAAGTCAGAATTCCTTGGCTTACCATTCAACAAAATTCACAATCTGGTTTCAACTCACCTTTGCAGATTCATTGTCCGTATGTCTCTTCAAGTTCAACAAACATTTATCAAATGCCAGGCATTCTGTGTGGGTCAAAGACTGATAATGTGAGATCCTTGCCCTGAAGTGAGGAAGAGAAACAGAAGCAGAATATTTCAATATGAAACATGGTAAGTACTGTTCTAGAGGTATATGGACCTGAGGTACTGGAAGCACAAAGGAGGAGCTTCCTGGGTGAAATGACTACCTTTGTTCTAACAACATTATACTACTCAGTTTCTTGAGAATGCTGTACATTTCCACAGTTGACACTTTCAGCTGTGAACTCTGCCAGAAATGCTCTGCCAACCTTGCACATCCCTGGCAGACTCATATTCATTTTTAAGTACAGCGTAAGTCCCCACCCTCTGTCACTTCACCAGTGCATCTCCCTTTCTCTATTCTCACAGTGCTTTGCAAGTCTATGTCACAGCATTTATCCTTGGATTTTAATTAGTACTTATCGCAATAGATTTTTTCTGCCCGTCTATTTCTTATGGCCATGGTCTTGTTACAGGGCCAGGCACACAGAAATATCTGGCATTTGTTGAATGTTTACTATATGCCAGACTTCACCTTTTTTGTTTGTTTCTTTTTTGAGACAGGGTTTCACTCTGTAGCCCAGGCTGGAGTGCAGTGGTGCAGTCATGGTTCACTGCAGCCTCAACCTCCTGGGACCAAGCAATCCTCCCACCTCAGCCTCTGGAGTAGCTGGGACTACAGGCGCGCACCATCAAACCTGGATTTTTTTTTTTTTTTTTTTTTTTTTGGCGAGACAGGGTCTCGCCATGTTGCCCAGCCTCCTCTGGAACTCCTGGGCTCAAGCAATCCTCCCGCCTCAGCCTCCCAAAATGTTGGGATTACAGGCATGAGCCACCGGTCTGGCTGGCCTTTATTGTTTGATTCAATTCTTCCAACAACCCTATGAGGCTAATAATCTTATTATCCCCATTTTTCAGAGTGAGGGCTGAGGCCTAGTGTCTTGCCCAATGTCACAAATGGCGAGGTCAAAAATCGACAGTCTCCAGAGTCTGCTCTCTTAACCACTTAGCTATTCTGCCTTAATAATTTCAGAAAAAAAATACATGAATGAACGAAATAACAAAAAAGTCGCCCTCTTCCCTTACTTTACCGAAAGGAGCACGAAGAACAGGCACGGAGCCCAAGGAATGCCCAAGTCCCTCCAGGGGTTTCCTCGGTCACGGTCCGCCGGCGCAGGCGCCAATCACAGGGTCCTGAGGTCGCCTGACGTTCAGGGCAGCCGGAAGACGGGGAGGTCTGGACCTGAACCGAGACAAGGAGGTACCACACTATTCACTGCTGCGTCGCAGAGCGGGCTGGGCGGCTGTCTGGACCTCGAGAGGCCTGAGGCAAGGATCGCGTCAGACCCCGAAAGCTGGTTTGTTGATTAGTGATCTAAGACCGCCGGAAGCGCTTCTTCTCAATCAAGCTATGCAACAGGAAGTCATTACGATCCCGTTGTAACCTCTAAATATGTCCCCGTTCTGCACAGCATCCCGATAACCGTTTTGTTTTTCTCATATTATGACCTTCTCATGTTGGCACCACTTCGCAACGCTCCAGGTCGTGAAGGAGCAACTTCACCATCGCCGCCTACAGACGCCACTGGGAGCTTGGGAGAGTGGGACGTGGACAGGAACGTAAAGACCGAAGGGTGGGTTTCGAAGGAGCGGATTTCGAGGTTGCACCGGTTGAGGATGGCTGACATTCTCTCTCAGTCAGAGACCCTGGCGTCGCAAGACCTCAGTGGGGACTTCAAGAAGCCAGCTCTGCCGGTGTCCCCAGCGGCGCGGAGTAAGGCCCCGGCCACCAGTTCTTCAAACCCTGAGGAGGTACAGAAGGAAGGGCCCACTGCGTTGCAGGACTCCAATTCTGGGGAGCCCGACATCCCTCCTCCTCAGCCGGACTGCGGTGATTTTAGGAGTCTACAGGAGGAGCAGTCGCGCCCCCCGACAGCGGTTTCTTCCCCTGGCGGTCCAGCCCGGGTTCCCCCCTACCAAGAGCCTCCATGGGGTGGCCCTGCCACAGCCCCCTACAGCTTAGAGACCCTGAAGGGCGGCACTATCCTTGGCACCCGTAGCTTGAAAGGGACGAGTTACAGCCTTTTCGGGAGGCTGTCTGGCTGCGACGTGTGCCTGGAGCACCCTTCGGTGTCTCGGTACCACGCAGTGCTGCAGCACAGGGCGTCCGGCCCTGACGGAGAATGCGACAGCAACGGGCCGGGCTTCTACCTCTACGATCTGGGAAGCACCCATGGCACTTTTCTCAACAAAACTCGCATCCCACCTCGCACTTACTGTCGAGTCCACGTTGGGCATGTTGTTCGCTTTGGAGGCAGCACCCGGCTCTTTATCCTGCAGGTAGGTAGAAAAACCTAGAATTGAAATTTCGGGTTCATTGGACTGCGTTCTTGTGCTTCTTAAGCTTTGGATGAGGAAGAAGAATCTCCCACTCAGCGATTACGAAAGTGAAGGAATCAAGTCTGGCCTATCATCTTCAGACCTCTGTACACATTGCTATATTTCTGAAAGTCATGTTTACAATCCCGAACTCTAAAATAACTTGTTTGGCCAGGCGCGGTGGCTCGCGCCTGTAATCCCAACACTTTGGGAGGCCCAGGCGGGAGGATCGCTTTAGCCCAGGAGTTTGAGAGGAGGCTGGGCAACATGGCAAGACCCTGTCTCTAAAAAAAAAAATAAAATAAAATAAAAATAAAAAAAAATTAGCCAGGCATCATGGTCCCAGCTGCTCGGGAGGCTGAGGTGGGAGGATCACCTGAGCCCAGGAGGTCAAGGCTGCAGTGAGGTGTATTACAGCCACTGCACTCCAGTCCAGCCTAGGCGACAGAGCGAGACCCTGTCTCTAAATAAATAAATAACCTTTTTTTCCTTGGTTCATCAGGGACCAGAGGAAGACCGAGAGGCAGAATCCGAGTTAACAGTAACACAGTTGAAGGAATTGCGCAAGCAGCAGCAAATATTGTTGGAGAAGAAGATGCTAGGAGAAGACTCAGATGAAGAAGAGGAAATGGATACCTCTGAAAGGAAGATAAATGCTGGTAGCCAAGATGATGAGATGGGTTGCACCTGGGGAATGGGTAAGAAATTAAAATTGCTGCCGGAGGTTAATATTTTAAGTTCATTACAAGTGGTACCCTTAAATGTTTTTTTAAATCATACAGCTTTTCATGGCTCCTTGAGATAAATAGGGCAAACACAATTTGCACATGAGGTAACCAAAACCCAGAGAGATTCATTAACTTTACTGATGTAAAGAAATTGACTTATAGGCACTTTGGATTTTTAAAAAATTTATTTTTAATGCACTCTCTTGTTCAAAACTTGTCCTAAGCATAAAATTATTATTTTTACAATTTTAAAATTTTATATTTATTAAGTACTTGTGCTATGTGATTATCATTGGAGGGGATGGAACTCTATTCAATCAAATAAATGGAATGTTATTCAATATAGGATATTCTCTTGAGTTTTTTGTACTTTGTGAAGATATCCTGAAATGTGGAATATCTAATCAGATAAAGCTGGTCCCTTAGCCAAAATAATAAACTTTCTTTAACACCAGATATTTTAGAAAATGGATATTCAGGAGATGGGAGTATAAAAAGGTAGAAGATGGCATTAATATATAGTTGGGAAGACAGGAAAAATTATGAAATTACTTGTGCTAAGTGCCAAACAAAAGCTAGAAACCATAAGTATGCTAGAGTGAAAGTTTGGAGAAGAGAGAACAGTCACTGGGGACTTAGACCTGTGTTGTCTGATATGGTAGCCACTAGCCACATGTGGTTACTGAGCACTTGCAGTGTGGCTAGTTGCAATTGATGTGTGCTGTAAATGCAAAATACACACTGAATTTCAAAGACTTAGTCTGAAAAAAAGAATGTAAAATATCTCTTTCATGATATTTTTATATTGATGACATGTTGAAATGACAATTTTACCTGTTTCCTTTTAATTTTTTAATGTGGCTAATAGAAAATTTAAGATGACACATACAGCTGTCATTATATTTCTGTTGGACAGCACTGACTTAGATCTTTGGGAAACTTATTTTTTTTTATTTTAGTAGAGATGGGGTTTCACCATATTGGCCAGGCTGGTCTTGAACTCCTGAGCTTGTGATCCACCCCCCCCACCCCCCCACCCCCCCCCCCCCGGCCTCCCAAAGTGTAGAGATTACAGGTGTGAGCCCTCGCACTCCACAGGGAAGCTTTATGAGCATAAGGATTTTCAGCTGGAACTTGAAGGCAAGGAAAAGCCTTATGAAGCTGAGTATTGGGATTGGTATTCAGGGTAGGGATTGATGATTTTAAGGAAGTTGTGAGTAGACCAGTCTATCTGGCAGATATAAGAAGTATTAGGAAATTATATTGGGAACGAAAGTTAGATATGAGTGTGAGAGAACAAGAATGCCAGGCTGAGGAGCTCAAATTTTTTTTCCACAATGTGGTAGGTAATTTTACTTTTAAAATATAATGATGGAGAAAAAAAAATTAAGGTGCCATGAAAACAACTTTTGACTTGTCACACAATTTAGAAAACCTGAATATGCTCATACTAGTGGTTTTGTGGTGGTTGTTCCACCCCCTGTCCCTGCAAGTATTTATTATTTTTCATCACAGATAAACTATATCTCTTTTTTTTTTTTTTTTTTTTTTGGGAGACGGTCTCACTGTGTTGCTTGGGTTGGAGTGCAGGTAGCGCGATCTTGGCTCACTACAACCTCTTCCTCCCAGGTTCAAACAATTCTCCTGCCTCAGCCTCCCGAGTAGCTGGGATTACAGACACCCGCCACTATGCCCAGCTAATTTTTTTTGTATTTTTAGTAGAGATGGGGTTTCACCATGTTGGCCAAGCTGGTCTTGAACTCCTGACCTTGTGATCCTCCTGCCTTGGCCTCCCAAAGTGCTGGGATTACAGGCATGAGCCACTGCGCCCAGCCTAAACTATATCTTTATGCAGCCTGAGAGAATAGTGGGTATCATTCAAATAGTCTCTTCTCATGTCTGATTATCTTTTCTTTCTTTCCCATATCCTGTAGGAGAAGATGCAGTAGAGGATGATGCTGAAGAGAACCCTATTGTCTTAGAGTTTCAGCAGGAAAGGGAGGCCTTTTATATAAAGGATCCCAAAAAGGCTCTCCAAGGCTTTTTTGACCGAGAAGGTATGTAAACAGATTCTGACCCTACCACTAAAACATATCCAGAGCAGTGTGGTTTTCTAGAGCTTCAGGTTGAGCTTTATACTAAGATATGCTATAATTTTATTGCTGTCCTTCTTGTTCACTTTTTACTCTTGTGGTCAGTTGCTTTAGGTTTATTTTGAAAATTATTCCTCATTAGTATGGCAGAGGGGAAAAAATCATAAAAATCTTGTTAGTCTTTCTTCTTATCTTAAAAAAAGGAAATACTTTTTCCTGACTCATCTCATTCTTCTCAAAAGATCCTGGACTTTGGTGGTGGGGAAATTGAGCCAACTTCCTGTAGTTTTTTAATTCTGAATTCACCTGATCTTTTGTAATTCCTAACATAGGTTTTGACTTTATATTATATGATTTAAAATTTTTTTTCCATAGAGGATTGTTTTGGTAGGAATACTTTGAGAGAATATCTATGTGTATGTATGTATATCTGTATATATTTTATATGTATATATAAATAATATATGAAATAGCTGTGCACTTAATATCTGTGCTTCTAAAAACCAGGCAACTGTGTTAAAATAACCACTAAAGTCTACAACTTATAAAAGTGAAACGTACTATACAGTGAACAGAGCTATGTATGGAGAATTGGTTACTTTGATCTGAGTTTTTTTTTTTTTTCTCTGCCTCAGACTTACTCTAATTTTATTATCAGACAATAATCCCTAGGAATGAGAAGTGAAATGTATTGAAATTTATTATTCAGTGTGGTATGGGAACTTGTTCTTTTTTTTTTTTTTTTTTTGAGACGGAGTCTCGCTCTGTTGCCCAGGCTGGAGTGCAGTGGTGCGATCTCGCCTCACTGCAAGCTCCGCCTCCCGGGTTCACGCCATTCTCCTGCCTCAGCCTCCCGAGTAGCTGGGACTACAGGCGCCCGCCACCACGCCCGGCTAATTTTTTTTTGTATTTTTAGTAGAGAGGGGGTTTCACTGTGTTAGCCAGGATGGTCTCGATCTCCTGACCTCGTGATCCGCCCGTCTCGGCCTCCCAAAGTGCTGGGATTACAGGCGTGAGCCACCGCGCCCGGCCGGAACTTGTTCTTTTTTTGAGACAGGGTCTCACTCTGTCGCCCAGGCCGGAGTGCAATGGCGCAATCTTGGCTCACTGCAACCTTGACCTCCTGGGTTTAAGCTATGCTCCGGCCTTAGCCCCCGTAGTAGCTGGGACAAAAGGCAGGTACCATCATGCCCGGCTAATTTTTGTATTTTTTGTAGAGATGGGGTTTTGCCATGTTGCACAGACTGGTTTCGCGCTCCTTAACTCAAGCTGTCATCCCGCCTCAGCCTCCCAAAGTGTTAGGATTACAGGCGTGAGCCACTGCTAGGAACTTGTTCGTATTTAACGTTTGTTCTCATTTATCATTGTATCAACTAGTAATTTTTGGATTCTATTAAAATTGTTTTGTCTGTCTTTCTCCCACAGGAGAAGAATTAGAATATGAATTTGATGAACAGGGACATAGCACTTGGCTCTGCAGGGTGAGGTATGTTCTTTTCTTATTAATGTTCTTTTCTGGAAAATGGCCAATTTCAGGTTTAATGTATGGTTATAGATAACAACCCAAAGAGTAACTTTCATCTAAGTTTAAGCTATTTCTAAATTTGAGCCTTTATCATTTAGTAACCCTTATATTATTGGAGAGTGGGGTGGGATGGGTAAGAAATAGAAAGAAAATATTTTAAATCCAACATTGGAAAGATAGAACAAGATGGATTCAAAGACTGAAAGGCCATCTAAAAAAAAAAAGACTATTATCATAGCATAGTAGTTGTTTTCGTGAGAATTGGAGCTTAATGCTGTGCTATAATTCCCACCAAATCAATGAAGATTACCTGTGGACGATTCAACTGGAAAACAACTGGTGGCTGAGGCCATTCACTCAGGAAAGAAAAAAGAAGCAATGATCCAGTGCTCATTGGAAGCTTGTCGGATTCTTGACACTTTGGGATTGCTTCGGCAGGAAGCAGGTCAGTATATAGGAGCCCTTTTTTTCTAGATTTAAAAAAAGGAAAATTCAACACAAACGCTAATAAAACTTCTTTATGGGGGGAAAATGTAAATTGTACAAAATTTTTTGAAGTGAAAAGAAAAAAATTCTCAATACCCTAAGGTAGCCACTGTTTATATTCTCCCAGACATTTTCTATGCATATATAGATGTGTGCTGAGACCTAGATCCTTTAACAAAAAACACTCATACACAAATGTAGTCATATTAATTACAATCTTTTGTGACTTACTTTTTTAACATAAGAATGTATCATGGATGTTGTTATTATTATTATTTTTGAGATGGAGTCTCACTCTGTCACCCAGGCTGGAGTGCAGCAGCATGATCTCGGCTCACTGCAACCTCTGTCTCCCAGGTTCAAGCCATCCTCCTGCCTCAGCTTCCCTAGTAGCTGGGACTATAGGTGTGCACCACCCTGCACAACTAATTTTTGTATTTATTTATTTATTTTGAGATGGAGTTTCGCTCTTGTTGCCCAGGCTAGAGTGCAATGGCGCAATCTCGCCTCACTGCAACCTTTGCCTCCCGGGTTCAAGCGATTCTCCTGCCTCAGCCTCCCAAGTAGCTGGGATTACAGGCATGCACCACCATGCCTGGCTAATTTTGTATTTTTAGTGGAGACGGGGTTTCTCCATGTTGGTCAGGCTGGTCTCGAACTCCCAACCTCAGGTGATCCACCTGCCTCGGCCTCCCAAAGTGCTGGGATTACAGGCATGAGCCACCGCGCCTGGCCAATTTTTGTATTTTTGATAGAGACGAGGTTTCACCGTGTTGACCAGGCTGGTCTCGAACTCCTGACCTCAGGTGATCCACCCGCCTTGGCCTCCCAAAGTGCTGGGATTACAGGCATGAGCCACTGCGCCTGGCCGTATCATGAATATTACATCAATACATTAATATGTATCAATACATTAATTGTGTATTTTGCTTGTTTTTTTTTTTAAAGTCTGAGTAGAGCATCATTTATTAATAAGGCTTATATTATATTTTTATTATTGCAAAGTAACTTATGTCTGATTCAAAACTACCAAAAGGCTTATAATAAAATATACTTGTTCCTTGCCCTACCCATCCTCAGTCTTCTTCCCTAAAGGCTTTCAGTTTTTTCAGTTATTTATTCTGGCATTTAAAAACACCTGTATTTCTTGGCCGGGCGCGGTTGCTCACGCCTGTAATCCCAGCACTTTGGGAGGCCAAGGCAGGCGGATCACGAGGTCAGGAGATCGAGACCATCCTGGCTAACACGGTGAAACCCCGTCTCTACCAAAAATACAAAAAAAAAAAAAATCAGTTGGGTGTGGTGGCAGGTGCCTATAGTCCCGGCCACTTGGGAGGCTGAGGCAGGAGAATGGCGTGAACCCAGGAGGCAGAGTTTTCAGTGAGCCGAGATTGCGCCACTGCACTGCAGCCTGGGCGACAGAGCAAGACTCCGTCTCAAAAATAAATAATTAATTAAATTTTAAAAAAAAACAAACACCTGTATTTCTTTTCTTTTCTTTTTTTTTTTTTTTTTTTTTTGAGATGGAGTCTCACTCTGTCACCCAGACTGGATTGCAGTGGCATGATCTTGGCTGACTGCAACCTCTGCTTCTCGGGTTCAAGCGATTCTTCTGCCTCAGCCTCCTGAGTAGCTGGGACTATAGGTGCGTGCACCACACCCAGCTAATTTTTGTATTTTTAGTAGAGACAGGGTTTTACCATATTGGCCAGGCTGGTCTCGAACTCCTGACCTCATGATCTGCTTGCCTTGGCCTCCCAAAGTGCTGGGATTACAGGCGTGAGCCACTGCACCCAGCCTAAAAACACCTGTATTTCTAAGAACAAGAGTATGCTGTTATATTTTTAGTCACTTATTTTAGACGTTATCTGTCGACTCTGCTAAATTAATATTTAGTATTTACGTGATTATGCTTATGCAAATATTAGTTATAACTGAGCAGTTTTATTTCTTTTTGTTTTTCCTAAGGGTAATAATTGCGTTTGCTTTTCATGTGTTTGGGGCTTTTTTGTATTTCCTGCTCATTCCTCCCACACCTTTCAGTAGCCTCACCACATCAAGCAACTTAATGATTAAGTAATTTATCAGTTCTGATTTTTTTTGGAGACACTTTTTCTGAAGAGCACTATTTTTCTTTCAGGGCTTATTGCTCTGCAGATCTGCTACAGAACTGTCACCTGGGACTTAACTTTCCTATCATCCTTGAGATTTCTTTGTCCTTTCTCCAGGGTTGACTTTTCTGTTTCTTGATTCTCATATTCTCATATTTCTTGGTTTATTTCCTTGCACAGTAGTACATCCTTCTGTACTTTTAGCAGATTAAAAAGCTGGTACAACACTAGAGGGCATGGGTGATGATAGTCTTCAATGAATTTCACATCTTTCCTTTTCTTGGTCTACTCTCTTGTTTTGGTGGACATCCTCTAGTAGATTTCAGAGAAAGAGTGTATAGGAAATAAATTTTATTAATCCTTCTCTTCTGAAAATATAATTATTGTAGCTTCACTCCTGATTAATAGTTTGGCTGGGAATACAATTCTAAGTTGGAAACAAATTTTGATCCTATTGTATGTCATCTTTTTTTTCCGCCTTGCCAGAGTTTGTAAGAGTTTCCCTTTGTTCTAAAGGTTCTAAAACTTAACTATGAAGTACTTTTCTGTGGGTCTATTTTTCTTCATTTTTCTGAGTACTTGTTGGATCCTTTTGATCTAGAAATCTTGGCTGTTCAGGAAGTTTTCTGCAATTATGTCATTAATTGTTTCATCCCTCTGTTTTCTATGGAATTTTATTATTCAGACATTGGACCTCTTGGACAGACCATTTAAGTTTTTTTTCTTCTTTTTTTCATCTGTATGTCTTTTCCTTCTTTCTGAGAGATTTCTGCACCTTTATCTTTCTGTCTTCTCTATTTTGCCGTCAAGGTTTTAATTTCTTTCTCTTTTTTTAAAGTTTTTAAAATCAGGCAGTCTTTCATGCCAGAGAAGGCTCAGAGACTCCAAGGTTTTAATTTCTAAAAGTTCATTTTTGGTTTTTGAATTGTCCTTTTTAAAACATAATATCCTCTTGTTTCATGGGTTGTAAATATCTCCTCTCTGTTTTCTCCATGTTATTTTTCTTTTTATGTGGTCTCTGTTCTGCGTGTTAAAGGCTTTTCTTAGGTGTCATGTAATTCTTCATTGTAGTTTTTTTATTTGGGGATGAAAAAGGTGATTGACAGTTTGGAATATATAGGGGGGTTTCTGCATGGAATATATAGGTGGGGTTTGTTGACTTTGAGCAGTACTATTCAATGATGTGGGTGGGCCTTTTGTTGGGGAACCCTTGATTTAAGTATCCTTTTGGTTTTCCTCGTGTATGAGCGAGATTCCCCAGAGAGTGCTCTTCCAGTCTCCTGCCTGAAACGAAAGGACTGGCTGCCAGCATTCCTAGAGCTAAGTGGTAGAAGGTGGCTGAGTGGCTTCTCATTCAGCTGTTTCCAGGACAGTACTATTTTTAGATTATAGTGCCCATGCCTTCAACTTTACTAGTCAACTCGTAATCCAAAGGCTTTCTGTTTTACCCTTTCCAGAGATTAACCTCTGGATTTCTACTGCAGATGGAAAGGAGATGAGTAGGCAGGGAGGAAGATCTATTTCTCAACCAGTTTTTACTTAGTCCTCCATAACCTTACTATCCATCCCCAGTTGCAGATCCATTTGAGGATTCTGCAGTGTAATCACTTTGGCTCTCAGCTTTCCCCACTGTTTAGGATTTATCTTTTTAAATTCTACTAAGTTAGTTTCTACTCATCTGTCTACTTTCTAATTTTCTAAAATTTGGGTCTTTATGGATTTCTTTCTCTCTCTCCTTCTTTTCTTTCTTTCTTTCTTTTTCTTTTCCTCCTTTCCCTCCCTTCTCTTTTTTCCTTTCCTTTCCCTCCCTCCCTCCCTCCCTCCCTTTCTTCCTTCCTTCCTTCCTTCTTTCCTTCCTCCCTTCCTTCCTTCTTTCCTTCCTCCCTTCCTTCCTTCTCTTTCCTCTATGCTGCCCAGATTGGAGTGCAGTGGTCTGATCACAGCTCACTGCAGCATCAACTTCCGGGGCTCAAGCGATCCTCCCGCCTCAGCCTCCTGAGTAGCTGGGACTACAGGTGCACACCACCATGCCCAGCTACTTTTTTTAGATTTATTTTTAGTAAAGGCAAGGTCTTGCTATGTTGCCCAGGCTTGGGTACATCTCTTTACTATGGTTTATTGGGATTTAGGGAAAGAGGGAAATTAGATATGTGTGTTTAATGTACCATCTTAACCTGGAAATTAGGCTTATATTAATAAGGACTATTTTCCTTGCAAATAATAGAAGTCCAATTCAAACTAGCTTAGGGGAAAGGTCATTGGCTGCAGAAGCTGGGAAGAATAGCTCAGGATGAAGGAACAGGAATGAAGAAACAACTGCATGAACCAGAACCTCAAGTTCTGAAACCATAACTTAGTACTACCAAAGTAGACTCAGCATCACCAGGACATATACAAGTTGTGTGTGTGTGTGTGTGTGTGTGTGTGTGTGTCTGTGAGTGAGTCTGTCTCACGAGTGCATTTTTAAACTTTGCAGACAGATTCTTACCCTGTGCTGAAAAGCTGATTGCTTACAGCCCTGAACTTACAGTCTCTCACTTTAATAACCTCATTGTAAAGAGAGCCTCTTTGCCCCATCTCTAAATATAAATATGAGGGAAAGAGTCTTACTGATTTGGCTTTGGTCCTATGACTATCCCTAAACCAGATAAAATGGGGGAGGAATTTTCTAGGGGAAAGAGGTACTTTTATCAGAACAAAGGGAGTAGAATGTTGTAGGGTGAACAAAAAAGTAATAGCTGTCATAGTTTCTTATTGATGGACTCTTTACATATTCACTGTTATAAATACTATTGCATTGATATTTATAGAATAAATTCCTAGAAGTGGAATTGCTGGATCAATGCATTTTTAATGGCAGATGCTGTAGGCTTGACCATCAAAAAGGTTGTATCAATGTACATTCCCACCAATTATTAATCTTTTTATGTTTTTCTAGTCTAATAGATGAGAAGTATCTAATTTTTAAATTTGTACTTTATTTTTTTTTAAAGTAACATTTAAAAATATTTATTGTATTTTTCTGTGAACTGCTTTCATTATCCTTTTTCAAATTTTCTTTTGGGTTATTGTCCTTTTTCTCATTTTTCATTTTCCTTTTTTCCTCATTGATTTTTTTTTTTTTTTTTTTTGAGATAGAGTTTCACTCTTGTCACCCAGGCTGGAGTGCAATGGCGCTTTCTTGGCTCACTGCAACCTCTACCTCCCAGGTTCAAGCAATTCTCCTGCCTTAGCCTCCTGAGTAGCTGGGATTACAGGTACCCGCCACTATGCCCATCTAATTTTTGTATTTTTAGTAGAGATGGGGTTTCACCATGTTGGTGAGGCTGGTCTTGACCTCAGGCGATCCATCCCCCTTCAGCCTCCCAAAGTGCTGGGATTACCATGCCTGGCCATCCTCATTGATTTTTAAAAGCCGTTTGCTCATTAAATAAATTAACTATTTGCTTTAATGAAAAATTATTTAATAAGAAATTGTGGGAAAATATACATAACAGAAAAGTGTACCATTTTAAGCATTTTAAGAGTATCACTCAGTGGCATTAAGTACATTCACAATATTATGGAACCATCAACACTGTTCATTTTGGAACTTTTTTATCATTCCATACTGAAATTCGGTATCTGTTAAACACTAACTTCATTCTCCCTCCTTCCCAGCCTCTGGCAACCACCATTCTACTTTTCTGTCTCTATGAATTTGACTACTTTAGGTACCTCACATAATGCAGTAAGTGTCCTTTTATATATGGCTTATTTCACTTAGTATAATGTCTTCAAGGTTTAGCCCTTTGTTTTTATACATAGTTTGGCAGCTTGTAGAACCTCTCTTTCAGTAGTTGATGGTGACATTTTAAGCTCCTTGCCTACTTGCCTTCTTTCTTTTTCTTTTCTTTTTTAAAAACCTATTTATTCATCATTTTATCTACCTCTAGTATCTCGGAAAAGGAAAGCCAAGAACTGGGAAGATGAAGACTTTTATGATAGTGATGATGACACATTTCTTGATAGGACTGGCCTGATTGAGAAGAAGCGTCTGAACAGAATGAAGAAGGCTGGCAAGATTGATGAGAAGCCAGAGACCTTTGAATCATTGGCAAGTTTTATTTATGGAAGTAGCTGTGGTATTTAATAGTTTAATTTTTAATAACATAATGTATTATTTAAATATGTTTTATGATAATTTTTAAAGTAGTAGCATTGAAATCTGATACTGAAGTATAACTTTTGTGGTCTGTTAATTTAATGGTAACAGACAACTAGTCTTATCCAAGTTGTTTGAAAAAAATATGGCTTGCTGCTAGATCCTTTCCTTCAGGATATTGATCCATTAATTAACATTCTTTGGATATGATATTACCTCTCTCAAAAGGAAAGGAAAAAGTTCCAAGTTAGGGCATTCTGAGGTGAAATTGACTTTAGCCTTCTGGCAGTCAAGAGAAGTCAAAGGAATTTTGAAGAATGTAGTATGGTAATATGTAGTCTGAAACAGTATGTTCTTCAGGAAATTATCACAAGGTGACATGTGTTAATGGGTAGGTAACAGACAATAATAGGTAGGTAATAGGCTACCTATTTGACTAGAAAAAAACATAAGATTAATAATGCAGAGCTTGACCAGAATATGGAGAAGTAGACTCTCAATTGGTGGGAATGTACAATACAACCTTTTAAGTGATCAATCCTACGACATCTGTCAGTATTAAAAATGCATTGATTCAGCAATTGCACTTCAAGGAATTTCTTACAGGTATTAATTTATGGTAGGATTCAGAGCTTAAAACATTACCCAACATCTATCCTTTTGATTTATGTGAAAACAAATGCCTTGAGCTCTTTCTTCTGAGTGAAATAAAGTCCGAGTTATTCATTCTGTTTAATTCTGTGTTTTTTAATTCAGAAATAAATTAAATTTGGATTTAACACATAAAAAGTGTTAACTCCTGGCTGGGCATGGTGGCTCATGCCTGTAATCCCAGCACATTGGGAGGCTGAGGCCAGTGGATCACCTGAGGTCAGGAGTTCGAGACCCACCTGACCAATGTGGTGAAACCCCACCTCTACTAAAAAAAAAAAAATACAAAAATTAGACAGGCGTGGTGGTGTGTGCCTGTAGTCGTAGCTACTCTGGAGGCTGAGACAGGAGAATTGCTTGAATGCAGGAGGCAGAGGTTGCAGTGAGTCGAGATCACGCCATTGCACTCCAGCCTGGGCGACACTGCGAGACTCCGTCTCAAAAAAAAAAAAAACTATTAACTCTGGCCAGGTGTGGTGGCTCACACCTGTAATCCTAGCACTTTGAGAGGCTGAGGCAGGCTGATCATGAGGTCAAGAGATTGAGACCATCCTGGCCAACATGGTGAAACCCTGTCTCTACTAAAAATACAAAAAGTAGCTGGGTGTGGTGGTGCACACCTGTAGTCCCAGCTGCTTGGGACGCTGAGGCAGGAGAATCGCTTGAACCCGGGAGTCAGAGGTGGCAGTGAGCCGAGATTGCACCACTGCACTCTACCCTGGCAACAGAATGAGGCTCCATCTCAAAAAAAAAAAAAAAAAAAAAAAGTGTTAACTCCATAAGTAGCAGTTTAACTGGACTTTTGAATTAATCTTCTTAAAACTTCTAGTAAGAATAATTAAAACAGGAGGATGATAAGGAAACAGTTTGAAAGAAGAAAAACTTTCTAACCCTGTTGATTTGGGTGTTACAGGTTGCAAAATTAAATGATGCTGAAAGGGAACTTTCTGAAATTTCTGAGAGATTGAAAGCCTCAAGCCAAGGTAAGTTTTTCATCAAATATTTATTAATATACCATATATAGTGCTCTATGCTAGGCACTGGGGCTACATTAGTTAATAAGAAATACCATACAGAATATGGAGCCTTTTAAAGGAGCAACATACCGTTTTAGAACTAGAAAGAACATTATAAATCATTTGGTTTAACCTCTTTATTTAATAGTTGAGGGGAATGAAGCCCATTGAGACAAAATGACTTCCCAAGGTCTCATGGCTATAACCTGTTCCTTATTCCTATTACTAGTGATGTCCTCTGTCCGGTTTTATGTTAGTGACTTTTATATGGAAACTTTGGCTGAATTTTAAAATATTCAGGATCATCTTTCTAAACATGTGTTATTCTTTTCTTGGACAGTTCTATCAGAGTCTCCATCTCAGGATTCTTTAGATGCGTTCATGTCAGAAATGAAATCAGGCAGTACATTAGATGGTGTGTCCCGGAAGAAACTTCACCTGAGAACTTTTGAACTGAGGAAAGAACAACAGAGACTTAAAGGGTTAATAAAAATTGTAAAGCCAGCAGAGATTCCAGAACTAAAAAAGTAAGTCTTAGTTATATTTGGAATTCTAAATAAGTATGGTAGCATAGATAACATTTTCAATTATCGCTTTATCTTCTTAAATAATCATTATATAATACAAATGTAATGCAAGGAACCCTTTAAAGCACAGAAAGCAGTGGTTTCATAGAGTAACTAAAAACCTGTTTCATATTTGTGAAATATAGACTGATAGAGGATTTTCTGAGAAAACTATATTGATTTCTGATTCATTGGAAGGTTCCGAAGTCTTTTTACTTAATCTTTTAGTGTAGAATAAACTCCTTTAAAAAGCATCATGCACAAAAAGCTAATTTATCTAATATAAAAAGACCTCTGAGGCTGGGCGTAGTGGCTCATACCTGTAATCCTAGAACTTTGGGAGGTTGAAGCAGGCAGATCACTTTCAAGACCAGCCTGGGTGATATGGCACAACCCTATCTCTACAAAAAATAAAAACATTAGCCAGCCATGTTGGAGCACACCTGTGGTCCCAGCTACTTGGGAAGCCGAGGTAGGAGGATCGCTTGAGCCCAGGAGTTCGAGGCTACAGTGAGCTGTGATCGTGCCATTGCACTCCAGCATGGGTGACAGAGGAAGTTTCTGTCTCAAAAAAAAAATTAAATTATTAATAAAAAGACCTCTGAATGATAAGTAGACAGCCAACCATCCAGGAGAAAAATGAGTAAAGGATGTCTACTCACAGGCCACAGGAAAAGAAATACAAATAGCATCTTTTATACAAAGATGCTCAACTTCATGATCATAGGAGAAATACAAATACTACAACCTAATACCTTTTTTTTTTTTTTTTTGAGATAGGGTCTCACTGTGTCACCCAGGCTGGAGTGCAGTGGCACAGTGACAGCTCACTGCAGCCTTGACCTCCTGGGATCAAGTGATCCTCCTGCCTCAGCCTCCCAAGTAGCTGGGACCACACGCATGCTCCACCATACCTGGCTAATTTTTAATTTTTTGTAGAGATGGGGTCTTGCCATGATGCCCAAGCTGGTCTTGAACTCCTGGCCTCAAGGTATCTGCCCACCTCAGCCTCCCAAAGTGCTGGGATTACAGGTGTGAGCCACCACACTTGGTCTTAATAGCATTTTTATATATGAATTTGATGAAGATTAATTGTGATTTTATACTGTGCAGATGAGGCTGACAGAAAGGCTCTTTCTTATATTGCTCATTGAAGGACAAATTAGTACATTCTCTATACAAGACAAATTGGCAGTCTCTATCCTGATTACAAATGCACATGCCCTTTGATCTATTTCATTTCTAGGAATTTGTCCCTCACATACTTAGGAAATGATGTACAGCATTGTTTATATTAATAGTAGTAAAAAATTAGAAATCTCCTAAATGTTTATCAAAGGGGATGGATTAAATAAATTGCGGCCAGGTGCGGTGGCTTACGCCTGTAATCCCAGCACTTTGGGAGGCTGAGCTGGGCGGATCACGAGGTCAGGAGATCGAGACCATCCTGGCTAACATGGTGAAACCCTGTCTCTACTAAAAATACAAAAAATTAGCCGGTTGTAGTGGTGGGTGCCTGTAGTCCCAGCTACTCGGGAGCCTGAGGCAGGAGAATGGCATGAACCCGGAAGGTGGAGCTGGCAGTGAGCCGAGATTGTGCCACTGCAGTCTAGCCTGGGCGACAGAGCGAGACTCCATCTCAAAAAAATAAATAAATAAAATAAATAAATTATGGTATAGATATGCAATAGAACACCATATAGCTGTTGAAAAAAAAAGGCAACTATATATAAGATACAGAAACACTATCAAGATAAGTAACAAAAGCAAGGTGCAGAACGGTGTGTATAACAGGCGCTGTCTGTAAAAAATGATGGTGGGGGAAGAATACATAGATAAGTAGGCCATGGTTATGTTTATAATATCTGTTTAGGTCGGGTTCCCTAAAAACAGACTGAATCAGAGATTCATCTGCAAGTGATTTATTAAGAGAGTGCTCTCAGGAGAAATCTATATGGGAGTGAGGGAAGCAGGAGAGGGCAGGAGAAGAAGCTGGGCTAAGATATGGTTTCAGGAGAGCCTGAATGGCACCACAGATGCCATGGAGGCATGGGGCTTGGGTTTCGATACCCTGTCCCCCCAACCCTTCATTGGTCATAGGCTGCCGGTGACTGGGGGGTGGGAGGGGCTCACAGCAATTCTGGGAAGGGTGCAGGTGTGAGCCTTTAGCAGCCGATGTCTGCAGTAGCTGTTTGGCCTGATAAAGGGAATCTGGGAGGGACAGCATCTGCTACTGTATCTCTGGAAAGATTTGTTAAAAATTAATAATATTGATTGCCAATGGGGAAGGCAACTGGGTGGCTGGGGGACAGCAATGGGAGGGAGACTTTTCACAGTATATGTGCTTTATACTTGAGTTTTGAACATGTGAATATACTTTCTATTCTATTCAGATATACTGAATTTGAAAAGAAAATCCTGTACGAAATAGCCATACCACTTTAGGTCCTAATTTACTGTAATGTAGTTGCAGTTCTAGTTCTAAATAACAAATAACTGGAAAAAGTAAGAATCATATAATAATTTTGTTACAGTAAAACTATTTGTTAATAAAAGTGGCTGGGGACGGTGGCTCACACCTGTAGTCCCAGAACTTTAGGAGAGTGAGTGAGGTGGGAGGATGGCTTGAGTTCAGGAGTTTGAGACCAGCCTGGGCAACATAGTGAGACCCTGTCTCTACAAAAGATAAAAACTTAGCTGGGTATGGTGGTGCTTGTCTGTAATCCACGCTACTTGGGAGGCTGAGGTATCACTTGAGCCTGGAAGAGTGAGGTTGCAAGACCCTGTCTCAAACAAACAAACAAACAAAAAACAAAAACAAATCTCTGCTTTGGAAAACAACAACAACAACAACAACATTTGGGGCAAGAAGAATTAAAAAAAAAAAAAAAAGAAAACGAAATATGTCTCAGCTTCCTCCAGAGCCTCCTCTCCTGCTATCAGTCTGTGTGCTTGCCTGGTTTTTCCTCCCTTTCCTATTTTGGATACTGGTCTAGATGTGTATCTTCTTCCTCCTCTTTTCACTTATGGGTTGAACTTCCAAACTTTCTGCCTCCTACCCTAACCCCTGCAAGCAATCTTGATTGTGATTCCATCTTCTGCTTTTTCATCTCCTTTGAGCCAGTCTTAGCTTATCCTCTAGGCCAGTCCAGCTTTTTAATGTAGCTGAAAACATCTGTGTTGCTGTTGCTTCTGTCTTTCTATGCCAGAGCCTTCCTGAGGCCTGTGGGGAAGGGTGTGAAGGATAATGATTTGACAAAATGTCCTTCATGGCCAGGCAGGCAGCATTCTTCTGGTGGCCTTAGCAAGGGAATGGGTTTTATCTCTGGTAGGGAGAAAGGGGCTTGAGGCTGGACTTAAGAGTGCTACTAAGGGGATAAGACTTAGGTAAAAGAAGGCAGTAGTAGCAAGTGGGGCTTCAGGGAGGGCCAGGTAGCTAACATCTGGTATGGGTCACTGTGAGTCGAATGCCATTACTGTCCTTATATTCCAGTTTTCAGGGCTGTCCCATGGTCAATGTGAAGAAAACAGAGGGCTTTCTTTTCGGTCTAGTATGCTTATTCTGGGGTTTCCTCTGTCTCCTCATGCCATATTCTCATTGTCACCTCTGCCTGCTCTGAATATCTTGTCAACTGAATTGCTATCCCTTTTGTTTTTGCTCTGTTCTCCCCCTGCCTTTCTAATTTCTACTATCTCTTCTTTATACCCTTCCTCAGCTTTGCCCTAATGGGCTTAGCTTTGCTAACTATCTCCAGCCGTTGAGAATGTTGACAGGCTCAGCAGTTGCAGTCTCTCACTATATCTTTGTCATTACTACACTGGACCCCCATCCCCATGCACGCTTTTTTTTTTTAAGTGCTCAGAGCTATTGCGCTTAAGTGGGAGCTCCAGATAAGTAAGACACTCTTCAGAGGTTGGTGGGAAGTAGGGCTTTACACCATGGATCAATCTCCTGCTGCTTATATATTCTCCTTTGCCAGTGACCTTTGTACTGTAGTCATTTCATGGGTGTGAAGTCATGTGGCAAATTACTTGACTAAGGGAGCAGCCTCATCATAGCTCTGTGTCTGTGACAGTCAGCATTGTTCTTGTCCATTCAAAATCTGTTCTGAATACCTCTTTCTTATTGTTATATGCTTACATATTCATTTTGTGGTAATTTTTATTTTGCCAGAGGTTTCTTTGTCAGTATCATGGTATTTTTAGATAAAACCTTGGGACTCCCTGGAATAGATGTGTATAATTATTCTTTCTTCCTAGGACTGAAACTCAGACTACAGGTGCAGAAAACAAAGCTAAAAAGCTTACATTGCCTCTATTTGGTGCCATGAAAGGAGGAAGCAAATTCAAATTAAAAACTGGAACAGTAGGGGTAAGTTGTGAGTCAGGGTGTTAAACTTTTAGCCCTTGAGTTATCCCTGAGCTAATTTTTCTCTTTTCTTTTTTGAAACTACAAATGACTCATTCCATAGTAATGTGAGAAAGGGCTGTGGGCTTGGTATGATCACATCTTTCCCAGAACTTGGTTCTTGGATTCTTTTTTTTTTTTTTTTTGGAGACAGAGTCTCACTCTGTCACCAGGCTGGAGTGCAGTGGCGCGATCTCGGCTGACTGCAACTTCCGCCTCCCGGGTTCAAGCAATTCTCCTGCCTCAGCCTCTCGAGTAGCTGGGACTACAGGCGTGCTCCACCATGCCCAGCTAATTTTTGTATTTTTAGTAGGATGGGACTTCACCATGTTGGCCAGGATGGTCTCCATCTCTTGACCTTGTGATCCACCTGCCTTGGCCTCCCAAAATGCTGGGTTTATAGGCATGAGCCATTGTGCCTGGCCGGTTTGTGGATTCTTTTTCTCAGCTTAGAGTTATCAAGAATTGATGAATTAATTTATGCCAATCAATTTGCAAGTAAATGGTTTGTAAATTAGAATAATAGTTTATTAATTTCTCATGAATGTTGCATTTAAGAATGGGTCTCCTGCATTAAATGCTTTTCCCCAGGTGGATAGATGTAGTGTTCAGACTCACCAACATTTGTTAAGAACATAGTGTGTGCACTTGCCTCTGCCATATGATTTTTCTTCATTTAATCCTTCCAACACCTTTTGCTGTGTGGGAATTATTGCCTCTTACAAATGAGGCAAGAGAGTCAGAGAAGTTAAATACCAGATCACACCAGCGTTATGTAACTAAGCTGGTAATCAGATCCAGGTCTGTCTCTTGAGCTTTATGATTTCCCTGCTACCCTACAATATATGTCTGTCTGTATGTTTTTGCTTTATCTATATTCCTATTCATAGATTCAGCTTTTAAAAGGTTTTCATTACCCCTAAGAGCTGAACCTTGAGTATTAGTTTGCTAGGGCCACCATAACAAAATACTAGGGATTGGGCAGCTTAAACAACAGAAATTTATTTGCTCACAGTTGCCAGCAGGGTTGGTTTCCTCTAAGGCCTCTCTGCTTACCAATGGCTGCCCTCTTGCTGGCTCTTCAGATGGCCATCCCTCTGTGCACTTGCACTCCTGGTGTCTCTTCTTCTTCTTATAAGGACACGAGTCATACTGAGTTAGGGCCCCACCCTAATAGTGTCATTTTAATTCAGTTTAATTTAATTTACAGTCATATTCTGAGGTACTGGGGCTTGGGACTTCAAACATGAATTTGGGCAGCAGGGGCCACAATTTATCCAAAACACCCTGAATTAGGGTATACTGCCCTCTGGTGGCAGAAGTCTGAAGTCCTAGCTATGTATTCTTTTTGTTTGTTTTGAGAGACAGTCTCACACTGTCGCCCAGGCTGCAGTGCAGTGGCCATCTCGGCTCACTGCAACCTCCTCCTCCCGGGTTCAAGCGATTCTCCCGCCTCAGCTTCCCGAGTAGCTGGGATTACAGGCATCCACCACCACGCCCAACTAATTTTTTGTATTTTTTTTTAGTAGAGACAGTTTTTCACCATGGCCAGACTGGTCTCGAACTCCTGACCTCATGATTCACCTGCCTCGGCCTCACTATGTATTCTGAATGAGTAATGGTTTACCTAACAAGTAGGCTTTTCAATCTGTTGCGGTGGGGACTTAGGTTTTAAATAGAAAACTTTTTACTAAAAAGCCCTCCTTAGAGAATTTTAGAACTAAGTCCTATATTTAAAAGATAATATAGGCCAGGCGCGGTGGCTCATACCTGTTATCCCAGCACTTTGGGAGGCCGAGGTGGGTGGATTGCTTGAGCTCACTAGTCGAGACCAGCCTGGGCAACATGGTGAAACCCCGTCTCTACTAAAAATACAAAAATTAGCTGAGCACGGTGGCCTGCACACCTATAACCCCAGCTACTCAGGAGGCTGAGGCAGGAGAATCGCTTGAACCGGGGAGGCAGAGGTTTCAGTGAGCTGAGATCGCACCACTGCACTCCAGCCTGGGCCACAGAGCAAGACTGTGTCTCAAAAAAAAAAAAAAAAAAAAAAAAAGATATAACCAAGATATGCTTTGGTTCCTTCCCTGTATTCCATAACTGTGATCAACCTTTTCTAATAAATACTTTTATTGAATGGCTTTGATTAGAATATTTAGCTTTATTCTTTGAGAAATGTCTTCCTCCTTTTCCTCAGGATCTGTTTGATGGATTTACATACCTTGTTTCCTTGAAATTACTCCAAGTCTAAAATGAAAAAGCAGCACAAATGACTTATTTCTGATTGTCTGATTTATTCCTTAGAAGATTTTGTAATCAATTGAAATCCTTTAATATCATGAGTTATAACAGTCCAGAATTCCTGTAGCTGGCACTCATCTGAAACAACTATTTTAGTTCCTTACAAGCTATTTTCAAGTGTTTTGTATTTAGTAATCTTTGACTCTAGGAACTAATAAAGACACTTGTTTAGGGTCTATAGAGGGGTAAACTTTCATGTCAAAGTCCCACCTCCAGCAGACTTCTGTGGAGTTCATCAACCTAAAAAGAGTAAACATTCAATACATTTAGATTGACCTCCTTGAAAAGATTTTTCTCTTGTTGTCATTAAGTAGAACTACTTGTTCATGGTTTTGTTTCCCTCTTAGAAGTTACCCCCTAAGCGTCCAGAACTCCCTCCAACTCTAATGAGAATGAAAGATGAGCCTGAAGTAGAAGAGGAGGAGGAAGAGGAAGAGGAAGAAGAGAAAGAAAAGGAGGAGCATGAAAAGAAAAAACTGGAGGATGGAAGCCTCAGTAGGCCACAGCCAGAGATAGAGCCAGAAGCAGCAGTGCAGGAAATGAGGCCTCCCACAGATCTCACACATTTTAAAGAAACCCAAACCCATGGTAATATCTTTCTTCTCCTTCCTGTGTTGTTCAGTGGGCAGTTACATTGATTGTGGATAGGTTTTAAAAAGCAAGGCCAGTTCTTGTCTGTGCATTTGACTTTGTATGTGATATACTGACTCTGTAGCAAGCAAACATACTTTCTTGGTCTTCTTCCTTTGACCGCCAGTCATTATTTGTCTTCATTGCAAATTAAGGGCAGTTATTTCCAATCCATTCCAGAATTACAGAAAATTGAAGGCTATGGAATCTGAAACCATAGCTGCTGTGGAATAATCCTGAGCTGCTGCCACTGTGTGAGTTGGAGGGCAGTGGAATAGGGTACATGATGGGGCCTGATCAGGTGGTCTCCGGATAAGTCAACCCCTATTCATTTTTTCCTCCATCCCTAAAACAGAGGCCAAACCATAATTGTACCCATTGGACTAAAGTTCTCAAGAAGGATCTTGCTTCATTCATTTTTTTGTGTTTGGAACCTAGCACAAAACCTGACACATATCCACCTGCCTCAGCAAATATTTGATGAAAAATGTTGAAAGATGGAATAGATTGATATTCATATAGATATATGCATCAATTAATTCTGTATTTTCTATATATATATTCTAATTACAAAGGGTTATATGTTCATTTTAGAAACTATAGATCATACATAAAAGTCCAAAGGAAAAAAAAGAAATCCCCACAATCCCACCCCTAAAGATCATTGTTTATCTTTTTAGTATCCTTTCATCCCTTGTCAACTGCAGGGGTTATTTTCCTGCTGGTTGGCCAAACTGGTTAGGAAGATAAAGATCTCAGAAAATAAGGAGTATGAGGAGAAACAATAAAAACTGGCACAGAATATATGGGAATGCATGCATGTCTACTTCCACAACAAACCAGGCTTGGCTACATAAAAACTCCAGGCCTGGTATGTAGCCCTTCTCTTGAATCACCTTCATTTGTCTGGGAAACAGAAAACTTACTGTTTCCTCATCTGTGAGAGGTAAGTGTTCTGTATCTGCATTTGTCCTTTTCAAAAAGGTACTTACATGAGCTTGGTCTTTGGGCCATATATTGTGAAGGTGGATATAAACAGGTCAGCAGGCGGGGAGCAATAAGTATTATAATTTTTTTGTTTAACAGACCAAAGTAAGTATGTGTGTGTAAAAATAGCTTAGATTTTGAAACTTGGTTTATAAGATTAAATAATTAGTAAATTTGGCCAGGCACAGTGGCTCACGCCTGTAATCCCAGCACTTTGGGAGGCTGAGGCGGATGGATCACCTGAGGTCAGGAGTTCGAGACCAGGCTGGCCAACGTGGTGAGACCCTGTCTCTACTAAAAATACAGAAAAAATTAGCTGGGCGTGATGGTGCACGCTTGTAATCACAGGTACTCAGGAGGGCTCTGAGCAGGCAAGAGAATTGCTTGAACCCGGGAGACAGAAGTTGCAGTGAATTGAGATCATGCCACTGCACTCCAGCCTGGGTGATAGAGTGAGACTCTGTCTCAAAAACAAAACAAAACAAAATTAAATAATTAGTAAATTTGCAGTGATGAGGGATTACCCCAGGCCTTTTTTTCCTGTGGTTTGTTTTTATTTTTACTTTAATATTTACTTTTATTGAGACAGAGTCTTACTTTGTTACCCAGGTTGGAGTACTGTGGTGTGATCTTGGCTCACTGCAGCCTTGACCTCCCAAGGCACATGCTTGTAGAGAAAATAGAGTCATAGGGTCTCCCTATGTTGCTCAAGCTGGTCTCAAACTCCTGGCCTCAAGCAATCCTCTCACCTCAGCCTCCCAAAGTGCTGGGATTATAGGCATGAGCCACCATGCCCAGCTTATATATTGCTATTTTATAACCTAGTTTTTTTTTCCTATGCCTTAGACTATTCTTTTTAAAATGTGGTTTCAGAGAAGGAGCATAGTGGTTCATCACATGCATATGCCATAATGTGTTTAGTCAACTCTCAATTGTTAAACATGTAGGTTATTTCTTAATTTTTGCTATTACAAACATATATATAACAAATTTTGGGGCTAGGCTGGGTGACTCACACCTGTAATCCCAACATTTTGGGAGGCCGAAGTAGGAGAATCACTTGAGCCCAGGAGTTTGAAACCAGCCTGGACAAGATAGTGAAACTCTATCTCTACAAAAAATTAAAAAAAAAAAAAAATACTGGCCAGGCATGGTGGTACATGCCTGTAGTCCTAGCTACTCTGCAGGCTGAGGCAGGAGGATCTCTGTAGCCCAGGAATTCAAGGCAGCAGTGAGCTATGATTGCCCCACTGCACTCCAGCTTGGGCAACAGAGAAAAACCCTGTTTCTAAAATAATAATAAATTTTGGTGGTCATCTCTGATTTTTAAAAAAATATGTTCTGGGAGTAGAATTTCTAGGCCAAGGAGTATGTACATTTTTGAGGCTTTTGGTAAGTATTGCTAAAAAGTTTTACCTCAATGTTGGCTAGTGTTTTAAGTGGAAAATTGGCAGTCTTCTGTAATACATTTGAAACATATTTATTTAAAACCTTAAGATTAGTTGAAGCTGATGATAATAAAACTGGATGATTATGTACTTAGCTTCTCTTTCTCTTGTTTTTGTTTTTGTTTGTTTGGCTTTCCACCATGAATTAAATCATGACAATATGCTTTGATATTGCTTTTTATAGAAAACATGTCTCAACTTAGCAAGGAAGAACAGAATAAAGATTATCAAGACTGTAGCAAAACCACTTCATTGTGTGCAGGACCCTCAGGCAAGTAGTACGGCAGCCTTCATTGCTGCTCTGCACACAGGTGGCTGACTGGTTTCATAAGGGAGGGGTTGGCAGCTGACCTGAAGGCAGCACAGAGAATGGTCCTTTAGTTATGTTGCCACTAGGCCCCTGGACAAAGTTGGAACATAAGAGAGGTTTGTATTTGGTGCCATCCCATTTGCCTTTCTTTTACTCCTCTTCCACCTTCTGGGGTTCCCTCTCCCTCCCCCACAAAGCACCTAATGCCTTGATACTTCCCTCTGGCTGTGCAAAGCTCTCCACAATTTTACATCTCCCAAAGTCAAATATGTACCTATTATGGGAGTGATTCCAAAACTATCTTAAAAGAAATTGTTAAAAGGACTGCTTTACTCTGGTTTTACCTGTAATGGTTAAACTGTGGACTAGTAAAATCAGCCTCATTTTTTTTTAACTTGTTCGCATAATGTGGTTATATTCAAACTTGTAGAACAGCCTTAGGATTTAAAAACTAGGGTTATTCATCCAGGAAAAATTTTCTCTTGATATAGTTTTTACAGCAGTAGAAGGAATTGTTAAGAATTGCATTGTCATGAGCATCTTTTCTTCAGTAATTGTAATGTTCTTTTAGGAAGAATTTTGCCTTTTTATTTTACTTATACTGAAAATAGCTATTGCCGGGTTTTTTTTTTTTTCTTAAATTAGCATCAAAGAATGAATATGAGAAAAGCAGAGGTGAACTGAAGAAAAAGAAAACACCTGGTCCAGGCAAAGTAAGTATTTCACTTGTCTGGGAGTAAAAATGAATCCCTTTGTCATGGACCACATCCAGAAAAGTGAATCTTTGGAGACTGACTTAACAGAGTTCCCAGCAGCCTTATTCCCCTCTCCTAGAAATCTAGATGCTTTGATTTTTGTTTTTGAATTTTCTGTTGTCTTTATCACTCTTTTCCCTATAACTGCTCACATACAAACTATCTCTTTTATTAGTTTATGAATCTTTTTTATATCCTAATTTGCCATATAAAGACATTTGAATAACATATTCTTATTTTCCTCCTTTTATTACACAAAAGGTAGGATGTAATGTACTCCATTCTACGTCTGTTTTTTTGTTTTATTTATTTATTTATTTAAACCACTCATGGAAATTATTTTGTAACAGTATATTGAGAGTTTCTCACCATATGGAGGACCTTATCTAACCAGTTCCTTACAGATGGACACTTGCGTTGTTTTTAGTCTTTTATTACAATAATACTATAATGAACAACCTTGTATATATATAATTTTATGTGGATATAGTAAGCTCCCAGAAGTGCTAGGCTGTGTCAGGAGGTCCCCAAGACCACTCACAGGTTAGGTCATTCACAAGAGGACCAAGGTCTCAGCGTATGATTGTACTTGCATCTATGATATACTACAGCAAAAGGACACCAGGCACCATCAGCAAAGGGAGAAGGAACATGGGGCAAAATATGGTGGAAACCTGGCACAGGCTTCCAAGGATGTCTTCCAGTAGAGTCACACAGGACATGCTTAATTCCCCTAAGAACAAGTTGTGGCAACACTTGCGAAATGTTGCTAACTAAGGAAGCTCATTAGAGACTCAGTGCCCAGGGTTTTTATTGGCAACTGATCACATAGGCATTCCCTGCCTGGCATCTACCAAAATTCAGACTTCCAGAAGGAAAGCAGGTGTTCAGCATGAATCATATTGTTTGTACAAACAGTTTAGGCACAATGAGCCATTCTTGTCAGTTAGGGTAGCAGAAACCTTCCCAAAGTCTAGATTCCCAGATGCCAGCCAAGGGCAAACCTTGCAAATAGGTTTTCAAAGGATAGCAGTCAGCCTTGCTCTGTTAACTTTTCTAAACCTTGGCCAAAAGGTAAATGCCAAATTTCCCTCTATGGGGGCTGTACCATTTAGCACTCATACCTGCAGTGTGTTAACTGCCCCTTTTAAAGAGTGTCATGTAACTCACTGGCTGAAAATCAGCTTGTGATGCTTTATGGAAAAAAGGTTCAGAGAGAGAATATTCCCCCAAGTAGGTTACTTATGTCAAGATCATTAATAGAAACTGTTCTCCGTTAGTTTTTGTTTGCTAACAGGCATAAGGACAATAGTTCTTAGAGTTAAAATTATACCTATATATATAATTTTTAAAAAATAGCTTTTGGGTTACAAATGGTTCTTTGGTTACATAGATGAATCATATAGTGATGAAATCTGAGATTTTAGTGCACCTGTCACCCAAGTAGTGTACATTGTACCCAATATGCAATTTTTTATTCCTCATCCCTTTCCCAGCCTCCTCCGAGTCTCCAAAGTCCATCATACCACTCTGTATGCCTTTGCATACCCATAGCTTAGCTCCCACTTATAAGTGAGAACATATGGTATTTGGTTTTCCACTCCTAAGTTACTTTGCTTAAAATAATGGCCTCTAGCTCCAAGTTGCTGCAAAAAAATATTATTTTTTATTTTTATTTTTATTTTTGAGACCGAGTCTTGCTCTGTCACCCAGGCTGGAGTGCAGTGGTGTGATCATGGCTCACTGCAAGCTTCAACCTCTTGGGCTCAAGTGATCCTCCCACCTCAGACTCCTGAGTAGCTGGGACTACAGTTGTGCACCACAATGCCCGGCTAATTTTTGTGGGTTTTTTTGTAGAAATAAGTCTTGTTTTGTTGCCCGGGCTGGTCTCAAACTCCTAGCTTCAAATGATCCTGGGATGCTGACTTTTATTGAATGCTTTTTCTGCATCTATTGAGATGATCATATGGTTTTTGTTTTTAATTCTGTTGCTGTGATGTATCATATTTATTGACTTGCATATGTTAAACCATCCCAGCATCCCTGGGATGAAACCCACTTGATCATGGTGTATTGAATAGGGTGTATTATTTTTCTGATATGCTGTTGGATTCAGTTTACTAGTCTTTCATTGAGGATTTTTGCGTCTGTGTTCACCAGGGATATTGGTCTCTAGTTTTCTGTTTTTTTGTTATGTCCTTTCCTAGTTTTTGTATCAGGGCGATATTAGCTTCATAGAATGAGTTAGGGAGGATTCCTTTCTCATTCTTTTGGAATACTTTCAGTAAGATTGGTACCAATTCTTCCTTGAATGTCTGGTAGAATCTGACTGTGAATCCTTCTGGTCCTGGGCTTTTTTTTTTGTTGGTGGTAATATTTTTTAATTACTGACTCAATCTCACTGCTTTTTATTGGTTTGGTCAGGATTTCTGTTTCTTCCTGATTCAATCTAGGAGGGTTGTGTGTTTCCAGGAATTTATCCATTTCTACTAGATGTTCTAGTTTGTGTGCATAGAGGTGTTCATAGTAGTCTCAAAGGATCTTTTGTATTTCTGTGGTGTTGCTTGTAATGTCTCCATTTTCATTTCTAATTGAACTAATATAGAATCTTCTTTTCTTGTCTAATCTAGCTAATGATCTATCAATTTAGTTTATCTTTTCAAAAACCACCTTTTTTTCATTGATCTTTTGCAGTTTCTTTTGTTTCAATTTCATTTAGTTCTGCTCTGATCTTTGTTATTTCTTTTATGCTAGCTTTGGGTTTAATCTGTTCTTTTTTTTTTTTTTTTTTTTTTTGAGACAGAGTCTCATTCTGTTGCCCAGGGAGTGCAGTGGTGCGATCTCAGCTCACTGCAACCTCTGCCTCCCGGGTTCAAGCAATTTTCCTGCCTCAGCTCTCCTGAATAGCTGGGATTACAGGCGTGTGTCACCACGCCCAGCTAATTTTTGTACTTTTGTTAGAAGCAGGATTTCACCATGTTGACCAGGCTCGTCTTGAACTCCTGGACTCAAGCGATCTGCCCACCCCAGCCTCTCAAAGTGCTGGGATTATAGGTATGAGCCACCGCGCCCAGCCTCATTTGGTCTGTTCTTGTTCCTCTAGTTCCTTGAGGTGTGACATTAGGTTGTCAATTTGTGATCTTTCAGACTTTTCTCTCTCTCTCTCTCTCTTTTTTAAATAGAGATGAGGTCTTGCTATGTTATCCAGGCTGGTCTTGAACTCCTGAGCTCAAGCAATCCTCCTGCCTTGGCCTTTCAAAGTGCTGGGGTTATAGGCGTGAGTCACCATGCCTGGCTCAAGACTTCTTGATGTAGGCATTTAGCACTATAAATTTTTCCTCTTAGCACTGCTTTTGCTGTATCCCAGAGGTTTTGATAACTTGTGTCACTATTATTTATTTTGAAGAATTTTTAAATTTCCAGTGATTTCATTGTTAACCCAAAAATCATTTAGAAGCAGATTGTTTAATTTCCATGTATTTGTATAGTTTTGAAGGTTCCTTTTCAAGTTGGTTTCTAGTTTTATTCGACTGTGGTCTGAAAAGATACTTGATATGATTTCAATTTTTTTAAATTTGAGATTTGTTTTGTGGTCTATCATATGGTCTATCTTGGAGAATATTCCAGGCACTGATGAGAAGATTGTATATTCTGCAGTTCTGGAGTAGATGTTCTGTAAATATGTTAGTTGATTTGTTCTGGAGTATAGTATAGGTCCAGTGTTTGTTGACTTTCTGCCTTGATGATCTGTTTACTGTTGTCAGTGGAGTGTGAAGTCTTCCACTATCATTGTGTTGCTGTCTTTCTCTTTTGTTAGGTCTGGTAGTAGTTGTTTTATGAATCTGGGAGCTCCAGTTTTAGGTGCATATATATTTAGGATTGTAATATCTTCTTGTTGGGTTGATCCTTTTATAATTATAAATAGCCTTCTTTGTCTTTTTTTCAGTGTTGTTGCTTTAAATTCTATTTTATTTGATATAAGAATAGCTACTCCTGCTTGCATTTGGCTTCCATTTGTATGGAATATCTTTTTCCACTCCTTTACCTTTAGTCTATAAGAAGCCTCACATGTTAAATGAGTCTCTTGAAGATGGCAGATATTTGGTTTGCGATTTATTTATTTATTTATTTATTTATTTATTTATTTATTTATTTATTGAGACGGAATCTCGCTCTGTAGCTCAGGCTGGAGTGCAGTGGTGTGATCTCAGCTCACTGTAACCTCTGCCTCCCGGGTTCAAGTGATTCTCCTGCCTCAGCCTCCTGAGTAGCTGGGACTACAGGCACACACCACCACACTTGGCTAATTTTTGTATTTTTAGTAGAGATGGGGTTTTGCAACGTTAGCCAGACTGGTCTTGAATTCCTGACCTCAGGTGATCCACCCACCTCAGCCTCCCCAAGTGCTGGGATTACAGGTGTGAGCCACTGAGCCCAGCCTGTGATTTTTTTTTTTTTTTTTTGAGTGGAGTATTTAGACCATTTACATTGAATGTTAATATTGAGATGTGAGGTACTGTTACAGTCATCATGTTGATTGTTACCTAGATACTTTTCTTCCTTCATTACATTATTGTTTTATAGGCCCTGTGAGTTTTATGCTTTCAAGAGGTTCTATTCTGGTGCATGCCAACCTTTTGTTTTAAGATTTAGAACTCCTTTTTGCATTTCTTGTAGGTCTGGTCTGGTAGTGACAAATTCCCTCAGCATGTGCTTGTCTGAAAAAGACTTTATTTCTCTTTCATTCATGAAACTTAGTTTTGTTGGATACAAAATTCTTGACTAATGTTTATTCTGCTTAAGGAGGCTAACAATAGGAACCCAATCCCTTCTGCAGTTGTAAGGTTTCTGGAGAGAAATTCTTGTGAATAAAACAATCCATCTTTTCTTTTTAGCTTCCACCAACACTTTCTTCCAAATATCCTGAAGATGACCCAGACTACTGTGTGTGGGTCCCACCTGAAGGTAGATTGTTTTTACTTTTTTTTCCTCTAAGGTTCATTTATTTATATTTTTGAATAGGTAATATAGATTTAAGGTTCAACATAAGAAAGTTACAAGAGTATGTAGTGATAATTTGTATACCATGTTTGGATCCTTATTCAAACAAACGACTGTTTAAAAAAATTATTAGCCAGTCAGATAATTTTGAACACTACCTGGATATTTGATGATACTAAGAAATTATTTTTTATTTTTTTAAAGTGTGAATGATGTTGAGTTATGTTTTTTGGAAAAAGTCCTTGTCTTCTAGGAATATATACGGAAGTGTTTACAGGTGTAATGTTATCTGGGTTTTACCAAGTCAAAAGAAAGGAAAACAATTCTGGCTGTGCCTCAGCTACTCGGTTGTTTTCCTCACAAGACAACCAATTGTTGTTAGTTTCTTATGGATACTTATATATAAAATGCTAAGTAGAGAGGAGCATCTATAGAAAAAAAATCATAAAAGTTAACCTGCTGGATCAAAGGTATAAACATTTTAAAGATATTATAAATTGCATTCTATAGAGATTGTACCAGTTTTATGCTCATACACACACCCTTAAAGCAATGTATGAGATACTTACTTCCTCATATGTTCATCACAGCTTGAGATTTCTAATATATTAGTAACTAATAGAATTTAGTTACTTGAGATGTCTGCTTTTTCTATGCTAACAAATGTTAGGGTAGAAAGGAAAGAGGGCTGTATTTTGAAATTTCATACAAAAAGTAAAATTTCTACCGTAGAATAAACCTTTTTGTCTATTTTACTTTTTGGCCTACTGATATCTGGATATCTTTTCTCTCCTGACTTTGGAAGAGTAAATAATGTATTTCTTTTTTTATATTCTGATCTAGGTCAAAGTGGAGATGGCAGAACCCATCTTAATGACAAGTATGGCTATTGATTGCTTCAGAATCCCAAAAGAAAACCTTGTGGACCATGTGACATGGAATATTTGGGATAATGTATCAAATTGAATGGCCAGAGAAGTTTAGATGATCATTTGTAAGATCTGGTGACTGGCTTTTCGTTCTGTGTTCTTGGCTTCCTAAATTTATCTGCCCATATGATTCTCATGCATTTGATATTTATGTTTAAAAGTGTTTATATATGTATGTAAAAAGGGAACCATATGTTTTGAGAATTTGTAAAGTGAGAGACATGATCCTATTAAAATAAGAAGGCAAAAATGTTCCTAATATTTTATTTTATTTTATTTTATTATTTTTAAGAGACAGGGTCTTACTCTGTCACCTAGGCTGGGGTACAGTGGTGCAATCCTAGCTCACTGTAGCCTTGAACTCCTGGGCTCAAGCAATCCTCCCACCTCAGCCTCCCAAGTACCTGGGACTATAGGCATGTACCACCACCACACCTGGCTAATTATTTTATTTAAATTTTTTGGAGAGATGAAGTCTTGCCATGTTGCCCAGGCTTGTCTTGAACTCCTGGCCTCAAGTGATCCTCCTGCCTCAGCCTCCCAAAGCACTGGAACCTCATTTTTTTTTTCTTTTTTTCTGAGACAGGGTCTCACTCTGTTGCCAAGAGTGAGTGCAGTGGCATGATCACAGCTTACTGCAGTGGCATGATCACAGCTTACTGCAGTCTCAACTTCCCAGGCTCAAGTGATTCTCCTGCCTCAGCCTCCTGAGTAGCTGGTACTACAGGTACATGCCACTGTGCCTGGCTAATTTTTATATTTATAGAGACGGGGTCTCACCATGTTGCCCAGGCTGGTCTCAAACTCCTGGGCTCAAGCAATCCCGCTCTCCTCAGCCTCCTAAAGTACTAGGATTACAGGCCACTGCATCCGGGACCTAATGTTGGGACCTTATGTTGATTAAAGGTCACAACCTCTTTCCTTAAGACTTAAGGACTATGCTTTTCCTGAGCAATAGGGTGCTTCTGGTGATTGGGTTGCAGAACTCACTGATATTGCCTCCTCAAATAACTGTTGAAATATGAGGTTATGCTATGGGTGTGACTCCAGGTGTCCCTGTCATTCTTGGTACTAAAAGTAGGTTCACAGTGGGGGCTTCCTACAACCTTCAACTATAATCTTCCTACCAGGTTTGAGAATAGACCCTGACTTATCAGGACAAAGTTAACTATGGCACCACCTTGTGCATTCAGGCACTAGTCCTGATGAAAACTCAGCCTGCTGAATGTCCAGAACTCTGACCAATCAGTCATTCCTCCTCTTGTGGAAGGGTGCAAATAAGGCCATGGAATGGAAAGCTGCATGTGTTTTGCCCAGTGTGGGGCTTCTTACCTCTGTGGAGAGGGGAATAGAAAGAATTTCTCTGGGAACAGGAAGAAATGCAAGAAGATGTCTTATTTCCTCCCCTCACCCTCCCCATCATTAGTGCTTCACTTCCATAGAAAGGAAAGCCCAAGAGTGAAGCAAAGTGGAGAGCATTTGGGGTAGGCTGAGGCAGACATAAGCAGCAGGGAGGAAAAATGCTGTGGCTGAGCTAGAGAGTGGATGAGGCTGATGCTTTCCTAAAATGGATTACACAGTATGCACGGAGGTAGGCAGGAAGCAGTAATGAGCAACTTCAGTTATCCTGACAGATGTGGGAAGTCTGGTCTGCTAAAAGTGATAAGTTCTTCATCTCTCAAAAAGGAATGTTGGTATTATGAGAAACTATTATTTTGGACTTCATATAGACCAACAAGGAAAAACTGGTTGATGATGTAAGAAGTGACAGGAATTTGGGTACAGAATGACTATGCCATCTTGGATTAAAACAGTGAACAAAAGTCTGAGCTAGATCAATGATCTTCAGAGGTGAAACGCTATTCAAACAAAATTGTATGTGGGACCCAATACTTGAACAAGTAAAAATATATCTGCTCTGGCTGAAGTGAAGGCAAAGGGATTGGAGAGACACACACACACACCCCGACACCACACCGCACCACTCCTCCCCCTACCCTCACAATGACCCTGAGGAATCCTAGGCACATGTCTTAAATTCTTCAAGTCTCAATTCTGTCATCTGTGAAGCAGGGACAGTAATGCTTCCTGCTCTTGGAACCTCAGATTGTTCTAAGGATCAAATGAGATAATGTAGATGAATTTACAGGGCTTTATAGATGTTAATAGTTGTTATTACAAAAAGGGGATAGATCCTAACATCTGGGCCTGACTTTCCTCATCAGTGAAAGAGGAGATAGGATTAGATCAGTGATTCTCAACTGTGGCTACATATTAGAATCACCTGGAGAAATGTAAAATTTTTTAATTGCAGTATTGGGTCCCACCTCAGACAGATTTAATCAGAATCTCTGAGGTGATCCTTTTTTTTTTTTCTTGAGGCAGAGTCTTGCTCTGTCACTCAGGCTAGAATACAGTGGTGTTATCATGGCTCACTGCAGCCTCTGCCTCTTGTCCTCAAGCGATCCTTCCACCTTAGCCTCTGAACTAGCTGGGACTACAGGTACACGCCACCATGCCCAGCTAATTTTTATATTTTTTTTATAGAGATGAGGTTTCACTATGTTGCCCAGGTAGTCTCAAACTCCTGGCTCGAGCAGTCTGCCCACCTCAGCCTCCCAAAGTGCTGGGAGGACAGGTGTGAGCCACTGCTTCTGGTGAGGTGATCCCTTTTATAAGTACTCCAGGTGACCCTAATGTGGAGCCCATGGTGGGAAACTTCTAGAGCACTTTTTTCTATAACAATCTTTTTATGTTTAGGGTCAGATATTTTAGGCTTTGCAAGCCATATAGTCTGTCGTAAACACTCTACTGCTTTGTGCAGACAGCATTGGCAATACACAAATGAATGAGTGTGCTGTGTTCCAATAAGTGTTTGTTTATCAAAACAAATGGCAGGCTGGATTTGGCCCACAGGCTGTAGTTGGCCAACCCCTGCTCTACATCTTTAAGGTCTTACCTGGCTAAAAATTTTCTTTATGACATCTTTAAAAAATGTATATCTCAGTTCATGGATATTTGAAAGTTTCTATTCAGAAGGCTAATTATCTCTGAACTATATGGTTGCAGTTTTATGGGTACCAGAATTCAAAGTAATCCTGTCTCCTTTTCTCAGAAACAAAAGTAAGGTTATTAGTCATGAAATAAAATATGCTGTTACAGCAGGAACACAAGAGTTAACTGTAAGCAAGCTGTCCCTGGTCTGCCATCCTGGCCTCCCTGGGAGTTTTGTATCATATCTGCCTCTATATTTAAAGAGCAATGGGAAGCCATTGGGTTGTTAGTGATGTTGAAATGATTGGGTTTAGATTTTTTTTTTTTCTTGAGATGGAGTCTCACTCTGTCGCCCAGGCTGGAGTGCAGTGGTACGATCTCGGCTTACTGCAACCTCCGCCTCCCGGGTTCAAGCGATTCTCCTGCCTCAGCCTCCTGAGTAGCTGGGATTACAGGTGCCTGCCACCACGTCCGGCTAATTTTTATATTTTTAGTAGAGACGGGGTTTCACCATGTTGATCAGGCTGGTCTCGAACTCCTGACCTCGTGATCCGCCCACCTCGGCCTCCTAAAGTGCTGGGATTATAGGCGTGAGCCACCACACCCAGCTGGGTTTGGATTTTTAAAAGAAGATTCAAGCTACAGTGTGAAAGAAGGATGGAAGAAGGCAGGAGGATGCAGGAAAAACCAGTTAGAAGTCTGCAGCAGAAGTCCAGGTGAAAGATAATGGTGGCCTAAATTAAGCAGAGACTGAGGTGGAAAGAGGTAAATGGGGCCCAACAATATTTTTAAAAGTAGAATATGGCTAAGACTGAGTGATGGGATTGTCTGGGGGTAAAAGGGAAGGAACTGAGCATGGTTCCCACATTGCTGGCTTGTACATCTGAATGGGTGATAGGTCATTCATTGAGGTAAGGGCAACAAGTTGAGCTTGATGTTCCTTTGAGACACCCAAGTAAAGATGTCAAGAAAGCAGTTGGTTGGATATATACGTCTGGATCTCAGAAGAGAGGGCTGAAGAACAGTTGTGGGTGGGTAGGGTTGGGTGGCAGGTACTAGTAGGTGAGGTTAAAGACTAGGTGACACGAGTTTTGAAAGCAGACTTCAGTCTTAGACAGCTGGATCTCCCTATCTTTGGTACAAGGAACAAAATTTTTCCTGGTTATGGGTACTCATTTATTGGGAGAAAAGGGTGAAATGTGTTTATCAGAGTAAGCAGCGTTTTGGAGAGAAAAAGTCAGGCATATGTATTTAACATTGAAACAAGTCTTTGTCCACTTTAAAATTTTTCTTTTTTTGAAACAGAGTCTCGCTCTGTTGCCCAGGCTGCAGTGTAGTGGCATAATCTCGGCTCACTGCAACCTCTGCCTCCAGGCTTCAAGTGATTCTCCTGCCTCCGCCTCCCGAGTAGCTGGGATTATAGGTGCGCACCACCACACCCAGCTAATTTTTTACGTTTTTGGTAGAAACAGCGTTTTACCATGTTGGCCAGGCTGGTCTCAAACTCCTGACCTCAAGTGATCCTCCTGCCTTGGCCTCCCAAAGTGCTGGGATTACCGGCGTGAGCCACTGCACCCAACCACTTTAAGAATTTTCAAGGGACCTAAAAACATGTCTAGAAAGCCAAAACTTTATTAACTATTATGTATTAAAAATTTCCAATAATAATAATAGCTAAGGCCAGATGCGGTGGCTCAGGCCTGTAATCTCAACACTTTGGGAGGCTGAGGTTGGAGGATCGTTTGAGCCAGGAGTTTGAGACCAGCCTGGATAATACAGTGGGACCCCATCTCTACTAAGAAAAAGAAAAAATAGGCCGGGCGTGGTGGCTCATGCCTGTAATCCCAGCACTTTGGGAGGCTGAGGCAGGCAGATCAGCCTGGCCAACATGGTGAAACCTCATCTCTACTGAAAATACAAAAATTAGCCGGGTGTGGTAGTAGGCACCTGTAATCCCAGCTACTCGGGAGGCTGAGGCAGGAGAATCACTTGAACCTGGGAGGCAGAGGTTGCAGTGAGCCAATATTGCGCCATTGCACTCCAGCCTGGGGTACAAGAGCCAAGACTTCGTCTCAAAAAAAAAAAAAAAGAAAAAGAAAAAAAAAGAAAAGAAAAAATAGGCCGGGCACACAGTGGCTCACGCCTGTAATCCCAGCACTTTGGCAGGCCAAGGCAGATGGATCACCTGAGGTCAGGAGTCCCGAGACCAGCCTGGTCAACAAGGCGAAACCCCGTCTCTACTTTTAGTAGAGACAAAAATTAGTCGGGTGTGGTGGCAGGCGCCTGTAGTCCCAGCTACTCAGGAGGCTGAGGCAGAGAATCACTTGAACTGGGGTGGAGGGGCAGAGGTTGCAGTGAGCCAAGATTGCGTCACTGCACTCCAGCCTGGGCGACAGAGTGAGACTCCGTCTAAATAATAATAATAATAATAATAATAATAATAATAATAGCTAAGATTTATTTAGTGCCCTCAATGTGCCAGGCACTATGCTAACTGCTTTGTATGGATTCTCATTTAATCTTCAAAATAGTTACTTCCTTCAGTTATACAGCTGAGGAAACTGAAAACTTGAAGGTTAAAACCCTGGTTTAAGGCCACTTAGCCAATGAATTGGACTGGAACATAAGCAGTCCAATTTCTGAGTCTAACTTTTAACCCCCAGTATATTGCTTTAATTTTAGAAATAGACTTTTTAAGGGCAGTTTTAGATTTACAGCAAAAGTGAACAAGAAGTGTAATACAAAGAGTTCCCATTTACCTGTCCCCCACCCCCCACACACAATCTCTTGTACTAGCAAAGTCCTGTACCAGAGTGGTACATTTTTTACAATTAAACCTGAATTGACACGTTATCAAACCAACTACAGTTTACATTAGGATTTACTCTTAGTGTACATTCTGTGGGTTTTGACAAATGTATAATGACATATATTCACCATTATAGTATCATACAGAGTAGTTTCACTGCCCCAGAAGTCCTGTGTGTTCTGCCTATTCATCCTTCTCTCCCCCTTCAGCCCCAGGAGCCACTGATCTTTTTACTGTCTCCATAGTTGTATATTTTCCAGAATGTCATATGGTTGGATATTGCCTGCTTTTTTTTTTGATACAAAGTCTTGCTCTGTTGCCCAGGCTAGAGTGTAGTGGCACCATCATAGCTCACTGCAGCCTCGAATTCATGGGCTCAAGGGATCCTTCCACCTCAGGTCCCCAAGTAGCCGGGACTACAGATATGGATCACCATGCCCGGCTAAGTTTTAATTTTTTTGTATAGATGGGGGTCTCACTATGTTGCCCAGGCTGGTCTTGAACTCCTAGCCTTAGGGATCTTCCCCTGCCTTGGCCTCCAAAAGTGCTAGGATTACAAGCATGAGCCACCTCACCTAGCCTAACTTTTTACTACTAAAACTCTTTTATTTCTAAAATTAAGGATATTTTGAGAAGAGGAAAATATTTAAAGTGGTATAGTAATTTTAAAGATATTTAGAGGAAAGGGAAGAAATGAAGCATGGGTAAAAAAATTAAATGCCAGCTGAGTGTTGTGGCTCATGCCTATAATCCCAGCACTTTGAGAGGCCAAGGCAGAATGATCGCTTGAGGCCAGGAGTTCAAGACCAGCCTGTGCAACATAGTGAGACCCCATCTCTACAAAAAATTTAAAAATTAACTGGGTGTAGTGGCAGCACCTGTAGTCCCAGCTACTTGGGAGGCTGAGGTGGGAGGATCGCTTGAGCCTGGGAAGCTGAGGCTGCAGTGAGCCATGATTACGTCACTGCACCTAGCCTAGAAGACAGAACAAGCCCCTGTCTGAAAAACAAATAAAAATTAAAAAATTAAATGTCTAAGCATCTCAGCATCACCATAACATGACCACTGTTAAAATTCTGTTCATTTCAGTTGGGCATTGAGGGTTCATTGTATTGTACAGGAAAGAACACTATTCTACCAGTACTAGATGGAGTTAGCCCTTTCGGGAAATATGACACAATTCCCAACAAACATTGAAGCCGTTAGCCACAGCCTGAGGATCTGTTGCTTTACCACTGAAGTGCTGCCACCTCCCAGACAGGGTGTGACAAGTGGCCAGCAGCTGTGGATGCCTTCCTGAGAGAGTGGGAGCCAGAGGGAAGCCTGCCAGCCCTGTGGCAATCAAAAGCCAGAATCAAAGCCTCTGCAGGGGAGCGGGAGCCGCGTTCCCATACAGTGTTTAGTCCAACCAGATTCTTGACTGCTGGGAAATGATAAAACTCCTTGACCTTTGAGGAGTGGGTCCAGCATCAAACTGGTAGTCTTCTTGTGACAAGCCACTCTGATTCTGAGATTCCTCACTTAATGTGGGCGTTGAGAACAATTTTCAGGATTTCACCGCTGGTCTCTGAGAAGACTTTGCCCTCCTTTGGTTTTAGAGGTTTGGCACATCATAGTCCAGGGTGGAACCAAGACTTCTATTCAGTAGGATTCTGGAAATCTGCCCCCACCCCCACCATAGGACCTGGCATTGATGAGGCAGGTTGGAGGGCTCAGCATGTGATTGCAGTGTTCTCCATCAAGGGTACCTCTGCCTTCTTTATTCCCCTAGCCCATTTTAATTTCTCCATGTGGAAGTTTTAGGATCTATGCCTTTGCATTGCCCACTGCCCTAATCTAAGCTCCCTTCACCTCATGACTCCACAGGTCTCCCTCTCATCTCTGCCTTATCAACTCTCCTCCACATATGTCAAACACATCCCTGAGCAGAGTCCCTTGCTCTGAAATCTCAAAAGGTTTTCCAGTGTCCAAAGTGTGAGGGTCCAAATTCCTTTGAGGCTTTAAAAGCCTTATCATAGGGTTCCTGTGCTTTTCCATCATCATGACCCCACACCTGCCCTTGTCCCTCCCTTTCTTCCACCCGATGAGGCATACCTGCTACTCTAGAAATAACAGGTTATTTGCCCCAAACACACCTTTGCTTTTTCCTCTCCCTATATTTTCTATCAAGCCTTTCTGCATAGGCCTCAGTTTCCTTGTCTATTAAATAGAGGAAATAATACCTACCCAACAGTATTGTTGCAGAGATTAAGTAACAAATATAAACTTTTAGCCATGTCCAACACATAATCACCTCCCCCCACCCCAAGTAGTTATTATGAGTATCATTGTGGTCTTCCTTGCTCATGTTTGGTAAGTAAGGTACTACTTTTTTTCTTTTTAAGACTTTATTTTTTAGAGCAGTTTTAGGTTCACAGAAAAATTGAGCAGAAAATACAGAGATTTGCCATTGTCCCCACTCCTCTCATACACAGCCTCCCCCATTATCAACATTCCCCACCAGAGTGGTAAATTTGTTACAACTGATGAACTTATATTGACACATTGATATCACCTGAAGTCCACAGTTTACATTAGGGCTCACTCTTGATATTGTACATTCTCTGGGTTTGGAGAGATGTGTAACGTCATGTATCCATTATAGTATACAGACAAACATGGTTTCATTGCCCTAAAAATCTCTCTGTGCTCCACCCATTCCTCCCTCCCTCCCCCAGGCCCGGCTCATTTTTAACACAATCAGCTTGCCCCAAACTACCTTCAGGAGGCCTCCCTGATTGCAGAGACTATCACTAATCCCTCCTTCCCCACTAGCGCTACAGCACTTTATTTCTACTTCTATTACAGCCCTTACTCCAACGGCTTGATATTCATTACTGATATGTGTGTTTGGGTTACTTACGTTTGTCACTTACAAGTTCTTGAGGACAGGAACTACATTATCTTGTACCCCATCCATGGCACCTAGCAGTTCACAAATTGGTGCTCAGTTAGTTAACTGTTGGTTTCAATGGGTGGAGGGCTGAAGGGCAGGTCCTAGCCCCAGCCCTTCCTATCCTTGGGTTTTTCTGTCAGAGAAGGGATACCTTCTAGCCACTTTTAGTTCCAGGACCTTGCTCCAGACAAGCTGGATAGTCTAGGAACTGACCATTTTAGCAAGTTTAATCCAGAGGGCTGGATTTATGTCCTACTTGGGGCAAAACCAGGCATGAACTACTCCTTCCCATCAAGGAGCTCTGCACTCCAGCAGCTGGCTTTAATTTGGATTTTCCAGGACCAGCTGCATTTAGCTGGGGTTGGTTGGGTTTCCTCAGGTCTGCCTTTATCACGCACACCCCGTCAGAAGTTAATGCAACCACGGCAGGGAGTGACCACAAGGGGGCAGTATAGACCCATTACAATGCGGTCAACTTGCACAAGGGGCTGAAAGAAGATGAAGGTTTCAAAGCAGAAGAAAGAGTAAGAATCAGAAAAAAAGGAGGATTGTGAAAAAGTTAGGAGCAGCAAGCTAGTTTCGCTCACAGACATTCCTGGGCCCAAGACCTGGCAGCAGAAAGTTAGCCAGGGACACTGGTCAGGCCCAAATGGTGCTCCCAACTCTCCTCCAAAACTGCCTTTTCCAGTGCTTAATTTCACTTAGAGAAAGTCGCTCTCCATTTATAATGCCAATATTCTATGGAGGACTTTGGGCATTGCATATTTATTCCTTACACACTATATTTCAGCTTTACAGTTTACAGAGGATTTTTTTCACACTTGTTAAAAAAAAAAATCCGAATCCCCTATTAGACTTAAAAGGTAAAAACAGATGTTAATTACCTCTGTTTAAAGAAACTGAGGCACTGGGCAGGGTGGCTAACACCTGTAATCCCAGCATTTTGGGAGGCTGAGGCAGGTGGATCGCCTGAGGTCAGGAGTTCGAGACCAGCCTGGCCAATATGGTGAAACCCCGTCTCTACTAAAAATACAAAAATTAGCCAGGCATGGTGACCCCTGCCTGTAGTCCCAGCTACTCAGGCTGAAGCAGGAGAATCACTTGAACCCAGGAAGTGGAGGTTGCAGTGAGCCCAGATTGCATCATTGCACTCCAGCCTGGGCATTGCAGCGAAACTCCGTCTCAAAAAACACAAACAAAAACAAAAAAAACCTGAGGCTAGACACATGAAGTGACTTGCTCAAAGGCACACCGAGTTTGTGGTGGAACTACATCTAGATGTGAGTTTCTTTCATTTCTGTTCCTTTGCTTAGTCCTTCTAGTTTTCAATTGTTTATGTCTGTAAGCTTAGTGAGTTTTTAAGAGCAAGGACTGTATCTGATTCATCTTTATATCCCTGAATGGTGCCCCTTAATCTTTAGGGCTATGGCTGGGTGTGTTGTATAACACCTTCTCCAGAGTTAGAGTCCATGATCTATCTCTTACCCTCCATGATTCAATAATTCTGTGATTTTGAGGCACGGCCCTAACAAAGACAGTGGTGGCTATGAGTGATCCTACTGGCTGAGCATTTCAACAAGGGCAGCCACTTGGCTGCATCCTTCGTAATACAGAGAGGGTGTGAGACAGTTTTCCAAAGTATACACGAGTGTCCCTGGTGTCACAAGAGTCGACTTTAGGGGATGAGGATGAAAATGTTTAATTTTAGTAGCTACACATATAAATACATATAAACAGTATAAATGTAATATGTCACATTGCATATACATATTAAAATATATATGTACATTTTAATATATATGTACACATATATACACACATATGTATTGTAGCTTAGAATGAAGTTAACTTTTTTATGTCAACAGATTTTAGGGTACAGGTAAGTTTTTGGTTACATGGGTAAATTTTTTTTTTTAAGAGAGATGGGGTCTCAATATATTGCCCAAGCTGGCCTTGAACTCCTGGGCTTGAGAACCACCCACCTTAGCCTCCCAAAGTGCTGGGATTACAGGTGTGAGCCACCACACCCGTCACATGGGTAAGTTCTTTAGTGGTGATTTCTAAAGAGATTTTAGTGTACCCATCACCTGAGCAGTGTACACTGTACCCAATACTTAGTCTTTTATCCTTCACCATCCTCCCAACCTTCCCCAGCCGAGTCCCCAAAGTCCATTATATAAATCATGCCTTTGCGTCCTCATGGCTTAGCTCCTACTTATAAGTGAGAACATACAATGTTTCATTTTCCATTCCTGAGTTACTTAACTTAGAATAATGGGCAGAATAAGGTTAACTTTTAAATTGTGTTTATTTAAGAAAAATATTACGTAAATAATAGTATGCTGGTATGCCACAAGGCAGAAAGCCTGAAACAGGTATACCAATGACAAGTTCAAGGAACTGTGGTGAGGTGGGAAAATGTAACAAAACTCATTAGTCACAAAACTCACTTCAAGTCTGGCTCTGTCACACTTAAGTCATGTAACCCTGATTAAACTGCTGACCTTAAATGAGGCTGTTTCCTCATCTGTGAAGTTGAAAAAGAACTCCTACCCTCCTAAACTCACATTAAAATATGTAGAAACATGCTGAAGCCCGGAACACACCGTGCAAATAGCCCATGGGGCTGATATCCCAATTTCCTCTTTTACCAAGGTCTATCCAGGGCTTCCTCTTCACCACCCCAGGAAGTGCCTCACAACTAGCCCCTATTTCCCAGGATCCCAAGGACCAAGTTCTATTCAGTTTGTTGTCCACACCTGGGTCTGCCATTCTGAGGGTGGGGAGGCGGGAGGGGCTGGAGAAATCCTGGAATCAGTCTGGGAACAAGTCCCAACACATGTCACTGTTTGCTTTGTCATCCTGATTCAATGACCTCATACAAGGAAGGGAGGGAGCAGAAGGAGCTGTTCCCTTCCAGATACCTAAGGAGGCTTCTGACATCTACTGTTTTCCTTGGCACGAGAAGGGCAGGAGCTGGGCTGTGATTTTTAAGGTCTGAGCTAATCTTGGAAGTGGTGAACAGCACCTCCCACAGCTGGCCAGACTGCTGCTTGGGGAACTGCCTTGAGCAAAGGGGCAGAGGGAGTTGGAATGGGCATCAGAATCCAGGCTGCTGCCCCTGCTCCTTGAAAGGGCTTCAGAACACACTGCCCTGTCCATCCCCAGGATCTCACCAATCTTAGTACTAAGAATGCTAAGAATGGGCATGTCGCCCAGTTAGGGAGAAAAAGCCTGAAGCCAGGACAGCTCCTTTTTTTTTTTTTTTTTTTTTTTGAGAAAGAGTCTCGCTCTATTGCCCAGGATTGAGTGCAGTGGAGTGATTTTGGCTCACTGCAATCTCCACCTCCTGGTTCAAGGGATTCTCATGCCTCAGCCTCTCGAGTAGCTGGGATTACAGGCGCCCGCCACCATGCGTGGCTAATTTTTGTATTTTTGGTAGAGACAGGGTTTCACCATGTTGGCCAGACTGGTCTTAAACTCCTGACCTCAGGTGATCTGCTTGCCTTGGCCTCCCAAAGTGCTGGGATTACAGGTGTGAGCCACTGTATCTGGCCTAGGACAGCTCTTGAATGGATTCTTAGCCTGGCCCCTCATGGGACATTCAACTGGGGTTGACAGAGGCTTCATTGACCCCAGGGTCAGAGAGTATAATTGTCCTCACGGACTTATACATATAATGCATACTTTTTGAGCACCTACTATGTACCAGGCCTTTTGGGGAAATGAGCCAGCCATGTTGTATCAAAAGGCTAGATAGGACCTTAGAGTCACCTTTTTACCACCAGGAGTCCTTGTGTCATCCTTATCCCACTCCCTCTACCATCCTGGACATAATTAACATTTAAATAAATTATTTTGTTGGCCAAAAAAATTGAATTTAGCATGTATTCATTTACAAGTTTTTGGTAATCACATATTTACATATCTGCAAATAAATTATGATCAAATAACACAAGATAATAGCTAACATTAGCACACTGAGTTAATATCCAGTCAAAAAAAAGCAAAGAAATTCAGCATTTTAGCTATCCTGTTTATTCTGATTGGGCTTTTTTAAATTTAAAAAGTAGCTGGCCGACTACGTGGGGAATCAGTTCAAGGTTTTAGAAGTGGTGATGTAACCACTGGGTTTTGAAGGAGAAGAGTTCACAAGCAGATAGAGAAGATGTTGCAGGCAGAGGAGGCAGAATGGTCCAGGTGCTAGTCCTCACACCTCCATCCCCAGGTTGATCAGTTGAATCAGGCTGTAGCTTGAACTCAATGGGTAGGAGCCAGAGTTTGGAATGGAACTAATGATGGTGGAGGTGAGAACCAGAAAGTGTATGGTTGAATGTTCTAGTCTTTCCATATCATAGTACTGGAGAAATCGAGGCAGGAAATCCCACTGAAATTCTTTTGGTTCCCAAGGCAGGAGAATAAAAAAACACAGCAAAGGATAAGCCAAAATTCTGCCCCAGAACTGGCCTGGAACCTGTCTCCCACCCTGGCTGCCCCACCCTTCAGCTCCAAGAGAAAACCATTTATTTTCTATGATTTTTAAAAATTGGCTCATCTCATAAATGTTCCAGAGTCGGAACAAGCTGTGCCATGGCGAAACAAAAACTGCTGAACAAATAAACAAGGCAGGCTGTGAGGCTGGGGAAAGTGCTAGATGTGGGCCCCCAACCAGGTCTGTGGGTTTTGAAGTCTCTGTTTCTTCCTCTCTAATCGGAGGGGTGGGAGAATGGGATTTTTGGGGTCCCTTCCAGTTCTGTGATCTAAACAAGTTGCACAGAGAGGGGAAGAATGTAGAGCTGCCAGTTCAGAAGCCTCCTTCCCTTCCACTGCATGGTGAGGCTAAGAGCTGGGAGCGGGGTACATCTCCTCGTAGGCAAACATTGAAACCAGACATCAGCCATTTGCTTGTTCACTCATCTGATACTGAGTATCCAGTGCTGGGTGCTCTGCTGCCCCTTCTGTCAAGGAACACACACGGAATTATGAGGTGGTCTAGCAAAGGAGAGAAGGGACGGACAGTTCCTTGCATACACCGAGCCCTTGCCCACCCCGGGGCCTTTGTTCCTGCTGTTCCGCCACCTGCATTGTCAGCCTCTCCCTCCTTCTTGTTCTTCAGGGTCAGCTTAAATGTTATTTCCTTGGAAGGCTTTCCCTGACCACCCTGTATAGGGCAGGGCCCCCCCATCTCTACCACCACACTCCATTCCCCTCACAGAATTTATACATAATTTGGAATTATGCCTGCCTGCTTATTTAGTCATTTATTTTCCATCTTCTGACTAGAAGATAAGCTACGTGAGAGTAAGAATTCTGTTGGTATTTATCACTTCTGGGCAATTGGCAGCATATACTTGGAGAGTATGTGAATAATTTTTTGGCAGGTGCCAGGGTTTTTACATAGACTACCTCATTTAAGTCTCCTTAACATCCCTAAGAGAGAGACACTGTATTATTATCTTCCTTTTAGGGTGAGGAGACAGAAGCCTGGGGATGAAATATCTTACAGTTGGGAGCCTGGATTTGAACCTGTGTCTAAGTCAGGGCTCTTTCTACTTCGCCATGGTGTGGGGGCAGAGGATGCCAGGCTCTGGGCATGGCGCTTTGGCTCTGTTTTTGTTTTTTACTTTTTACTTTGAAATAATGTTAATTTACTGAAAAACTGCAAGTCTGGCGCATAGAACTCCTTCACTCAGGTTCACCAAATGTTAAACTTTGCTACATTTTAATATTCTCTCTGAGTGTGTACATACCCGTTTATACTTATTTTCTTTTGTTGAACCTTTTGAGAGTAAGTTGCAGACACTGTACCTTTTACCCTCAAATACTTTCCCAAGAACACAGACATTCTATTACATAATCAGGGAATTTAACATCGATATAATACTTATTTTATTTTATTTTTAGAGACAGGGTCTTGCTTGGTCACCCAGGCAGGAGTGTAGTGGTGTGATCATAGCTCACTGTGGCCTCAAACTCCTCCTGGGCAATCAAGCAATTCTCCTGCCTCAGCCTGCCGAGTAGCTGGAACTGTAGGTGCACACCACCGTGCCTGGCTAATTTAAAAAAATTTTTTTTGTGGAGACAGGGTCATGCTTTATTGCCCAGGCTGGTCTCAAACTCCTGGCTTCAAGCAATCCACCCACCTTGACCTCCCAAAGTGCTGGGATTACAAGCCTGAACTCTGTTTAAAACTATTTTTTAATATGTACTCAATATTAAACTTTATTGAATTCTCCAAATAATGTCCTTAATAGAGATTTGTTTCTCGCCCAGAATCCAATCCAGATCATACATTCCACATAGTCACTGTGTTTCTTTAATTTTTAATTTAGAAGAGTTCCTCAGCCTTTCTTTGTCTTTCATGATATTGATACTTTTCAAGAGTATAGGCCAGTTGTTTTATAGAATGCCGTTCAATTTGGGCTAGTCTGATGTGTGCTGATAATTAGACCCAGGTTAAGCATTTGCTGGCAGGAATCTCACAGATGTGATGCCGGGGCCTCAGTACATCATATCAGGAGCCACATGATGTCTGTTTGTCCCAGGCCTGGTGATGTTAACTTTGATCTCATGTTTAAGGAGATACTTGCCAAGTTTCTCCACTGAAAAGTTATTATTTTTTCCTTTTGTAATTAATAAGTAATTGGGGGAGAGGGTAAATATTTAAGCCTATGACTATCTTGTCCTTATCAAACTTGCATCCTTTGATGATTCTTGACTGAATCAATTATTACTATGACAGTTGCAAAATAGAGTTTTTGTTTTGTTTTGTTTTTATAGAGAGAGAGGACTTCACTCTGTTGCTCGGGCTGGAGTGGCGCGATCATAGCTCACTGTAACCTCAAAACTCCTGGGCCCAAATGATCCTCCTGCCTCATCCTCCCAAAGCGCTGGGATTACAAGTGTAAGCCACCACACCTGGCCCTAAATCAAGATCTTGGTTCTGATTTTCAGGCCGGTGTCTCTATTCCAAGATGATAGGGTGGAATGGAAGGGTGGATGGAGCAGGAGATCTAATTATGCACAATTTGTTTCTCAAATGGCTATTGAGGTGGAAGGTGACTGCTATTGACTTTCTGACCTTACTTACTAAGTAAAAATCTGGAGAATCAGATGGGATTTTACATGATAAAAGGTATCAATTCCTAATGGAATGATTTCCATTTACCTACCCAGCACTTACTAAATCTCAAACATCACATCAGCCATTTAGCGCACATGATTTTACTCAGTCCTCATAACAACTCTATGAGAGCGTATTGTCTCCAATTTATAGATGAGGAAACTAAGACTCAGAAAGGTTAAGGCACGCGCCTAAAGTCGCACAGCTGGGAAGCGTAAGACTCAATTCAAATCAAGATCTGCTGGGTTCCAAAGCGCTTTCACTGTTTTCAGTGGGAAGGAGCTCTGGGTGGCGGTCAGCCTTGATGCACATTCCAGGCAATGCCAGTTTTCAACTATTCATCAGCTTAGAAATGAGGTATGCTCCAAAAGTGGATGTTAAACCTGGGTGTCCGAGTCTTGCAAAAGGCTGGTGAGGTCCTCAGTATAGTTATCTATGGCACCAGCCAGGTGGTCCTTAACTTATAGATAACTCTGCTATGTGAGCAGCACCCTGGCTGGGAGATCCTCTTGGGTCACCCTGCTGTTGACTCCTTCAGCTCAGGTGGCAGAGCCATCCCCAGACATTGACTCATCAGTTCCCCTTGCCCAGTATTGCTACATCTCCTGTGCTTAGAAAGGCAGGAAACTGAACTCTGGTATTTTAGAAAGCCTCTCAACAACAACCTTGATTAAAAGGGGATTTTCCAGTTAACTCTGGAGAATTTCAGTTAACCAAAGACTTATTGTATTCTAGTTCTCTGAAATGTAGTAATCCACATACAGTGTGTATTTATGGTAATTCTCATTCACCAGAAAATTCAATTAAACAGGATTTCCCCACCATTTAGAATAAGCCACAGAACCACAGAATTACCAAGTTTAAAAAAAAAGGCCTTGGGGATCATTTAATGGGATCCTTCATTGTACAGATGAGGAAACTGAGGTCCCAGAGAAAGGATATAACTTATTGAAGATTATTTAGCTCATTACTGGTATAACCAGAACTAGAAACTCCCAATCCAAACTGCTTTCTGCCACCTAAGAATTATTACAAAGCAGGAAATCTTTATATCCAGGGTTACCTGCAGGCTGAACTTAGCCTGCAGCAGTATTTTGTTTGGTTTGCACAGTATTTTAGAAGTTGAGAAATTTAATCTAAAATCCAAATTTGGTATTTATTAAAAAAAAAAAATTGGAAACTCTGAACACACCGGGCCTGATATCCATAAAGTGGGCCTAAGTAGTAACAACTGCTCTAGAGTGGGGACCTGGGGTCTAGACGCCACGTCCTGCCACTCCCTATCATTGTGCACCTGCCTTGCCTCACCCATGTCATGACCTGCCTGGCCCCTGCAGGCATTGGAATTTGGGCTCTCTGCTTCTGGGTGAAGGGCACTCCTCGGTTAATTTAAAAGAGCTCAAGTGAGCCAGACTGAAAAATAGTGGAGACCATGAGGAATCAGAAGCACTTGTGTTAAGTGCCAGGTTGTAGCACCAGGGGTCCCAGCTGGCCCTGAGCAAGCTCAGATCAGGGGCTGGGAAAGACCTCTAGGAGCTTCTCATTTGGGTAAAAAATGTGAAAAGTTAAATAACCATAGGAGGCATGTCACTTGGCAAGATTGGGGGAATTGGCAGAGTGAATGGAACAGGCAAGATGTGCTAACGCTGCTCAAAGGGTCTATGTTCAAAGGAAGTCTCTAATGGAGGTGGGTCTTGGTTCAGATGTCAACCCATTTTAGAGGATGGAGAGACTATGTGCAGAGAAAACAGCCACGAAGCTACTGGGAACGTTGGAGCTGAGGGCTAGCGATAGATGACTACAGATGGGAAAAGGAAGGAAGAGTTGGATACCAGAGCAAGACCCCGAGGGAGGCATGCACAGGGTTTGGTGCCTACATGCAGGTAGAAGAGGAAAGGAGAAGAGTCAAAGTTGATGAAATCTTTGTGCCTGGGCGAGAATGGTCATGTACCAAACAGAAAAGGGAAACCAGCTGGGAAAGCTGCTTTGGGGGATGATGAGGAACTCATTTTTAGATGTGTTGAGTTTGAGATGACAACAGGGCTTAAGTTTAGAGTTGTCCAATGGGCAGCTGAAATTGGGACTGGGAGTCAAGAGGTCAGAGCTGGTAACCTAGAAGAGACAACTGGAACCACCAAAAGCAATGAGGTCCCTCTCCCAGAGGCAGAAGGCCAGGAACAGGCAACTAAGGGCAACATGATAAACGCTGGATAATAGGCACCCTTGAAAAAAAAAAACTCAGGGCTGGGCATGATGGCTCACACCTGTAATCCCAGCACTTTGGGAGGCCAAGGCGGGCAGATCACTTGAGGTCAGGAGTTTGAGACCAGCCTGGCTAACATGGCAAAACCCCGTCTCTACTAAAAATACAAAAATTAGCCGGGAGTAGTTGTGCATGCTTGTAATCCCAGCTACTTGGGAGGCTGAGGGGCAGGAGAATCACTTGAACATGGGAGGTGGAGGCTGCAGTGAGCTGTGCCACTGCTCTTCAGCCTGGGAGACAGAGCAGGACTCCATCTTAAAAAAAAAAAAAAAAAAAAAAGCTCAGGAAAGGAAGAGGAGCCAGGACTAGAGAAGGAGCAATCAGAGGGGCAGGAAGAGAACCAAGCTGGAGTAAAACTGCAGACATCTCCCAAGGCAGGCAGAAGGCATTAGGACAGTAACCAGAGGGCACGCCAGAGAAAATAGAAGCTCTAATAAAGACGGAGGAAGGCGAGTTTGCAGGTGGTAGGGACAGAGTCCTTGGGGTGGATGAGACTGTGGAACCCTTTTTAACACTTGTGGGAAAAGGGGCTGCGGACTGAAGACCAGGCTGGCCTCCAAGGCTGACTCCCAAGCTAGCTGCTCTGCATTTGCCTAGGGATAGGCTCTTGACTGCTCACTCATTATTCTGGAGATAGGATGGCTCATCTCACATCACTTCCTTATTTTGGACTCAGTTTACCCATCTTTATTTTTTATTTATTTATTTTTTTGAGATAAGTCTCACTGTGTCGCCCAGGCTGGACTGCAGTTGTGCCATTTTGGCTCACTGCAACCTCCATCTCCTGGCTTCAAGCAATTCTCGTGTCTCAGCCTCCTGAGTAGCTGGTATTACAGGCATGTGCCATCACGCCTGGCTAATTTTTGTATTTTTAGTAGAGACGGGGTTTCACCATGTTGGCCAGGCTGTTCTTGAACTCCTGACCTCAAGTGATCCACCCGCCTCGGCCTCCCAAAGTGCTGGGATTACAGGCGTGAGCCACTGTGCCCAGTCATAGTTTACCCATCTTTAGTTTAAAAAACGACCACAGGCCGGGCACGGTGGCTCACGCCTGTAATCCCAGCACTTTGGGAGGCCGAGGTGGGTGGATCACAAAGTCAGGAGATCGAGACCATCCTGGCTAACACAGTGAAACCCCGTTTTTCTACTAAAAATACAAAAATTAGCCGGGCGTGGTGGCGGGCGCTTGTAGTCCCAGCTACTCCAAAGGCTGAGGCATGAGAATGGCATGGACCCGGGAGGCGGAGCTTGCAGTGAGCCGAGATCAAGCCACTGCACTCCAGCCTGGGCAACAGAGGGAGACTTCGGTCTCAAAATAAATAAATAAATAAACAAAATAAATATAAATAAATAAATAAAAACGACCACAAAACTTTATTGGATGCTGCCCACCCTGAGGGGCAACAGACAAGTGTGAGTTACTCAAAAAAAGTAAACTAGGCCTTCTCCTTTGACAGGGAGGTGCATTTGAAAGGTGCCTCCCTGTGCACTGACTCACTTAGTCTTGTGAGGGAAGCTTTATTACAATTCCCCATTGCACAGATGAAGTTGGGGCTCAGGGAGGCCAAGGGAATGAAACTACTAAGTATGTAATTGGAACCCAAGTCTCCTGGAATCCAAATGCAGTGTCCTTTCCGCTACCAGATGCCAGCAGAACCCAGGTAATGAACTAGGCCAGAGACCTGAAGAGCAGGCCAGCTACCAATGTGACCTCTATCTGCCCACTTGGGGGTGAGATCCTTACCCATACAAAGACAGTTTTAAAATTGATTAAATGTAATGAGGCCGGGGCTGGGGCAGGCTGGCTCACGCCTGTAATCCCAGCACTTTGGGAGGCTGAGGAGGGCGGATAGCTTGAGGTCAGGAGTTTTGAGACCAGCCTGGCCAATATGGTGAAATCCCATGTCTACTAAAAATGTAAAAATTAGCTGGGTGTGTTGGCGCAGGCCTGTAGTCCCAGCTACTCGGGAGGCTGAGGCAGGAGAATCGCTTGAACCCGGGAGGCGGAGGTTGCAGTGAGCCGAGATTGCGCCACTGCACTCCAGACTGGGCGACAGAGCAAGACTCTGTCTCAAAAAACAACAAACAAACAAACAAACAAAAGTAAAGAGGCCGATAGAGGGAGAGGAGACCGAGACGTAGGGAGCAGTGAGTCGGTTTGGGATGAAACTGGCAGGAGCAGGCAGATACAGTATTCGACCTCGGAGCTGGGCTTTTAGCCTGGGGTCCTGGCGCCCCTAGGGTGTCAGGAGGTGAGGGCCTGAAGCTACAGGCAGAATCCCAGTGTCTGTGTGGGCCGTGGGCTTGCTCTGGACACTCTGGGGACAGGATGCAAGGCCGTCATTAGATTCTCAAAGGGGCCCGTGTCCAGAAAAAAAACGTGTTAAACCTCCGATATGGAAGCATCTGCAGTCCCCTGCCCGGACCGGGGACACCATGGTGCAATGTATCTCCGTCCCCGTCACTTTTTCTAAATCTTTGCCTAGAAATCCCTCGTGCTGGACTCTTTCACCCTGCACGGGGGAGAAGCCCTCCTCCCGGGAGCCTGTTTGGGGGGCAGGCCTGGCCGAGTGGCTCCGTGAAGACGCAGGCGCGGCCGGAGGGCGCGGGGCTCGGGCAGGATCGCGCCGCCGCCGGGCCGGGAGGCGGCTGCGGGCGCGCGGCGGATGTCACGGCTTACCTCAGAGCCCAAATTAGAAGGCTGAAAAAATCACAGCAGGAAATAATGTGCTGCCTAAAATAGAAGCATCAACTGGGAGAGAGGCCGGGGAGTAGGTGGCATCTGAGGCTCCCGCCGCGTCCTCCCCAGCGGCTGCCTGACGCTGCATCGGAGGCGCGTGGGTGGCGCCCGGCCAGAGGGGCCCAGAGGCCGGGGCGGCCCGGGGCAGGAGGAGGCTGAGAGCAGGGCACCCTCCCTCCGCCCCCTCCCCCCTCCCCACACCCCTTCTCTCTTCCTCTCTTTCCCTCCCCTACGCCCCCCACCTCCCCCCACCCCGACCCGCTCCCCCGACACCTGGGCTGGTCCTCCCGGATCCACTCCTCTCCCACACTCCCTCACCTCCCCCCTCCCTCCCCCTGCCCACGCCCCACATACCTGGGCTCCTGCCCCTTCCACCCCTCTCTGCTCCCTCCCTGCCCCCTTCCTTTCCTCCCCTCCCCTTTATCTCACCTTCACCCCCTTTCCTCCTACACCCCTCCCGTGTCCCCACCCCCTACCCTCAGTCCTCCTTCCTCCTCTTCCCCACATTCCCACCTCTCCTCTCCCCCTGCTTGTAGGCCCTCTTTCTCCTCAGCCCCCCTCCCCCTGCCTTTAGTCTCCTACCTCTCCTACAGCCTCCTGCCCCTGCCTCCTCACAGCCCCCTACTTACCCTACTGCCTCCCTCCTTGGGCCCCTTCCTCCCCAAGGGCCCCTCTGTTTTCTCCCATTCCAGCCCCTGACCAGGCCCTGCTCCTCTGCTGGGGTCGGCCCCACACAGTAAGCTGCCTGGGAGCCCTCACTGCCTTCCTGGGGGCAACCCGGCCAAAGGCCCCCCGAGCAGCTGCAGCCCTGGAGGTCAGCCTCACCCTGGCAGACCGCAGGGGCCCCTCCTCACCGCCGACCTCTGCACCTTCACCCGTTTGCCTGGTGTCTGAGGAAGGGCCCGCAGGAAGAGCATTCCTTTCCCAGGGTCTTCCTCAGGAGGGATGAGAGGAAGCAAAAGCTTGGTCTGCAAACGGGCTGGTCCTCCCGACGGCCACATCCGCAGGAATGACCCTCAGAGGGGCTCCCCAACTGGCTGGGAGATTCGTCCAGCTGGGCGCTCTGCTACACAGCCCCGTCAAGGGCAAACAGGCATGTACTTAAATGATAAGGGGCGGCCCTTACAGAGCGTGTATATGTGCATATTAGCTCCTTCAAGCCTCACAGCTCCGTAAGCTAGGCACTGTTATCATCCCCATATTACAGATGACAAAACTGAGACCCAAAAGATGAATCAGCTTGGCAGTGTTCACAGAGCCAGCGTGTGGAAAAGCCAGAATCCAGACCCAGACCCGAACTGCAGCGTCCCGGCTCTTACCCCTAACCAGCCACTGCCTCTCAGCTTAGTGCTCTTCCACCCGGCTTTTCTTTCTAAAAAGTGAGTTTCGTCTTTGTTTTTTGTTTGTTTGTTTTTGTTTTTTTCTGAAAGTAAGCATGAAGCATTACAGGTGCTTGGAGATTTTCAGTTTTTAAAAATCTGATATTCTTATTTTTACTTCTCTGGGTGTTTCCCCTGCCAGCTGTTGCTCTCCTGAAAACCGTCTCGCTCATTTTTGCCAGTTCCCAGTGCTGTGCGTCCTCATCGCATTGGTTCGTGCTCCAGGGCCCTGCCCACGCACATATGTGCTGCACTCCTTCCCTCCTGCCTCCTGCCTCTGTGTTGCCCTGGGGCTAACAGCTTATGACTTGCCAAACAGAATGATAAGGAGAGGTGTGTGGCTGATGTGGCATCACGCAGGCTTGGAAAGGCCACTTGTTATTGGGATAAGCAGTAGGAAATAGTGGCTGAGATTGTGAGTAGGGGAGTAGAGGCCTCCACAGACTAAAAGAAATGTCAGAATAAAATAATAATATAGCTAATATTCATGAATACTTACTAAATGCAAGGCTTTGTGCTAAGTATTTTCCAGGAATTATTTCACTTAAGTGACATAATAACCCTATGACATTGATATCATCAGCATTTGACAGAAAACTCAGGGTCATGTAAGGTTTACAGCTGAGATTCTGATGCACTTAACCAGCATGTTCACTGCAAACGAAAATTGGTGTGCTGGTTTCTGTGTTTGTCTCCAAAATGGAAATATCTTTGTCATTTGGCAAACTATAAAAGTAATAGGTGTTCATTGTGAAAGATGAAAACAACACAGAAGTATATATAGTAAAATATAGAAGTCTTTCTCCGATAAGCCCCCTCTTCATAGACTTTAATACATATGTACATTTTAAGATACCTGATATCATACCATCATATTCTTCAGTGGATATCCTGACATGGCAGGGCACACCTGATGATTATTTCCAGAATTCTAGCGATGGAATTGGTGGGTCAGAAGGTATAAACATTTTGGTCACATGTTGAAATGGAGAAGTTATTGTTCTATTTAAAGCCATCATATACTGTTGCCCAGGTTGGACTGCAGTGGTGTGATCTTGACTCACTGCAACCTCCCCGTCCTGGGTTCAAGCAATTCTCCTGCCTCAGCCTCCCGAGTAGCTGGGATTACAGGCACATGTCACCTAATTTTTGTATTTTTAATAGAGACAGGGTTTCACCATGTTGGCCAGGATGGTCTCAAACTCCTGATCTCAAGCGATCTGCCCACCTTGGCCTCCCAAAGTGCTGGGATTACAGGCGTGAGCCACTGTACTCAGCTTAATTAGTATAGTCTTAAGGCAATTTGTTAACATGTACCAAGAGACTTTAAAATGTTCCCACCTTTTACTTCATAGCAATTCCATTTATGGAAGTCTCTCTACCCCAGGGAAATAAATAAATGAAAACAGCAATATTTAGCATTATGATAGCCATATTTGGGGCATCGCTTAGATGTCCTCCAATAAGGAAATGGTTAAGTAAGTCATGAAAAAAATTAAGAACATTTCCTTGCTGGAATATTATATAGTGATTAAAATGATGGTTACAAAGTGCAAAAATGTGGTGGAAGTTCTTAGAACATAAAGTCAAATTTAAAAAGTAATATACAAAATTATATATATTGTATGATTACAGCTGTGTGAACAGAAATTGTAAAGGAATAGTAGCAAAATGATATCAATGGTTATGTTAGTATATGGAGATTAATGTGGTTTTTCTTTTTTTTTTCTGAGACAGAGTCTTGCTCTGTCACCCAGACTGGAGTGCATTGGTGCAATATCAGCTCACTGCAACCTCCACCTCCTGGGTTTAAGAGATTCAGCTGCCTTAGCCTCCTGAGTAGCTTGGACTACAGGTGCATGCCACCACACCCAGCTAATTTTTGTATTTTTAGTAGAGATGGGGTTTCACCATGTTGGCCAGTCTGGTCTTGAACTCCTGACCTCAGGTGATCCGCCTGCCTTGGCCTCCCAAAGTGCTGGGATTACAGGCATGAGCCATAGCGCCCGGCTGTTTTTCTTTTTTATTCTCCAATGTGGTTTGTTTATTTGTTTACTTGTTTGTTTATTTATTTATTTATTTATTTTTATTTTTGGGACAGAGTCTCACTCTGTCGCCCAGGCTGGAGTGCAGTGGTGCGATCTCGGCTCACTGCAACCTCCGCCTCCCGGGTTCAAGTGATTCTCCTGCCTCAGCCTCCCGAGTAGCTGGGATTACAGGCACCCGCAACCACGCCCAGCTAATTTTTTGTATTTTTAGTAGAGACAGGAGTTCACCATCTTGGCCAGGCTGGTCTCGAACTCCTGACCTCGTGATCTGCCCACTCGGCCTCCCAAAGTGCTGGGATTACAGGTGTGAGCCACCATACCCGGCCTCTAATGTGGTTTATTTTTGTAGTAAAAATTATATTTACTTAAGGACTAGAAAATAGATGGAAATTATCAGAAGACTCTGCTTCATTTTTCCTCTCTGGATTTGAGTTTCTACTCCTAAGAAACGAAGCACTGAGCCTGGAATTAGATAACTTCGAAGTTATCCCAGTTTTGATATTGCAAATTTTCTTATATAATCCGGTGGCTCTGCTGCTGATTCAAAGCCAAAATTCAGTCTTCACATTGAAAACAGATCAGACCGGAACCTGTTCTGTGACCATTAGCTTAGGCTATTCCTACATATGTCAAAGTAGCCACATTAATTGGAAGAAAAAGGAAACAATGTTGTTTGAATCTGTGTAGATGCACCTTTAGGCTTGATGTTTCCAGTGGGAAGTAGAGGGTACCAGGCTTGGGAGTCCTGGGACCAGATGTTTAGAGCAGTGATTTCTTGACCCATCCCACTATGAGGGGTTGTGTCCCTCATTCCCCCCTCTATCAGCCCGGATACTGATGGTGTGTGAGGCTCTCCCATGGCCATGCCTTGCTCCCTCTGCAGTGACAAGGCATGGTTGGAGACTGTGTTTCCTTTGCTGGCTGGAGAGCTCTTTGAAGGCAAGGACTGGGTTTTTATTCCAGTACCTGAACAGTGAATGAATGAATGAATGAATGAATGAGTGTGAGCATAAAGAAAGCCTGTTACATGGGAGACTCAGTAGGATTTCACTGAACCTGTGAAGTAAGTAAGGCTAGCAATCAGAAGCATGTTGTAAGGTCACTGGTCTGTAGGTGTGTGTGTGTGTGTGCAGGGAAGGGGCAAGGCTGGAAGAACGCCGCTGTGCTGGCACAGCCTTCGTCAGAGCCCTGAAAGGGGCTGAGTGGGCTCTGACTCAGCTCTATGACTCATTCACTGTATTGCTGTCTCCATCCTCTGGGCACATCCTCTGGACCATTTCTGCTCAGCCTCAAGTGGAGGAGGTGAGATTTGGGCCGGTACCTCCGGATGACTCACCTGGCTAAGCTGGAAGGAAGGGGCCGAAGCCCCACCATCCTGCACCCCCTCGTCACCACCCCTGTCTCCCTAGGGGTTCTCGTGCAGACACAGACTTCACAAGTAGGTTATGGCTGCTCCAGTAATGAATGACGCTCTCCATCCCAACCCAAAGCATTACCCCCCAATCACGCTTCCCGGCTCAAATGCCACAGTTTCCCCAGTCCCCTCACATGGTTGTCCCCTGTGCTTCTTGTGGGCCTCTGAGGTCAGCTGATAAGGAAGTTTACAAGGCTCTCCCAGACCATTGGTCATTTTATTCTTCTTCATCTCTTAGAAACCTTTTTCAGTTTACAAAATAGTTTTACATCCCCTTTCTCATTTGATTCTCTCCCAGACCCTAGGAAGCCTGGTAGGAAGGTGAATATCCCCATTCTTCGGGGATGGACGTGGGAGCTCCACTAATTCTTTCACTAGTAAAGGAAAGGAAGTGAAAGGCATTGAGGGGACATGGAATGTTGGGAAGGGCAGGCTGGGCAGGGACAGTGGAACAGTGGGCTGGGGGCATTTAGTGGGACAGTGGGCTGGAGAATAGGGACAGCACTGGCCAGTTGGTGACATGACAAGAAATATGTCTGTATGAGAGCAGAAGACAGATAAGGTCTTTTGACTTTATCCCAAGACCAAGAGGAAGCCATGGAAGGGTCTTATGCAGTGGAACGCCATGGTCAGACTGGATTTTAGAAACCTACCCCTGGGTGTGATGTGGGCAGGGAACTGGGGCAGGGCAAGCTGGGGGCTGCCTCTGTTATTCAGAGAAGAGCTGGCAGAGTCCGCCTGTGGGCAGTGGTAGAGGGGGTGGGACAGGGACAGAAAGACTCCTGGGAGGGTGTCCAGTAGGCACATGAAAATAGGGGTCTGAGGCTGTTTCCCCTGAAGAAGTGGTGTATATTTATTCTACTGTAAAGGGGGACGGAGTGCTAAGTGGGTTGCCATCCACTTATAGATGTGACTGGAGCCAGGCAGTGGGTGAGATGACTCAGGGAAAAGGGAGGGTCACCAGGGATGCCAACCCTTAAGAGCTGAGCAAAGGCCAGGCAGGCCCTGCCACAACACCCCGCGCAGGGGAAGGGCATTTGTAATGTGAAAGCACTTCGCCACCATGACCTCCTTTGATGCGGACAAGGCCCTGTGAAGGTGACAGGTGACTCACCTCACAGACACTCAAGGGTGAAATCTAAGGGAACTGCTGGCTTTTCCCTCTGCCGCGTTCCCTTTCCTCTTTCCACCCATTCTGGGCTGCTGGGGTCACCACCTGGCACCACCTGCAGCAGGAAGCGTCCTTTTGCGAGAGTGCCCAGAACCTCCAGTGGGGTGTGGCTGCGGGCTGTGGGAAGGGGCTGGGTCCCCCGAGCCCTTTTGGCCCTGGAGGGTCTGGAGGGTTTCCAGATAAAATATGAGATGTCCAGTTAAACTTGAATTTCAGATAAATTACAAATAATGTTTGGTATAAGTATATCTCAAATATTCCATGGGACATATTTATATTTTAAAAGTACTTGATGCTTATCTGAAATTCACATCTAAGTGGCATGTCTGTCTTGTATTTTTATTTGCTAAATTTGGCAACCCACAAGGGGTGCCTCACTACTCCTGCACACCAGGGCCTTGGGGATTTTCCTTTGAGACCACAGTGAGAAACAGCCTCTTACCCCACACTTGCCCTGGGTCCTTGTGTGGGGCTCAGGGTTGTGTGGGGAGACAAGCTCTGTCCCTGATGGCCTTCCAGCTTCTGTCTCAGCCCAGCAGACGTCTAACCTGAGTTTCTGTGGCCTTCCACATGCCAATGGCTCCCCACCTGGATAGATGAATAGCTGCTGCCTCTGATCATGTGACCCAAGAATGGAGGGGACCAGGGCTCCCCTTCTGTAGCCAGCAGCATCTGCCAGGGTGTCATGTCCAGGCCCTTTAGATAGCCCAGGAGCCTGCAGCCCTCAGTCAGCAAGAGCTTACCCAGGGCAGCCTGGGCTAAGGGGTATGGAGGAAAAGGCACCTGCTCTGCCTTGGGTCTAGGCAACGAAGGTGTGGATATTTGTTGTTTGTTCAGTGGCCTACTGTTAGGAAACAGTAGCCCCACAGCTTTGCAGAGCCTGACAAAGGCAAGAAACTGTCACATGTCTGCCCTCATTTGTAGTTTTTTCTTGTTGTTGCTGTTGTTTTGAGAAGGAGTCTCACTCTGTCACCCAGGCTGGAGTGCAGTGGCATGATCTCAGCTCACTGCAACCTCCACTTCCTGGGTTCAAATGATTCTCCTGCCTCAGCCTCCCAAATAGCTGGGATTACAGGTGTGCACCACCATGCCCGGCTAATTTTTGTATTTTTAGTAGAGATAGGGCTTCACCATGTTGGCCAGGCTGGTCTTGAACTCCTGGTCTCAAGTGATCTACCCGCCTCAGCCTCTCAAAGTGCTGGGATTACAGGTCTGAGCCACCGTGCCCAGCTAATTTTTGTTTTATTATTATTATTATTATTATTATTATTATTATTATTTTGGAGATGGGGTCTCACTCTGTTGCCCAGACTGGAGTGCAGTGGCATGATCTTAGCCCCCTTCAACCTCTGCATCCCAGGTTCAAGTAATTCTCCTGCCTCAGCCTCCCAAGTAGCAGGGATTACAGGTGTCCGCCACCACGCCTGGCTAATTTTTGTATTTTGGTAGAGGCAGGGTTTCACCCTGTTGACCAGGCTGGTCTTGAACTCCTGACCTCAAGTGATCTGCCCGCCTCTGCCTCCCAAAGTGCTGAGATTACAGGTGTGAGCCACCACGTCCGGCCATCTGCCCTTATTTAATCCTCACCATATTGTTGTCAGGTGAACAGTTTTCAGCTGTTTCCTACCCCCTTTATGATGAGTGAACTGAGGCTGAGAGAGGTGAAGCTTTGCTCGTAGTCACATATCCTAACCCAAGTGAACGTTGGGGCTTCAACCCTAGCTCAGAGAAAAGTGATCAAGGATGCTGAACTCCAAGGAGCCCGGGAGTTGTGCTCCAGATGAAGTTCCTCCACTTTCACAGTAGGGGGCGAACCTGGAGCCTTGCTTGAAGAACTGGGATGAAAAGTCCACAGTCCTGCCCTGGCCACAGGCAAAAGACAAGGCTGGCAGCTCCCACTGTGGCGCTGGGAGAGCTTCCTCTCTCTACCCCGGCCCACACAGGGAGTGGGCTGTGGAGTCCTGATGAGAACCTGCTGGGGCAGCAGGTAAGGGCGCTGCACATACTCTGGGTGGGGAGGAAACCTGCAATAACCGAGAAGGCGGCTCCAGAAGCTCAGGGACCTCTCAGTTCCCTGGAGGGAACCAAGGCTTTAGTGCTGGCCACGGAGTGGGTCAGCCACACCAGAGTCTCTGTGAATGTTAAGCCAGACTTTGGAGAAGGGAGACACAGAGGTGGGTGTGGCAGAGACTGCAGATGTAAAGAGTTCTATGTGTTTATTCCACAAATATTTTCTGAGCATCCACTGTGTGCCAGACACTGTTGTAGACATCAGGGATACAGCAGTGAATAAAGCAAATATATGCATACAGGTGTCTCATAGACAACTCGCTTGTGAGTCAGCTCATTTGTGAGTTGATTCTTTTGACCCCAGGCAATGTAATGCAAAATTCAGCCCCCTTAGCAGCTTCCAGAAAATGGTTTTTCCCCACCAAACACGGCGGGGCAGAGGGTTTTACTGAAGATTTACTGGGTCATAATGAGAGGCTGCAGCTGCTCCTCTTGTGCCACCCCCTCTGTGAATGTCAGGGTACATGACCCTTCTCCCAGCTCTCCTGACATGCAGCCAAGCTGGGGGCTCACCGCCCTCCCTCCACCTCCTGCACCCAGGCTCCCTGCCTGGCTAGCCTTTCTCCAGCAGTTTTCTCACAGACATTTAGTCTTGGGAGGGGAGGCTTTTGTCCCATTCCTGTGTCACTGTTTGGCCCTGAAGGACACAGCCTCTTTCCCCAGGGCCCCTCCTTTCTGAAATGGGGATGTTGTCCCTATGCCATTCCTACTTCTCAGAATTATTCCAGGGTGAGATGAGCTCATATCTGAGAAGGGTTACACTCAGAACTCTCTAGCACCTCGGGTCATGGCAACTGGAGACAGCATCTTGCTCTGAACCAGGCCCCAGCGTCCTACAAATGGGTGACCTGGTGTCATTATGGGAGTAAATATTGAGCTGCTCTCCTTTTATTTTGGATTGGGTATAATTTAGTACCCTGTTCTCACTCTTTTATTAATAAAATAAAACAATAAACACATACTACCATCAAAAGAACACTGACAGCCTGTGTTTATGTGTTTATGTTGTGTCTGTGTCTAAGAAGCTGCAACTGCTATGTCAATTTTTAACAAAATGAGTTTTCACTCAGTGCTGGGGGGTATGATAATTCAAAACAAAAAGGGAGGGCAGATTCTTCCACTGTGTCTTTTAGTTTTTGCTTTTTTACTCTTTTCCTTTTTCTTTCTTTCTTTTTTTTTTTTTTTTTTTCTGTTAAAACAGAGACACTGGCCTAAGGCCTAGGCACAGAAACTAAGAGTGCCTGTGTTCACTCGGGAAAGATTCCACAGGGGAATCAGGCCCATGCCCCTCCCGTCTCCTGTTCCCAGGGGCTTTGTTTCCTGCTGTCCTCTGCCCTCTCTGAAAAGGACCCCACAGGTGATCTGAACCCCCTGAATATGGTGCCTGGGGAGAGGAATGTGGGCATGAGGAAAGTAAAGAATGAGGAGGAGAGGAGAAATAGAACAATAAGAGAGAATAATCAGCGTAAACTTTGTGATCTCAGGGCCAGGGATGAGAGAAACAATGGTCATTTATACATTTTAATCATGAGTTCAGTCTTGTGGCTGAAAGTAACAGAAACAAAATTCTAATTAGCTTGAGCCCCAAAGATGAAGGTGTTGGCTTACATAAACTACTGTGGAGACAGGGATGAAACAAATGGCTTCAAGGAGTGGACATCCTTGGGACGTCCCCTCCTCTCAGGATGTTGATTTATCCACCTGCTCTCAAGGCTGTGAGGCTCTGTGTGCCCATCCTCACAGCCCCATGGCCAGAGAGGAAAGCACTCTTCCACATCAGCTCCGGCTAGAGGACAGCAAACAGCAGCATACCAGTGTGCAGTCGTCACAGTTCAAAAATGTTACACTTTGTTCTTTTCCAGTACTGATGAAGGAATGGAAAATGGAGACCCTAATGCTGTGATACACTATTGGAGGGAACATAAATTGTCCCAGTCCCTTTGGAGGGAAATTTGGCAGTATCTATTATAATTTGAAATGTGGTTACCATGGATCTCATGATGCCATGTCTCAAAATCCAGACCAGTAACTCTCATGTGTGTGCACAAGGAAACACAGGCCAGGGCGTTATGTGAAGAATTATTTGTAATGCAAAATTAGGAATAACATAAGTGTCCGTCTTTAAACCATGATATATTTTATACTCTGAAAACCTGGAAACTATTAAAAAGAATGAAGTGTGTACTGACATAAACCCCTAAGACATCTTGGTAAATGAAAAATGTAATTTGCAGTATATAGATACAATATGGTATCACTCAAGCATAAACCAAAACCAAAACAAAACCTTGAAATAATAATATATATTTATATATGTTTATAACATATTTCTAAATGTATGAAAATGCATAGAAAAAGGTCTAGATTCACTAAATTACCTTGGTTATCTCTGGTGAAGCTAAGATTAGGTGTTGAGATTGAAGGAGACTGTCAGGTTTAAACTTTTTCAGTGATAACGTATTCATGTATAATTTATGTATTTAAAATTAATTTTAAAAATTTTAAAGGAAAAAGCTATGGAAGGAAAGGCATTCTGATTTGTTCAACCCAGACCATGTGACTCTTCCTAGACCAATCACTGTGGCCAAGGGGCTCCAAGGGTTCAGTGACTGGCCCAACCTGGGTTTCACACTCATTCCTGTGAACACGGGAGCAATACACAATAATTGGCACAATAATTGGCAGCTCCTTCCATAATTACAGCTGAATTGGTGAAGGAGGATTTCCCCCAAAGAAGGGAGGTGCTGTTCTGGGCAGACAAAACAATAAGTCTTCTCAATAGTGGGCTTTATCATCTTCATGGGTTTAAGTATGTGTCATCCAAGGCTGAAATACTTCGTTCAATACAGTTCTGTTACGATACATAGGATAAAAATTTGTTCTGCGCCAGGTGCGATGGCTCATGCCTGCAATCCCAGCAATTTGGGAGGCTGAGGTGGGTGGATCATTTAAGGCCAGGAGTTTGAGACCAGCCTAGCCAACATGGCGAACCCCATCTGTACTAAAAAATACAAAAAAATTAGCTGTGTGTGGTGGCGCATGGCTATAATCCCAGCTACTTGGGTGGCTGAGGCACGAAAATCACTTGAACCTGGGAAGTAGAGGTTGCAGTGAGCTGAGACTGCACCACTGTACTCCAGCCTAGGTGACAGAGTGAGACTCTACCTCAAAGAAAAAAAAAAAAAGAATTTGTTCTGCTCATTGCTATATCCCTAGAACCCAGGAAAGTTCTGGGTATATAGTAGATGCTCAGTGTAATAGACACTGGTCAAATGGCAACAGCACTACTATAGCCTATGATTTTTTTGTTTTTGTTTTTGTTTTTTGAGATGGAGTCTCGCTCTGTTGCCCAGGCTGGAGTGCGATGGCACAATCTCAGCTCACTGCCACCTCAGCTTCCTGGGTTCAAGTGATTCTCCTGCCTCAGCCTCCCGAGTAGCTGGGATTACAGGATGCCCCACCATGCCTGGCTAATTTTTGTATTTTTAGTAGAGACAAGGTTTCGCCACGTTGGCCAGGCTGGTCTGGAACTCCTGACCTCAGGTGATCTGCCTGCCTCTGCCTCCCAAAGTGCTAGGACTACAGGCGTGAGCCACTGCACCCGGCTGCCTATGGAAATGCCTTATTCTGGAAACTATGACTATGAAGAGAACTATGATTCCACCCTCAATGCTCTCAGCAGAGGCAGAGGGGAGAAAGGAAGAGGAAGTCAGACTGACAGCTCCGTTTTCCTCCCAAGGCCAATGTTCAAGTCAGATCAGGGAGTGACCATGACGCACGCCTGGGACAGCTTGACAATGATCTGGCCATGGCATGGGGTTGGGCAGGAGGAGTTGGCCCAATTACTCTTGATTAAGTGGGGCTTCCTTCTGTGTGTTACAGCCCCATAGGTCGCTGTGGGGGATGGGGCCACGACGAAAGAGAAGGTGGTAAAAAGGGCGAGTTGCCTAAGGTGAGTGACCCTTGGGTGGGTCTCCTAACTCATCTGAATCCTTTCCTCTCTGCAAAGTGAGGATATTATTATTATTATTAACATTATTATTATTTTGAGACAGAGTCTTGCTCTGTTGCACAGGCTGGAGTGCAGTGGCATGATCTCAGCTCACTGCAGCCTCTGCTTCCTGGGTTCAAGCAATTCTCCTGCCTCAGCCTCCTGAGTAGCTGGGAGGCGTATGCCACCATGCCTGGCTAATTTTTGTATTTTTAATAGAGATGGGGCTTTGCCATGTTGTCCAGGCTGGTCTCGAACTCCTGAACTCAGGTGATCTGCCTACGGCCTCCCAAAGTGGAGGATATTATTTTTAAAAAAATCTATTCCCCAGTGACCATGTCTCTCTACTATCCATTATGTCGTTGATGTGGAAGCATCAGTTGAAACCTAGAGAGAGCTAACTTTTCTAAGGGAGCCCACCGTAGAGAAGGAAGAGCAGAATCCCAAGGCCTGAGCATTGGGGGTTCCCACAGCAGGGAAGGAAGGGCTTGTAAAGGGCACAGTAAAGGAAGAAGGGGTGACCCGAGGGGAAGAACAACAGGGAACTTGAGGCCAGGAAGGCCAAGGATGCAGAGGGTTCCAGGAAGTGGGCACTGGCAGTGTTAACACAAGTGCTATTGGATGGAGGCCTCTGGGGCTCTGGAAAGAGAATGGTTCCAGAAAACAGATGGAAGCCAGACTGAAAAGTGCAAAGGGGGAAACAGCTTCCAGTTCTCCCTTGAGAAATGAGAGGAGGCATTTCCCCCATGCTTGACTTCCCCGACTGTATCTAGCCTGCTGAGGTGAGGCCTGGGGAGACTAACTGGGAATCCCTACCGTCTCTCATCCTCCTCCCCTGTACTGGCCTCTGCCTGGGGGAAAGCTGGTCTGCCCCAGTTCTCCAGGCAGAGTGAGCTCAGTCATCAACCCCAGGCCTGGCCCCAGCCCTTGCTACCCCTCTCCAAGGGAATGGATTCTGCTGGGTCGTGTACCCACCCCATCCCCCTACTCCTTCCAATGGGCTGAGGTCCTACCTCAAAGGGCCTGACCAGCTGAAACCATTTTTCCCAAGCTTGGCCTTCCCAGGGAACTACATGAGCTTCCTTTAGCCAGGCCTGTACCTGCCCAGGAGCCTCTGGGTCTTGGACCATGCAATTATCCTCCCTGGGTGTCTCGCCTGCCATACAGATGCCCTTAGCCTCTGTGCCTCCTCTGCTATTGAGTTCTCAGAATCCCTTTCATCTGAGCACATTTCCTTTGTAACAGAAGGGGAGAAACAGAATGGTCTTAAGACAGCGCAAACATCAAAACATTATGCTTGTGTATATGAATTTCTACGTGTTTTATATTTTGGGGTTGAGACTACTATAGATACACAATTGTGTGTGTGTGTGTGTGTGAGTGTGTGTGTGTGTATCCTAATCATCAAATCACAAGCGTTTTCCCAGATCATAAAAAAACTGGTGAAGGCATTTTAAGGACAAGAGAGACCAGTGTAGAAACCAGTGCATATGTGTAGGCCAAGAAGAAGGTATGAGTGGACAGGAAAAGCTCAAAGGTACTAGAGGGTGACAGAGTTCAGCCAAAAGTCCAAGTGGGGGCAGCGCCTGAATGAAGGGTGTAGGGGCCCATTAGGGCTGGAGGTATCCTTGGCAGGCAGACAGGCTGACCCCTGCTTTTACTTTCACTTCCATACCAGTTCCAGTGACCCCTGGAGACCAGGCTACATTCTTCAAGTTCGATGGATTTTCTGGTTGGAGAAGCTTGAGAATTTTAATTGCTGCAACCAAACCAATTTAGTTGCTGAACCTGGGGCTGGGTTTGGCTTAGCCGAGTCTTCTATAAAGAACAAAGGGGAATGAGAGGTGTGCACGCCTGGTAGTGACTAGAAACCCAAACCAGACAGCCCCTGGACTGAGCAGATTCAGGTTACATTCTCAGACACCTCTCCTGTTCTCTCCAAACCCTGACCCCTTACTAGCCCTCTCGCTGTCCCACTTCACTCCCACAGCTGAGACCCTGTGCCAATATCCATCTCCGCCCTTTGCTGTGCTCATGACCCAGCATTTGATGAGTGTCATTCATTCATTCAACAAACATTGAGCCTCTACATCATTCATTCAACAAACATTGAGCCTCTACAGTGTGCCAGAACTATGCCTCGCTGGTGTTAAAGGCATATCCTTGGCCTTGAGAAACTTCCATCAGCCCAGCACCCAGCTCAAGGGAGCCCAGAGACCACCTAAACTTTTGTCTGGATAATAGATCCCTCTGTGAACTGATGACAGTTTTGCACACCTCTGCAGAAAAATATACACATGCACAATTGTATATTTGCATACACTTGAGGGGTGGCAGCAATCCCCTGAAGCCCATCGATGATTTAAGGATCTGTGTACCCCAAGTTACAAACACTTGATTTCATTTAACCCTCTCATATTACAGATAAGGAAACTCAGGCCTACAGAGGGAAATGACTTGTCGAAGGTCATGCTGTGGGTGAGGAGCTGAGCTAGTCCTAGAAGCCAGGACCCCTGGCTCCCCAGATGCTGCTCCACCAGGCCTCCCTGTGAGGGGCTGAGCTAGCCCTAGAAGCCAGGACCCCTGGCTCCCCAGATGCTGCTCCACCAGGCCTCCCTGCACCCTTGTCATCTGGGAAAACCTGGCGAGGGAACTTGTGTGCCCAGGGCCAGTTTCCTTGTCAGCTGCCAAGCCTAGGACTGCCAAGCCTAGTCCCTTCTCTACCACCCCCTGGTTTCTCCGGGACAGGGGCCAGTGGTCAGGAGCTTTCTGAACACTTGCTGTGACCTTGACCATTCCAACCAGTTCCCCCCAGACATCAAGGGAAATGTTCTAGAGGAAACAGGATGTGTTTTCCTGCAAAATCATTTGTCTCATAAGGTGATTTGCATACTGGTGGGGACACAAATGTCATTCCCTGCCCATTTCCTCCCTAGAGAAAAGGGTTTCCATCACAGCTTTCTCCTCAAGAGAGAAGGCAGCTGTATGGGCCCGGTCCCAGCCCTGAGGATGCCTTCCTGACAGTGGGGAGGAGGGACGGGATGTTAGTTAGGGTCTCCCCAGAAGTGGTTGGTAAGCAGGCTCCTTTCTTGACCCCTCCCCAAGTCTCAGGGTTTGGCTGGAAGCTCCCCAGCTCCAGCTCTGACAAACAACCCGCTCCTGCAAACCAGGGATCTAGGCAGCCCACCTTGCTCTTAAACTTCCTTGGGGTTAAATTACAGAAGATTCAACTGCTAGAAGAGAGAGTTGAGGTGATGGTAGATGACAAATAACAACAAATACTTAGTGCTTACTGTGTGCCAGACATTGCTGTAAGCATGTTACATGCACTGTAAATTAATTTAATCCTTACAGCAACCCAGAGAGATTGGTTCTATTATTTTTCCCATCGTTTGCAGGAGGAATCAAGGTTCAGAGAGGTTAAGTAACTTGCCCAAGGTCACACAGCTGAACAGCTGATAGTTGCACAGACAGGGTTTGAACTCAGCCGATCTGGCTCCAAAGTCTGGGAATCTAAATACTGTGTTATGAGAGGAAGCACTGGAAGGTTTGTGATCTGTTGTAACCCTTGAAGACTGCACAGTACTCAGAAATATTGGCATGCCATTTAAGGCCCCTTAGGATCTGGTCCTAGCTACGCTGCTATTCCATCCTGCCTCCTGCTATGATCCACTTACTGAAACAGGCCATAAACATGCCCCAGCTGGTCTGCACAGTGTTTCCTCTGCCCAGGTAGGACTTCCCCATTTCTCTGTCTGAAACATCTCTTTACCCACTGACAACCTCTGAAAAGCCATTTCAACATCTCAAGGCTGAGTTGAGCAAGCCCTTCTTTTTATCAAAGTGGTTTCTATCAAATTGTCTCCTGTAATTATTGGCTAATAAGTCTCTCCTACTTCTAGGTTTCACTCACTCCCAAGAGCTAGGTGACTGTCCTATTCATGTCAGAACCCTTAGCACTAAGCTGAGCACCTGATGTGGTAAATAGTAAATGTCTGTCATGTACAGTGCACAAAGCAAGTTATAAAATAATATATACAATATGCTAAAAATTATCTTACATATACTGTAAATATATCACAGCCCAGAAGGATATATGCCAAAGTGTTAACAGCAATTTTCACAGAATTTGGGGGTACAGTGATTTTTATTTCCTTGTTTGTATATCTGCATTTTCCAAAATTTCCATAATGAACATATATTACTTTTGTAGGGCCAGGCACGGTGGCTTATGCCTATAATCCCAGCACTTTGGGAAGCCAAGGCAGGCAGATCATGAGGTCAGGAGATCGAGACCATCCTGGTCAACCTGGTGAAACCCCATCTCTACTAAAAATATACAAATTAGCTGGGTGTCGTGGTGTGTGCCTGTAGTCTCAGCTACTCGGGAGGCTGAGGCAGGAGAATCACTTGAACCCGGGAGGCAGAGGTTGCAGTGAGCTGGGATCACACCATTGCACTCCAGCCTGGCAACAGAACGAGACTCTGTCTCAAAAAAAAAAGTATTACTTTTGTAATAAGAAAGGAAATGACAAATTATTTTAAAATTGTGTTTGTGTGTGTGTGTTTTTTTGTTGTTGTTGTTTTTGTTTGTTTGTTTTTTAACAGGGTCTCACTCTGTCACCCAGGCTGGAGTGCAGTCGTATGATCATAACTCACTCACTGTAGCCTCAAACCCCTGGGCTCAAGAGATACTCCTGTGTAGCTGAGGCTTAAGGCACACACCACCATGCCTGGCTAATTTTTCAATTTTTTTGTAGAGATGGGGGAGTGTCTCACTTTGTTGCCCAGGCCAGTCTTGAACCCCCGGCCTCCAGTGATCCTCCTGCTTCAGTCTCCCAAAGCACTGGGATTACAGGCATGAGCCACTGCTCCCAGCCTTAAAATTGCTTCAAATGAACAATAATAGCTAACATTTATTGAGTACTTACCACATGAAAAAATTTAACAGCTTCATATGTACTATCTCTAATCCTCTATAAGTTCTCTGTCGTAGGTACTATTGGTGTCATTACCATTTTACAGACTAGGAAACTGAGGCCTAGGGCGGTCAGGTAACTCACTCAAGGTAATGCAATTTAGAAAACAGTGGAGTTGAGCTTGGAGTCCAGATTGTCATGCTTCTGAACCTGTACTGCAACCTTTCCATGACCAGCCTCTAGATGGAAGGTGGGTAGATAGGTAAATTTCTCTCTTTTTAAAAAATCAACTTTTAGGCCAGGTACGGAGGCTCACGCCTGTAATCCCAGCACTTTGGGAGGCCGAGGTGGGCGGATCACCTGAGGTCAGGAGTTCCAGACCAGCCTGGCCAACATGGTGAAACCCCGTCTCTACTAAAAATATAAAAATTAGCTGGGCGTGATGGTGGGCACCTGTAATCCCAGCTACTCGGGAGACTGAGGCAGGAGAATCGCTTGAACCAGGGAGGCGGAGGTTGCTGTGAGCCAAGATCATGCCATTGCACTCCAGCCTGGGGAACAAGAGTGAGACTTCATCTCAAAAAAAAAAAAAAATAGCCGGGTGTCATGGTGCATGCCTGTAATCTCAGATATTCAGGAGGCTGAGGCAAGAGAATCACTTGAACCCAGGAGGCAGAGGTGGCAGTGAGCTGAGATCTCACCGCTGCACTCCAGCCTGGGTAATAGAGTAAGATTTCATCTCAAAAAATAAATAAAATAAAATAATAAACTTTTACAATTTTGAAGTAATTTCAGTCTCAGTATATTAGTCCATTCTCATGCTTCTAATGAAGACATACCTGAGAGTAGGAAATTTATAAAGGAAAGAGGTTTAATTGACTCACAGTTCAGCATGGCTGGGGAGGCCTCAGGAAACTTATAATCGTGGCAGAAGGGGAAGCAAACACGTCCTTCTTCACACGGCGGCAGCAAGGAGAAGTGCCAACCAAAAGGGGGAAAAGCCCCTTATAAAACCATCAGATCTCGTGAGAACTCACTCACTATCATGAGAACAGCATGAGGGTAACTGCCCCCATGATTAAATTGCCTCCCACTGGGTCTCTCCCATGATATGTGGGGATTATGGGAACTACAATTCAAGATGAGATTTGGTTGGGGACAAACCATATCACTCAGGACAGATACAAGAATAGTACAATTAATTTCTGAATATCCTTTCCCCAGTTTCAATAGTCATTAATGTTTTGCCACATTTGCTTTATCAATCACTTTCTCTTTTTGTCTGTCTACATAAATACATATTATTATTATTATTAACAGCTTTGTTGAGATACAAGTCATATACCATATATGCAACCATTACCACACAGCCAATTTTAGAATATTTTCATCACCTAAAAAAGAAACTCTGGGCCAGGCGTGGTGGCTTATACCTGTAATCATCCCAGCACCTTGGGAGGCCAAGGTAGGGGGGAATTTCTTGAGCCCAGGAGTTCGAGACCAGCCTGGGCAACAAGGCAAGACCCTATCTTTATAAAAAATAAATTAGCCAGGTGTGGTGGCATGTGCCTTTGGTCCCATCTCCTGGGGAGGCTGAGGCAGGAGGATCCCAGGAAGTTGAGGCTGCAGTGAGCCATGATTGCACCACTGCACTCCAGCCTGGGTGACAGAGTGAGACCCTATCTCAAAAAAAGAAAAACAAACCAAAAAGCAAAACCCTGTACCTCTTTTAGCTATCACCTCCCTAAACCCAATTCACCTCAGCCCTAAGCAACCACTAACCTACTCTCCATCTTTATAGACTATAATATGTAGTCTCTATATAGACAGAATAGACTACAATGTCTATTCTGGACATTGCATATAAACACAGTCATATAATCTGTAGTCTTTAGTGACTCACTTTTTTCACTTAGCATAATGTTTTCAAGATTCGTCTATTTGTAGTATGTATCAGCCCTTCATTCGTTTTTATGGCTTTATTACAGTCTAATATATGGATGTATCTCATTGTGGCTATCCATTCATCACTTGATGGACATTGGGTTGTTTCTGTAGTTTGACTATTATGATTAATGCTGCTATGAACATTCCCGTACAAGTTTTTGTGTGGACATATGTTTCATTTCTCTGGGACATACACCTAGGAGCGGAATTTCTGGACCATACAATAGCCATATGCTTAATTGTTTGGGGAATAATAATGTACTTATATTTTATTTCTGAACCATTTTGAGGTGAAGTTGCAGACATGTCCCTTTATCCCTAAATACTTCAGAGAAGCCAAACCAAGGACATTCTTTTTCATAACCACGTTTCAATGATCCAATTCAGGAAATTTAACATTGATACAATATTACTGTTATATAATCCACATGCAAATTTTGCCAATTATGTCCTTAACAGCAATTTCCCCCCCATCCAAGATGCAAGCTGGGATCACGCACTGCATCTAGTTGTTCTGTCTCTTTCCTTTCCTTCGGTCTGGTGCAGTTCCTCAGCCCTTCTTCATCTTTGTGTAGTTTTGTGAAATGTCTCTCAGTTTAGGTTTATCTGATGTTTGGATGGATGAGTTTCAAGGCTTGTCCATGTAGTGGGCACTGAGGTCCAGTCGTGTAGCTGCCCAGGCAGAGGAGGAGACTTGGCTCGGCAGGAGCCCTGACCCCTTCCAATCCCACCGCGATTGCACCGCGCTCTGCAGCGAAGGGACGGGCCGCAGACCCAGACCCAGGGCGGGGCCCGGCAGTGGAAAGTGCCCCACCTGGACACCTGGAGGGTTTACTGGGAAGTGCCAAGAGAAAGAAAGGGGTTGTGCGGGAGCTTCGTTCACGCCCTTTCCCAGGAACAGCTCAGGGGCCTGGAGGGCGCGGGAGTGTGTCCCCAGGCCGGGCCGTGGGCAAGCACTTCCCATCGCGGCACCGAGGGCTCCCGGACCTCGCCAACCCGAGCCGCCCGGGAAAGGCTGCAGCGCGTCGCCGGGATATCCGGGAAGGGCGGGCGCGGGGGAGACCAGCAGGCCGGTGCTGGGAAGGCGCTGCCCCTTCTGGGAAGGGCCTTGATGCAAGGGCACACCCCCATGCCCGCGCCCTGCACCCCTGCTTCCGGCAGCCCCGGCGGGGCTCTCGGGAAGGCGCGGGGCGGGGGCGGCTGATTCTAATCCGAGGCCCAAAATGGAGATTGGGCGCCGGGAGGCGGCTGGCTTCACTGGGTCCTGGCCCTGAGCCGGTTTGCTGGGCTGGGCCTACCAAAGGCCCCACCAACTTTTGCAAGAAGACTTTTCTGGGTGCTCCCTCAACATTATTGATTGAGAAGAGCCCCAGATAATCTGCCATCCTACCGCACAGCTGCCAACTTCCACCTGAGGCAGCGGTGGTTGGGCTGTTCGTTGTTCATTCGTTCATTCATTTTGTGGCTGCAGGTATCTGCCTGCTCCCCACCTTTCCCCCTCCCTGTTGGGGAAGAGGCTCAGTAGGGCTTCCAGGTAACAGTCCTGTACCTAACCTGCTTCTGCTGAGAACACCTGTCCTCATAGTGCCACCCGACCTGCCCTCCCTCAGCCCCAGGGCCTTGAATTCTGGCCACCCCAGGACTGAGCTGGCCTCTGCCCACTTTACAATGAGGGCGACAGACACCAGGGGGAAAGGCAGGGCCTTAGGGAGCTAGCCAGGAAGAGGTAGAATGGGGAGAGGAGGAAGGCACCAGGCAGGGACCAGGCCAAGAGCGCTGCAGGAATGTCATAGTCATCCGAGTTTGCACCCTGACAGTCTGCAGATATGCGTTGTTCTGTCCTCACAGGCTTTTGAAAATTGGAAAAGTTCACATAAAAATCCAGATATCTGATTTTTCTTGACAAATAAAAGGATCTGCCAACACCAAGCTTGCATTCCTGTGGCAGCCAGGGCTGAATCAGGAACCTTCCCTGGGCCTGGCAGTGGCCACACACCCCTTCTTATTGTTTAAACTTTCTGCACTAGCTCCATTACTTGCCTCTTCCCCAAGGGCACCTGTGAGCTCTCACTCAATCCTCACCATACCCTGTGAGGTCAGCAACCCGATTCCATTTTGTACAGGAAGAAAGCAAGGTGAGAGGTCAACCACCTCGCCCAAGGTCACAGCCAGAGAGAGGTAGGGCTGGGATTCTCCCCCAGGTTATCTGCTTCCTGGTTGATGCTCTCTTCACTCTGCTGTACTGTTTCCTTGTGGGAGATCTGGTGTCTTCAGCAGCAGCTGGGTGGACGGCAGATGTAGACAGCAAATGGAAAGCCCTTGGCCATCGTAGTCTGGGGCTTTCTAGGCCACCACAGAGTCCTGAGTTGGGCTACACAGCTCTTGGCTGAGGCTCTGGAGTGGTGCCACCGAAGTGTGGAGCAAGAAGGTTCGGTCCATGGTCCCACAGTGAACTCAGGCAGGCGAAAGGACATGGGCACCTCTGTGTGGGGGTGTTGGCCTCTAGTCAATGAAGGGGTGCTCTTTCTTCGTTGCTTCTCTCTCTTTGCTGGAAGTGGGCTCCCTCTGCCAGTGTTTTGCTCCATATGGCTTTCTTGCCCCCACATGGGGGCAATTGATGGAGAATAGTGTCAAGATTTTCTTAGTGCATAAATCACAGTACATTACAGTCCGGCTTCCCTGAGCAAAGCTCTTTCTGCTCGGTTGTGCGTTCTTTTCCTGGAAAGGTTTGCTAACCCTTTTCCTGATTGGGCTTGTCCAATACTTCTAGCAATTTCTAGAAATGAATCAAAGGGCAGTACCTTACGGTCACAGAGGGTCGGAGGAAGCTAAGGTAACTGCCTTCTAAGAGTAGTTCAGCTGTATATGGTACTCCACAGTTTATAAAACCTTTTCACACTCTTGTGTATTCCTTTGGTTCACACAACTTTAGAGCTGTACAGAGGAGCAATTTGCAAACTTACCTTGAGCAAATTCCTTTCCTCTTTTTCTGTTTTGATTTCCTCATTGAAGAAAAAACAAGATAATACTCTCTTTTTAAGGTATTTTCAGGCAAAGCTACTCTGCTTTCTAACTCCTGGGAGTGCTATTCACATTGAATGCCACGTGATGGGTCCTCTTGGGATTGTGCAATGGGCAGAACTCCTCATATGCATGTTGTGAGGATGAAATGACATCATTTATGTACTAGCACAAGTCCTGGGAGATAGTAGGTGATTAATAAATGCTTATCAAGTGAGTGAACTACTCACTTGGTCATGATGAATTCTGAAGGACGCTTATAGGAAGAAGGAAGTTGTACCGGCCCCCTGTGGCTGGTGTTGCCTTTCCTGCCCATTTTTTTTTGTATCTCTTGCCAAGTTGCCCTTTGTCCTAGGCCTCTGGGCTCCCAGCCGGCTGGAGGCACAGAGTTATCTGTGGGGCCTGGAGTGCTGGGCCTGGGCTGTGTAATGACCAGCCTTCCGCTTGCTTCAAGTTTCCGCTGGGGGGCTGGAAGCCACAGCATCCAGATGGCTAATTGCTTTGTGCCTGTTTCTGCAAATCACAGTGATTCACTGTCCCTGCTGAAAACACGCTCTCTTTTCAAAGATTTAATGGTTTCCAAAATTAATTTAGCCTCATCTGTTATCCCCCTGCCCTTCTGCACTGTCCTCTCTCTCCCCAGCACCCTCTTTTTTTTCCGTCCCTTCTCCCCATCCCATGATGGAGCATTCTGCGCCAAAAGCCAGCTTTCACTCTGCAGGGCAACGTGGAGAGGGATGGAAAGCCTAGACCCCTTAGCACGGTCACCTGAACACAAGCTGAGTGTGGCGTATCAGGTGGAAGCCCAGGAGGGAGGAGCCAGTGGCACAGTTATCTCCCACCACCCCACATGCTCCGGCTGCCAGCTCTGGTCTGACCGACGCCTCGGATGAAGAACTCCAAGCAGCCCCCCATTCGTACTGTTTTCCTCAGCGAACTCCCAGGGATCACCTGCTTTTTATGTGTGACGAATGTGGTCAGTTTTGTTTGCTTTTGACAGCTCATTATGGGTCCATGAGGTCAGAGTCCTGGCTGAAAGGCCAGAAGTTTAGGGAGCCTATCTCCAGCTGATACTCGCTTGCTTCTTGACCATCTTTGGGCTTCTGTTCTTTCCCAGTAACATAAAGCTTGTATGATTCTGACCTCTGGCACCTATGCATTATTTAATCAACATTTATTGGGGCTCTCTCCATGCCAGGCATGTGGTAGGCCCTAGCGGGGCAGGGGTAAAAAACCGCTGCAATCCTGGCCTTTCAGGAACTCAGTCTAGAGGGAGAAAGAAAACACCTGAGGCCAGAGGGCTCTCTCTGATCTGCTTCTTCTATTTCAAGGCTGTGCTTTTAACTATATTGAATTTCCCAGTTATTATATCTTCTTAATGAATTGTTGATTTTATCAGTATGGAATGTCCATCCCACTTTGACCCTTGTAATGCCTTTTACCTTAAATTCTATTTTATTCTGCCCATCACTAGGGGACTAGTTGAATCAGTTATGGTATATCCTCACAATGGAGTACTATGCAGTTGTGAAAAATAATGAGGGTCATCTTTACGTGCTGTTATGGAGTGATTTCCAGGATATATAGTTAAGATGGAAAAGTAGGAAGGAAAAAATATGTATTGTATGCTACTGTTTAAGAAAGACAAGTATTCATCTGTGTGTGCGTGTGTTTGCTTATATATTAAAATGCAGAAAAATATGGCCAGGTGCGGTGGCTCACGCCTGTAATCCCAGCACTTTGGGAGGCTGAGGCAGGTGGATCACTAGGTCAGGAGATCGAGACCATCCTGGCTAACACGATGAAACCCTGTCTCTACTAAAAAATACGAAAAATTAGCTGGGCATGGTGGTGGGCGCTTGTAGTCCCAGCTACTCAGGAGACTGATGCAGGAGAATGGCGTGAACCCAGGAGGCGGAGCTTGCAGTGAGCCGAGATCATGCCACTGCACTCCAGCCTGGGCGACAGAGCAAGACTCCATTTCAAAAAAAAAAAAAAAAAAGGCAGAAAAATAAATCATTACATCAAAAGTAAATAAATTAATAAAATGGGGTAGAAAGGGAGAGATGTTTGTCAAAGGGTGCAAACTTTCAGTTATAAGATGAAAAGGTTCTGGAGATCTAATGTACAGCATGGTGACTACAGTTAATATCACTGTATTATATATTTAAAATTTGCTAAGAGAGTAGATCTTAAATGCTTTTGTCACAACACAAAAATGACAATGATATGAGGTAACATGTTAATTTGATTGTGGTAATCATTTCATAATGTATACATTTATCAAATCATCACATCGTATACCTTAAACACATACAATTTTTATTTGTCAATTATATGTCAAAAAAAGTCTTGGGAAACAAAAAAGAAAAAATCCTCATAAAAAATAAAATAAACCAAAAATAAACAAATAAAAATATTCCCTTTGAGAGAGGGAGAGACTGGGCAGACGGGTCAGAAATAGAAGCAAGGCTTCTCTGAATAGACAACTTGCTAGATTTGATTTTGGAATGTAAATATTATACATAGTTATAAAACAAAATTAAAATGGGAAAGCACTTTTTTTTTTTTTTTGAGATGGAGTCTTGTTCTGTCACCCAGGCTGGAGTGCAGTGGCGTGATCTCGGCTCACTGCAAGCTCTGCCTCCCAGGTTCACACCATTCTCCTGCCTCAGCCTCCTGAGTAGCTGGGACTACAGATGCCTGCCACCATGCCTGGCTAATTTTTTGCATTTTTAGTAGACACGGGGTTTCACCGTGTTAGCCAGGATGGTCTCGATCTCCTGACTTCGTGATCCGCCTGCCTTGGCCTCCCAAAGTGCTGGGATTACAGGCGTGAGCCACCACGCCCGGCCGGAGAAAGCACTTCTTAAAAAAAGACAAATGATAACAACTATGTATCAGTTTCATGGCAAAACTCACAGAATTATTTCAGGAGACTCTAAAATATAGTATTTAACAGTAGGACTATTGAGAGATATACTCTATGTAGGGAACAATAGCAAAACACCCTGCAAAAATAAACTCTCTTCGGTAATCATATTGTTAGTAATATTATAGATACTATTATTCTGAAACTATTATACATAGGTAGGATGAAGCAAATAAGCAACTATGTTAACATTAGGATCCAAGATTTTCAGTATAATAGAACAAAGTCACAAACATAAAAATCAAATATGTTAAGCAAAAATTCTAAATTTGAATAGAAACTATTATAAGTATGGACTTATGATTAATTTAAAATAATCTACTTCCTAGCAGAGTCAACTGAGAAGGCCTAGAAACAATGATCAATCCAATAATAATGAGCACCTCTGGACCCCAGATTGTGATTTCTAACTACCATGTCCCACTAAAAGGACCAAGGCTCCTTGGGAAAAATTTTCCGTGCTTATTTTGTACATTATCCTAACCTGTGTGTTACAGGATACAAATTTGTCAAACTAGATAGAAGGAAGTTGCCAGAGATTATTAGAGTCTTGTCAAAAGAAGAGCAACATTGACTTGAAGAGGTACCCACTCGCCAAAAATGGGATAATTAAGCACAAATAGAATAATAATTGATTGCAGCATTATTCACAGTAGCCAAGATATGAAGTGAATCCGAATGTCCATCTACCCCTCCCTCCCTCCCTGCAGTCTCCCTCTCAAGAGATTATTACTTCAAATCTTCTGGCTGTTTTTTCCCCCTGATAATTTCTTTGTTGTTGTTGTTGTTGTTGTTGTTGTTTCTTTATTTTTGAGACAGGGTCTTGCTCTGTCACCAGGGCTGGAGTGCAGTGGCACGATCTCGGCTCACTGCAGCCTCCACCTTCCAGGCTCAACTCAAGCAGTCCTCTCACCTCAGCCTCTGCATTAGATGGGACCACAAGCACGTGCCACCATTCCTGACTTTTTTTTTTTTTTTTTTTCCGAGAGATAGGGTTTAGCCATGTTGCCCAGGCTGGTCTCAAACTCCTGGGCTCAAGCAATCCACCCACCTAGGCCTCCCAAAGTGCTGGGATTACAGGCAAGAGCCACCATGCCTAGCCTCTCCTTGTTTTTAAGTGATATGCTTATACTATTATTTCTTGATACTGTAGGGACACAGCTCTGCCATGGCACCTGGTGACCTTGCATATATCCAAATAGGGCACCAAGGCAAAGGCTTGAACCACAATGAATATGAATCTTGGCAGAATGCCTGTGGTCCTCTCAGAACACAAGACAGTACGGGAGACTTGTAAAGAGCTGCTAAGAAGCCACTTTCCATCCACGTCTTAGCTCCCCTGGGAGGCTGTCATAAGACAGTTATTTATTGCCCTCTGGGTTCTGAGGAGGTATGTGGCTTTCTGCCCTGTCCCCTCCCCACTTTAGGTCATCCGTTCTTTTTCTTTCTTGGCTTTGAAAATTTTTAATTTATTCTTTTCAAAAACAATTTTTAATTGATGCGTAATAGATATACATAGTTTCGGGGTACATGTGATAATACACTCACATAATTTGTAAATATCAAATGAGTGTACTTGGGGCATCGATCAGCTTACGTGTTTATCATTTCTTCATTTTAGAAACATTTGAATTATTATCTCCTGGCTATTTTGTTTGTTTGTTTGTTTGTTTGTTTGTTTTTGAGACAGAGTCTCACTTTGTCTCCCAGGCTGGAGTTCAATGGTGCAATCTCAGCTCACTGCAACCTCCACCTCCTGGGTTTGAGCAATTCTCATGCCTTAGCCTGCTGAGTAGCTGGGACTACAGATGCGTACCACCATACTCAGCGAATTGTGTGTGTGTGTGTGTGTGTGTGTGTTGTTTTGTTTTTTGTTTTTTTGAGACAGAGTCTCGCTCTGTCGCCCAGGCTGGAGTGCAGTGGTGCGATCTCAGCTCACTGCAAGCTCCGCCTCCCGGGTTCATGCCATTCTTCTGCCTCAGCCTCTTGAATAGCTGGGACTACAGGCCCCCACCACCATGCCTGGCTAATTTTTTTGTATTTTTTAGTAGAGACGGGGTTTCACTGTGTTAGCCAGGATGCTCTCTATCTCCTGACCTTGTGATCCACCCGCCTCGGGCTCCCAAAGTATTGGGATTACAGGCGTGAGCCACCGTGCCTGGCCGTTGTTTGTGTTTTTTGGTAGAAACGGGGTTTCACCATGTTGACTAGGCTGGTCTCAAACTCCTGACCTCAGGTGATCCACCCACCTCCCAAGTGCTGGGATGAGAGGCAGGAGCCACTGAGCCCAACCTCTCCTAGCTATTTTGAGGTGTACAACAGATTATCATCAACTATAGTTACCCTTCTGCTCTAACACTAGGTCTTATTTCTTTTACCAAACTGTGTACTTATACCCATTAATAGCTTCTCTTAATCCTCCCTCCCCCCCACCATTTATTTTTGATGTTCTCTAGTTTCACAATAATGTTTTTATATTTCCTCATTTCTGGAAAAATTTCAACCATGATCTCTTTGAGAAAATGGCTTTTTGGGCCAGGGGCGGTGGCTCAAGCCTGTAATCCCAGCACTTTGGGAGGCCAAGGCAGGTGGATCACCTGAGGTCAGGAGTTCAAGACCAGCCTGGCCAACATGGTGAAACCCTATCTCTACTAAAAATACAAAAATTAGCTGGGCACGGTGGCAGATGCCTGTAATCCCAGCTACTCAGGAGGTTGAGGCAGGAGAATTGCTTGAACCCGGGAGGTGGAGGTTGCAGTGAGCCAAGGTGGCGCTACTGCACTCCAGCCTGGGTGACGGAGTAGGACCCTGTCTCCAAAAAAAAAAAAAAAAAAAAAAAAAAAAAATGCTGAGCACAGTGGCTCATGCCTGTAATCCCAGCACTTTGCGAGGCCAAGGCAGGTGGATCACCTGAGGTCAGCAGTTCAAGACCAGCCTGGCCAAGATGGTGAAACCCTGTATCTACTAAAAATTTAAAAAAATTAGTCAGGTGTGGTGGCGGCCGCCTGTAATCCCAGCTACTCGGGAGGCTGAGGCAGGAGAATTGCTTGAACCCCGGGAGGTGGAGGTTGCAGTAAGCTGAGATCATGTCATTGCACTCCAGCCTGGGCGATAGAGTGAGACTCTGTCTCAAAAAAAAAAAAAAGAAGGAAAAAGAAAATGACTTTTTGGCTGGACATGGTGGCTCATGCTTGTAATCCCAGCACTTTGGGAGGCCAAGGCGGGCGGATCGTGAGGTCAAGAGATCGAGACCATCCTGGCCAACATGGTAAAACCCCGTCCCTACTAAAAATACAAAAATTAGCTGGGTGTGGTGGTGCGTGCCTGAAGTCCCAGCTACTCAGGAGGCTGACAGGAGAATCGCTTGAACCTGGGAGGTGGAGGTTGCAGTGAGCTGGGATCACGCCACTGCACTCCAGCCTGGTGACAGAGCAAGACTCTGTCTCAAAAAAAAAAAAAAAAAAAAAAAGAAAGAAAATGACTTTTTGTCATCCAGTCCACTTTCTCTCAGAATTCTTATTATAGGAATCTTGACACATTTAAAAAATCTTGTCTCTTTTATCTTTCTGGCTATGATCTAGGAGACTTCCTCACTTAGATTTTTCAGATCACTAAATACAAAAGAAAAAAAGGAAAAAACCCAAAAAGAAGTGAATCACTAAAGCCCCATACCTCAGAATAGAGCTGAAGAATGTAACTACTTAGCCACAATCTAAGATTGATTCCTTAGCAGTGGGTATCCAACAACTCACGTTTCAGTCATCGGCCCCTTTTGTGTCATCCTTTTTGATGTGTGAGAAAAGGATCACAGGGAGCTAGCACTTTTGGCTTATTCTTTTTTTTTTTCTCTCTCTGTAAGTAATAAACTGTCTAAATCTGAAGTGGTTCATTGTATCTTTGCTGATTGAATCAGTCAGGTCTTGGCCTTGCCTTGTCTTGCAGGCACAAGCTTGACAGACACTATCTATTGATTTCTTGTGTGATAATTAAGGTTTTAGTTTTCTTACATTTTCCCTCCCTCATATAAATGTAGTATGATTTTTTAAAAAATTAAGTCAGTAGTCAATGTTTATATTATTATGGCTCTACTGAACATGGTATTGCATAATGACATTCCCTCCAGCTTTGTGTTTTTCCTGCAGTTAAGAGTTGCCATAGTTTTTCTTTTGCTTAGTTTTAAAAAATATGTATTGCTAATATTTTCCAAGTGTTCTATGTATATCTGTTAAACATCTAGCAATGCTTTTTTTCCCCAAATGTCCAAGTGTATGAAATAATTGGTCACTATCCCTTCCTCTACTGCCAGAGATCTCCCTTCTTAGCCCTGTCATCTTGCTACAATTTGGACATATTACTCTGTACAGCTGGGGCTCAGGTGTCATCTTAGGACTTCTTATCATCAGTCTTCTCCTTTGCATTGCTTCTCTGTTTTCTGAAATCCCTTTGTTCCTTGTTCTTGGCTTAGTCTTTCATTTCACTGAATCATATCCTTCACTATCTTCCTAAGAAAAGGTGTGTAGGAGGTAAAAATTTTGAGTTCTTACATATCTGGAAATGTCTTTATTCCACAGTTATCCTTTATTTGGCTAAGTATAGAATGCCAGGATAAAAATAATTTTCACTCAGAACTTTGGGTGCCCAACACTACTCTCCTCCTGCACTGCTGTTGTACTCCTTCATACATGACATGATTTTCTCTTTAGAGGTTATTAGCTTATTCCCATTTTCCTGGAATTCTGAAATTTAAAATTATTGCCTTGGAATTTTCCCCCATTCTAATGGACACATTAGTGGACACTCAATTTGGAGATTTATATCCTTCACTTCCGGGAAAATCAATCTATCTATCTATCTATCTATCTATCTATCTATCTATCTATCTATCATCTATCCATCTATCAGTCAATCATCTATTCATTCTATCCTTTGTTTTCTCTGTTTCAAAGCTGAATAAAACTTTTGAAACTTTTTGAATATTCTTTTAACACTCTTTTCTTCTCCTAGCTTTCATTCGTTTTATTCTACTTTCTGGGAGATTTCTTCAACTTTATTTTCCTACTCTTTTGACCACTTTTTTTTTTCTTTTTAGAGACAGAGTCTCACTCTGCCACCTAGGCTGGAGTGCAGTGGCATGATCATAGCTCACTATAGCCTCAAACTCCTGGGCTGAAGTGATCCTCCTACCTCAGCCTCCCAAAGTGCTGGGATTACAGGTATAAGCCACTGCACCCAGCAGTGACCACATTTTTAATTTGTAAGAGTTCTTTATCATCCTCTGATTATTTCTACTTCACATCATCCTGCCCTTTTTCATGGCTGTGTATCTTCTTTTAAATCTCTGAGACTATCAGTTAAAAATACACATAAATTTTTTTTTAAAGTTTCTTTTTACATCATTTCTATTTCCTTTGAGTTCATTTTTTTCTGTTTGTTTGTTTTGGTCTCTCTCTCTCTCTCTTTCATGTGGGATACTTTTTGCAAATTTCTGGTGATCCTGGGCTATCCAGTCATATGGAATAGTGAGGCATCACAATGATTGGTGACTCTGTTATATGGACAGATATTTGACTGGCAGGTCTCAATCTGAGGCTATTTCATTGGGAGACCATAAAAGTCTCTCCTTAAGGTCACCGAAGGGTAGGTTTGAGATGTTTGGGTGGGGGGGCATTTTGACAGCATGGCTTCTCCTTTGGTATGTTTAATTGTGATGTTTGACAGACATCCTTGTAGTCAAAGACGATACTTTTAAAATAAATTATCCCCCAATGATGACCTGGGCCCTGTCACTCAACGGGAGAATTAGCAGAGCCTGTAGGATCTTATTTGGAATTGACATTCTCTATTGTAATTTCATTCCTGTTTATTTTTAAATTTTCTTTGTGTTCCACCGGAAAAGAAAGATGTTGCTCAGTTTTAAACTTAACAGTGCACAAGTTGCTTTGTTACAGTAAAACCCAATGTTTACACATGCACACAAAGTCCATCTTCAGGGGACTTTTCTCTGGGGCTAACAGTTTTTTTCCAGTGAAGAATCCTCCAGTCTTCTAGCCAGGGAACATATACCTGATAGTCCTTTTCTGGGAATGGGGTAAGGGAAGGAGCATGGCATTGGGGTCCACTATTAACATGTAGACTTCAACATAATCCTCCTCCGGTCTCAGCCAGCACCTGCCCTACTGTGGCTGGGATCCCCGAACTTGGGGGTGCTCTGGTTCTATTTCTGTAAAGAAAAAAACCTCCAATCAAGTGCAGGGACATAGTTGCCTGACTATTTGGGATTGGGAGGGGATCTGGAATTGTAATTTCTTCATATATGTCTTTCAATTGCTTCCCTAGGGTTTAGCCTATCCTTCAAACTCACTTCCTGCAGAACCTGCTGCCTCCAAGTTTCCAGCTCTCGGGGCTCTCTGGGAGGATCTGCTCAGTCCTCATCATCAGTGCCATCTTTGGGCCCTTTCAAGTCAGTTACCCCATGGCAGCCACTTTTTATCATCCCCAAATTTGCTAAGTTCTTCTGTCCACTGAGGTCCTCACTCCCATTCTCAGAGTTCTCATGGGTTTATGCTTTAAAAACTTTTGTGGGTCTTTGGAGAAAAAGGAGATAAAGATGTATGGTCAATTTGTTATCTACAGTATCTCTGACATCATGTGTTGTGAGCCACCCACTTTTAAAACTAGATTTTTTTTTAATTTAAATTTTTATTTTTAAATTGACACATAATTATATATACTTAAGGGGTACAATGTGATTTATGTATATATGTTTATACATATGTTTATATATGTGTATATATATCTATCACATTGTACCCCTTAAGTACAACGTGTGTGTGTGTGTGTGTGTGTGTGTGTGTGTGTATATATATATATATATAGTACAATACATGCATATACAAGTACTATACACATACCCATACATTGTGGAATGATTATATCAAGCTGATTAACACATTCATCACCTCACACCCTTATTTTTTGTAGTAAGAACATTTACAAAAAATTCTTTTAGCAATTTCAAAATATACTCTACATGATTATTAACTATGGTCATCATGTTGTGGAACAGACCTGGAAAACTTCTTTCTCCTGTCTAACTGAAACTTTGCACCCTTTGATCAACATCTCCTCCTTCCTTGCCTTCCTAGCCTCTAGTAACCACCATTCTGCTCTCTGAAGTAGGAATTTATTTTAAATGTTCCCTAAACATTTATTTCAAGCATCCAAGATTTCATAAAAATCTTTATGTCACCATCTTCTTACAGGTCTTGATCTATTCCCGGCCTTCGCTTTGCCAAACTAAAACCTCAGTTCTCATGTTGATGTTTTCACCAGGCTCCGGATTCTCTGGTTCTTTTTCTCTGGCCTCCCTTCAGTTGTCCTTCTGGAGGTCCATGACAAGAGATGCAGGCATCCCAGCCACCCCCTGGATGACAAAATCCTCTTCTACAAATATCTCTGCGCTAAGCGGTTGCCTAGGCAGGGTAAAAGACAGGACTTGCCTTTGGTGGGAGAGCATGTTCTCCACATTCTTCCTCACTGTGGACAAAGTTCTCAGAAGCCACTTTGGCTTCAAGGAGGTATCCCTTAAATGGTGTGTTCACACATCACCACGCACCACATTGCCCAAGGGAGCACTGCTATAATTAGCATGTGAGCTCCTCACCAGTCCATCACATTCTAGTAAACCCAGATGTAAGGGAGACTTGGTGGAAAAGAGGAGAAAGCCAAAAAGACAGACAAAACAAGAAGAAGAGGGGAAGAAGGATGATGGGGAAAGGGTGGCAATAATATTCATAATAAGGTTTGTAATTAATGATTATAATAAGTACTTGCATTTGCAAAGAATTTCCACGTGCATGGTTTCATTCACTATGTGTAACAACACAAAAAAGTACACACTTAGTCCCTATAGACTACCTTATGGGTTCAATCTATGGGTTCAATTCTAGAACTTAATTATAATGATCATCTATGACTTTCTTTCAGAGAAATTTGCTCCAAGTTTCAAACAGTGATTTATAAATGGAAACATACACTGTGTGGAAGTTCAGGGCTGCCTGAGTAGATGAAGGCATAGCTTGATTTCTCTGAAAAAGGAGGACTCATTCCACAGGGGTTGATGGTGAGTCTCCTCTGAGCCAGCTGTGGTGCTGAGTGCTGAGGTGACGGTAAAGATGAGTAGTGCATGGATGCTCCTGCCCACAGCGAGTGGATTTAAGAAGAGAGCACCTGATGCTGCCGAGGGATTACAAAGGAAAGATTCAGTGAGGCATTGCAAAGGAAAGATTCAGTGAGGGATTGCAAAGGAAGGGTTCAGTGAGGGATTGCAAAGGAAGGGTTCAGTGAGGCATTGCAAAGGAAGGATTCACCGAGGGATTGCAAAGGAAGGGTTCAGTGAGGGATTGCAAAGGAAGGGTTCACCGAGGGATTGCAAAGGAAGGGTTCAGTGAGGGATTGCAAAGGAAGGGTTCAGTGAGGGATTGCAAAGGAAGGGTTCAGTGAGGGATTGCAAAGGAAGGGTTCAGTGAGGGATTGCAAAGGAAGGGTTCAGTGAGGGATTGCAAAGGAAGGGTTCAGTGAGGGATTGCAAAGGAAGGATTCACTGAGGGATTGCAAAGGAAGGGTTCAGTGAGGGATTGCAAAGGAAGGATTCATAGACCAGAATTTTGACATGGGCTCTGTCCAGCAGAAAAGGTAGGGTAGGGCATTTTTGCAGAGAATGTGATGGACAAACACATGAAGGCACAGTTAATAATTTAATATGGACAAACCAAGGGTGGCATCCCTGTAGCAGACATGGGAATTGTTACCACCCAACAAAGAATCCTCCTTCTTTGAGTATTAATTCACTGATTTCCTCAGGGGAGCTATTTCACCACACCCAACTTTCAGTCCCCATGATTGGATGGGACTGGGTATATCATTCAGCCTGACAATTCATCAGAGAGATTTACTCAGAAATTGGCATGTTACCCATTCTAGGCCAATGAGAGGGGGTCCTGAGATTTTTGCTAGAACTCTTGGAAAAGAAGCATTTTCTTTCTCTGTCAGGATTGTAGAATAACTGTAGGTGGATGTTCAGTATATTAGATTATTTGTTTGTTTGCCTGTTTGTTTATATGCATTGAGTAAAATCAGAAAGAAGTATCTTAAAATATTGACATCAATGAATTTTTGGTGGTGGGATAATGATGACATTTATGGTTTTTGTACATTTACATATTATTTATATTTTCTACAAATTTATTATATTTATATTAAAATATATTTTTTTCTTTCTTTTATTTTTCTGAGACAGAGTCTCATTCTGTCACCCAGGCTGGAGTACAGTGGTGTGATCTCAGCTCACTGCAGCCTCTGCCTCCCAGGTTCAAGTGATTCTCATGCCTCAGCCTCCGGAGTAGCTGGGATTACAGGTGTGCACCTCCACACTTGGCTATTTTTTGTGTGTTTTTAATAGAGATGGGGTTTTGCCATGTTGGCCAGGCTGGTCTCTAACTCCTAGCCTCAAGTGATCCGCCTGCCTAAGCCTCCCAAAGTGCTGGGATTACAGGCATGAGCCACCGAGCCCTGGCAGATTTTTTTTTTTTTTGATACAGACTCTCACTCTGTCACCCAGGCTGGAGTGACGTGGTGCGATCTCAGGTCACTGCAGCCTCCACCTCCCAGGTTCAAGTGATTCTCCTGCCTCAGCCTCCCAGGTAGTGGGGATTACAAGTGTGTGCCACCACTCCTGGCTAAATTTTGCATTTTTAGTAGAGACGGGGTTTCACCACATTAGCTAGTCTGGTCTCGAACTCCTGGCCTCACGTGATCCACCCACTTTGGCCTCCCAGGGTGCTGGGATTACAGGCATGAGCCACTGCCCAAAATGGATTTTGATGTTATAAATTATTATTTTAAAACTATTTTAGGCTGGGCGCTGTGGCTCACGCCTGTAATCCCAGCACTTTGGGAGGCCGAGGTGGGTGGATCACCTGAGGTCAGGAGTTCGAGACCAGCCTGACCAACATAGTGAAACCCCATCTCTACTAAAAATACAAAATTAGCCAGGCGTGGTGGCGCATGCCTGTAATCCCAGCTACTTGGGAGGCTGAGGCAGGAGAATCACTTGAATCCGGGAGGCGGAGGTTGCAGTGAACGAAGATGGCGCCATTGCACTCCAGCCTGGGCAATAAGAGCAAAACTTAGTCTCAAAAAAAAAAAGTTATAATACATTATAAAACAATATACATATGTACCATAATATATGTTTATGTTTATAATATTATATAAATAATAGATTCATGTAATTTTTACATTAATATAGAACAGAAGTGCTTTAAGCCCCAAATGCCCATTTATTCCTTCCCTTGGTTCCAGTTTTAAACCCAACTCCTGAAACCTGGCAGGACCTGCATCCTGAATCCCAGGTTAATCCAGTTTCCTATAAAAACTTTTTCAAAAGAAAGCATTTTACCTTTTCAAAGTCAGGAATTTAGCAAAAAGAGACATTTCAAAGTAAAACATTTAGGAACTAAGAGGTTACACTGGCGCCCCATTAGACCTCAGTCCTCCTCTCAGCACAGAGGGTGGAAAGATGGGTGGGGCTCTGTTCTCAGGATGGGCTCTGACTCCAGGCCGGCTGTGGCAGGGGGACCAGGGGTGGCCGTGCCTCTTTGACCTGACTTTGTAGTCCTTTTAGGAAGAGCTCAGTGGGTTGTTGAACTGGCGTGGATGCCCTTGGTAGCCCTGCCAGAGAGAGGAATAGGACACAACCCCCACCCATCCTCCTGTCACCTGCCTTCACAGTCACAGTCCCTTCAGTCACCAAACGGGAACAGCACAGCTCGGCCCTGCCTGGGTTTCCTCTCCCCTTGTTTGCAAGGACTCCTGAGAATTCACACATATCCTGGGTGTCCTCCCTGCCAGTCACCAGCTCAATCCTGCTGGTGCCCACTGCAGAAACAGACCCCTCTCTTTTTTTTTTTTTTTTTTTTTTTTTGAGATGAAGTCTTACTCTGTCACCCAGGCTGGAGTGCAGTGGTGCCATCTCAGCTCACTGCCATCTCCACCTCCTGGGTTAAAGCGATTCTTCTGCCTCAGTCTCCCGAGTAGCTAGGATTACAGGCTCCTGCCACCACACTCAGCTAATTTTTTTGTATTTTTAGTAGAGACAGGGTTTCACCATGTTGGCCAGGCTGGTCTCGAACTCCTGACCTCAAGCGATCCGCCCGTCTCGGCCTTCCAAATTGTTGGGATTATAGGTGTGAGCCACCATGCCCAGCCCAAGCCCCTCTCTTAAGTTCTCCAAGCACAGCTTTAACAAAACTCCCCATAACCTCTGCAGAGATGCCATTCTCTCTCAAAGAAAGCCACATTTTTATAGTGACTAAGAGGAGCCTGTGGCCTCACGTTGTCCTGCATTGCACTGTCTCCTTTCCAGAAAAGGTTCACGTTTTATCCTTGCATAACCCAAAGACCTATTAAAATCTTTTCCTAAAAACAAAAGGGATTATTCCCACAAGAGCAAGTTGCTTCCATCTCCACCGGAGACAAAGAAATTGGAATCAAAACCCCAAGCCCATGTGGCTCAGAATAGCAGTTTGCTCTTTTTTTCTTGCCATTGCTTTTTTCAAAAATAGCGGAGGCCATTTTTTGCACACCACATTCTATACCTGTTTGGAAACCAAAGGCTGAGTCTGAAAGAGGGTCAGGGACTGGGCTGGGAAGGGAAGGCTGCAGGAGAGACTCAGGAAGAGGGAGTGAGGTCAATGAACACAGCAACAGCCAGTTTTTCCAAGACTGAGACCTTTTATCGTGGAGTCAGATGTGGGGAGAGGGGGCCAGGCGTCAGCTAGCTGTGGGATCACGGGCAAGTCTTGGAGGTGCCTCTTCCAGCTTCAAATCTCTATGTACTTTGGGGAGGCAGGGGGTTTGCTTCCCAGGTGCAGGCTTGCACCTGCCTCTTTCTGGATTGCATCAGAGCTGCTCAGGACTCATTTCCCCACCCCCACAGGCGCCTACAGCTCCCTCCCCCTCCCATAACTTATTAGCTACAGATAACATCCCTTTGTTCTCCCAGTGACTCCACACCCACAGAAGGAGAGGGGGATGAAGAAATCTGCCAGGAGGGTGCCTCCCGCCAGTATCTGATGAAGGTAAGAGGTAAGAGGCTGCCCGTTTACTGCTTGTGCCTTCCAGGGAAGCTTCTTCCCCAGGGCCTCTACCCGTTTCGGGAGGCGTTTCTGGGCTAGGCTTCCTGGCAGGGGAGGCTCTCAGGCACTGGGGCCGTTGAGGGTATGTGGTGAAGCGCTTGGCTTGGAAATCTTTGCCTTAGGGACTCATTAAGAATTTTTTCAGGGAATCCTCGTCGGGTGTCTTCCAATGGCTTCCCACCAGGTTACAGTCAGGCCGAAACCTCTTTTTTTTTTTTTTGAGATGGAGTCTCGCTCTGTCGCCCAGGCTGGAGTGCAGTGGCGCGATCTCGGCTCACTGCAAGCTCCGCCTCCCAGGTTCACGCCATTCTCCTGCCTCAGCCACCCGCGTGCCCGGCATGGCCCAAACTTCTAAGCCTTTTTTGCCAGTCCTTTTCCCAGACCCACTGAGCTCCAGTTACATAGAACCACGTGCGATTTCCTTGAAAACATTATGCATTTTCATGCTTCCGTGGCTACTTTGCATATGCTGTTTCCTTTGCCTGGAGTGCCCCCTACCACTTCTCTTCTTAAAGAACTCCTATTCATCCTTCAAGACCCTACTCAAAAGTCAGGTTCTTTTTCAAAGCCTTGCTTGACTTCCCAGACAGGGTGGGATGCTCTGTGCTCTAGGCACAGGGTTCCTTCCCTGGCTCATCTGGGATTAGGGTAATTATTAGAATTTACATGTTTATCTTCCTTCTAGTTGTTCCTCCAGGGCAGGGACTGTCATTCACCTTTGCAAATGTGGTGTACAGCACAGTGCCAGGCCCTCGTAATTCCTCAGCCAGTATTTGTGGCAGGATAAACACAGTTTCTTCTGGATTTATTGTAATTTTGAGTAGCATTAAGAGAATGCTTTTGTTTCTGTGGACATTCCCTGGCCTCCAGTGGCATCTCTCCAGACAAAGGTCACATATTTGTGAATCTGTATATTCACACAGCATCAGCATGTCACTTCTCAGGTATTTTACATCTGATTTATTTATTTTACACATTAACCCTATGGGTGGTTGTTATTGTTACCATCATAAAATAAAGAGATCGAGATGCTAAGAGATTAAGTACCATGTTCAAGGTATCAGCACTTGGATGGCAGAGCTGGGACCTGAAACCAGGTATTCTGGCTGCAAAATCTTTTATCTACATCTGAGTTTCTGAGTAAGTGGTCTTTGAATCAGTAGGTCAGCGTCCCCTGGGGACTTGTTAGACAACCAAAAACTCCAAGGGTGGGGCCCAGCAATCTGTTTCAACCAGCCCTGCAGGTCATTCTATCCTCAAGTTTGAGAACCCTGGCCTGTGCCACAGCTGCTCCAGTAGCTGTCCACAGCCATGGGAGGGCGCTCCAAGGCCAACTTTCACCGCTGGGAACCTGTCAGGCACAGCAGAAGGCAAGAAAATGCATGAACTGGGAATTAGGCGGCAGAGTTCTAGTCCTGCCAGTTCTGCAATTATTGGTTGAGTGATTTGGAGCACATTATTTAATGTTTAACCTCCCTGGGCCTCAGTTTTCTCATCTGTAAAATGAGGATGATGACTAAATGTTCTCATCTCTAATTTCCCTTTAAATTCTGTTATTCAGCTCTCCTTTGGAGTAATATGTTGTCTGTGCCAAGGATGGAATGAAAACAGAGTATGATGGCTCATCTTGACTTTTTCCTTACTTACAAATGGAGAGCCCCAAAGTCCAAATCCTTGGACCAGCTATCCCCCACCTTCCTCCTTAGGGGCAGAAGGTGAGAGCAAGCAAACATTTGAGTTGATTCATGAAACTTTACTGGGCAAAGAATAGAAAATGTTGGTTTGGACCCTCCTTCACTATCTGGGGCCCCTCCACACGAGCTCCTTCACCGATCTGTCTCCTTCACCTGCTTCCCCACTGTGACTCTACCAGCCCCTCTCTATCCCCCCTGCAAGGCTGAGCACTTTCCCTGCACCCCCACCTGGGGTTGCCCAATTCACATGCTCTTGTTTATTCACTGCTCTTCTGAGGAAGGGTGGGGCTGGTGTCAGGGTGACTTACTAGGTTTGACAGGGGCTTGGTGGCCTCATGGGGAGCCCCTCAGACGCTGGCTTCACATGGCCCCTCCTGCTGGCTTCACATAGACCCAACGGCCCTCCCTGGAGCCCACCTCACAGTGGATGGGACTGTACCTACTGGGCACTGGTGGGGCCCAGCATTCAGCTGAAAAAACCTCCGGTCTACATTGGGCTAAAAGGGAGGAAGAATGTTTCTTGCCCTTTTGAGATGTTTGCAAAAATCCCCAAAAAGCAATTGTGTTGTCAGAGTACAGCCTTGAATCAGAAAGGTGGTTAGAAGAATTTTAATCACCCAGGAGCTTGGCATCAACATAAGAACATGGCTGATACTCAAGTCCAGAGAGACTAGGAGAACTGGGGAGTTTCAGAAGTTGGTCAAAGAACGTGTTGCCTTTGGCAAAACCACACGTGTCAAACAATCCGAGTGTCTAATCAATCTGTATCGCTCTCAGAGAGACTTTCAGCACAAGGTTTCAGAAGCCAGGAAAAGTCTAATAATGTAGGACATCAGGTGTCCCCAGCAACCCTGGGGTGAAAAGCCAAAGAAGGTGGTTCTTAAACAAGGGCTTGGCCAGGCCCAGTGGCTCACACCTGTAATCCCAGCACTTTGGGAGGCCAAGACGGGCAGATCACGAGGTCATGAGATCGAGACCATCCTGGCTAAAACAGTGAAACCCCGTCTCTACTAAAAATACAAAAAATTAGGTGGGCATGGTGGCGGGCGCCTGTAGTCCCAGCTACTTGGGAGGCTGAGGCAGGAGAATGGTGTGAACCCGGGAGGCGGAGCTTGCAGTGAGCCGAGATCGCGCCATTGCACTCCAGCCTGGGCGACAGAGCGAGACTCCGTCTCAAAACAAACAAACAAACAAACAAACAAACAAACAAAAAACAAGGGCTCTGGGAAGACCGGAAGCCAATGTCGACTCCTCTTCAGTTGAAGGTCACCGAGGCTGCATTTCTCAGCTGCAAGTGACCAGGGAAGCTGACCACCCCTTAGATGATCAGTGGAACAACATGTTAATAAGAATATGTGTGTAAAGTTGTGTGCAGTTACGGTTTCTGTGCCTTTTAAATCAATACACATTGTCTCAACCTAGTACCCTGGAGTCCCATGTCAACACCTTCTGCTGATGGCTGCTTTCTTGACCCATTCTGAGCACCCCAAAGTGGGCCTGGTAATTGAGTTCAACCGGGAACCTGCTGACCTGCCTCAGCAGTCTTGGAACTTCCCAGGATCCCAGGGGGTTTGGAAGCCTGGGGACCACCCAGGCGTGGATTAGGATTCCTGGACTGCTCCAGCATGGGCCCCTCTCCCTCCCCACAGTCAGCGCCTGTCCCATCTCAGCCTGAAATTGGCCTGCTTTCCTCCAAGACTTGGATCGAAAGACTCTTCTGCACATGTTCAAAATGTATTTCAACTCCTTAGAGTCTCCTAAGCCTCCCATTGCCAAGCCCCTGTGACTTCACAGACACTGAGCACTCATCTCTGGTGCTGTCTTCTACCCAAAGAGTGGCCACATCTGAATATGCTGGTCCTTTAGCTCTCTGTTGTGCAGGAGTGAGGAGACACGGGCTGTAGTCTCAGCATGCTGATGCAGTCTAGCTGTGGGCCCTTCGGCAGGTCACTTTACTTCTCTGGGCCTCAGTTTTATCATGTGTAAAATGAGAATGTTGCTTTAGATGCCCTCTGAGATCTTCCAACTCTAACATTCTGAGATTCTGGGGGCCGCCCTGGCCAAAACAGGTTCAGAGGTGCTGCACATCACCCCACACATAGCCATGAGGACATAGGAGAGAGTCCATGTAGTGTCAGGACAGTGGGGAAGACCCTGGGGCAGATGAATACTTTTCTTTCATGGACTTGGATTTGAGGAGAGCCTGTTGGGTGGGTCCTGGCTGGAAAGAGTGAAACAGCCTCCCTCAGACTCCCCCTATGCTTGAGTGGTTGCCTCACAGGCTGTCACTTAACCCACCTCACCACTTCCCAGGGTGGGAAAGGGAAGGGCAGACGGGGGACAGCTGATGAAATAGGCAGACACAAGTGTGTGTTCCTCAAAGACAAAGCCAAGGTCAACAGAGCTGGGCCAACTTGGGCTGCAGCTGCAGGCCCTGCTCTTTGCAGAGTTTCAGCTTCCTCTTCTTGACTCTCTCCTAATAATTTAAATGGGGTTCTTTCTCAGAGCACCAGAGCCAATGGTTGATACTTTGTGTTAGAATTTACCCACAACTATCCACTTGTGTTGCTCTTTAACCTGCAGCCAAAGAGAATGTCCTTGGCTGCTGGGAATGTGTGCAGTGAGGGCACCCAGGAGTGGGATGGTTGTTCTGAGACTGTGCTCCCACCAGACCATACTTTCTGTGTGCTCTTCCAGGAGGAAATGGATCCAGCCAGAAGGATCAGAGAGTGTCAGAAGATCTGGAAACTTCCTCTGTAGGGCCAAAGCCTCAAAATATGCCATTCTATTCTGGGGAATGCCATTTCTATTCAGGGCTCCATCCATCAAATGGAAATGGGACTCTAGGCTACTTTCCCATCTCCCAGGAATTTGGATGCCTAGAACACAACAATTCTTTTAATCTTCTAAGTTAAAAAAAAAAAAATTCTGGGACAGGTGCAGTGGTTCACTCTTGTAATCCCAGCAGTTGGGGAGGCCGAGGTGGGCAGATCACTTGAGGCTAGGAGTTGAAGACCAGCCTGGGCAACATAGTAAGACCCTATCTCTCAAAAAAAAAAAAAAAAAAAACCAACAGTTGGGTGTGGTGTTTCATGCCTGTAGTCCCGGTTACTTGGGAGGCTGAGGTGGGAGGATCATCTGAGCCCAGGGAGATTGAGGCTGCAGTGAGCCATCATTGCACCACTGCACTCCAGCCTGGGCAACAGAGTGAGACCCAGCCAAAAAAAAAAAAAAAAAGATTCTATAAGGGGGAAAAAGACAAGGCATATCAAGTCCTTGACAATAGGAAAATTGCTAAATATTGCACTCAAACTAGCTTAATAATGAACAACTATACCTTCATCATAAGTTGCAAAGAACTTTGTCATACTAAATTCATACTTCGACACTGTATATTCACTCAAAAGTCTTTATAAAGAAAGTGCAAATATAGTTAGACCCCCAAATCAGTCATAATCATCATAATTTACTGAATACTTATCAAGTGCCAGGCCCTGTACTAGGTGACTTAACTGAATTATCATATTTCATCCTCACAAGAACCCTATGAGACTGAATCTATTATTATCCCAATTTTATAGATAGAGACACTGAGGCACAGAGGCTTTTTTTGTTTGCTTGTTTGTTTTGTTTTTTTTTGAGACAGAGTCTTGCTCCATTGCCCAGGCTGGAGTGCAGTGGCATGATCTCAGCTCACTGCAACCTCTGCCTCCCTGGACCAAGTGATTCTCTGAGGCACAGAGGTTTAAATAACTTGTCCAGGCAGGGCGTGGTAATCCCAGCAGTTTGGGAGGCTGAAGCCAGCAGATCACGAGGTCAAGAGATGGAGAGCAACCTGGTCAACATGGGGAAACCCCATCTCTACTAAAAATACAAAAATTAGCCGGGTGTGGTGGCGCGCACCTATAATTCCAGCTACTCGGGAGGCTGAGGCAGGGGAATTGCTTGAATCAGAGAGGCAGAGGTTGCAGTGAGCCGGGATTGTGCTGCTGTACTCCAGCCTGGTGACAGAGCGAGACTGCATCCCAAAACAAAGCAGAACAGAACAAAACAAAACAAAACAAAACAAAACAAAAACAACTTCTCCAAGGACACAGAGCTAGTAAGTGATAGAGCCACGGTATCGAGCTGGTTTCCCTGACTTTGGAGCCTGTGCTCATAACCAGCTGAAAACTTCACATACACAAATAGAGAATTTAGGGGGACAGAATCCTTAAAAATACAAAAGGTTCGCTAGAATGTTCTCTAAACCCCAAATTCCCCCATAATTTCAGTAAATAAGACCTATGGCCAGGCGCCGTGTGGCTCATGGCTGTAATTTTAACACTTTGGGAGGCCAAGCTGGGAGGATCACTTGAGCCCAGGAGTTCAAGACCAGTCTGGTTAACATAGTTAGGCCATGTCTCTACAAAAAATTTTTTAAAAATTAGCTGGGTGTGGTGGCACATGCCTGCAGTCCCAGCTCCTTGGGAGGCTGAGATAGGAGGATGGTTTGAGCCCAGGAGTTCAAGTCCGCAGTGTGCCAAGATGGCACCACTGCACTCCAGCCTGGACAGCAGAGTGGGACCTTGTCTCAAACAAACAAACAAACCACCATAATTTTCTTTTTTTTTTTAAATTTATTTTGAGATGGAGTCTTGCTCTGTTGCCCAGGCTGGAGTGCAGTGGTACCATCTTGGCTCACTGCAACCTCTGCCTCCTGGGTTCAAGCAATTCTTCTGCCACAGCCTCTCAAGCAGCTGGGATTAAAGGCATGTGCCACCATGCCTGGCTAGTTTTGGTATTTTTAGTAGAGATGGGGTTTCACCATGTTGGCTAGGCTGGTCTTAAACTCCTGACCTCAAGTGATCCGCCCACCTTAGCCTCCCAAAGTGCTGAGATTACAGGCGTGAGCCACTGTGCCCAGCTCATAATTTTATTTTCTAAAATTTATCTTAAGGAACATACATTTTGAATGCAACATATAGATTTTTGCTTTGTGGGAAGGCACACACCTAAACCTTTCACCTAGTCGGTTAATTCTGATATGATTAATTCTGTTAATAATGAACAATTGACTTATTTTCTTATTGGTTTTGAATAACCACATTCAGAAAGGAGCCTAGGCAAGGTGGTTTATAATTTAAGTATGAATCTTCTAATTACACATTTGTTTGTATATATTCATGCATAATCAAATTGAATCAAATGGACAGCCTGAAAAATGAGATTATAGTGTTAGCGTGGTAGAGCAGGAGTTGGGGGCATTCTTCTTGCATCAGCCATCAACTTGATTTATAGATGTTTTATCTCATTAACCTTTAAGTCATAGAGCTAATTAGTGGCTCTGGGAACTGCAAAACACACTTGAAGCAATCACGTAGCTCTTTAACTTCGTCATGCACCAAATTAAACTGGACCCAATTATTCCAAATCATAGAAGACATCTTTTGAAAGACTTTGCCTCCTTCATTTCAAATGGCTCACTGGGATAAATATCATACTTGATGAGAACCCAGATTTCCTCTTCTAGCTGCATGCCATATTGTGTTAAAACCATCTGAATTCTTCAAAAGTTCTTGCTTCACAAAGAGACACATATATGCAGATTGGTGTGATTATTCCTTTTTGGGTAAAGTTGTCCCAGGACCCTATGGAGGGTGTCACCCTGAGGATAGCACTGCTGACCTTCCACCTGCAGCTGGGGATCAGGGCAGCCATGCTGGAACCCAGATTGTTCAGGAGGCTGCCATCTTGAAAAGGGAGATGGTCCCTTGGCACTAATAGACCTATAGACATCCTTTTGTTTTCACTTCCCTATTCTCATTTCTGGGATAGAAGCCCTCACAAAGCTGTGACAAAAACCCAGACCCTGAAGCCTGAGTAGATACAGCCTTTCTTCTCTTTCCAGTCTTCTGATGGGAGGATTTTGAACTTCTTGGCTCCCTGTTCCTTGTGGCTGAATTAAAGTAATGGCTAGGGCCAGGTGCAGTGGCTTACGCCTGTTATCCCAGAACTTTGGGAGGCCGAGATGGGTGGATCACTTGAGGTTGGGACTTCCAGACCAGCCTGTCCAACATGATGAAACCTTGTCTCTACTAAAAATACAAAAATGAGTCAGATGTGCTGGCACACACCTGTAATCCCAGCTACTCGGGAGGCTAAGGCAGGAGAATTGTTTGAACTTGGGAGGTGGAGGTTGCAGTGAGCCCAAGATTGCACCACTGCACTCCATCCTGGGCAACAGAGCGAGACTATGTCTCAAAAAAAAAAAAAAAAAGTAATGACTAGGATGATATGATGACAGAAATCTAACAGGCTAATTAATTTACATAAGGAAGGGCATAAAGCTACTTTCTGGATGGATAATGGGCTGGGTGCAGTTGTTGAGTGGACTTTGGGTAAGAAAGTCCACTCTCCAAGACGCTTAGTAAAGACTTACATTGTTTTTAGGGCATTTGGAGTTCAACTTATGTTTCTTTTGAATAGGACACCAAACAAGATGAACCTTCATAAGGGAGGAAGAAGGCTCAGGCTTATTCAAGTTACATTTCAAATAATTTCCTGATAGAGGAAAGGGATTTGGGCAGAAACCCCTAAGATGATGACTTACAGTGGGGTTTTCTGAATTCTCATGTTCTTAGAACAGGACTGTGAAGTGTAGGAAGCAGAGGCCTGTGGGGTGCAGTCTTATCAGATTGGGGGCCTTCACCTCCACTGGACATGTGGGTAAAGCTGAGGTTTCTTTTGGGCCTGATTTCTCATGAAGAACAAGTCCCAGTGTCAGGGGACGCCAAACTTTAATTTCTTTCTTGGATTTAGTTTGAAAATGGACTAGATTGTTAACATACAGAAGAATTTTTGTGTGGGTTCTTGCTCCTTAAATGCCAAACTGATGTTCTAATGCCTTTTGACATGTCTCCTGCAGAGTGACTCAGCCCTGGCCTCATGGACCCTCCACAGGCTCTCCCTCCCTCAGGGGTGCAGGTGTGTCCCCACCTCGGATTGGAGGCCAGGAAACTAACCACAATCTCCTGGCTATGAGACCTGGCTCCTGCCTTGGAGGCAAAACAGGGTGAAATACAGGCAGGCAGGATCCCAAACCACAGAAGCTCAAGTTAGGTCATTCTTGTGAACATGACAACTCGCTGTCTCTCTAGGTCAACAAAAAGAGACATAGATCCATTTGAAAATGGACTTAAAAGACTAACAACGTGGCCAGGTGCAGTGGCTCATGCTTCTAATCCCAGCACCCTGGGAGGCCAAGGCGGGTGGATCACCTGAGGTCAGGGGTTCGAGACCAGCCTAGCCAACATGGCGAAACCCCGTCTCTACTAAAAATAAAAAAATTTAGCCAGGCGTGGTGATGGACACCTGTAATTCCAGCTACTTGGGAGGCTGAGGCAGGAGAATCTCTTGAACCCAGGAGGCAGAGGTTGCAGTGAGCCGAGATCACATCATTGCACTCCAGCCTGGGCAACAAGAGTGAAACTCCGTCTCAAAAACAAAAACAAACAACAAACAAACAAAAAACCTAAGAACGTGCGTGATTATTATTGCCATTGAGTGCCATTCCAAAGCAATTGAGAAAGTTAATTAGCTGTTCCTTTACACAAGCCAACAGCGGTGCTAGAGGACATTTGTACTCTCTATAGCAGGAATGTTGAGTACAAGGAGTTTAAATCACTTATCCAACAGCCAGTGAGTACAATGTCAGATTCTTGTTCCCTATTCACATGCAGCTGGCATCTTTGGGGGAACTGCACACCGGGCAGGAACCATCTTTCAAAGCCCCTGGAGAAGCTGCAGAGGCACTTGCAGGATGATCCCTCTCTGGGATAGGCTCTCTGAGACAGTTAGAAATGAAGTTGAGGTGCCGGGGGGGCAGTGACTCACGCCTGTAATCCCAGCACTTTGGGAGGCTGAGGTGGGTGGATTGCTTGAGGTCAGGAATTCAAGACCAGCCTGGCCAGCATGGTGAAACCCTATCTCTACTAAAAATACAAAAAATTAGCTGGGCATGGTGGCACACGCCTGTAGTCCTAGCTACTCAGGAGGCTGAGGCAGGAGAATCGCTTGAATCTGGGAGGTGGAGGTTGCAGTTAGCCGAGATCGTGCCACTGCACTCCAGCCTGGGTGACACGGTGAGACTCCCTCTCAAAAAAAAAGAAAAAAGAAAAAAGAAATGAGGTTGAGGATCAGGATCAGTGCAGAGGAAAGAGTAATGGAAAATCACTACTCCTCTGAAATAATAATTCTTGGGAACTTTGCCATGGCTGGTGTGGCTCTGAATGTGGTCATTTTTCCTTAAACATGGGATCCAGCCCAAGGCAGAAGTAGATGAATCCTTGGGAATGCACAATTACTATTCACTCAGTTCACTGTGGGAATCAAGCAAATGAAATTGCCTGATGAAAAAAACAACACTGCCTTAAGAAGCACTCTGTCATGTTCACAGTGAATTTAAAATAATTATTAGGAAAGAGGGCTTGGCAATGTGAAGAATGTCAGAAATCTTCAGCCCAATTTGTTCTTAGGGTATGATGAAAATGGATATATTTTGACTGAAATTCTAACTTCTACTCTCAGGGCTACTCAGAAAGTCTAGCTAATGCTTCATATAGGAAAAACAAACAGATTTTTTTTTCTTTCCTAGACTGGCATCCCTGAGGCTTAGGAATAATAATCAATTTCTCTAAGGCTAGTTAATAACAAACACTGTTTGTTCTTTGTAGTATCTAACATTTGCCCAACCTACTTATAGCACATGGAATTTGGACTGAACCCACAAGATACACACTGGTTGCCTTTGACCCTGGGATAGGGCTTACTGACATCTATTTTGAATGGAGGGAAGAGTGGAGTACTAGAATTGATGCTGGGTGAATTAAATTCTACCCATTATAAACCGTGTTTGAAGCAGCTCATGGGATCACTCTTATAGACCACATGAGTTATTTCTGGGCCTGGGGCTTCTCTGGCCGCCCGCCTCCCCACTGGTTGGCTCAGCCCCTGGTCCTTAGAAGACCTTCCTGAGAGGCCAGTGTACCTTCTTGGCTACATTTCTCTGCAGCCTTTTAATATTCACACATGAGACAACTTAACACACTGCTGCCTCACATGGCCATGAGTTCTGTTCTGTGCCAGCATCAGGACCAATCTTGTCTTGGACAGGGGGGCTAGGAAGACCTTTGCCCTAGTAGCTAGCATCAAGTCATGATAGTGGCCAGCCCCAGGCTGGCCTTATGCTCTGGCTCCGGAAACTGGACTCTCACCTCGTCCATTCATTTGAGAAATATTTATTGAGCATCAGACACTGTACTAGGCCTACAAATAGAGCACTAACTAAAAGAGATAAAGATGTCTGCCTGGCTGGGAGCAGTGGCTCATGCCTGTAATCCCAGCACTTTGGGAGGCCAAGGCGGGTGGATCATGAGGTCAGGAGATTGAGACCATCTTGACCAACATGGTGAAATCTCATCTCTACTAAAATACAAAAAATTGCCAGCTGCGGGGGCTCACGCCTGTAATCCCAGCACTTCAGGAGGCTGAGACGGGCGGATCACCTGAGGTCGGGAGTTTGAGAACAGCCTGACCAACATGGTGAAACCCCGTCTCTGCTAAAAATACAAAATTATCCAGGTGTGGTGGCACATGCCTGTAATCTCAGCTACTCGGGAGGCTGAGACAGGAGAATTGCTTGAACCTGGGAGGCGGAGGTTGTGGTGAGCCGAGATCACGCCATTGCACTCCAGCCTGGGCAACAAGAGTGAAAATCCGTCTCAGAAAAAGAGAAAACAAAATTAGCTGGGTGTGTGTGGTGGTGTGTGTCTAGTCCCAGCTACTCGGGAGGCTGAGGCAGGGGAATCGCTTGAACCCGGGAGGTGGAGGTTGCAGTGAGCTGAGATTGCACCACTGCACTTCAGCCTGGCGACAGAGCAAGACTCCGTCTCAAGAAAAAAAAAAAAAAAAGATGTCTGCCCTTCTTTAAATTCTACTCTATTTTAAGGAACTGAATCTTTTTCTCTCATTCCCAAGTTTCAGTCTTGGTTCTCCAATCATAAGTCACTTCTTCCATAATGATGTTTCTCAAACTTTAATGTGAATACAAATCATCTGGGGATCTTGTTAAAATGCAGATTCTGGCTGGGGACAGTGACTCATGCCTGTAATTCCATCACTTTGGGAGGCCAAGGTGGGAGGATTGCTTGAGCCCCCAGGAGTTGGAGACCAGCCTGGGCAATATAGCAAGAGCCCATCTCTACAAAAAATACAAAAATTAGCTGGGCATGGTGGCAAATGCCTGTGGTCCCAGGCACTCAGGAGGCTGAGACAGGAGGATTGCCTGAGCACAGGGGTTCAAGGCTGCAGTGAGCCAAGATTGCACCACTGCACTGCAGTTTGGGTGACAGAGTGAGACCCTGTCAAAAAAAAAAAAAAAAAAAAAAAGCAGATTCTCATTCAGTAGGTCTGGGGCAGGACCTGAAATTCGACATTCCTAACAAGCTCCCAAGTAATATAGTGTTGCTGCTAGCGATGCTGCCTGGATTACACTTTATTTTATTTTCGGGATGGAATCTGGCTGTGTTGCGGGGCCTGGAGTGCAGTGGTGCTATCTTGGCTCACTGCAGCCTCGGGCTCCTGGGTTCAAGCGATTTTCCTGCCTTAGCCTCCCGAGTAGCTGGGAGTATGGGCGCATGCCACCACGTCCGGCTAATTTTTGTATTTTTAGTAGAGACAGGGTTTCACTATGTTGGCCAGGCTGGTCTTCAACTCCTGACCTCAAGTGATCCGCCCACCTCGACCTCCCAAAGTGCTGGGATTACAGGCATGAGCCACCATGCCTGGCCTGGATTACAGTTTAGTAGTCAGGATGTACAGCTAGCAGCATCAGAGAGCTTGTTAGAAGTGCAGAATCTCAGGCCTCACTTCAGACCCACTAGCTCCGAGTCTGCCCTTCAACTCGATGCCCAGGTGCTGAGAACAGTGATCTAGAACAATGACTCTCAAGGCACACGGAACATCAGGAGCACCGGTGAGCGTTATAAAGTGCCCCTAGCCGCCCCCATTCTCCACCCACTGAATCATGTTATCTGGCCATGGGCACCCCACGTGATTCTTACGGGTATCAGGTTTGAAAATATCAGAGTTTTAGGAGGACTAAAATCCTCCCAGGTTCCTGTGACATCGCAACGGAAAAAGCCTTAGGAATGATCTAGACGATCATCATCTGAGATTGTGGGCTCCTCCGAAGTTACCACACAAGTCCCAGATCAGAAACTGAGGCGGGGGCTTGCCCAGTGTCGCGTGGCTGGCAATCCGCGGCGGCCTCCGGCGCATGCGCAGTTCCTCTCTGCACGGCGGCCCTGCAGCCCCGCTTCCACCCACCGCGGGAATGCCTCTCCTTGACCGAGACACAAACCTTTTCCTCCTCCAGCCGACAGTTTCAGCCCATTACCTCTAAAGCTCCACACCCTCACAGGTGCTGGACTCCCACAAATGCCATCCTCTCCCCACCCCTGTCACTGACCAATCAAGCCACACGTTTAACTGGTTGACTCTCCCCCAAAGACCGATGCTGTCAGCCTTTTGATGCTGTTTGCGGCTCTTCTTGGGGCAGGTGAGGTATGTGGGTGGGAAGGGTGTTGTCTGCTGGACTTTCATTCATCTTTCAGGAAGGCAATTAAGTTTCCTGCTTTGGGTCTTCTATTTCAGAACCTCTTCTTTTGGTGGGTTCTACAGCTTTCTGGAATGTATGTAAACACCTCCTTTCTGGGCTTACAACTTCAAGACTTCCTCATTCTTTCAAACTGGCCACTTTGTCCTCTCCCCTCCTTATCCAGATAGGTGCTGCTCACCAAGTGGAGTGAGTTGAGCACACCTGGAACTTAAGAGTGTTTGACAGGGGGTTTAACCTGTCCGTGAATCCCAGTATTTTACAATCTTGGCATACGTTAGCATCTCCTGGGGAGTTTAGAAAACCCAAAGTCCAGACTTCACTCAGATAAATTATTTTGATTTTTTTTTTTTTTAACAAAAATAGAGGCAGGATCTCACTATGTTGCCCAGGCTGCTCTTAAACACCTGGCCTCTAGAGATCCTCCCACCTCAGCCTCCCAAAGTGCTGGGATTAGAGTCGTGAACTGCTGCACCTGGCCTGCACCCAGATAAATTAAACCAGAAACTCAGGGGGTAAGAAACAGGCATAAAGAGTTTATGGCCGGGTGCACTGGCTCATGCCTATAATCCCAGCACTTTGGGAGGCTGAGGTGGGTGGATCGCTTGAGGTCAGGAGTTTGAGACTAGCCTGGACAACATGGCAAAACCCCCATTTCTACTAAAAAATACAAAAATGAGCTGGGTGTGGTGATGCGTGCCTGTAATCCCAGCACTTTGGGAGGCCGAAGCAGGCAGATCACTTGAGGTCAGAAGTTTGAGACCAGCCTGGCCAACATGGTGAAACCCCATCTCTACCAAAAAAAAAAAAAAAAAAAAAAAAAATTAGCCAGGCATAGTGGCATGTACCTGTAATCCCACCTACTCGGGAGGCTGAGGCAGAAGAATCACTTGGACTCAGGAGGCGGAGGTTACAGTGAGCTGAGATGCGCCACTGTACTCCCACCTGAGTGACAGAGTAAAACTCTGTCTCAAAAAAAAAAGTTTATAAAATTCCCTAGGTGATCCCATTGTACAGCCAACGTTGAGGCCCCCCAGAAAGTGCAGGTAAAATTGTTTGTGGATGGGCATAAGTGCATTTTCTTCTGGAAAAGCTAAGCCATACCTCTCAGCAGATTCTCAAGAGGTGTACAACACCCTCCTCCTTTCTTCTTCAAAAAAGGCTAAGTGACAATACATAAGGAAGAAGAACTTGCCAATTGTTAAGGAAACACCAAATACATGTGTTAACTAAATAAATAGGCATGAGCATGCAGAGCAAGAAAAGTGTCTATTGTTCTCAAGGGGACCTTTGGGGGGCCTTTGGGTGGGATGGGAAAGTCACTGCCACTCTCCCAACTAAGTGGGAAAATGGCTGATTTCAGGTGCTGCCACTGCAGAAATCTTACTTAACTCTTGAGCCTTCCTGCTGCCCACAGAACTAAGCCTGACTCCCAGCTAGAACACTGGTTCTTTCATTGCCTAGCCCCAGCCATCCTTTCTAGCTCACCTCCCTCACTTCACCCCACACTCTAGCCCCAAGAGGATGCTCATTGTGCATTTTTTAGATGCCTTTTTTTTAGGTGCCTTCCCCCAGTTCCTTCCACTCTGCCTGTCTCAGGTTGACTTGGGAGGAAGTGGGACTGAAGGGAGAGAAAATAACTCAAGGCACAGTCCCTTAGTAGAGAAGGTTCGGTCTGTATTTGTCAAAAAACGTGAGTGGGATAGCAACCTTCCGTTAGGTGCTCCTGCTTGGGGGAGTGGGGGAGATTCAGAAGACCTGGTCCTTGAGGGACTTAGGTCCCATAATAGGAGGCAGACCTGTGATCCAAGGCATGCACGGAAGCTTAATGGATGCTCTGAGAGGAATCTGTGGAGGGAAGATGTGGGGTGGAATGGGGAATGCAGGGTGAGGAAAGGCTTCATCCCTGAAGAGATTGGCACCCAGCAGCCTCAGTGAAGAGAGATGGGACTGAATTAGGAGGGTGAGGCCAGATGATAGAGGCCATTGAATACCAACTGGAGGACACCCACTACACACAGATTGAACCCAGTTGGTGGCCCCAGCTTCACTCGTCTTGCTCCCTCAGGTAGTCTTTGCTATAATGCTAAGCCATTGAGGCTGAGGGCCTGATTTTGAAGCTGTCCCATCTGCCTGTGGTGTCTGAGCTTGTAAAGGTACCAGCTCTTTTCAGGAAGCCCCAGCTTTCTCCTGTAGCGTCTTTCTCCTTCCACTGCCCATGTTCCCAGGCCCCTGGGACAGGTCAGGGAGCCAGGATCACTGATTCTGTAGGCAAGAACAGTGGCTGTACTTCCCAATCACAAGTCAGGCAAGATGTAGGTGTGACAATGGGCTGGATGATGGGCAGCCAGGGGTCTGCCAGCACAGCAGAGGAGGAGGGGTACAGCTTCTAGATCCTCGGGTTTGAATCCCATCACTAAGTGCTGGGAATACAGTGTCTACCAACCCAATACAGATGCTGTGTATGGAGCCCTGACCCAGAGTAGATGTTCTCTTCCTCTATCTGCTTCTCTGGGCTGAGAATCTAGGTTAAACAGCTTGATCTTCTCCTCCCTGTAGCACCCCACCTCCCAAAGAGGGTGCCCCTTCTCTAAGGACTACACTTTTTCCATTTGGGCTGCCAGGATGCTCTAATTGTTATGCACTTTCCTCTAATAAGGCATAGAGGGCTCATTATGTAAATTCAAGGAAAAAAGCCCCAAATCATGAATGACATCTGTATTATAATAATAAACATTTTAATTAACACTTACCAACTGCCAGCTATATTAGGTATAAATAACAGGTGGATGCAACATGAACTCCTGAGGCTAGAGAGTCACTGCCTCCAGCCTACTCCTTCAAGAATTTCAAGAAATAGTTCATATGCTATCTCTTTTCTTCCTCTCCCCTCTCCCCTCTCCTCTCTTGACATGGAGACTCCCTCTGTTGCCCACGCTGGGGTGCAGTGCTGCTACCTTGGCTCAATGCAACCTCTGCCTCCCAGGTTCAAGCAATACTCCTGCCTCTGTGTCCTGAGTAGCTGGAATTACAGGTGCCCACATCTGGCTAATTTTTTTTTTAAATTTATTTTTGAGACGGAGTCTTGCTCAGTCGCCCAGGCTGGAGTGCAGTGGTGCGATCTTGGCTCACTGCAGGCTACACCTCCCGGGTTCACGCCATTCTCCTGCCTCAGCCTCCTGAGTAGCTGGGACTACAGGCACCCGCCACCACGCCCGGCTAATTTTTTTTTTTTTTTTGTATTTTTAGTAGAGATGGGGTTTCACCATGTTAGCCAGGATGGTCTCGATTTCCTGACCTTGTGATTCACCTGCTTCGGCCTCCCAAAGTGCTGGGATTACAGGTGTGAGCCACCGCGCCTGGCCAGTTGTGTTATTTTTTAGTAGAGATGGGGTTTCGCCATGTTGGCCAGGCTGGTCTCAAACTCCTGACCTCAGGTGATCTACCCTCGTCGGCCTCCCAAAATACTGGGATTGCAGGAGTGACCCACTGCACCTGGCTCTTTTCAAAAGCAAGCTTATACATTCTCCTGGATCCTGAAACTATTGACAATACTTAAAGTTAGTTTTTTTTTTTTTTGCCATTTAAACATAAATATTAATGACATTTGTATGGTGCCTCTCACCTCAGATTCATTCATTCAATAGATATTTAATAGATGTAGCAGGCATTGTTGTAGGAACCAGGGATACAGCAGTGAGGGAATAAGCTGAAGTTCTTTTTTTTAATTAAAAAATTTTTTTTAGAGACAGGGTTTTGCTGTTGCCCAGCATTCTGGTAGCCAAAGACAATAGGGAAATCAACAAGTACACAAGTAATACTAAATGGCAGTAAGTGCTGTAGGAAAACATAAAGAAGAGTAAGGAGAATAGAGTTGGGGGCAGGGGCATGGAGTTTAAGAACTGCTATTTGGCTGGGCTAAAGTTAAAGTGACTTTCTAAGGGACAGAACAAGGACTAGAAATCATGTTCCTTGGCTTCCAGTCTTGTGTTTTCTTATAAATCCTCTAAAGGAAATATAAGAAACCTTATCCTCTTGAACAGCTGAAGCTCTTTTTTGCCAATGCAAGGTAAGGAAGGATTTCGGCACCTGGAAGGTACTCAGTAGCTGGAGTCAGGTTATGGGAAGGTAAATATCAAGAATGATTAGAAGGAAAAAAAGTATTATAGGTACTAAGGAGAAGGACGGTCTTAATTTAAAAAATTGAATTGTATTGTATGGAGAGCTGATTTTTTTCCTCCTCATCTTCTTTGTGATGGCACAGAGAGCTGAATTTTCTTTAAAACAGTTTTATTACCTTTTTTTTTTTTTTTTTTTTTTTGAGATGGAGTCTCACTTTGTCGCCCAGGCTGGAGTGCAGTGGCGCTATCTCGGCTCACTGCAACCTCCGCCTCCCGGGTTCAGCTAATTTTTGTATTTTTAGTACAGGCGGGATTCCGCGACGTTGGCCAGGCTGGTCTCAAACTCGTGACCTCAAGTGATCTGCCTGCCTCAGCCTCCCAAAGGGCTGGGATTACAGGCGTGAGCCATGCGATTAAATCTTATTTCACATCTGTAAGACTTCATATGTAGATACAAATCACGGATTAGGAAAAAAATTCAAAAGTCCTGATTATTAGTTGCGAAATGAGGTTACTGACGAGGTCCTTGGTGTTAGAGGAGCCCAGGTTCCTTACAGAGCCATGAAAAATTAATGATTGCAAACTGGTAGGTCCCAATGTCTACTGGGAAAGGCATGAGTCTTTGGAGTCAGATAAAATCTAGGTTTAAATTCTTACTCTGCCACCTGGTAGTTCTGTGATATTAGGCACGTGATGTGAGTGCTCTCAATCTGTTATTTGGCTTCTATGTCAGGAACTGTGCTAGGTGTTTGGATACAGAAGTTTGAGATGCAAAGGGTCCTGCCCTCCTAGAGATTGGGATAACTAAGGAAAGGTGGGGTTCTTAATGCCGAAGGGACTCAGAAGAGTGAGAGTAAGGCTTAACCAGGCGGAGAGGGAGTTGGGTCGGGGGAGGCAACATTTTAAGAAAATATGCGAGGGGCTGATACGCTGGAGCGGCCGAAGTACAATACACAGTTGTTCTTGTGGGTCTAATGCAGGTGGTTGCGATTATTTCGTGAAACAAATATGGAAAGCACCTAACGCTGAAAGCACTTGACCCAGAAATAGGAGTCAGGGCCGGGGCGCGAACCCTGAGCTGTAAATCCCTTTCCAGAATGATGAGGATTCCAACCTCCAGCACGACAAAAGCAAAACACACTCGCTCTGAGAAACCGAGGAACGAGCCAGACGACTAGAGGCAGGTTCCAGGCGGGGGGCGTGGCCTCGGGCGACTGCCGGATGTCCTCTTCCAGAACCGGGCCGTGCCCCGGAAGCAGTTGTTGTTGGTTGGGGGCCTTTTGGCCGGTGACGGAGACTGCCCAGGTGTGGTCACCATGTTCCTCTCCGCGGTCTTCTGTAAGTGGGGCTGGAGACGCCGGTAGGGGTTACGGCGAGGGTTAGGGGGCCGTGACAGGCAGGGCCCCGGAATGATGCGGGGAAGGATGTGCGAACAGGACGGGAAGCTGCAGCTGCGTACTTTTCCAGGCCTTCAGGACCACAGCGTCCGGCATGCCCCGCGGCGCGCCTTCCTGCGCGGACCTGTGGGTGCCTGAGAAGGGGTCTGCGGTGTCTGGATTCAGTTGCCGTCCTCACGGACTGTTGAGTCTGGCTGTGGGGCGTTTTTCTCCAGCCCGTGTTAGGAGAATCTTTGTCCGAAGGACCTCAGAATTTGCAGCCCACCCATTTCGAACTCTAAAAATAAGGAAACCGCTCCCTAGAGGGGCAATGAATTGCCTGAGTAATGCGGCAGGGCAGTTAAAGAAGTCCTCGGGCTCCCGAGTCAGTGCTCTTCTTTACCCCTGGCTGACTTCCCAGTTAGATTTAGTATCTGGTTTTCACCACATGTGATGGTTGTTGTAATTTGCAAAGGTTAAACTTGTCAAACAAGAAGCTTGCTGCAGCGCGAATACTTGCACCTTAGAAGAGGGAAAAAATGAAGCAGGTATTACTTTAGAAAGATTTAAAAGGTAGCCAGTCCAACAGTCATGAAATTATGCAAAATATTAAATCTAGAATTGTGTTGGTCTGATTGGATCTTTTAACCTTCCTTCTATAAAATCCTAAGGGGATCCCTAATAGATAGGGAATAGTTACTTGAGTGACACCTCATGGCATATTTCATAAGTTAAATATTTTTGGTTATTACTGATATTTATATGAACTTTGCATAAGAAAGAGAATACATTTATATTTTTATTTTCTTTTCCAACCCTTCCTGTCTACAAAAAAGTTGCCAAGAGCAAGTCAAAGTAAGTAAAGATTTTTCCTTTTTTAAACGTCACTTGTTTATGTTAGATTCGTTAGTCTAGCTGCTCCCAGTACATCCTTATATGAAATTAAGCATTGGGCCTTGATTTCCTAAGAGTTGGTTTGTGGATTACTTAGTTGATTATTTTTTCTCTATGAACTCTTTCAAAAATATTTTCCCTCCTGCTGAACTGAGCTACTTCTGTGAGCATTGAAATACTTGAAGGAACCTTTGCTGCTTTTCTAGTCCCAGGATTTGTGAGCTCACTGTCTGTTTCTAAACAAACCGTTGGGCTGTGCTGTATTTGGACTACCACCATATTTCCATTTCCTCAAATCGAGGACCAGGGGCCATGTGTCTGGAGCTCACTACAGGAATCCAGAAGAACAAACTCTGCTTTGATTAAATCATAGTCTGTTTTAATGAGTTTTGTAATCCTTTGCATTCATGGTATAAGCATTTCAAAAATAGCCAAGATTAAAGATTCCATGCTGTACCAGAGAGACTAGAACTACCAAACTTGTATTTCAAAATAAATGTTGTAGACAATAACTGAAGATTTTGTGGTAAAAATAGGGAGGTTCTAAAGCAGCTTTTCCTTGCAACTCAAGACATTGAAAATCCTTAAAGCTAGTCTTTTGGATTAAAGTTAATGAAAAACATGTATGTTAGCGCTTTCCCTCCCAGTATCTTTCAGTGATTCACGTAGCTTTCGCCACAGTCCAGTTATTTATGTCAAAATTCCCTGCCCCAAGGATCTATAGGAATCTCTTGCCTTTGGTTTCTGTAGAGGTATATTCTGACTCTCGTTCTTTCTACCCTTGTGACATATTTCATATATGTCTTGCCTGATTGACCTCATGTACCAACTCACCTTCCATACAGTACTGTTAGCTCCTAGAGGACATAGACATAGACTTGTAGAGCTTTGTATTTCCCAGATTGCCTTCCACAGAGTAAGTGCTTAATATTTGTTGAATCTGTGTTGAATGAGTAATTATTGTCTATCTTAATTACAAACAAATACTGTATGCCTCTTATGAGGCACTGTGCTGAATGTTGAAAGCAATGCAATGGTGTGTAATATAGTGTTAGATGCTTCCAGGTTGTTTTGGAATTACATGAGAAATAAAATAACATGGTCTACATGGGGAGACAAGACACATGAAAAAATAACAAACAGTACAGGTATTAAAAGATCTGGTGAGGCAAACATGGACTTTCTGCTTTGGATGAGTGGAACTTAAATGAAATATGAAGGGGCACAAAGTTTTGCACATTAGCAAACTAAAAGCTTTAGTCTCTTTATTTTGTCCCTTCCTGAATATAATCATTTATGCCCTGGAAGAGAGGGCTGTTCTGAGACAGCGATCTTTACAATTTCCTCACTAGCCAGCTGTGGTTACCAGTATTTTGATATTTTCCCCTTCCTGACTTCTGCTCCTCGTGAAGGGTGGATGTCTGAGGCTAGTCCCGCAATGTGGCTTGATTGTTCTTATTGTTTTGGTTAGGTCATTGCGAAGTAACTCTGTGTAGTGGAGCAAATCCTAGAGATTTGAAACCATTGAAACTGTTTCATGGAAAACTTAGGCTGTCTTACAACTGAACCTTCTTAGGGCCAAGTGATATCTCACAACTAATATTACCCTACAGAGTTCTCAAAATGTGCCATCCCCCCGTGACTGATTTTAGTTTATTTCGTCAGCTCGTACATAACAGCGTACTTTTTAATCTTAGAAACATTCTGGTGAGAATGGTGAGCGAAGCTGGGACAGGTTTCTGCTTCAACACCAAGAGAAACCGACTGCGGGAAAAACTGACTCTTTTGCATTACGATCCAGTTGGTAAGATCTGGGGAGGTTAATGCTTCCAAGACCTGTTGCCCCCTTTGTAGGCTGAACATCTGAACTCTCTGGAGGTGTTTTTTTAGCCTCTGACACTAGCATTCATTTAGTAAATAGGTATTGAATGATTGTTATGATGCTATTTAACGTCCCAGGTGCTGGGATACACCAGGACACAAGACAAGTCAAGTCCCTGTACTCTTGGCACTTAGTCTAGTCTGAGAGGGGGAGAAAAGATGACAAATTATAAGTGCTGTGAGAGAAACAATCAGGATGCTGAGGTGTAGGATGAAGTTGGGGAGTGGTAGGGAAAGTCACATTAGATGGCTAAATCAGGGAAGGTCTCTCCAGGAGGAGATAACCGAGACCTGAAGGTGAGAAACCAGCTATGTAAAGAGAATAGGTGGTAGTGTTCTGGAAACAGACAAGTGTCTTAAGAAGGGGACGGTGTGGTGTCCTGGCATCATCTGTTCGACAGTGGCTAGTTTTTGGGTCCTGATAGAAGTTAAAGGAATATGGTTTCTATATATTAGTGCAGTAGGGGTAGGAAATTTGATTTTTCCATTTTGTGCCATCCACTAAAATGCTGTACTATATGGTAACTTTAAATGGTCTCATTAGATGGAAATATTTATCTAGAAGAGACAAGTGTTCCTAAGGCCATATTATCTGCTCACAAACAAAAATAGAGTCAGCACCTGATTGCTGTTGGTGGATGCCTATCCTGTTTCTGGATTTTATGTGCAGATTTATGTAAAAATAGCAAACGTGTTTTTTAATTTTAGAGCTCTGGCTGTTCATTTTGTGCTCTTTATAATTAATTTTTTTTTTTTTTTTTTTTTTTTGAGATGGAGTCTCACTTTGTCGCCCAGGCTGGAGTGCAGTGGTACAATTTTGGCTCACTGCAACCTCCGCCTCCTGGGTTCAAGTGATTCTCCTGCTTCAGCCTCCCAAGTAGCTGGGACTACAGGTGTGTGCCACCACACCCAGCTAACTTTTATATTTTTAGTAGAGATAGGGTTTCACCATGTTAGCCACGCTGGTCTTGAACTCCTGACCTCAGGTGATCCACCCACCTCAGCCTCCCAAAGTGCTGGGATTACAGGTGTGAGCCACTGCACCCGGCCATTGCTTCTTAACAAGATAATGGCTATAATAACATGAGCAGACATTTTTTAAAGGCTCCAAGAAGCACAGTTGTCAGCTTAAAGTTTCTTGTGTTCCATCCTTTAACAGAAATAAAATTCCTTGCTGTTTTTATGGTGTTCAAATTTCTGTTTATTCATTATCAGAGTGAAAAGGGAATTCTAGGTCTGTATCTGATGATAAGGAGTCTGAATTTCAGGATGATTCCTCATATGGTGGAAAAATGATGAGGTTTGCTGTTGGATTGATAAGGTTTAGAATTGGATTGGTATGTTTTTCTCCCTCTGATTTCTTTGTGTCAGCTGGTGAAAAGTCAAAGGGATGACTGAGTAACATTCTGTGATATTTTAAGTATGAAAAAATGTATTGGGCTTTTCATCTTTAGTATGGAGGTATTAGGAACTTAATAATTGTCAGTTTGATTTTAAGTTTTGAGATTGGGAAAGGATACAGCCATAAACAGTTCTGATCATAGTTCAAAGTGGGAGAAAAGATTCACGTATAAATTTCAAACAGACGCTTAGAATTTTTCTGATAAGGAATGGTCTTAGCTTTGACAGCACAACTTTGTCTTTTCTGAAGAAGAGAATGTTCTGGGATAGCAGACTGCCTGGCTTTCTGCCCACCTGCTGAATGCCCTGCACGTGTTCGTGATGAAGATGTTTGCTCGGGGCCTGCCCCCATTGCCCAGGGTACCAAATATCTTGGCAGTTCTCCCAGCATGTTTTACTGTGATGAGTAAATTGTTAAGTTTGAGGACGATGATTGTTGGTCTGCTTTATGAAGGAAATAGGTAAGGAAACGTGAAAAAATTCCCAATTATTTGAGCATTTCATAAGATAGTCTGTGGCAAGAAGCAGCTGCATGTGCCTATCCTTTCGAATTCCTTTTCCACGTATAAAACTAGATGCTAATTTCCGAAGAGGAAGGATTAAAGGCTGAGGCATGAGCTTATTAAACTTTCTTAAATATATTGAAGGTTTATCATAAAGAGAATGAAAACTTGTCAGTTTTAATTCCTTGGATGACTAAACAAGACAATATAGACTGTAATTGAAGCAGAATCGATTTTGGTTAGATGTAGGGAGAGAACTTGACAGATTCATTCTTCTATGAATTAAGCAGCAAATATTTTGACAGAAAATTAATTCATGTTTACAATTGTGGGTAGCAGTGTGTCATTTCAACTCACAGTGTTGAGTGCGCACTATGTGTCCAGCAACAACCTTGTGAGGGAGACAGTTCTCTCTCCCACAGGGAAGAAAGCAGGATAGAGTACTTTGAGAAATTTTCCCAGGGATTCATAGCTGATAAATGGTGGAGCCAGAGTTGGAACCGAGTCTTTCTCACTCAAGTCCCTGTTCTTCTATGTATTTATTTATTTAATTTTTAAAAATAGAGATGGGGTCTGTGTTGTGCAGACTGGTCTCGAACTCCTGAGCTCAAGCAGTCCGCCCACCTTGGCTGCCCAAAGTGTTGGGATTACAGGCCTGAGCCATTGTGGTTAGCCCTTCTAATTTAAAAATAGGTTTTTGTTTTTTTTTTTGTACAGACAGTGTCTTCTGTGTTGCCCAGGCTGGTCTGGAACTCCTGGCCTCTACTGATCCTCCTACCTCAGTCTCCCAAGTGCTGGGATTATGGGCATGAGCCACCATTCCTGGCCAAGTCCCTGTTCTGTCTCTTACATGGAGCCAAATTAATCTAAAACTTTTTTTTTTTTTTTTTTTAAATCAAGACCCATCCCTGTGGTCAGGCCATGGATCCCCACTGAGACTCCTATCACCAATCCCTCTACTAAACCAGATGCCCATTCCTGGTTCATTTAATCCAAATGCTGATCTGTCTTCAGGGACCAAACTTGACACTTTCCATGAGGACTTCTGTCACCATTCCTGTCCCTTTCTGACCTTTAGGTTCCTCTGGGGTTTACTGGACATTTGTGTGGGCACCTCATGATGTACTGATGTATTAAATCAGGGAGTCTTCTTACACTTTTGTAAACTCTACATTGCCTAGCACAGTTCTATGGACTTAAATATTTTATTCTTTGAGTTAAAGGAATAGGTGCAGTGAATGAATCAAAGAATTCTACTCAATATAGCCTTGCTCTACTAACCTTAATCAGTTACTCCTAGTCAGGGTCATTTAAATAGTCTCCAGATTGCTTTTCAGTGAGACAACCCCCCTACCCCCCGCCTTTTTTTAAACCAAGTTTTTAGTTCCCTGTAGAAAACCATGGGGGAAATATTTCTTGTCGTAACATTGATGAGAAACTGTTTTGGTTCTTTACTACCATCTTGTAATGCATTAATGCATTGTAGTCCTCCTTGGAGTTTTAGGAGGATCAATCCTACTTACATTTCACATGATTTGAAGTATGTTAAAAAGATCCCTTATGTACAGTGTATTAATATCATAGATAAATTCTGTTGACAGGTTAATGATTCTTAAATTCAGCTGCCCATCAATTGAGTAGTTTTAAAAAATGTAGACTTCAGTCCAACTCTAGCCCTACTAAACCAGAATTAAGGTAGGAGTGGAGGTGAGAATGGACTTACTTAGATAAGCTCATTCTTAATCGTAGATAGCTTGGGAATCTCATATGCAGAGTATCCATATTGACTGTAGAAGAAAAAAGCTAAAATGTCTGTATGATAGGGACAAGTGAGGAATTGTTAGGTCATAGTTGTTTAAGTTCCTGGATCTTCCTTGGGTGATTATTCCATTTCTGGTGTTTTCTTGTTTTTGTTTTAGCAAAGAGGAAATAGGTAGGGGTGTGTGTGTGTGTGGGTGTGTGGGTGTGTGTGTGTGAGAGATGGAAGTTAATCGAGTGCCATAAGGCATTATAGAAATATGAAAGCCTTACTGCTCAGCATCTAGTCTTCAATCTTTTCTTCTTTTTTTTTTTTGAGACGGAGTTTCACTCTTGTTGCCCAGGCTGGAGTGCAATAGTGCGATCTCGGCTCACTGCAACCTCTGCCTCCCGGGTTCAAGTGATTCTCCTGCGCCAGCCTCCCGCGTAGCTGGGATTACAGGCATGCACCACCATGCCTGGCTAATTTTGTATTTCTAGTGGAGATGGGGTTTCTCCATGTTAGCCAGGCTGGTCTTGAACTCCCAGCCTCAGGTGATATGACCACCTCGGTCTCCCAAAGTGCTGGGATTACAGGTGTGAGTCACTGCGCCCAGCTAGCCTTCAGTGTTTCATCCAGGCCGGTAGCACTTTGTTTCAGAGAACTGTACTCTAATATTTACAATAATGAGATTTTGGTTATGATATTAATTATAGTACCAAACTAAAAACTCTGTATTTGGGTGTATTAACCCATCTCTGGGAAGTAGAGGTTTAGTGTCTATTACTCTTCCAGACAGCATGGTCCAGTTGGTTCTTGCTGCTCTCTTTCTGGAGTCCAGCTGCCAGTCTGTCCTTGCTTACCTCCTACAAGAGTGGACATTAACTGGGTGAAAACATTGTTTTCCATTTTTGTCCCTAGTTTTCTTTCTTAATGTGAATATTTCTTCATTGGTTGAAATATGACTTGTGGCATACCAAGGATGCTGCTGATTAGCTAGTGGCCCTATAGCCATTTTCTCCAGTCTGCCCTGGCTCCTGGGATGGAGGAACTGCGTTTGCAAATCAGCTCCATCTTCATATCAAGGAATAGTAAAATAAGAGAAAGGTGAGGGCTTATGGTCTGATATGTATTTTTTATAAAAATGGCGATGATACTTAATAATTTTCTGCTACAATTCTTTTTTTCTCCCTCCATAGTGAAACAAAGAGTCCTCTTCGTGGAAAAGAAAAAAATACGCTCCCTTTAAATGGTGGATTGAAAATGACTTTGATTTATAAAGAGAAGACTGAGGGCGGGGATACTGATTCAGAAATCCTGTAGCGTGTAATAAAAGAAGAGGAAATGGCATGGAATCACTGCCTCCTGTGATTTGAAGGCCATTGTGAAGGAAAACAATGCAGTGAAAGAAAGTTCTTCATATTAGGACAGATATCATTGCATCACATTTATTTATCTTTCTGGGTATTTTTATAGCCCTTAATAAAAAATATTAAAATAGCCTATGCTATTGTGTCTTAGTGATGTTTTTCCCCACTATTTGAGGTTTTAAAAATCAACCACATTACTAAAAAATAACCATTGTTCCATGTAATAAATGTTTCCATAACAACACTTATGTAAGAGTTTCCAGCCTGCTCCCTCTGTACTCAGAGAAAAGGCAGAGTAACATTCCAGAGTGATCTTGAAGAAACTCCCATGTAATAACAGAGATGGCAAGGGGGACCAGGAATGACAAAAAGAGGAGCCTTGTAACACAAACCAAGAGAACCTCTATTTCTGATTTGTGCTTATATAATTAGGAAAAATGCTACAGGCCTATATTTTCAAACCCAGATCACCAAAGCAGTATCTAGGATTTTCTGGGACAGCTTTGGATTCCTTTATTCCCTAGATTTTTCTTTCCTTTTAAAATAAAAGAAGGTATAGTGTTTCAATAAAGCCACTGCTAAGACTTCTGGGGCATGGTGGTACCACACAGCTAACTAGCATGGAATTCTGGGAGCAATCCCTAATGTTCAGATACGGACCTCTCTCCTGCCCAGAGCCATACACTTTCTCACTCAGGCTGTTGTTTCCCACAAGTTTTGAAAATTGTCCAGTTTTCTCCTTTGTCAAGTTCCCGGTTGAAAAGGATCTGCTCATTTTAAGATCTGTTGGTTCACATCCTACCCCATTTAAAGCATTTGTGTGGGAGAATGATACAGTGCCCACCCTGACTACAAAATAAGAAGTTCCTTCTCCATGGCCCAAACCTGGCTCTGAGGGAAATGTAAGAGCAGCTCTCTGGCAGTGGAATTAGAGGCAGATAGTTGATGAGTCTTAGGGCTTGTGGCCTCATGGTCAATCAGCTATTTTATGGCATCTTTTGATAAAGCTCTGGTTCAAAGCAATAATAGGTGAGATCTTGGCTCTTTTTAGGTTGAAACTGTATATAGTGTTGAGTTACAAGAAAAATCTTTCACCTGATCCTAGCTAAGCTGATGTAAAGGGTCTGTGACATGCATGAATTGCTTAAAAAAAAAAAAAACTTACCTGGTTTAACAAATGACTTACTTATTCAGCCCATGGGTTGAATGTGGCCCATAGGTGGTGGTTACGTCTTTTTTTTTTTTTTTGATAGAGGGTCTGCTTTGTCACCCAGGCTGGGGTGTAGTGGTGTGATCATAGCTCACTGCAGCCTTGAACTCCCAGGCTCATGTTATCCTCCCACCTCAGCCTCCTGAGTAGCTGGGACTACAGGTGTGTGCCACCACACCTGGCTAATTTTTTGTATTTTTAGTAGAGATGAGGTTTTGCCATGTTGGGCTCAAGCAATTCTTCTGCCTTGCTTCCCAAAGTGGTGGGATTACAGGCGTGAGCCACCACGCCCCTGTGGTGTTTACATTTAAAAAAAAATGAGTTGCTGATACATAAACATTGAAGGGTTTCAATAAATATCCAAACTTCTGCCTTCCCTTACAAAACCAGAGGCGTTGACAACACTAAGCTGAAGTTGAGTATCAGCTGCCCCTCTTAGAAAGTGCCCTTTCCCTTATTTAAGAAGAGTCTGCTCTGACTCTAGACACTGTTGTCCACAACCCCTGCCATATGGTGCACATGGGGCATTAACAATCTGTTGACAATTGAGGTTACTTGTCTTTATGTTTGTACAGATCTTGGTTGTGGAATCTCTAATTCTGGTTGTTTTGTGCAAATGCATGGAAAGCAAAAGAATCATCGTTATAAATAAATTGAAGCTTGAGGATGACTTCGTAAAAGAACTAATATTTGCAAAGAAAGGGGACGAGGACATTTTCTAATAAGCATTAGCCAGGAGCAGCCACCCCCAAGTACATTTTATTCCCAGGTATATTTATTTTGGGACTAATAGCAATCAAAACAGAATAAGCGGAAGGTCTTTTTTGTAAGGGTAAGATGACTGTGTTCCTGCAGCCTGGACACTGACTGCTGCAATGAAATTGGATCTGTTGAGCATGTCTTCCAAGGACAGATTTGGATAGTAAGCCAGGTAGAAGGCCAGAGCTCCCACAAAGCTGTCACCAGCACCCTGTAATTAAAAGCACAGTTTTGAAGATAAGCATGTAGTCAATCTGTTGCCCAAACTGCGTATTTTAAAAATATTTAAGTAAGCTTAATTTTAGTTTTAGATTTACAGAAAAGGTACAAGGATAATACAGAGTTTCCACGTACTCAGACCCAGTTCTGTTAACACCTTACTGTGGTACATTTATCACCACTAAAGAAATAATATATTATTAACTGAACTTCATACTTTTTTCAGAGTTTACTAGTTTTGCTTAATGTCCTTTTTCTGTTCCAGGATCCCATCCAACATACCATATTACATTTAATCGTCATATTTCCATAGACTCCTGTAGGCTGTGATAGTTTCTTAGACATTCTTTGTTTTTGATGATTTTTTTTTCTTTTTTTTAAAGAGACATGGTCTCGCTCTGTTGCCTGGGCTGAAGTGCAGTGGCACAATCATAGCTCACTGCAGCCTGGGCTCAACTCCTGAGTGAACTCCTGGCTGGGCACAAGCAATCCTCCTGCTTCAGCATCCCAAGTAGCCAGGACTACAGGCATGTGCAACACTTAGCTAATTTTTAAAAATTTTAATTAAAAAAAAAAAAGGGTCTCATTATGTTGGCCTGCCTGGTCTTGAACTGCTGGCCTCAAGCAATCCTCCTGCCTCAGCATCCCAAATGGTGGGATTACAGGTGTGAGCCACTGCACCTGGCTGTTGTTGATGACTTTGATAGTTTTGAGGAGAACTGGTTATGTATTTTGTAGCACATACCTTAATTGGGATATGTCCGTTTTTCTTACAGGCTGTGGTTACGGTTTTTGGAAGACCACAGAGGTGAAATGTCATTTTCATCACATCATATTAAGGGCACATATGATCAACATGACTTCTTACTGATGGTGTTAACCTTGGTCACCTGGCTAAGGTAGTCTTTGCCAAGTTTCTCCACTGTAAAGTTACTTTGCTCCCTTTTTTCATGTTGTACTCTTTGTTTCTTTAATTTTAATTTTTTTTTCATGTTGGAAAGCAAGTCATTACATGTATTCCACTCTTAAGGGTTGGGGAATTATTCCCTGAAGTTATGCTCTATCTCCTTAAGGGTGGAGTTTCTATGCTCTATCTCCTTAAGGGTGGAGTTTCTACATAAATTATTGGGAATTCTTCTGTATGGGAGATTGGTCTCTTCCATTTATTTATTCAGTCATTTATATCAGTATGAACTCATGGTTGTTTTATTCTTTGGGCTATAATTCAATGCTATATTATTTTGTTGTTCGAATTGTTCCAGCTTTGGCCATTGGGAGCTTTTCCAGTTGGCTCCTGTGTCCCTTTGACATACGCCCATCCTTTTGGTTTTGAGTACTTTCTGGCATTACAAGATGCCCCAGGGGGCCGGGCGTGGTGGCTCACACCTGTAATCCCAGCACTTTGGGAGGCTGAGGTGGGCAGATGGCTTGAGCCCAGGAGTTTGAGACCAGACTGGGCAACATGGCAAAACCTTGCCTCTACAAAAACAACAAACAAAATCCCCCAAGATGCTCCAGGGTCATCTTGTATAGTCCCTGCCCTAGCCCTAGAATTAGCCGTTTCTTCATTAAAAATGCACGCAGAAAGAGCTGAGAGCCATTTGATATTATTTCTAAACCAAATATAGGGACACATCAAGTTTCTTTCCATTTTCTCTGAAGCTCCAAAGATCCAAGCTGGTGAAGGCCATGGAAACAGAAAACATCCTGAGAAAGTCTGTGGACCTGTGCCTTTGGACAGAGCAATACCTGCTCGTGTTTGTCTAACAATTGTGTTCAGGACAATTTAAATGTGACTACACAGTCTCACTTGAAAAACCGTTCTTAGGCCGGGCGCAGTGGCTCACGCCTGTAATCCCAGCACTTTGGGAGGCCGAGGCGGGCGGATCACGAGGTCAGGAGATCGAGACCATCCTGGCTAACACGGTGAAACCCTGTCTCTACTAAAAATACAAAAAATTAGCCGGGCGAGGTGGTGGACGCCTGTAGTCCCAGCTACTTGGGAGGCTGAGGCAGGAGAATGGCCTGAACCCGGGAGGTGGAGCTTGCAGTGAGCTGAGATTGTGCCACTGCACTCCAGCCTGGGCGACAGAGTGAGACTCTGTCTCAGAAAAAAAAAAGAAAAAAAAAAAGAAAAACCATTCTTGTATTCAACAGCTCTCACGGTCATTTTCTACCTCTTCCCAGTTTGTTGTTCCTTAGACCTAAGGGCTTTCATAACAAATCTTGAGGCTATACCTCAGGCTTTTTAAAGAACCTTGGCATGCAAGATTGTTTCAGTCACAGTTGATGTATTTAATGGGCTATGTGCCCAGCACAGTGATGGGTGCTAGAAAAGGACTAAAATCCATTGTGGATTAAATGCTAAATAGTATTGCAGAATTTATAAGTACTGTTAGATTTTAAGAAGGGGTTTGAAGAAAGCGCCCCCCACCTTGCCTCTGCCAGAAGGGAGTCCTTATAGAATGAGCCAGATTTATAAAGAGAAGGCAGACCTCAAAGAATAAAGACACAGAAGGAGGAAGGACCAGAGTGAGCTCATGAGACCATGAGTGGCGTTAAGGAGAATGACATTTCCCCTTGTTTACGCAGACAAAGCCATCAATATTAAACTTGCCAAGGGGTGATAGTAATGCGGTGTGAATGCAACTTTCATTCCCCCCATGAATGTTGTCTGAGTGCCTAAAATGTGTTAGGCCCTATGCTAGGTGCTTTGCAACATTTACTGGTCCTTCCTGAAGGATGCAATGGAGAAAGAGACAGACATGGTTCCTTCCCACTCTCAGTTTGCAGCACAGCAGCCGACATGGGAAAGGCCTGAAACCTGAGGAACTATGAGCTGACTGGAGGGTTATTATGAAAACATGGAAAATGCCACAAGATATGAAGAGTTACGGCAAACTCCCAGATGCCAAGTCTTGACTCCTCCTTACATTACATACAAAATTAAATTCTAGCTAAAGTCTTGAATGTAAAAAACAAAACAGTAAAATAATAAGATGAAAATGTTGATGAATATTTTTGTATAACCCCAGACGGAAAACATAAACAAGTCAGTAAACACAAAAAGACATGAAAAAAATAACAGGTTTTTAATTTTATAAACATATTTTTTAAATTATATGTCCAAAGATACTATAAATAAAGCCAAGTGAAAAAGTACAGATTTGGTGAAAATCCTTGCAATACATGTAACATATCCTCAGTATTCAAAGAATATCTTCAAACTGCTAGGAAAAAGACAAATGTAGGATAAAAATGAATAAAGATATAGGCCTGCAATTTCAGAAAAGGAAATGTATATGGTCAGTAAGTAATAAACACACGAAAAGATGGTAATGACTAGAAAATGTGTAACGCTCGGATGGGTGCGATGGCTCATGCTTGTAATCCCAGCACTTTGGGAGGCTGAGGCAGGTGGATCACGAGGTCAGGAGTTCAAGACCAGCCTGGCCAAGATGGTGAAACCCTGTCTCTACTAAAAATACAAAAACTAGCCGGGCGTAGTGGCAGGTGCCTGTAATCCCAGCCACTTGGGAGGCTGAGGCAGAGAACTGCTTAAACCTGGGAGACGGAGGTTGCAGTGAGCCAAGATCACACCACTGCACTTCAGCCTGGGTGACAGAGCAAGACTCCATCTCAAAAAAAAAAAAAAAAAAGAAAGAAAGAAAATGTGTAACGCTCTTTGATTCAACAATTTCAATCCTGCTCCTGGGAGTCTCCTACAGAAGGAAAAGCTCCTGTAATATAGGAATATAGGTACAAAGATGCTTATTGCTGCATTATTTTCAAAGGCAAAACACTGGAAACCGTCTGATTGTGTATCAAATAGGATGAATAAACTTGTACATTCTTATTATGGAAAAGTATGCAGCTATTAATGAGAAAAGTCTAGCAACAGAAGCACATACTTGGAGAAATGTCCATTAGTTAAGTCAAAAAAGGAGGTTTCAGCATCCATGATCCCATTTGGGGGAAAAGAAATAAAAGAATGAGAAAGACAAATACCTATCTATATGAGCATATGTGTATTTTTTAAAGAATATAGAGAAAAATGAAGGATATGTATCGAATTGTGAATATTTGGTTTTCTTATGTGCAAGGTACAGGGACAGTGGTCTTTTCTTCTTTATATACTTTTATATTGTTTGATTTGCTATAAGCTTATAATATTTTTCCAAAAAAGTTTCAGATAATAAGAGTATGAATAGGTTAGCCACGCCTCTGTGCCTCCCTACCTTGCACCCTGACCAGAGTGGAGGCACAAGGTGGAAAGGAGACATTCTGGCATTGCCGATAGAAATCAGGTCTACCTACCCCTCTGTTAGCTAGCAGGGTATTTTTTGGCTGCAGACAAGGTTTTTTAGAAAGTTTTAAAAATATGGCTGGGCGCGGTGGCTCATGCCTATAATCCCAGCACTTTGGGAGGCCGAGGCAGGTAGATCATGAGTTCAGGAGTTCAAGACCAGCCTGGCCAAGACGGTGAAACCCCGTCTCTACGAAAAATACAAAAAATTAGCCGGGCGTGGTGGTGGGTGCCTGTAATCCCAGCTACTCGGGAGGCTGAGGCAGAGAACTGCTTGAACCCGGGAGGTGGAGGTTGCAGTGAGCCAAGACCGTGCCACTGCACTCTCGCCTGGGTGACAGAGTGAGACTGTCTCAAAAAAAAAAAAAAAAAAGAAAGAAAGTTTAAAAAATATTGTACCCACACCTGAAAACACTCTTAAAATCACTTAAATTCCCTTCCACTACAGCCAAGGCCAGGGAAACACAGGGCTTGGTGGAACTGTGTGTGCTGGAAGCATTATTTAGGCAGCAACGATTCTCACAACTTGATTACCCTTCATTCTCAGGGCTACAACATGTGTTGCTTTTTTCTTTCTTTCTTTTGAGATACGGTCTTGCTCTGTCACCCAGGATGGAGCGCAGTAGTATAATCATAGCTCACTGATGCCTTTGTCTCCCAGACTCAAGCAATCATTCCACCTCAGCCTCCTGAGTAGCTGGGACCACAGGTGTGCACCACCACACCCAGCTAATCTTTTTATATTTTGTAGAGATGAGGTTGGCCAGGCACGGCGGCTCACGTCTGTAATCCCAGCACACTGGGAGCAAGACCAGCCTGGGCAACGTCGTGAAGCCCTGTCTCTACAAAAAACATAAAAATTAGCTGGGCATTGTGGTGTGTGCTTGTAGTCCTAGCTACCTGGGAGGCTGAGGCAGGAGGATCACCTGAGCCCAGGGATGTCAAGCCTGCAGTGAGCCGTGATTGTGTCACTGCACTCCAGCCTGGGCGAAAGAGTGAGATCCTGACCAAACAAACAAATAAAACAAATAAATAGCCAGGGTCTTCCCATGTTGCCCAGGCTGGTCTCAAACTCCTGGGGTCAAGGGATCCTCCCGCCTTGGCCTCCCAAAGTGCTGGGATTACAGGTACAAGCCACTGTGCCTGGCCTACACACTGTGTTGATAGAGAATAGAAGATAAGTCCTTCCTATATTAAAAATAAGGGGTTCCCAACAAAGAAAACTCTAGACTAGATGGCTTCGCTGGATAATCCTTGCAAACATTTAAGTAAGAAGTAATCCTAATTCTACACAAATTCTTTAAGAAAATAGCAGAGCCAAGGAAACACTATAATGCTAGTGTCACCATGATACCAAAACCAACAATGACATTGCAAGAAAACAAGATCAATACCCTTTGTGAATATAGATGTAAAAACCTTAACTTTTTAAAGCAAATTAAATAAATATATGTGTGTATATATATATATATATATAAAATATATGATAATGCATCATGACCAAGTAGAATTTATCCCAGGAATGCAAGATTGGTTTAACATTTTAAAAAATCAGTGTAATTCAGTAATATTAAAAACCTTATGATTATATCAACAGGAGCTGAAAAAGCATATGACAAAATTCTACATTCATTCATGATAAAAGTTCAGCAAATTTAGAAATAAGGTGTAACTTGATCTTCTTGATAAAGAACATTTATGAAAAATCTACAGCTAACATCATACTCAACCAGAAAGACTGAATGCTTCCTCCCTAATATTGGGAACAATCAAAGATGTCTGTTCTCACTACTTCTACTCAACATTGTACTGGATTGCCTAGCCAGTGCAAAAGGACAGGGGAAAAAAAAGAAAGAAAAGGCATACAGATTGAAAAGGAAGAAGTAAAACACTTTTTCTTTGTAGATGACATAATGACCTACGTAGAAAATCCTAAGAAGTCCAGCCAAAAAGCTACTAGAAATAGTAGGTTTAGCAAGGTAACGGGACACAAGGTCACTATAAAAAACCAACTGCAGCCAGGCGCGGTGGCTCACGCCTGTAATCCCAGCACTTTCGGAGGCCGAGACGGGTGGATAACAAGGTCAGGAGATCGAGACAATCCTGGCTAACATAGTGAAACCCCGTCTCTACTAAAAATACAAGAAAAATTAGCTGGGCATGGTGGCAGGCACCTGTAGTCCCAGCTACTCGGGAGGCTGAGGCAGGTGAATGGTGTGAACCTGGGAGGTGAAGCTTGCAGTGAGCCAAGATCGCATCACTGCACTCCAGCCTGGGTAACAGAGCGAAAAAAACCAATTCTATTTCTATATGTTAGCAATGAACAAGAACTCAAAGTTATCAAAACATTTGCAACAGCATTTTAAAAATGAAGTATTTAAGGCTAAATTTAACTGAATATGTGTAAGATCTATCCACTCTTGCTATGGAAAGTAAAAGAAAAATTAAAGAAAAACAAATGGTGAGAGTTTCAAGGACTGGAAAACTCAATATTCTTAAGATATAAATTCTCCCCAAATTGATCTATAGATTAATGCAATTCCAATAAAAATCCCAGCTGCCAACTATTGTAAATTAATAAACTGATTTTAAAATGTATATGTAAATGGAAATGACCTAGAATAGCCAAAACAGTTTTGAAAAAGAACAAAGTTTCCAGGCTTACCATAAGCTACAGTAATTAGACAGAGAGATACTGACATAAGGATAGACACGTAGCTCACTTGATAACTTGATAGAAGAGTCCAGATACAGACCCACAAATATATGGTCAACTTATTTCCAACAAAGGTATAGGTTGAGTATCCCTTATCTGAAATACATGGGACCAGAGATGTTTTGGATTTCAGATCTTTTTTTTTGGATTTTTGGAATATTTGCATTATATTCACTGGTTGAATATCTCTTATCCACAAATTTGA